>NC_073254.2:68670000-69920000 GCF_029289425.2 Pan paniscus
TTGATGAGGATAATGGCTTCCAGCTCCATTCATGTCCCTGCAAATGACATGATCTCATTCCTTTTTATGGCTTCATAGTATTCCATGGTGTATATGTACCACATTTTCTTTATCTGGTCTATCATTGATGGGCACTTGGGTTGATTCCATGTCTTTGCATTGAATCAGTACCTCTTATAGACTCCATATTGAATTATAGTCAGCACACTGAGCTTCTGTCTGTCAATTAACTTATTCATTCTGCAAGTATTTATTGAGCACCAACCAGGTACAGGCACCATTCTAGATGTTGGAGATACAAGAGTGAATAAACCAAAGATCTCTGGTTTCACAGAACTTACATTCTAGTTGAGAAAGAAAGACAATAAACACAAACAGATGTCAGGTAGTGGTAACTGCTGTTGAGAAAATAAAGCAGGTAAGAGAGGTGGAGATTGCTATTTTATATGGCTCATTAAAAAGATCTGTCTGATAAGGTGATGTTTAAACGGACATTTGAAAAGCTGAAAAAGAAGGAATAAGGGAGTTCCAGATAAGGGAAGAGCAAATACAAACTCCTAGAGGAGGCAGTATCATATAATGTGTAAGCTAGAGTAGAAAGAGTGAAGGGGTGGAAGGGAGAGTACTAGGAAATAAGATTGGAAAAAGAGAGGCTGGTTAGGGATATGAAAGATCAGGTCATACAGCACCCTTATAGGCATTGCTTTGTAGGCACTACCAGGGCTTTGAACTTTACTCTCAGTAAAAAGGTGAGGCATTAGAGAGCTTTCAGAGGAGAGTTGACATGACTTGATGTAGAACCGACGGACATCATTTAGGAGATGAGTGACATGACTCGACTTATACTGTGGTTATCTTATGATTTACTCAACAGGATTGTGAACCCTCTGAAAACAGGGGATATGTCTTTTTTTTTATC
This sequence comes from Pan paniscus, assembly GCF_029289425.2. Lineage (NCBI taxonomy): Eukaryota > Metazoa > Chordata > Mammalia > Primates > Hominidae > Pan > Pan paniscus. The sequence goes on from NC_073254.2 coordinate 68,670,920, forward strand.
TCTATAGACACTATAGTTCCTGACACAGACTAGATCTTAACTGGCAAAATGTCTCCAGTGAACATCTGGTAGAGGTGTGCTTCAGAGTTGCAAAACAGCTATTTTGTCTTTCAGGCACTTCAAAAATGTCTATACCCAGTGTAAATCAGTTCTCAGTACATTCATGAATTGATATTTTCGATTTGGAGAATCTTCTCATTTTTCTTCTTGTGCCCTTTGTGCTGGCTATGAGAGTCATTACGTTTTTTATTTTTCCACATAGGCTGGAAAGAAAATTACAAAACTGCTTTTTCTGGCATCATTAGATGGCCATTTGCACCTATCAATCATGAGTCTGACTATTCTATGGATTCTATAGTAGATAAAAATGAAAGAAGGGCCTCTTAAGGCTAGTTTAGTTGTAATATTGCTGAACAATGACAATCTTACAGTAGTTCAGTTTTATAGACTCCCCTAACTTGATAGATCTAATTTCCTCTGTGTTTGTTTGGACACAGATGTAACAAATTAAATTGTTCAGAATTAGAGAAGTTGTTCAAGAGAACCTTTACTTGAAGTCCAAAGGTATCAGCAAAGATCACTACACACAAAGATGCAATGTAGATGAGGAATTAATAAAGCATAGTCTGTTTTAAAGCCTCTCCTTCAGTCTGGAGACAGAAGACAAGGCCAAATGGATGTCTCTGGAATGATAGACTTAGAAAGATCTATCTCTACATGAGCAGCACATTTTAATGTATTGAGTTCAAGTCTAGTGTCTTTCAACTTTTAATGTGTACATGAATCGCTTAGGGATTTGTAAAAATGCAGATTCGGATTCAGTAGGCTTAGGTCGGGCACTGAGCTTTGGCACTCATAACAGGTTCTCAGATGATGCTGATACTGGTCTACAGCCTTCATTCTAAGGGTCAAAGTGCTAGCAGACAATGTCTTAATTGGATAGAACATTAGTTAACTTTCTGTTGCAAATGTAGATTGCATCAACATTTGACATTGTGAAACAAGGTATGAGGAAGAATTGAGGGGAAGTTAACTAATATTCCAAGAGAGACTTATGTGTGATGACAACAGTGCCAGTTGCTTCACATATGCTGTTTTATAGACTTTCTAAGTGGCACTTTGAGACCCTTGTTTGGGTGATGGGTTTGAATATGCAGAAACAAGCCTTTTGCTGTAACTCTGTGTGGTATAATTCCTGAGGGGTCGGAAAGGTAAGTAATAAAATGTGTCATTACCCATTATTAAAGGACATAGTCACGTATTAGAATTACAACCCTTCAACAGAAGGTCTACACAGGTTGAATGGCTTTTCCAAGGTAATACGGTTTATTAACAACATTGCAAAAACTAAAATCTATGTCCATGTTTCTCTCCTTCTACAATATTATGCTACTTCATGAGAGTAAATTTTTAACCAAATCCAGAGACACAGTGGGAATTTGATGTCTTGGCCATGCAAATTATGGAGTATTTTAGGAGGTGGTGAAGAGGTGTGTGTGTGTATATGTGTGTGTGTGTTTGTGTGTGTGTGAAGAGAGTGGATGTGTGGATGTGTACAGTCACCAGGAACTGAAAACATTAGATAACATTAGGTCCTAAATGTTCTGAGAATATTTAGGATGGCTAATGAAAAGAAAGTAAAATGGCATAGAATGAGTTAGCAATGGCCAAAATCAAGGATGAGACAGTTGACAGTGGAAATAAAACAGAGAAACAATAAATTTTAAAGGAATAAAACATATAAAAACTACAGGAGCTTTGTTTTTGATTAGACAGGATAAGTTACAGAGAGGTGGATATTTAACAAAGATTTCAAACTTCTATCTATTCTATGATGTCTCTCTTCCTCCCTGGAATCAGCATAGAAGTGATAAAAATCACAGGCATGATGATCACACCAAACATGGATTTAAACCTTAACATATTAACTGCATGACTTTGGCATGTGACTTATTACCTTTAAAACTCCCAAAGAATTTATAAGAAATTGATGAGATGATCTATCTAAAATATTGAATTCAGTTTTTGATTCTATATTGATAGAATATAGAATCTGTGTCTATGAGACAATGACAGTGTCATTAGCTGCAATGGGTCCTCAAGGATTTTGAAGCTGGTTTTGAAGCACATGAAAAGGCATGAGGAAGGTGCAGAGGCTACCATGCAGATGACTTGTTAGTATACCAAGGTTTGTGGAGGGTGCATGAGGTTCAGAATTGGGACACTAGGGTTAGATTTTTAACTGGACCAATAGTGAGAGATGGTTGGGTTTGAAAGGTATGGTTAAAGATTATAGGATGAGAAGTATGAACAATGTCAAAGGCAAACTATGTGTAGTCGTCTTTTGCCTAGAGTTGGCTTCCATATCTATGAAGTGTTGACTACTGGGTAACAACAAATTAAGGTTGTTGGAGCAAAGAACAGGACTAAAGAAAAAGGGAACATATACAATGTAAAAATCAGGGAAACCATATGAAGACCAAGTAAGTAAATAGAATGAGGAAGACTCAGAGACTTCATGTAGCCCAAACCTGGGAACACAAAGTCCAAGAAAAGAACATGTGGAAAATCTGGTAGAGTGGAGGAAATGGAGCAAAAATCATTGTCTAATTGTCAGAGACAACCATCAAATCCAGGAAACTCATAAGAACTAAAGAGCATGAAAACTGGTAGAGAAGCAAATATGAAGCATCAGTAACAGACTCTGATACTGAATGTATCTGATATCCAACCAACCAGAAGAGTCTCTCTTCTGATGTCACCCTGGAAAGGACTGATCCCAAGACAGATGATCTGAGTGGAATGTCCTAGGCCAGAATAACCCCAAACATCTGCCTGCTTGCGATAAAGGGACCCAGGCAGTCATATTTCTCTGGCAGAGGTTATCCTACCATCCAAAGTGCTCCTGATTAGATTTCTTCTCCCTGCTTTCATCTTTCTGCATAGTGACACCAAGCTTAGCCCCTAAAGTACCATGTTGGTTTTACAGCCTTGTAGCCCCTGAGTCCTGGAGTTGCATTTATTTTCTGCCTCACAAGGGAGTAGAAGAGAAGGAGAAAGTGCAGGAAGTGCAGGAATAGGAGAAGAAGAAAGAAGAAATGAAGCAGGAAGTCAAATGAAAAAAAGAGACAGAGGTGTGGACAACTTAGGATCATGGCCCAGATATCAGGCATCTTCATAATTACAGGTGGCTATAGAAATCAGGAACTGCCTGGCCTTTTTTTTTTTTTTTTTTTTTGCAGCACTTAATGGAGGAATATTGTTCTCATGTGTATACTTTATGGCATGACTTCATGCACAATTGGATGTTACTTATTCATTTTTCCCCTTGAGAAAAATCAGAGTTTCTTAAGTGGGAGATATTTCTCAGTTTGGGGAAGATAGAGACTTGTCTCAATCTGTATTTCCCCAGTTGTCATATACATGAAAGACCAAATATCTGTTGAAGAAAGTATTGCAGAGTGACATTTATTCAAGACTCAAAATATATCAGGTGCTTTATAGAGCAGAGAGATAGATGTAGTCCCTTAAGGCTTAACTTGTGAGAATCAGCATTGACTGAAAAGAGCTAATTTACCATTTTCCAAAAGGAAATGGGGTTGAGAAGAATGATTGCAGCAAAAGTGCTTAAACAGAAAGAGCATCACAGATTTTTATTAAATTATTGTTTGGGATGTTTTTGCAAACGTCAATCTTTCTGTGACATTTTACGGGGTAACAAGATTTTGGTGTTTGTGAAACATCACATTTTGAAATTACCCCAAACTAGAGTTCTCCTGCCTCTCTTTGTCAAATCGACACTGGGTACAAGCTTAAGAATCTCGAGTGACTGATGTATTAGCTAAAATTCTTTGGATTGCCAGTGACAAAAGTAAAGTTGAGTTAAATAAAAAGGTGTGTGTGTGAGGGAATCTGGTGTAAAAGAAAAGGAAAGAACGTCAGGAAAGGAAATTCATGTAGGCCCCTGGAATGTTTGGGGAGTCAATTCTGGAAAGCCCTCTGGTGTCTCTCCTTTCTGGGCTGCCCCTCCATGCACTTTGCTCTATCCTTCTTGATCTCAGCATATCTGCTTTTTAGGTCATGTTAAGGCTTTCCTGTAGCTTCTACATGACATACTTTAATTTCAGTCTCCCACAGTTACTGCAGAGCAGTTTAAATCCCTGTTCCACGTTATTGGGAGAGACAATCTATTTGCCACCCACCCTCCACTCTTTTAGGTCAGAAAGCCACCCCAGTTCATAATATGAACATGGCATCTGGGGGCCCAGCTTTGCAGATTTTGGGGCATGGAGGGTGAGCAGTTTCCAGAAAAAGAAAGTTGTCATGGGCTTGGTGGATATACCAAAGTCATCTATGCTATCATGCCCAGAATGCTGCCTGACACAGAGAAGACTCTCAATAAATATTTAGCAAATGAAATATGTGTTGACCAAATGCACCAGCAAGGGTAGAACATGTTTGCATTTTGAATGTTACAATAGTAGAGCTTTATGAACTGATTGCTGTTATAGTTAAATTTTAACTAAACTTATATTAGTTAAAATCGTTTGACTTCAGGCTGTTTTTATGCATTTTTGAAATCATTTTAAAATTAAAAAAATATAATTTTCTGTGAGAACAGCATTGAATGACTTAACAATAAACATATTTGTTCATTTTAATAGTGTTTTTTTCCTGTTTTTAAAATATTTATTTTACATTCATGAAGACTAAGCCTGGAGTAATTCGCCCAGTACCTGTAAAATCCAGAATATTACTGAAAAAAGAGGAGGAAGTCTATGAACCCAACCCTTTCAGTAAATATTTGGAAGATAACAGCGACCTCTTTTCTGAACAGGTGAGCACATACAAGAGAAAATGTTTGCTATTTTGATAAATATAAATATATATAAAATATATAAATATATAAATATATTTTGATAAATATAAAATAAAGATGTCTCTATGAATATAGTATGCGTAAGAACATGTTCATTTGATTGGAATATATTTGGTAATGAAAAATGCTTGCATAATAAATAGAAGTTCCTAAATAATTCAAGAATAATATTTTGAAGCATTTTAATGTGTTTTTTTTTTTCCTAAAACTTGTCTATCTAGTGCTGGTATTGTTTTGGAGACCAAGATGTTGCTCTCTATAAAGACATCACAAAATCACTGATTGGATGGGTCATATAGGTGTTGCATTCTTATTTCTAAAATCCTGCTTCCAGCTGGATACAGTGGCTCATCTCTATAATCCCAGCACTTTGGGAAGCCAAGGCAGGAGTATTGCTTGACCCCAGGAGTTTGAGACAAGCCTGGGCAACATGGTAAAACCCCATCTCTACAACAAATTAAAAAAAATATATAGCTGGGTATGGTGGCGTGTGCCTGTGGTTCCAGCTACTTGGCAGGCTGAAGTGGGAGAATTGTTGAAGCCCAGGCGGTTGAGGCTCCAGTGAGCAAGTAATCATGCCACTGCACTCCAGCCTGGGTGACAGAGCAAGACCCTGTCTCAAAAAATAAAATAAAATCTTGCCTCCTTTTGAAGAGATGGAATATTTTAGATTTGGTATACTGAAGTTGACAAAAGTCCTGTTTAGATTCATATTAACAGAGACGATGCAGTCTCCCAGATTGGGAAGTAATAGTAACAGAATCGGGGATCGAGTCATATTTAGGATTTGTTGTTCATTTTGTTTATGTTTGAAAAGTCTATACTAGATTCTCCTTATATATGTTGAAGGAGGTATAATGGAGAATTGTCAATGGTGCTTTATATTTGTGAAAAATATGAAAATACACATTTATGCAATATAAAACTTCATAATGAATAGCAGAGATTTTAAATCTTTGTCATATTAAAATGCAGCAAAGAGTATGGGCTATATATTTTATTGAGAGATTGAAATATGAAATTAATAAGCAATGTAAGATATTCAGAAAACTTTCTGAATACAGTCGGGACATGTAAGATCACCATATTTTATAATCCATAATAAAATAGATTTAGGAATATAAGGTGTTATGCTCTTTTTAAAATTTTAGTTCGAAAATAATAACTAACAATATTCTTGAAAATATAAATTATAATTACATTTATATTTATATTTATAAAACATAATCTCTTATCTGATGTGTTAGCTCTGTGACCCTGGGCAAGTGGTGTTATCTCTCTAGGCTTCAGTTTCTTTCTTTCTTCCTTTCTTTTTTTTTTTTGAGATGGAGTTTCGCTCTGTTGTCTAGGCTGGATCTCAATGGCGCCATCTCGGCTCACTGCAACCTCCGCCTCTTGGGTTCAAGCGATTCTCCTGCCTCAGAATCCTGAGTAGCTGGGATTACAGGCGCCTGCCACCACTGCCGGCTAATTTTTGTAATTTTAGTAGAGACAGGGTTTCACCATGCTGGCCAGGCTGGTCTCAAACTCGTGACCTCAGGCGATCTGCCGGCCTCCGCCTCCCAAAGTGCTGGGATTACAGGCGTGAGCCACTGCGCCCGGCTGGCTTCAGTTTCTTAATGCACAAAATGAGGTGTTCAGATTAGGTACCTTTTAAGGATCCCTTAAACACTAAAATTTGCATTACTTAAAATCTATGATTAACCATAACTGGGTCTGAAATCCCTATGTAACCTTGAAAAAGTTCATTACAAATACTTTTTATGATTAGTTCTAGTTTTTATTTACAAAATTCAGATGAAAATATTTTCCATTGATTTATATACACTTTCTGAGAAGGCTATGATTTATAAGTCTGATTTTTTTTAGAAGGCATTGATATGATCAAAAATGATAATTAGAGGCAATTATTTTAATTTGGTGGAATAAAATTATAGACATCAAATTAAATTAAATAGGGAAATTTTGCTGATATATAAGGTTGCCTTCACTAATTCCATACATAACAGAAATGGAAACTCCTGTGGGGAAAACATTTTTTTATCATTAACAAAAGCACTTATGAAATATCTATTGCTTGTATGACACTAATATTTTAGTGGCTTTTAGTATGAAGTTTTAGACAGTATGGGATAATTATAAAATGTTTATAAAAATAATTTAGCAGTTATATGAAAATCAAACCACTAACAGTTAAATTTCACATATTATCCATGTAACCTACATTGTTCAAAATATCATCCAATGCTGGAATATAATAACTTTATACTTCTGTGTGAGTATAATTTTAAATTCATGCATTTTACTTCAAGCAAGACTCCTTGTAGAGTATTGAGTTAATCTACCTGTAATTTACGACATGTACTGTCTAATGAAATGATAAATTCCATTTTCAAGTGCAGAAAATTCTTGTCATTAAAAATAATTGCCATTTCTTTTCATTGCTTTTTCTGACTATAAAGTAAGTTTAAAGCTCTTTTTACATTACAACATAAATCTATTTATTTCTAAATACTTGGCTGAAAATTTGACCTATTTTGCAAATCTTAAGTTACCACAGACCTAATCTTATCTATATTTTCTTTCAACCAATTTATCCTCATTTGTATCCCCATTTGAATGTGGAACATGAGAAGTAATAGCAGACAATGCACCGTCAGAATTGAAAGAAGCCTAGCATACCACTTAAAAGTGAATTCCAAAGGTCCCCTGGCCTTATTCATTGACCTGGCATGAAAGGGAAAGATAAGATAGAACCTTGGGGCCACTGAACACCTGGGAAACGGCATGTACTGTCAAGTGGCCTTTTTATGTTGAGCTTTAACTATCATCTCATTGTGTCCAGAATCTACAATGGAGAGATACCAAAACAGCTCTCAAGGGTAGATGCTTACATCTGCTTAAAAAATAACTTGAATAATAAAATGTATAATCTCAGCGTTGCTACTTCATCAGAACCTCAATAGAAGAAAGTGTACTCAAATTCATTTCTAGTCACTATTGTCTTCTCTTACACTGCTGCCACAGAATAAATTGAATGGTTCCAAACTCAGCTGATCTCATCCACCCATGTAATGGAAAATTCTTTAGCCAGACAGTTGGGCCAAATGGAAGTAACTCACAGTCACTAATCTGCCTTGTACTGGGGACAGTTCCACATGACAGGAGATGTTGGATGGGATTGTTAAGTCAATAAATTTTTCCTAGCAGCTTCACTGCCATAAGATATGATTTCAAAATTCTGTTACAAAATGTCAGACACTAAAGATGATAATAAGACCTGACAGAAATGTATTTACTGTAGTTCAAAAAGGTGCAGCTGGGCAGCCTTTTGACCTGATTATGAGCTGAAAATTTGCCTGGAAACAGCTGCTGAGTTCTAACAGCCAAGTTTGAAACCAAATGCATAATCAAGTCATCGAAATTTACTAGCCAACAACTTTTACATCAAAGTGGCATAGGCCAGGAAGCATCATTGTATATTAGATTTTTTTTTTAAAAAACAAAACCTTCAAAATGAAGATTATGCTTTTCTGAAATTGTCTTCATTCATTATTAATTAATGATTAATCTTCATTCATTATTCAATTAATTTATTATTGTGCCAATTTGTGGTGCTTTTCAGTTATTACAAAATGTCCTCACACTTTGCCATAAATCTATGGATTTAAAAACTGTGGTGGTGTGTTTAAAGCATATTTTTATTGATAACTAAAGGTAGAGCTGGAAAATAATTAGCAAAATTCATTGGACTAATGGGCATCCAGAAGACATACAGGCTCAGAAAAGCAATTTGCTGATGAGAATGAAGATACTAAAGAGCTGAATGGTATTTAGTTTATTCTGACTATTTATGAATTTGCAAAATATATTGATTGTTTTCTGATCATTTAATATGTGTAATTAGATAAAGAGGATTTCATTGAAGATTTTTGGTTTAATATAAAAAGGCAATAATTCACCTCATTTACATAAAGTGCTATGTAAAAATCCTCTCTTTATAAATTAATAATGCAACTCATAGTATTAGATATATTGTTACTTTCTTAAAGCCCTAAGGAAATGTGTGAAAAAAGGTTTTGGATAGAATTAAAGGGAGAATATTGTTTCATCTGATTTTCCAAGAAATGTTTTTCTTTTTTTTTTCCGTTTGTGAGAAATAACACTTTCCAGCATGTATGCCTCTTAAAATTTATTTTTCTTCTACTCTGTTTAAATGGGAGAGAGAACATATTTTCTATGAAGATGACCATTTAGGGAATTTCCTCTGTGCTACCTCACAGAGAACATAAAAGGGTAATTATAGAGACTTTTCCTTGTTATAGTATTTCATTCCCGCTTTCCTTCTGAGTTTTTTTTAGACATCTGACTTGCCTCTTTTCCCTACCAAAATGACTATGCTTGACATTCAACTTTGATGATTATGTCAGTGACTTTCAGGTTTCTATCTAATGATTCATCAAGTTGTATTTCAACTGTGACCTTCAACTTCCCTTCTTTATGTCACCCACATGTTAATATTACAGGGCAAATACCTTTGTCATAGGTGAAACTGACAATACTGCCTTTTACTCTCTCTGAAAAACTCTGGCTTTGCCACAAACTACCACTTTTTCAACATTTGTTTCTCAATCAAGATGGCCCATATTCTTCTGTCATAAAATCATCTTTTATAATTGCTAACATTTTATTGAGAAATATTTTGGGGTAAATGTTTAAATGAACCTTTTTAGCTGTAGAAATGAATTAGTGGTTTGCTAGATTGTTTTAACGAGAGGAAAGCTGCAATTTCTTGTAGTGTTACATTTCTTTGGGAAGGTTTACGAACAGAGATTTGGCTTCTCTAAGTTTTGCCATGTTTTTTTTTTTTTTTATTTAAGGACTGAAGTCCTTATGAGTTTTCTCTATTTTGCTTTGCTTCCTTCCTTTATATGAAAGATGTAATAGACAATTTAGCATAAACAGGTTATGTTCTATACATAATAGACAAATTATCATCAGCACGATAAACTAGTTTCTTAGTATATATCTTTTTTTAAAATTGTCTTTTTGAGACAATATTTGCCTTTTCCTCCAAAATACAGTTAGATAGGCTCACTTCTTCATACACAGAATTTCCATCACCTCTGCACCCCCCCCTTTTTTGACATTTATTTTCTCTTGATTTTATGTGTACATCAAGTTTGGAAAATTGTAACCTATCCTTTAGATTATTCTGCTGCAATTGTCAGTTGTTAACGGGAATTTCTTTTCCACGCCCCTCTTCAGCTGCCTTATGTAGGAGTAAAAATCTTAAAGAGATTTTTATTTGCTTTTAAAACAGCAAACACCCAAAGAAGACGTATTTGCCACTTCTATCATAATGGTCTGAAGCATTATTTGCTTAACAAATAGTTGGTGGATATGTAGTGTCTGATAATATCCCAATCTACTAGGAAACAATGACCTTTTGAAAGTTTCACGCAAATGTGTTCTATGTTTTGTTAACACATGATGTTTCTAGGTATATTTATTCAAGGGAGATTGGCCACTGCCATATTTAGAACCTCTCATACAAAGTACACTCCAGTTTAAAAATAGGTCTTTGTAATCCCAGCACTTTGGGAGGCCGAGGTGGGCGGATCACAAGGTCAGGAGATGAAGACCATCCTGGCTAACACGGTGAAACCCCGTCTCTACTAAAAAAATACAAAAAATCAGCAGGGTGTGGTGGCGGGCGCCTGTGGTCCCAGCTACTCGGGAGGCTGAGGCGGGAGAATGGCGTGAACCCAGTAGGTGGAGCTTGCAGTGAGCTGAGATCGTGCCACTGCACTCCAGGCTGGGCAACAGAGTGAGACTCCATCTCAAAAAAAATAGGTCTTTGTTAAAATAGAATTTTTAAATTCTTTATTGGTTTTATCTGTAAGGTATTAAACAACAACATTTCAAAAGAGAGAGAGGACATCTATGTAAAAATAATTTTAAATAATATCAAAAATAAATGTTATTCTGAGATTAGAAAGTTCAAAAATTTTGTTTGTTGGCTGCGTGCATTGGCTCACGCCTGTAATCCCAGCTCTTTGGGAGGCTGAGGTAGAAGGATTGCTTGAGCCCAGGAGTCTGAGACCAGCCTGGGAAACATAGGGAGACCACATCTCTACAAAAAATTTAAAAATCAGCCGGGTGTGGTGGCATGCATTTGTAGTCTCAGCTACTCAGGAGGCTGAGGCAGGAGGATAGCTTGAGCCCAAGAATTCGAGGTGGCAGTGATCTGTAATTGTGCCATTTCACTTCAGCCTGAGCAACAAAACAAGACCTCCATCTCTTAAAAAAAAATTGTTTGTTTGTAAGGAAAAAAAGATGCATTCATATGTTTTATTTCACAAGAGTCTCTATCTCAAACCTTCTCCTCAAATTTTGAGACAAGATTAGCCTGTGTATAGAACCACAGATGGTAACAATCACATACCTTTGGCATGTGGGTGAGAATCTTAAAGACATTTTTATTTGCCAGTTTATGTACCAAATTGTCTTATAATATGTAAGATATTTTTGATGAAACTAGTGCTCCTCTCCAAATACACTGCCTCCCTCCCTCCCTACACAGTTTCAATTCTACAACTGCCTTAAAATGTTTTGTGTGATAGCTGTTAATAAGTATGCTTAGGAAATGCAATCAAAGATATTGGCTTGTGATTTTCTTTTCTGTATGTACATTTGTTTTGGCTCATGAGACGTGAGATCAAGGTAGAATGCATACAGGAGAACATAATGAAAATTGGGGGTATTCTTTGAATATGAATGCTAAGTTTAATGTGTTTAAAAACATTTTACAATCTCTCAACCTTGGCGATATTGGCATATATTTTAAAATGTGTGTTATAGACAGATTTTGAATGAGGACAAACCTAAAATATGACAAGATGTATAAGTTTGAAGATGAGTTATATGAAGATAATTGGGAACCTTCTCTTCCTTTCTGTGACCCAAGATAAAATATCTTAAAATAAGCAATTTAGGCAGGAAAAACAATAAATCCTAATGAGAAGAGCAACCAAGAGAAGGCATAAGAGAAGCAAAGAGCTAAAGCTGGTAATCAAACTGCGTTTTGTATTCCACTAAAATAAAACAAAGGACAGCTTGTGAAGTTCAGCCTATGGAGAACAGAATTAAGCTAGTGATGCAAATCATTTAAAATAAATGTATAGAAAGAAAACCCCAATTTTTTTAAAAAAAGAAATGTATTTTTGTCTATTTCAAAGACTTCATGGAAAGGGAGACCTATACTAAGTTTGTAAGTTCAAAGTTGGTGTTTCTTTAGGGATGGGGTTACCGGTAGGTTTTAGAGTTTTTAAAAATAATGTTCTAATGTTCAAATAAGGGCATCCTAAGTGGAATTTAATTTATTGTAGCTCAGGCATCCAAATATCAATTTTCCTTATGAACCTTAAGATCTTTAATTTTTTTTAACCTTACTTTCTCTTGAAAATAAAAAACTACCTTTGTTAAGTACATAAACAGCTTACCAGGAGCTGACTTGTCTAATTATTTTTATGTAATAAAGTTGGGAGGGCCGGGTGCAGTGGCTCAGGCCTGTAATCCCAGCACTTTGGGAGGCTGAGGCGGGTGGATTACCTGAGGTCAGGAGTTCAAGACCAGCCTGGCCAACATGGTGAAACCCCATCTCTACTAAAAATACAAAAAATTAGCTGGGCGTGGTGGCGGGTGCCTATAATCCCAGCTACTCAGGAGTCTGAGGCAGGAGAATCGCTTGAGGTTGCTGTGAGCCAAGATGACACCATTGCACTCCAACCTGGGCAACAGAGTGAGACTCTGTACCGAAAAATAAAAATAAAAATCAATAAAAATAAGGTTGGGAGGTTTAGCATATTTTATCTGCAAAAGGAAAGCAAGTTTATATGATGTTTATTACATTGGGTTAAGTTCAGAAAAATATAGTTGTTTTTCTCTCTCTTAAGCTTAGGTCTCCATGAATTGCATGCGGTTGAAGACTGGCCCATTGCAGGGCATGGTAGAGTCAAGCTAGTTTAACCTTCCCATGTCAAAAACTACATTTAGGCAGGATCTGATGACTTGATTCATTTTTATGTGTAATAGAACCAAAGGAAAGCTAGGACAGCTTGGTTTTACAGAAGCAGTTTTGAAGTGTGTATTCTGGCTGTGACATTGTGGTTAATCACCTCTACTCTGTGCATTTGTGAAACCTGAATCTCATCAGTGAAATGAGGGCATGGCACCAGATCAGTGATTCTCAACCAGAGATTATTTTACAACTGAGAAAGAGGGGTGCTACTAGCATTTAGTAGGTGGCGGCCAGGGATAATGCCAAAAATCCTACAATGCCCAGTACATTCCCACACAACAAAGAATTACCCAGCCTCAAATGGCAATAATGCTGGCATTGAGAAACTCTGGACTAGAACATCTCTTGGCACTCTCTGCTCCAATACTATGAATAATGAAGCTCATTACTTTATCCCTGCCAAGGGCAATTCAGTTCAACCAACATTGATTAGGTGCCTTCTTTTTGTGTTCTTAGTTCTTTAGGGAGAACTAAGAACTTCTCCCTATTTGACATAAAAAAAGAAGGTAAAACTCTATCTCTGGAATTCGTCATATTCCAAATATTGTCCCATGTAGCTTCTACTCATGGTAGCTCTGTTTGATAAGGAATGTACATTTTCATTGATTCCAGATATATTGGCAAAATTATGGCTTTTCACATTTCTAGACATTTCTTCTTTCTTACTTGTTTCCCCAATTATTAGGTTCCAAGACAATCAACTAAAAGAGAAATTTGAAAGAGTCGGATGGTTTATATAACTCTTAAAATCCTTATTGTTGGATTAAGCCATTCCTGATATTGGACCTTATTGTCTTCACCCGCACAATGAGAGTGGAGTACAATGCACTATTGAAAGTCTCCTTGTATCCTGAAATTCTGTGTTTATGTCTTTAAATACTGTTGGAGCCCTGATATTTGATGATTAGGTGATTCAAAAAAGAGGGGGGAAAACAAGTATTATTTAGGTCACATGTTTGGAGAGATGGAAAGTCTTAATTTATTGTTTAAGTCAACATCATGACAAATACCCAGCTCTACAGGGTTTACTATGATGTGCAGGTGTGTGTGTACCTGTGTGTGTGCGCCTGTGTGTGTGCACATGCATGGGCTTGCCCCCGCCCCTGCAATTTGGATAGAGCAATTTTGGGTAGAGAAATTTTTTTCCCTTTTCTTTAAAAGTCAGTTTCTATTCACTTCCTATTTGTATTGAGAAATCATCAATATGATTTATTATCATTTTGTCCCTTTGAATAACTATAATTTTGTTTTCCTTTGCCTTAAATTAAAACCCCTAAGAGATAATTTATTTTCAAAATTAAATATGTGTGTGTATGCAAAAGATGATTAAATACACACACATACATATTTAGTAGTTTTTTAAAGGGTCTTGGCATTTGCTACTTAAGTTACTTTTTATTTCTTTTTCACATTGGTAAATTTGTCAACTATTTCTGCTGTAAATATACTTAATAAGAAGGCTAACTAGGCAACCTAAAATTTAAATGAAGATACTTTTAATAATGAGGTGAACATGTCTTTGCACTTCCCTGTTTCTGGATTTACTGTCTCAGCTTTCTTCAAGTGCAAAGGACACCATATTTCATTCATGTGTTTCATAATTATAAAAGACTCCGGGTTAATCCTTGCAATAAACTTTTGGGATAACTTTTGCCTTTTAAATCTCTCTCTGGAAAGTGATGTGAGACTTAAAAAGACTCTGTATAAGAAAATAATTTAGTTGTAGAACATCAAACTTTTCACTTAAATCCCTTGTTAAGACAATAATAGATTCAAAAGAACAAAAGGTCAGTATATTAAAAACTGTAAGATCACTTAAAAATATAATACTCCTTAAGCATGAACAATATAAATGCTTCATTTAATGTGTCTAAATGTATAGATTTTGTAACACTAAAAGGTTGTAATGCTATAATAAAGACATATCTCAGGCCAGGCTTGGTGGCTCACGCCTGTAATCCCAGCACTTTGGGAGGCCAAGGCAGGCAGATTACCTGAAGTCTGGAGTTCCAAACCAGCCTGGCCAACATGGTGAAACCCCGTCTCTACTAAAAATACAAAAATTAGCCAGGCATGGTGGTACATGCCTGTAATCCCAGCTACTTGGGAGGCTGAGGCAGGAGAATTGCTTGAACCCGGGAGGCGGAGGTTGCAGTGAGCCAAGATTGCATCACTGCCACTGCACTACAGCCTGGGCAATGGAGTGAGTCTTTGTCTCAAAAAAAAAACAAAACAAAACAACAACAACAACAAAAAACAGCATATCTTGTATGTACGTAATCTGTTCAGAATTTCAAAATTGTGAAAGTTTTTTTTTAATTCAAAGATATCTACATGCTTTTCGAATCAATAAAGTTGTAATTAGCTGATGTTTGTATGCATTGTATCTCCACTTGAAAATGTTACACCAAAATAATAAAACCATGGTCTATTCTGTTTTCCTAACAAAGATATGGTACTCTGACTACCTGACTGCCATAGAAATCAAGAAGAGCATAGCCATTTATTTTTTATGTGCTTTTATAAAGATAATCCTATCTCTTTACAGTAAGTCACAAATCTGCAGGCAGCAGTCAACACATTTTCAAGCAACTTATACTTATTTGCTTAGTATAATTTTCTACCATTCTTTGAAATGGAACAACTCTTATGCTCAGAGCATCTCTTGCAGTTTAAAAATCCAGCTAGTTTTTGAAAATCTCTTTTGAGATGTCTCAAAATGACATCTGTCAGAGTCCCCTCCCTCTTTTTGTAAAGGCTTTCTGCCAAGACACACCCAACAGCCATTTCTAGTCTATGATTTCCATAGCAGACTAGCCACAGGGGAACTTGTGAATTGGTCCATTTATTCTAGATTTACTTGACAATCGCTGGAAAAATTCTCTCTAATCTCTTATTCCCCAGATATATCAGGGATTATCTTCACCACCCCTACTTTCACCCTGGGAGTCAGCTCAGTGCTGACAGTGGTCATAGGGACCTTGCCTAGTCCTATTGAGACTTCTGATCTTGTTGTTTTCCTCTGTTCCCTCCATCCTCCTGCTCTCAGTCCCAGCACAGTTCACACATTCTTACTCTGATTAATTATGTTCTTTTCTAGAGGTTTGATGTCCTAGCTCCTAGGCTTTCGAAACCCAATTTTTTCTCTGTCAAAGTATTAACTCTGCCATGAGTTTCCAAAATCTATTTTGAAACCCAAACTCTACTTTTTCCTTTTTGCAATTCTGCTTTAACATTTTAATCCAGAAACATGATGATGGAATTAATCTTTAGCTACCTGGGTTGACAGAAGGAACACAGAACACAGGACTATGAGAAAGACAAAACTAGAAAACATTTATGAGCATGTGGTCTCCGCAATGCTGAGTAGTGAGTGCTGTGGTTTTATGTTGAATGGTGTTGCTACTTCTCTGTCTACTTATCCCCCTTTCCTCTACACTTAATATTCAGGCATTTAACGTTTGTGCCAGGCTCTGCAATAGGCCTGGGTGATTCCCCAGGAAATAAAGGAGACAATATCCCTCCCTCATGGAGCTTAGATTCTAGTAAGTTCTCAATATGCTGGACCCTGGTCTCTGCCTTTTTGCTCCTATTTGTAACCTTTTCTGCCCGCTGTGTACTTCCTCACTAAAAGCTGTCCACTTTACACTCAGGCTGCACATTCTGTGGACTCCTACTGCAACGGAAGTGACACGTCTGGTCCTTGGGTCCTCTGATCATTGAGGAACCCTATCCTTGTGGCTAGTTACTGTAGCCTTTGACTTTCCTACTTCCTGAAAAAGAGAAAAAGACGATGATAGAATTCAATGGCAAGAACATGGGCTCTTGTGATTTTTGAAAAAATCAGTCCTTACTGAACTTCAATTTTATCCTACAAAAATGGGGCTACTAATGACCATTTCTAATGGAACCCATACTAATATGTATTTGCGATTTTTTTAAAAGTATAATTTCTTTAAATTTTTTCCAAGTGCTTTCATCTTTATTGCAGTATAATTGACAAAAATTAGACCTATTTAAGGTGTAAAATGTGATGATTTGATGTATGTGTACATTGTGTAATGATTACCACAGTCAAATTAATCAATGTAACTATTAATGTTCTAGTTACTCTGTGCGTGTATATGGGAGAAGAGATGAGGACACATAAAATCTATTCTTAGCAAATTTCAAGTAAAAAGTAAAATATTATTAACTGTAGTCACCATGCTATACATTAGCTCTCCAGAACTTATTCCTTTGATAACTGAATGTTTCTACCCTTTAAACACCATTTTTCCTTTTCACTTAAATCCCTTATTAAGACAATAATAGATTCAAAACAACGAAACATCCATTTCAACCAAAAGTCCATTCCAACCACTGGCAACCATCATTCTACTCTTTGCTTCTGTAATTCTATTTTAGATTCCACTAAAGTGAGATCACACAATATTTGTCCTTTTGTGACTGGATCATTTCACTTGGCATAATATATTTGGAATTCATTCATGTTATTGAAAATGGCAGGATTTCTTTCTTTTTTAAGGCTGAATAATATTTCATTGTTTAACACGTTTTATTTATTCATTTATCCATTAACAGACACTTCGGTTGTTGCCATATCTAATTGTTAAGAATGATACTGCAATGGTTGAATGAAATACTCACTATCAAAGGGCTCTAAAGACTTAAATGTTTCTTGTTATCATTTCCTTTAGAATCACTTCAATTTTGGAAGAAAGGGGTTGATTTCCTGCTAAAGGTTCAACTGAATATATTGTCTTCTTTCTCATATTGTCTTCTTTCTCATATTGTCCATTATGAGCAATTGTAGAAGCCTATTTTCTATGTTACTTTTGACTTCTTCAATTTTAACTGCTCCTCCGTCCTAAACACCTCCACATGGGAAATAAAAGACCAGAATCAAACTATATGTATAGAAAAACGTAAAACTCAGCATTTTAGTCCTCTGCTGCTCACTGTGATTATGGAGTATTTTTCTTTCTTTTCCCTTGAGTGTACCTCCATCAGATACTTCCATGCTGATCCATGCCATCTGTTCTGTGAAACTTGCTGTCAGACAACCATACACTTTAAGCGCTAAGTTATCCAAATTCTATCTTAAAAAATATGTTGTGATTATTAAAAATCTTTTTGTATATAGAGGATTTCAAATAGCTAAGCATATGCTAAATTTTTCATACTTCACAAGTTCAAATTTTCTTGGTTCAAATCAGGATTCAAAATATATGTGTTGCTTTAAATATGTCTGTTTGAAAAAATGCATATGGATTCTCCAAAATTTGGGTTTCTAAGCAAGAAGATATGCCATATAATCAAAACCAATTTATATTGGCTTTATCTTAGTGAAATGTAGATAATCACAATCTCTTATTTCTTAGTAACATGGGGTTTCTGTGATGCTGTCTGTAAAGTGTTGATGTCTTTACATAAAGGGGTCGCTCTTTAAGAAAATATTACTACTGTTCATGATTTTATTAGCAAGGTGTTGATTTAAATTAAAACTGTAGCAAAAATGCTATGGCTCTGATTTTAAACTGCTGTAAGTTCTAGACAGCAAAGGAAAGCTGAAAATAAATGCTGCATTTAAAAATAAATGTTGCTTTACCAAAGAGGTGGGAAGATGGAAGACAGGATGGAGTGAAAGGCTCCAGTAATTTTACCTATGGTACTCTGAGTTCACAAAGGTGTCTTGTACTCAGACAGAAAACCGCAGCGTGAAGAGGGGACAGCATGAGTGAAGAGAAAGTGAATTTTCACCCTTCACTTCCAAACCACAGGAAAGGAAGTGACTTTAAAATGCCAGGATGGAACAAAAGCATTTCAGATGTGCAGGCTTTAAAAAGAAGAGCTCAAAATGCCTTAAAATGCCCTTTGATGTTGCAATGGAAACAGTTTTTGAAGTTAAACAGTACGATTTGATGGTTGAGTAGAAAGTAGGCTTTTTCTAGAGCACCAAATGCATCAGATATGGCTATAACACTAATTTTCTGATGTGTCTGTTAGTTAAGCAGAGCTAAATTAATATATTCACTGCATATTTGTCTGCTAATTTTTCTTTAATGAACAAAGATATTACTTGCTTCATAAGTTCCTGTCTTCTTGAAGTTTTGTAGAATATGATAGTATCATCTCAAAAATAATTAATTCTTTTCAAAAATCAAGCTCCTCAGTAAAGCCTTTTTTGAAAAATTAGTTCTATGTATACTGAAATTGAAAGAGGACAATTCTCAAGTGACTAAAAAGTGGTTTAAAGCATTTTATCAGAAATAACTATGTTACCTATCTCATTGATAGAAACATGTCCAAGACTGTTTTATGATCCCTTTACATCCCTCAGAAACTAAAACATTAAAAAATTCATATATTGCATATTAAAGCAGGATAGAGTGACGTTCATTTTCAAGAATCATTTAGAATAGTGATCTCTAAAGTATTAGGTACCAACCTCAAGATAATTCGCTGGGGTGGAAGTAGGGCACAAGTTAGACATGATAGAGATGCCATTAGTGTGTTTTGAAGCAAATCTCAAACAGGGGTCACAAACTATGGTCTGTGGGCCAAACCTGGCTCACCAGTGTTTTTATAAATAAAGTATTATTGGAACATGGCCTTGCCTATTTCAGTTATGTGTCACTTAAGAATGGGATATGTTTTGAGAAATGCATCATTAGGTGATTTTGTCATTGTGTGAACATCAGAGGGAATTACACAAATCCAGACGGTGTAGCCCATTACACCTAGGCTATGTGGTATAGGCTATTACTGCTGGGCTACAAACCTGTACAGCACATTACTGTACTGAATACTGTAAGCAATTGTAACACAATGGTAAGTATTTGTGTATCTAAACATATCTGATCATAGACAGGGTACTGTGAAAATACAATATAAAAAATAAAAGAAGGAACACCTGTATAGTGCACTTACCATGAATGGAGGTTGCTCTGGGTGAATCAGTGAGTGAGTGGTGAGTATATGTGAAGGCCTAGGACATTACTTGTACATTATTGTAGACTTTGGGAACACTTAGACTACACTAAATTTATTAATATTTTTTTGAGATGGAGTCTTGCTCTGTTGCCCAGGTTGGAAGGCAGTGGTGCGATCTCGGCTCACTGCAGCCTTCATCTTCTGGGTTCAAGCTATTCTCCTGTGTCAGCCTCCTGGTAGCTGGGACTACAGGTGCACGCCATCATACGTAGTTTTTTGTATTTTTAGTAGAGATGGGATTTTGCCGTGTTGGCAAGGCTGGTGTCGAAGTCCTGACCTCAGGTGATCTGCCCACCTCAGCCTCCCAAAGTACTGGGATTACAGGTGTGAGCCACCACGACTGGCCACATTTTCTTTTTTCAATAATAACCTCAGCTTACTGTAATTTTTTACTTAATAAACTTGAAGTTTTTAAACTTTTTGACTCTTATAATAAACAAAATGCAAACACAGGCCAGGTGCGGTGGCTCACACCTGTAATCCCAGCACTTTGGGAGGCTGAGGCAGGCGGATCATGAGGTCAGGAGATGAAGACCATCCTGGCTAACATGGTGAAACCCTGTCTCTGCTAAAAATACAAAAAAAAATTAGCCGGGCATGGTGGCGGGCGCCTGTAGTCCCAGCTACTCGGGAGGCTGAGGCAGGAGAATGGTGTGAACCCGGGAGGTGGAGCTTGTAGTGAGCCAAGATCACGCCACTGTACTCCAGCCTGGGGACAGAGCGAGACTCCGTCTCAAAAAAAATAAAAATAAAAAATAAAAATAAAAATAAAAATAAAAAGATACAAACACATTATGCAGCTGTACAAAAATATTTTTTATTTATATCCTTAATCTATAAGCTTTTTCTCTATTTTAAAATTTTCTGGATTTTTTTTCTTTTTTTTTTTTTTTTTACATTTTAAACTTTTTTTTTTTTTTTTTTTTCTCAAACACAAGTACACAAGTTAGCCTAGGCAGGGTCAGGATCACAAGACATCACTCTGCAATAGGAATTTTTCGGCTCCATGTTAATCTTATGGGACCACCAATACATATATGGTCTGCTGACCAAAACATCGTTATGCAGTGCATGACTGTATGTATCTATTTTTTAAGGCTGCTTTCATGTTACTATGTTAGGATTGAGTAATTGCGACAGATTTATGGTTTGCAAAGCCTTCAATATTTACTGATGGGAACTTTAGAGGAAAATGTTTGCCAACTTCTAACATAAAATAACAAGAAAGATTCTAAGCTTTGCTGATTTATATGGGTTTACATGGGTCTCCTTTGTAGGTCTGAATGCTAGTTAGTTACAACTCATATATATTCTAAATGAGATTCCTTGGAAAAGTGTCAGGCCTTTCTAACTTGGGGTGATGGACAGTGAGCCCTCAGTTGGCCATTTCTTAAGCCTGTTGTATCTTATTGCACTATATGTGCACAGTTAGCTAGACATACGATTTATCATTTTTAACTATTTTTAATGAAAATAGTCATCTTAAAATAAGCAAATGACTTTATTAAAAAAAACCTTTGGCAAAATAATCTAGATTGACTATACCACTGCTGATACAAGCATAAGCAACAAGAAATAGCAGAGGTGACACCATATCTATGTCTAACATAAGCTTGTCATCAGACATACGTATCCATTTCAAACCCTGAAAATCTACTTGAATTTGATAAGAAGTAGGTTATTTTTTGAAATGATTAAAACAATTTAAAATATAGTTTTATATCTGCTTTTATTATGAATATACCTGTCCCTAAGTTTATATTTTTGCCTTGAGTTTTAACTAATAATTGCATTATGGCATCATACTTGATAAGACATTAACAAAACCAGCATCCAAGGTCATGAAGCTGTGCAATTTTCAGTACTGTTTAAAGACACAAGGTACTCAATATTACAATGTGTAAAGTTTTACCGAAGCAAATGATAAAATTCTCTTTTGAAGAATCTTAACAGGGAAAAAATGAAAAACCCAATTCAGCTGGGGATACGTGTGTTCTTCCTGCTGAAGTATTTATTGCAGAATAATAACAATAGAATGATGAACTGAAATTTATTCCTTTGTATTTAAATGCCATTAGAAAATGCAAGAAAACACCTTTGAAGATCTGAAAAAGTGAGTAATGAGCCAATTACTCCCAATATGGGAGTTTTATTATGCAGTTGGATCAAAGTATAGCTTTTAAAATATTCTCAGTTTATAACATTTGTTTTCTAAATATGAAATATACAGAAAGTGACATTTGAAATATATGAAATACACAGAAAGTGACATTTTGGATTCTTAAGGGAAAAACCAACAATAAAAAATTTGTTCTCTAAAGTAAGTGACTTCTTTAATAAAAACACTGTTTTATGAGAAAATTCTGGAGATATAATAGCAATGGGCTACATTAATGATTGTACTATGAGGTTGCAGTTACATCAACATTTATAGGTAACCTATAACGACAAAGGAGATACACACACACACACGTAGAGGATTCTTTACAATAATAAAACTCTGTTCATGAGAAGGACTATGAAAATCTTTGGGATCATTCGGAGTTTCTCAAGTTATCTCATGGCAAATTATTTTAAAAAGTAACAAACTTCAAGACGCATTAGAAATGCTCATTTTTGAGAAATACAAGTGGGGTTCCTGATTTAATGCTCTATCTCTCTGTGGCAGCCTGGGCACAGACAAGTTGCCATGGAAATTGCTGTATAGCTGATGATAGTCTTCATTATTTTAGAAGTAGAGGCTAAACCAACTCATACCCCAAACCCTGGGCACAAAGATAATCCCAGGTAGTGGTCCTTTCCCTGTATAAACCTGTTGGAAAAACATCTCGTCCAGGAAATTCATTTGCTATGGAAATAAATAAAATACAAAAGGAAAAAAAGAACTCCAGAGTGAATAACAAACAAAATTAATATTTAACTTGAGACTTTTAAAACAAAGTGTAGTGAACAGTTGAAAAGTGACAGAATATTACAGGTACCTACCACAAATTAAAAAAAAGGAGAGATCATAATCTGCAAAATGGGCAGGTTGAATTCAGGCTAAAAGTTCCTTAAGCAAGACACATAGGACCCCCTTATAATGCTAAAAGATGGCATTTACAAGGAAAATACAGTCATTAGAATATGAAAAATCAAAATATAATATCAGTCTTCATAAGGCAAAAGCAGGAGATAAGATCTGGAAAAAGTGAAAATATATTATTGGTAAAATATTTTGTTAACTCGTTTTTTCAGTTTATCATAGATTAAATAAAAAATAGGTAAAAGTAGATCATCTTGAGTAAATCTAATTTATATATATTCAGACTCTATCCTGCAAACAAAACAAAATATTACTCTTTTTAATATCTGTGGAACTCTCATAAAAACTGACTATACATTAAGCTAAAAAAGAAAACCTATTAACTGCGAAGATGGAAGCAATATACACAAATTTATCTGATCACAAAGAACTTATAAATTAATAACAAAGTTAGAAAACATAAAAAGTTTCTGACATTTGTAAATGGAAAATTTTGCTTTTTCATGAAACTTTATCAAAGAGGAAATTCAGAATAAAATTTCTGTGTTTTTCTTCTTTTATTCTCTAACTTCACTGAGGTATAATTGACAATTAAAAATTGTGTATATTTTAGGTAAAAAACTTGATGTTTTGATACATGTATGTATTGTGAAGTGATCACCACAATCAAGCTAGCATATTTATCACCTCATGCAATTAACATTATTATACTATTATTGTTGTGGTAAGAATATTTAGGATCTGCCCTCTTAGCAATAAAGCCTACAGAGTATAGAGTACACTATTGTTAGTTATATTAATATTGCCATTCATTAGATCTCCAGAAGTTATTCATCTTTGGTAACTGAAACTTTGTACCTTTTGACTAACAGTGACCCATTTTCCCCTCCCCTCTGCCCCTGGTAATCGCTATTCTACTCTCTGCCTTCTATGAGTTTGACTATTTTGGATTTCACATTTAAGTTAGGTATTGCACTATTTGTCTTTCTGTGTCTGGTTTATTTCACTTAACATAATGTCCTCCAGGTTAATTCATACTGTCACAGATGGCAGGATTTCCTTGTTGTTTAAGGCTGATTAATATTCCATTATATGTATTTATGTATTATACCACCTTTCCTTTATCCACTTACCTGTCAATACACATCTAGTTTATTCCCATTTCTTGGCTATAGTTCTGCAGTGTACATGAAAGTACAGATATCTCTTCAAGACACTGATTTAATTTCCTTTGATGATATACCCAGAAGTGGGATCGATGCATTTTTATGGTAGCCATATTTTAAATTTTGGGGGGAAACTTCATACTGTTTTCCTTACTGACTTACCAATTAACATGCCCACCAACAGTGTACAAGTGTTCTCTTTTTTCCACATTCTGACCAACACTCATTCCTATTGCTAATACTGATTCCAACAGGTGTGATATGATAGCTCATGGTGGTTTTGATTTGCATTTCCCTGATGACTAGTGATGTTGAGCACCTTTTCATATACCTGTTGGTCTTTTCATATGCTCATTGGCCATATCTTCTTTTGAAAAATATCTATTCAGGTCCCTTGCCCATTTTTTAATTGAGTTATTTGTGCTTTTTTGGTATTGAGTTGTATGAGGTTTTTTTCAAATACATATATTTTGGATGTTAATCTTTTATATATGCAGTTTGCAAATATTTTCTTCCTATATACTGTAGGTTGCCTTTTCACACTGTTGAATGTTCCCTTTGCTGTAGAGATTTTTTTAAGTTTGTTGCAATCCCACTTATCTATTTTTGCTTTTGGTGTCTGTTGTTTCGCTGTCATATCAACAAACAAACAAACAAACAAAAACATTACCCACAACAATGTCAAGCAGAAGCTTTTTCTCTTGTTTGCTTCTAGTAGTTATACAGTTTTGAATCTTATGTTTATGTGTTTAATCCATTTTGAGTTGATTTTTGTATATTGTGTGAAATAAGGATCCAGTTTCATTCTTCTGCATGAGGACATACAGTTTTCACCACACCGTTTATTGAGGAGACTATCCTTTCACCTTGTCAAAGATTAGTTGTCCAACCATAATGGGTAGATTTATTTTTGTTCCACTGGTCTATAGTCTGCTTTTATGACAGTGCCATACTGTTTTGATTACTATGGCTTTGTAATATACTTTGAAATCACAAAATGTGATACCTTCAAAAAAGGGTGTTTGAAAAATTTCTTTGGATTCACTGAGAGTATTTTTAATATTGTCTTTTTGGCTTGCATATGACTTCTGATCTTTCTATAATAAGCTTATATTACTTTGTAATTATATTAAAACTAAGCCTTTTAAAAAGTAAAAAGAAGATCTAACTCGAAAAAATAGAAAATAACATTTCTATCTGGAAAAGTAAGCTAATGAAATCATTATTTTTCAAATTATTGTCTATTAGAACTGATAAGATATAGTTAAAATAGTCCTTGAAAGGAAATTTATAATGTAAAAATGATAAATGAATAAGAAGAGTAATAAAGGTCAACCAAGTAAGCATTCAATTTGGAAAATTTAAAAACAAAAATAAAACAAATATTAGAGGAAACATTATTTAAGGAGAAAATCCTTATTCTTTGCATAAGAAAATAAATGAAAAGGACTTTATAGGATTAGAAAACGATAAATAGCTAGAAAGCAGAACAGTTGTAAAACTCATAATAGCATGTATTCTTTGAAAAAAGTGCAAAATAGCAAACTGTTAGTTAAACAGATCAATAAAAAGGGAGAAAATATGAAATACAAAATGAGAAATAAACATGAAAATAACTAACAATATAGAGGACACAAAATACGACACTGCTTCTCTCACCCTTATGCAAGTGAATTAGGAAATCCACAGGAAATAAATACTTTATAGCAAAAATACCTAGAAAAATATAAAAATAAAATGCCAGTAAACCAATTACCAAAAGAAAAACTGAAAAAAAAAAAAATGAAAAGTTACCCTCAAAAAGCTCCAGGTCACAAATAGATTCCCAGGGAAATTCGAACAATCTTTTAAGGAACAAATTCAGTTATGTGTTGCTTAACGATGGAAATACATTCTGAGAAATCCATCCTTAGGGGAATTCTTTTATTATTATTTTATTTTTACATAAGTTATTGGGGTATAGGTGGTATTTGGTTACATGAGTAAGTTCTTTAGTGGTGATTTGTGAGACCCTGGTTCTCCCATCTCCCGAGCAGTATATACTGCACCATTATATGTTGTCTTTTATCCCTCGACCCCCTTGCACTCTTCCCCCCAAGTCCCTAAAGTCCATTGTATCATTCTTAGGCATTTGCATCCTCATAGCTTAGCTCCCACATATCACTGAGAACATACGATGTTTGATTTTCCATTACTGAGTTACTTCACTTAGAATAATAGTCTCCAGTCTCATCCAGGTCACTGCAAATGCTGTTAATTCACTCCTTTTTATGGCTGAGTAGTATTCCATTGTCTATAGTGTATATATACCACAGTTTCTTTATCCAGTCATTGATTGATGGGCATTTGGGTTGGTTCCATGATTTTGCAATTGTGAATTGTGCTGCTATAAACATGTGTGTGCAAGCATCTTTTTTGAATAATGACTTCTTTTCCTCTGGGTAGATACCCAGTACTGGGATTGCTGGATGAAATGGGAGTTCTACTTTTAGTTCTTTAAGGAATATCCATGCTGTTTTCCATAGCAACTGTACTAGTTAGGGGAATTCTTTTTTGTGCAAGCCTCATATATTTTACCTTACGCAAGCCTAGATGGTATAGCCTACTACACACCTAAGCTATAGGGTATAGTATAGCCTATTGCTCCTAGGCTACAAACCTGTACAGCACAGTACTGTACTGAATACTGTAGGCAACTGTCACACAGTGGTAAGTATTTGTGAATCTAAGCATATCTAAACATTGAAAAGATTCAGTAAAAGTGGGACCACCATTGTATATGCAGTTCGTTGTTGGCTGAAATGTCATTATGCAGTTCATGATGACAACTCTAATAGCAGAGAGTTGTAGACTATAGTAATGCAAGCATATCTTCTAAATAATTTTCTGTAGCAAGTGTAACATTGTTATAAAACCCAGCAGAAGTTGCACGAAAAGGAAACTTCAGCCCAAACTCAGTTATAAATATCAATGCAGATATCTCAATTTAGTAGGAAACAGAACTCAGTAGAACATTAAAGAGTGCTGTGTCCTCACCAAGTGGGATTTAATGCAAGGGGAAAATAATGCAATTGTCTCCTTAGACTTTAAGTGCGATCTTTATTAAATAAACAAAACAGAACCCTTAAGGACTTTCAGTAAGGGATGGTGGATTGAATAACGCCTCTAAATATGCTCCTTCCCAATATTTCCTTAAAATTATTGTAAAGATGTACTGTAAAGATATAGTCTACAAGTATGGGAAGTAAGAAGAGGAGACACAGCAATAAAATTTTAGAGGCAGAAAAATATCCTGATGAGGAAAACCTGACATAGCAACCCAAGAAAGCTAAATCCTAGGCTGGCCAGGGAGAAAGCCAAGTACTGATTCCATTTCTATGTTAGAGTTCTCAGAAGGCTTAGGATTTGGAGGTGCTTTATACCTCTGAAAGGAAGGTAAAGAAATGGTAGCTGAAAAAAGGAAGAAAAGGTAAAAGCTATTTAAGAAGTAGCTATCCCCAAATTCATATTTCTTCTTGACTGATTAACTACCATTTTAAGATAATAATTCACATGCTGGAGAGAGGAAAACAGGATTTCTGGCCTGGGGCCTCCTGGCATAGTGGAGAGCAGTGGAGCTCTTCTGAAAACAGGGGACTAAGTGATGCTATAAGGGGTTAATGCCGACACGCACTGTCTCTTCTATTCACATCTCAGAACACTTGTA
This sequence comes from Pan paniscus, assembly GCF_029289425.2. NCBI lineage: Eukaryota > Metazoa > Chordata > Mammalia > Primates > Hominidae > Pan > Pan paniscus. Next base: position 68,698,775 of record NC_073254.2, read on the forward strand.
GCCAGGCCTTTGCCTTCTAGCCAGGAGATTGAAAATGTCTTTTTTGAGGAATCTGACCAATACAAAGAGGAAAGCTCTCAAGTTATTGAGACTGGGTTACCCTGTACAGTGAAACTCAAATAGCCTGATCCATATGCTCAGAGTTTCCAAAGTGCTCTTAATTCCTGACTCTAAAATATTAGCAGATAATTAAAGATATCCAGATACCCGAGGAAGACCTCCAATATGAAATATGAACAGAAAACCAAACCAAAAAAAAAAATGACCAAACAGGAAATAAAACAAACAAACAAACAAAACAGAGGAAACACTATTTAGAGAGAAAAAACTCAAGAACATCAATATTTTTACAGATAGATAAGATAGTCCCTCTATAAAATCGGAACAGAATGCTAAAAAAATAAAAAGAATATTTGGAAAATAAAAGGGCCTCTTGGAAATTAAACACAAGATTGCAGAAACAAAGAATGCAATATAAAAGTTGGAGGTGGGGTGACTAACTCATTGCAGTTTGTCTTAGCACTAAAATTCCCACTCCTGGGAAACCTCTGTATCCTAGGTCACCTTAGTTGGGGAATGATATGGTTTGGCCCTGTGTCCCCACCCAAATCTCTTGTTGAATTGTAATCTCCAGTGTTGGGGGAGGGACTTGGTGTGAGGTGATTGGATCATGGGGGCAGATTTCCCTCTTGCTGTTGTCATGACAGTGAGACAGTTCTCATGAGATCAGGTTGTTTAATATGTGTAGCAATTCCCCTTCACTCTCCTGCTCCGCCATGGTAGGATGTGCTTGCTTCCCTTCGGCCATAATTATAAGCTTCCTGTGACCTCCCACCCATGCTTCTTGTACAGCCTGTGGAACTGTGAGTCAATTAAACCTCTTTCCTTTATAAATTACTGAGTCTCAGATAGTTCTTTATAGCAGTATGAGAACAGACTTATACAGAGGACAAATTAACTAAACCTCTCAAGCTGATGAGCAAAAGAAAATGAGATGAGAATTTGAGGACTATCTAAAAAAGTCCAACATCCAGAAAGAGAAGAGAGAAGAAAAAGAGAAGGAAATGATAAAATAATTCATGAAAATTTTCCAAAATGTTACATATAAAAGAGCATCAAATTCCTACAAAAGTAGATGAAGATATACCCACGCCAAAGCGCATACTGGGGTATTTTCAGATTATTGAGGACAAAAAGAAATCCTGTGTGCTTCCAGAGAGAGAGGACAACAAAAAGGGTCATTTACAAATAATCGGAAATCAAAATGGCTGGGCTTCTAAACCACACTGGACAATAAAATAATCCAGTATAATAATACTTTCAAAATTCTGAAAGAAATTATTTTCCAACCTGGAATTGATATTCAAACAATCAAATGTAAGAGTAGAAGAAAGTCAGTTTTCAACATGCAGGTTATTGGAAATTGGCTTCCATATACTCCATTTTCCCAGGAAGCTCCTTTAGGGTCCAGTCAATATGAGAGAAAACCAAAAAAATGTAAGACACAGGCTATTAGAAATAGGAGATCCAGGCCGGGCGCAGTGGCTCACGCCTGCAATCCCAGCACTTTGGGAGGCCGAGGCGAGCGGATCATGAGGTCAGGAGATCGAGATCATTCTGGCTAACACGGTGAAACTCTGTCTCTACTAAAAATACAAAAAATTAGCCGGGCGTGGTGGTGGGCGCCTGTAGTCCCAGGTACTCGGGAGGCTGAGGCAGGAGAATGGCGTGAACCCAGGAGGCGGAGCTTGCAGTGAGCTGAGATTGTGCCACTGCTCTCCAGCCTGGGCGACAGAGGGAGACTGTCTAAAAAAAAAAAAAAAAAAAAAAAAAAAAAAAGAGAGAGAAAGAAAAAAGAAACAGGAGATCGAACATGGGAGAGAGAGGCAAATTAAATATCCAGGATTATGCTAAAGAGAATCACAGGATCATAATGTATACAAACATAGGAGGCAATTAGCACAGATTGAAACATAAATATTGAAGCTGTAAACACTAAGAATCCTTTCATCTTTGTATTGTATTAGCAACTGACAGTACTCAAGTGAGCTTCGCCAAGGTTCTTAGCTCTCTTTTGCTGGTCCAAGCGCTGATAAGATTCTGCTCTCCCTCCCTGCCCAGGTGCCTGGGTAGAGTGAGGACAACACCTGATCCTACAGAAATATTCAGGTTTGACCTACTCCTAAGAGCTGAAGGTTGGCAAAAGTGAACTTAGAGGCACAAAACACAGAGTAGCACACTCTCTGCAAACATTTTCCTCTTGATTGGATAGAACTTGATTCCGCCAGATAAGCGCATTTGGTGAATTCGTTGCTTTCCATGGATCACCATGGGCTTGCCCCCTGACAACTTGAGAATTGATTTTTACACCCTCCAAGAAAAAACTGAAGGCTGAGTATAAGCCAGAGACTGTTCAAACCACTTTACCTAAGCACCTTCAACTATCAATAACAACACTGTCCTTTTCTCACATAGTTAGTCTTGTGTTTGCTACTCAGTTGTCATATTAATCACTTTCACACTGATTAATAATTTATGTAATTACTTGCTAAAACAATGAAATGTTTGATTTAGAAATAAAATTATAAGTCAGAATCATCTTTAATGGACAAGTACTGCATATGTTCCATTAAAGCTACCCACTGACATGGCTTTCATTTCATTTTCATTCAATGTTAGAGGCATTAACCAGTGAAATTAGACAAATGGAAGAAATGAAAAGTATCATAACTGGCAAAGAGGAGACAAATTTATCACTCTGTTAGGTGAATTGATTTTTTTGGATTGACCCAAAACTTCTAAGAGAATCAAGTGAACGACAATTACAATCAGTACGATAATTCAGTAACGTGTCTTGGTAGAAAATAAATAGCTTTCATGTACTGATACAGAAAAATTCCAAAATTGTCAAATAAAAAAATCAAACAAGACACAGAACATTGTAAAGAGGATATTATCTTTTTAAATTTTAAATTTAAATTTTTATTTTTTCTTCAACTTTTAAGTTCCAGGGTATATGTGCAGGATATCTAGGTTTATTACATAGGTAAACGTGTGCCATAGTGGTTTGCTGCATGGGTCAGCACATCACCTAGGTGTTAAGTCCAGCATCCATTAGCTATTCTTCCTGATGCTCTCCCTCTTCCCACAACCCTGGACAAGCCCCAATATGTGTTGTTCCCCCACCATGTGTTCATGTGTTCTTATTTTTCAGCTCCCACTTACAAGGGAGAACATGTGGTGTTTGGTTTTACTGTTCCTGCATTAGTTTGCTGAGGATAATGGCTTCCAGCTCCATCCATGTCTCTGCAAAGAACATGATCTTGTTCCTTTTTATGGCCACATAGTATTCCATGGTGTATATGTACCACATTTTCTTTATCTAATCTATCATTGATAGGCATTTGTATTGATTCCATGTCTTTACTAGATGCTAGCTTTTTAAAATAATAAGTATGCATGTGCTGTGTGTGTAAAGTAAGATACATATTTGTATTTGCTTGATTTGTAGAAGACATATACCTGTATGTAGGCCCTTTTTGCAACTTTTCTTTGTAGCCTCAAGACTTCTTACTCTTTTGATTTCCTTGCTCCATTCACGTAATTCATGGCCTTATGTAGTAGTTCCTACTTCCTCAAAGCCACTCATCGTTTTTCCATGTTGAAGACCCACTTTAGTTAAGGCCTCGTAACCTCCTTTCTTTGCAGTTGCACTCCTCTATTTGTTGCACCACCAGTTTCTCTCCAAAACAACACATTGCCTAGAATTGAAGACCCTATTCATTCTTTCCAGACCCACCCTTTCCTGATTCCTTATCCATGACAAACTCAACTCCGAAACTTATTATGTCATGAACTAAACCTTGTACTTCTGCCCCTCCACTCACTTTAATATTTTCCACAATGCCCTCCCCTTGACTTCCCGATTTCTTCCAGACCAAATCACAAGCATCTTTAAATTAATTTCCATGACTACCTACCTCTTCCATGAAGATGTTCCTAACCCCAGCCCACTTCTTTTGGATGGATTATCTTCTTCCTTACAGATATCTCCCCTTAATACTTTCCAAAATAAACCTGGTGCCCTTCAGGAGACATTCTGCAGGCACTTGTTTTGTTCTGCAGAAGAGGCTGGAGGCAGGGAATGAAAGGAATTTTTGAAAGAGACACACAATATACACTGAAAGCAGTTGTCTCATGAGGGACACCATCTCATGAGGAGAGGTTTTCTTCTTACTGGTAAGAGATTCTGACCTATGTCTATCGTAGACCTAATTCCAAGCGTGCTTGACTTTTTTATGCTAACATCCTCTTATGCCTTTCTTCTTCCCCACCAGGATGTAACAGTCCCTCCCAAGCCTGTCTCGCTCCATCCTTTATATCAGACTAAACTCTATCCTCCTGCTAAGTCACTGCTGCATCCACAGACCCTCTCACATGCTGACTGTCTTGCCCCAGGACCCTTCAGTCATCTGTCCTTCTCCTTGAGTGATGAACAGGAGAATTCTCACACCCTCCTCAGTCACAACGCATGCAACAAGGTGAGAACTCCTCCCCAAAATGAGGACTATTCTGTTCTGTGAACCTTCATTACGCTTGACTTTTAAAACTTAAATGTGGAGGAAACATGTGTTAGGAATATTTAAATATTAAATATCTAAATGTATAAAGAATATTAAATATTTGTGTGAAAGCACATTACCTTATAAGCAGATAATAATTGAACTTGGGAAATAATAAACATTTATATATTTTTCCAAAGTTATTCCCTGATTTGTATTTTTCACTGTTTCATGTTCTAACTCCATGGTGGAAATTCCAAGACATTTTTCAAAACCTCACAAAATGCCATTATTAATTTATATTCTAGTCTTAGTTCAGTGTTCCTAAAAAGCTTCTTTAAATTACAGTGCCTGGTTGAGGAGGCACTTATAATTAGAGTCAATGGGCAAAAAATGACTTAGAATTACTGGGGGTATCTGCAAAATAATATTCACATTTTACTTTAAAATGTACCTGTCTGCTTCACTGTGTATAGTAATGCGATGTGTAAAAAATAGTGAAGTGTTTCATACCTGAAGTGTGTGTGTGCGTGTGTGTGCGTGTGTCTGTCTGTCTGAGTGTGTATGATACAAAACAAGTAAAAAATATTTATAGTTGGCTTTGGAATTGAATCATAAATGTTTTCTAGGAACAAGCAATTAAACTACATGGGGCTTACGTATAAGTGCCCTTTGCTCTTCTGATAAGGGCATCCTGGCTAGTACAGATGCTCAGACCCTGAAAATTTCCTAAAATAATTAACTGGTTAAACTTTAATTAAATCTTTTTGTGAAATTCAAAATCCTGTTTAAAAGCATTTATTCTACAAGGTATCTACCTCCAGTTAAATACATCTCTATACTTAGAAATCAATCAAGATCATCTTCCAGAATGTAGTTGGATAATAATCCTTGGAGCCTGAGGCATTTTTAAAGAAAAAAATGTCAATAAACCCTGTCTAAATGCAAACAGTCATCTAAAAGCAAAAACTATAACACTATTATATAAGGAAAAATTAGATTTTTATATTTAATAGCTTCTATGACAACTGAATGATCAATTTTGATTAAACAAATTTTAAAATATCAGTTTTTTGCCAAAAAATGTTTTTGGGCAACATTCAATATGACATTTTTCTGACCTTTGTTTGTGTCCCACTCTTGGTCTAGAAAATAAGTATATGAGAGAAAGTATAATATTTTAAAAATTATTTTATATTATTTGAAATTCTTTCTGATTTAATATTTGCCAACAGCCATGAAATACATTTAGTTATTTGAGTTAATAATTCTGATAATAATATTACCATTTTCTTATAAATTGTCATCTATATGATAAGGTTATGATTTAATTTACAGATATCAGTTACATGATATAGCTCATTCTTTTGATATTTTGGAAGTGTTTTCTGGAACTGTTCAGCAAGGATAGACTATATTTCATCCATATGTCAGTCTTTGTTTGGTTAGGCTGAGAAGAACAAAAGCTGTGTGAAATCAGACAACTATTTTCAGTCCACATAATCCTCATAATAGATTTTGTCTTTCTGAGTGTGAGATTTGTTGATACTGAATAAAGAACCATTCATAACCAAAATAATAATAGTAATAATAATAAGATGGTAACACAACATTTTTAATGGAATGTTCACTTGCTTAGTCTTGAATCTGTATTGCCTTATTAAAGTACATGAATTACCAATTTGATGTCTATGTTTACAAACATTGTTTGTTAGATATTGGGTTAATAGCATACTAATTTATCAGGACTTTTTCTTTTTACTTGAAATAACTTAATGCCTTTAATTGTAAGACATAATCTGTTATTTAATTAACTTTTCTTCAATACTTGAACATAATTCCCAAGTCTGACCTTACAGCTTTGCCTACTGGCCTATCTCCAAACTCAGATCTTCCCATCCTTCCCTCTGGAGAACCATGCTGAACTTGTCTTACCAGTCTTTAGAGTCCCTCTTCAGCTGGGCTACAATAGGTGTTCGACAGGTTGTATTCTTCTTCTGCTGAGTCTGCAGTGTGCACTCTTCTCTTCTAAGTTTTAATCAAACTCCTCATGTCCTAAATCTTCACCTTAATCCCTCCCTTACTTTTTTACTTTCAAGAGGGAACTTTATAACTGGGTGCATCATATCCTATAAGGATGCTCAGGTACTTTCTTTTCATCCTGGAATAAAACAGTACAACTGCCTTTTTCACTTCCTTGCAGCCTCATGAAGGAAGTCATTCCTTTTACTTTCTTTTCTTTTTTTTTGTTTTAATTATACTTTAAGTTCTGGGATACATGTGCAGAACATGCCGGTTTGTTACATAGGTGTACATGTGCCACGGTTGTTTGCTGCACCCATCAACCCGTCATCTACATTAGGTATTTCTCCTAATGCTATCCCTCTCCTAGCCCCCCACCCCCCAACAGGCCCCAGTGTGTGATGTTCCCCTCTCTGTGTCCATGTGTTTTCATTGTTCAACTCCCACTTATGAGTGAGAACATGCAGAGTTTGTTTTTCTGTTCCTGTGTTAGTTTGCTGAGAATGATGGTTTCCAGCTTCATCCATGTCCCTGCAAAAGACATGAACTCAACCCTTTTTATGACTGTATAGTATTCCATGGTGTATATGTGCCACATTTTCTTTATCCAGTCTATCATTGATGGGCATTTGGGTTGGTTCCAAGTCTTTGCTATTGTGAATAGTGCTGCAATAAACATATGTGTGCATGTGACTTTATAGTAGAATGATTTATAATTCTTTGGGTATATACCCAGTAATGGGATTGCTGGATCAAATGGTATTTCTGGATCAAATGGTATTTCTGGTTCTAGATTCTTGAGGAATAGCCTTACTGTCTTCCACAATTGTTGAACTAATTTACACTCCCACCAACAGTGTAAAAGATTTCTTCTCTCTCCAGATCTTCTCCAGCCTCTGTTGTTTCCTGACTTTTTAATGATCACCATTCTAACTGGCATGAGATCGTATCTCATTGTGATTTTGATTTGCATTTCTGTAATGCCCAGTGATGATGAGCTTTTTTTCATATGTTTGTTGGCTGCATAAATGTCTTCTTTTGAGAAGTTTCTGTTCATATCCTTTGCCCACTTTTTGATGGGGTTGTTTGTTTTTTTCTTGTAAATTTATTTAAGTTCCTTGTAGATTCTGGATATTAGCCCTTTGACAGAAGGATAGATTGCAAAAATTCTTTTATCCTTAAAAGTGAGATAGCCCAGCAGGTAAGAGGATGATGCCTCTAGTTCCTTTGTCTGAGGTTATTTCTTGACCCAACCCTTTTTAGATGGTGATATTGGGCAAGTCATTTAGCCTCTGAATGCCTCTGTTTACTCATTTTTAAAATGAGAATAATAATAGTACCTACCTTATTAGAGTATTATGAAAATAAAATTTACGAATATGTGTAAAAGTGCCTGAAGATAACGAAAAACATAAAAGTTAGATCTTATTATCACTAAGCTTTCTGGGATTGTCATTCTTACTGCTCTCCAAAATCGTCCATTCTTCTCCATTGGATTCCTCCCCTTTATATGCAGAAGGCTAAAAAACAAAATAAAACAATACAAAAGGAGCACTTCATCCTTTTCCTTGATGATGCTGCAAATCTATCAGTTTCAAAATTTTCTTTCTCTCAAAGTGGTCAATAGCCACTATCTCCATCCCCTTTCTGCAAACTCACTCTTCAGCCCGTTCTTGAAAGCATTCTGACTTTCACCTCTACCACTCTACTGAAATTGCTCTGTCAAGGGTAAACTGGTTGTCAGCAAATTCAGCTGAATTTCCTGACACAGTTGATCATTTCCTCTTGCATTTCTCTCCTCACTCTGCTCTTGGGATAATATGCACATTCTAACTTTCCGACTGCTCCTTCTTTGCTTTCTTTGTGGACACTTCTTGCTCCTCTACCTCTTCTTTCTAATTGCCTCACTTCAGCTATTTACCCACTCACAGGCCTTAGTGATTATCTTAGTACTGATAAGTCTCAAATCTACACTTCCCATTCTGCTTCTCTACTGAGATTCAGTTTCATATCTTTAGCTGCTTGCTTATCATTTCCCCTAGGATGTCATGTTGTCACCTCAAACTCATCATTCATTTTGTCTCAAACTAGTTCTGCACTGGCTTTTCTACTTCTGTCATGAAAATCACAATTCTCAGTCCCCAAACTCAAAACTTGATTCATCTGTTATGCTTTATGCTTTTTCTGCCTTGTCCTTATATTGAGTCATTCACCAAGTTGAATGTGTTCTTATATTTTCTCACACTAGTCTTTATTATTATTCTTTTACTTTACTTAAACTGATTTTCTTATTTTCCTCTAGGCACACCTTGGAAATTCCTTACTGTTCTACTTGTTCATGCATTTTCCCATATAAAATACCCTTCTATGTTCTCCTTGCTTACACAAACCATTCTTGTACTTTAAGTCCAAGTTAAATTATCCCTCCTCTTTTGTGACATTCCTCCATGCATCAGTACTCAAAATGATTTGTTTTCTCCTTTCAATTTCTATACTCTTTTCCTGTGCCAAGGCATCTCATGAATATTATAGGTCATCTTGTATTTATTTGTTGCGCTTGTCTTGGTGTTTATCTAGGGTGTGACATAATATGCTATTTCCCACTGTATAGGCAAGGTAGTAAAGATCTATTAATGATGAACAATTTCTACAACTACCTAACTTTTTCACTAGGATCCCCAGATGCTTGAATTATTATAATTATTTCTATTTCAAGTAAAGACTAAATCTGAGTCAACTTATGGATTTACCAGTTCGTTTAGAATAATGTCACTCAGTTGAGGATATTTCTTTTATTGAAGGCTATATCCAGTTTCCACAGATCTGATGGAGTGTGTTGGGAGCATAGGTAGGGTGGGGTTGTGGAGGCAGGGGGCATCTGACCTTCTCTTGTGGTGTTCTCATTCCTTTCTGTTATATAACCATGAGCCATATAATACATGGTTACATCCTTTTTTCTTCACTAGCATGGCATGTCCTTATCAACTGTAGGTCAGTTACTTTTGTGCCCCTACAGCTTACATGGGAGAACATTATTACCTGCTTGCTGGGAGCAAGGTGAACTTTGCGAAGCTATCTCAGAGCCATTCTCTTGGATGCCCTACATATCTTTCTCTGTTCTGTTCGTGTCCCCTTTGCCATAGGGAACTCCAAAACCATCCGTATTTGTGAGTTCATCTACTCACTAAAATTTATTTGTAACCCCAAATCAGCACTCATTGTGTTTGCTCTTCTAGTCATTTGTGGACATTCACAGAACAGGGAGAAATTCTAATCCTCTATGTTCCCAGCTCAGTTTGAAAAAGGCAATGCCCTGCTTTCTTGCTGTCATGCTGTAAACAATTGTCCTTTTTAAAAGCCAGGTGCGGTGGCTCACGCCTGTAATCCCAGCACTTTGGGAGGCCAAGGCGGGTGGATCACCTGAGGTCAGGAGTTGGAGACCAGCCTGGTCAACATGGTGAAACCACGTCTCTACTAAAAATACAAAAGATTAGCCAGGTGTGGTGTGGCACACCTGTAATCCCAGCTACTCAAGAGGCTGAGGCAGGAGAATTGCTTGAACCCGGGAGGCGGAGGTTGCAGTGAGCTGAGATCACTCCATTATACTCCAGCCTGGGCAATAAGACCAAAACTCAGTCTAAAAGAAAAAAAAAATTGTCCTTTTTGCATTCTCTCTGGTATCATGTTTTTGTTTGCATCTCTGTGTGTTTTGTTGGTAATTTTGCTGTTTAAAATGGCCCCTAAGCATAGTGTTGAAGGGCTTTCTAATGTTCCTATGCTCAAGAAGGCTGTGATGTGTCTTAAAGAGAAAATAAGTATGTTAGGTAAGCTACTCTTATGCTTGAGTTATAGTGCTGTTGGCCATGAGTTTGGTGCTAATGAATTAATAATATATTAAACATGTGTCTTTAAACAGTAAACACCCATAAAACAGGTTATTTATTGATTGGTTGATGAAAATATAACCAGAGACTTGCAATAACCTAATCCAGGTTTTCCCCAGGAGAAATGGTTTAGTATTCACGAATTCCATGCTCATGGAGGCTTTAAGGACATAACTGCTGTGAATAATCAATAATGAGGGTGATTGTACCTTTGTTTGGTTTTCTCTCAGAAGACCGTCACTTATGAGTAGTTATTTTGGGAGGTGGTTCCAGGAAATGCCTGTTAGGGGAGTGGGGACTGAGACAAGGAGGAGAGGCATCTGGTAAAGGGTGTGTGAGCAAGCAGATGACCACTGTGGGGAACTGGAGCTTCATATGGCTGGGGAACTCTGGGAGCTGCTGTAGGGAAACACAGCTCAGAGCCCTGCTGTCTGAGGGGTGGAGGAGGGAAATTCTGGCAGTCATTATTTGAGGAGAGGGGGTGGGGCAGCATCAATCCCCCAGAGCCCTGACGCAAAGAAAAGTAGAAACAGGTAGTTTGAAGTTCAGAGGATGGTTGCTGCTTAAACGTTAAGGACTGAGAAGGTATATGTGGCTCAATGACTTACATTGTATGTATCTGTATAAACATATATACATATATATTCATGAAATTTTATGTTTATGATCTAATTTTGAAGTCCAGGCTCCTGCAGATCAAAACTTTGGCTGTTAAAACTTAAGGTGGCTCATGCCTGTAATCCCAACACTTTGAGAAGCCAAGGTGGGAGGATTGCTTAAGCCCAGGAGCCAGAGACCAGCCTGGACAACATAGGGAGACTGTCTCTAAAAAAAAAAAAAAAAAAGAAAAATTAGCTGGGCATGGTTTCGTGCACCTGTTGTCCCAGCTACCCAGGAGGCTGACGTGGGAGGATTGTTTGAGCCCAGGAAGTCAAGGCTGCACTGAACCGTGATTGTGCCACTGCATTCTCGGCTGCGCAACAAAGTGAGACCCTGTCACAAAAGCAAACAAAAGAAAATAAAAGTCTTCAGGATATTTTCTTTATTTTTGATATATTATGCTTTGGACTATGTATATTGCTGAAACAAGAAAGGGTACAGAAGAAAGATGTGTCTGTGTGTGTGGGTTAATATTTTAAAATTGTATCTAATCTACTATAGTCATTTTGTCCATTTTTCCCCCATTTTACAATGCATTTAAATTATATTTTTATCTTTGAAGGTAGCAAAGTACCATGTACAACACACCTGTTTATGTCTAGATTAAGGCCTACTGGAGTCCATTTTCTATTTTTAAAAATTCAGCTCATTTAGAAAAATAATATTCTTCCTAGGCACCATAAGTATGTGGCCACATGTGTCTCAGCTTACTTACCTGGCCCTAAGGTGAGAAAACTAACACACACATGAAGTATCTAAGCTTATCACTGTCCATGACTTTTCTTCTTTCCTCCATTCACCCCTTCTCATTTCTTCTATCTTCTACTCTCGTAATTTCCAAGGTATACCTCTCTTTTTAAGTCACCCTAAAATTCCAATTCTTCTGGCCTACTTTCAGTATTCCCACTTAATTACTCAGTTTTATGCACTTTGTTCTCTTTTCTTATTCCAACTACATTTTCTCCCTTTTATTTAGCATAACTACAAGCCATGTAGACAGGAAGTTATCACTTATTGTTTTCTCCCTTGAGTCTCTACTCTGCCAAGTTTGCACCAGCAAACAAACGAGAAACACATGGCCAGTCTGTGAATAGAAACTAGAGGAGTGAGGACTAAGCCTTCACAGTCAGGATGACTTTTCTGATCTGTTGGCAGAAGCAAGGCTGAGATTTCCTAAGCAAGAAGGCTCTATTTACAGTGAAAGCTTGAGAGGTTTTACAAGCAAAAATAGGATCTTTATAGACAGAGAGACAGCTTTAAAGCCCCAGGAGAAAATTCACAGCCGTCCTTGAGGATATTTTTTCTTTCATTTAAAAAAAAAATATTTGACGCCAAGTTTGTGACAGTGGAGCCATTTTATTTCACTTTTAGTTTTCTAAAAATGCATGATCTTTGTGTGTTGTTTGTAACCATACACTATTTTATTTCAAGTCTGCTTCTGTCTCATGAAAGAGATAAATAAGTATGGCAGATTTCTTCACATATACTGTGGATTCTCCCCTTTCTTCCACTGCTGTTAAATTCTATTGTAAGTTTTTATGCAAGGGCTAGTTCTAGAGTTCTCTAGCCTTTCCATTTGCATATTTCAGTATTTATATCTGGAGTAGTCTCTTAAAAAATCTCTACCACTATGGCTTTCACTTCATAGCCAGAGAAGACTGTTCGTCTCCTACCTCTCCCGTCTTGCCCAGAACCCCTCATAGCCTGAACACTCTCACTTGCAGACCCCAGGCTGTTGTCATTGCTCAAGGTCAGGGCATGACCTTTAAGATCTCTCACATAGACAGGAAAATGTATACTCCTATGTAGATGATCATGTGTTCTGATCAGTCTGGGCCATTTAAACATATATATATATTATATATATGTATATATTATATATATACACACACATACACATATATGAATAGAAACATTATATATGTATATAATGTTTTGTTCTATTTTTTGAAGAATTTTATTTTTTAAATAGTTTTGAGGCTGGGTGCGGTGGCTCATGCCTGTAATTCTAGCACTTTGGGAGGCTGAGGTATGCCGATCATTTGAGGTCAGGAGTTCAAGACCAGCCTGACCAACATCCAACATGGTGAAACCCCATCTCTACTAAAAATACAAAAAAAAAAAAAAAATTAGCTGGGCATGGTGACACATGCCTGTAGTCCCAGCTACTAGGGAGGCTGAGGCAGGAGAATCACTTGAACCCAGGAGGTGGAGGTTGCAGTGAGGCAGGATTGCACTACTGCACTCCAGTCTGGGTGACAGAGCAAGATTCTGTCTAAAAATAAAAAATAAAATAAAAAAAGTGTTTTGAAAAGAAATATTTATGTCTACCACTATAATAAACCCTTCCAGTCAATAAATATTTTTAAAATTATATGATTTCAATATTTTTAGTGCCCCTCTGTTTATCAGAAGTATCCTGTTTAATCAGTAAGCATAAAGTCACTCTACTTATAGTGAAACGCAAGTTAAAATTCATCTGCAGAGTCTATTTGTAATGAGGCATCAGTTGCTGTATTTATTTTGTAGAATCAATGAATTGTTGTATGCCTATACTTGAAAAAGTAATTCAAACTCTTCCTTTAACTTTCTTACCTGTGAAATGACAAACAACAACAACAACAACAAAATAGAATCACTATTATAGAATTGTTACCAGGATCAAGTGATATATGAAAGTAAAACTGTCACATTCCAACTTCAGTATTCAGCTTTATACATTTTTTAGCATCTAGCTACTATAATAGAATTTTGGTGCTGGAGTGAAGAAACAATCCATCAGTATAACTCGTAGACCATTACTCTCATCTTAAATACCTTTTTACTTTTATTACGGCCTATTTTTTATTGCTTTCTGATTTATTCACATATGTATTTCCTTTAATTCCCATTTCTCACTCTTCTTTCCTTTCTGCCCCCAGAGAAATATTCTAAACTATGTGATGTGTATGTTTGTGCATTTTCTTTCAAAAGTTGCAGTGTTATTTTGTGTGCATATGACATAATTTACGTAAATGTTATTGTGCCACACATTTCACTCTCTTCCTGCAGGTTTCTGTCTCTTCAGCTGTAATAGTAGGACATTTAGTTCGGTTTCAAAACCCTAACTTTAGGACTCAGATTGGGCTGTTTGCTTCAGAATTATCTGGGGAGCTTTAGAAAAGTGCGGATTCCTGGCCGGGCACGGTGGCTCACGCCTGTAATCCCAGCACTTTGGGAGGCTGAGGCAGGCGGATCACGAGGTCTGGAGTTCCAGACCATCCTGGCCAACATGGTGAAACCCCATCTCTACTAAAAATAGAAAAAATGAGCTGGGCGTGGTGGCACGCACCTGTAGTCCCAGCTACTCGAGAGGCTGAGGCAGGAGAATCGCTTGAACCCAGGAGGTGGAGGTTGCAGTGAGCCCAAATCGCGCCACTGCACTCCAGCCTGGCGACAGAGTGAGACTCCGTCTCAAAAAATAAAAAAAAATCAAAAGAAAAAAGCAGATTCCTAAGCCTACTTACAACTTAAAAAATTTAGAAATCCCAAGAACCGGGCGACCTCAAAGTTTTTACCTCATAGAAAACACTATGCTTCCCCTATAATAACAGACGTTTCTCTTTTTTTGCCTTTTAAATTCTCTAATGATTCAGCAAGAAAATGAACTTTCTTATAAAAAACTTTAAAAGAAAAATTATATTGGCATGTTTGTAAGTACTAGATTATAATTATTTTTTCCTCATATAACTTCTAGTAAGTAAAAGGAAACACAACTGTTAAATTAAATATATATGGAGAGAGTGTATGTATATATACTATAATATAGTATATACTGTAACCTATCTAGTATATTAGCTTAGGATTTTTTTATTAGAATAAGTTATGAAATATTGGGTTTAGCTGTTAATCAAAATTGTCCCCATGTGCTTGTAATGTTTACAATTGGGCCTGAGTGTTTACACATTCAGTATTCATAGACTTACTGAATCAGAAGGTGTATAACTTTTTCTGGTATGCTACTTCAGCTATTAAAAGTCCTTTCTCTTTGAAAAAATACCATAGCCACCAACATGTACTTTCTTATGATTTCCTTTTTTAAAAAATTAAAGTGCCCTTTTCATAAACATATTTTAAATTATAGCAATTATTTATGTTAGAATTATGTTTTTGCTAAAAAAGATGAAGATTTACTTATAATACATTTTACCTTTATGATATGTCAACAGAATATTTACTGATCATTTTTTCTTAGCCTTTTTTCTAAGCAGCTGCTCTTGAGATTGTAGATTAAGAATAAAGAAGGAATATAACTTGTCTGAAATGAAAAAGGGGGATGAGAGTGAGCAAATAGATGTATTTTCAGTTCAATTATTTGCGTTATTTCTGTCTTCTCTATGTAAAGAATCACTCCACTTATAATAAGGCAAGGGAGAATCATCTATTAGAATCGTCAGGGAGCCTACCTAGCAAAATGTATTCTGAATGAGAAATACACATATAGGAAATAGGAGAAATGAAAAACAATAGCAATAGAGAGCTAACTCCTTTTGTTTCCCCATCATAGAGGATTAGGGGTTGGCATACCTAGTCTGGAACCTCTGGTGAGTTTTCATGGTGGTCTGATGTTGTGTGAATGACATAGGAGGACAGAGAAAGGAAAGAAACTTTCATGTCCAGAGTGGGTAGGTGGGAGAGGCCCCTTCACAAGCTGGCTTTAGCCTGCTTCTTAGGTCATGAGCATTCTTTTCTTAAACTCCTTGGATATTTCACCCTGTAAACATTGAAGGTTGACTTTCCTTGTTCATTTCTTCTTCTACTTATTTATTTTCAAATTTAGTACGTGTGTAACGTTTATATTGGTAACGTTATTGAGAGCATGTAAATTGGTATTATCATTGCTTTGCTACTCAGAGAATTGACCTTGTAAATCTGCAGAAATCCAATAAAAACTAAAATATTAATATTATAGTCATATTTTCAAGCATGGGTTGATTTTTTTTGGTAGCTCCTCTGAAATATTTTTTGCCAGAGGTTTCTTCTGATATTTTAACAAAGATCAATCAACAAGAGTTAATAGAGATTATGACTTATCTGGAGAAAGGAAAATCTGAAGTAATTCTAACCTTCCCCTACTGCTTCAAATAACAATTTACTTTTCTAATATATGCTGTAAATATTTAAATCTAAAGATGTGAAAAATCTTTTATGAGTATATGTTAAGAATAAAGGAACAGCTCTTTGAGATAAGCAGTCTACAATTGTACATAGCTTCAAAATTAGAAAAATGAACACTAAGTGATTTGGTTCAAGGTTACCAAAACCTTGACTAACTAATAGCCTAATTTCTTACTAAAAACAAAAAGCATAGACTTTGCAACCTTTTTGTTCCAACATAAAGTCTAGGAACTCAGGAGTCTGGAAGTTGACAAAACACATTTATTCATTTCATAAAGATGTATTGAATATCTGTTAGGTGCAAAGCACAGTGTTTGTGCTGGCCATGCACTGGAAAGCCAGCAGACAGAGACATGGGGGCCTTTTCCAAGTCCTTATTTTCTACATAGGGAAAACAGAAATTAAAGAAGAAAAAAATTCAATACTTAGTGATAACTGTCACAACTGCCATGCAAAAGACATTTGGGCAGGTATGAGTATATATACCAGAGGTCCTGATCCAGTCTGATGAATCAGGAAAGACTTAATGAGAAAATGGTGTTGAATCTGAGGCCTGAAAAGAAGTGAAGGCTGGGAGTGGACTGGGCATTCCAGCTAGAGGGGGCAGCAAGCATAGACAGACAGAAAAGGAACAGAGCAAACTTGAGAAAATGAAAGCAGGCCAGAGCATTGAAGAAGCAACTGGAATCAGAAACTATAATGTGAAGTTAGCATCAATTAAGATTACTAGATAGCTTCCACCTTCCTGAACATAATGAGTTATCTGAACTGGGGGGAAAAAGCAGGGAGTGAGTTGAGAAGTCACTGAAATTTTATAAGGAACATATTTAGAAAAAGTAGACAACATTCCACTTACTTCACATGCAGCATTTTATTTAGATTTTAAAACAATCATAAAGTAGGGTTTATTTTTTCTTTTACATATGAAGAAACTGAGGCTCAGAAAGTATATATAATTTGTACAAAATTTTGCAGAATAGCTTAAAAGCTGATGCTTGATTAATTTTCTTTGAGATACCTCCCTAACGTCTATCAATAAAGCAGCATCACCACTTTCACCATCACCACCACCCGGGAATCACACACAGGCTTCCGTTTGGTCAAACCCAGCACCATATATGTAAATCAGGTCTAGAACTAATTGCTGAGGCCATCTGACTTCCTTCAGTCTACAGATAAGAAAGCTGAAGCCCAAAGATGCAAAGTGACATACCCAAGGCCATGGCATGAGTTACTGGCAGAGCCTGGGCTTATGAATTCCACAATGCTTTTCACATTTCATCTCCAGGCACCAACATTCTTTTGGCAGAACTTTCCACTTTGCAAAGGTTAGTGGCTAACAGAACCACTAATCATCTAGTACTCTGACAAAATTGTACTGAGGCAGCCACATTTATTGAAAAAAGTCATCTTGAATTTTGGAGGCAAAAACATCCCTCAAACCTCTTCATTAATAATGTTTATGTTCTAACTTTATGTATGATTAGAAATCCGTGTGAATAAACCAGGTAATTTATTTTCAATCATCATAGAAATAAACAGCTTTGCTCTCAATTCTAAAACTTTTCTGACAAGGTTTTAAAGATAATGGAGATTAGATAGCTATCGAGATGATTAAAATATAAAATATTTGAGATTGTTGGAATTGGAAAAAAGACTTTATCAAATATAAAATGGGTTTTTAAAAATGTTTTAAGATTTTTCAGGAAGCCAAAACATGTACACTATTTGACGATGCCAAATTGTTTTCAAAACGAATGAATGTGTTTAATTCATTCACAAAGAACCTTCTGTTCAAAATGACTAAATGCAAATTAATTTGACTTTTAACATTAAAAAATGAATGTCAATGAGCAGATATTTTAAGAGAAGTGGTTTTGCAAAATGAATTATCAATCATTTTTAGCTAGGTTCTCCACTAGAGGGCAAAAAGAGCATTTCAACAGAATACATGCCTTAATGACAGGCTGGAATTTGAAACTGGGCATGTTTCTGGTTATCTAATTACCAGTCTTAAAGTGTACTTAATCAATCATAAAACAGTTGACTTTTAAATTTTTTTCCAGGAAACTGAGAACAATCAATTTCTTTTTCATATTTCTCTTTTTGGCTTAATCTTAGTAGCAAGAACACCTGCCCCGAGCTCATGTGTTGTCTGGCATTGGACATATAGTATCTAGCTGGAATTTTTCATTGTAATATTTTTAAATAAAATCATTTAAGAAATTAGGAATTTGGTAATTGGAAAGAGATGTATGGTTGCAGGTAGGCAGATTAACAGTTTTATACTTTGAGAAACATGATTGTTAAAGCTCTTGTAAAATAACATGCTGGCCTTTGGAATTTACTGACTATGCTTGTATTTTATGGACAGAGAGAAAATAAACTGCCATCCATTTGCACCTTGTTCTGATGGAGGCACTAAGGGATAATGAACTCTCTATTTCACCACACATATCAGCCACCTGTCCCTTCTCCTTCGTGTGATATGTTAAATCAGGTTCCTTAAAAGCAGATCCTGAGACAGCGGTTCAGATATTGGTGATTTATTGAGGGAGGGTTCTTCAGAAAAGCTTCCTGTAAAGAAGGGAGTGAATTCAAATTGAGAGGGGCAAAGAGCTGAGCAAATGTGACTTCAGTTCAAGGCCAGCCTTCTCTTAATTCATAGGGAGAAGGCTCTAGAGAATAAATTGCAGAGTTATCCACACCTGATGCAAAGGAGCTACCCTTTTATGCCCTTTACCAGTCAGCCATTGGCTGTGGGCAGTAGGATGAGAGAGAGTCGAGTAACTCAGGGTTAGGACAATAGTCTTAGCTGAGTGAACGCGCAGTAGAAGGAGGCAGCTGTGAGCCATGCATTATTAACCCTGAAATGTAATGAAAACCAGGATAGAAGCATTTTATCTTTGCAAATTGAGTTTTTAAAATATATATTTTGTCTACCTTTGAACATAATTGCTTGTCTAACCTTCTTGAAAAGCTATTATTTGGTTTTTTTAAAAAGTTTCTTTAGGTTGCACCACATGAAACTGCCATTATTCAATAGCTTTTTACCTACACAAATATCAATTTTATCAGTTTCATATAGTTCAACCTAGTTGTCTCATTGCCATAATGTATTTTGTGATCCTTTTACATATCCCATGCAACAAAATCTATTTTCATTATGTAATATTTGCACAGCCAAGGAGTCTCCTATTTTGAAACTTCAGGGCAAAATTTTTCTATGTTGCTTTATCTTGCTTAATGTGACCACTGTTTTACTCCTTTCACCAAAATATGAGCATAAAATTTTTTCAGATTGCTAAATTTGTTGAAGTTTACTGATGTGTGACTAATGAAAGCACAACTCAGACATTTAACTTACAGCCATCAAATAATGATACTCATTCGCCTTCATATAAGCCATATGTTCCATAAGTTCTGTGAATCAAATGGAAATCTCTTTTGGGGAAAAAGAATATGACTGTGAGGGTGGGCCCTTCCTCAGGTTTTATAAAAATATTTATTTAGCCACCATTAGACATCAAACACTTTCTTAGCTTTATGAAGGCATTCAAATGAAGTGTAAGACCACGACTTGCATTCAAAGCATTAGAAATCCAACACTGGAAAATCTTAATACTTTGAGGCTCTATTTTTAGGAATATATGTTTATGATAGTCATATTTTCTGGTTCATTGATTTTATTACCAGTATGTAATATCTTTTTTTCTGTCCCTTTATAGCATTTCTTCTTGAATTCCATTTTTAAGATAATAAAACTACTATTTTTAGTTTGGTTCATATTGGAGAGACAAATCTTTTTCCTACTTTGGTTTTCAAATTTGTATGACTTTTATTTGTGTGTATGTCTCTTGTTGTCCAGATATTTTCTGATCTTGATTTTTTTATCTTGAGACATTTCTCTTAATACCTGAGATTATCTCATTACATAACCTTAATTCTGCCATATTATCACATTTTTCATAACTTATCTGTTATTTCTGCTTTTCAGTTTTTTATTGGAAAGGTGTAGTTTTAATTTACTGGTTTAAAATGTATTTAACCTTGTTTTGCTGTTGATGGTCCTTAAGGTCTGTATTCGTATTTATATGCTTGTATTGATATCTGTATCTTCTTCTAGTAAGACAAGTCCATTTGGTCCCTTCCATTGCCTCCCATCACATAGATAGTGTTGAATTCTAGGTGTTTATTTCTGACATATTATGGTTATAGTTCCTCTCTTTCTTTTTCATAGTAATTCGTGGTTTGTTCTGTTTTGTTTTTATGGCAGCAACACACTTAATCAGATTGCTTTATTACCCTTTCTTCCCATATTTCCTGTAGCATCCTCCTGTATGTCTTTCTCTTTTTATTTAAGTCCTTGACCCAAGAAAGTTTTTAAGACAGGTTTTTATTTAGCAAATATTCCAAGGCCTTGAATGCCTGAGAATATATTTTAATCATCCCATATTTGAATGAACTTTTAACAGTTTATAAAATCCCAGGTGATATCGTAGGCAAATTTGGCAGTACTATGAACATTTTCCTTCCAATTCTCAAAAGATCTCACTCTGGGATGGCTGAAACTGACTGACAGTGGAGAGTTTTCTTTAAGGGCTTCTTAGCGATCAGTAAATACCTCATTTATTTTATCCTTTGAAGTTTGAATAAAAAACCATCATAGCTGTTAGTTTGTGGTTCTAGCAAGAACATAGCTGGAAGTAAAAGAAGACAGATTCTCCAGAAGGAAGATTTTAGACTTCATCAGTTGGCTCAGGAATGGCCACAATCTAAGACCAAGTTAGAGTGCCTGACAGGACCATATAGTTAGACCATGTAGGGCAAGAAGCGGAGGTGGAAGGAAAACACTGGGTGTACTGACAGTTTAAAGGCATTAAACATAAAGGAGATGGTAAAAGGGTCAGAAAAAGCTTACACAACTTTGAAGTGTAGTTTGAAATAATGCATAGGAAGGTGTGGGAATGGAGGAATGTGGCCCAATGCCAGGAAGATGGGGCTGGCAGGCACCATATAGAAAGAAGCCCTTCTGTTACCTATAGACATACAGTCCTTAGCTCATCTGCCTGCCAACCAACCACATACCCTCTCCCTCCTCAACCAACTCTTGGCCCCCACATCCTTAGTGATGCTCTTGGGGGTGTACTGCTAGAGGAGAGTGGAATGGGATCTGGTACGGGGTCTAAGGTGAGAGGGGATGGCTTGACCCTATCACAGTCATACCTATTTATTTTCTTAAATACTCTTCCAAATCCTTGCAACACATCAATTGACATCTGTTGATATTACACCTGGGATCTGGGATAGATTTCCTGCAACTTAGAGGTAACTGGTGGCAAATTAGGAAGACCTTGGATGGTATTAACGCAGGGGCAGGATTCCAAAAACTTTTATGAACTCGAGAGTATTAATACACAGCTGTTTATATTCTATTTTATGTCACACTGGAATAAGAGGTACAATATTCCTTATAATCTATAGAAGATAAAAAACGGAGAGAGAAAAATATTCCACCAATATTTTATTTTGTGAAGAAATAGACATTTGATTTATGATTGTACTAGACTGGTATGATATTGAAAACAATTGAAAATGATGTTTTGCCTGTAGTACTAAGTAACGAAGTGTTCTCTTAAAGGATAGACAAAAAGAACAACAAATATGCTTCCTTGTCAATTCCAATTTCGACTTCTGGAATTTGTTTTGAGAACTGGTGTTAGAATACATGTTTTACTCTGTTTTCATTATAACCTGGGAGCTGTGCACTGAAAAAAGTGAATGGTGTAGTTAATCCCCTTAGGGAAGTGGTTTTCTAGTTGAGAAAGAAACAACTCTCGATGAAAAATGTAAGTCAACAATAGGATGTGGTATTTGTTTTTAAACAGGCTGGACATACAATAATGAACAGACAAAAATTCCCTTACACTGATGTCTAGAAAGTGGTCTTTGGAAGAAGAAATTCTAACATGCCTTAAGTCTTTATCTCTTGGGATGGAAGAGGAAAGGCCAAGAATAAAAATAGCATAATTTAGGAGTTTTCCATCATATTTCAGATCTATTACAAAGATCAGGACAGAAAATTCCTATGTTTTCTTATTAGTATTCTTAGAATTGGGACTCCAATATAACAATATTAATGACCAATATTCAGTAGTGAGTGTTTGGTGGGCTTACGAAACAATTAACATGCATTTCAACAGAATATACCAACCAACATGTATTATCAAGTGAATATATAATAACCAAGGGAATACACAAAAGAATGTTGTGAAACTTAATAGTTTGTAACAGTTCATACAAGGAATAAATAAGCAGAACTAAGAACCGATATTAAGGATTCCAGTTAAGATTGGGGAGTTCATTTTACCATCCCCATCAGCATAAATTCTACCTCAGCTATGGCTCAGTGCAGGAGATGCCATAAAGAAGACCTTTATTTCTGAGATAGCATCAGTTATCAATCAGTAGATTTTTTTTGCTTAAGCATCATGGAACCAATGAATTATCCAAGTAAAAGAGGAACTGAAACTCATCTATTTAGGGCCCAGACTTTAAAGATGAAAACCTAAAGCCCAGACACGAAGTGATTTTCCCCAGGTCACAAAGGGAATTAATTAGATAGACAAACTTGGGAACCTTTGGGCATCACCACAAATATATGCTCTACTTTTGAATTCAAAAAATAAATATTTAAATCCTAAAAATAAATATTAATAAATGTTGTAATATATTTTTGATATTTGGCCTAATACAGATTAAATCTTTAAGACATATAGCCAATTCTTTTTTTTGATATGAGAGGCATATTTCTATCATTGAGAGGAGCTTTTTCCACATAGCATGTATTATCCACAGGCCTCAATAAAGAAAAAACTCAGAGCATTGCCTATGTTTTATTCCAGGTTATAGAATTGTGAGCAGTAAAACCAATCAACTAGTGTTTGGTGCACAACTGCTAGGATATGATGAGACCTATTCTCAAGCAGCTTGCAGTCTTTTGGGGAAATGTCTTTGGGGAAATGAGGAAAACACACACACACACACACACATATATATATACACACACATATATATACACACACATATATATACACATGTATACACGTGTGTGTATATATATGTTTATTTACTTTTATTTTAAGTTTGGGGGTCCATGTGCAGGTTTGTTACATAGGTAAATGTACGTTAAGGGGATTTGTCATACAGATTATTTCCTCAGCCAGGTATTAAGCCTAGTATTCATTAGTTGTTTTTCCTGACTGTCTCCATCCTCCCACCCTCCACCCTCTGATAGGCCCCAGTGTCTGTTCCCTTTTATGTGTCCATGTGCTCTCATCATTTAGCTCCCACTTACAAGTGAGAACATGCAGTATTTGGTTGTCTGTTCCTGTGTTATTTCACTAAGGATGATGCGTCCGACAATCACATGATAAAAAGCCCAGCATCACTGATCATTAGAGAAATGCAAATCAAAACCACAATGAGATACCATTTCATACCAGTCAGAATGGGTATTAATAAAAAGTCAAAAAATAACAGATGCTGGCGAGGTTGTGGAGAAAAAGAAACACTTATACACTGTTGGTGGGAGTGCAAATTAGTTCAACCATGTGGAAGACAGTGTGGAAATTCCTCAAAGACCTAGAGACACAAATATCTTTTGACCCAGTAACCTCATTACTGGGTATTTACCCAAAGGAATATAAATCATTCTATTATAAAGACACATGCATGTGTATGATCACTGCAGCACTATTCACAATAGCAAAGACATGGAATTAACCCAAATGCCCATCAATGATAGACTGGATGAAGAAAATTTGGTACATATACACCATGGAATACTACACAGTCATAAAAAGGAATGAGATCATGCCCTTTGCAGGAAAACTCATATTTAACAGTGTTCATTCATTTAATAAGCACTTTCAAGGGCTTACAGATGACACTGAAGTGAAGTTGATGCATACGAATTCTTCATAGTAATTCTCTGTCCTCAGTTTCTGACATCTCTCTCTCACTCATTTTACCCATCCACCTGAATTTTCTCCCTATTTTTCAACCAGTCCAATTGTGAGTAATTTCTTCTCAGCGACTAATTCCATATTCACTCATCATGCTTCTTATTCCTATGAGGTAGCATCCCTGAAATTTCAGCCTCTGGGAAAAATATGCCTTCATCCTTTTAGTTTAGGTTAGATTCATCTATTATGAACCCTGATAAGACTCAGTACTTTTACTTCCTAACACATTATTTTGTGTTTGTACTTATATATTCCTGATTATATAATTACTATCTGTCTCTCCTGCTAGACTGTAGTCTTCAAGGCAGGTGACAATGTCTGTTCACTGATTGTTATATCCCTAACATCTAGCCAAGTGCCTGACCTATTAGCAGGTATTTAATAATCAAATGTGTGGTAAATGATCTAACTATACAACTCCAATGTATCTGAATTGATTAGGACATTTTGAGTATAGTTAATTTTAGTTGGAATAGATAAATATTTGAAACAAATTCATTTCATCAATTCATACAAAGATATTGGCAATGACTTTACTATTCAACCTGTGGTAGCACCAGCACCAGCTGACAGCCTGTCATAAATGCAGAATCTCAGGGCCTTCTCCACAACTACCCTGCCAGAATCTGAAATTTACAAGATTTCCTGGGTTCCTCTAGCACACTGTGATATGTTGTAAATCAGGGATTAAAAACACAAATACTTTATTGGGCTAGGCATATCTCCAAAGTGAATGAAACAAGCCATATATATATATATATATATATATATACACACACACATACATATATATATATAATCTGTCTCTCCATATATATATATATATATATATATATATATATATATGGAGAGACAGATAATAATTATATAATCAGGAATATATATATATAAACACAGTATATATAATATATAGTATATATATTATATATTATATGATATATAATATAAATATAATATATTATAACATATATAATATAAATATAATATAACATATAATATAAATATTATATATTATAACACATAATATATAATATAAATATAATATATTATAACACATAATATATAATATAAATATAATATAACACATAATATGTAATATAAATATAATATATTGTAACACATAATATATAATATAAATATAATATATTGTAACACATAATATATAATATAAATATAATATATTGTAACACATAATATATAATATAAATATAATATATTGTAACACATAATATATAATATAAATATAATGTAACACATATTATATAATATAAATATAATATATTGTAACACATAATATATAATATAAATATAATATATTGTAACACATAATATATAATACAAATATAATATATTGTAACACATAATATATAATATAAATATAATATATTGTAACACATAATATATAATATAAATATAATATATTATAACACATAATATATAATATAAATATAATATATTGTAACATAATATATAATATAAATATAATATATTATAACATATAATATATAATATAGATAATGATAATAAATATAACCTATAACATATTATCATGATATGTATATAATCATGATTATGTACATAATCATGATAATAGGTAACCTCTGACCTCTGGCCTCCTCATAGGAGTGGTGGGGACTATGTTTATATGAGATCTTTAGCTTCATCTAAAAGGCACAGGCTACTGTCCAGAGTCACAAAATTGCAAGGTTAGTGTTGGAAGATCTTTGAACAGTTCAAGAGAAACCAGAAATACAAACCGGCATGTATAATCTATGGACTTAAACACTGACAATTAAATTTAATTCTTTTTAAAGCAAAAGAAATATGAGGATCAAATAGAACTTACTTGTGTGATAGCTCTACTTGAAGGATCTTCAGTTTTCAAAATCTCATACAAAGGATGTCTTTTAGGCATTCAGTTAATACTTCCTAAGACCTCACTAATTCAGAATTCTTTAATTTTACAAGTCGGAAAACTGTTTCTTTTCTGTAGCCATCGAATTCTTCCTTTCTTTTATTAATTTATTCATTCAGTGTCTACTCTGTGCTGGTTGGGTCCTATGCTAAGTACAGAACAACTAACAATGAGTTAGTTTTAGTTATTTATAACCTATGACTTCCAATGGCATCTAGTCTTGTAATGACAACATTAGACTTATGAAACAGACAGTATTTGATGTGGGTATTGCTACAATAATTTGTAATGTCGCTTTTGAGGGATGGTCTTGAGAAGGTTATGCTCTATCTTAGCAGTTCACAAATCTAAGTGGAGAGACAGAAGCAGAAGGTACAGACGACTGAAGACAAATGGTGTGAAGGACGTTGACAAGAGGATGTGGTTGAACATAAAAGCAATCCTAAAGAAGTGAATTCTGGATGGAATGTATGGCACCCGTGGTGATTTTAACATGTTAAAACTTCCTGTAACACTCCCTCAGCTTCACAATTTCGGGCAGTCCAGAAAACATACTTTATCTCTGCTCAAAAAGAGAGAACCGTTTCACAAAAGCTAAAGCTCTAAATTCCACTTCTTGTGTACATTAAAGACTTAATTAACTGATTTAACCACATTTTGCCATTTTTTTTCTAGTTGTTACATTCTCATTTCTTCAGTTGGTGTGAGGGGATTTTCTCTCTTTGTGGGTGTGGTTTATATTACCTTGGAAGAGGCAGTGATATTTTTGAGAAAGCAGCATGCTAGTGACAAACACTTCACAAGGCTTTATGTTAGTTTGGTGGCAGCTGTGACCAAAAGTGTAATAAAAATCAACTGAATGTTTTATTCAAATGTGTTTATCCAACAGTGGTGAGTGAACAAAGGTTGAGTTAATCTGTTATACAATATCTAGGACTGGATTTTCTATCCAGGATAAAAGCATGCTTTGTCTCAATTCTCTTGAATTTTCCATTTCATTTATCTTTCCATGTTAAATAATGCTCTGATGTTAATATTAGTAACTTTTTAGTTATTTTTTTCTTTGAGGCAACATAGTAGTTTGTTTTCCACAGTGTTTACCATCAAGTATGCCAGCTTGGATGACTCTCTCTGCCCTGTAATATTCATCTACTCTCTGCATAGCAAGGCTTACACCTACGTAGAACTCGTTTTTTTTTTTTTTTTTTTTTTTTTTTACATGGAGTGTTGCTCTGTCGCCCAGGCTAGAGTGCAGTGTTGTGATCTTGGCTCACTGCAACCTCTGCCTCCCGGGTTCAAGCAATTCTCCTGCCTCAGCCTCCTGAGTAGCTGGGACTACAGACACACACCACCATGCCCAGCTAATTTTTGTATTTTTAGTAGAGATGGGGTTTTACCATGTTGGCCAGGCTAGTTTCAAACTCCTGATCTTGTGATCCACCCGCCTAGGCCTCCCAAAGTGCTGGGATTACAGGTGTGAGCCACCACACCCAGCCAGTACTTGTTTTAATGCTTAGTTTCACTGTTTCCATTCTGACTGGCAAAATTTTCGTACTATGTGTTACTGTCCTCCCCATTTGACATCTCTAGTCCTCATGCATTACAAAGCCTCTGCAGTTGGCAGAGGTTTTAGCATTCAACATTTCTCTCTGTTCCCAGTTTTTCTTCCTTAATCAGCAAAATAGCAACATATCTACCCTCTGCTTCTTTGCTCATCCTGGAAAGTAGGAAGGCTAGAGTTACCCAGAAAACTTGAGTCTATTGTATTTTCTGAGATCATATTTTTATTAAAATCTTTTTTTCCTCCCTCCCTCCCTCCCTCCCTCCCTTCCTTCCTTCCTTCCCTTCCTCCCTCCCTTCCCCCCCACCCACTTTCCTGCCCTGCCGCCACATCTCTCATGCATTATTTAAATATCTTCCAATCCACATATTTCCATATTTTGCACATCAGCCACAGTAACTTTTTTGAAATGAGAAATCTGACCACATGACCACACATGTCCCCTACTTAAAGTACTTGAACGACTTTTCACTGCCTAAGATAATTAAGCTCAGACTCCTCATCTGACATATAAGCTCCATTATACTGTGTCTCTTGTGTGGCCTTTCATAGCTGTACCAGCCAGCCCTGAGATGCTCCTGGTCTGCGAATGGGACACCCTTGACTTCAGTGCCTGGCTTTTCCCTTTGCTGTATGTCATACTCCATTCACTTCCCCTGTCTCTCTGTCTTTCCCGCTTCTTTTTCCTGCATATCTTCCCATGGGCATATTGCCACCTCACACTTGCTTTGAGAGCACAGTCTCTGCATACTCTCAGTCTAGATTCCAGCATGGATGTTCCACTCACTAGTTTTGGGCCTTGAACAAGTTATTCTACCTCTCAGTGCTTTAGTTTCCTCATCTGTGAAACAGAGTATTACTAGTGGTCACCTTACCAGGTTGTTGTGAAAACTAAATGAACAAACCCATATAAAGAATTTATTATGTGAGTATGTAATAAATTATTATGACTAAATCCATAAATCTTCACAACACATTAATATCACATTTTTAGTCAGCTTAAGAATATTAAAAAGGCAAATCTACTGTGATAAAAGATCATAAACAGAAGAAAGCATGCCAAAGCTAAATATAAATGATTTGAGGATTACCAATTCATTAGGATCAGTCATTTTCTGTTCTCTTTCATTGATTAGGATAATCAACACATAGTTTTTGAAATTCAAGATTAAAATAAAACGGATTAAAATTACTGAATACCTGTATTAGAAAGGAAGAATGGAATATAACAGTAGGCATCACATAATGACTCGATTGCTTTTCTAATCTCAGTTGAATGCTTTATTAGGATATTACCAAGATTTTAAAATTTCAAGATGATTCTTCTTTTCTGTTTTAGGAGATTAGAAGGTTGGACGTTTGACATTGTACAAACTGTGATGATTCATATAGATATTGTACTACTTAACCTACTTATACCAATGACTGTGCTATTTCCAGGATAAATCACTTGGGTTTGAAGTTTGAAGCAGTACCTAGAGTCTGATCCTAAGCCATACTTAAGATCTCAGGAGACTCTGATGAACAGGAGAAAGTAGGTGCTTCCAGCTGCTTCCTGGAATGCTATTTAGATTTCTAGTTGGCTCTAGGGCCAGATCATGCTTCTATTTAAAGCAATGGTCTCAGGAAGCTAGAAGGAGTCCTGTTGCTATGATACCCAAAGGATTTTATAGTTGGGAACAGAGTGTAAGGGCTTGGATTTAGTGAAGCTATAACTTTAAACAAAAACTGGCTCCATTCTTGAATGTCTGTTGGAACGAAGGGAAACCTGAGGAAATGTCAGGTGGAGACCTCCTTGGCCTCCCTAGCAGCCAAGGTTAGAGTCTTCCTCAGAGTAGCTAAATTACTGGCCTCCACCAAATTGCTCTGGGGGTTTAAGAGCTGATCTCTGTCCATGGACTTTTTGCCCAAAGCAAGACCCTGTTGAAAGTGAAAGGGGTCCAATCATTTCAATAGCCCTGGTTTGCCAGGAAGGATGGCAGAAATAAGAAATATTCCTGTCAAACTGGATCTGTGGTGATTCTAAAGCTGGAGCTAGGATAAATGGTTAATACCAAAAAAGGGTAAACAGATTTCATTACAAATGTTTGCTCTCCCCTTCTCTTTGTGTGTGTCTCTTAGGTTGTCTCTTTCTTGCATATTGATGACTTTCTTCTATCTTATGAAGTTTATGTGTAGCTCTCAGAAGACCCACATAGTAATAAAAATTCCCACATAACAAAAGACCTTCTCTTCTGTTAAAGTGTCTCTATGATATAAATTACATTATAATAACATCATCTGGTGAGATTGCAATGTTTATGAAGTCTGTATGTATTGAGATTATTAATAGTCACAATAAAGCACAATATTTTACATTTCCAGTAAGTACTGTCTATAGATGCATCTACATTTACCGTGGGTCTGAACATGACTTGTTGCTGTTGCTTTGGAGCTTTTCAGTTAGAGGCCTATTATGTGAGGGGTGAAGCATAAATTTAACTTTGTTTCCTCTCTGTGAAATCTGTTGGTGCATTTTGACGATTCCTTCATTACATACATAATTAATGAGGGCCTATGCTATATGCTAAGCACTGTTAGAGTTGATGTGTGACATAAAAATTAATAAGATGTGGTCTTATGCACAGAGTACTCACCCTCTGCCAAAATATCTTCCTTTGCCTTTTAGTGACAATTGAATCTTAATGTTTATACTTGGTAGAATCCACTGTTATCTGCAATAAAATATTTATGTCATTGTCAATCTATTTAAATGAAATTTTAACATTTTTTTTTTCTCACTTCTACTCCTGATCATAACCTGGGCATCTTTTCTGTGAAGCTGAGTCATCCAATGGTGGCTATTCCTGAACATGAAGCTCTTGATTCCAAAGAGGTAAATGTAAGATAGGACTGGACATCTAGTTATCCATTTCTGTGTGATTGTAGAAATAAACCAATCTTTTTTTTTAATGTTAACAAAATTGTGCTTTTAAAACAAAAGAAAGAATTATTACTAACTGTTTCACTCTGTCAGTCACAAGGATTTGATAGTGAAATAAGTAAATTCTTGCTGCCTCTCAATGTAGAAGGTAGCACTAGAGTTCCCCGTGTCTGATACCTGGACCACAAACCAACTCCTATCCCAAGTGCCTGTCTTTGTGATTTCCTTTTTGGGTTTATATGTGAAATCACCATTGTCTTCTTTCTCTAGAGGGTCAATGGATGTCCCATAATCCATATGGTGTGTTTTCAGGGTCAGAGTCACAGTATCTCATGGTATCTCAGTTTCAGTTCATAGGAAGATGAGTGCTGGGCTCACTGAGCACCCCCAACCCCACCTTCCCCAAGTGAATTTTATATATGGCATGCAGCTTTTAGACAAAGGCATATCAGCTCAATCATAGCCTCTACATTTCATGTAAATGTTTATCTACTTTAATGTTTTGAGCTGATAAGTAAAAAGTAAATTCAAACAACTTTCTTTTTTTAAAAAAATGCTATACCACAGAAACAAAGACAAAAATTCTGTAAAGAAATGTTCTCATCATGGTTTACTTTTGTATTCATCAAGAGCAAGAATAACTGAACAGTGTTTTCTTCTTTACATCCCCTCAGATAAAGTGGAAAATGGGAGAAAAAAAGTGATTTTAAAAAACTTATCTCTGAGAAGGGACTGGGTGAGCTCACACATTCATTTAAAACACCCTCACAAAAGAAGTATGCTTGATTTTGCAGCCTCCAAGTTCAGGAAGAAACAAGCATAATATAAAAGAGAAGTAAGAATAATAAAATTCCACGTATAATTTGAATTTTATTTTCCAAGCCATATTTTCCACAATTTAGGGCATACTATCTACTTTTCCTAAACTGGCATCCCTATTTCTGCAAATTTAAAAAGGTCTGTCATAGTATAAGACTGATGTGGCTTTTTGCTGTAACATTAGTCATTAAAATATAAAGTTGTGTTATGAATAGGTATGCATTTATATCCTTGACCACATCTCTGGTTACTTTTTAAGATAATATTGTAAAAATAGGATTATTGGTTTTACGATTATGAACATATGGAAGACTCTCAACACATGTAGCCAAATTGCTGTCCTGGAAAATTGTAGTAATTTACCATATGAGGAGTGTATTATAATAATATCTGTCTCCATGCAGTCTTGGCAGCATTGAGAATTATTATAATTCCCAGTTTATTGAGAGGCTACTATACATTAGAAACAGTGTTATGCACTTTGTTTTACTTAATTTTCATAAAACATTCTTGAGTTAACTACTATTATTATTCTTTTTAGAGATGAGGAAACTAAAGCTACAGGAACTTAATCTATTGCCTAAAGTCAAATAGCTAGGAAGTGTCTCCACAATCAGAAATTGAATCCAAATCTGACAGCCTGCAGTCTGTGCCTCTTGGGCACTCTATTATTCTCTGTCTGGTATCTAAATTAATCTAAATTAGGATTTTTAATTTAGATAAAGATATTTATCCAAATTTCTCTATTTTAATTTATATTTCTATCTATATGATCTAATTCTTTCTCTTTTAAAATCACGTTTAAAATACTTGCCAAATTAAAAGGGAAAGTTACTTTTTAATATTAATTTGCATGTTAAAATTCTGTATTTCTTCTGTTATTTTTGTCTTTTTAAATCTATTTTGTTTTTGCACTATCTTATGCATTTATTGGCATGGTAATATATTTTTGTTGAGTAGTAAACTCCCTTTTTATATATTAAAGTTAATAACTTTTTGTCAAATGTGTTAGCTCTTTGAGTATGATGGTGGCAAATTGTGTAATAGTGAAAAATTAGAAAAATATATACTTTCAGAAATAGAAGAATGATTAAATAAATTTTGCACATTTCAGATGAATATAAAAAATAAGAAACTTTGTATTTCTTTCAAATACAATAATTTTGGTTCAAGTTCACATAGACTATATCTACACAATAAGAGTGTTCCTACACAAAAAAGAGAAAATGAATTGGTTATTTAAATTACAAAAACAGCCAGTTCAGATAACAAATTGAGAACTACTGAATGTTCGGTAATGCAAAAGACTTTGTGAGCCAAAGAGAATGGTATAGATGTAGTATTTGCATTTTTTTACACCAATTATCACAACCCTGGAGACAGAACTTAAAATTAAGATAGTGGATAAGATTGCCATAAAATGATTTTGATTCAGGTTTGGAATATATGAAAAATGTCATTTAGAGTTTGAAGTTTAACATTTGTGAGAGACAGTACCTATTAGTAGTAAAAAATGTAAA
Source organism: Pan paniscus (assembly GCF_029289425.2). NCBI lineage: Eukaryota > Metazoa > Chordata > Mammalia > Primates > Hominidae > Pan > Pan paniscus. The sequence goes on from NC_073254.2 coordinate 68,731,825, forward strand.
TAATTAAGGAAAAGGCCATTTTGTGATTCCAGGGTTCTGTATTTTACTTGTTAGTAATATTGGCACATTTTGGAGCAATTTAGCAACTTTTTACAACTTCTTATGATGTGTGGTCAGACTAATATTGATCAATATATTTCCCCCAAACCTTTTCTCTGTTATTTATTTACCTTCAACAACAACCAAGAAACATCAGTTTTATAAAGCAATTCTGTTCTTATGACTATATGACCTAAAGGAATAAACCATTTCAGTTACAAACCCAGTGCAAATAAAAAATTATGGAAAAGCCCTTGATGGTATCTCAAAATTTTCCTCTTGGTTTTTCTTTCATTTCCTAAAGACATTAGTTTGTCTTGCTTACTACCAGACTGTCATTTCTTGAATCAAATCAGGCTATTTGTAGATACTACCTTTTTAAAATTAACTCAGTAATTCATTTAAATACAAACAGATGTTAGATATATCAGATTTGACTTACTCATCATTTTTATAACTCACATCATTTCTAAAGTTCATTTAAAAGGAACTAACTAAAAAAAAATTCCACTTAACATCTAGCTCAGTGGTTCTCAACCCTGGCTGAACATTAGAATCATCTGTAATTGACTTTTGAAACACACCAATGATAAATATACCTCCTTGTCATATGACAGGGATCCATTCCAGACAAATTAATAAATCAAGAAACTTTATAGGTGACAAAGGTATTTGTATGTTTTAAAATCTCTTCAGATTATTCAAATATGCATCAAAGGTTGAGATCTTCAAATTATAGTTCCTTCATTGGCAGTCTAGGAAGGCCAATCAAATAAATCGGTCATTCAACCCTGAAATCACAAAATAGAAAGTAAAAGTAGGAGGATCATGAAAGAATTTGTTGCAGTGAATGATTTCAATTTCTAAAAACTTGGGTGACAACAAATTACTGTCCAATGGCTTAAAGGAATAACATGTGCTTTAATTTGTGGTAGATTAATTTTGAGAGATCTGTTCTGTGTTGAGATCCACTGTAATTTCATTAGTAAAATTTAACACTTTATTTTTGTTTGCCTTGACATTCCATACAAGGTTTGGAAATTGCTTGGATGGGGCTGGCATAGCATTTGGTGCAAGCTGAGTCTGGAGGCTTGGTGCATTCCAAACAATGTTTTATTTGTACTTTATATAACACTTAAAATACATGGTCACTGATGAAACTCCATACAGGCAGATGAGATCTGTAAATAATTGATTTGACCATTGTGTCAGCTGATTTTCAAAGAAGAACACTTTCGTAGATTTTTACTGTTCACACCAATGCAGTAATTTCTAAGAAGGTGAATATTTAACACCATACAGGCAGAGCATACTCGTTGACTAAGATAAATGATTTCTGAGTTGAGTTACTTAGGAGAAAATTAAATTCTAGTAGTGACAATTATTTTTTATTGTATTTCTCATCTTGAAAGTTCAGCAACTCTTCTATCCACAACCACTCCATAAACTACTTCTCCTTCTGCAGACTTGTTTGTGAAAGTCATACTGCAGAATGAGATATAAACAGACCGCCCCTCTTTGTATTACCTGCTACATGCAGCCCTATGACTACTGCATTTTATTTTCAAATTGAAGATCAATTGATTTCCCAAAACATGATTAGATGCATTTGGTTCTGACCTTTCAGGTTCATTTGTTATTAACACAACTTGAGAGCTAATCATTCACTAGCTGCCCATAAAACACATATTCGGCAAATTCTTGTGTTTTCTTATCCCTTCTCTTTGCAGATTTTTGATAAACATTTAAGGGTTTACAAGATAACAATTCTGTTAGCAAGGTGACTATGACTGATTTGCCACTTTGGTGGTATATAAGCTTTTTGAGTTTATTTTATTTTGAATTTCAGAACCTCCACTGATGTCTAAGGTTCTAAGAGTATAAAGCAGCCATCCCATTCCTCTGACTTTATCCTCTGATGAGAACATAGAAAAGAGAAAATAAATTACTGGCCCGCGGAAGCCACTCTCATTTTCTGGTTTGATTCAAGGGTAAAAATAAAATTATCAAGAGAAAAAGGCCCACTCTATTCTTTTCAGGCAATTTTCCAAAACATTATTTCTCAAAATGAAGCTTTGATACATCTTGGATTGCTGAGAGTTGAAGGTTGTAATCTCAGGCAAGAATTTGGAATCTGGATATTATTACCTGTTGATTAAAAGAAGATTCCTATGCATTGATAGACAAATGGTTACAGGGCCAGGGTAAATTTGTCTTATAAAAATAAAGACACCTGATACAGGTACCTGAGTAGATAGCCACCTTTCCCAGTCATCAGGTGAGTAGGGAAATAATAAAGGAAAGGATATTCCTATACTCAGATTTGATAGCAATGGACCCGTCAAAATGACTTTCTTGTGTTGTAAGCCCCCAACCTGTGTTGGGGAAATGTAATTTAAAAACAGAACAAAACAAAACCTTTCTGCTAACCCAGAAGTTCCCTTCACAAGGGTAGTAGAGAAAGAAAACCCTTTTTGTTATTGAATAACATTGAACCAGAATGTGATGTGCATTATAGGCAATCTGCTAATAGACTGCAAAGACAAGAAGAAATCTCACCCTTCGTATAGCCAAGGAGATAGACTCCATTTTATACATATTCTCAAGATCAACAATAATTAAGTTGGTCCTCAAGTAAGAAAAAAATGACAGCATCATTAATTATACATAGTTCATCTTAAGTTCACCTGGAATTTGGGATGACAATCTGTGTCTGGCTTTACACAAGGTAAAGTAAACTTCTCATATCTTTAGGACATGGGGTCATTTCATAACTTTGAGCCAGGCTTGAGCTAAAGTTAGAGTCTTATCCTCCCTGGAAACTGGCAGATAGGGATGATGTCTTTCTTGGTTGTTTACATTTAAAGGACATGGTTCTCAAGTCCTTGAAAGAGACTTTTCAGGGCCTGACAAAAGGCCCACCTGTTTTCAAAAGAATTTATATACATTTCAAAGAGAGGAGAAAGTACTTACAATGATGAGTTTTCTAAAGTAAATGCTTTAAGGAAAAGAAGGAGGAGGGAAATCTCTCCCCTTATGCTCAGCAGCAAGAATTAAGCCTTTCTTTTTGAAGTTCCAATTGTTCTTACACTTGGTTGGCAAGAACCAGAACTAAAATCAGAGAGAGTCTGGTTCTGAAGTAGCCAATAAAAAGAAACAGGTGTCATTTATTTTTCTCTTCTAGAAACTCAGTTAAATCTACTATAGGAGAAGTGGGCGTTTGACAATTTTGGGGTCTCTCCTTCAAAGTCATCTCAACAGATTAAAGTTGGGTTTGATATTGTAGTGAGTCACTGTGAAGTTGAGCAGAAGTCAGGAACTAAAAGGACCTACAACTCCTCTGTGTGGTGGCTTGGGAAGACTATTTCTAGTTTCCAAGAGAAACAAACAAAACACTAAGATCAGGGTTAATAATTATTTGGAACTCACATCATCCAGATGTCACATGGTTTTGACCCCAGATTCAACATTGTACTCTTTAGAGTCCATTGTACCTGCATCCTTTATCTATGAGGCTGCCTTTATAGGACCTTAATTACTGAACGTTTTATAGCTTCTGGCTTATGGATAATAAACTCTGATACCAGATTTTATCTTTTTTCACCAAAGTCAGTAGTTACATAAATGCACAAAACATTTGAAATCTTTCAGGAAAAAAAAGAACATACATCATTTAATCATATTATGATACACATTTCTTGGAAATGGCTTTTTGTTCTTAGTACATGCAGCCTGATTTCATATTCACAAGAACACATATGTAAGTTATTTTGTTTTCATTTTGCAGTAAAGAATATGCATATTTGGTTTTGCATTTAATGGGAATGAAAAACCAACTCACATAGCACATTCTTTTAAAAAATGCTGTCTGTAACATTGGCTTAATGTTTCACAAGAATATATTACCTATTACCCAAAGTTAACTCTGAATTAAAAAAAAAAACAACAAGATTTTGAGTTTGACTGTGTTCCAGAATTATGACTTCCAAAGCATCTTAAGTTCTTTCTTGCTTGTATTTTCTTATATCCAAAATAAGTGTGTTGTTTCATTGGCAATATAATAAAATACTGAGCCTTAACTGCCAGTGTGCTAGTTTGAAAATAGAATTGATTTATTTGTTGATGATTCTCACTTTTCTTACATGTTCACCTTTGTTATTCCCAAGTTTTTTAGCTCTTTATCTATACTGAGATTGGCAAAAAAAACCCAGTAAAAACTTCACAAAGTGTCTAAAACGATGGCTGTAGCTGTCATAGCATAGTACAACTTTTCCAACTGGCTACTAAATTGTGGGGCCAAACATTTATGTGGTCTGCTGGTGGGTTCAGGAAGAGCTGAGAAATAGTGCTAAGCTTGCTGGCATGGCATCAGAGGATGATCTGCCTATGGTGCTTCAATCTGATTTAATGATTCCTATTATAATAAAATTTTATATTTCAGAGGGAACTTAGAAGGCATTTATTCCAATATTTTATTTAATGTTATAATCCCATCTACATCATATATGCTCATATATCTTCTACTGAACCTCTCCTGGTAACAGAGTTCACGATTTCACAAGCCGGACTCAATATAGGTTTTAGTTTGACTAAGACAAACTAAGTAATGGCTATGTGAACAACAAAAGCAAATATAAAACATGGAATAAGCTGGGGTTTAATTTGGAGCACTATGACCTTGGGTGTGATATTGACTCCTTCTGAGCTTCAATTTTATTCTTTGTAAAATGGAATCAAATGATTGTGAAGGTCTGCCTAAGTGTATGTAAAGTGCTTAGCATATAAAATACATGGCACTTAAAAAGTATTAGCCAAATGATGATCATTTCCTTAACCCTCTTGTAAAATTAACTACTAAATGCTGGTACTTTAAGAAAAATCATGTTGGTGCTTTCAGAAAAAGCAAAATAATGGTAATTTTTATTTGTTAGAAAAATTAATGAGGAGATGTACTTGAGTCATTTCCTCCCTTCATTCTAGGGCTTCAGAGAATTCCAGATGATGAAAGCTACAGCTTACTTCTTACTTTTTGCCTGTTGATTTTCTATGGCCAGAACAAACCAGAGCAGTCATGAGCCACCCCTTTGTTAGTGCTTTTTATCTGTCGCCTTATTCTAGTCTAAAATATACTTTCTCATAATAATGCAGAATGTAACCGCGATTCACAATCCTGTTTAGCTGCTTGGCCGAGACATTCACCTTGCACATAGGAGCCAGCTCTAAGTCACCACTGCTTCTTCACCTCATGATCTGGCTGAGGGCAAAGCACAGACAGTTGCCTACAGAAAGGCAACTGACCTCCTTTATTTTCTACCAGGCATTTCGGAAGGTTCCCATGTTAGTCATGAGTTGGAACCTGGAAATAGAACGTTCTGGTCAGTTCCTCCATTGGTGTTATTCCATCACATTGTTCTATCAGAGACATGTCTTAGAACTGTATTTCTCTTCTTGCTTCATCTCTGATATTTTCTTTTATACTTTCTTTTGTATAATCTGCCTTCACAGTTGCCAATAGCCATCTTCCACTCAATTAAGTTTATCTTATCTGTTCCAGACGGTCCAACCCTATCATGTAGGAACAGAGAGACTGAATGGGTAAAGAAATTATTGGAATCACTCCTCTACCACAGAGCAAAATTGTAAGATCAAGCAAATCAATATATGAAAAAAAGCGAGAGGTTATTTGGTCTTGGTCTTTTGTAATGTTCCCTTTTGCAAAAGCTGGGACTTAATTCAATCCCTATTCAGTTTACCTCCTTGTTAGATGATGCATTTTAGGGAATGGTGCAGTCAATGCTGAAGTGAAGTTAAGTCATCTGCCAAGTCATGAAAGGGTGTGGGTGTGGGTGGGATATAACAGTGCTGTTCCTTAAGGCAGCCCCTGCCCCTCAAAACCATCATGGCACTTTGTAGGAGGCCAGAACTGCTCTGCTGAACTGCCAAGAGATTGGAGTCTGATGTAAAGGTACAGCTGTTTGTCTTTATTATGCCATTAATAGTGAAACAAGGAAGGATCTACTTAAGGAATAAAAATAAGCTTTTCCTATTGTAGTATAAACCATTTTTTTGTAGGAGATGCTATGCCCAAATATTAATGTGTAATTTTCAGGTGTGTATTTTTAAATTTATTCGTCTTAACCTGACTACCATATTCTCTTATTTTACAGCAATGAAGTTGGCGCAGAGGCTGAAAATACAGGCTGCTGAAGTTTTTTTGGAATGCTGGTGCTAACCACTTGCTAGATTTAACTTTTTTTTTTTTTTTCCAGAATGAGTGCTCCCTTTATGAGCTGCAGTGCAGCAGAACCAAAAAAAAGTTTGCTGCAGTTATATAGCATCACAGTTCTCTGCTAACAGCCAGCATAGAAGAGATTTACCTACAGCTTTTTGCACCACTGTTCTAGCCTTTAATGCCTTCTACTTAATATTAAGCTGACCGCAATACTAACGTGCCCCTATATTTAGCAGCCAAATAAAGAAGAATCGTGGGTAAATAGAAGAATGGCTGTGACTATTTTTCAATACAAATTTTATTTAATGCATATATTTCTAACTGAGTCAGGTTTTTATTCCCCTTTTACTTCACTTTTTTACATGAAAAAAATCACAACTTTTAAAGTAATTAGCTTTCAGAAGATGCTGATATTCAGAGGTTCTCTGGTGAGATCTTGAACATGAGAAAGTTGGTATTTTTGTATAACACACATTGCTTTCCTCTTCTGTTGGGATTCGGTGCTGCTGGGACAGACTATGTGCCAGGAGCAGCCCAGTGCTGATGAACATCGCGTTACTGGAGTGTCTGTGTCTGGGATACCACTGTCTCTCTGCCTGTCACCACATGATTCTTGTGAAGACTACTTTAGAGTTAGTTTGTATCCAAAATCCTGAGAGCAGTAGAGACCATAGAGCAAACCCATACTTGATGACAGTCCTGAGAGCCCCCTAGAGGCACATCATGTGCCCACCATGTTGGCCATCTTCAATTTATTTCCCAGTTGTCATCCCCAGCAGTCTGTCCTAGCCCCCTCTAAGTGATTTCCTTCTTCTGCTCATATGGGAAGCCTAGGATAACACACATTAAGAAAGAACAGGAGTCTGGACAGTGAGCCCCTGATGGTAAAGCAGTCTTGGGAAAACTGGCTTCATTCACTCTTTGCACATTGCCCATGTTCTCTGCGGAGCCAGCTCTGAGCCACGGTGCCCCTAAATCAAGCTTCATCACCCAGTCCCATTACCTAAACTCAAGCAGGGAGAGTGACATATAGAAGAGCAACTAGGCTCCTTCATTCTCCAATAGCCATTTTAGAATGTTCCAATTTCAGCTATTATTTGACAACTGGAAATAAAAACTTCTCAATGTCTCCTTTGTTGGTGTTAGAGAAGCAAAGGAGGCTCAATAAAGCCCTCTGCTCATCTCTCCTTCCCCCCAAAAAAACCATTTCTCCATCAACCTGATAAATTGTGTGAAGCGTCACTTTAGATTATTAATAATGATCTCTAACATTCACTGTGCTCTTATCATGAGCAATGCACCACACCAAGTGCTTTACATGAATTTAATTTAACCTCCACAATGAGCCTGTGATGTTGGTAATATTATTATCCATATTTTATTTTTGTGAGAACAGGCTCCTCCAAATGGTTAAATTAAGCTAGTAAGTGGCAGCGGCAGAATTCGAGTCCAAGTAATCTGATTCTAAGACCAAGCCATTTACTCAATCATTTGTGTAGTTATTTACGCAGTCATTTTTGGATCTCCAGTGTAAAAGGGTGACTTGATTACACTCCTCAGCTCATGGCAGATTTCTATCATAAATTTGGGCAAGCCCCCCTCATGTATGCTTGTTGATTAATGATCATCATTTATAAGAATTTCTATCTTCCCTTCTCTGCTGTATGCACACATTCTTATTTATTTAATGTATATCTTTTGCTCAGATATGTTTTGAAGATGTACATTGTTTTGTCTGCATGTATATTTAATAAATTTATAAATGGTATTGCTTATATTCTGTTTTTTTTGTTTTTTTTTCCTACTCAGCTCTGTTTTTAAAGCTTTATACACATTGCTCTATAGACATCTATTATATTGTGTTCTCACAGCTGCATGGTAGAGTCTCATCACATTTTACTTATCTACCCACCCAGCCTTAGTCTCTCAGGTTGTTTTCCTGTACCAACTGTTGTGATGTACATTCTTGCATGTGCCCCCTTGTGGACCTCTGTGAGAATTTCTCTGGAATACATACATAGGACTAGAATTGTTTAATCCTAAAGTTCCCATGTACTTAATTTGATGAAATCCTCCCAGATTGCTTTCTAGAGTAGCTGCACCATTTTTTATTCCCATCAGCAATGCATTAGGTTTCTTATATCCCCAAGTACCTCTCCACCTTTGAAGGTCTGAGCTTTGAAACATTAGGCTCCAATGTCATTGGAGGCAACTCTTAAAATGGGAAGGTTGTTTGACGTGGTGTCCTATTCATCCTATATTTTCCAATTCTCTAAGACTTTTATACCCTTTAACTCATTGCAATTTTCAGTCAAGTATTATTATCTTCATTTCATTTGTCAACCTAAATAACAGAGAGAGGCCCTTAAAAGAAAAAGAAATTTATTTGGGAATAGAATATTGCAGTGGGTATACATAGGCTATAGTAAACTATTTGCATGCATATTAAGGGAAGTAAAAAACAATAAAGATTTTTAAAGGAAAAAATGAGGAGGATTACATGATAATTTTGAAATAATTATCCTTAACTACAAATATCAGTAACAAAGGTGACACCAGTTCAAGATTGGATAGGCAGTTGCTGTCCTTGCAGAAATATTTTGTTGTATAAGCTTCCCATGGCTTTTGTACAAGGTTGTGATTTTGCAGAGTTTTCTGTAATAGCTTTTATCAGGCATAGTAGCAGGAGAACTCTCTCTTCATGGCCATTTCTGGCTCTATCAGATTTTTGTTTTTAAATGTTTGTGACTCCATTTTGATTCTGACAACTTTCACTTGTTACTGGAACATTTGAGCCTGACAGGTTATTTGACTGAGGTCACCAAATTAGTGAATGACAAACCTAGCACAAGGTCTTTTGATTTTCCTACTCTGTCATTGCTACAAATTGCTGCATCTGAACATCATGGTCTAATTTATTTGTTCAGTTTCTCAGTAAAGAACAAAGTCTTAAGAGCATGAGCATAGGAAGGGCAAGTGTTGATTGTGGGGAGAACATGGAACATGAATTAGTGACTTTTCAGTTTGGTGAGCAGCGCATTCAGTGCACTAAGGAGGTTGGGGGCACTATGTATGTTTCTGAGGAGGAAGGAGATGGGGACAGATGATGTGGAATTACCAGGTACTGAGACTGCATCTTTATTTGGGTTCTTCCAGAAGCGAACTCTAAGACAAGGATTTAGTGTAAGTAGTTTATTTGGGAGATGATAATAGGAAACACTGATAAGGAAGTGAGGAAGTAAGCTAGGGAAGCCAGTTACTACATTGGGCAACTACTGTAATTTATTTCCACTAAGAAATTTGAGGACACAGGTTGAACAGTCCTCAGACTTCATTCAGTTTAGAGGAAAGGAAACTAGGGTAGTAATTCTTAAGTTTGACTATTAACCTTTACGTGACTATGGCTGTGACTTCCCTCTTTATAGAGCTTTTGTTTTTTTCGGACTTTTCATTACACATCACCGGTGGGACCCATTATTTTCTTGTGAAATTTTAATTTGGTGAAAATGGAAGGTCTTTTGAATATTGTTCTTCATAGTCTCTGAAGTAAAGTGCAGAAACAAAGAGATAATTGAAAGCTTAAGTAACAAGGGAATATTCTCAGAATTTTATCTATTGGGCAAGCAGAAAAATCTGCAATTAGCACAGGGAACAAAAATTCTACTTTAACTAGACTGCTGCAGATTTCTACATGTGAATTCTTTATCAATTAGAAATTAAATCAACTGTGTGAGATGATAACTTGATTTATAAGAAGAAAAGATTGCTTTGCTTAGAGTAAATCCAGAGGTCTTAGAATAATCAACTAGTAGTTAGAAAATATTTCTGGATTTGTTTAAAATATATAGTACATTTGGGGGACATTTCATATATTCCTGTGGTAGGTTGTAAAATTAAATGTTTTATTCCCTTCATACTTTAAAATGTATTATTTTCAATTTATTTGACTAGAAATAGGCTTTTCTCTTCATTTTATAGTTTAATAAAAACGCTTTAATTTCTTATAAAAGTTTTCTAACAGATGTATATGCAATTGCTCAACATCACTTAAGCACCTGAGTCCATATTTTCCTTAATTGGAAACTCTGGGGATAAATTCAAAAAATAAAACCACACAACAGGCAGAGGAAGATTCATAAATGCTAAAAAAAAAGAAGGAAAAGTATAAAAGACAAATTTTTCCAGGGGGCTACAGATTGTGATTTAAAAATACTGAACAGAATATCTAAATTAAAACAATGGAAAACTCAATTAAAAATATGTTTAGCCAAAAATATGTTCTGTGGAAGTACTAAGAGAGAGGCAAAAGGTTCTGATAATAATGTGAATAGAACTGGATAATATTTCTCACAAGGCTTAGAAGCCTTTTCAACTTCGAGCTGAGTTAAATCACTTAAGGGCGTAGAAATTCTAGAGATTTTGTCAACTCTGCTTTTGAGTCACAGTTCAGTCTTTTTGTTTTTCTTTTTAAATCAATACTAGTTTAGGTAAAAATAGAAGTTGTGGAGAAATTAAAGTTAGCAGCTTACTTCTCTTTTCCAACGAACAGATAAAGTTTGTAAAACCTTTTACTTAAGTCATTTAAGATTAGAGAAAGAAGTAGATTTTGAAGAATGTGTAGTAGGCCAGGCTCTGAACTTTTAAGAACTGGTGCTCAGTTAATATTAGATAGGTTCAACAGAATTTAGGAAAGTATACCAACAAGGACTGAAGCTTTCATTCATTATTATATACTAAGGCAGTAATACTAGGGAGAAAATTCTATTTTTCAAAATTTGTTTTTGCACACAACTAATAATATTTACATAAAAGGGAGAAAACAAAAATGTGTACTTTCTTCTAAGTTTCCAGTCCTATCACTGCTCACAGATTTTGCTTGCATTTTTGCCTCGGGCGTAATAATAAGGGAGATTAAACGTTAAGGTTAAGATGTGACAGAATTGGATTGGAATTTTGGTCTTTTTTGCTCCAAAGGTCTTTTTCCTCTACAAGTGGTTTTCCATTTTTCTTCTGCCATGAGTCAAACAGTTAACACTCCCTTGGAAGTCACATTCCCTTCTCTAAGGGTACATCAGTAAGAGCTATGAATGGAGATTATGACAGGTGGGAGCCTCTTTACCAGCTCGGGCGGCAAATAGCTTCAAGTCTGATTTTTCAGATTAACGGTTCAAGTTTCCACTTGCCCAACAAGCAGGAAATCTGAATAACTACGTTTGGATATTCTCCTCTGAATCCCCTTGCCCAAAGCCTCCTTTATGCAAGATGAAACTCCTTTTTGGGAACTAAGCTCCACTTCTCTCAGACAATCTTGATGGGCACAATACTACTCAAACAATTCTTCCTAAATTAATAAAATCTGCTTTAAAGAGACTGTTTCTTGAACTATGGACATAGTTCTGTATTTTTGATTTCTCTTTTCAAACTTCTGCCTTACTTGACACTCCATCACAATACAGGAGGATTTAGAGATTACATCCGTTTCAGTGGCATGCCAGCTGCTCTTCCTGTCTTCTTCTGCACGTGCTAGTGCTTTACCACTCTAATACTGAAAACTTCTGTTATAACACCCTATTCCCTGAATAATCGAGAAAACCCAGTGTGATTTGTTCACCACTTCAGAATACACTTGCTAAATCATTCTCAATAGTAATATGTAGAATGCTGCCTCTAGTTAAGACTGGCTTAACATATCCCTGCTTGCTAAGATAAATTCAATGCCCTCTCCAAGATTTCTGTGAATTCCCAAAGATTATATTTTTCTAGAGCAAATTCCTAGCTTCTATGGAACATTCATGTCCTACTTCGTATCTTGCTGAAACACTCTTAGCACGCCTTCAGTGTGGATCACATTCCCTTTACCTGAGAATCCCTACCTACAAGTCCCCTCCACCAAGGTATAAGCTAGACTTTTACTGAAGATTTGTGAGCTATGGTGATAACTGAGAGATGAAGACTTATTACATGTCAACAAATGATAGACTATTTAAATTTGATTTTAGACTTCCTAGTTCTTAAAAAGGAATGAGTCGTTTATGACAAATTGGCATCTTCCATTTCCACCTTGCTGTTTGGAGTCCTTCTCTCATTTTCTCTCTCCTTAACTTCATTCTGTCCACAAATTGCTTCTTAATTTTTATACAATTGTTTTACTATCTCTTTCTTAGATCTTCTATCCATCTAAATAGCTTATTGATTTTTCTAAATAAAAAGCTTCTTTCCTCAGAGCTGCGTCAAGAAATACAATAATAAGTAATGCCATTAGTTCTCAGAAAGTAGTAGCCAAAATTTTCACCTAAAAATCTACCACAACTTTTTTCCTGTTCTTACTTTAAAGAAAGTGAAAATATCACAGAACTTCAGCAAATTGGAATCATCATAGTAAAACAAACAACAAAAGAATCCCCCAAACCCAACCCAAAAAACAGTTTTGTTGGTCCCTTCTGGAGTTGCTCCTCAGGCATTCCCTGCCCAAGGTGAGACAACCAGCCACAGAGTTCCCACGACGGGCTACTCTTTAGCCCCTTTCACCTACTGAGAACTTCTATCTTCTCAGCTACTCTGCCACTAACACACTTGGACTCTCCCTCATTGCCAGGCCCCTTTCATATCAATAACTTGAGTTTGGAACACATCCTGAGCTCTGATATGACACTCCCCTGAGGGACTGATCCCTCAGCTTGATGGTCCTCTATCCTATTCAAGTCACTGGTACGGCTGTGAAGATCTCAGGTCTGAGGGCTTGAGTGTCGGAGTGGGTGTTCACTAGACTGGAACAGTTTTGGAGTCTCAGTTGGTGGTCATGCATTGATTAATAAGCTATGGTGAAGGTAATCAATGCTTTCTACCTTAGAAGTAGACAGTAATAGTCAGAGAAACACTGAAATGCGCAGTTCACTGAAAGTAAGCTTGACTTTCTGGGAAAATGACTAGAAAAATTTTTAGTTTCTATTGGCTATGTGAAAGTTGTACTTACTTTAGAGGATTTAAATAGAGCAGAATATATGAGACCAAGTTGCAAATCAGCTCTAAAACCCAAAGTCATTTTGGTTACATAAGACACATTTTTAGGCTTATGAAAATTTTACATGTCAGGCCATTTCCTAAGTGAGGGCTTTATCTCTACAATTAATAAAATATATAAATGGAAACCTGCAGCTGGCTGAATTGTCCTTTCTGTTCAATCGTATTTCCATTTATGCTTAGAGCCGGAATTTAACTTAAAAAATATGCTCGGTGCACCTGATAAGCTTCTGCTTTATTGTACTCCCCTGGGAAAAGAATTTCAGATATTTGTAACAAAGAGAGCTTCTTTTGCTGTCAGGGCCAGCTAGACACAACCTCAGAGAAGGCTTTCCTGGAAAACACTTCCCAGTCACCTCTTGGACATGGTAGCTGATTAGGCAGTCGTTTTAGGCTTCTGGCTTTGGAAGTTTCACAGCCTGCTAGCACCTTCCCTGATTCAGGGCTGGGGGTTAGGCAAAGGAATAAAAGTAGATGAGTTGTCAAATCATTCTTTCATTTTAATCTAGTCACATTTCCCCAGCCTCTGAGCTTCCCAATGTACTTCCCAATACATACACCCTCCTGACACACACATACTTCTACACGCACACCACACACACACTGCACAACCACTTTTTCTTCCTCACATACATACATCTTCACACAAATAGACACACTCCTGTACCTGATGACTACCAGTGGAATTATAAGCATGCTCTTTTAGTTCTGATGGCTCCAGAATAATCTAACCTTTTGAATATTTTAACACAGACTAATGAACACCAATGTGGTGGGATATGCCTGCTTTTGTAGAAACCCAAGGTGTTAGGGGCTAAGACAACTCTTCTCAGTCAGAATGGCAACCATTTGGTATCAGTCTTCCCCATCCCTTATCCCATACTCATGCCATAATATTTTTCTGATCATGGTCTTGAGCTATAGAGTCTAGGTTTGGCTTCAGAATCCTCCACACAGAGTTCCAGCCAGCCATAATCATAAGGTAGTAACTTATGTTCCAGCTGAAACCTGTTACCACCCCTGTCCTGAAGTGTTGCAGTTTGGCCCTTTGACAACACTTTCCTTTGTGCTCTATTTTTCCTCCCCATTTCTCATTCACTCTGGAGGTCTGAACCAACTCAGATTCTCAGCACTCCTTCTATCATCAGGCAAGTAGTGTTTATGCTCTGGGTTCTGTACTTCAAGAGGCCCTCAGCTTTGGAGTACCTTCCCTAAAGTGTCTAAAACCCCCTTTGATTACTGTGATGAGCCAGGATTGGCAATGCTACCCAAATGGGGCATCCTGAGTTGGCACAAGGAACTGCATGGGCCCTTGTCCCCATTTCTCCCATGCAGAGTATCTTGACTCTTTATTTTTTGCTTGGGTCAACCAGGTACTCTAAGATGCTCAGAGACCCATGCCTAGAGGGACGTCCCAAAGTCAGGCCCCAGTACCAGGAGAATGGTCTGGTAAGCAGACCACCCTAGCTGCGCTGTGTTTATTTCTTTCATGCAAGGTTGGGCCTCCACATAGTCCTGATATGCCAATTCTTGCCAATTCAAGAATTTTTGCTTATACAGACAAAAATTCCACAAAGTATAGTCTTGCTGCAATGTTAACACCATTAGAGTTCTACTTATCTTTCCTTCCTGCCAATTTCTCAAAACTCATTTATTTTATTGTACAAAAGAAATAATATCCTTGCAACATTTTCAAAATTAAAATGTACTTGTCCTAGTTCCTAGTGCCAATGGGACACAATGTCATTGATTGACCTAACAAGGGGGCTGTCTGAGAGACCTAATTTTGGTCAATGAGATTTAAGAGAAAGCCTACTTAGGGGTTTCTAGGAAGCGTTTCATAGCTGTTAAAAAAAGACATAATAGGACAGTGATGTAGGGAAGATAGTGGAATAGGAAGATCCATATTTTCTTTACTCCCATGGAAACACCAATATAAGAACAATACATGAACCAATTCCTTTTATGAGAAATCAATAAGCCAGTTAATAGTTTCCTGCACTCTGACAAGCATAGAATAAGCTGCATCAAAGATAACAGGAAAACTTGTGGCAGTCTTTTGTCATAGTTCCTTTCCCTAGCCTAGCACCAGCAATATGCAATCAGGAGAAAACTCCAAGCTATTAGCTTCTCTGGGTGGAGAAAGAGAGAAGACTCTGCCTTAGTACTATGCTCTGACATTTTGTGGGACTGTTCAAGGGGTTGACACCTTCTTTTCTGTCTTGGAGCACTGACAGGACCTAGCATAATCCAGATATTTGGGGGTCACTGGGAATAAAAAAAGAGTTGTGCAGGGTGCTACTGCTCCTGAGGGTCTATTATAGAGCATACAGAGCCTGATACAGCATGACGACCTCTCCCTTAGCAGAATAGAGAAGAGGAGAGTGTGCATCCAACATTCCAGCTTTTTTTTTTTTTAATTATACTTTAAGTTCTAGGGTACATGTGCACTATGTGCAGGTTTGTTACGTATGTATGCACATGCCATGTTGGTGTGCCGCACCCATTAACTTGTCATTTACATTGGGTATATCTCCTAATGCTTTCCCTCCCCCCTCCCCCACCTCATAACAGGCCCTGGTGTGTGATGTTCCCCTTCCTGTGTCCAAGTGTTTTCACTGTTCAATTCCCACCTATGAGTGAGAACATGTGTTGTTTGTTTTTTTGTTCTTGCGATAGTTTGCTGAGAATGATGGTTTCCAGCTTCATCCATGTCCCTACAAAGGACATGAACTCATCATTTTTTATGACTGCATAGGATTCCATGGTGTATATATGCTACATTTTCTTAATCCAGTCTATCATTCATGGACATTTGGGTTGGCTCCAAGTCTTTGCTATTGTGAATAGTGCCACAATAAACATACGTGTGCATGTGTCTTTATAGCAGCATGATTTATAATCTTTTGGGTATATACCCAGTAATGGGATGGCTGGGTCAAATGGTATTTCTGGTTCTAGATCCTTGAGGAATCACCACACTGTCTTCCACAATGGTTGAACTAGTTTATACTCCCACCAACAGTGTAAAAGTGTTCCTATTTCTCCACATCCTCTCCAGCCAGCACCTGTTGTTTCCTGACTTTTTAATGATCGTCATTCTAACTGGTGTGAGATGGTTTCTGACTGTGGTGTTGATTTGCATTTCTCTGATGGCCAGTGATGATGAGCATTTTTTCATGTGTCTGTTGGCTGCATAAATGTCTTCTTTTGAGAAGTGTCTGTTCATATCCTTCGCCCACTTGTTGATGGGGTTGTTCGTTTTTTTCTTGTAAATTTGTTTGAGTTCTTTGTAGATTCTGGGTATTTGCCCTTTGTCAAAATTTTGACAAAATTTTCCAAAAATTTTCTCCCATTCTGTAGGTTGCCTGTTCACGCTGATTGTTGTTTCTTTGGCTGTGCAGAAGCTCTTTAGTTTAATTAGATCCCATTTGTCAATTTTGACTTTTGTTGCCGTTGCTTTTGTTGTTTTAGACATGAAGTCCTTGCCCATGCCTATGTCCTGAATGGTATTGCCTAGGTTTTCTTCTAGGGTTTTTATGATTTTAGGTCTAACATGTAAGTCTTTAATCCATCTTGAATTAATATTTGTATAAGGTGTAAGGAAGGGATCCAGTTTCAGCTTTCTACATATGGCTAGCCAGTTTTCCCAGCACCATTTATTAAATAAGGAATCCTTTCCCCATTTCTTGTTTTTGTCAGGTTTTTCAAGGATCAGATGGTTGTAGATATGTGGTATTATTTCTGAGGGCTCTGTTCTGTTCCGTTGGTGTGTATCTCTGCTTTTAAAGAAATTGTTTAAGGAGCTGATTTCTGTCTCTTCAGTATGAGTATGAATAAGACATGGAATGCCTTGGGGACACTTAGAACAACAATAACAAAAAAAAAAATTGGGCAGCATGCTACTTCTTCAGAGGGCCTGTGTACAGCAGACACCAACAGGAACAAGAGATTATAAAATCCTGAAAATAAAAAGAAGCTGACACATTCCTCTAATTAGGAATATACACACACAAGTCAAAAGAAGGCATATTTACAGAAAAAGTCTGAAAGCCCTCAAAATCTCTAGCCAATATGAGTGGTAAAAGTATTTTCCTGTATGAGGCCAGTTTGTAAAGACTAGGAGAGGTGGATTTTTTTCCCCAAATGTATGGGTATCAATTCAAAGTTATATGAAACATAAAGAAATAGAAAAAAGTGGTCCAGTAAAAAGAATAAAGTAAATCTGTAAAAATTGACCCTAAGAAAATGGAGGTATATAAGTTACCAGACAAGTAATTCAAAACAACTGTCATAAAGATGCTAAATAAACTCAGGAGAAGGATGCATGAACAAAATTTGATAGAGATAACAATTAGATAACAAACAGAAAGTATAAAAAAAGACAAAAGAAATTTTGGAGTTGAAGCATGCAATAGCTGAATTGAAAAATTAATCAGAGGTGATCAACAAGAGACTAGAGGAAGCAAAAGAAAGAATGATGAACTCAAAGACAGATCATTTGAAATTATCTTGTCAGATCATCAAATAAATGAATAACAAAAAGCATGAAAAAATTATGTTTTATGTAAACCCTGTGGTAACTACAAAAAATAACAATAAAAGATACATAAAGAAAAATGCAAAGGAAATCAAAGTATGTCACAACAACAAAAATCAACAAAATGCAAAGGAAGAGCGCAACAGAGAAAAAGAGGGGCAAAGAGCTAAAAGACACATAAAAACCAACAAAATTGAAATACTAACTCCTTCCCTATCAATAATTACCTTAAATATAAAGGGATTAAACATCATAATCAAATGGCACAGAGTGGGTTACTTGATAGAAGCAAACAAGCAACAAACAAACATAAGTGTCAGCTATAAACTATCTATAAGAGACTTACTTTAGATTAAAGAACACATATAGGCTTAAGACAAAAATATGAAAAATATATTAATTTCAAGTGGTAATCAAAAGAAAGAAGAGGTGGTGGTACTTACGTTAGACAAAATAGAGTTTAAGTCAAAAAATGTTCACAAGAAACAGAGAAGATCATCATATAATGATTTAAGGGTCAATTCACCGGGAAGCCATAACAATTATAATTATACACGTACCTAATATCAGAATACCTAAATATATGAAGTGAACACTGACAGAACTGAAGAAATGGGCAGAAACACAATAATAGTAGGAGACTTCAGTTTCCCACTTTTAATAATGGATAGAACATACAGACAGATCAATAAGGAAATGGAAGATCTGGATAACACTATAATCCAAATGGAACTAACAGACATATACAGAACATTCTACCCTCAAAGAGCAGAATGCCCATTCTGCTCAAATGCACATGAAACATTTTCCAGGATAGATCATATGTTACATCACAGAACAAGTGTTAACTAATTTAAAGAGATTTAAATCATTCCAAATATTTTTTCTAACAAAAGGAATGAAACTAGATGTCAGTAGCAGAAGGAAAATTGAAAAAATTCACAAATATGTGGAAGAGAAAAAAAAAATCACCTCTTCACCACCAATGGATCAAAGAAAAAAATCAAAAGGAAAATTGAAAAATATTTTGAGACAAATGAAAAGGAAAACAGAAAATAATGAAATTTATGAGATGCAGCAAAAACAGTACTGAAAGGGAAGTTGTAGTGATAAATGTCTATATTAAAAAAGAAATATCTCCAATAATAACTTTACACCGCAAGGAACTAGGAAAAGAAGAACAAAATAAGTCCGAACTTAGCAGAAAGAAGAAAATAATGATTAGAGCAGGAATAAATAAAGTAAAGAATAGAGAAACAAAGAAGAAAAAGATGAAACAAAGTTAATGTTTTGAAAAGATGAACAACATCATTAAAACTTTAGCCAGGCCAAAAAAAAAAAAAAAAAAAGAGAGAGAGAGAAGATTCAAATAAATAAAACCAGAAATGAAAGATGAGACCTTACAGCAGATGCTACAAAAATACAAATGATCATAACATGCCAACAAATTAGATAAACTATACAAACTATCAAGACTGAATCCAGAAGAAATATAAAGTCTGAATAGACCTGTAACTCCTAAGATTAATCAGTAATCAAAAACCTCCCAAGAAAGAGAAACCTAGAACCAAGTGGTTTCAATGGTGAATTTCACAAACATCTAAAGAATTAGTGCCAATCATTCTCCAATGTTTCTATAAATTAAAGACAAAACACTTCCAAACTTATAATACCAACCTTATCCTGATGTCAAATCTAGACAAAGACATTACAAGAAGACAAAATTATAGTCCAATCTATCTGATAAATACAGATGCAAAAACCATCAACAAAATGCTAGCAAACTGAATTCAATTCTAGCACATTAAAAAGATTATGCGCGGTGCGCCTGTAATCTCAGCACTTTGGGTGACCGAGGCGGGCGGATCACGAGGTCAGGAGCTAGAGAACATCCTGGCTAACACGGTGAAACCCTGTCTCTACTAAAAATAGAAAAAATTAGCCGGGCTGGTGGCGGGCGCCTGTAGTCCCAGCTACTCGGGAGGCTGAGGCAGGAGAATCCTTTGAACCCAGGAGGAAGAGGTTGCAGTGAGCCGAGATAGCGCCACTGCACTCCAGCTTGGGCGTGGACAGGGCAAGACAAAGTCTCACAAAAAAAAAAAAAAAAAAAAGAAAGGTTATACACCACGACTAAGTGCAATTTAACTCTGGATTGCAAGGATTTTTCAACTCACAAAATTCATTCAATATGATACACCAAATTAACAGAAGGAAGGATTAAAAATTAGATAATCATCTCAATAGGTTCAGAGAAAGTATTTGATAAAATTCAACCCCTTTTCATGATTAAAAACACTCAGCTAATAGAAGGAATTTGCCTCAACACAACAAAAGTCCATATATGTAAACCCCACAGCTACTATCATACTAAATGGTACAAAAATAAAAATTTTTCCTCTTAAAAACAAGGGTTTTCCTCTTAGATTAGGGCAAGAATGCCCACTCTTGCCACTTCTATTCAACATTGATTTGGACACAGAAAACTATAAAACATTGGAAAATAAATTTTAAAAGATAAAAATAAATGGGAAGGCATCTATGTCCATAAACTGGAAGACAATAACGCTAAAATGTCCATACTATTTAAAGAATTCCACAGATTCAATTCAATCCTTAACAGAATTCCATTAACACATTTTACAAAAATAGAAAAAAATCTTAAAATTCATGTGGAGCCACAAAGGACCCTGAATAGCCAAAACAATCTTGAGGAAGACAACCTACAGAATGGGAGAAAATTTTTGCAATCTACTCATCTGACAAAGGGCTAATATCCAGAATCTACAAAGAAGTTAAACAAATTTACAAGAAAAAATAAAACAACCCCATCAAAAAGTGGGCAAAGGATATGAACAGACATTTCTCAAAAGGAGATATTTATGCAGTCAACAGACACATGAAAAAATGCTCATCATCACTGGCCATTAGAGAAATGCAAATCAAAACCACAATGAGATACCATCTCACACCAGTTAGAATGGCAGTCATTAAAACGTCAGGAAACAACAGGTGTTGGAGAGGATGTGGAGAAATAGGACCATTTTTACACTGTTGGTGGGAGTATAAACCAGTTCAACCATTGTGGAAGACAGATGAGTTCATGTCCTTTGTAGGGACATGGATGAAGCTGGAAACCATCATTCTCAGTAAACTATCTCAAGGACAGAAAACCAAACACCGCGTGTTCTCACTCATAGGTGGGAATTCAACAATGAGAACACTTGGACACAGGAAGGGGAACATCACACACCAGGGCCTATCGTGGGGTGGGGGAAGTGGGGAGGGATAGCATTTTGAGAAATATCTAATGTAAATGACGAGTTAATGGGTGCGGCACACCAACATGGCACATGTATACATATGTAACAAACCTGCACGTTGTGCACATTTACCCTAGAACTTAAAGTATAACAAAAAATTGTTGAAAGTAGGTTTAATGATATGTGTGACTTTTAAAACCACAATAAAAAATAGAGATAAAATAATAGCTCACTTTTCTTCCTTTTTACATTGATGCAAGAAGATTACCTGAGATATTGCAGTCACTTTGTAGCACTGAGAAATCGATGACAAAGTGGAACTATGGAGACAACTTTGATTCTTGATAATGTTTTTAAGTTTCTCAATTAACCAGCCTTAGAGCCACCATATCTTTTTTTGCTTCAGCCAGTTTAAGTTGAGTTTCTGTTACTTGCATACTGAAGTATCTTATATAAACCATTTGTAAAGATTTGTCCCTAGCTAATGAGAAATGCCAGTAAATGACTTAGAGAAAACAATTTTAAAATTGAAAACATGAAGAAAAAATATTAAACATAGAGTTAACATTTGATCCAGCAATTCCAGTTTTATGTATATAGCAAAGAGAAAAGAAACCATGTATACATACAAAATTCCTACATACATTTTAATTGTGCGTTATTATACTATTATAATGGCCAAAAAATGGAGAAAATCAAAATATCTATCAACTGATATATGACTCAACGATATGTAGTTGATCAATCTGCTGCAATATTATTTGACAATGAAAAGGAATAAAGTACTAATACGTGCCTAGATAAACTTTGGAAACATGTTTAGCGAAAGAAGTGAATCCCAAAGGCCCATATTGTGTGATTCCATTGATATGAAAGTGCAGAATAGCCAAATAGAGAAATAGAAAGTAAATTAGTGATTGCCAGGGACTTGAGGAAGAGGAGTGATTATTAATGCTTGTGAGGTTTCTTTTTGGGTTGATTAAGTATCCAAAGTTTAGGTAGTAATGATGGTTGTACAACTTTGTGAATGCACTAAAATATCACTGAGTCATACTCTTTAAAGGGGTGAATTCTATGGTACATGAATTAAATCTTAGTAAAGTTGTAATGAAAAAAAAATGAAGAAATAAAAACAACTCAAAGGAAAATGCCCACCAAGAATCTCTTTTTATGTCTGGGCAAGAAAAGCACATAGCTTGTGGGGAAAAGGAAATTAGATTATCCTCTGAGCTTTCAACATTCATATTGGAAAATTTAGAATTCCAGAAGAATGTGTAGTACTATATAAAACATGACTCAAGGAAAGAAAATGTGACTCAAGAAACTTATATTCAACAAAACTGTCCTTGAAGTATAAATGGCACCCACAAACTGGTCAACATGCAATAACTCAGGAGACATTGTTACTAGGTTCCCTTTTGAAGACAATGTGTTAGTAAATGAGCTTCAGACAGCCAGAAATGATTAGAGTGATGTGGGATTAAGAACATGGAAGTGGTAAGTATTACATGTATAGTTAGGTGTATGATTAAGGCCATATGAAGCTTAAAGTGGCTTTATCTTTGAGAATGCAGATGTAGCAAATCATTTACAAACGGGATAGAGGAAGGAGTTGAATGGTTCCATGAGGATGCAATTAACAAAATGCAGGCAGCGCGAAACTGTGTAGGACAAAAATCTTGAGCTCTTCAGCATATTTATTGTAATAGAAGAGACAGAGAAAGAGATGGAGAAGGAGCCTATAGATTCAAATAGACTATAAAAACATTTTTAAAAAGATAATAATAGGGCTTATAAATAAAAATTGGGTGACAAAAACATGAAGAAACACAAGGAAGCAATGACTATGGAAGTCAGGTTACTCCTGGAGGGAGAGAGGAGGCTGTGACTGGAATGGAACATGTAGAAAGCAGTCTAGTGTGGCTGTCAAAGTTCTGATTTTTGGCCTGGGTGTTTATAAGGATATTCATTTTATAATAATTCAGTAATCTTGGAAAAAAGAAAATGTTAAACACATAATTGTAAATTCTAAGTATATCACACATTCATAAGAGTAATATTACTACTACCACAGTAATAATAACAGTTAATGCTAATTGAATTCTTTATATGTGCCATACATTATGCTGTTGTCTACTTAATTATATTATCTCATTATTTACTTTGATTTTTTTTTTTTCATTTCATAGGTGAGAAAACTAAGGCACAAAGATGTTAGGTGACATGACTCAAATTCACACAGATTCTAAGCCACCTTGGAGTTGAATGTTATTTACCTAAGAAAGTCTTCTGGTTGACTCAGGTAGCAGAAGTAGCTTTAAATGGGGATGGTGCAGAAAGAGTGTTTTGGGTTTATTAATTAACTTATTCATGCATTCATTTCACAAACTTGTGGTTGTTTTAGTTGAGCATCTACTCTGTGCCAGGCACTGTGCTGCAGTGGCACTTGGGGGTATTACTATCAGTGACCCCATGTGCTTTCACACTGCTGCAAGATAGAAGGTACCACAGGAGTGGTTAGCAATGAGATGGGTGGGATTTTAGTGAGGAGTGGAGGTTTAAGCTGAGACAGAAGGGTGAAGACCAGTTCTCCAGGCCGAGGAGGATGGAAGCCTTAGCAGAGAGAGAACTGCACCTATGAAGAAGGCCTTGTGATTGCTAAAGAGGAGGGTACATATCAGAAACATGGAAAAGGGTTTCTGAGTTTTTCCAGTATTTAAACCTCAACTCAATCCACACAGATCCTACATAAGGATGAGTGACATTAGAACAACCAAACCAAACCAGACCAAAACTAAATCCAAACATTTGCATCCCAAGTAAATCTAGAATGAATTGAACTTACAATGAACAAATCTCTCTCTCTCTCTCTCTCTCATTTTAATTGGATTACATAAAGAGTTAATAAATTTAAGGAAGAATGGGTAGGTGGCTCTGAACCAAAGTGAACTAAAATTAAACTACATCTAGGTTTGTTCACTGTGGAACTAGAAGGCTGAATTAGTGCCAGTGTGAGAGAGTTCAAGGTGTTATGTTTTATTGCACTATTAAAGTTTCAGAAAATAGGAGTAACAACTTTCCATCATGAGAAGGGTTTGAGAGACTAGATTACTTATGTGGCAATGATGATGTCTGTGTTGAGGAGGAGGTTGGCCTTGGTGAACTCAAACTCTTTCTAATTTTTTAAAAAAATAAGAATATTAGACTGTTCTCAGATATGAGCAACAATTGAACATGACTATTTTGTTAGGTCTGAGTACATCTGGAGGCTCTGAGCTATGTTTTGAAAACCGGCTTTAAACCCACAGCAGATGATATGAGGAAAGTCCCCTTTGACCACATGAAAGCCCATGGGTCCAAAGGCCCATTGCTTGCTAGCACTGGCCTCTATTTGAGGCCATGCTGGCTTTGCCTTAGGCTCAGCCCTGACTGCTGGGGCTCATCTCCCAACACTTGACAGCTTCATTCTCTTCCGTCACAGTCACTGCCCCTCCTTGGGCCTCAGTTTTCTCATCTATAAAATGAGGATTCCCCCGACCTCCCTACCAATGATCTCCCAGAAACTCTGTTGGCATTTATACTCTTAGATTCTCTGATTAATATGTACCAACCAATATTACACTAAGTAAAAATGATTGAGTGGGTTTGTTGACCCTGACCTGTAGGCCCAAGGAATTGTAGTCAGGGCTTCGCAGTTCACTGACTAATCATTCATTAACCAAAATCTTCAAGTCCTGATCTATATGGTACTATTTTCCTAGGAAATGGGCAATGGAATTTTTCAATTGTGAAAAAAGTATATTTTCCAGATTTCATCAATGCACACAGTTACCTATGTGATAAATCTTGTTTTTCCTCTACTGGTTCATGAGCTTTATTACCTGGAGATTTTCCCCTTTTGTTCTTTGTCCAGATGCCATTAACATTTTCTTCATCTATATAAGTTACTATGTTATTTATATTTTATATTTTGCCACCAAACTTCTTCTATGCTTGAGGTTTTTTTTTCATATTCTAAAATGTTTTTCTGTGGTAAAAACAAAAGAGCTCAGACTTTGGAATAAGACAGACTTGGCTTTAAATACTCTTTTCTACTTATTATAATTTATTTGGGGAAAATTATCTTTTAGAGCCTTTGTTTTCACATCTGAGAAATGGAGATATAATACCTACTTTACAGTGTTGCAGTGAGAATTAAATGAGATAATAAGTGAAAAGAGCTGGTGTAACATCTTACACAATAAATATTAGTTTTCTGTTTCTTCCTTTATATTACTAAGAATAAGCCCCAAGTGTGTCTTTATCCTTTATTTTTCTTTTAGCATTACTCATACTCAGCCAAACTGTGGGTCCAAGTGAAGGAAGGAGTATATCACATATATACCCATTCATGCTCAATTCAACTGGGTGTTTGAGATTGTGATTTAGAATATCGGTCTTTTTTTTTTTTTTCCTTCAAGATCTATGACATACTCATTGTATGTTCACAAAATTATAGCTATACTTTCTTTCTTCCCTGTTTGAGGTGAACATCTGATAATTTATCACATACTAATTTTTCTAGAAATTCCCCCAACTAGTCTACCTGCACACTGATTCACCATCTACATAGCCATTACGAGAGCTATGGTGTAGATACACTTCTTATGCAGTCCACAGGCCACAGTGAAACTGTGCGGAAATGAAACCCCAGTTCAGAAATCTAGCCTGGTCAACATTTAATTGGTCATGATGAGCACATAACTCAGGCTGAACAAATAAGCTTTTCCCCTAGAAATCTGGATTTGATTTGAGATAATTAATTCCATCTCTCTAAATAGGTGGCTGGATATTGAATAATCACAGAAGCTTTCATAGCTGTCTTCCACAGCAGATATAGGTAAACTGAGAGGTGTGATTTGCAATGAGAGAGACAAATGAGAGAAATGCATGGAGGGAAATAGAGATGAGATGGCCTAACCTGAGTTCCTCCTGGCCTGAAGCCACTCATTCCATTAGTTCTAAAGGGTCACTTGCTTCCCTGCCTTCACACACCCTTCCAATAAATTTGCTCATTTTTGCTGAAAATACTACGAGTTGGATTTTGCATATATAACTAAATGAATCTTAACAGACTGATAAGATATTAAAGCTTACAGCATGCAAATCTGGCCACTGTAGCACTTAGAGACAAATAATTTCTTGGCAAAGCTTTTGTTGTGTCTGTGTTTCCTGCAGCATTCTTTACTCCTAATAAGTCTGTGCATGCTCTAATGATGTGTGTACATGGACTTTCCAGTTTACTTTTAGCTTGCTTGGACTTCTTGAAAAGTGTGATTCATTAGAATAATTGGAACACTTTGTGGGAACTTCTGTCAATGCACACTATAAGAAGAGTTTGACTAGGTTTAAAGCAGAGGATTCCAGATGGGGATCAAGTATTCAACTCTTAGGATGAATTTAAACAATCTCAGTGTGACAATCATCTCTTTGATCACATTAGACAACTAGTGTGTATAGTAGAAACAGTGTTTCAAAGCAACAACCAAAAGATTACTCAGCTATTTAGAAATTTGGAAGTACTGTCCTTAAGTAAAAATATGAATTCTAGATTAAATTCCCTTAAGTTTAAACCATGATTCCAACCCTTAGCAACTGTGTGACTTTGGGCAAGTTATTTAAACTCACTGTGTCTCAATGCAAACCTGTAAAAAAGGGAACAAAATTAGTGGAAACCTTGTAAGATGCTGTGAAGGTTAAATGAAGTAGCACATATAAAATAAGTTGTCTGGCTTAGAGTCATAGCTCAATAAAGGTTAGCTATTATTTTTATTATTATAGCTATTTATCCTTAGCCCAATTAAAAAATTCCTGTGTCTCAGTACCTAACTGAAATCAATATCCTGAAATTATGTATAATTCTAAAATCGCATTCTTTTACTTATACATTTTTGCATGCTAGGTGGTATTACATTTTTAATTATGTGCAGACATTTTTATACATGGCAAAGACAGGTGATAGAAGAAAACAATTTTATTTCCTATGTTTTTGTAGTTTAAAGTTTAATGAAAGAGCTGGAGCAATCCTTAAAGAAGATGAAAAATAATAAACATCAAAAAAGCAATTAGAATATCTACCACATATCAGATTAATACCAAAAATAATAGTATATTTGAGGATCTAGCCTATTTTTCTTATACTAAATCTACAAATGTATGGATTACTGGTGAACACAGAGAAGAAAGGTGTCTCAGGAAATAAATTTTTGTTGAAACTAAAAGCGAGTAGAGGTATAAGTTAAAAGAGATGAACCAAATGGAGCTCTTTAGTAAAGGAGAAGAATCCTAATAGATCTGGAGTAGGAGGTAAAGATATTCTGAGTGTCTTTCAACAAATAATGTTTGAGCTCTTATGATGTGCTATGCACTATATTAGTCACCAAATTTGCAAAGATAAATAAAAATGTTTATTACTGACAGAAAACCCACTCTAGAGCAGCAGATACGTGAATAGCTACAATGAGAAATGAAGGACAATTCTTTGCAAATATTAAACTCACATGTTTTCATGACCTTCCTAAATGTGTTTTCTTGCAGCCTTCTCCTAAGCTGAGCCACCAGGTTTTTTTTTTTTTTTTTTTTTTTTTTTTTTTCCTACAAGAAGGAGAAGAAAGATACTGCTCAGAAAAGAGGTCACTAATTAGTCTTAAATATTAAAGCCGACTTTTGTGACCTGTTTGGGGAGTCAAAAACTCTAAAAGAAGTCACGAGAAAGGAAATAATTTTCTAAATTACTTTATCTTTCCTTAGAACATCAAGAGATAAGTAAAAGACTGGATTGAAGAGGTAGTGCCAGGGCTAGGGAATTCTCAGAATATAAGGAAAGAATATGGAAAACCAGCCACTACAGTCTTGAGTTTGGTGACAGGAGAGAAAGCTGTAATGTAGGAGATGAAGACTCCTGGAAGAGTCCTAGCCTTCGATTTGCTGCCACACCCAAACGGACTCCCTTATGGCTGGATAAGGGAGCAGTAGAAGGAAGCCAGGTAGCCCTCTGGACTCCCAAGGATGACGTTCAGAATTCAGGTGACCTAGAGTTTCTTAGGTCAATCAGTGGTGCCAATGAGCTTGGAGAGCAAGCAGAGGCCTGTGTTCAGAAAGAAGGGGCTAAGTATTCTGGGCTTTGAGCCTGAGTCAAATAACTGGGGTCACAGATTTTAATCATGCATCCATTATATCACCCTAAATGAATTTTCATTGCATATCCAAGGATATTCATGACCCCACTACACAGAAAGTTATAATGTAATTTGACAAGAAGAATGAATTGCTCTGAGTCTGAGTAGGGATGAGGGAGAGAGGATATACATGTAGTGCCTAATATGGGATTGATGAGAGGGCTTCTTTGTGGATGTGATGTTTAAGCCCAGCCCTAAAGGATAAGTAGGAATGACCTAAATGAAGTTAGGAAAGTGGGATTGGACTTCCAGGCCTCAGATAACATGCGTGCAAATGTCTGGACAGGAACAAACATGTAAACATGATTTGGGTGCTGTATTTCAAATGGTTGTAGCACAGACAGCAAAGCACCTCTTGGGTTCCCCAGGAAACAGACTCTAGGACAGAGATTTCAGTGGAGAAGGTTATCTGGAAGTTCTTCCAAGGACAACATTCATCAGGGAGTAAAGAAGACAGGGTTGGACAGTGGGAGAAGTTGGCCTGGGATACAGTTACGATAGAGATCTCAGCAACCCTTATAGTGAGTTCTGGAGCTGGGATGGCCTTTTACATTTGTCCTAAACTGAGGTGAGCGGAAGTCCTTTTTATCCTCCACTTGCCTTGGATAAAAGTCCAGGATAGAGTAATAATGGGTGAGAGAGCTTCTTTTGGTTGATGGCACTTCTCAGAAAAGGGTTTCAGCTGTGAGCCATCAGCCACTAGCAACATCCGGTGGCTGGAGAAATGTAGGCCTGACTTGGATGGGAGTCTGGGTGGCACAGCACACCACTCACTACAACGTATACATTTGCAGTAGATGAAGTCAGAGAAGGAAGCACATAACAGGGAATAAAAGGCCTCATAAATCACAGTTACAGGTTTTGACATTTTTTTTAAAGCAAAGGGGACTTCCTGAAGGGTTTTAAGGAGGAGGTTAAATCAATATGATCGTGTTTGTACTTTTAAAAGATCACTATCGCTGCTGTGTCGATAATTGATTGTAGGGAAAGAAGGGAGACCTGGTAAAAGTTGTTGCAATCATCAAAAAGAGACATAATGAGAGTAAGAATTTAAGTGAAGGTGGCAATGAAGAAAGGTAGGCTAATTAAGGAGACATAGAAAAAGCAGAATAATGGTATCCACTTATCAGTGGTATTTTATTGGATGTGGATTGATAAGAAAGATGGATAAAAATCACAGATTCTGAACCGGGAATCTGAAATAGGAAACTCGGCCAAATACAATGCTATGTAGTTGTTGTTTCCTATTCTTTCTTTCTAGCACATGGAAAACTATACTTGGCAACACCATGGCAGTTGGGAGAAACCACTCAGTG
Organism: Pan paniscus; assembly: GCF_029289425.2. Taxonomy (NCBI): domain Eukaryota; kingdom Metazoa; phylum Chordata; class Mammalia; order Primates; family Hominidae; genus Pan; species Pan paniscus. The sequence goes on from NC_073254.2 coordinate 68,761,449, forward strand.
GAAGTGGAAGTGACACGTGTTACTTCTGGGATGAAGTGATGGAAATTCCTATACCATTCTTCAGTCCTTTTCTTCTTTGGCAAGAAGCAGCGAGACCGTATGTTCAGATTGTAGAGTCACAGAATCAAAACGGCTGGGAACCCTGAGTAACCCCATGGAGCACAGCTGCTTTGAATTGTTGCTCAGTCAAGAGAAGACCTTGTATGAGCTAGAAATAAACTTTATATACTATGCTTTTGAGATTTTGGAGTTATTTGTTCCTTCAGAATAAGGTTAGCCTATTCCAAGAAATATTGAAACATAGAAGGAATTTGTATGCATGTCGTGTGTGTGTGTGTGTGTGTGTGTGTGTGTGTGTGTTTGGGGACAAAAAAGAAGGGGAGTGGAAAGGGCAAAATGTGAATTCAGTTTTAGAAATGTTGAATTTAAGATAACTGAAAAATATTTAAGTGGACGTGTCCAGTATGCAGTTAAAAATATGGGTGAAGAATTCTAAGCACAATCTAGACTACAGACAAAATTTTTTTAGAAATATCATAATCCATAAGTGAAGCCATGTGAGGGATGATTCTAAACACTCAGATGTAAAATGATCTGGGAATATTTTTTTTTTAAGAAAGCAATGGAATTCCAGGAAGCTTTGCCCTTTGCTTTAAAAATTACATTTACTATGCAAGTGAACCTAAATATCACCATACATTATAAAGCCACTTTCTTTTTCCTCCCCACCTCCTGAGATTGTGAGGCATCAGGGTTCCCTGCTTGAAAAGTAGAGGAGCCAACTTCAACCTCATAGAAGAGCAGAGAAGCCAAACAAGTAGTAAAAATCTGCACCTAGCTTCTGTCTCCCTTGAAGTGATCTCTCAAACTCAAATTAAGAGTTGTTTTCAAAAGTTAATCTAAAGGGGCTTTTTGGTTACACAAATGTAAAATAAACTAGTACACTATTGTACAAATCTGAATGTTGTTACTTTAGAAACAGAATATGTAAAAGGTATTCGGTAATGGAAATTTTATATGATTGAACCAGACTTCATATTCTGCAGATTCTGTTGTTTTGGGGGGATAAAAATATGACAGAATCTAAAATGAATTCAGCTTGCATTGTGCTTGAGCTGTTGCCTATTCCTGTTCAGATAAATGTGTGTGTTACTGCTTAACAGTTAGTTGTTAGATGCCTAAACTAAGACTCTGAGTTCAGCAGCACGAGGTTTGCACCGTGGTGCAAGAGATGCAGAAACAAGGAAGTACGTTGTGTTTGGCTCAACCTAATTTAGTGGTCTAAACTGTGGATGTCCTTCATACGAATAACCTAAATGTGAGAAAATATACTCAACCAGTATACTTATTATCATTTCACCCATAAACTGAGTCAAAAAAAGATAAATAACCTCTAAAAAGAGTACATCAAAAGATAAGGCTAATGCCAGAACCCACATTCAATTTTCGGATTCAAAATCCCAAACTCTCTCTTCTTGACCACACTGTTTTAAATGAGATCATTTCAGACATGTTATTTATATCTCTCTGTAATGTAAGGAATACACATCTCCACCGCCCCTCCATCCCTATTTTTTTGGTCCTTGGAGCTCTGAAACATTTTAGAAAAGGTATTAGTCTTCATTCTCACTTTATTTGCTTGTGAGAGTGGAAACACTTCTCCTTTCTCTCTTCTGGTGTTCACTAGAGCAGCTGCTCAAAATGAGTCAGCTTTTCCAGTCAGTTATGGTTCCTGCCTCATGGAGGGTAGGAAAGGACATACCATCTCTGTAATAACATGCCCAAAGTTGCCTGCTTCTGGTGAGAAACAAGGAGCCCTGTCCTTGTCTGGACCATCATGCTTTCCTCAACCCAGGTGCATCCATCTCATGTAGTGTGTTTCATCTCATTTTCCTCATTCTGTTCTGATTGAACATCAACATTTTTGAATGGGTTGTTATCATCATCTCTGTGAGCAAATGGGATGTGAATACCCTGAGGACTCCTACTCATGAATACAAATGATTTTTTTATTCTACAAAAGGAAGAAATATGATTGCTGAATATTAATAGCCCTCTGAGAATTAGAATTTAAGATTACATGAGATCTGTTTAATGCTCTTATTATCCAAAGGTGAATGATCGGAAAGGGAGGGGCAAATCCAGGAAATAATTTGGAGAGGAAACTAATATATATTGAGTGCCTATTATGTATCTGGAATGGAAGCTTTTCAATTTATATATTTTCAGTTTATGAAGTCTCACTATTTGAGTAAAATTAGATGACAATTAAAAGTGCTCACCACCAATAAATGGGTTACTAATAACCCATTAGGTTATTTTAGTCATTGTGGTTTCTTGAGTCATAGGAAGCTGCCCTCTATGTGTTACTTTCAGGGTAGTTAAGGTAATTTAATACAAATGACCTTAAAACTGACACATGGAGAGCAGCTTCCTATGACTCAAGAAACACCTCCTACGACTCTGTGCTTGATAAGTACAAAATAAGTGCCAGGAAGAAAAGGCATGGTGGGATGGAAAATAGTGATAATTTTTATAAGTTAAAAGTGATGAGGAAATGAATAGCTATTGTACAAGTGTATGGGATAACTCATTTTTCAATAAGAATAAATCCAAATGACATATCACAAATCATGACATTATACAGGAAGGCCCTGTGTCTGTACTATTGAAATTAATAGGGAAGAGATGAGGAAAAAGAGACTGGAAAAATGAAATTTTTGAGTAACTGCAATAGTTGTTTTTCAACTTATTTCATCTTGTTCTATACAAATGAAATCATAGATTCTTAAGATGAGATATAGAGCAGAGCTTAATTTTTATTTTTTATAATTTTTACTTCCAGGTGATTCTACTCTTCAGCCAGCATGAAAAACACTGGATTAGGAGTGCTGGAGTGAGATAATGAGTTTGCAAATGAAAGGGTTTTTAAGCATTGAGAGTGTGCTGATGACATAAATATGGGATGATTCCCCCAAGTTAGTGATGATTCCATAGGCTGAAAGCCCCTTCAAATTCTCGCATTAAAACAAGTGACAAGGCAATAGATGCTGTTATCACATGCCATGAGTTCCCTTTCACTTGTGTAGAGATCATTGAGAAAGTGTCTGATCTTATTTACACATTTGTTCTTTATTCTGTTAATGTGGTGAATTACATTGATTTTCTTTTTTTTTAACGTTCATTTTAGTTTCAGGGGGTACATGTACAGATTTGTTGTATAGGTAAATTGCATGTAACTGGGGTTTAGTGTACAGATTATTTCATCACCCAGGTGATAAACAAAGTCCCTGATGGGTAGTTTTTTGATCTTCATCCTCCTCCCTTCTTTCACCCTCAAGCAGGCCCTGGTATCTGTTGTTCCCTACTTTGTGTCCTATGCACTCAATGTTTAGCTCCCACTTGTAAGTGAGAACATGTGGTATTTGGTTTTCTGTTCCTATGATTTTTTGAATTTGCTGAGGATTATTTTATGTACAATTGTGTGGTCAATTTTAGAGTATCTGCAATGTGCACATGAGAAGAATGTACATTCTGTTGTTTTGGGGTGTAGAGTTCTGCAGACATCTATTAGGTCTACTTGGTCAAGTGTCAAGTTCAAGTTATGGATATCTGTTAGTTTTCTGCCTCAGTCATCTACCTAATACAGTCAGTGGGGTATTAAAGTCTTCCCACTGTCATTGTGTACTTATCTAAGTCTCTTCATAGGTCTCTAAGAACTTGTGTTATGAATGTGAGTGCTCCTGTGTTAGGTGTATACATATTTATGATAGTTAGGTCTTCTTATTGAATGGAGCCCTTTACCATTATGTAATGCCCTTCCTTATGTTTTTTTATTTTTGTTGGTTTAAAGTCTGTTCTGTCTGAAATTAAAGTAACAATCTCTGCTGTTTTTCTGTTCTCCATTTGCTTGGTAGATTTTTCTCCATCCCTTCACTTTCAGCCTATGGGTGTCGGTGTATGTGAGAGAGACTGTTGAAGACAGCATACCCATGGGTCTTGTTTCTCTATTCGACTTGCCACTCTGTGATTTTTAATTGGGGCATGTAGCCCATTTACATTGAAGGTTAGTGTTAATATATGTGGATTTGATCCTATTATGTCGTTAGTTGGTTATTATGCAGATTTGTATGGGAGGTTGCTTTATAGTGTCACTGGTCTCTGCACTTCAGTATGTTTTTGTAGTGGCTGGTAATAGTCTTTCCTTTCTATATTTAGCACTCCCTTCAAGACTTCTTGTAAGATAGGTATGGAGGTAACAAATTTCCTTAGCATTTGCTTGTCTGAAATATTTCTGCTTTGTTTATGAAGCTTTGTTTGCCTGGATATGACATTATTGGTTGGGACTTCTTTTCTTTAAGAATGCTGAATATAGGCCCACAATCTCTTCTGGCTTTTAGGTTACTACTGAAAGGTCCACTGTTAGCCTGATGGGGTTCCCTTTGTAGGTGACCTGCCCCTTCTACCTAGGTGCCTTTTTTCTCTCATTTAAACTTTGAAGAATCTGATGACTATGTGTGTTGAAGATGGTCTTCTTATGTAGTATTTCACAGGGGTTCTCTGCATTTCCTGAATTTGAATGTTGGCCTCTCTAGCAAGGTTGGGGAAATTTTCATGAATGAAATCTTGAAATATGTTTTCCAAGCTGTCTAGTTTATCTCCCTGTCTTTCAGGGATGCCGATGAGTCATAGATTTGGTCTCTTTACATAGTCCCATATTTCTGGGAGGTTTTGTTCTTCTTTATTGTTTTTTCATTATTTTTATCTGACAGTTATTTTGGAGAATTGGCCTTCAAGCGCTGAGATTCCTTCCTCAGCTTAGTTGATTCTACTGTTAATACTCACAATTATATTCTGAAATTCTTGAAGTGAGTTTTTCAGCTCTATCAGATCAGTTTGGTTCTTTTTTAAAATGGCCACATCATCTTTCAGCTCCTATATCATTTTATTATATTGGTTAGAATCCTTGGATTGTGTTTTGACTTTCTCTTGAATCTTGATCTTCCTTCTTACCCACATTCTGAATTCTATTTCTGTCATTTCAATGATTTTGGCCTGGTTAAGAACCGTTGCTAGGGAATTAGTTCTGGGGAACTTGTTTTGAGATAAGAAGACTCTTTGGCATTTTAAATTTCCAGAGTTCTTGTGATGCGTTTTTCTCATCTTTGTGGGCTGATATTCTTTCAGCCTTTGAAGTTGCCATCCTTTGGGTGGATTTATCAATGTTTTTATCTTATTTGATTTCCTTGGGGGTTTGCTTGTGGTATTAAGTGGGTTCAGTCAAGTGGCTTCATTTTTAGAAGATGTTAGGGAGAAAAGGTTCAGTTCAGCACTCCTGGACTGCATACCTAACTCTGGGGGACTTGTATTGGGCCCTTGGCTTTGTTCTCAAGTTCCGTTGAGTTTAGGAACCTGCTGTGCTAGAGGGGCCAAAGTGTTCCTCGACCATTGGCCACAACCCTCTGATGTGTAGTGCCAGCTGAAGTGCTTCATTGGGTGGTAGCAACAGGATGCATGCTCTTTCACACGTGCCAGCAGCAGCAGCAGCAGCGTGGTGGGCTGCTCACTCACCTGCTAGGGCAGAGCCTAGCTAGTTCAGTGGGTGCCATCCTCCATGCTGGTATTCACAGAGGCATTGGTGGCAGCATAGGAAGTCAGGGCTGCTGGCATCCATGTGTGCATTTGCACCAGCAGCAGTGTCGGTGCAAAGCATGGGTCATTGGTGGCCTCCATGCATGCGTTCACCCCAATGGTGGTGGTGGTGGTGCAGAATTGAGGGGCCGGGCTGTTGCTGTCCATGTGCATGTCTGCACTGGCAGCAATGGTGGTACAGGGCAGCGACGGGCCTCTGGTCTCTGTGTGTGTGCATGCATTCATGCTGGTAATGGCAGCAAGGCTGGGAGAGAACAAGGTGTGCTCATGGTGGCAGTAGTGGCATTGCAAGGTGAACATGCCCATGCCCCCATGTAGGGAAGGGGAGGGGAGATCCTCCCATGCCCATGTGGGCTGACAAATTGCTGTGGAGGGTGACTGTGGGTGAGTGTGTGCTGGCAAAGCAGCACAGGGGAGGCTTCAGTTGGGGGAGGCTGCCAGTGGGCTGGTGCACATAGGTGGGGGCCATTCGGCTGGAGCTCTTCAGTGGTCAGGTATGGTGTGCCAGCACAGGAGCTATGATGTGGTGGGCCTCTGGGAGGCACCCTGATTGGGTATTTGAGGCTGCACTGCAAGTAGGCTCAGCCAGGCTAGGACCCCAGGAGGGGCCAGCAGACAGTGGAGCCTCAGGTTGGACTGGCTGCCATCTCATGGGCAAGATCAACCTGCTCTGTTAAGGTCCAACAGTTCCACTAAGACTGAATTCTGCATGGTGAGCCTTGGGGGAAGGACATCCCTGGACATTCTCCCTGCAGATGTTCCCACACCAAACATTCTGGGCTTTGCACAGGCTGGAGTCCTGCCCCTACCACCATTCTAAGCAGGTCTATCTGGCAGCTCAAGTGTCTATGGAGGGTGTGGGGGTCTCTTGCTGCCAGGATTCCAGAAGTCCGTGGTGAGAGTGGGTCCTTCCTTGCCTTTCCAACTCATTCCTTCTGCAGGAGTCACTGGAGGCCAGGAATGAGTCCCAGAGCATGGTAGCCCCATGCAGCATTCCCAGTTCTCTCCCTTTTAAACTCAGTGTCTGTGTTCACCCCCCATCCATTCTCAAGGCCTTCCCTCCAAAGATCTGCTCAGAGTGCACCAGTCTCCCCGATGTCCCCATCCCTCAGTGGCAGATGTTCCTCCTGGCTGCATGTAGTCAGCCATTTTGCCTGGCACACATTTTTATGTAGATAAAATAGTCATGTTTTGCAAAAGATTCCTGATTCCTAATTGAACATATATCAGCAAAGAGGAGAAGCTTATGTTTGGTTTTAAGTCCTTTTAGGGTAAATGCATCTGGAGGTCACATGCCAAAACATGCCAAAATCTTTCCAAGTCCCTTCAGACTTTGAAACTCATCAATTTAAAATCAAACTTTGGGAAAATATTTCTTTGCAAGTAAAGGAGCTTCTGCATGATTCCAGTACTTTCTCATCCATTATGTTATTTAATCCTCAAAGCAACTCTCTAAGTTTGGTATTATACTTCCAATTTTGATATTTGAGTTAACCAAGCCTATATGAAAATAACTAATTTGACCACTGTCACACGGCTAGGAAGGGATTTCAGTCTGATTTGATTTGAATCCAAAGCTAAGAATCATTCCATTATACCACGATGTCTCTCATAAAACAAATACATGAGAGACATTTTCTTTTTTTTTTTTTTTTTTCAGTTTGGTAATGAAATAGTGAAATTGTCTTTATTGTTTTTCTTTTTTTTTAATTTTATAATTATTATACTTTAAGTTTTAGGGTACATGTGCACAACGTGCAGGTTTGTTACATATGTATACATGTGCCATGTTGGTGTGCTGCATCCATTAACTCGTCATTTAGCATTGGGTATATCTTCTAATGCTATCCCTCCCCCCTCCCCCAACCCCACAACAGTCCCTGGTGTGTGATGTTCCCCTTCCTGTGTCCATGTATTCTCATTGTTCAATTCCCACCTATGAGTGAGAACATGCAGTGTTTGGTTTTTTTCCCTTGTGATAGTTTGCTGAGAATGATGGTTTCCAGCTTCATCCATGTCCCTACAAAGGATGTGAACTCATCATTTTTTATGGCTGCATAGTATTCCATGGTGTATATGTGCCACATTTTCTTAATCCAGTCTATCATTGTTGGACATTTGGGTTGGTTCCAAGTCTTTGCTATTGTGAATAGTGCCACAATAAACATATGTGTGCATGTGTCTTTATAGCAGCATGATTTATAGTCCTTTGGGTATATACCCAGTAATGGGATGGCTGGGTCAAATGGTATTTCTAGTTCTAGATCCCTGAGGAATCGCCACACTGTCTTCCACAATGGTTGAACTAGTTTACAGTCCCACCAACAGTGTAAAAGTGTTCCTATTTCTCCACATCCTCTCCAGCACCTGTTGTTTCCTGACTTTTTAATGATCGCCATTCTAACTGGTGTGAGATGGTATCTCATTGTGGTTTTGATTTGCATTTCTCTGATGGCCAGTGATGATGAGCATTTTTTCGTGTGTTTTTTGACTGCATAAATGTCTTCTTTTGGGAAGTGTCTGTTCATATCCTTTGCCCACTTTTTGATGGGGTTGTTTGTTTTTTTCTTGTAAATTTGTTTGAGTTCATTGTAGATTCTGGATATTAGCCCTTTGTCAGATGAGTAGGTTGCAAAAATTTTCTCAATAGATGCAGAAAAGGCCTTTGACAAAATTCAACTAACCTTCGTGCTATATACTCTCAATAAATTAGGTATTGATGGGATGTATCTCAAAATAATAAGGGCTATCTATGACAAACACACAGCCAATATCATACTGAATGGGCAAAAACTGGAAGCATTCCCTTTGAAAACTGGCACAAGACAGGGATGCCCTCTCTCACCACTCCTATTCAAAAGAGTGTTGGAAGTTCTGGCCAGGGCAATTAGGCAGAAGGAAATAAAGAGTATTCAATTAGGAAAAGAGGAAGTCAAATTGTCCCTGTTTGCAGATGACATGATTGTATATCTAGAAAACCCCATTGTCTCAGCCTAAAATCTCCTTAAGCTGATAAGCAACTTCAGCAAAGTCTCAGGATACAAAATCAATGTACAAAAATCACAAGCGGTCTTATACACCAATAACAGACAAACAGAGAGCCAAATCATGAGTGAACTCCCATTCACAATTGCTCCAAAGAGAATAAAATACCTAGGAATCCAACTTACAAGGGATGTGAAGGACCTCTTCAAGGAGAACTACAAACCACTGCTCAATGAAATAAAAGAGGATACAAACAAAAGGAAGAACATTCCATGCTCATGGGTAGGAAGAAGCAATATCGTGAAAATGGCCATACTGCCCAAGGTAATTTACAAATTCAATGCCATCCCCATCAAGCTACCAATGACTTTCTTCACAGAATTGGAAAAAAAACTACTTTAAAGTTCATATGGAACCAAAAAAGAGCCTGCACTGCTAAGTCAATCTGAAGCTAAAAGAACAAAGCTGGAGGCATCACACTACCTGACTTCTAACTATACTACAAGGCTACAGTAACCAAAACAGCATGGTACTGGTACCAAAACAGAGATATAGATCAATGGAACAGAACAGAGCCCTCAGAAATAATGCCTCATATCTACAACTATGTGATCTTTGACAAACCTGACAAAAACAAGCAATGGGGAAAAGATTCCCTATTTAATAAATGGTGCTGGGAAAACTGGCTAGCCATATGTAGAAAGCTGAAACTGGATCCCTTCCTTACACCTTATACAAAAATTAATTCAAGATGGATTAAAGACTTACATGTTAGACCTGAAATAGTAAAAACTCTAGAAGAAAACCTAGGCATTACCATTCAGGACGTAGACATGGGCAAGGACTTCATGTCTAAAACAGCAAAAGCAATGGCAACAAAAGCCAAAATTGACAAATGGGATCTAATTAAACTAAAGAGCTTCTGCACAGGAAAAGAAACTACCATCAGAGTGAACAGGCAACCTACAGAGAGACATTTTCAAATAGTTTATGAGAGAAATTATTTTTAAAAACTAAACTTCCAATAGAGCCCATAAAGTTCTAAAATTAAAATAAAACTCGTTGCTGAAGACTTACAACAACATTTAGACTATTCAACTATCTTACTGACAGAGTCATGCTTCAGTCCTGGCTGATGATGGGTAATGTCATTCATTTCCATGGCTTTTACTATCAGCTATGTGTTGATGGCTTCCAAATCTATACAATAGCAATGACGGAAGTCAGTTTTTCATTAGACATATCCATCTGAGTAACCCACTAAAATATCAAACTTGATAGGTTGCAAACTGAGCTCATCTGTGCCTTAAACTGCTTCTCCTAAGCTAATGTTACTATGTAGTCATTCAAGAAAGGAAAATGAAACTCACCCTAGGCAACCCTTATTCCTTTATCCCCATAGCCAATTTGACATTATGGAAGTATGACCCACTTAATACTTTTCTTATTTAACTTTCTATTCCAGAACCACTTCTCAAGGACAAGTCATCATCATCTTTTGCCTAGACTATTGCATAGTTTCCTGACTCATCTCCCAGCCTCCGATCTCACTATCATCCCATGTGTTTTTTATTCTGGTAACATAATGATTTATTGAAAAATGCCATTCTGACCATATCCCTGTCTTGTTAGGAATTTGAAATAACTTTCTAGTTCAAGGATTCTTTGGTTGCAAAAAGCAGACACAAACTCTGGTCAATTTAAACCAAAAGAAAAAAAGGAACTTGTCAGAAGAATACTAGTGTTCATAGAAATTAAGGAAAAGTTGAATGATCAAGGATCTTGATCTATAACTCATGATCAATTTTGGAAGTGTTGGTGTCTGAATGACTCAGCTCCTTCTGCTTTATACACTAGTCACTCCACTGAAGATTCAAATTGTCAGGAAAGAGTGACTGGCTTAGCTTATGTCATGTGCAGACACTTCTGGGGAGTGATAAAGGTAAAGACTCATTACTGATGGTCTCACCAGGACTTTGGCAAAGTGGGAGATGAACAAATCCCCAAAGAAAGCCATGTGCTGTTACTTAAAGAAAAAGGAACTGTTGGGAGAGCAAAAACAAATGACCCACATTTTTTTCCATTTTTAGAGTGAAGTCTATAATTTATACTATATCCTTGTCATTCAAGACCCAAAATGATCTGGCCCCTCTCAGCTTTTCAAATATGCTATATGTTATATTCTGTTTCTTGTCTAGAAATTCTGTCTACTTTACATGGCAAATATCCTACTTACTCTTTAAGATTCAACTAAAATGTCATTTCTTTAGTGTTGTCTTCCCTAGTGCTACCAGGAAGCATTGACTACTCTTTTCTTTGTGCCCTTGTTTGCCCTCTACATATGCCAGTAATAACACTTATCAAGGCTCAATGCAATGATTTTTTTAATAAGTTGGCATCTCTGGCCATACTGGCTTGGTCTGTAAGAATTAGAATCAAGTTTCATTAATCAGTATATTCCCAGAATATAGCATAGGGCCTGAAATACATGTGGAGTTCAACACATGCTTTTTGAATAAAAGAATGAGTAAGTAAAATAAACTTCTTTCCTGAAAACATTATACTACTAGAAGCATGTTAAGAGAATGAGATAGCAGGCTTATTTCTTATTTTCAAGTGCCTCTTGTGAAATAAAGCACTAATTAAAAATTTTTATTAGCTCTAGAAGTAATGTTTTTGTATTTCCCATAATGTTTCTTGTTTAAGCATATTAAAGTTAGACTTTTGATGTGAAAATAAATATTCTTACTTATATGCACAGATTTTTTTCTTACAACTTTTTTCTGTTAGCTTTTTCTACATTGTAGTCTATTGCTAGTCTCTTTGCCTTCCTGCATTTTCCTTCATTTTTTAGTTTTCGGTTTCTTTGGGGTTTTGTCATTAGCAAGTTTGAATGGCTCCTCCTCAGTCTACATGGAGGCAAAGAATTGGCCACATAATCTCTGTGGAAGGCCCTTGAACCAGGGTGGAGATTGATCAGGTGGGCGGTAAAATGAGGTTTTTTTCAAGGCCTCTATTTCTCTTCCTTCCAGCCTTAAATGGATGCATCATCTCGGCCCATTAGAAGTTTTCTTTGGTGCTTGATGGTCTAATCCAAATGTCCTCTCCAGGCTGTCTTAATTTGCAAATGCACACTACACAAATCACCATACTGTGCCGTTCTGTGTTGGGAAATAAAAAGTGGAAAAAGAGGTTGAAATTGCTATTGCAAAAAAAAAGTGAAAAACAAGACGAAAGTAGAACCCAAAGTACCTGTTTAGTTATAATGAGAGGTTAGAAGGCCTTGAGCAAAATTGCAAAAAGCCTGGACCTAGGCCCAGCATCCTGAACTGTTGTCAATTGGGAGCTATTGCAAGATCCTATTTTCCATTTCATGAGTCTGTTAGGTTCTTCATTTTATTTTCAATTTTCTCAGCAATGTATAATTAGAGACCAAATGTGCATTAACTAGTAAACTTCCAGAGAAGAGTGGAGTTTCACTTGAGTGTATAACACACAACCAATCAGTGAAAAACTCCACAATCTTTCCCTAGATCTTAGCTTTGCCCCCTACTCCCCTTCCCATACTCCCTCTACCTGAGTAATACCTGGATTTGAAAAGGTTCTGCAAAATTTATTCATGTCATGGGCTAAGACCAGACTTCAGACAAGAGGCCAGGGTAAATTTGTAGACAGAAACAAAGGCAGGAGGGGGCAGGGAAATGCTCACTGAACTTGCTGTCAAACACTCCATTATTGGTTGTTTCACACTGCTTAGTCACTTGAGCCAGCCCTTCATCTGTAAAACCTACAATAGGAATAGTATTCATACTGTTTGCCATCACAGACTGTTGCAACAATCACATGAGATTATATACACACAATAATATGTAATGTGTATTGTGTACAATATGGGCATTTATATGTCTATATACAGATGTATATTGTAACTGTAATGTGTATAATCTTCCAGTCTCCCACAGCAGCTTAATTCAAAGAAAAATGCATCCTATAGTCAGAGACTGTTTTTATGTCTTATTAAAATTATTTATTCTAAAATTGGAATTAACTCAGTTGAATAGAAATAAGAAGGTAGCTTCAAATAATTAAAAGCCTTGACCTTCATAAGTGAGTTAATATTACTTAAGCTATCTTACCAAAGAACACTTGCTACCAAATAAAATTTTTGCACACCCCATAATTTAAAGTAATAAATTTCTAGTGATGGAAATTAAGCCAATCCAATAAATTGTTTTTAGCAAGCCTATCTTCCTGTTCTCTCTGTCTCTTTGTCTCTCTCTCTCTCTTACACACACACACACACACACACACACACCACTTTGCTCTACATTGAAAAAGGGACTGTATTATGTCCCCCAAAAAACACAGATCAGAGAAAGTGGTTTGGCAGAACATGGTATTTCCTCTTTAAGGTTTACATTTTACATATTTAAATATACCTGAAAACTGCCAATTATAAACATGACTGTAATTTCCACTTTTCAGTCCATTTTTGCAGCATCTAGCTAAGATCTTATGTCAGGAAGGTTATTTGATAAGCTTCATTTTTCCCAAGGTAAAATCAGGAGGCTGCTGATCTCTTCCATTCTTTCTTGTGCAATGGAGGTAGTAAAAGTAATCATAAGAGGGGCTGCAGCACTTTTCTTCTCCCCTAAAATGTACCTCACCCAAGGAGAATGATCAAATTGGAGGAGATTGTGGCATGATGGACTCTAATATTTTCAGTCATGTATGTACTGCACCCAAAATTTTTGAGGGAGTAGCCCCAGTATATATGTATTGCCATCATTAGTTAATATCTCAAAGCAACCACTTATTGGAGGCCCATCTTATGAACCTTTATATAAATTGAAATAGCAAATAAGTATGATAATTTTAGCTTTTATCTGATGTCTTGTTAATTTAAATTTTTTTTGATATATCTAAATCGGCATTTATCAACAATGGTATGCTGCCATTTTGGGCCATATGATTCTTTGTTATGGGTTCTGTCCTGGGCATTCTAGAATGTTTAGCAGCATTTCTATTCTCTACCCACTTGCTTCCAGTGACATCTCTCCAGTCTGAACAATAAAACTCTCTCCAGACATGTTAAACTTCTCTTAAGGTGTAAACTCAACCCCTTGTTGAAACCCACTGGTTTAAAGGAATACATTATTTGTAGAATTTGTTTCAGATTTGTCACTTTCAATGTGAAGTTTCTTTGCAGAAATTTTTAAAAGCTTTTGTCAATTTAGAGTGGGTGAATGAGTTAACGCAAGATACTGTAATCAGTAGATATGCCTACCAGACACTGGTAAACTGCAGTATTTAATCATGTAAACAAATAGGAGAGGGTGCAATTGTCAATCCCTCTCACTATAGAGCTCCTATTCTTGTCTCAAAACATGGACTATGTAGCTGTGGATAGCAGAGATTGCTCAACCAAGGTTGGGGGATGGGCATATTTATATGCCAACCCCTTTAGGCATTATTCAAAGGTTGCTTATGAAAGCTCTGTGACATCAGTCAAGACAACGATTTTTTTGATATGACCCCAAAAGCACAGGCAGCAAAAGCAAAAACAGGCAAGTGGGATTATATAAACTAAAAATCTTCTGCAACAGCAAAGAAAACAATCAGCAGTGTGACAAGACAACCAATGTATTGGGCAAACATATTTACAAACCACACATCTGATAAGGGGTTCAAATCCAAATATATCAGGAACTCAAAACAATTCGATAGCAAGAAAACAGTCCTATTAAGAAATAGGCAAAGGACCTGGATCAACATTTCTCAAAAGAAGACGCTCAAATGGCCAACAGATACATGAAAAAAATGTTTAATATCACTAATCATCAGGATTAACATCAGAATGAGATATCACCTTACATGTATTAGAATGGTTATTATCAAAGAAACAAAAGATAACAAGTTTCGGCAAGAATGTGGAGAAAAGAGGATGCCTACACATTATTAGTAGGAATGTAAAGTAGTTCAGCCATTATGGAAAACAGCATGGAAGTTCCTCAAAAAGTTAAAAATAGAACTAACATATGATCTAGCAGTTCTACTACTTGCTATATTTACAAAGGATATGAAATCAATATATTGAAGAGATATTTGCACTCCCACGTTCATTGCAGTAACATAGCCAAAATGTGGAATCGACTTAAGTGTTTGTTGGTGAATGAATGGATAAAGATAATGTGGTATATATACAAAATTTAGCCTTAAAAATAAGGAAATGTTGTCATTGGTGACAACATGAATAAACCTAAAGAACATGATAAAAAATAAAATAAGCCAGACCCATAAAGACAAGCACTAAATGATCTCATTTATATGTGGAATCTATAAAAGTTGAACTGGTAGAAGCAGAGAGTAGAATGGAGGTTACCAGAGGCTGGGGGATAAGGGAATTGGGGAAATGTTGATCAAGGGTTGCAAAATTTCAGTTAGGGGGAGTAAGTTTCAGAGATCTATAAATTATGGCAACTATAGATAATAATAATATACAGTTGGCCCTCTGTAGCTGTGGGTTTTGCGTTGATGGATTCAACCAATCTCAAATTGAAAATATTTTTAAGAGCTACAAATGATAGCAATAAAACAGTAAAAAATTTATACAAATTAAAAAATACAGTGTAACAGTTATTTATGTAACATTTACGTTGTAATAGGTATTGTAAGTAATTTAGAGATGATTTAAATTATACAAGAGGATATACAGCAGGTTATATGCAGATATTTTGCTATTTAACATAAGAGACTTGAGTACCTGCTGATTTGGGTATCTGTAGGGGGTCCTGGAACCAATCCTCCATGGATAACGAGAGACAACTGTATACTTGAAAATTGTTAGAAGAGTAAATTTTAGTATTCTCACCAAAAAAAAAGATAAGTATGTGCCCTACTGTATACTTTAATTAGCTTGATTTAGCCTTTCCACAATGTACACATACAAACTACAAAGCATCAAATTGTATGCCATAAATTATGCAATTTTAATTTTCAATTAAAAATAAAATCAAGTTTGATTCTGGGTTGGGGGAGGGTTTTAATTCCTCAACATATCTGGCTTGTTATTCTGGGAGTAGGGGAGGGAGAAGGAGGAGTGGGCTTTGGCCAATAAATACTTCACATAGCTGTAGTTCTAACTAGCTTGTACTAAAGTGGTAAGAATGTTGAGAATATGAGTGGGGTGACAATGGTGTCTGCTACTGTCCTGCTAATGGACTGAAGGAACTGGCTGAGAGGGAGGTTGATGATGTGTGGGACCTAAGGGGTAGGGGAAGAAAGAGATAAATGGTGTCAGACTGAAAATCATAGATGGAAGAATTATCTGGAAACCCTGGTACCTTATCTTCAGAGTCTGGAAGGAAGAAAGGAAGATGGCTGCAAGTGTAGATAGGTTTATGGTTTTTATGACAGGAAGGTGTGGGATTAACATTTGCTGTTTTTGTTTTCTTAGTAACCTGTGGGAGAGGGTCATCTCTAGAAAATGAGAGAGTGAGTTAGGAAGGCAAAGAGATTTGTAGTAGTCACCAAGGGAAAGAAGAGACAAATTAAAGAAATATGAGCAGCATTTAAGAGCTCTGCTAAGATAAATAACCCAAAATTTATGGTGTCACCAATTTTATGGTCTAGTAGATCATCTCCAGCAGCCCTCAGTAGAGAAGGTAGAGGGGAAAAATGCAAATTGCAGGATTTATTTGTTTATTGAATAAATATTTATTGAGCATCTACTATGTGTTAGGCACTGTCTTAGGAGCTTGAGATAAAACCAAGACAGAATAGACAAAATTATCTGATCTTGTAGATCTTACATTTTGGAGGGGAAATGCAGAAAATACAGCCAATGAATAAAATTGTAGTATACTGTGATAAGTACAGAGAAAGCGAGAGAGGATGCTGAGACGGAAGATGGTTTGTCATTTTGGACAGGGTGTGTGGGAAAGACCTCTCTGAGAGGCCGAAAGAGATACAGCTATTCGGTTATCTGGGAAAGCATGATTCAGGCAGAGGAAAGAGCAAGTGCAAAGGCGCTAAGACAGAAGTGTCCGTGGTATGTTTGAGGAATGGGCAAGAAACCCAGTGTAAGGACGGGACCAATGTGTGCAAGGTGTAAAATGGTATAAATTAAGTTCAGAGAGAGAAAGTTGGAGGTCCACCTTGGATATGATCTTGTGGCCCATAGCTGTTAAACTGATTCATGTTGGAAGTCTGAGGGAATATGAGGTATGAGGACTAGAGGTGGGAATGTTGAGAATGTCAGTGAAAGTCCATTTCAAATGATCATTGAGAAGGGAAGGAAGTGAATCCAAAAGTGGGCAGGTAAATTGGGAGCATTGTGAAGAATGGGAAGAGAACCAAGAAAGAATGAAAGCATAGAAAGCAAGGGAGGAAGAGTTTCTAGGTAGTGGGTATGCTTATTAATGAAAATTAACATTTATTTAGCATGTGTGATGTGCTAAGTACTTTGTGTTATTATCGCATTTAAATTTCCCACCCATCTGTTGTAGTAATAAATATTAATATCCAAATGTGCAGATGAGCAAATTGCAGCATAGAGTAAGCCACATACCCAAAGACATGCTGCTAGTCAGTGGCAGAACTAGAATATGAATTCCATTAGTCTAACTTTTATGCTCCCTTCCTCTCTTTTCCCTGTAGTTTTGCTGAGGTGTGATTGACAAATAAAAATTGTATATATTTAAAGTGTACAAATTGATGTTTTGATATGCATATACATTGTAAAATAATCACCCCAATCAAGCTCATGGGCATGTCCATCACCTCACATAGTTTCCATTTTCTTCTTTCTCTCTCTCTTTTCCCTCCTTCCTTCTCTCTTTCATCCTTTTTTTTCTTTCTTTTTTTGGTGAGCACACTTAATATCTACTCTCTTTGAATGCTGCATAAGACACCTGTATGACAAGGATAAATGCAGATCCATGGGGGAGTGGCTGGTAGGAGGTCATTGGTGAAAGCAGGTGGGAATGGAGGCAGTACTTTGCAGTAATTTAGTGATTCAGTAGATGGCAAGGAAGTGGAGGCAGCAGGTGTTGGATTGAAGAGACAGGGGCATTATGGATAGTGACATCAAGATTATGTAGACTTTGTTTTTTTTTTTTAAAAAGAGAGACTCACATTGGTTTAAAGCCTGAGAGGAAGGTGCCAGAAGAAAACGACACAATGAAGACAAAAGTGTGAGTTGAATAAAATAAACAGCAAGGTCAAGGAACAAGTTTGTAGGGTTGGAGTTATGAAATAGTCTGGGAAAGGAATACCCCATTTCATAGACAAATAACTGAGGACCAGAGAAGTAAATGGTGAACCCAAGGTTATAGAACCAATTAAACAGTAGCTCAGGGACCAGAGTCCGGGTTTTCTGATTGCCAGGACAGGTGCTTTCCACTAGTGCCCCCAGCAACTCTTGCTGAATCATCCTCTGCTGGTTACTTATCCCCAATCCAAAGGAAGTTGTTGTAGTTAATGAGTAAATACAGTGTAGCCAAAAACCAGTGAAAACACACAGCTCTATAAAAACACAATGACACCTTGTCCTTCCAGTTTCCTTCACAACACCCTCCCCCCATAGTTCATTCACACCGAGTACTGACTTTTCTTGACTATAAGCTGCCTTCAAGATACTGAATGTTCCCAGTGTTTGTGCTAAGCAGGGACTCAGGTGGAGAGAACTAAGGTCACCCTCAGGGAATTTCTTGCTGAATTAGGTTCCACTAAGCCTTGAAATCAAAACGCTTCTGGTAGGTAAATGGAGTACAGATGGGAAATCAAACCAGTGTGTGACTGGGCATGATTTAGAGCAACTGTTATTGATATGACAGATCCTAGCAGGCAACCTCATGAGAGCCTGGATGTTCGTTTCAATGCAGGCAGGTGAAACGAATAATTGCATTTCTGACTTTTGAATTTCCTGCGCCTTGCCAGTGGTTATTACAGCCATAATCTGGGCCATGTATATTCTAAGGAGGCTTTTGATTTAAGAACCTAGATTTTTTGAGAGGCATGCAATATTCAATGTATCTCTATGCATAAGATTTTATGTAGATATTTTGATGATGCAAAATTTCTACACTATATGAAATATAAGTTTTTTAACTTTGGGGGAATAACAATAGTTTATTTCTAACATACATTATCTTGGTCAAACATTGAAATTCTTGATTAATGTTTAACTATAAGAAGTATACTCATTCAAGTAAAGGATCAGTTTCAGGGTTCAGGCTGAAGTGTCTTAATGACTAGAATTCAGGTTCCAAGGAGAAGCCCACAAGGCTAAGGGTATTGGATATAACGGAAAGTGGAAGCTATACCTGACTTCCAGAGAATGTGGACCGGATATAAGATCTTAATCTTCTCTTATCTTACTACAGAAATCTGGATGGAGAAGCAGTATTTATCTCAAAGAGAAGTGGACCTAGAGGCTTATTTCACTAGGAATCACACTGTTTTGCAAGGTACTCGATTCAAAAGAGCCATTTTCCAAGGGCAATACTGTAGAAATTTTGGCTGTTGTGAAGACAGAGATGATGGCTGTGTCACTGAGTTCTATGCGGCGAATGCGTTGTGCTACTGTGATAAATTCTGTGACAGAGAAAATTCTGATTGCTGTCCTGACTACAAGTCCTTTTGCCGTGAAGAGAAAGAATGGCCTCCTCACACACAGCCTTGGTATCCAGAAGGTAGGCTTTGGGAATGTATTTCAACATTATCCTCGTTCATAACAACAAGATCTGACAAACGTTCTCTCTTTTTCTTCTTTCTTTTTTTCCTTCTTTCAATGAAATGAAAATGATTATTGCGATTGAGAAAATACATTTCTTTGGATTGTTAAAGTGCTTTGGTTTGGATGTGGGGTTCCTGTGTAATACAAGCACCTTCAGGAAAGTTCTGATCTGACAGTCCTGCGTGCTGATCGGAATCCTGATCAGTGAGTTTTGAATACTCACTCAACTTATATAAGGATTACTTTAAACTCTTTCTTCTCTTCTCTCTCTCTCTCCTTTGTATTGACATCAGGTTTCTCAAGACTTTTTGTGTGTAACCTCTTTCTCAAGAAAGTCACAAGATTTACTATCCGTAGATTTTAGTTGTTATTTCAAAGGGCTAATGGATGCACTAGCATTAGAAACTGTGGTATTGGTAATGCTATTAAAACCAGGACAAAATAAGATAAAGTCAGTCACCCGCTCTGCCTGAGTAATACCAAATGTATTCTTCACGTGTATTTTTGTTTTGCTTCATTTGTTTTTCCAGTCTGGGACTTTTACAATTATTAAAAAGAAAGGAAGGCTTCATATAGAGTGGTTGAAAAAGTCTAAGGTTAAATGGATAAATACAATATAAAGAGGATGATGGTATTTATTATATTTATCTAATTGGAGGAGAATGACTATGGATTTTGAGCATAGATGAGGCTTTATTTTTCTGTCTCTCATTGTATTAAATCTCCTCAACAGAACTTCAGGGTTAATCAGACTTCTCTGTCACACTACCATAAATGGGTGATGGTGACTAGAAATCCCAGTTAGAAGACATTTTAGGGTAAACTAGGGGCTTGGAATCCTTATTTCAAAATCCAGATGTCATTTAAAGAGTCAGAGCAAGACTGTGTCAAAAAAAAAAAAATCCAGATGCCATAGCCGTCATTCTCAATAATGTCATCTTGTTTGTAAAATTGAGGAAATGTCTCTTTATGTGTCTACATATGTATTATTTTAAATTTTCCACATAATTGTTATTTATCCTCGGTCTTTACATTTTACCAATAAACAGCTTTCCCTTCTTCCCTCCCTCCACACCTCCATCCTTCTCTCCCTTTCTTTTTTCCTTCCTTTTTTTTCCGTGTGTGTGTGTGTGTGTGTGTGTGTGTGAGTCTTGCTCTGTCACCCAGAGTGGAGTGCAGTGGCAGGATCATGGCTCACTGCAGCCTCTAACTCCTGAGCTCAAACAATCCTCCTCCCTCAGCCTCCTGAGTAGCCAGGACTACAGGTGTGTGCCTCCACACCCAGCTAATTTCTTTTATTTTATTTTTTGTAAATGTGGGGTCTTGCTGTGTTGCCTAGGCTCATCTTAAAACTCCTGGCCTCAAGCTATCCTCCCACCTTGACCTCCCAAAGTGCTAGGATTACAGGAATGAACCACTACTCCTAGACTTTCCTTCCTTTCTTCCTTCCTCTGTTTTGTTTTTCTTTCCTTCCTTCCTTCCTTCCTTCTTTCTTTCTTTCTTTCTTTCTTTCTTTCTTTCTTTCTTTCTTTCTTTCTCTTTCTTTCTTCTTTCTCTCTTTCTGTCTCTCTCTCCTTCCTTTCTCCCTCCCTCTCTTTCTTTCTTTTCTTCTTTCTATCTCTTTCTTTTTCTTTCTTTCTCTCTCTGTCTCTCTCCCCTTCCTTCCTCCTTCCCTCCCTCTCTCTTTCTTTCTTCTCTTCTTTCTTTTCTTTCTCTCTCTCTGTCTCTCTCCCCTTCCTTCCTCCCTCCCTCTCTTTCTTTCTCTTTCTTTTCTGTCTTTCTTTTTCTCTCTTTCTCTCCCGCTTTCTTTCTTCTTTTTTCTCTCTCTTTCTCTCCCTCTTTCTTTTTTCTCTCTTTCTCTCCCTCTTCTCTTTCTTTTTTCTCTCTCTCTTTCTCTCCCTCTTTCTTTCTCTTTCTTTTTTCTCTCTCTTTCTCTTCCTCTTTCTTTCTTTCTCTCTCTCTTTCTCTCCCTCTTTCTTTCTCTTTCTTTTTTCTCTCTCCCTCTTTCTTTCTCTTTCTTTTTTCTCTCTCTATTTCTCTCCCTCTTTCTCTTTCTTTTTCTCTCTCCCTCTTTCCCTCTTTCTTTCTTTTTTTTCTCTCTCTTTCTCTTCTTTCCTTTCTCTCCCTCTCCTTCTCCCTCTCCCTTTCCTTTCTATTCCTTTCCTTTCCTTTCATTTTTATGAGCCATTCCCATCTTTCCAATGGTAACCTCCTTTTAAAACATTTTTATATACCCTTTAACAGCATGTGGTCTTGTTTTGTGTGCTTGAATTATTAATTTATATAGACCATATTATGCTACAGACCTCATTCTGTTTCTTGATTTTCTCAGACAGCAACATGTTTTAAGACTCTCTCCAAGTCTCCGTGGACTAGTATGACTAGTCTGTGGCTTCTGACTGATGCTTCATTCTCTGTGATGTCCCTTCATCTCATCTAACTCCCTATTCCCTCCATGGTGGGTGGACACCTAAGTTGTCTACAGCTCTTTGCTATCACAAAGAAGTCCATGATGGACAGCCTCATGCATGCCTTCTTACTGACTTGCATGATATGGCAAGACTTGAATTGCTGGGTCCCAGGTATGCATTTAATCTAAGTCTTGCCAGATGGCTCTCAGAAGTAGCTGCATTAGTTTATGTTCCCCTAGTACTATACGGGGACACGTCTCTAACAATTAGTATTATCCAGAGAGGTAACCTTTACTTATATAATCAGTAAAACGTGATTTCTCATTGTCATTTTAATTTGCATTTCTCTCATTTCTAGTGGGTTTGAGCTTCTCTTCATATGCTCATTAATGATTGGCTTTCTTCTTCCTGTGACTTACTTTTTCCTATCCACAGCCTTGTAATACAACTTAATATCTGGTACAGCAAGTCAGCTTATTCACCCCCCTTTTTTGAAGATGACTTAGGTCATGTAGACATTAATCTTCCATAAACAGTTTTTGAATAAGTTTTTTTAGTTCCTCAAAAAACTTCAGCTAGAATTTTGAATAGCATTGCATAAAATTTATAGACTTATTTGAAGATAGCTGAACTCCGTAATGTGATGACATCTCATCAAAGAGTATAGGATATTTCTCCACTTACTCTGATTTTTAAAAATATCCTTAAATAGATTTAACACTTTACTCCATAGTGGCCTTATAATACTCTTGTTTATTCCTGGATATTTATTTTGTATTGCTTTTTTGTTTGTTTGTTTTTTGTTTTTTGTTTTTGACAGGGTCTTGCTCTGTCACCCAGGCTGAAGTACAGTGGCGCCATCATGGCTCACTGCAGCCTCGACCTTCCCCGGGCTCAAGTGATTGTCCCACTTTAAACTTCCAAGTAGCTGGGACTACGGGCGCCTACCACCATGCCTGGCTATTTTTTTGCATTTTTAGTAGAGATGGGGTTTTTCCTTGTTTCCCAGGCTGTTTCAAACTTCAGAGCTCAAGCACTGTATTACATATTTTAAAAATATATTTTATAGTTGGTTGGCTGTTGTTATGAATAAATGCTATTTATTCATGAGAGCTCATATCCTATTGGCAATTTTTCTCAATTCTGTTATTAGAAACAAAAATGTTTTTATTTATCACAGTAAAGATGTCTACACCAGAACTCCAAAGTAAACATCATACATAATGGAGAAATGTAGATAAGTTCCCTTTAAGACTAGTAATAAAACATGGATTTCTACCGTTTTTGCTACATTTAACAGGAAGATATTTGTTATGCTTTAAGAGAAAAAAATGAAGTAAAACAATCTGAAGAGAATAAAGTAAAACTCTTATTATTTGTAGATAATGTGGTAATCTACATAGAAAAAAATAAAGCCAACAGAAAATAGCATTAATATGAATCAGAAATATTTAAAAACCAGGATTTTTTATTTAAAAATCCAGATGTTTAGCTACTCTTGAAAAATTGAAAAATCTGACAATTCTGGGTCCAGGGTCTTGCATGAGATTTTCATTAGTGAGAGAGATGAGTGGTGGATGCCACCTTTTGGTAACATGTATTTTCCATTTTCCTATATCCCTTACCCCTTGCTATTTTCTCTCTGACCCACTTCTCTCATTTCTGCCGGGGTCAGTATGTCTGTAGTTTCTGTAAGTGGAACTCCTCATTTTTGCTCCATATACAACTTGCACAGCTGTACATGCACCCTTGGGCCATTACTATTGCAGGTATTTTGGGATTGAAAGAAGGTAATTTCTTTGAAAATGGAAGGTGTATTTTCATCGAAAAATAGAAAATACATGTTTAAAAATAGAAAATACATGTTTAATAGAAAATTAAACGTTTAAAATTAGCATCTTAAACATGTATTTTTTTGAACTTCTCTATTTTGTCATGTTGGTATGATCCTTAAAATAATAGGTGAAGTTAATATATATTAGTAACATGATGAGAATACATAAGGCATCATAAGGAGCCCTGTGCCCAGGATTAGTTAGGGATCATATTCCTGTTATTTAAATATAGTTTCTAATAGTGACAAGATTGGGCAGACAAGGGAAATTCACCCCTCATAGAACCTGCACATAGTACATATTTACTTAACAGACCCTTCTGTAACATACCCTGAGTAGCATGTTTTCTCTTGTCTTACTGAACATACTCTTCCTCCTCCTTACAAGCTAAGATTTATTGAATACTTACTATGGAGCCAACAACTGTTCTAAGCACTTTTCAGATATTAACTCATTCATTATTTAATTCTATGTTGTTTAATAGAATATTACTTTATTTTAATTATACGGCAGCTTCTTAAGAGTAAACATGGTGATTTACTTATCGCGTACTAATTATGGTGCCATGAAGTGGGAGGCCTAGTAAATATTGTTTGAATTTGGATTAATTGATATTTAGAGGATTTTAATTTTATTTCAAATTTTGTATTTGTTAAATTAAAAAATAATTTACTCATATGACTTAAAATAATAAAATATTTTCATAAGCATACTTTTTCATACATAGTTTTAAAAGATATTTAGAAAGTATCAAAGTATTGTTGTTTATAGTTTAAATGTGCAATTTCTATATTATTTTGGATGTTGGAATATCAACAGGAGTAATTGATAGTATTTAAAACTTTTTATATATCCATGATTGTGTTAAGCATTGAGGGTCATAAGAAAAGGGTATTATAAAGTCCCAGGCCTCGAGAAACTTAGGATCTACATGGGTAAGGAGACTTAGGTATGCGAAACAATTAAGAAGTATCGTGTGACTTGTATGCCACATGTAGACAGGAATGTCACCCTGGAAAGTTGAGTATATTAAAATGGTTAAATGTTTATTTGATAAAAACTATGTACCATATAAGAACATGTCAGATTGGTGACAACCCTAACTAAAATACGTATTTTTAACACATAAGATATTTTGCCTGGATTCACTTTGTCATTAGCCACAAGGCTCCATGCAGCCTTCTGCTTCACCATTCCTAGAAAATGGCCCTTGTAGTCATGAGCTGCTTTGGCTCTTCATGCTCCAAAAGTAATATTTGAGTCCCATTTAAAAAAAATGGAAAAGAAGATTAGAGTTTCCACATTTTGAGAAGACATTCTAAAGCACAGATGAGCACCTCTGTTTTATCTCTTTGGCCAGAATATAGTCACATGGACATACCAACCATCAAAGACAGGTTTTTCTTAGCTGTGTGGTAATGTGTCTAGCTATGAATGGGGTTCTGTTACAAAAAAAAGAGTAGAGAATGATATTGGGAATAACCGGCAATCTCTGCCAAAAATTAAGAATGTGGAATCACCTAAAAACACAGTGGCTATTTGGATGTCTGCCTTTTGATTAGTTATTATATCAATTTAATATTTTTTTGAGTCTCAGTTTAAAAGTATGAGTTGTAATTTTTTAATGTGCTGAAATGTACTTGAGATTTTCTTATTTGAGGCATACAGTGCATACAAAAAAGTAGTTGCTACTTCTTCAATATCCATTTTTGCTTGAGAGATAGAATTTTGCTAAGACTTTAATTTAGGGTCATAGTTTATGTAGAATTTATGTTCCAGGTATAGTTTTTACTCCATTCACTATGAAAGGAAGGAATTATTTTGTAGCAAAAAGTTCACATTAGACTATAAATGCTCCCATACAGATAATTTTTTTTCTTTTGTTTTATCTTGCTTTTGAAAGCAGCTACTTGAAAATAGTACTACACAATATTGAGAAAATGTGCAAAATTAGTTAAGATAAAAATACAATGTATATTATTTATGCTATTGGTTGCATGCATAAAGCAACTTTCCTCTGAGATTCTATGATCACTCACTGATCTATTAAATATATTTTTCAGAGATTTAGTTACATGGGTATTGTTCAGTTCCTCTTATTGTGCCTGTTCTAAGAGCTCTTTAAATCAAGGATTTAAAACTATGTACATTATCTTCAGGATTAAAAAAGTAAATATATCCATTTTGTACAAACTGGAAGTAAAGCATATTGGTAAATATCTTCTTCCTGTGTTTTCTTTGCCATATCTGATGGTAACTTCCAGTAAAGGATTTCAAATGTCAGGCTGGGTGTGGTGGCTCACACCTGTAATCCCAGCACTTTGGAGGTCAAGGTGGGAGGATCTCTTGACGGCCAAGAGTTTAAGACCAGCCTAGCAGTACAATAAGACCTCATCTCCACCAACAACAATAAAAAAAATAAAAATTAGCCAGTCATAGTGGCATGCACTGTAGTCCCATCTACATGGAAGGCTGAGGCAGGAGGATCCCTTAAGCCCAGGAGTTTGAGGCTTCTGTGAGCTATCATTCCACCAATGCACTCTAGCCTGGATGACAGAATAAGACCCTGTCAAAGTAAAAAAAAAAAAAGTAAAAAAATTCAAATGTCAGATATGGAGAACCAGTGACAGAATTGAAAACAGAGCTCGAGTGGATTTTCTAGACATAACCTTTTGGTATAGCGGATTTTAAGGAGAAAGTCTAGTAGACCATCTGCTGTGAACAGACCTAAGTTGATTTGATTATGCACAATATGTTCACATTGGTAAAAAAGGTATGTGAGTCACTGACATGTTTGAATTCGAAGAGGGTTATTTACTTCTTCACAGCCTCCTTAACTATATTACAATGAAGGTAAATCACAGTCCATACTTTGCCACGTATACTGACAGTTACAAAAATATGACACAAACCAATTCATACAATGTCTATAAGCTTCATGAAATCTCCAGTTCCTGTCCTTTTACGTGTTCCCACATCTACGTTGCATGAAAGATTTATTGGAGGCACATGTGATAATATTACAGAGGTAGAACTCTGTTACCTATACAGTGGCTATCAGAGAATGACAATTCCTCCTTTCTACTTGGCTGGACACAGTACACAGGACAAATATCAGTCCTAGAGAGCCAAGTCTAAGAGTACAGTTGGTTTTGAGTTTAAGAGATACATCTAAGCTATGGGATACAAGGGTGGGATGTGACTTTGAAATATTTTAGGTAATCCTCATAAGTAAAAAAATTATAATTTAACCAATGGGAGCCAATTATTTATCACAATTATGCTGATTAACAAGTCATGAATTTTAACAATAAAACCCATTTCTGACATTTATTATACTAATATTCTAGGGTTGATCAAAATATGGGTAATGGAAGCACTTGTAGCAGTTTCTCCAAAGCCTGGTCTTTCAGAGTGAATGCCACTGAACAACCCTGGGGGGTGGATTCCTGATTAGAGCAAGCAACTGCCTTTACTATAGTGAAGTTTAGACCAGCACAGATATTTATAATACACTGTGGTGAACTATTTTAAAATAAATTATAGACAACATGTCATTATCGTTTTGCAATTCAAGAAGTGAAGTTTTGACCAGCATAGATACTTATAATACACTGTGATGAACTATTTTAAAATAAATTATAGACAACATATCATCATCTTTTTGCAGTTCAAGAAGTGAAGTTTAGACCAGCACAGATACTTGTAATATACTATGATGAATTATTTTAAAACAAATTATAGACAATGTATTATTTTCTTTTCTCAATTCGAGAAGATAAACTATTTCATTCTCCAAATATATTATTTGCCTAATATTGCTTTAAATGCTGTTAAAGTCACAAAACTGCCTTAATTTCAACAGTCGTTAGTTTTGGCTTTGTTTTGCTTTGTTTTATTGGTCAAGATGCTGTGTGTAACCAATTAATTAACTCACTCTGAGGAGCTCCAGACATATTTTACTGAGAAAGTAAAGCTACCAGACAGGAATTCTTTCATATCTCCACAATCATAGTTTTCAACCTACCTGCATCTGGGTTACTGCTTACCTTGAATTGACTCCCCCTCTTGAGTTCTGAATCCCATCTTCTCTTGTCTTTTCGATACCTCCATCTCTACCATTCTCTCTCGCTTTCTTGCTCTCTCTTTCTTCTCAAGCATCATTTTTCTCTTTTCTTTTCTCCTGGTGATATGGTTTGGCTGTGTCACCACCCAAATCTCATCTTGGATTGTAGCTCCCATAATTCTCACCTGTCATGGGAGGGACCCAGTGAGAGGGAATTGAATCATGGGGACAGGTTGTTCCCATGCTGTTCTTGTAGTAGTGAATAAGTCTCATAAGATCTGATGGTTTTATAAATGGGAGTTGCCCTGTACAAGCTCTCTCTTGCCTGCCACCATATAAAATGTCTCTTTGCTCTTCCTTCGTGTTTTGCAATGATTGTGAGGCCTCCCCAGCCATATGGAACTGTGAGTCCATTAAACCTCTTTCCTTTATAAATTACTCAGTCTTGGGTATGTCTTTATTAGCAGTGTGAGAACGGGCTAATACATGTGGATTAACCATTAATTTCCAAAATGTGTTTTTGCCTTTCCCAACTTTATAAAATCTCTCCCTTAACTTCATGTCTTTAACCAGCTACCATCTCATTCCCTTCTTTCCTTTAATGGCAAAATGTCTGAAAGAAAAATTTACTTTCTTATTCCAAGTCTCTCATCAACCCATTCCTACAGGATGTCAGCTCCCTGCTACTTCACTGAAATCTCTCTTGGCAGGGTTATTGGCAATTCCTACATTACCAAATGCAATATTCAGATGTCTGTTTTTGTGTTCTTGGCCTCTCGACATTACTGTATGCAGCTGACCACCTAGAGCATTCGAAACACTTTATTAACCCTGTTTTTCATGACACCACCCTCTCCTCAATTCTCTGTTCCCTCACAGGCCACTCCTTCGCAGTTTCCTCTTCTGAATGTCTGTCAGATGCAGTGTTTTGAGCTCAGTCCTGGACCACTTTCTCTTACCTATATACACTCTCTCCAAAAGACTCTTATTTAGTCTTGTGTTTGAAAAAGTAGATATGGATGTTGGTGTCTCCCAAATTCATGCTCCAGCCTGGGCTTAACTCTTGTCTTTTATAAACTGCTGTCTACTTGATATCTCTGTTAGGATGTCTAGCCTAGGTTTTATCTAAATCTAAAATATACACAGTAGCAGTCTTGATTTCTTGACATAAGCCTGTTTCTTATTTTAGTGATAGCTGTACCATTTCTTTATTACTCAAGCCAAAGTCCTAATGAGGTATCTTTGATTCCTCTTTGCCCTCATTCACCAGATTCAATCCATGAGTGATTCCCTTTGAGTTACCTCCAAGTTATATCCACCTACTTCTCTCTATCCTCACTACTATTATGCTAATCCTTCATGCTTCTGGGAACCTCCACCCTAGTCAGCTCAACAGGAGTGATAAGTGCAGAGATTAGGGTGGAGACATTTTGGATAAGGCCTTATAGGTTACAGTAAGAAGTTTGGTCTTATTCTAAATTTGATGGGAAACGACTTGAAGATTTTAAGTAGGAAGCGACATGATGTATATTTTTGACGATCTCTGTAAATGCTGTGTGGGAAATGAGGGATCCGTTGGAGTTGGGAAGGATTGTAGCAAAGGAGTGAGTGAACTGCGTCTGGGTATTATACAGACACTGATGCTTTACTGTGTCAACACCTTGACCGGGGTCCGAAGTAACTGATTATGGCTTTTGCTCAAGAGATTAATTCTCATGCTAGATTAAAGTGAATGCAATGTCTCAGTTATCTCTTACATGAAATTAAGGAAGGATGACCAAGAAATGGAGTTTTTGTTAACATTAAATTTAGTGTTGATGATTTGGGGTGGCTTGGTAATGGCGGTCCCCTGACTTCAAAATTATTAGCTGAGTATAAGTCAGCTAATACTCAGCTGAGTATTAAGGTCTTTTTCCTTAAGGACCCTTGAGATGTCTGTTCCATTTATCCATGGAATTCATATGTTGAACACTCAAGATTCATGAGGTATGATTAAAAATCAGCTTTTTTTTAATCCCATACTCTCAGTTTTTAAGAATGGTCAGGGAAGTACTTCTCTTGGCTTTGAATGAAAACTTGGATTGTTGCATGGATTTTCTGTTGTTTCTAGGTAATAAAAAATTTTAGAATCTCTTTAAATTAGAAACATACTGTGGATTCAGTTATGAAAGGAGTCTAATCTTATGTAGCAATTAAAACCATGAATTTGATGTGAAGTTCAGTCTTCCTACATCTCGGGTTTGCTGCATTAGGAAAACTGTGGTCAAGAGAAGGGTGGTTTCCTTTTCTTACCCCATGATTGTGACATACCAAAATTCCATATGAAAGGGATGCATAGACACAAATACATAAATAATTAGATTCATTAAGTAGAATATTGGACTGTGAAACATCCAGGGGAGGGGCAGTTATGAAATATTTTTTATTAAAATGTTTTTTGGAAAATCAAACAATGGCTAATTCCTTAAGTGGCTTTGTAACATTGTGGCTAGAAGTTAAACAAGGTCCCTTAGAATGCTTTCTAAACCTATAGTTTGCCCTATGATTTTAGAAATAAAAGGTTAAAATTCATTTTGTTTAATTAGAGGCCATTGGCATAAAATACCAATTACATGTTTCTATCAAAAACAGTCTCACTAGACAAAGTTGAGTCCCTTTTGCTAATTCAATGTTAATTTTGAATTTGAGCAGATTATATTTTCAAAAGGAATTTAAATTTTTAACCAGAGCACTATTTTTACAATACGTTACTAGTGGTTTTTATATGATAATGATTCACCATCCATCTCTTTTGAGTCGTTCATATAATCTCATAAAGCAGTTAATAACTAGTTTCAGTTAACAGTTAAGAAACATTTGGATTTGGAAGGCAAATGGCTACAATCTTATTGATTTCCTGAATTTCTTCCCTTATTCAGATCCTAAAGAAAAAAATAGAATTTGTCTTTGTAAGGTAAATTCAATGAAATGACCTGGTATTTTGAGTCCAAAGCTACTTGCTCCAGTCATATCCAATTAATTATAAGCACTTATGAGACTTGATTAGTTGTTTTTTTTAAATGAGAAATGCCATAAATCAATTCAAATACTATTATATTGTTTACTTACTTAAAAGCATTAATTATTTTTTGAGCATAGTGATTAATTCCTTGGTAATCTTGTTTTCATGTTTTGCAAATCCTCCCTGTTGGAACATAATATGCAGTTTAAAGATAAAAGCATTGAAACAAGCACAGAAGAATTCGATATACACACCTTGACACAAACCAGACATGGATTCTATCAGCTTTTTTGGCACCAAACATGTCTGCATATTTGAAAAGCTAACTATGATTTTTGATTACATTTTATGTTAATGTACTTTATTACTTAGTTTAGGATTTTCATTTCTTTACATGTTACTTTGACAGGTTGCTTCAAAGATGGTCAACATTATGAAGAGGGATCAGTAATTAAAGAAAACTGCAACTCCTGGTAATAAATTTAAGTGGCACAGAACTGAGTTCTACTGTGTGTGTATGTTTTCTTCAAATAAAAGAAATATTTGCGAACCAAAGTATACATTTATGTACATATAGGCAGAATCATATGTCATAAGACATCATGTACCTGTAACTTTGTATAAGCATATTTAATTTTAAGGGATTTTGAAAATTTAATCATGAATATCTTTTAATGTTTGAGGTTGATGTTCTTGACAAAGGGTCTTCATCATACAACAGGTCTTCATTAAATGTACCTCTTAATTATAATATTCTGATACCCTACAGGCAAATTGTGTTTTTTGAGCACAGTAACTGTATAAAAACAGGCTGCTTTAAAAGGACTAGCCTGCAGAAAGTTTCCAAATACAAGTACATTGAATCTACCATCCAATTTGGCTTATGTTTTCAAACTTCAACAGATGTGTGATCATATCATTTGTTAATTGCCTGGAGTAGAGGATTACAGCATATTGAGTGGTAGCTAACGTATGTTTTACAATTTATTTTTGCCAAGAATCAAATAACCATATGGCTAACATTAATCAAGAAATTATGTTTTATGCCTTAACAATGTATAACTCTTTTTACTAATTGAAATATACTTCATAAAGACCAAGCCACTTTTGTAATTGTCATATCTTTGCAGCACATGCTCAGGACAGCAATGGAAATGTTCCCAGCATGTATGCCTTGTTCGTCCAGAATTAATTGAACAGGTCAATAAAGGAGACTATGGGTGAGAGAAATCTTGCTTTGTATGTTTCTTGACACTGCCATTTACTGTGCAGGTTTCAATGTATTGCTTGGTTTCTATAAATGGTCATTGTTTAAAAAGAAAGAGTGGGAGAGAAATAGGAAGGGAGATAGAAAGCATGTAAAACTGGAATGCAAAGGTAAACATTAAATAATTAAAATGATCAAATAATAAATCTAGAGCATAGCTGTAAATTGTCTAGGAAAGAGCAATGTCATGGTGTAGGTAAGGGAAGTGGAGGGAAAGCTACTTTGGATAAGTATTTAGGCAAAATCAGGAAGTCAGCAAAATTCATGTATTCATACTAACCATTTCTCCCTCTGCTGCTGCCCTCACCAAGCCAATCACATGCTTAGCTATCATGGGTAGAATCTGACCTTACAAGGATGATATTTAAATAACAAGCCAATCTAAATAATTTCACTGAAATGATGGGTATCTAACCAATGTCACTTACAGTTGAATCAAAAGACAGATTGAGCTACTTTACTTTGCTAGTACACAAAAGGTAGGGATGATTGACACTGAAACATTGGAAATAACTGATGCTCTCATACAGATTGAAAAATTAGGTGGCGTCTCCATTTACATAGAGGAAATTAAGATGTAGGCACTGGCCCGGCGAGGTGGCTTATGCCTGTAATCCCAGCACTTTGGGAGGCCAGGGTGGGTGGGTGGATCACTTGAGGCCAGGAGTTCAAGACCAGCTTGGACAACTAGTGAGACACCATCTCTACTAAAAATACAGAAAAAATTAGCTGGGCATGGTGGTGCATGCCAATAATCCCAGGTACTCGGGAGGCTGAAGCACAACAATCACTGAAGCCTGGGAGGCGGAGGTTGCAGTGAGCCGAGATTGCGCCACTGCACTCCAGCGTGGGAATCGGGGGGTGAAACCCTGTCAACAAAACAAAACAAAACAAAACAAAACAAACAAAAAAAACCCCAAGAAACATAAAAAGATACAGGCACCAACCCTGGCTTTTATTATAGAACTAAAAGGAAGAGGAACCAGCCAGCTGGTATCTGCTTCAGGATTTCTCCACTGCCATTGATCGAATCTCGATATACCCTTGATAACATCTTCTACATTTCTGGAAAAAATTTCACATAAAAAGAACTATTATCAAGCAATTAGAAAAGTGAAATAATCTGGAGAAGTATTTTTATAAAATGGAAGTGTAATCTCCTTCCACATATAACATGTTGTTTCCCAGCATAATGGGGACACTAAATTTCAATGTACTCAAAGTTTTTTCTTGGAACATACAAAACATAGAAAGTCACATTTGTTGATATTAATATCCTTAAACCATTCTCAGTTCCTCTGTGTGTTTGTGAGTGTGTGTGTTTGTGTTAAACCAATATTTTAGAAGATAACTTGATGACATTTTCAGTATTTCCAGGGAAAACCAATTATAATTTTCTGTGGCAAATCATATTTAAATTATTCAAAGAAGATGAGAGTGTATGTCATCTTGAGAAACTGAATCAGATTCCTAAAAGGGTTCAAATGCTAGACCTAATTAACATACATTTCCAAGAAACCAAAATAGAGCAGCCTAGCTTTCCACTGTTAACAAGTACATGAGAAACCATAGTCTAAACCAATGTGGTACACCTAAGAATACACACTTAGGAGCACAGAGGTTGTTGGGAATGCTATTAGGTTGGTGCAAAACTCCACCATTACTTTTGCACCAACCTAATATCTTCCTTGGAAGGAGGAACTTTCTTTCCATGATTTATTTATTTTGAGCATGCCCTACAGCTGCTTAAGAGGCATGGGCTTTGCATTTTAGTAGCAAATATTAAAACATCACATAACTTTAAAAGAGTAGAAAGTGAAGTATAATTGGAGCAAAAGGAAACATATAAAAACCAAAGGAAAAAAGTTAAGTAAAAGGAGCAAGCTATAAAGACAAGAAATAAAACTAAAATTATTTACCAGGGCAAAAAAGGGGGGAAGTCTTTAAATTTAAAAGAAAGTTCTAATTCTCAGCTATTCTCTCTTCATTATGCTCAAATTGTTTTTATGTGTAAAAATATAACCATATTATATCATTCAATATTTATTAAGTGCTTTTTAAAATAGCCTACATCAAATATGCAATCTTTGGTTTAAAATATTTCTTTCCCACATCTTGACAGTATTTTAGATCCAAGTCTTTATTTATTCTATGTAATGTACTTCAGTGCTTATTTATTCTCTGTATTATTTTTTAATGTAATCAGTTGATATTAATAAAACATATGTTCCACTGGTGGCATGGCTGAGGATACAAATAAATCATTTTGGCCTGGCGAAGTGGCTTATGCCTGTAATCCCAGCACTTTGGGAGGCCGAGGCAAGCAGATCATTTGAGGTCAGGAGTTTGAGACCAGCCTGGCCAACATGGTGAAACCCCATCGCTACCAAAAATACAAAAATTATCCAGGTGTGCTGGCACAGGTCTGTAGTCCCAGCTACTCGTTAGGTTGATGCACTAGAATTGCTTGAACCCAGGAGGTGAAGGTTGCAGTGAGCTGAGATCACGCCACTGCACTCCAGCCTGGGCCACAGAGTGAGATTCTGCCTCAAACAAAACAAAAAAGCAAATAATTTTTATGTTAAGGGAATTTACCATCTAGTTGAGGAGCCAACACTATCATACCTTTATAAAAGGATTTCTAATAATAGGGGAGAATAGAAGCTGTAAATTAGTGGCACAAGTAATAATCAGAAAGTTAGTGGAATAAAGGGAGATATATAAGTGTTTCAATTAACTGCTGCTGTATTACAAACCATTCCAGGATTCAGCATTTTAAAACCATAAGCTTTTCATCTTTTCACATCAGCAATTTGGAATAGGTTCCACTGAGGCTCTTTTACTGCTCTCTTTTGGAATTACTCCTGTGTCAACAGAGCCTCAACTGAGGCTGAATTGTCTGTGATGGCCTTACTCTATATCTTGTGGTTGGTGCAGGTTGTTAATTGGGCCATGTTTCTCCAGCAGGCTAGCTTTGGCTTCTTCTCATAATTATTATTCTAATGGGGCATACGTGGAAGTTGCCCCAGTCCTCCCTTAAAGCTTATGCTTGAAAGTTTCACGATATCAATTCTACCACTTTCTATTGGGTAAAGCAAGTTACTAGGCCAGCTTACATTCAAAGGCTAGTGAAATAGATTCTTTCTTATGAACTCAAAATTTGGTCTACTGGATAAGTGGCTTTCATTTTTCACTGTTTTCTCAAAACCAGCTCACCCCAAACTGCAGTGATTAACTTCTACCTATTCTTAGTCACTGGCATCTTGCTCTATCTGCTCAACTTGAAAATTTGATGTTAGTTTGGTTCTTCCTTCCTTTTACTCTCAGTCAGTAGATATTGCTAACTCCCACACAAAAAGTTTCTCTTAGATATTTACTTCTTCCATTCTAGACTATATTCTAATGCATTTCTTTATCAAGCCTAGTTTGAAATTACCTGACTTGTTTCTGTTTCCAGAAATTCTCAATGGTACTCCATTGCTTGTGAAACGTAAGCATTGTCCTTAGCATAAAAACATGTTGGTCCAAAAGCTTTTTTACTACCTTATCTTTTATACCGTTTTCAGCCCCTGTGTCCCTATCCTCTCTCCTAGTTTAAGCATTTAACTTATCTGTCATTCCCTAAACACGCCACCCAACTTCAAACCTGCATGCTTTGCTCAAGAGTTACTTTTACTTTAAACAAATGCTCTCTTCTTTCATGTCTGGTCACCAAAGTCATTCTCATCCTTCCAGATAGAGAACTAAATTTGCTTCATGTAAAAAATTTGCCAACTCCTTCAGTTATGTTTGAAGCTTTTGATCATATTTTGATATATTGCTAACAAATGGCACATGCCAAAGTCATTTCTATCTTTGCAGTGTTTCTTAAGGTATGAGCTTCTTAAATGTAGAGAAGTTTATTCATATCTATGTTCTCCGTGTTTATCAGAGAATATGATAGATCAATTAAGAAAGTTCAATAAATGCTAAATTGGATTAAAATGAAACTTATGAGTCTAGGTCAAGAAGGATGTTATAGGTTAGTCATACCTTTCACACTTTTTGAGCATATCTCACAGTAGAACATACATTTTACTTTGTGATCTAGTACACACACACGTGCACAAGCATCAACACACACATACAGACACAGAGAGTTTATTACCTCAGTATTTGTAATAAACTCTACTATTTCCTATTATTTCTCCTATCTTCTATTTTACTTTCTTAAACTATCACCCTGCTCACCAAATTGAGTGCTGAATTAAATAACCTATGAATGCCTCTGACCTGATGTTTGAAAACTAATAACATAGGGCAACAAAAACATACTTACTGATGTCACAGTTTTGCCCAATTTTGCCCAGTTAGCCTTTTGAATTATACTACAATATCTCTTATATTCAGAGGTTCCCTTATTGAGATTGCACTTTAAATTGTAACCAAGTTTCTAAAGATTTTATGAACTAATGGATCTTATACAAATTAAAAGCATTAACTTGTGAGGTATATTATTAAAAATTAAGTTGTGTTTTCAATGATTCATAAGAGCCTATCACATTATAAACGATTTTGGTGATAAACATAGCAGGACAGGGTTTAAATTTGATGTGAGTACTGAAAATATATTGACCTCAAGTGGTAGATAATTCAGAATAGGCAATGATTAAATTACTTGCATCTTTCTAATTTTTTATCCACTATCATCTAGTAAAAAATTTTGTTTGTCTTCAAATTTCAATATTAAATTTTGAAGAGAAATTTTTTTCTAATTAAGGGCACAAAATATGTCTCTACGAAAATATGCACTTTCACATCAACAGATTTTTTATTATTATTAATAACTAAGATGATTGAGCACTTAAAACAAATGAACGCATTTAATATATAATAGAATATTTCAATATCTGATTAATTAGATTTTTAATTAATTTTTAAAAATCTGATGTCATTTTTTAAAATTATAACTATTTTGTCCTTCATTTTTCATGCATACTTTTTTACCTTGTCAATTTCTTTTCAAATCTAAATTTTAAAGAAAATGTATTAACCTATTTAATGTATAAGTGCATTTCTGTATATTTAAGCTTCTTTCTAAGATGCATTTAATGGCATTTAAAGGAAACTGCATATATTGGCCTTATTAACACTTAATCCCTTTGTGGGATTATGTTCTTCATAAGAATCATTAAAATACTTGAAATGGACCTTATTTAGGAAGAGTATCTCATACCCTTGATTATAAAATAATCAATAATGCATCATTATATAAAGAATATCTAGCCTATGACAATTCTCATATTGTGAGATTTGCTGCTATTGAATTTCAGAAATATAAAGGAACATGTATTTATAAAAGTGATGTCATATAACCTGTATATATTTTTCTATATTTTTCTCTCATTTGTAAGGCAGATGGACAGCACAGAATTACAGCCAATTTTGGGGAATGACTTTAGAAGATGGTTTTAAATTTCGCCTTGGCACTTTGCCACCTAGTCCCATGCTCCTGAGCATGAATGAAATGACAGTAAGTGTTCCTTCTGATTCACGTATGTGCATGTATTTGTAAAAGTGTGTTCGTGTGTGCATTAAAAGCAATTATAAATCACTAAAATAATGAGTTTTGAGCTTTCAGTCATAATTTTGTCACATAAATAAAAAACCCTTTCCCTAAATGGTCGTTAAACCCCTCAAAAGTTTCATATGAGCTTTGCAAGTTTACTGTTACCAATTAGACATAGTCTCCTTTAGGAATGATTGAATGGGCTGGCAAGATGGCCGAATAAGAACAGCTCTGGTTGGCAGCTCCCAGCGAGACCAACATAGAAGGTGGATGATTTCTGCATTACCAACTGAGGTACACGGTTCATCTCATTGGGACTGGTTAGACAGTGGGTGCAGCCCATGGAGGGTGAGCAGAAGCAGGGTAGGATGTCACCTCACTCAGGAAGAGCAAGGAGTCTGGGAACTCCCTCCCTTAGTCAAGGGAAGCCATGAGGGACTGTGTTGTGAGGGATGGTGCATTCTGGCCCAGTTACTACGCTTTTCCCATGGTCTTCGCAATCCGCAAACCAGGAGATTCCCTCAGGTGCCTACACTACCAGGACCCTGGGTTTCAAGCACAAAACTGGGTGGCCATTTGGGCAGACACTGAGCTAGCTGCAGGAGTTTTTTTTTTCATACCCCAGTAGTGCCTGGAATGCCAGTGAGACAGAACCATTCACTTTCCTGGAAAGTGGGCTGATGCCAGGGAGCCAAGTGGTCTGGCTCAGCATATCCCACCCCCACAGAGCCCAGCAAACTAAAATACACTGGCTTGACATTCTCGCTGCCAGCACAGCAGTCTGAAATTGACCTGGGACACTCGAGCTTGGTGGGGGAGGGGCGTCGGCCATTACTGAGGCTTGAGTAGGCGGTTTTCCCCTTATAAACCGCCACCCCTTATAAACAAAGCCACCTGGAAGTTCAGACTGGGTGGAGCTCACCACAGCACAGCAAAGCCGCTGTAGCCAGGCTGCCTCTCTAGATTCCTCCTGTCTGGGCAGGGCATCTTTGAAAGAAAGGCAGCAGCTCCAGTCAGTGGCTTATAGATAAAACTCCCATCTCCCTGAGACAGAGCACCTAGGGGAAGGGGCAGCTGTGGGAGCAGCTTCAGCAGACTTAAATTTTCCTGTCTGCCAGATCTGAAGAGAGCAGTGGATATCCTAGCATGGTGCTTGAGCTCTGTTAAGGGACAGACTGCCTCCTCAAGTGGGTTCCTGACCCCCCATGCCTCTTGACTGGGAGACACCTCCCAGCAGGGTTCGACAGACACCTCATACAGGAGAGCTGTGGCTGGCATCCGGTGGGTGCTGCTCTGGGATGAAGCTTCCAGAGGAAGGAGCAGGCAGCAATCTTTGCTGTTCTGAAGGCCCTGCTGGTGATACTCAGGCAAACAAGATCTGGAGTGGACCTCTAGCAAACTCCAGCAGACCTGCAGAAGAGGGGCCTGACTGGGTAGAAGGAAAACTAACAAACAGAAAGCAATAGCATCAACATCAAAAAAAGGACACCCACGCAAAAACCCCATCCAAAGGTCACCAACATCAAAGGCCAGAAGTAGATAAATCCACAAGATGAGGAAAAATCAGCACAAAAACAGCTGAAAATTCCAAAAACCAGAATGCCTCTTCTTCTCCAAAGGATCACAACTCCTTGCAAGCAAGTGAACAAAATTGGACAGAGAATGAGTTTGATGAATTGTCAGAAGTAGGCTTCAGAAGGTGGATAATAACAAACTCCTCTGAGCTAAGGGAGCATGTTCTAACTGAATGTAAGGAAGCTAAGAACCTTGATAAAAGATTACAGGAACTACTAACCAGAATAACCAGTTGAGAGAAGAACATAAATGACCTGATGGAGCTGAAAAAACACAACACAAGAACTTCATGAAGCATACATAAGTATCAATAGCTGATTCAATCAAGCAGAAGAAAGGATATGAGAGATTGAAGATCAACTTAATGAAATAAAACATGAAGGCAAGATTAAAGAAAAATGAATGAAAAGGAACAAACAAAGCATCCAAGAAATATGGGACTATGTGAAAAGACCAAACCTACCTTTGGTTGGTATACCTGAAGGTGACAGGGCGAATAGAACCAAGTTGGAAAACACACTTCAGGATATTATCCAGGAAAACTTCCCCAACCTACCAAGACAGGCCAACATTCAAATTCAGGAGCTACAGAGAACACCACAAAGATACTCCTCAAGAAGAGCAAGCCCGAGACACATAATCACTAGATTCACCAAGGTTAAAATGGAGGAAAAAATGTTAAGAACAGCCAGATAGAAAGATCAGATTATCCACAAAGGGAAGCCCATCAGACTAAAAGTGGATGTCTCTGCAGAAACCCTAAAAGCCAGGAAAGAGTGGGGGCCAATATTCAACATTCTTAAAGAAAAGAATTTTCAGCTCAGAATTTCATATCCAGACAAACTAACTTTCATAAGTGAAGGAGAAATAAAATCCTTTACAGACAAGCAAATGCCCAGGGATTTAGTCACCACCAGGCTTGCCTTACAAGAGCTCCTGAAGAAAGCACTAAATATAGAAAGGAAAAACTGGTACCAGCCACTGCAAAAACATATCAAAATTTAAAGACATTGACACTATGAAGAAGCTGCATCAACTAAGGGGAAAAATAACCAGCTAGCATAATAATGTCAAGATCAAATTCACACACAACAGTATTAACTTTAAATGTAAATGGGCTAAATTCCCCCAATTAAAAGACACAGACTGGCAAATTGGATAAAGAGTCAAGACCCATCATTGTGCTGTATTCAGGAGACCCATCTCACATGCAAAGATACACATAGGCTCAAAATAAAGTGATGGAGGAATATTTACCAAGTAAATGGAAAGAAAAAAAAGCAGGGGTTGCAATCCTGATCTCTAATAAAGCAGAATTTAAACAAAGAAAGATCAAAAAAGACCAAGAAGGGCATTACATAATGGTAAGGGGATCAAGGCAACAAGAAGAACTAACTAACATGAATATGTATGCACCCAATACAGGAGCACCCAGATTCATAAAGCAAGTTCTTAAAGACCTACCGAGACTTAGACTGTCAAATAATAATAGTTGAAGATTTTAACACCCCACTGTCAATATTACACAAACCAAAAAGACAAAAAATTAACAAGGAGATTCAGGACTTGAACTCAGTTCTGGACTGGGCAGACTTAATAGACATTTACAGAACTCTCCACCCCAAATCAACAGAATATACAATCTTCTCAGCACCACATAACATTTATTCTAAAATTGAACACATAATTGGAAGTAAAACACTCCTCAGCATTTGCAAAAGAATGGAAATCGTAACAAACAGTCTATCAGATTAGAACTCAGGAATAAGAAACTCACTCCAAACTGCACAACTACATGGAAACTGAACAACCGATTCCTGAATGACTACTGGGTAAATAACAAAATTAAGTCAGAAATAAATAAGTTCTTTGAAACGAATGAGAACAAAGACACAACGTACCAGAATCTCTGGGACACAGCTAAAACAGTGTTTAGAGGGAAATTTATAGCATGTAATGTCCACTGGATAAAATGAGAAAGATCTAAAACAGACACCCTAATATCACAGTTAAAAGAACTAGAGAAGCAAGAGAAAACAAATTCAAAAGCTAGCAGAAGGCAAGAAATAACTAAGATCAGAGCAGAACTGAAGGAGATAGAGACATGAAAAACCCTTCAAAACATCAATGAATGCAGGAGCTGGTTTTTTGAAAAGATTAACAAAACAGATAGACCGCTAGCCAGATTAATAAAGAAGAAAAGAGAGAAGAACCAAATAGACACAATAAAAAATGGTAAAGGGGATAACATCACTGATACCACAGAAATACAAACTACCATCAGAGAATACTATAAACACCTCTATGCAAATAAATTAGAAAATCTAGAAGAAATGGATGAATTCCTGGGCACATACACCCTCCCAGGACTAAACCAGGAAGAATTTGAATCCCTGCACAAAGACCAGTAACAAGTTCTGAAATTGAGGCAGTAGTTAATAGCCTACCAACCAAAAAAGTCTAGGACCAGACGAATTCATAGCCAAATTATTCCGGAGGTACAAAGAGGAGCTGGTACCATTTATTCTGCAACTATTCTAAACAATAGAAAAAGAGTGACTCCTCCCTAACTCATTTTATGAGGCCA
Organism: Pan paniscus; assembly: GCF_029289425.2. Classification (NCBI taxonomy): domain Eukaryota; kingdom Metazoa; phylum Chordata; class Mammalia; order Primates; family Hominidae; genus Pan; species Pan paniscus. The sequence continues at coordinate 68,803,114 of NC_073254.2, forward strand.
GCATCATCTTGATACCAAAACCTGGCAGAGACACGACAAAAAACAAAAATTTCAGGGCAATATCCCTGATGAACATTGATGTGAAAATTCTCAATAAAATACTGGCAAACTGAATCCAGCAGCACATTAAAAAGCTTATCCACCATGATGAAGTCGGCTTCATCCCTGGGATGCAAGGCTGCTTCAACATATCCAAATCTATAAATGTAATCCATCACATAAACAGAACCAATAACAAAAACCACATGATTATCTCAATAGATGCAGAAAAGACCTTCGATAAAACTCAATACCCCTTCATGCTAAAAACACTCAATAAACTAGGTATTGATGAAACATATTTCAAAATAGTAAGAATTATCTATGACAAACCCACAGCCAATATCATACTGAATGGGCAAAAGCTGGAAGCTTTTCCCTTCGAAAACTGGCCCAAGACAAGGATGCCCTCTCTCACCACTTTTATTCAACATAGTATTGGAAGTTCTGGCCAGGGCAATCAGGCAAGAGAACGAAATAAAGTGTATTCATAAAGGAAGAGAGAAAGTCAAATTGTCTCTGTTTGCACATGACATGATTGCATATTTAGAAAACCGCATTGTTTCAGCCCCAAATCTCCTTAAGCTGATAAGCAACTTCAGCAAAGTCTTAGGATATAAAATCAATGTGAAAAAACCACAAGCATTCCTATACACCAATAATAGATAAACAGAGAGCCAAATCATGAGTGAACTCTCATTCACAATTTGCTACAAAGAGAATAAGATACCTCAGAATACAACCTACAAGGGATGTGAAGGATCTCTTCAAGGAGAACTACAAACCACTGCTCAAGAAAATAAGAGAAGACATAAACAAATGCAAAAACATTCCATGCTCATATGCTCATGGATAGGAAGAATCAATATTGTGAAAATGACCATACTGCCTAAAGTAATTTATAGATTCCATGCTATTCCCATCAAGCTACCATGGACTTTCTTCACAGAATTAGAAAATACTACTTCAAATTTTATATGGAATGAAAAGAGATCCCATATAGCCAAGACAATCCTAAGCCAAAAGAACAAAGATGGAGGCATCATGCTACCTGACTTCAAACTATACTACAAGGCTACTGTAACTAAAACAGCATGGTACTTGTACTAAAACAGATATACAGACAAATGGAACAGAACAGAGGCCTCCGAAATAACACCACACATTTACAACCATCTGATCTTTGACAAACCTGACAGAAACAAGCAATAGGGAAAGGATTCCCTATTTAATAAATGGTGCTGGGAAAACTGGCTAGCCATATGCAGAAAACTGAAACTGGACCCCTTACTTACACCTTATACAAAAATTAACTCAAGATGAATTAAAGACTTGAACATAAGACCTAAAACCATAAAAACCCTAGAAGAAAACCTAGGCAATACCATTCAGGACATAGGCACAGGCAAAGACTTCATGAATGAAACACCAAAAGCAATGGCAACAAAAGCCAAAATAGACAAATGGGATCTAATTAAACTAAGGAGCTTCTGCACAGCAAAAGAAACTATCATCAGAGTGAACAGGCAACCTACAGAATGGGAGAAAATTTTTGCAGTCTATCCATCTGACAAAGGACTAATATCCAGAATCTACTAGGAACTTAAACAAATTAACAAGAAAAACAAACAACCCCATCAAAAAGTGGGCAAAGGACATGAACAGACACTTCTCAAAAGAAGACATTCATGCAGCCAACAAAGATATGAAGAAAAGCTCATCATCACTGGTCATCAGAGAAACGCAAATCAAAACCACAGTGAGATACCATCTCATGCCAGTTAGAATGGCAATCATTAAAAAGTCAGGAAACAACAGATGCTGGAGAGGATGTAGAGAAATAGGAATGCTTTTTTTACTGGTGATGGGAGTGTAAATTAGCTCAACCATTGTGGGAGGCAGTGGGGCAGTTCCTCAAAGATCTAGAACTAGAAATACCATTTGATCCAGCAATCTCATTACTGGGTATATACCTAAAGGTTTATAAATCATTCTACTATAAAGACACATGTACACATATGTTTATTGCAGCACCATTCACAATAGCAAAGACTTGGAACCAACCCAAATGCCCATCAATAATGGACTGGATAAAGAAAATGTGGCAAATATATACCATGGAATACTATGCAGCCATAAAAAGGATGAGTTTATGTCTTTTGCAGGGACATGGATGAAGCTGGAAACCATCATTCTCAGCAAACTAAGACAGGAACAGAAAACCAAACACTGCATGTTCTCACTCATAATTGGGAGTTGAACAATAAGGACATACGAGCATAGGGAGGGGAACATCATGCACTGGGGCCTGTTGGGGGATTGGGGGCTAGGGGAGGGATAGCATTAGGAGAAATATCTAATGTAGATGATGGGTTGATGGGTGCAGCAAACCACCATGGCACATGTATATCTATGCAACAAACCTGCACGTTCTACACATGTATCCCAGAACTTGAAGTATAATAATAAAAAATAAAATAAAATAAAATAAAATTGATAATCCAGAAAAAGAATAATTGAGTGTTTATTTACATTGCTAATGACTTCACAGAAATACGAATTTCGGATTACCGGTTATTCAGTGTGCCAGTACTTCAGCAAGTCATTGTTTCAATTTTTCTTTTTACCTAAACACAGTTATTTTGTCCTGTCTATAGGAATATTCATTATCATATTAGAATAAAATAAATGTTAGCATCTTCAGACATATATGCCTTGATGGTTAGTAAAGGTTGATCCTCAAAAATCCTCAAGATTTCTGTTAAAAGCATATCTTCAAATTTTGCCTGATGACCTGGCAAACTCCTTTGTAAAATTACCTCAAGTTATGTTTTGAACTATCATATTGGTTTTTCCCTTTCATTTTTAAGAGGTGTTATCATCTGCTACTAGGTATCTTGCACAAAGAAGTTTCTACCTCTCTTGTTATTACAAACCTGTTACTCACAAATCTGCCGTGTTACCACCCAGTGTGTGGTGTTCTCCAGGCACATAGACTTTCCAGTTGAGATATTGATTGTATTCAAGGCCTGTTATGAATGCCCGGGGCAGAGTGGTGCTTCCAGGCTGCTGGAGTGCAGCCTCTCCACTCTCCAATGAAGACATCCAGTCTCAGCTGCCTAGAAGCTCTCAGCATCTTTAGGAGGCAAGATTGTTGTTTGCTGTTGGATGAGTTGTAAATGCACAGGTTTCTCTTCAAATGTTTAATGTACTTTGCTTTTGAGTGATGTAATCACCTGAGTTATTGTTCCAATTCAAATTCCAGTAGCAGGGCCTTCTAAGTTATAACTAGTATCAGAGAAGATAATAACAGATGTTTATGAAGTAGTTGTGTATTAAAGCACTTACAGTTTCATACATGATCTCATTTAATTTTCCCAGCAGCATGATGTAGTGGATCCTATCATTACTCACATTTTAAAGACAGGCAAATTGAGGTTGAGAAGTTAAGTCAAGCCAAGATTGAGAGAGGTTAAAAGCCACCATAGAATTATTTATATTCATAGACAGGCCATCTAAAAAATTGTTTCCCCTTAGTAGAGTTCCTGAATTGGCCAACGCTAATTGGAACTCTACTAAGTCTACCTACTCCAGTTAGTAGAGTTCCAATATAGCGTTGGCCAATTCAGGTTCAAAGTAGTAAAAAGACTTTTAATCTCTTAACCAAAGCTAACTTTCTGAAATGTTCAGCTTTGATATACTTTTGGGTCTCCCCTACAATCATAAGATTTAAATCTTTATGGTTTTGAGTGACCTAACTGTATGATCAACAGAAAAAGAGTTTTTTTTTCTGTTTTATTTCTCATTTTTGTTCCTACCCAGTGAGAAAAAATAGTGGGCAGCATTATTTAAGAAAAGAGGACAGACCTTTATAAGGTTTGCTCTTTCACTTGCTTTTATTGAGGGCCACGGTGGGCCACACACTCACTTATGTGTCTCTATATATTTCCTGAGAATTATTTCTAACATATCCTTTATAAGCAAATTTCTGCAGCTTGGAATATTTTATGTTCTAGAGAAAATGATTTACATTTCTTTCCCAAGTTTCCACTCACCATAGCAAAGAAAAGGAAATTTAATTCAAAATCATTTACTGGCTCCTGGGGATTTGTTTGCATAAAAGTCACTCTGGTGATATTTAAATTAAAACTCTTAATGATGAGTTGGGAAGAATTTAAATTACCTAGTGCTTTGAATTATTGTAATAAGTTACAACACCTGGAATTGCCAAGTAATTCCAGGAAAGCAATAAGAAAAATTCAGCTGAACCAGTAAGAGTTCTATTACACTTACGATGTAAGTCAAGGAAATGCATCTTATTTCTAGGGCATAGTAGTTAGGACTAAATTTCTGAGTGTTAGAGAGGTTTTAATATGTGGTCAGGCAGAATAGAATCAGAAATAACAGCAAGTGTTTCTAGGAAGAACATGAAGTAAGTATGAACTGAGTTGAACTGGAAGCTTTGGAAAGCTATAGCTACCAGTTAGTTTTATAGCTAGTTCTTAGTCTGTTGACTACATAGAAAAACCCAATATGTGATATCAAACTGCCTCCAACTACAGTGACAACGAATTTCTTTTTGTGGGAATTCTTCTCAATTAGTGGTGCACTCCCCTCACCGCCCCGCACACACACTTTTCCCCAACTTAAAAAAAAATCATTTTCAACGTATGATAGACTATACATACAGCCAGCATGGGCAGTAGCCAACAGTGGTATGATTTCAAGCATGCTGAAAATTTCCATGCACCTCCTTCCATAAACATCTCCTTGGCCATATTGCTTGGGTAAGAGTTTAGATTAGGGAAATTATTTTCCCTGGATGGGAAAGATAAGCCATGAGTCATCCTGAATTCCTGGGAAAGCTCTTTCCTTCCCTGGCTGGTTTCCTGGCTTCATTCCTTTAGCTTAAGTCATTATTCCCGTAACATGTCTACTGGCTCCTTCACTTATTACCTCAGTCTCCTTCTGCACAAAATGACAGTGGTATCTAGCTCATAGGGTTGCATAAGTCCCATGAAATACTGGATGAGAAATGCTTAGCACAGTACTTAGATTATAGTAAAGTTTAAATAAATGTTATTATGTAATATATAAAGGTGTTCTTTCTCCCTTGTATTGACCTTGGGAGAATAGCAGGGTTTTGAGGCAAGTTAATGTGGTAAGGACTAAGTTATTAAAACCTTCATTATTTGGAGCATTTTCTTTTATAAAGAAAGGTGTAGGCCTGGATTTATTGACTCTGATAGAGTTTATATATTTCTGGTGAACTGAGAGTTCTATGATGCTCTTATATCAAATCAAATCAACTTTGTACCTGATTGTTTTTCCAGACATAATGTTCAAGTGCCTGTGAATTTGGGAGATAGCACCAAGAAGCTTCACTGTGTTATATCTTATTATAAATATTAAAAATATTTTGGAAAAATACTATTTTCACAAAGAAATGTGAAAATTAAGAGTTCATTTGTATGCTTGGCTCCATTAAAATTTGTTTCTTTAGCAATTTTGAAATTATTTTTATTTGTTTCCCAAGGAGACTAATTAGGTTACTAAAGCTATTACAGGTAAGTATTATGTCTAAGGTGGAACTATTTGGAAACAATTAAAATATTAAGAAGGCTAGTATGGCATTTAAAACCTGTTGGTGTACTATATTATTTAATATCAGATTGCGGTAAGTAAAATAACCTAAAATTGTTTGAGTCAATCTCATAGCTAACCAGAACAGCATCCTTTCTCAGTCATCCAATATATATTAAGGTATTGGCATTAACTAACAAAGAAAAAAATGTTATACTTTCTATAGTATGTTGGAAGTTAAAGTAAAATAATACTTTATTTATTTTATAATAAAAAATCTTTTAAAGTCAATGATTTTTGAGGTGAGAAATGGAAAATTTTTTTAATCATCTGGATACTTTATTATTCTCTAGATAACATGTAATAATATGAGGATTTTTTTTTCTTTTCAGAAATATATTTCAATGACAGCCAAGTACTGAGGCATAAGAAATATCTTTGAAAATCTTAAAGTAATTTTCCAAGTTTAGTTTCTACTGTTCATGGGATTTGAATTTTTTTTTTTTTTTTTTTTTTTGAGACAGAGTCTTGCTCTGTTGCCCACACTGGAGTGCTGTGCTGCTATCTCTGCTTCCTGCAACCTCTGCCTCCTGAGTTCAACCAATTCTCCCTGCCTCAGCCTCCTGAGTAGCTGGGATTACAGGCACCTGCCACCAAGCCCAGCTAATCTTCGTATTTTTAGTAGAGACAGGGTTTTGCCATGTTGGCCAGGCTGGTCTCGAACTCCTGCCCTCAGGTGATCCGCCCACTTCGGCCTCCCAAAATGCTGGGATTACAGGTGTGAGCCATTGTGCCAGGCTGGGATTTGAAATTTTTGATTTGACTAGGAATAACCCTGTCTGAACAAACATCTCCTACCTGATCGCAATACCATATGTCACCCTTATAAACAGAAGCCTCTGTGGAAACCAAAACATTCAGCATAAAAGGGAAAAACACAGTTATATACTTTTTATAATATTGAGCAATAACGACCATTTTCTCCATAAAATTCGTGTTTAGCTCCCACACACATGAACATAAGGCAAATGGCATCAGGCTTCTGGAATACAGGAAGGGCTGATGGTGCGGTAGAAGAGGAGAAGAGAGGCAGGGCCAGATGTTACAGTGGAGACTGTGTTTGTATATGTTTCCTTCAGCTCATCTCAGAATTTTTCATCCATGTAGGGAAAAGCCGAGGACAGAGTAGTATGATAGTTGTTCTTGCTGTCACTGAATTAAGAATTTTAAAATTCAAAGAGTGTCAAACTTGTGTTTCTTTCTTTTTACTACTTCTGTCTCTCTCAGAATGGAACCTCACACCCTTCGGTAAACTTAGAAAATATACGCCTGGCCTCACTCCTTATTCACCTGCACTTTTAGCAGAATGAATGTCTTATCTCTCAAATCAATTTTCAGATTTCAATGTGATATTTCTGCACTAGTCACAGTCTGATGTATAACACTGTGGTAAAATTGACTATGGCTTGAACAACACAGTGGAACCTAACTGATAACTGCAGGACAAATCTTCAAAAATAAATGTAAAAATTTATTATTTTCTTCTCTATGAAGAAATATTTTAGGCTGTTAAAAAGTAGACTTCTAAAGTCATTTTGTGTGTTCATAGTACAGGCACCTACTCTCTGGCCTCTCCATGTCTGGGTCTGTCTTGACCTAAAGTATGTTCCATAAAACACTAGTTTGGCCGGGAGGTGTGGCTCACACCTGTAATCTCAGCACTTTGGGAGGCCGAGGTGGGCGGATCACAAGGTCAGGAGATCAAGACCATCCTAGCTAACACGGTGAAACCCCGTCTGTACTAAAAATACGAAGAAAAATTAGCCGGGTGTGGTGGCACGCACCTGTAGTCCCAGCTACTCGGGAGGCTGAGGCAGGAGAATCATTTGAAACTGGGAGGCGGAAGTTGCAGTGAGCCTAGATCCCGCCACTGCACTCCCAGGTGACAGAGCAAGACTCTGTCTCAAAAAAAAAAAAAAAAAAAAGACTAGTTCATTGATCTGCTTCACAATAAAAATGATATGATGTAAATGAAATAAAATAAAATATTTTGCACTGGACCAAATCCTGAACATTTAACACCATGAACATTATTACCATGTTTTAGAGCTCACATACATTAGCAGTTTGTAAAAAATACTGCAGTGAAGACAAAAATCTAATTTTCAAAACCGGTGTGTCTCAGAACTATTTTATTAGCTCCTTTTGTAATTACCTATTAAAATTCCTCAGAACTAGTGTTCTAAGGAACTCATTTAAGGAAATATCACAGTTCATCCATTTTCAGATGCATATTTTTTCACCCGTTAACACCTCTGAAATTGAGATGCTTTCTTACATTTGTTGATGCCTTGGGTTCAATGAAATATGACATTGCCCTAGCAACTTTAATGGCAATTGTGTGTGCTGTTTTAGTTATGATTAGGCTCAGCTGAGAGTGACAAAAATTTAAAATGACGGTTGCTTAAATAAGATAGAAACTGATTTCTCACCAGTAAATCTGGAAGTGGGTAGCCCTGTGCTGGAATTGTACTCTGTGGTGCTGGATACCCACACTTCATTCTTCTTGTCCCTCCATTGCCAGCACCTTTATTTCCAAGGTCATATAATGGTTCAACAGGACTGCTCTATGTCTGTCTGTAATGCCTACATTTCTGTCAACAGAAAAATACGAAAGATCAAGACAAAGGAGTAAAAGTCAAGTGCCAGCTGTCTCTTAAGGAAAGATCTCAGAAGCTACCTTACATTCCATAGGGTACAACTTAGTGATAGCAGCCTGGGTAGGCGGGATGAGGGGGGTGCGTGGAGGGGCTGGGAAGTGGGCAGTTACATTACATATTGATCTTTTTAAGAAGTCATTAAAAGATTATTATAAAAAACTAGAGACTTATCAAAGGATACCTCTTTTAAAGGTAAGGCACAAAGACAAATATTGTTGAAGATGAGAAATTCATTTAGCCATTAGCAACTAGAAAATTAGCCTTTTCATCCCCAGTATCAAATAGTTCCGAAATTTCTTGGTATTCATGGCCACTGACCTTAGATTGTAAAGGTCATAACAGAATTTCATTCTCTGTTGCTTCATTTGGTTCTCAGGTCACTGTAAGCATCCAAGCTTAAATGGGTGGGGGGAAATACAACTAAAAATATAGGGCTGATGCACATAGAGGATACTGTGTAGATACAGACTCAATTGTAAGAATGTCTAGAATTTATTCTGAGGTTCCTGAGAAAATTGATCAATTTATCTCAAGCTATGCTATGATTACATTTCCACCACTCTTTTAGAGATTTTAATTTAATTAAATGCAAATGTTATACAATTCTCCAGTGTTTATTGTTGTATTTAATTCCCATATTTGCCAACAATATCTTTAATTTCTAATTTTTAAATGAAAATACTGAAGCAGGGAGACTGTTCACATTGAACATCAAATTTGGCTAATACTGATTTGGAAATATGGTTAGATCCTGATTAAAATATTTTTCAACATTACAATGAAAAGAATTAAGCATATCTATATGAAATCCTGTAAGTCTTTCTTAAAAATGAATTTCTATCTACTCAAGCCAGTGTCATTTTGGAATTTCTGTCACTATCAGCTGATCTTCTTGATTCTTTTGCTTTATTAAGCAAAAAAAAAAAAAAAAAAAAAATTAAAAAGAAATGTATCATTCATTAAAGCCAAACTTCTATTACCAATTCCTAATAGCCATTATTCTGTGATGCTTACCTTTATTTATAAACTCTAAACAATTTACTTTACAGAGGAATACAGTAATTGTGAAATAATGAAATATAAAATTTTCTGTGGTTTTATAATATCAGATTAGCTGATATCATGAGGCAGATAAAAAATATGTGCCTGCTGCTCCTCAAATCCTAGGAGCTCATTTTTAGTAAAAGCAGTAATAAATAAATGGTAAAAATCTTGAAAATCCAACAGATGATCTTCATAAATTGATCTGGCTTAGTGGATTGGTAAATAAGTTTTTAATAAAAATGTCATTTTGCTTGTTGTTTCATTATTGACTTGTCTTATTGAGACGGATTCACCATTTATATTTTTTCATTTTTAAAGAATAAATCATAAAAGTGACAAATGCATGCTGGTATTATGATTTAACTTAAAGTGCCTATGGAGGAAAACATACTTTTACTTGATAGATATGTATTTCATTATTATTATTAAATATTTATTGCGTATCTCCCATATGCAAAGCACTCTGGTAGGCTTTCAAATGTGGAGGTCAATTTCTAAATAACCCAACCCTGCTGAATTGTGTTTAAAGTAATAGTTATATGTTTATTTTTTCAGTAGAGTAGAAGGAACATATCCTAGCTTTGTCATTAAGTTGAAATTTTAAAGTGATAAAATAACAATTGACACTCCACTATTTTTCTGAAAACATGAGGCAACTTAGTATTATAAATGCTTAAAGGCACACTGACAAACCAATAATACAAAATTGAAGGGTATGAGTTTTAAGATATGTATATTTCTGCCTCAGCTAGGAAGGCACCTTTCAAAAGTGAGTCTGTATCTCTCAAATTATCTACCCAGAGCAATAAATGTATTCTGCCCCAACCCTAAGATTCTGCAATGCAGTCCATCTAATGTCATCAAAACCACCAAATCACTTAGTTTTCTATGATACCATCCTTGAAGTTATCATGTAAGCACTTCACAATGATCTGCTTGATGTTTTTGGCACTTTCTTCCATCATCAAAATAGCAGCAATGGACCTCAGGATATAATAACTTTCTTGTCAGGTGGTAATAGTTTTCTAAGTCAAAACTGAACTCCCCTATTAAAATACAAATTTATAAGTTATTTTGGATGAAAACCTTTTCAAGCAGACTTGTAAATTCTAAACATTCCTTGTTTTAATCTTGGAAGCTATTATGTACTTATCAGAAGTAATTTTTTTTACAAGATACCAACCAGATCAGTAATATGACTAGCTCAAGGCACAATCACAAAACTTTTAAATTGGTAAAAATTTTTAACATTTTACTTCTGCGGCAAATTAGCCATATATTTCTGATAAAGCAGGGAAACTATAGAAATGAAGCAGTTAAGAATTTAGAAGCCTGAGTGTAGTCCTAGGAGCATTTCTTGTTTAGCTGAGGGACTCAACATGTCTTTTAACTGTTAAAAGTTAGTTTTCTTATTCATAAAAAATAGCTAATAATATTTGTCCCTGAGTATATCACATAGGAATATTGAGAAGACAAAATAAAATAATGAGTATTAAGACATTAAAACACTTTCAAAACTTTAAAGAACGCTCAGAAATGATTGGGGTGTGTGTGTGTGTGTGTGTGAGAACATATATACACAACTGATGAAAAACTAATAAACAAATCGTTATTTGGTTTAAGCCTGATTCTTTTTGGAAGCGAAAGTCATCTCTTTAGAAAAGTTTGGGAAATAACAGGTTATAGTGTTCTAGATTTTCTTTGAATGAAATGAACAGAACAAGTTTACAATTTAATTGGCTTCTTGGAAAGATGGCAGCCAAAACAGACTTTGTCAGGGCTTTAACCTGGGCTCTTAAGACACCATAATTTTGCACCGTTGCTCTTACACACTTCCTGAAGTCTTTTTTTTTTTTTTTTTTTTTTGAGATGGAGTCTTGCACTGTCGCCCAGGCTGGAGTGCAGTAGCGCGATCTCGGCTCACTGCAACCTCTTGCAATTTCCACCTCCCAGGTTCAAGTGATTCTCCCACCTGAGCCTCCTGAGTAGCTGGGATTACAGGTGCCCACCACCATGCCTGGCTAATTTTTTGTATTTTTAGTAAAGACGGGTTTTCACCATGTTGGCCAGGCTGGTCTCGAACTCCTGACCTTGTGATCCACCCGCCTCAGCCTCCCAAAGTGCTGGGATTACAGGCGTGAGCCACCGTGCCCAGTCCTGAAGTCCTTTTTAGTCTTCAAGTATTTTATAAATATCAACCAATTCATCCCAGTTGTATTTCCTAATAGCTGGTGTAAAATTGATGTGTTCCTTGGGGCTCTATACACATATAATACATAATTGTCATAAATGCACCCTTTCAAAATTAATTTCATCTCAGAATCACATACACTCTTTAAAATAGGAGAGACAGAGAAGTAAATGTTCTTTATGAGGACAAATTTGAATAACACCATGTGGTCTTCCTATGGATGAGCAAAACTCTGATTCAAGGTGATAGAAACATTGGCTGATATTATTGCACTGTGCAGTAACCCAGTAAAACCATTCTATGTATTTTTCTCATGACCTTGTATTAGGTTATGAGTCCCCATATTGAGTTGTCATTTTTAACCATAGAGTGAAATATAAATCCCACATAGCTGTAGTTCATCTGGAAACTTGGATGTATAAAATAATTTAAAAAATAATTATAACTTTATAAAAGGGCGTGACATTTTCCTATTTAGACATATTTGAGAAAATCTCATACATGTACCTCTTCTTCCTCTTTAGGCTTCTTTACCTGCAACAACTGATCTTCCAGAGTTTTTTGTTGCTTCTTATAAATGGCCTGGATGGACTCATGGCCCATTGGATCAAAAAAATTGTGCTGCATCCTGGGCATTTTCCACTGCAAGTAATAAAGTCATTTTAATTCCTTCCTTATAAACTACTCCTTTTGGCTCTAGAGACTGAGAGAATAATTGAACAATTTTAACAATTAGAATATTTAAATATTAGCATATGATCAAATAAAATCTCATTATGATGGAAGAAAGTAATCTGAAGATTATATAAAAAATCCATTTTTAGTCTAAAAGTTTTTTTTTTTTATTTTAGGGTGCAATTTTAAATAGAGAGCGAATCAAAAGAGTGACAAAATAAATTTACTAAAATGTGTTTGTCTATTCAGAGTTAAGGCCAAATAATAAAAAAGGATTAAGGTTCTTCTTCATTCATATATTATTTATAATTCTAATATACATATAGACACACCCACGTAATCCTCATACCTTTACTCTTTATACGATTTGCAAAAACAGTTATTAATCTAATTTGATGTGAAGTAAGACTTTAAACCTAAATAATAATGGATCAAATGGATTTTATTTCATTTTAAATAAATATAAGCAAATATATAGTTTCTGACTCAAAAGTAATGTAACTGATCTTTTAATAAGAATAGCTTCTAAATTAAGTCTACTGTTACTCAAAAAGTATAAGCAATGACTCTTTTATAGTTACTTTCATATAAATTCACAAATCCAATAAATTAGTTACAGACTAACCCTCAAATTAGGTCTCCAAAATTATCCTCAAAGGAGTGTTGAATATATTTCAGGAATTAAATGAAACCTAACATGATGATGATTGGCTGTCATTCAATTATCTTCATAAAACCATGCTCTAGGGTTTGCAGGTAATTTCAACAGTGTTCAAAGACAGTTTAAAGCCATTGAAGGATTGTGAACAAGTACATAGGCTGTTCAAGAAGCCAGCTCTGAAAGGCAGCATATCCTGGGACAGAGAAATGCTGACATCTTTGTCTAAATATCATTGCTCCATAGTATCAATCAGACAACTCCAGAAATGCCTTTGTTAGAATCATAATGGTAGCCAAGCTCACCCCAAGTGGCTACATTTGTTAATTCACTGCTGCCCACACCCCCTCTCTGGCTATCTTATGCTGTCCTTGATGTGTCAGGGACCCACATGGATACCTTTCTGAGCTAAAATTTGTTTGTCTATTGATGGATAAGACCAGATAATAAAAAGAAGATTAAGGTTGTTTCAGATGGGTGAAGAGAGGTTTAATATAATAAACCGTTTGCCATTTTATATTCATGTGGTTAAGGTGTTACACCTAGATCTATAAGAATTTTGCCTAAAATTTATATTATGCCAGTATTTCTGAAGATATCTAAAGAAAAACATTCGTGGTGAAATACTGAAAGCAACTTGCTAGGGTGGAGGATATATTTTGGTGTTCCCAGGTCTCAACCCCACAGAGAGCCTCTGCACTGCGCCAAGTCAGGATTGTTCCCCTACCTAATTCACGGAACACCAGAGAGAGGTTTCTTTTTGTAATTCCAAAGGACATAGTTTTGTATCCTGTGAATTCAGTATGATAAATTAGGGCAATTCTTTTTTGTGTTAAATAAAGAAAAAAATAAACTAAATTATCATAAAGATCTAAAAAATTACGTCGAGAAGTATTAGTTACAAAAAAAGATTATCTCTCAGAGAAACTAAAAGCTATAAAATTGAATAAATAAGACTCTTAAAAATATGCACATATATTTTAAAAACTTATGTAATCAAATCAAATTCAAGCTATTTTTCAGAAGCTGAAGAGATAAAGGTGTTTGGAGTAGTGGGAGTAATATGTTTCACATATATTTGAAGACGGAATAAAATAAGCAAGGGAAAGAATAGGGTGTGTCTCAGAGGTACTGTCCAGTGAGAGTTTTTAAGAAGAGAGTGGAAAACAATTGGTTGAACTGAGTCATTCTTAAATATTCTGACCTTTTCTAAATATTTCAAGTGAATTTTAGCTAAACCATCATTGAGATTCAGAAATGTCGGTATAAGAGCAACATATTGCATAACATTAGGATTTAAAACATTTATCCTTTAGTTGAAATCTACAGATTTGTGAGGCTGGAAGAGATTTTAAAGGTCACCTTATTCAAGCCTCCAGTATTATAAACGAGGCCCAAATAGGTAAAGTGTCTTATCTGAAGCCAAAAGATGAGAAATATCAGAAATAATCCTGGAGACCAGGCTTCCGACTTCTGGATTACTGTTTTCTCTACACTATAAAAGTATTTTCTGAATGAAAACAGAGTTACACCATTTTTTAAAATTTCGATTTCATTCTAAACCCCTGTGCTGAATGTCAGAGCATCAAAGAATTTCTCCTTTCTTTGATGAAATGGGGAATTATTTTCTTGAGACTATCAGAAGTCGTGTAATGCCATTTGCTCCTATGAAATATATCCTAGTGCAATAGTAGATGGGAATTTAGTAGGGAGTTGGAGGTTATAGATTTAACACATATTGAGCATCTAAAAAATGCCAGCAATTGCCCTAAAGCATTGTAATATGCTGTAGTTACATTAAAACTATGTGTATACAAAGATACATATGTAAATGAATTAAATGAATTATTTTAGACAATTTTTAATTAGCACCCTTGAGGGGTTTCAGGACACTAACAATTTTGATGAGAAAAAAACTAAAACTTTCACTAAGAAAAGTGATTAAATAGAAGAAAAGTTATTATTTTGTTGCCTTTAATTAAAAGTGAGTAAGAAACTCACTTAGAACAAAACTGAACAAGACTGTACCAGATATTCAACAAGACTGTTCCAGATATTCAACAAAAAAGTCTGTACTAAAATGGCACCCACCCCAATTTTTTCATAATCTCATCACTCACATTAGTTTATTTTGGTACCATGATCAAAATGATGACATCTGTAGGGTTTTGCTACTGGTTGATTAGTTTCCCTGGTCTATTATTCTAAGAGGGCAGAACTATGTCTCCCTTGTTTCTTGTTCATCATTGTAATTTCCAGTGCTACAATGCCTGTCAGTTAGTAGGTGTTTAATAAATGTGTTGAGAAAACGAATGAACTAATAACAATTACAATTCTAGGGAAGTCATATAACAAAAGAATAGAAGTTTTAATAATAAAAAGTTTGTGTGTGTGTATATATATATAATGATATTAGTTAACAATATGATAGTCATAACTATATTATTAGTTGTATATAGCATTACATATAATCAGTTACATATATAGCTATTAGATTATATATATAATTACATGTATAGATATATATAATGAACTATATTATATGTAACTAATAGTATTAGTTAATAGTAGCTACAACAGTTAGTAACAGTAGTAACAGTAATTGTAACTAAACAAATATATTCACTTCATTTTATATATATGTATAAACAAGCTGAATTCCATGTCTACTAAAACAAGATTAAGATAATAATTTTAATTTATATTATGAGCACAAAAGTGTGCTATGTAGCCTTTAGATACTGTATAAGATAGATTCATATTAGTCTGGATTAGCTTAAGTATGGTCTCCTGGGTAGTTAAATTAGATTAAACCAGTTTAAAAACAAAGAATTCAGTTTTACTCCAATATATCAGATGACTGTGGATGAATTTCCAATGAATATTTCTATGGTTAGTTTTCTTGATTGCCCTGGTTTAGTTAAATTCATTTAGAAAATATGTATTTTCCCATGACTATATGCAAGATACTGTTCTAGGTACAGGAAATAGAAATATAAGGAACATATGGCTCTTGCCCTCCAAGAGTTTCACCTGACAGATTCCTTAATGAGGAGTTCAGGAGTATACAGAACATCAAAGGAACAAGAAACTAGAAAAATCTTTGAAGTCAATAGGACAATTGAGTAATACCAAAATAGGACAAAAATTATAACTGAAAGTATGACACAGTTCAACTGGCTGGAATACATAAATATATTAATGCTCTTTGGCTTTAATTATAAATTATACACAGTTTTAGAGACTACATTAGGGTTCAAACAAAAAGGGTTATGTACCTTATTAGAAATACCATGTATCATTTCAATAT
This sequence comes from Pan paniscus, assembly GCF_029289425.2. Classification (NCBI taxonomy): domain Eukaryota; kingdom Metazoa; phylum Chordata; class Mammalia; order Primates; family Hominidae; genus Pan; species Pan paniscus. The sequence continues at coordinate 68,819,334 of NC_073254.2, forward strand.
TAATTGATATTCTATTTGAAACAGGTGTGGCTGCTGACCGAATAGCAATTCAGTCTAAGGGTCGATACACGGCCAATCTATCCCCTCAGAATTTGATCTCTTGCTGTGCCAAGAACCGTCATGGATGCAATAGTGGAAGCATCGATAGGGCTTGGTGGTACCTGAGAAAACGTGGGTAAATAGCTGCTCAACATGTGTTTCTAGGATTTTTATGAATGATGCATTGTGTTAGAACAAGGAAAATAATCCCAAGATTTTTACAAAAAAGTACTTAAAATATATATACTACATCTACATGAATATAAATATGCTACATTTAAATATATACTATATTTCTTATCTATTGAGATTAGAAGCTATTAGAAACACCTCCTGAAGAATGTATACATTTCTAGCTAAATTAATATGAATTTTACTTTTGAAGACTCAAGTAAATATTTTCTTTTTGTTGCTCTGAGCCAAGTGAGTCCCCACAGACAGAATAAAATAATCAGGGTTGCTGATCTCTCTGCTGTGCTTTTCAGTTACCCAGATTGATGAACAGATAATGTCAGGTAAAATTAGGCTAAACTTAAGAATAATAATATAAAGAAATAATTTACAGTTGTTTCAACTCATCAGTATTGTTCATTAATTTTCTCCACTCCATTTGATGAAAAATGGGGGCTGCATTTCCTTACTTTCATGTAGGCTGATACCCATATAACATCCTTGTGTCTTCTATAAGAGCTGATCTGCTAAAAAGCTGAGTTATTCAGCTAAGGAAGCTGCAGCTGATAAAGAGTGTTGTATATATGTACTGCTCACTTGCTCTTCATCATCCACTCAGTGCTCTGGGTCTGCTATAGGACTAGTTAGATGCTATAGAAAATTGTGGATGTCAGATTTTGATGGGTTGCAATAAATTGCTTTAAGTTTTTTCATATGTTTTGCCTAAAATGTGGTACTTTGAATGGGCAACTTAGGCTGATACTTTCCTTGTGTTCTAGTGCTTGGTTGGCTTGTATTTTGTATTATGATAAAAAATAACAGCCCTTTAAGAACTTAAAAATGTAAATTATTATTGAGACCCGACTAAATCTCATTGTATTGGATTGCTTGGGGTACTGTAACAAAATTCCATAGACTGAGTGTCTTCAACAGCAAACACTGATGTTGTGGAGGCTGCAAAATCCAGGACCAGGCTGATTTGGTTCTTGGTGAGGGCTCTCTTTCTGGCTTTCAGATGGACACCTTCTCACAGTGTCCTTACATGATGAAAGAGAGCTCTGGTTTCTTCTTTTTCTTATAAGGGCACTAATCGTATCTATTATGGCCCTAACCTCATGACATCCTTTAAAGTTAATTATCTCCCAAAGGCCTATCTCCAAATATCATTACATTGGGTATAAGTGCTTCAACATATGAATTTTAAAGTGACACCATTCAGTCCACAGCACTCATCATTTAATACAAATGTAATGAATTTGATGCAATATTTTTTAGGTTGTTTGAGTGTTTTCAATGGTTTTGCTTTTGTCATGTTCTTTCCTCAGATTCTCATGCTGTGTTGGAAACTATTACATTTTCATGAACCAATCCTAGTGGATAATTCTATGGCCATTTCAGCATAGAGTATCTACAATACCATTACCATGATTTTATTTCCCTTACAATTTACCTTTTTATTCAATATTATTATGTTTGAATTGGTGCCAAATAATTTGTACCTTGCTATGTTTACTTTCAAAATCAGAAATCAAAATGATTTTCTCTATCTTTTAGATAATACACATGTCTGATAGTTTTCTACTTTATTAACATTTAATATTATATTAATATTATACTATTTCCCTCAAAGTGCCACGAACTACAGATATATAATTGTTTGTATTATGTGAACAAATCTATAACTTAATAAAAATATACAAACACAAAAACAAAACAAAATAAAAACTTTAAAGTTACAACTTACATAATTTTAATATCCCATCTGGAAATAGTCAGATTCATTGTCTTGTTTATATGAAATTTTAAATTTAGCTCTTCCAAATTATAATTATATAAACAGGTTGAAGGGGTCCTTCCCCTATTAATATTACCACAGACTTAATATTGACAGCCATTTTTTATCTTCAGGAAATTCTATACTACAGATAGAATTATTTATAAAAAATTGAACAAAGCAAGATTTTTAAAATTATAATGAAAAGAGGAGGGTAGGGAAGAGTGTAATGTCATTGAGCTTCTGTGTTGGAGTCACTCACTATTTTGAAAATTATGCATGTAAGTAACCAGAATAATTTATGAATGTTTAATTCAGTAAGATTAAATATAAAATGGATATTATGACATTCTCCTAAATATTACCTTTGCTTCTTTGCTTATTCCTCATAGACTGGTATCCCACGCATGCTATCCACTTTTCAAAGACCACAATGCTACCAACAATGGATGTGCCATGGCAAGCAGGTCTGATGGGCGAGGAAAACGGCATGCCACGAAGCCATGTCCCAACAATGTAGAAAAATCTAACAGGATCTATCAATGTTCTCCTCCATACAGAGTCTCTTCCAACGTAAGTATAAATGGCAAGAATCAAGAATAGTTGGCTTTCTCAAATGTATATAGCTCTACTGTAACTAAAACAATTTAAAAACTATTTAAAACTATTATATTCTAAAATAAATGTTATATTTTCATGTATAATTTTTAATATTTTTAAGGACTTTCAGTTTGGGTATGATGTCTTATCTTTGTAACATTAGCAGTGTAAAGGATTGACTTAAATTTAAAAATGTCCAAGGAAATAGGGTTTTAAAATTATGTTTCATAATATGTGTATATACATATTTGAACTTGACAATTAAAAGTTAAGTTAAACACTTTTTCACTGACTTTTTTGTGGTATTAGCTCATTTTATCAATCCTTTGCCTCACTCAACAAAATAATTTAAGAGGACCTGGGTCTAATAGAAAAAAGAGTCCCTTGGATTCTAGTTTGTCTGTTAAAAGCCTAGGCGAATTTACTTCATCATATCAGTGTTCCCCAAGCCTTCTCGTTTTCAGAATTTGTGAACCTCCAGTGTCTTCTAATTATCTCCAGAATACAATTCGGTGTTCTAACCATAGCACATTGGCCTTTCATGAGTTGGTTTTGACGTACTACTTTTATACACTCATGTCCTGCCAGCATCTGCCACTCTACCCAGCCATAATGCTCCTGATACATAGAACTAGTCTCTGTTCCCCAGGTACACCATGCTCTGTTATACTTTTCCACTTAGCTAGGTGATAATTCCTCTGATGCAAATGGTTATCAAGCCTTTCCATCTAGAATGCCAAGCAAATGTCAAGGCCCAGGTAAAAACTTCATCTTCTCTGTGACGTTTTCCTTGATTTCCAGGCAGAATTAATTTTCCTTTTTTGTTTGCAAACATAACACTTTGTGCTTGTCTCTACAATGGATCTTATTATATAATAATGAAATTAGTAGTGTCATTCAACCAAAATGTAAATACCTTGAGTATAGGTGCAGGGTCAATATTTGTTCCTGTCATAGTTTCTGGCATGTACTTTGTGCTCAATATGCACAGAAAAATGGATGAACGAGTGCCCTGCCTCCCTACAGAGGGCTTCATTATACATTAGGAGACGTCATAGAAATATTTGTACTAAAGCTACTGGGACATCTAACTAAACAATCATTTGGCATACCTCTTGTGAGAAAAAAAATTAGAGGTACTAGTAATCTCCACTAATTAAATATTGCTTTAACTTACATTGTTTATTTCTATATAACCATAAAAGGCTATTGTATTTTCTCTCCACTCCAAATTTACTATTTAGTGATAAATGTCATTAAAACAAATGGGTGCATCTTGTCTTTAACAATTTCATTAATGTAGCATAATATACATGAGTTTTTCAAAGTACAGTTGAGAGTAAATTGCAAACACTTAACATTGTACACCAATCAATGGGTTTAGTATGCTCTGATAACAATGATATTGCTTATTCATATTTTTCCATCCAGGAAACTGAGATAATGAAAGAAATCATGCAAAATGGACCAGTTCAAGGTAAGCTTGAATGAAATACGTTTTTTTCTTATTCATTCCTTTAATAAACAACATTACATTGAGCTCATGTAATAGGAGTTTAATAAAATAAAGAAAATTTTTACTTTAAGAGTATCCAAAAGGCTTCAACAGTTCTAAAATGAGTGCAATTATGAGAAATATGCTTACCTATATCTTAATTAGCTGCCATTTTATTTTCAGAAGATAGACTCATTTATAAATTGAACTCTTAAATATTAATGACACATTTGATGAATAACTCCGAAGTCTTTCCAAAGTGATCATGGACCAACAGAAAGTCCAACATGAAATGCCAACTGACTAATTTGTAATGAAGCTTACTTTATTTATTCAGTCATATTTAAGAATCATACATACAGTTTTCTTATCTTCAGTTTAAATAGATTAGGTAGTGGATTGAAAAAATTGAGGATTAATATTTTCCTTCTATTAGCTCAAAATAAAGCGAGTAAACTAGTGTAATTTGCATTTTACAAAAGGTTTTCAATTTTGATCAATTTTGTAAATGTTTTATTTAAACAGTAAATAATGAAATCATACAGTTACTGGTTGTATATTGCCTTTGATTTATATCATCTCTTATGATAATTTATTCTGCTTACCTGTTGAATTTTATTTTGCATCAATGACCTGAATAAGGGTAAACTCACAGAATATATTCCCTGTATAAACATTGGCTTGAAGTGCATGGAAGAACAAATCCAATGAGGTCTAAAATGAAAATTTAGGTTGTGAATACTGAAGGGCCCGGAATATATTATCAATGCAGTGGAATAAAAAATAGGCCAAAATTAAATGTAAAACATTTGGTACACACTTAAGGAACTGTTGCCAATTTTAATTTTTCTGAATACTGAGCTAATTAGTATCGGTTAAATATATATAGGCAGGAATCATGGATTTTATAATTGTGTTGGATGAATTTTTATTGATCATTATCACCACTTAGCATTTATTGAGAAACCACAGCCTACATAAACATGTCCTGAATTTAATTTTTAAAAATTATGGGACATTACCCAAAACCTGAAACAAATGAAGAGAAATTTTCTCTTCCCCCTTACAGCTGTGTCATTTGTTGGTTATTCGAAGAGTGAGGGAATTAATATCTAATTTCAATGCATGCTCCATTAAGTGGTGCTTGTGTGACAAATTTAAAAGATCACAGGCATTTGGACTCAAGGTTACACTAAAATATCCCAACTTTGGCATTTGCTATTTAAATAACTTTGGGCAATTTACTTAACCTTTCAGAAACTCCAAGTTGTTGTATTATTGTTCCAAGTGATTTTTTTTCTTTTTCCCTCTCTCTCTCCCTCTTTTTTTAATCAATCAAACAATTTTGAATTGTAATTATTTAAAATTGAGAAAATTTAAATACCTTAGATTTATTTTATGGCCATATACTGAAATGCTCATAAATTTCACAGAACGAATAAAAAATAAAGACATAACATTTCAAAGCAATAAAACAAAAATGCAAGTTATTCAACATTCATTTAACAAAGATTTCTTGAGAACCTGCTTCCCGCTAGCCTAAGCCAGGAGCAAGAGACGAGCAACAACCAAGCCTCTCAACCGTGTTATAATTCTGTATCATGAGTTTGCTGCAGTTTTCCAAAAGTAAAATTGCATGATTGTAACTTATATAGTTATATATTCGTGAATTTATCAAGTCTGTTTGGTATCAGAAACTGCAGAAAGAAGCCATCTTTCAGGTAATTATGGTGGCTTCTCATCCTTTTTCTTTAGTTGGCAGTGTTTTTCAGGAATAATGAATACATTTTATTTATGATGCTTACAGGAAAGTTGAATCATAAGACCTCAAAGAGTCAATGGTTCTACAGAAAAGAAAAGCCACTAGCAATATCTTCACATTTTTATAAATGGATAGAATGCTGGTTGACTCTTCTTGCTATAAATGTTACAGGATTGCCTGGCCTGGCATACGGCATTTCCCGTCTCAGTACGAAAGAGTGTAAAAGCCAATAGAACCCTGAATGAATAACTTTGTGTACATTCTTCTAAAATCTGTAGGATTGAAAATAAGTATAGGTGATGGATAGAGAACAAAAGCAGAGATCTGCATAAAGTACAGTTACATAAATTCTTAAAATCCTCTAGGAATGTGTTTTAGAGTAGATAAAGAAGTTTTAACCTCTTTTGCGACTATTTGCACAGCATCAGAAAAGGCATGGAACATTAAAAAATGAAACAAAAACTGCAACATTGAAAAGTTATATTTAACTTTGGAGTATAAGCTTTTTTAAAGGATCTGTCAAACACTAGTTACCTTACTTCCTATTTTATTTAAAATGCTTGTCAAATTAAGACAAGTATTGTACACAGTTATCAAGCTATACATATCTAATCCCAATTAAAAATTTTCAAATTCATATCTTCTATAAGAGAAGTTTAAAGGCTTCACCCTGAATTGCCAAAGCCCTTCAACAAAGCAGCACACAATAGAGAGATGAAGTAATTTAGGTGAGGGAAGGAAGGAGAGCTTTCTAAAATATAAGCCCTGCTTTTTAAAGTGTACAACATTGCTTATCTCTCCAGAGCTGGGAGGATGAAATTCTGTCAAAGTTTTATTTTGCCAGGAGTTTGCTTTTTTATGCCAACTCACAAAAGAAAGGTTTGTATTTACTTATGAGGATTAACAACAATTGCTTTAAGCCCAGTTTGCTAGGCTCTGCTAGCTTAATTGGGATTTTAAGAGGCTTGTGGTAAAACACAAGGTTAGTGGAGAAATAGCAATCACTGACCAAGTATAGTGTGCTTTTGTTGCAAGGGCTTAATTTTTGGTAGTAGTGTCTCTGTTGATTAAGACTAGATGGTGTTTTAAAAGCATAATGTGTACTTAATATTCTAAATAGCTAAAAGTTGTTTTTATAAGATAACAAAAAATATTGCAACTAATTAATTAAGTAGGAAAGAAAATTAGGCTGAATCACACAGCCCCTTCTTAGATTCATCTCCTTGCAATTTATCCATTGGTTGTTCCGTGAAATTTTCTGGTGGTTTTTAAAGATGATATTTTAATACTGTGCCATTTGTTCTGTTGGATTTTATTTTAGCCATAATGCAAGTCCGTGAAGATTTCTTCCATTATAAGACAGGGATATACAGACATGTTACCAGCACAAATAAAGAATCAGAAAAATATCGAAAGCTTCAGACACATGCAGTCAAACTCACTGGGTAAGGCAATTAAACAAAATTCATTTAATTCTTTTGGAAAATGAAACTGAAAATAAGAATATGCAGTGTTTTAAATGCTAGAATCCCCTTTGTAGGAGAGATTGTGATACAAATGAAAAATGATCTAAACCTTGCCACTATTTAGTCATTAAAGTCCAGTAAAAGGCTAACTCAGCATTCTGGGAAAAATGATCTTTTCCTACCTCTCACTTCTTGTGATTATGTCCTTAAGAATCTGTTCTAAGGTCAAAGAACATGTATTATTGAAATAAATTCTACATAAGGCATAATCAAGGGAAGAGAGCAAATCCAAGGCGTATTATGGTTTGGGGAGATGGTTTTGAATAGAATTGCAAATAGCAAAGATTAAGCAGGAAGAGAAGTAAGGTCACCTATAATTCAATATAAGGTTACTTTATATTTATGTGAGAATTGTAGAAATTAGATTGATCAATTTTTAAGTAAAATATATTAATCTATGCAAGGGAAAGAAAGAAGTTCAAAATTTGGTGGTGGCATTTCAAGAGTGAGTAATTTTACAAGTAGGCTGTACTCTGAAAGACAGTGTGGTTATGAGACCACTTTCCCAGTGCCTTCTCAATTTTATTCTGACTAAAACATCTCATAATGTCTCACTCTAGTTCAAATGAAATGCTACAAAGTTTTATTTTCCATCTAAAAATCTCACTCTTCTCATATTGCATATTATGGTAAATAACTTCATTCCCATTGAACATGTCTTTAATGACTTAATTTTATTGAGCCTACGCAAAACAACCTCACCTACAATCAAATTGTTGTCTTCTCCTTACTGATCTTTGAAACACCTTTAAGTCAGTTCTAAGCTATGTAGACAAGCTGTCTTGTGTGATGCTTCCTTAATCGTTGTCCCTCCTTTATTTTAAATACTCTAATATTTCAATTACAAAATTATCACATTTCTTTGAATCTAAGATAATACTAATTTTATGACTGTGCTGATTTCATGAATATGAAAATACATGTATCTTAGGATTGAAGAATGTGATTTTCATGTTAATGTAGGATGCTGAATCTACAAATTGGAAAAAATGTAACGTGTGTGTGTATGTGTGTGTGTGTGTGTATTTATAAATGTTTTCACCATTCCTAGATAATAACCTCTGTTGAAATCTTGGAGTATTTTTAATGAATCTCCTAGATATATAACTATTGAGAAACAAAGAAAGAAGGAAGGAAGGAAGGAAGGAAAGAAGGAAAGAGATTTCACAGGAAAACAAGATAGTGCAGTACTTCAAATTTTTTGAAAAGGAAAATTTTGCTAATGTTTTCTCTAGCAGTATATAAAAATGCCAGTTTCTCAACATTCTTTCAAACACTGGGTTTGAAAGAAACACTTTTCCATTTTAATAGGGTTATAAAACTGAATAGTTTTAATTACTCAGAATCACTGGTCTTTGGAAGCCTATGGTAGCTTCCTATTACCCTACTTTTTAAGGTTATATGGAACAAGGTGCTTGCCTTAATTTTTAAAAAGTGTATCATTTTTAATAAAATGAAGATACACTCTCTACTAAAATTAACAACTTAAAAAGAAGATAGTAAGAAATACCAAATCAGGCCAGGTGTGGTGGCTCATGCCTGTAATCCCAGCACTTTGGGAGGGCAAGGCGAGTGGATTGCTTGAGGCCAGGCATTTAAGATAAGCCTGGCCAACATGGTGAAACCCCCTTTCTATAAAAAAAATGCAAAAATTAGCTGGGCATGGTGGCAGACACCTGTAATCCCAGCTACTCAGGAGGCTGAGGCACGAGAATCTCTTAAACCCTAGAAGTGGAGGTTGCAGTGAGCTTAAATCTGCACTCTGGGCAACAGAGTGAGACTCTGTCTCAAAAAACAAAAATTCCCAAATTATGTCATATTAATGCTCAAAGATCATTATTATCATATTTGGTAAAAAACATGTCAGGTAAGTCTTCTCTTGCTCTCTCTCTCTCTGTTAGTGAAAAGTTTGACAAACAAAAATAAGAAGACAATATAGGATAAGTCATTTAAAACTATTGCTATTCAGGCTAACTTTACTTGAATTTAATAAAATTTAATTAAAAGAGACATTTTTGATTCTTCAACAAAGGATAAGTTCTTGTCTAAATCTCTCTTCATTTATTGTAGACTCCAGGCCCTCTTAGCTATTCAAGGACATGCAGAAGCAATTTCTCCTTTTTCTTCTCTGTAATCATTTCTATTTCTACCACCATACAAATAGTGTTGTTGTTATCCCTCAGATTAAAAAAAAAAACTCAGCACTTTTTTGGACTCTGCTTCCTCCACACTCCATTTATGTTCACTCTTTACAGCAAACTCCTTGCAAGATTTGCCTGGAATCACTTTCAGTTCTCTTTCCAATCTTTCTTAAACTGCACCAATCATGTTTTCATTACTCCCGTCCTCTTCACAAAAATAGCTATTTCAAGGTTATCAAAGGCATCCACATTGCTAAATTCATTGGTCAGATCCCAGACCTGCCCATCCTCTTCATCTGATTTTTTTCTTTTTGGCCACAACTTTGCAGTGTACTTTGCTGCATTTTCCCCCCTGTACTTCTACACTTCTTAACGTTGACATGCCCTAGTCTCAGGTCTTGTTTCTTCTCTTGCTTCTAGTCTCACTGTGTCTGGTGAGCTCATCATTCTCTGAGTTCATCCTGGCTTTAAGTGCCATCTAAAAGCTGACATCAACTGAATTTATATCTCAGCTCAGACCTCTTTCCTGAACTCCAGACTCATACATTCTATGACCTATTTGACATCATCACCTGGATACCTTATTAGGGAGTGAATGCTTCAAATTCAGCACTTCCAAAACAGAACTCCTGATCTTCTCCCTTTATTCTTGCTAAACAGCATCAATCTTTTCTGTCTTAATTAATGACAGCTCTGTTCTTCCATATTCTCTGCTGGAAGCCTTGGAGTCATCCTTTATTCCTTTACTTCACAATTTACTTTCAATATGTCACAACCTCTTTTGGCCCTTTCAACGTATATCCAGAACTCAACCACTGTTTACTATCTGAACTACCATCACCCTTGCCTAAGCCACCATTGCCTGTTATTTTGTACCTGGATTACTGAAGTAGCTTCTAACAAATTTTACTGCATTCATCTTCGCTCCTTGACAGTCTAGTCTCAACATAGAAAACAGGGTTTTCCTTTTAGAACTTTAGATCTTGTTATTATTTGTTCAGAATCCTACAATATATTCCCAATTCCATCAGATTAAAAGCCAAATTTCTCACAATGGCTTATAAAGGGCCAACATATTCTGAGGACTCTCCTTCTTGCCGACTCCCACTCCCATCAACTTTCTCATCTCAACTCCTACCCATCTGTACCTTGATTTCCTGCTCTAGTGATTATTTAATGCTTCAGCAACATGTACCCCAGTGCCTTTCCCTCTACCTAAAATGCTCGTCTACTGTATATCCAGTTCCTTAGTGTCTGTGTCTCCACCCAGTCTCTGGTCAGGTCTCACCTTCTTAATATGTCCTCCCTGGCTGCCCTATATAATTTGTGACTTGCCCTCTGCTCCAGCAATCCTGATCCCCCTACCTGCTTTATTTTTAAAAATTTTATACAATTATCACTTTTTAACACAATGTATAATTTAATTAGCTTTTTTATGTTGATTGTATATTGTCTGTCTTCTTTACTAGAATGACGTTCCATGAGAGCTGGTGTCTGTATTATTTACTGAGGTAGCCAAACCACCAAATACGGTACTGATCCGCTGATCAGTAATGCACTTAATGTTTTCTCTTTTCAACGAATGAATGAGTTTTTTCCTTATGTTCTGCACTAGTTTTCCTTTGCTGTTACTTATCTTTACATGTAGAAGTTATTCGTCAAAAAAAAAAAAAGATTAGGGAGAAATTAGAGGAGATAGCTGAGGCACTCTTCAGCTTCGATTCAAGTTTGTAAATGTTGAACCTGTGCTCATCAGATCAACCTTTGCTGTTATCCTGGGAGTTCTGCCCTTAGTTCATAGCTCAGATAGTTTGATGGGACTTATAATAAATCCCTTACTACTACTCTTTGCCTTTCTTTTTTACTTCACCCTGCTGCATCATTTAGCCAACAACCCTGAAGGGCTGGCCTGGATTTTGGCAACCCAATTGACTTCCAGTATGAGATTTCTTTTTCAGCTGACCTCCGATGGGTAGTACGGGAAGGGATTGACATCTGATCGCATTAGCTTGCAAATGGTCCTCATTACAAAAATCTTAAGGGGTGTTTCTAGACTGCATTATGTACTTCTAAGGGGAAATTTTTCCTATTCAGGTCCAGTGGTGCAGGGGAACGGTTTTGGTGAATGCCGTCTCAGCACCCATTTTTACTTCGGTACAGAACAAAAGGTTTTTTTGTTATTCAACAAAGTTGTGTTTTGAAATTATGACCATTTGTTTGAATTTATTAAAGATAGAAATCATTAAGGTCTTAAAATTCATTCCATTTTATTGTGCTTTTCCATTCTTAATTGTTCTGGGGCTTTTTAGGAAGGTAAATGGAATAAAATGTCTTAACAGTGTCACTGTAACTGGAAATTCAGCTCTACCAAAGTTCCATTTCCAGTAAGTTCAAAAGTCTAATTCCTTCTAAACTTTTTCCTATATATGTTTCATTATCAATTTTTGCCCAATCTAGGGGCTTCCTTGATCTAGAAAAAATTTTCTACCACACACTAGGTAATTGACCTATACTTTTCTATTATTCATAGAACTAAAATTCCATTCACTGTTTGGAGCCTCCTTTGATTTATTAGAACTGACCATTTATAATTTCTACCACCTATTTAGTCATATTGGTCATGTTTTCTTTTCTCTAATTCTATATTCATTCATGCTCAGTTTGAACAAGATGTAAATGTGTTTACATTTAATCTTCTATCATTGTGTATTCACATTTGGTGTGTCAGTTGCAATAGTGAATTCACTTTATAAACTCCTAGAAAACTGGGATCTTTATAAATTTACTTTACTCATGTAACAATTAAGGCCAATTCTGCTAGTAGGCAAATTAGTTTTGGAAAATATATACTTTTTAAATTTTACAAATATCTTAAGTCACCTGAGCATTGGTAGGTGCCCTGGAGCAGTTAGATTTTAATTCATTTATCCATTAGGATTTCCTGATTTGGTAATTACTACATTCAAGAAATGAATGCATTAATGAATTAGAGAGCAATCAAATAGCTCAAGTAAGTAAATATTCCTTATCAGAGAACTTAATATACTCCTAAGAAGTACCTAACTAATGTATCACGACAAATTCTGTTTGCTGCGCTTTTTGTAGAAGGTGAAAGTATTAGATTAAACTTATTGAAAAAACGAATTTGATCTTCTATCAAGTGCCCAGAGCTGGGAAATACAAGGAGGATTGATTTATTGTCCTCCTCTTAAGGAGTTTAGCGGGTGAGGCCGATACATTCGCAATTGATTCTAGCATAAGGTGATAAAGGCTATATATTCCCATACGTATAACTCACAGGACTGTGGTAGGTAGATACAAACCTGTAACACATATATTTGCTCCTAATAGCCTTATTTCCCCCCCTCTTCCCTTTCAATAACTCTTTCATCCCCATTTTGAATGCTATGTCTATAAATGCATTTAATTGAATAAATAACACGATTTATTTTGAAATACGGCCTCATTTTATATACCAATAAAAAGAGGAAAATATTTCCGATTAAACTAAGAAACTCCGTCGATTATGGTATGAATCCCAATTTTAGAGATGTTAAAATGTCATGAAAGTGTGTTTTACGATCAACAAAATATGGTATTTCAGATTTTTATCCCAGCCAATATTCTCCCTATTATGGTCCTATTCCACATCTCCGTGCCCATTAGAATTTGCCCTGTGTCCCTGTCCATTGAAGGTCTAAGCTTTATTTAATCCCCAAGTCTCAAGTTGGTTGTAATGCATTAATGCCATTTACTTTTGCTTATAAATCTTAGGAATTAGTGCAATAACTTAAATGAATAAATTCAACAGTAAAATTTTTAGAAAATTACAGGAAAGAATTAGTATAAACATTGACTTTTTTTCATCTTGTCACCCCTGTTTATGGAGCAGAATCTTACTGAAGATATATAGTCCTACCTCATCTTATTGTGCTTTGGTTTCTTGTGTTTCACAGATACTGTTTTTTTTTTTTTTTTTTTTTTTTTTTTTTTTTTTTTTTTTACAAATTGAAAGTTTGTGGCAACCCTACATGGAGAAAGTCTAAAGGTACCATTTTTTCCAACAGCATGTGCTTGCTTGAGTCTCTGTGTTACATTTTGGTAATTCTCACAATATTTCAGACTTTTTCATTATTATATGTGTTATGGTGACCTGTGATTGGTGATCTTTGGTGTTATTATAGTAATTATTTTGGGGTGCCGCAAACAGCACCCATATAAGATGGCAAACTTGATTGTTAAATATTGTGTATGTTCTAACTCTTCTATCAATGGGGCGTTCTCCCTTCTCTCTCCTTTCCTTAGGCCTATCTATTCCCTTAGACACAACAATATTAAAATTACGGTAATTAATACTCCTATAAAGGCCTCTAAGGGTTCAAGTGAAAGGAAGATGTATTAGTCCACTCTTACACTGTTATAAAGAACTACCTGAGACTGGGTAGTTTATAAATAAAAGAGGTTTAATTGACTCATAGTTCCACAGGCTGTGCAGGAGGTATGACTGGAGAGGTTTCAGGAAGCTTACAATCATGGCCAAAGGGCAAAGGAGAAGCCATATCTTCACATGGCGATAGGAGAGAGAGAGAAAAGGGAAGTGCTACACACTTTTTAAACAACTAGATCTCATGAGAACTCACTATTACAAGAACAGTAAGGGGGAGATCCACTCCCATGATCCAGTCACCTCCCACTAAGCCCCTCCATAATACTGGGGATTGTAATTCAACATGAGATTTAGGTGGGGACACAGAGCCAAACCATATCAGAGTAGTCACACATTTCTCACTTTAAATCAAAAGCTAGAAATGATTAAGCTTAGTGAGGAAGGCATGTTGTTGGAGATTGGCCAAAAGTTAACCCTCTTGTACTAAAAAGTTGGCCAAATTGTGAATACAAAAGAAAAAACCTTGAAGGAAGTTAAAAGTGCTAATCCAACAAATATACAAATATTAAGAAAGCAAAGCAGCCTTATTGCTGAAATAGAAAAAGTTTTAGTGGACTGGAAAGAAGATCAAACAAGCCACAAGATGTCCTTAAGCCAAAGCGTAATTCACAGCAAGGCCCTACCTTTCTTTAATTCCATGAAGACTGACAAAGGTGAGTAAGCTGCGGAAGAAAGGCATGAAGTTAGCAGAGATTGGTTCATGAGGCTTAAGAAAGGAGGCCATCTTCATAATATAAAAGTACAAAGTGAAGTAGCTAGTACTGATGGAGAAACTGCAGCAAGTTATCCAGAAGATCTAACTAAGATAATTGATGAAGGTGGCTACACTAAATAACAGACTTTCAATGTGGGTGAAACGGTCTTCTATTGGAAGAAGATGCCATCCAGGACTTTTATAGCTAAAGATGAGACATCAATGCCTGATATCAAAGCTTCAAAGGACAGGCTGACTCTCTTTTTAGAGTCTAAGGTAGCTGGTGACTTGAAGTTGAAGCCAATGCTTATTTACCATTCCAAAAACCCTAGGGCCCTTAAGAGTTATGCTAAATTAACTCTGCATGCATTCTAGAAGTGGAACAATAAAACCTGGATGACAGCAAATCTGTTTATAACATGGTTCATTGAATATAGTAAGCCCACTGTTGAGATCTGCTACTCAAAAAAAAACATTCATTTTAAAATATTGCTTGTCATTGAAAATGCACCTAATCACCTAAGAGCTCTGATGGAGATGTACAAGGAGATTAATGTTGTCTTCATGTGTGCTAACACAATACTCATTCTGCAGCCCATGGAACAAGAGGTAATTTCTACTTTCAAGTGTTATTACTCAAAAATGCATTTCATAAGGCTATACCTGCCATAGATAATTATTTCTCTGATGGATCTTGGCAAAGTCAATTGAAAACTTCTGGAAAGTGTTCTGCATTCTAGATGCCATTAAGAACACTTGTGATTCATAGAAGTTCAACATATCAACATCCACAGGAGTTTGGAAGAAGTTGATTCCAATCCTCAGGGATTACTGTGGGTGGATTTCGAGACTTTAGTGGAGAAAGAAACTGCAGATGTGGTGGAAATAGAAAAACAACTAGAATTAGAAGTAGAGCCTGAAGTTTTGACTGAATTTCTGCAATTTTATTTTATAAAGGAAAGGTAGAAAGTGGTAAGAAGACATATGATAGATTTGGCCCAGTTTTGAAGATCTGAGAAATGTCGCTGAGGAAGTAAAGTCTGAGCTGGGATTTATGGGTTGTATAGAAACATGCAAAGGGAGCAACTTGTGTGAAGTCCCTATGCTTAGAAGACTACACAACACTGTGTGAACACAGGGAAGATTGTATTTGCTGAATCACAAATGGCAGGACTTCTAGACCATATCACAGATTTTTGTCGAGGATGTTAAGTATGTGGTTAAAGATATAAAGAGCAAAGGAAAGTAATTGAAGTTTTTTAAGTAGAAAAGTGGCATAATCTTTGTTTGCATTATTTAAAGATTGCTCTGAGTATAAAGAGAGTGATATAGAGGCAAATTTCAGTGTTGCAAGTTAAATACAAGAGTTTGGACTTGGTAAGATGGTGGAAGAGTTGGGACATATGAGTGGATCAAGACATATTTGGGGAGAAAAGCTGTAAGACATGATGTGAGTTTGTAATAGGGCATGGTGAAGGAGAAGTCAAGAGTGATCCACCTTTAGAATTATGGCAGGGAACGGTGTCATACAATGAGATGGAGAAAAAGTCTACTGTGGGATCTCATAGTTTAGAGATGTTTTTGAGACATAAAAGTGCCAATGGATATCAAAAAAAAAAAAAAAACAGGCAGACTTACTGATCTCAGAGGAGAGAGAAAAGTTGAGCATGGTTAGGGCTACACAGAAAAAGAAGACAGACTGATTGAGACTAAGCCATGAGAACATTCAATATTTATTTACTGACTAGAAAAGGATGAGTTTACAGAGATGGAGTGGGAGAGGCCAGTGAGGTTTAAAAAGAAAAAAGTAGGAGAGAGTTGCTAATGTAGGGTTTCTTAGAAAGCTGGAAGCCTGGAAAGGTTGGTATTCAAAGAGCATGCATAGAAATTGGTCTTAGAGAGGGGACCAAGTGGTAACTCTATTGTATCTGGAGAGAAAATGAGGTTAGTTGAAAATGTTTTGGTGTTTAGAGTAGTGGTAAGTTTAGAAAAATTTCTGTTGGAGTGCCTCTTTTATCTTTAGGAACTAGAAGGTTAGGTTATCTGTAGAAAAAAGATGTGGTGGGAGGAGAGGAATGTACAGTTAGAAATGTGAGGAAAATTAGATAGTTTGCGGTGGTCATCTAGGTGTTTAGGAGGGGAAGATAACCAGGGGAACCCAAAGGGATCATTAGGCATTGATAATAGTACCTTTCTGCCCTCTTGTGCGTGCTTTCTGCAGTTGTGGTCAACTGCTCATCTGTATGCAAAGAGAAATGGGAAAATGAGTTCATCCAAGACTGATGATTTTCCAAATGGGTGCAATAAAAAGTCAGAAACGAAAAAAGGGTTTAGGATATGCATAACACATCAACTCAAAGATTGATATGTTACTAAAATGACAGAAAGACTGATAAATGGCATAAGACTGATAAAAGGAGAGAATTGAGGAATTTGGAGAAGATAGAAAAATGATTGAGTCAAAATAGACTAAAAATATTTAATAATTCAAATATATTAATAGAAGTGTAGTTTTTGTTCACATAATAGTTTGCCATGATAATTCTGATCTCAGTGATTTTAGGATTCTTTAGTTTCTTTTTTGTTAGATTTTTAAAACCATTATGAGAAAATAAAAAAGTAATTATGTAATAATAAGGAAATAATATTTTACAGGTTAAGAACACAGTTTTATAAAGTGATTAAAAGCCATAGTTTTCTATTTTAGGTACCTCAATAAGTTACCATACTTTGTAGTCATAAACCATTGATATCTCTATATCTATCTATCTATCTATCTATCTATCTATCTATCTATCATCTATCTATCTATCTATATACCTATCATCTGTCTATCTAGCTCTGGTTAAAGATATTTGCCCTTTAGGAGAGCATAAAAATAATGCCTCAGTACTGAATTTTAATGTATTTTTACCATATTTTCCATACGAATAAATTTTAAGAAATCCAAGATCATAAATTATTATTTAGGGCAATTACAAATTATTTGACATAGTTTTGTTGGGGCCACCATTTGTTTTTCTCCATTTATCTTTTCTTTTTCCTCTGTCTTTTTGAAAAACAACTGAATGCTAAGCTGAATTTTCATGCTATGTTATGTTTAACCTCTGGCAAATTGATCAATTCACAGCAGATGTTTTAATTAGAGGTTCTTAATGCATGGGGAAGTCTAAGACAGTTGAATGAACATTTCTACTATGCTTATTTAGCAAATGCAAATAAATGTGCGATAATTAGTATAGACTTTGCAATAACATTTAATTCGGGTGTTAGAATGTCTTTCGATTGCAAAAGGCTTCTCTCTTCCTTGCACTTTTCTTTTTTGGTGGGGTGCACTGGTTTGAATAACAGTAGCCACTACAGCAAATAGACTCAAAATATTTAATAATTCAAATATATTAATAGAGGTTTGTTTCTTGTTCACGTAATAGTTTAGGATGGGTGCTTTTAATTGTTGGGCGACTCTCCTTTATATGGTTTCAGGGCTTTGAAGCTCTTCCCATTTTCTTGATCTATCATCTGTGAGGGTCACATGTTGTGATCTCATCCAGCCTAGGGACAATGAAGAAGAGCATAAGGAAGGCTTCTTAAATGTGCTTCTTAAAGCCTTAACTCAGAAACAATCCACAACTCCATTCATATTCCTTTGGCTAGAACTCATTCAGTGGCTCCACCCAAATGCAAAGGTGACTGGAAAATGAAAAGATTTGACAGGAACATTTTAATAGAGTTATATTTTGGAGTAGAATTCCAAATTTGCATAAATTTTAAAGGAGAAAACCCATTAGAGATTCAAATTTTGAGTTTGTAGAGAGCTACCTTGGTCTGTATCTCTCAGGGTCTCTGAGATTGTATGTTCTCTCTTTAGAGAGTCTTCACTGAGAAATTTAGAGAATCCCTGCTTTATAAGCTTGAACAGCCAGGTGCAATGGTGTGTGTCTGTAGTACCAGCTACTTAGGAAGCTGAGGCAAAAATCTTGTTTGAGCCTAGGAGTTCAAGAACAGACTGGGCAACATAGAGACCTTGTCTCAAAAATATGAATAAAGTAATACATGCTTTTGATATCAACTATATCCATAATCACAGTAGTAGAACTATCACTAAACAACTGTAGTAGAACTGTCACTAAATACAACCCTCATATTTTTAAAATCCTCATGAGGTGGGAATTATTATTTCATTTTGCCAGAAATAAGAGACTGAGAGTGTTAAGACAACTCTTCAGGTTATCTGACTTCAAAATTAATGGTCTATGAATACTGTATCTATATGCGTACACGTACGTGTATGTGTGTGTGTGTGTGTGAAAAGGAAAGATCCAGTGTCAAGATTCCTCAAAGTCTGGTTGCCTCTTAGGTTTTCTCAAGCAATTGCTCTGTTCCCTCTTTTACTAGAAAATTCTTTAGGATAAAAACAAATGCAGCTTTTTTAATATCTAAAATTATATTCTTTCTTGCTTTGAACTACATGTTTAATATATAGATTAAAATATTTGCTTAATTTTTCAACAAGAAATTCTTTAAAAACACATAATACATGTCAAGTACCATGGCAGGCATTAAGAATACAAATATCAATAGAATAGTGCCTCTGTCCTCAGCATCGAGAGAGAGAAGAGGGAGGGAGGGAGAGAGAGAGAGAGAGAGAAGAAAGTGCCAATGTCCAATGTCTTAAGTGTGTAGATGGAGGTAGGATAGGGATATACATTGAGTAGTGAAGATGTGCATTATCTAGGAAGGCACATAATTCCAAATCTGGGGACCAGGGAAGGTTGCCAGGAAAAAATGACACCTACTGTGGAATGTAGTCAGGCAAGTAGAAAGTATTAAGGATATATGAAAACAGAAGGCTGCTCCAGGAAATATGAGCAGGAAATGCCTAATCTCACAAGGAGATAGAATATGACATATTAAAGGAATCTGAAGGAACTTATGGGTAAGTGTAGAGCAAGGAGGAATCTAATAAAAAATGATACTAAGAGGTAGCCAAGACAGGGGGCCATTCTTCTATTTAATGATGACTACTTACTGATCTTGGAGCCTATCCTGGCTTTCTTCACTGTCTCTGAGTTTTCTTCACATTCTTCCATTGTTTCTATATTAACTTACATGCCTTTGCAGCAACATTGTTTGATTTACAGTGTAAATTCTAAGACATGTTCATGTGACATCTCTTTTCCCCGTATCCTTTGAAATGATGTTCCTGATAAAGAGACCAATATGTCTTTTACATTTGCAGGCAGTTCAGTTCAGCATCCTAGTTCTGAGTCATTCTACTTTGAGATAAATCTGAGTTTAGAAACTGTGACCAAAGAAAAGAAAGAGGATTTCAGTAAACTGCAAGGCAAGTAGTGGAAGCTGAATAACATTTTAAAAGTAAAAGGAATGTTTTCCTGATGCACTTTGGCAAAGATGAGCTCCGGGAAATACATACATAAATTTGCCTGACCTTGAAGTGCAAATAGTCTAATAGTGGAGACAGCTACATGGACAGGTAATATTGTAAATTCATTGGTTTAGAAATGAATGGCATAAAAGTATATAGAAGCAAAGAGAAGAACCCTACCTGAGCACGTGCAGGTGCTGTAGAGATGGTACAAGTGAAAACTAGAGTAGAAAATGGCCCAGAATTAAAGGCGAATGTGTTAATTATTCATTTGAGCAATCTCTACTGTGAACTCTTTATTGTTGTATTGTTCTTTGTTCATTTTTCTAGTAGAGTGCTAGTTTTTAAAACTTGTTGTGTATGAGCTCATTATGCATTGAAAGCTGTCTTAGTTCCTTCAGACTGCTGCAACAAAAATATCATACACTGGGTGACCTACACAACATTTATTTCTCACAGTGTTGGAGGATGGAAAGTCTAAGATTGTCGTATCAGCATACTTGGTGTTTGATGAAGAGCCTGCTTTCTTGTTCATAAATGACTGTCTTGCTGTGTCCTCACACAGGGGAGCTCTCTGTGGTGTCCTTTATAGGAGCTAATCCTATTCCTGAAGATTCCACCTTCATCAAGTAATCACTCCCAAACGCCCCACCTCCTAATACCATTGCAATGGGAGTTAAGATTTCAACATAGGAATTTTGGGGGGACACAAACTTTGAGTCCATAGAGAAGAAATATCCTTTTAGAATATTGACTAAACCCCATTATTGTTGGATTTTGTAATTTTATTTCTGATGGTTTTGACCTGTATAATATTTTAACTTTTATTCTAGACTTTTAAAAGTTATATATTATACTAAATATTATGTTACATATATGTTATAATATACAACATATAATATATTATAATGTATTATATATAACATATTATATAATTATATGTTATATATTAAAGTAATTATTAAGTAATAATCAAATAATAATTTAAATATTAAATAATAGTTATTAAATCATTATATTAATTATTGTTATACATTATTAAATTATTATGTAATTATGTCAAAAGTATGCCTGAAAGATATTTGGGCATATGATGTGTGGTGAAGATCTAATTTTTTTCTTCAAACTCTGAACTAAAAGCTTCAATATTGCATAATTAATAATGTACCTCTTCCTCACTCTTTTAATGCATTTTATTGCTTATTAAATTCTTATGTAAATTTATTAGGGTTTGATTCTGGGGTGTCTTGTTCAAAATACTCACTTTTATAATTCAATGTATTCCACTTAGTTTTACTACCAGGTATTGCACGCATTGCTTCATTGCTCTCATTTTTCTCAATATTTATGTAGTTATTTTCTTGTTTATTTTTCCAAGTGAGATTAAAAAACAAAACAAAAACCTCAGAACAACTTAAATTGAATTGTTTTAACTAATAAAGAAGATAATATAGGTATTTTTACTTTTTAAAAACTACTATTAAGTACCCTGCATTTTGTTTTCTTCAGATAAATGCTATATTTCAGGGATACTTACATTGAAATTTTGAAGGCTTGTACATTTTTTATTACACATTTGAAGGCTACATGTAGATATTTATGATATACAATATATGAAATATATTCAGATGTATTTTTAAATAATGTTTACTGTTTTCTGATCACAAAAGTAATAACGTAGATATTTGACATTTTTGAATCAAACATTCCTGGTTTTTGTGACTTGCAAAGTAGCCCTAGAATTCAAGAGTTATTTCAATATGTAATGTTTGTAAGAAAATTTGAAACATGAGCTGTAAGGCTGGTGTTTGAAAGTAAGTCACTTATGCTTGCTCCACATGAGCTTACTCATCTCCATATGCAGTAACTCTCACACAATTTTTAGAAAATCACTTTTTGCTTGTAAAAAGATGACATTCAGTGATAGAGAAAATTAGTAAAATTTAGAAAAGAAAAGAACTTTGGTCTATTGATATGGAAAGAAATACACTATTATACACATTAAAACAACTCAAAAGAAATCCAAAAGCTTGTTTCATGCTTACTAAATTGTTTGGAACTTTTAGAATGCAAGAGCACACATATATATGATAATCTCCATATGTATACTATATAAATAAATTTTAAAACTTTATAATCCAGGAGTTTTGAGCTAAAACATTAGAATCTTGTTATTAAGGTACATTTTAAAATTATACATTTCATGTTTAGGAATATTTTTGGCTGTATTAGGACTAGGAGCATGGTGTTGAGTTAGTGTATGGGAAGCAGTTAGAACAGCATTAAATAATTGAAGCACTACACACAGAGTTAGCAACAACTGTTACTATTTTAAATATCATCATTATAATTACTGCCATTATGATATTAATAAAGCCAACTCATCAATCCTTATGATTTAATTTTCTAGAAACACATAAATTTAATCTGAGTTGAAAATTAGATTAAGTAAATGATTATAGGGTAAACCATTGAGGAAATAAATTAATACTACCCCATATAGCTTTAGGGCCAGATAGTTTAATCTGAATTTTTTCAATGAAAAGTTACCTTATAATTACCTCCAGAAGTTTTTAAATTACTGAAGATTATCAGAAAACTAAAAAGAAATGGCCAAACAGGGAAGAGGAAAACAATGAGGAGTTGATGTCACACAGACCTAGGGGAAAGAGAGTTCTAAGAAGGCAGGAATGGCCTGTAGTGTGGAATGTTGCTGAGATGTCAAATAAAACCAGGACTAAAAAAATGCCCATTGAAGTCTGAAGAAAAAGAAATAAATAAATGACAGTTGGTTCTTCTTGCTGAATCTTTGAATTCGTGTCTGCTGTTATAATTGCATGCACAAATGTCATTACAATATTATTTTATGCTCATCTTAAGTCCTGACAAATATGATTTCTGTTATGTGAGTTTACTTGGCATTAATATATTTCTATATTGTGGGTGTATTAAGGTGGTGAAAAGAAAAGATTACATGAGGGCTAAGAAAATCCTTTGGCTGTTATGTTGAATGACTTCCAAAAATATTTGAACCTTACTACAAAGTGAAAAAATGCAACCAATATAAATTATAAATTATGAAATATATAATATGAAATAGAAATTATTTCATTTATTTATATACTCTCAAGTTTATTCTTAATTCAAACTTTCAACAAATTTTATTGAGTGATGGTTGTGTACCAGGCATCATGCTAGTGCTGGAGATATGGAGATGAATAACATGGAGAGCCTTGGTAAATAAAATAAAGTAAATTATGACCCTCGGATTTGTTGCAGCCATCAATTAGTCACTCAGGGAAGCCACTGAGAGGTCCCACAGGACTGTTGGGATCTTTTGAGCTGAACTCACTGTCGGAAGAGTAGAGGTGCAGAGGGCCCTGGGGATGTTGAAACTGATAGATGGGCTTTATTTTTTTTCTGTTTTCAGTGCTGATTGAATCATGTTGCCTTGTCTGTCAGTACTGAATCAACTTGACAGAACAGTTGGTGTTCCATTTGTTTTGTCTTGTTTGACACTGGTCCTTCATTGATTCATCATGTCAAACACTGATCAGGTCTGTTCCACTCTGTAAGTGCTATTGCTATGAACTGACCTATTACAAAACAAAGCAAGACAAGGCAAATAACAACAGTAAGAAGGAAAAGCTTTCTTTTTATTCAGCAAAGACATTGTAGGAGTGTTGTTTTTAAAAGAATTCTTAGAAAGCTATCTTTACATTCCAAAAAAATGTCACTTACAAAACCTGTGTGTGTGTGTGTGTGTGTGTGTGTGTGTGTCAGAGAGAAAGAACTTTTTGACTTGAGGTCAAGTGTAGGACTAGTCTTGATTGTGAAGGAATGCTTTATAGCATAAAGAACGAGGATACTGGGGTCAAGCTTAGATTCAAATGCTAGTTCTGTCCTCACTGGGTGATCTCAGGCAGGTCGTATGATCTCTCTACATCATGGTTTTCTCATCTATTCCACTGGGATAATAAGTTTCCCTCTGTCTTATTGTGAGGATTAAATGAGATAGTGTGTCTGCCCCCTTATGCTCACTTTATACTTTCTTTAGTTTTTAAAATTCAAATGTTCTTTAACTTTTTTATTACTCTGAATGTATTTTCAGAATTAAAAAATAGAATTTAGAATGATTCTAATTATGATATTAATGAGTATTTATCTATGATGTGATATAATTTTACATTTGTTTTTAAAATTTATTATTTATTTATTTAATTTTGACCTACCTTACCTTGATTTCACAGGTAGATGAATAAAGGTAGTAAGGAAAAGAGAAATGTAAAGACAGGAAGAAACAATTTATTGGGTAAATGCGATAAAATTTTTTATGATCTTAGATAATGTGATTCTATTTGTTTAAGAAAGACACATAAGTGGTAGGAATTTGGTCATTTACACTTAACCTCTATTGGATTGCATTAAATCACTGTGGTAGAAAACAAAACTTTTTTAGTTGGGAAATACCAAGGACAGATGCGGTGCATGAACAATTGTTCAATTAGGGAAGGTGATTACAGGCAGTTCCTTAAATTTATAGAGATCTGGGAGCAATGGATTATACAAAGTTTGAGATTATGCTTTAGCAGGTTTATAAAATGGCTTTCAAGTAGTGTTTTTTTTTTTTTTTTTTTGAGATGGAGTTTTACCCTTGTTGCCCAGACTGGAGTACAATGGCATGATCTGGGCTCACTGCAACCTCCGCCTCCTGGGTTCAAGCGATTCTCCTGCCTCAGCCTCCTGAGTAGCTGGGATTACAGACACCTGCCACCATGTCTGGCTAATTTTTGTATTTTTAATAGAGACGGGGTTTCACCATGTTAGCCAGGCTGATCTCGAACTCCTGACCTCAGGTGATCTGCCTACCTTGGCCTCCCAAAGTGCTGGGATTACAGGCGTGAGCCACTGCGCCCAGCCTCAACTAGTTTTAATGTCTATAGACACTTCAGATTTTGGGATGCCTGTGAAATAAAATGTTATTAGCCCCTGGTGCAGTGCTACCTTCCAAAGTTAGCTTAATACTTTTTGGTGATTTTATTTTATAATCGAATACCTCTGTTATAGGTGTTGCTCTCAAATTATCAAATATAATAGAATTCACATAGTGATTTAGAAAGTTTATGTTTGTGAATTTCCAGAGATTTGGGGGTGAAAGGAGAGGACATCAGGGCTAAGCTATAAGGTGGCTTCTGACTTCTGTCAACTGAAATATGGATTGGTTGTCCCATGAAAAACAGAGCACTTGATGGGTTATTACTATACATCTGTATATGCATGTGATATGAGATTACCATTGCAGAATCTAGGGTTAGGATTTTATCCGATCCTCCAAGAATATTATATAAATACATACATATATATATATACACACACACACACACACACATATACATGACAATTCTGATCAATGAATGAACCAAGAGTTTTGTTAAAAGGCATATGTTGCTATGGCAATTTGCAATGTCTTCTCTGCACAGAAATATCTAGGATATTACTGATTACTTCAATAAGACCAAAGAGAAAGTCAGCCCAAGTCTGAGCTACAATAAAAAGGAAAGCGCGACAGAAAAAACAAATTTTGCATATGATTAATGAGTACTAGCTGTGGCATTAAGTGACAACTTTGATTTATTTTGATCCTTAAGATAAATGCATTAAATATTACTCTTCTCCATTCCCATCAATGTAACAATTGTGTTCATTACATTTCTTGATACAAATGAGACTTGGATATGATAAATGCAACCCTGGTTAGAATATTGCTATAATGACCCAACTGTTTCCCCTACCTCCAACCCCACACTTTTCCATTTATTAATATATCTTGTTCACCATCACTAGTTTGATCTTCCTATGGCTGCCTACAATCCCTCTTTCTTCCAAAACTTTCACGATTTCTCTGTGAATGCATGAAGGCCAGCTCCTTACATTATCTGATGCTCTTCTCTCTCAGATATGCATTCATTTCCCCTGGCATCTTCTACAGATTATCGAAGGCCTATTACGCCTTTCCTCTTCACCACAGCTAGAAACGATTCTACTCTTTTCTGCCTTTTTCTAGTCCTAATTTTTATTGCTTGTGTTATTATCTGCTTCTAAGACACTAGTGATAATTTAGCCTCTTAAGCATATAATCTTGAAATGCTATTTAACCTTTTGGACCTCAGTCCCCTTATCTATGAAATATATAAATTGAATTAGAGTCTGATTGGTTTTGTGGGCCATGGGGTCTTGGCTACTCAATTCTACCATTAGCTGACATGGACGATATGCAAATAAATGAGCACGAATATTCCATAAAATTTTATTAACAAAAACAGGCATCCCAGGCTAGATTTTGCCTGTAAACCATAGCTGGCCAACCCTTATAGTATGCTATAATTTCTGAGTCTCCTTCCAGTGCTAAGATTCTATGAGAAGGTAAAAAGCCATTTCTATTCCTAACATCAAAGGGATAAAGTTTTCCCTTAAAGTTTCTCTTCGTAAGATATTACCCTAGTCAATTGTCATTGATCATGATATATGATTTTGGTCTTTGCTCTCTCTTTGCTTAGCACATGTCACATTGTTGTAGATGTGTAGATGTTTTAATGCATATTCTGTCAGCATAGTAAATACAGAAGGACAGTTCTCTCAGTTCTACAGCAGGTCATTCTGACCAGAGTATGAACTGGGCACACACATTTATCAATTTTCTCCAAACTTCTTTTCATAGGTCAAATTACATGTGATACTACACTTGTAATCTTCTTGCTTCCTGATACATCAGGATATAAGGAATATGGTAGGCATTGTATAAAGCTGTTTAGATAATTAACGTTAGGTACACAGGATCATGTGTGATATTAATATTTTCATGCGAAAAATGCTGTTTCATGAGCCATCATCTGCTCCTCAATCTGTGATAAAATTTGTAGCTTCCTGGCAGAACATATCGATAAAAGTACCTGATCTTAGATATATTGAACCCTAGCTTGATTAATATTTTGCTCAAGTAGAAAATTAAGGGGTGGTAGGGAATGCCCACATTTCATGTTGCTTTCCTGTGGAGTCTATTTCTATCCATCTTTGATCTAGCATTAATTAGCACTTTTTCATATTCAATAACACTTCATTTACTAGGCATGAGCTTTTCTTAAAAATGAAGTTCCTAAGCATCGCAGGTAGAACATGTATAAGAAAATAAAAGCCTGCATATCTTTTCCTTATTCTTCCTGCAGTTATCTTTCAAATCTTTGCGTAATGGGAACTAAGACTCTATCTGCAGTCTTACCTCTGAAAGCAAAATCCTATATCCAGTGTAGTCGTATCATTGTTATTGACTTGAAGCCCATCTAGTGGTTTCTTTATCCTGATAGCCTATCTGAGTTTCATTTCCTTAATAAGAAGGGTTGGAGTTCCATATCAGGTTATATGATATATTTGCTCCTTGTTTTGCTCCAAAATTTCCTGTTCAAGTAGGGTGTCCTGTATAAAATGTCTTTACATGTCCACTGTTTTAAAACTGTTTTTTTAATCTGTCTGGATCTATATTCACTAATACAGAGTTTGTCTGCCCAGAAAACATGAATTTGAATCCCTGTTATCAGTCTATTGGGTACATGCAGAGACCCCAGAAATAGCAAATCTTCCAAAATATTGGAACATTTTTGTCTGGGTGATTCTGCTACAGTGTAATATACCTACCATCATAATAAAATAAAACTATTTTTCTTTTTCTTCTAACTCCAGATTCTTAGATGGTTGTGAGACTGGCTTTAAGGAATCCAATCCCTAAGCAAATGTGTTCTTAACACGTGAGTTAGGAAATAATTATTCTCATCACAGGGGAATTCCTGTAGAGAAAGATTGTTTCAGAATTTCTTTTGGAAATTAGTTTTTCTTCGTTCTTAGGCTTATTGTTTGTCAGAAACACAGAAAAGCCATTAATTTAAAGGTTTATGTGTAGAGCCATATCAGTAGAGAAAATCCAGAAGAAGGTGAAGCAATTCTGTAACCACTCACTGTCTTAGGCAATGATAAACTAACCGGGTAATCAGAAACACATCTCTGTATAATATGAAGTGCACCTCAAGTAGTGCACATTTGATGTACCTATTTATTCAACTTTGAAATGCTGTTGCTAACCTTGACTGTTTCTCATCCCTTTCTTTCCATATAAATTGGCCAACAAATTCCATCACTTTTACCTTCTGAGTAGTTCTCAAACTTGTTCCCTCTCATTTATTTCCTCTGCCAAGGTACTTCAATTCACTGGCTCAACAAATATCTATTTAGGGTCAACTGTGTGAAAGTCATTGCCCTAGATGTTGAGGATACAACTGTTAAAAGAACAAACAACATTACTTTATGGGTCTTACATTCTTATTCAGAATTTCATTATTTCTTGCTTGAATTGCAACATAAATCTTTTGCTTCTCGCCGGCTCTCACTGGAGACTATACCCTATGCTAACACCAGAGCTGTCTTTCTAAAAGATAATCCGGATCATGTCACATTCCATATTCAAATGGCTCTTTATCACCAACTTTGTAAATGCCAAGTCTGGTAACCATCTTGGAGGACTGAGCCACACCTGCCTAACTTCATTCTCCACCACTCCCATCCCTTTTCTTCAGTCACACTGGAGCAAGTGCTGCTCCTAGAATAGGCAGAGATGAGGTTTTCATGGCTGTATGACTGCACCTGCTGATTTTGCCATAAATTCTACACTCCCATGTCAAGAAGAAATTTCTACTCAACTCTGAACAAAGTCATCTTTGCCTTTGGCGGAGAGTTAATGTTTTCATGTGTTAACTTGTAGAAATGTTCAAAACATGCTCTTTTTAAAAGTGACACTTACAGAATTCTATTTATTTATATTCTTGTTTTTCATTGCTCAATATCACTCCCATTAGACTGACAGTTTTTCGAAAGCAAAAGATATGTCTTCTTTGGGCTAACCAGTAATTTGTTGAAAAAAAGTAGAAATTAACAGGTGTAGTATACAAGAGAGATTCTGTGCTTACCTTAAAAGGGATACTTATGAGAATATAAATTTTGCTTTAATAAAGTTATATTTTCAACCCTCTCTTATTTATGGCATCTAATCTGACTTCACTTGGTGTATGGGGCTCACTGACAAAATCTACCAACACCAAAGAAAAGAAAAAAATATTATTTAAAATCATATGCAAATTATTCTGTTCCAATAATTTTACTATCTAGGCATAGCTTAAAATAGGGCTTAGAAAAGTTTAGTGTTTAGCACAGCTATCTAAAAAGAACAATATCCCTTTTAAAAGGAACATGCATGGAAATATTAATAACCTTAGAAGTACAAGATCTTAAATCACTCTTTCATGGGTTTTAATACCTTACTCTGCAGGAACTTTATGGTCTTTCCATAAAGACTTTTCATATATATAAAAAAGTAGTATTTCTGGAACTCATGAAAAGTGGGCATATAAAATAAATCCTGAAGGAAGAGCTTAAATAATTATGTGCATTGAGTGAGAGACGAAAACCCAGTCTCAATGTAGGGAGACCGAAGGGCTCAGGCAGCACTCATGCATCCTTAGGGAATGTGGTAGATGGGCTAAGAGCTGCCCAGATTTTTTTCAAAACCAGCATATTCCCAGGTATCACTAAATTTTGAGAGAAAAAGGTATTAATGAGTCTTAACAAATAATTGAAACAATTTAATTTAATGAAGTAGAAACAATTTAAAAGAACCGTATTATGTGGATTTCCTTGAGGAAAAAACAAAACAAAACAAAACAAAAACCAAATAGCCAGTATTAAGATCTCTCAAGCTTGTGAACCCACTGTACTCACAAAGGTATAGAAATAACCTCAGTAGGCCAGGCACAGTGGCTCACACCTATAATCCCAGCACTTTGGGAGGCCGAGGCGGGAGTATCTCTTGAGGTCAGGAGTTCAAGACCAGCCTGGCCAACATGGTGAAACTCCGTCTCCACTAAAAATCCCCAAATCAGCTGGGCGCAGTGGCACGTGCTTGTAATCCCAGCTACTCGGGAAGCTGAGGCAGGAGAATCGCTGGAACCTGGGAGGCGGAGGTTGCTATGAGCCGATACTGTGTCACTGCACTCCAGCCTGGGCAACAGGGTGAGACTCGGTCTCAGAAATAAATAAATAAATAAATAAGAAATAACTTCAGTAAAGTAAGGTTCTGGTCTGTCTAAACAAATGTTTGTAAATAATCTTCAAATGAAGAGGTATATGTAAAGGGAAATAGAGTACACATAGTTATATTTAGAGCAAATATGAATATAATGAAGATCCTCATATCCTCTGAGACAGTCACTGACTTATAAGAGAACATTTGTGAAAATATATGCATATTTCTAGAATTTTCAACCTGTTGGTATAATAGCAAGTAAAGGAATGGTACCACAATTTAGGAACATACATATATTAGGAAAAAATGCCCTCGAGAAGACAGGAACTCTTTCCTGTAAGTGAATAAAATGAGTAGCCTTCTTGTTTTGCACTAGTTAACCTTTATTTTAGTTTAAATAAAGGTTTTAACCACAGGAATTTGCTATAATATCATCGGGGAAACAACCCGCAGATGTATTTTTTTTACAACATCCCATTGCAACTCTATGAAATATTTGATAACTGTCTTAGAAGCTGTCTAGAGAAGACAGAGGAGAGAAGAGATAGCTCAAGGTTGCAGTGCAAATGTTAAGTCCTGTGATGAATGGACTTTGCTTGTCATTTGACACAGAGGCTGTAACATAGGTGAACTAACTGCACAATAGCTTCTGTGGTGTTATTTTTCCATGTGTGATATTTTCTTTTCATTTGAATTTTGCATAAAGGTTAACACCTTTTGTTAATGTTTTTTATACCAGCACCTTAGTCTCTGAAACTATTAGACTCAGTTGCCATACTTTCCTTTTCCTCTGTCACCTCTAGTCAATGACTTGGATAATTGGTTTGGCTGCCCATTTTGAGAAAGCATGTAACAATCCGAATGCTGCTATTCTCTCTGGGTTTAGAATGACTGGTGTTTTAAATGAGCATCTTAAAATTATATATAATAAACATGTTTCTTGAAAAGAAACTTACAGCAACTCTAAAGAGCTGAAAGATTTGCAAGAATTATTCTTGTCTTTTGCATCATTGAAATTATTGTTTGGAAAATTGTAACAAAATATATAGAAACATAATGAAAAATGATAGCAGTTGAACAAAAGTAAAAGTAATAGTTCGTATTTCTTAAAAGTTTCCAAGCTAAGGGAGTTTATTTCACTTTTAATTTATTCAGTAATACTAAAATAATAAAAGGTATACACCACATTCTGAAGTGCCTCTTCTCCTTTGTATGACTTTTCTATTTCTTCTTCTTCCCATGCACCATCCTCAATGCACCAAGCTCAAGAAGTCTGAAAGATCTTACAAAGTGGGAAGGCAACCTATTCTCTATCAGGAACAGGAGAAAGCAAAATTATTCTTCATGTTTTCTCACACCCCAAATCATTTTTTCTTCCCTCACTCTCATGCCAAAGGATCCAAATACATTATATTTTGTGTGTGTGTGTGTCCCAAGAGCCCTACCATAAACTTGTCATCTTTAGGCAATACCTCCGTGCTGTGGTGCCATCATTCTATTCTGTGCCCTATTAAAAATAGCTTTCTGCAAACTCACCAGGTTGGAAATTTGCATCTCTTCTAGGAATGTTTGTTCTGTAATGACAGACCATCATTTAGCTTAAAGGAGCCCTGCTGTTGGAAGTTTGAATATTAGGTTTAGGTTAATGTGGTAATACATGGGCAGAATTAATTGTGTTCTCATAATTCACCAAATTACATGAAAGTAAGTACACACTAGAAGTGGGGCCTATATGTCTGTAAAAGAAAAGCAATATAACATATTAAGAAGAATGTGAGACTTGGAGCCTTGGCTCAACACTTCCCAGTGTATGATATTGGACAAGTCTCCATTATCTCAGTAAATAAAACAGGTTAATAATACCTACCTCGCTGGATTTAATCATGAGGGAAAATGAAATCGTGTACGTTTAGGTTTTTTATGAGCTGTTATGTGCTACATTCAGAATGGACCAGTAGTGGAAATATAAGCTTCTGTATCCATACATACATGTGTTTACAAAAATTCTATGTTAGGCACAAAGCCACTTTATAAAATAATATGTATATATAAATATTTTTACATAAACTACAAAATTATCTGTGTTTTCATTATGGTTTATAACAGTAGTTCTGGAAATGTTTAGTTTATGCCATTTAAGGTAGAGTGGTAGATTTGTTTGGTAGAGTTTCAAGGGGCTAGACATAAAGAGGATAAGTATTTTAATCAATTTATGACTTTTAATTTCTTCTGTAATATGGTTGTACCTCCTTTTTAATTTAATTTTTATTTTTCTTATTTTTTTAATATTATACTTCAAGTACTGGGGTACATGTGTATAGAACGTGCAGGTTTGTTATATAGGTATACACATGCCATGGTGGTTTGCTGCACTTATCAACCAGTCATCTACATTAGGTATTTCTCCTAGTGCTATCCCTCCCTAGCCCCTGACCCCCAAACAGGCCCCAGTGTGTGATGGTCCCTTCCCTGTGCCCATGTGTTCTCATTGTTCAACTCTCACTTGTGAGTGAGAACACGCAACGTTTGGTTTTCTGTTCTTGTGTTAGTTTGATGAGAATGGTGGTTTCCAGCTTCATCTATGTCCCTGTAAAGGACATGAACTCACTGTTTTTTATGGCTGCATAGTATTCCATGGTATATATGTGCCACATTTTCTTTCCAGTCTAGCATTGATGGGCATTTGGGTTAATTTGAAGTCTTTGAGGATAAGTATTTTTGAAGTCGTTTTAAAAACTTTGTACCCCAGTTGCCTTAGTCTTTCTCTCCTGTGGTCAATGAGTTTGATTTCAAGCCATTTATATATAAATGAGTCTGTTCTGTGCACATAAATAATGTTATGGTAAAGAAGAAAACTATACGAGCACATTTCTGTAGGGCAATGGTGATATTTCCATTGTGAAACAGGATGGGACAGAGAGAAAGCACAAAAGATGTAGGAATGACAATAATCTGCATTCTCTCAAGAAGCAAACCAAACATTTTAACCATACCAATCTTTATTATTGTTATTAATTGTAGATGGGGCACACTGAGAGGAGCACAAGGGCAGAAAGAAAAATTTTGGGTATGTAACTCTTTCCAGTTGAATTCCTGCTGTGAAGTGAATATGTTCAAATCTTCTGTTCCTCTGCTACCTGCTTTGTATTATTTAGTCACATCCTCAGCTGTGTAATATTGTTGATAACATCAGTGTTTCCACCAGCACAAAACTCATTATAAATATTTATATTGTATTTATAGTTTTCCTCAACTCCCAGTATTTCAAATTGTAAAAGAAAAATCAGTGTTTATTTTTCCCCAAGTTGAGAATCGAAAGGGTAATTTTTTGTTCTATTATCTTCTATATTAAACCTAAAGTATTGATTAAACTTCCCTCATATATATTTATATGGCAATGAACTTGATGCTTTTGTTATGTTAGTATCATATATGTACTAAATATGTATATATATCCTATAGGATATAACCTATAGGGTATATATATATTTATATGGCATATATATTTAGATGGCAATGAACTTGATGCTTATGTTAGTATCATATATATACATATATGTATATATATCCTATAGGATATAACCTATAGGATATATATGTATATGTAACCTATAGGATATATATACACATATATACATATACATATATACATATACATATATGTGTATATATAACCTATAGGATATGTAGGATACACATATATGTATATATGTGTACATATATCCTATAGGTTAAGGCTTTTTTTTCTTTTTGCCAAATATAACATATGCATGTGTCTTTACTCAGAAAGAACCAATATCTAGTCTCAAAATAACAGAAAGTTTCAGGTAAGAAACAATTTGAAGAAGATTGGAACATATTACCTCAAATATTCGGTTTATTACAACAAGCTGGTCAATTGTCCGAAGTCCTAATATTATATACTTTTTTATACAGATAGAATGAAGTCTATGTGGTAATACTTACCATGGAATTTAAATTTAAATGTACACAGTAGAGGGCATATTTTGGCATACAAAACACTAGGTGCTAGAACTTGTACTCATCAGAATGACTCTTGGTATATTTCTTCATAAGGCACTCACAGAATTCAATCACCCAATTGTGTGTTCGTACCTTATATTTGTGTTGTTGATACATGGAGGTATGATGCTTTTAAGTAGAAGGATTCTTCTTTATATTTAAACTGTGCTTTTAAAAATATAATTTTTCTCATTAAAATAAAATAATTAGTAGCCAACAATCAACATTAATGTCCAGTAGTTAAAATAAATAAGTTATAAACTAGTATATGTTATTTGAATACCTACTATTAAGTTTCTGCATAGGAATTTTATTAAATAAATTTGAACAGTTATTTAATCTCATAACGATGTAATATTTAGAGACAAAATCAAGTTCTTTGATTAATGTATTTAACTCACAACAGTTCTTAGCATATAGCCCTTGATGGCCATTTGCTGAGTGAATATGAACGAATGTGCAGAGGAAAATATTTTGTGATCCTTTCATCCTCAACCTGATCATTCCCACCCTAGATCCCTACCTCTAGGTAGTGTACATGTGTACACACACACACATACACACACGATGAGTATGATTATCTACTCACTCATTTTCATATATTTAACACATACATGCACACTATCCCTTTTAACTACATTGTTGTACTTATTATTGATTCTGAACTTACTACTTATCAAACATCTTCAAAGAAAACTTTATTTCATGAAGCTAGGGGTAAGATTTCTTTCTGCTATGATTTGTTTGATAAATTGTTGAATGCAAGCAGTAGAAATACAAGAATCAGACTAAACTTTATAATATTTTGCACATTAATTGAGGCTTTTTTCTCTACTGAACTGTGTTCTCTTCATGAGTCAGGATAATATTTGACTTATTTACCAATGTATCTCAAGGGTAAAGTATTTTGATTGGTACATAGTGAGAATATAAACAATACTCATTGAATGAGCAAATGAATAATTTTAGTCTATGCATTCAGGAAAAACTAATCAAGTAATTACAATAATTTCATTTTTTATAAAACATACTAGTGGTTTAATTAAAATATGAAATCTTTAAGTACTGTTGTACTGTTTTGTGAAGAATTGTGAAAGGTCTGAGATATTATCCCACAGATATAGATGATATAGATATTGGTATTGATGTAGACGTAACTAGAGATACAACACCTGGGTCAGAAGTAAGGAGTTCTTAACAGATACTCATAACTAGATTGACAACCAGAGTAACATAGCAGCATGCATCTCCCACACCTTAGTCTTACAGTGATGTGATAAGAACCAATAAAATTTGTCTACACAGGTAGCAGTTTATGTTTCATAAATGATGGACAAAGAACAATAGATTTTCTCCATTTGTTTACAGGAGAGAGACAAGCAGATTCCTCCTTTCCCAAAAGGAAGGAAAAATCTTTCATTCCATTATGAGGAGTTGAAGAGGATCCTATCTTCTCACCATAAACATTAGGAATATAAACATATCTTTCCAAGGTCCAGCTAGACAGCAAATAAAGTCTCCAGATGATGGGCTGCATCTCTTTTGAGATGTAAATACCAAAGGATATAATGTCCCCATACTTCTGACACCTTAAAGCTTAATTTAGGACCTTGTCTCTGCTCTCTTTGAGCCTCTAGAGGAGGTAAGAGAAGTTTTGTTATCCCTTCAGATCAGATCATTAAACTAGGTGAATGGCTACATATCTAATTCCCAAGGTATGCGAAGAGTAGAATATTTTTGGGAGAAGTGAAAGAAAACATTCCCTATCTTTATATTATATACAATGTTTTGTGGGTCAGGAAAGCAAAAACTTTATTCAAGATCACTGAGAAATCTAGGAAAGTTTTATTTCTTCACAATTATATATGGATGTTTCAAAGTATTTACAAATAGTCCTATGACATAAACCTATTTTTATAATAAAAATATTGAAAATCTTTCACTACTGAGTAAAATGTAATACATAGCAGCAAGCCATACATTCTACTAAATAAGTAGAAAATATCAGAATTTTTCCAAAATTGTGTTTTTTAAAAAATGAGAGTGCTAAATCTGGAGAAAAATTTTTGGCCTAGGAGCATTTGGTAGGTTTGGGCATAAAGTGAGGACTGGGTTTGTAATAGGCATGCTACGATTTGTTTGAGTTAAATTATGAGACAAGTGAAGCAGAAAGATGTGACCAGCAACCAAGGGAAAACTACTATCAATACAAGCAATAGATGATACTTCAGATGTAGGCTTTAAAATAACCATTATTTTAAAAAATTAAGAAAAATCTAGATGAAAAGATGGAGAATTTCAATCTATAATTAGTTCAACCATTGTGGAAGAGTGTGGCAATTCCTCAAGAATCTAGAACCAGAAATACCATTTGACCCAGCAATCTCATTACTGGGTATATACCCAGGATTATAAATCATTCCATTATAAAGACACATGCACACACATGTTTATTGCAGCACTGTTCACAATAGCAAAAACTTGGAACCAACCCATATCCCCATCAATGATAGACTGGATAAAGAAAATGTGGTGCATATACACCATAGAATACTATGCATCAATAAAAAAGGATGAGTTTATGTACTTTGCAGGGACATGGATGAAGCTGGAAACCATCATTCTCAGCAAACTAACACAGGAACAGAAAACCAAACACTACGTGTTCTCACTCATAAGTGAGAGTTGAACAATGAGAACACATGGACACAGGGAAGGGAACATCACACACTGGGGCCTGTTCACGGGTAGGGGGCTAGGGGAGGGATAGCATTAGGAGAAATACCTAATGTAGATGATGAGTTGATGGGTGCAGAAAACCACCCGTGGCACGTGTATACCTATGTAACAAACCTGCACGTTCTGCACATGTATCCCAGAACTTAAATTATAATAAAAAATGAGTTCCTGAATTCATGAATGCAAACATTGCAAGAAAATCACACTCAAACTTTTCATGATCAAACAGCTGAAGATAAAAAATAAACAGAAATTTAAAAAGTCACTAATTAAAATGACACATTATTCTCAAAAAAAGCAGCACCGACTGACAGCTGGCATTTCAACAACAACAATAAAAAAGGAAAGTAGAAGACTGCAAAATGACATTGCTAAAATGCTGGATAAAATAATAATATTGATAATGATGATGAAGATAACGTGCCAACATGGAATTTTATACATGGTGACATTTTTCTCCAAAATAAATACAAAATTAAAGCATGTTTGGACAAAAGCTGAAATAACACAATTCCAAAAAAAAAAAAAAACCAAAAGTTACAGAAAAAAAGTAGGCAAATATTTAAACATATCTCAGTATCTCATAGAAATAGCAGCTAAAAATAAGTAAAGGTATGAAAGATTGAAAAAAACTATTAGCCAGCTTTATGTCATTGAAATTCATAGGATATTACACATAAATATTGATGAATATACATTCTCTTTAAGTGCACATGAAATATTTGCCAATATTGACCACATGCTGGTCCATAGGGCATGTTCAATAAATTTAAAAAACTGAAATTGTACAGAATATACCATGATGAAACTTTTGTTATTTAGCTAAAGCAGTACTGAATGTAATAGAAAATGCATGCATTGGAAAAGAAGAAAGGTTAAAATTGATTCATGTATTTTTTAAAAGGTTGAAAAGAATAATTCAATAAGCTGAAAAATTTAAACCGAAGATAAATGAAAGAAACAATAAACAGAAGAGCAAAAAAAGTAAAAGAAAACAGACGTATTATAATAGATGAAAATCAAAAAAGCAAAGAGTTGATGCTTTGCAAAAAAAGATTAAATGTCTAGGAAGACTGAAAAAGAAACAAGGAGAGACAAATTGCCATAGAAATGAAAAAAGAGAACATTGCTGCAGATTCAATAGATATGAAGTAGGTAATAAGAGGATATTACTAAAAAGTTATGCCAGTATAATTGAAAATATAGATGAAAAGGATAAATTTATCAGAAAACAAAACTTATCAAAAACCTACACAGGATGAAAATAGCATAAATAGTTATGGAACAATTTGAAAAAAAAATGAGTCTATTTAAATTACTTTCACAGAGGAACTCAGGCTCAAAAGACTTCACTGGTGAATTTTTCCAAACATTTAAGGAATAAATGAAACGAATTTTACAACAAATCCTTTCAGGGAATAGGAAATAAGGAACAGTTACTTCCATTTTATGAAGCGGTAACACCAATACCAAAACTTGATAAGACAATACAAAAAAGAAAAATTATAGGCCAATATCTCTCATGAGCATAAAATTCCAAACAAAATATTACAATTAAGAAATATATAAAGGGATAACACTCCATAAGTGAAACTTATGTTAGGAATGCAAGGTTGGTTTCAAGTACTAAAATCAATCAATATAGTTCATCAAGTTATAAGAGTCAAGGAGAAAAAAAACACATGAATTTTTTTTTTTTTAGACGGAGTCTCACTCACTCTGTTGCCCAGGCTGGAGTGCAGTGTCGTGATCTTGGCTAACTGCATCCTCTACCTCCCAGGTTCAAGCAGTTCTCCCTACCTCAGCCTCCTGAGTAGCTGGGAATACAGACACCCACCACCACACCTGGCTAATATTTGTATTTTTGGTAGAGACGGGTTTCGCCATGTCGCCCAGGCTGGTCTCAAACTCCTGACTTCAGGTGATCTGCCCACCTCGGCCTCCCAAAGTGCTGGAATTACAGGCGTGAGCCACCGAACCCGGCTTGAATATCTTAATTGGTGCAGAAAATGCATTAATAAAATTCAGCACTTACTGTTCTATTGTTGTGTAACAAACTATCACAGATTTAG
Source organism: Pan paniscus (assembly GCF_029289425.2). NCBI lineage: Eukaryota > Metazoa > Chordata > Mammalia > Primates > Hominidae > Pan > Pan paniscus. The sequence continues at coordinate 68,858,326 of NC_073254.2, forward strand.
CAGATTGAAACAACATACATTTATTATCGCAGTGTTTCTGTGGGTCAGAAATCCAGTGTACCCAGCTGGATCCTCTGCTCATGATCTCACAAGGATGCCATCAAAGTGTTGTCTGAGTTGTGTTCCTTTCTGGAGCTTACAGCCCTCTTCCAAGCTCACGTGGTTGTTGGTAGATGTGTTTTTTTGGTTGTGGGTCCAAGTCCCCATTTTCTTGCTGACTGAGGATATTCTCAGATCTTAGAGGATGCCTGAAGTTCCCTCCATGTGGCTCCCTCACACAGAGTTTTACAGATCCTCTCTCAACAGAGTACCTTACATCTTCAAGACCATTAGGAAAAACAAAATTTCTGACTTCTAAATCTTCTTTTAAGGGGCTTCTTGAGCCACATTTGGTCCACGAGCCATGGTTTGCCAATGCATAGGTCACAGAAACTTTATATACATATGAAAAAAAAAAAAAAAACTAGATCCCTTCCTCACTAAATACAGACAAAAATAATTTGAGATGGAGCAGAGACCTAAATGTAATTGCAAAATAATAAAGTTTCTCAAAGAAAACATAGGCAAATATGTTTGTGATATCTATTAGAAAATGCTTTCTTAAATTGGGCACAAAATAAACTTTTTAAGAATAAATTATCAGACTACATTAAAATAAGAACAACTATTTAAAAGACAGTATTATAAGAAAAAGTAAGCCACAGAATGAGAAAAATGTATCTAGCTATCTATCTGGAAAGGTATCTGACAAGTCCTCACATACACAATACATAGACATTCTTACAAATATATAGGAAGACCAAGATAACTCAATAAAATAGAACTCTTAAACAGAAACTTCAGGAAAAGGGGAAATCCAAATGGCCTGAACAGCCATGTGAAAAGGTGGTCAATGTTACTAATTATCAAGGAAATGCAAATTAAGACCACAATGAAATATCACTTCATATACACTAGATTAGCTAAAATTAAAAGGATTGATAATATCCAGCATAGATGAGGATTTGGAGTAAATAGAATCTTATACTACTGATGCATGCGTAAATGGAGCAGCTACTTATGTTCATCATGTTTATCACCAGGAGAATGGATAAAATGTGGTATAGTCACACAATGAAAATAAACAGTAATAAGATGAATTAATTGCTTACATATGCTAAACATAGATAAATCCCAGAAACATTATTTTGAGCTAAAAAAAAGTCAACCTCAATATATTTTGCATTATTCCATTTTTGTAAAGATCAATTATAGGAAAACCTGATGGGGAGTGGAGGGTGGATGGACAGGAAGGCAACATGGTAGACCTTCTGGGGTGCTATAAGTGGTTAATAGCTTAATCTAAGTGGAGATTACATGAACATAAACTTCATAAACACATGTATAAATTTACTAAGTTGTATACTTAAGATTAATACACTTTACCTATGTGACTGTATCATATATCTCAATAAAAAGATGAAAAGTTAAATCTTTAGAAATTTTCTCCCCTTCATTGCCACCATTTCCTTTATAATCAAATACAAACAAAAGTAGGCATTTGGAAGAAACAAACAAAATAAATGCTGAAATAGAAGAAATGAGAGTAGGAAGAATAAGATTAATAAACAAAATACATGTCCTGAGGTGTATTTTATTAGCACTAATTTTTACAGTGTCTTACTCGTTATAATTACGTGGCCTTTCTTGCAAGCATATGATTAGCTCTCATTAGCACATAAATGCACATTTGCTTATACAATCTTTATATACCTTTCCCATATTTACCAAGAATGTAATTATGAAATTTTGGATAGTAATAATCTTCAGCCATCCAAATGAGAATAGGCTCAGTGTTATATATCATATTTGCAAGAATTTACAAATATTACTATTCCTAGCCATTTGTTAGGTTGTGACTAATTTTATTTGATATATAGATACAGATATATGAACTGACTAAAAAAATATGAAAATTGGCATTTAGTGTATTTCACTGGTGCTAGAACTCTCACGCACATTGACGCTGTTTCCTTCTCAGCTATTCAAAGTCCATTTCATCTTTGAAATGATAAATTGAACTTACAATTTTAAACATAGTTTTGAGAGTGCTCCTTTAAAGTGTCAGGGTTGATTAAGGAGGCAAAGAGCCAAATCTTAAAAAGAAATGCTGATAAAAATTGGCTGTTTCTTAAAGTTGATGTCATGGCAATTTCTGATGCTGAGTCAATCTGCCCCTCTCTTACATTGTAGAAAACAGTGAAAGCTCAATTCGACACCTTATGTCTTGAGAATATTTTCTTAGTCCCAGGGTAGGGTAAATGGGAGGTGAGTGTGAGAGCTGTTGAGGTGAAGCTGCTAATTTACTGGGATTTTCTGCTGCATTTAGTTGTGGAACTAACTCCCTTCTGTGTGTCCTTTGGCCTTCATGATATTCTCCATGTACTTCATTGATACTTTTGCTCCATCACACACTTATTCGTTCAAGCTTTTAACCCAGGAGTCATTTTGGACTTACTCCAACCATCCAATCCAACCATTTTTGCATTTTAGAAAGAGGAATTAAAAAAAAAACAAAACTAATTCCTGTTGATTTTACTTTCTGAAGATTTCTCAAATACTTTATTTTCTCTTATCCAATTGAATTATTACAGGAGTCTACTAGCTAGTCACTGCCTCTTGTCTATACCCTCTTAAATCTATCCACTTGATATCATATAGGATAATGTAATCACAGTATGAATTTGTCCACCTTTCTTTCCTGCTAGAATCAACTCAATGGCATGTCATCATTTTTCCCATTATTTTCTCATTATGGATGTTCTTTCCTCCCCTTCCAGCCTCATAACCTACCATTCTGCTTCTGTCTCGTGATCTAACTATAACAATTTTATTGCTTCATTTCACTACTTCATACTATTTCATGCTTTGGTGTTTATGCTTTTACTGTTTTCCTTTATGTCAATCTCCCTTCCTCCTTTTACATTGGTGAATTGATTCTCAGGCTTTCATATGCATCTCATGTGACACTTCTTCAGCAATATCTTCACTGAACCATCCAAGTAAATGAGATGCCCTTTCTCTGACCTCAAAAATACTCTGTACCTATTTTCACCTTAGCACTTGCCTTATGTTGGTCATTCTTCATTAGATTATAAACTTCCTGAACATAAGATAATGTATTATTTATCTTTCGTCTTCCAGCACCTAGCACAGGCTGTTGTTCACATAGTAGACACTCTATAACTGCAGCTTGCATGCCATCTTCTGATGTGGCATTTCAAACGCTCATGCCTATGTTACCTTAGTACTCTGGGAAAATCAGAAGAGTCATATCAATTCTGGCTATTGCCATCATGCCTGCATATTAGTGTAACTGATACATAATACAGCCATTATTTAAAAATAGGTAAGTTCTTGATAATTATAGTCTATGATAAATCAAAGGCATTTAAAGTTACAAATGAGTTCTCCATGGCTTTTTTTTTTTAAATACCAAAGTATGTTTCTCAACTTTTTTGTTTGTTTGTTTTTCTGCAGATTGCTGCCAATTCCTGGGGAAAGTCATGGGGAGAGAATGGCTATTTCAGGATTCTTCGAGGAGTAAATGAGTCCGACATTGAAAAGTTGATTATCGCAGCCTGGGGCCAACTGACAAGTTCTGATGAACCATAACATATCATTAAATTTCCATAAGGTCATGCCTTTAAGTAACCCCCTAAATTGAAGTTTAGCAATATGACATTCTTGGTGACAGTGGAATCTTTGTCTCTTCACCGTGTTAACATAATCTATCTATTTTCTTATTTTCCCCTCTGGTCTATGCTTCTGCTTCCTTCACATTACTGAGCATTAACAACACCAATAAAGGACAGCAGAGTCCCTAAATGTCTTTAAAGTTCCCAGGTTGCCTTATTTTTCTGTCATGATGGTGTCCCTTTTGCCTTTAATTTTTCACAAACAGTGTGATGGCATCTGTCTTCACAGTTCTTAGGACTCACTTGTAGAAACAGTGTGGTTTCTCTCTTTGACCAATGAGGACCTTAGACAACAAAAAGCAAATTAGAAATTCAGCAATTTGCCATCTTTATAAATTTCTTTTCATCCAAGTTTAACAGTTCCTTAGTTCAAATCTTGCTTATGTTTTGCTTAAGCAGTGGAAATAGATTATAAGTTGTTTATCTCAATAACTTAATATTTTGTTTCCTCTCATTTGCCTAAACCTACCTTGTAATCTGTTCACAAAATGAAAAGCAACTATCCACAGGAAACAATTACTCTCTATTGTACTCTGCAATGGCCTGAGAGGTGGAGATGTTAAGTAATGGAAAAGCTTGGAGGCTAACAATAGAAGTACAGTTCTGACATACACACAGCCCTATTTTTGGAAGCTAGTATATTTTATGTAAAGTCGATTAAAATCAGCTGCAAAACAGTATTTGGAAAGATAACAAAAGATTTACCACCCCAAAACAGCAACTTGATGCCATGATGCAGAAAGAATATGTATACACTTTTATCACAAATATACTTTTATCACAGTTCACTGCTTGAAATTCTAAAAAGTAAGCTAAATTGGCTCTCATTTGCATGTAATTTTTAGTTCTCTATAGTCAGAAAAACGAAAATAGCATCATAGCAATGGTTGAGAAAGGAGATAATCTCTTAATAACTCACTGGCATCTTAAATGGAAAACTAATAAATGCAGAAGCAAAGCTGATCAGTAAGTGAACACAATTGATTATAATTACAATGGTGGGCTCTCCAAGGCCTGAATTTCTGGTCACTATCATCTTAATTTTGATCATTGGGATTTTTTTCTGTTATTGTGTCCAAAGATGCCCTGATTAGAGAAGCTAGACATGATGAAAATGTGAGGGAACAGAGCACAGAAAGGTGAAGTGTTGTTGCAATTGTTGACTTCTTCATTAATCAGTGTAGCTTTATCAGAAGCAGCATTTATTTACTTGGTTCTACCCTAGAAATATGCATGAGGGTGAGTCACCTTGTTGGGGTTGGCTGACATTTCCCCAAAGAGTAGAGAAATAATTTGTTTTTTCTCTGCTTGGGGTCCTCTAGAAGCAGCCCATAAGACAAAGTTTTGAGCACAAACAATTTGTTTCAGCCATGAAGGGAACACTGAGAAGGCAGTGAGGACTGATATGGGCTAGTGATGGCGGACAGTAAGGGGTGTGTTGGCCTAGTTCTTATCCCACTGAGGACTCTTGCTACATTCTTCAGATCCATAACACCTGAGGAAAGAAGTTTTCTTTGGTTGAGGACTGCTCCTGGGGTTCATGGATTCCTTGTTCTTTCTAGTCTGGCAAAAGAGGGGGAAAAACAGATTCCAGTGTCAGAAAAAACTCACAAGCAAAGAAAGGCAGGTTCTGGTAGTTTGATGTCCACTGAAATGGTACAGGTGAGGTAATGTGGGCAGGGCACCAACAGTGTCTGCAGTGGATGTTAAAATACTTTTAAAACGCTTTTAATGCTGAAGACTACTGAAGTAATAAATTCTAATGCACTGAAATGCCAGATGACTAACATGCCTATAAAAAACACGGGATTACGTTGATGCACTTTTACCTTTGTTATACAAATGGATGATAGATATTGGAATTAATTTTTCACGTTGTGGTTTGTGAGCTTAGGTTCTGCTGTTTCAAAAAGTCCTAACTTTCTAATGACACCAAAATCATGAGGAAACTAAATCCAAAGTGAAAGAAAAAGGAAAAAGAAAATACCACGTTAGTGAGACCCATAGGAAAGCACACAGTGTGTTCATCTAGCAATTACAGACCTAAAGAAGATACAGAAACTAGTTGGGACAGATGTGTATCAGTGGGATAGGGAAAATATTATTATTGAGGTTTGTTGAATCAGTGTCTTCCCTTTAATAGTGTTATCATTTTTACAACTTTAAAGAACTTGTTTAGTTTTACTTATTATTCAAGGGCTCCGAGTCAACTTTCAGAAACTAATGATTAGTATATTCCTTGCCCCACCCTAGGGATTGAGTAACTATTTGCAGAATTAATTGACTGATGCCTAGATGGTTTCCTCCCACAAATTGAAGTAGGAAAAACTTTGAGAATAAGGGTGTATGGCCTCCTCTATTTCATGACATTTGTATGATCTCATTTTATTCTAAATAACAAATAAGCTTTCCCAGTTTTTTAAAATGAAATTCAAAAATTCTCTTAAAAATACATAAAATGGAATGAAGTTTATTAGTTGGGGTTCAATCATTAAAAAGGAAACCTCTGTGTTTTGAACGAAGGAATGTAGTGAAAGAAATTTCTTACCTAGGCAGTGGGGAATCTGGGGGGCAATGGGGGATGGTGAGCCAACCCAGAGCTGAGCAACAGTAGAAAGCTGCTATCACCTCTAGACTGAGGGACAAAGCAAAGACAAAGGTGGGAAACTGGAATCTAGGGGTTGATGTTATCCCACCAGTAGCTGTAAGCATGACTGATGGAAGCTGGAGCCATGAAAAGACATGGTGCTGCCAAATTTGCCAGCTGAGGCAGAGAGGAAGGTGGAGAAACATTGTGGCCTCCCCCTTTCTCATGCCCTCCAAATGTTCATCAATACTTCTCATTGGCTGACTCAGCTGAAAGACAACTGGTATCAGAGGTTATAAAATTGAGCTGTCAGGGTTAACCCCAACCCTTTACCAGATACACGGGAGAATAGGGTAAGGGTGAGGGATAAAGTAAAGGGTAAATGTAGAAAATTAATTTTTGACTGATCTCATATAGATATTGGAAATTAAGATTACAAAAAAGAATATTCTATCAGGAGTTGCTTTATAAATAATAGTTTATGAACTTGGCCCCTTAGTTAATGCATATGTCTTAAGTACTATAATGCCTGCTATTGCACATCTCTTTTTTGGTTAATCTCTCTTGTCTTATAGAAAATATATCAATCTATGCAAGAAAGATATTTTCCCACTTTCTTCACAGTAGTTCATAGAGATCTGTCTGAAGTTTACTATCACTGTGAAGTGGCTACGTTGTCTGGGGTAAAAACCTGGGGTTTGTTGTCTCACACCAAGAAAACTTAGGACACAGACACATATGAGAAGTTTAAAAGCAGAGGTTTAATAGGCAGAAAAAAGAGAAAGGAGAAGTGAGAGAGAGTGGCTTCTGAAAGGGAAAAGGTCAGCGGGTGGCAGAGTTTTTCGTCAGATTTTACATGTGGAGAAGGCTGGCCACCCCATCGTAATTTTTTTTTTGCACCAGAGTCTTGCTCTGTCTCCCAGGCTGGAGTGCAATGGTGCAATCTTGGCTCACTATAACCTCTGCCTCCCGGGTTCAAGCGATTCTCCTACCTCAGCCTCCTGAGTAGCTGGGATTACAAGTGCGTACACGTGGCTGATAAAAAGGACAGATAGAGCCGCCATTTTGAACATGATTAGCCCAACGTCTATGTCTGCAGTTGGATTTTACAGGCTACTCTTTGTTAGAAAGGAAAATGATTTGGGGCTGCTTGTCATTTAAAGGAAAACCTTACTGAGGACTTTTGTATCCTCACTATCCACCTAAGTAATTTCTTCTTAACTCCTACACCAATTGCCTATCAAAACAATTATGATAATCTCATCTCAGGACATTTATTTTTCTTTGGGTGAAGTTGATTTAATTTCAAAGGAAAAAAAGGGAGGGAAAAGAGAGTATTATCTCATAAACTACCATTTTATGAAATGTGTCGAGAGAGAAGAGCATTAATATATCAGATATCATTGTATAAGAAAGCAGGCTTCTAAAGAACACACAGACATTTCTTTCCCAGAGACGCTAAAGAACATACAGACATTTCTTTCCCAGAGACGTCAATGAGAAAGGAAAAAAATATTAGCCCAGCACTGTCCAGAATGGAAGATTGAATGAAGGGAAAAGGTTTCTCCATTTCTAGCCATGAATACTATTGTGCATTATTTTGATATTATATCTGATAGAAATGTTTAAAAAGTAATTGATAGGTAAATCCAATAGAGTGAGATTTCTCCACAAAGACGACACCAGTAACAGCGCCATTAGTTAGAAAAAAAGGCAAAAACTCTTGCCTCTCTATACCATCTCCTCTCTATAACCTCCACCCTCTGGCAAGCAGTTTAGCTCTATGCTTCCCAAGTTATTCTGTGAAAGACTTGTTGATATGATTAGGCTTTGTGTCCCCATCCAAATCACATCTTGAATTTTAATCCCCATAACCCCCAGGTGTCAAGGGTGAGACCAGATGGAGGCAGCTGAATTATGGGGGTGGTTTCCCCCATGCTGTTTTATAGTGAGTTCTCATGAGATCTGATAGTTTTATAGGGGGCTCTCCCCACTTTGCTTGGCACCTCTCCTTCTTGCCATCTTGTGAGGAAGGTGCCTTGCTTTCCCTTCACCTTCTGCTATGATTGCAAGTTTCCTGAGGCCTCCCAAGCCATATGGAACTGTGAGTCAATTAAACCTCTTTCCTTTATAAATTACCCAGTCCCTGGCAGTTCTTTAGAGCAGCATGAAAACAGACTAATACACTTTTCTTCTGAGATCATAAGGGGAAAAAAGTCTAGTTATATTGAATTTAAGCTATATATGTTGTATTGTATTCTCTACTTGAAAGATGCACAGTTCACAGGTAGGCTGTTGAGAAATCCAGCAAGTCTAGCACGGCTGGATTTCAGTCCTCACTCACATCAACCATACATCCTTTGTGATGGTCACCATGTTCAATTATACACAATGACTCCAGATATGACCGCAGACTCTTTTCTCCTAAAAATTCCCATTACATCACACACTATCCAGTCAATATTATTATATGCCTGCAGGGTGTTAGTTACTGTGCTAGGTATTTGAAATATAACAGGAGACCCCCAAGGCAGACAATCTCTGCCCTCTCTTAACTCACAAACTACTCTTTTGTAAAACGCATTTTGGGAGATACTGGCCTAGATACAGTTTTAAATAGGAAGTTATGTAACTAGCTTTTAGAGAGAAGCTGGAGTACTCTGAATTTTGATATAGCAGTGTGCATTTATCCTTATCTGTAAATCACCTTTGGTGCCACTATCAGAATGTAACCTTAGGCTGGCTATAACTTAGATCTGAGCCAGTCTGAAATTTCTTGTGACAGTGCACTGGTTTATAAAGTCAAATGCTGTGCCATGTTAATGCCATGAAAGTATGTGAGAGAACATTTTCCACTTTGTCCCAGGACTCATTTATGTAAATAAGTTACCTCAAGGTTTCAGTCTTTGTTCAACACAGGCTATTGCGAGTAATGATCCCTTACTTGCCAGCTTTTGGTAAGCCATAGCAGATAGGTAAGCCAGCTACAGTTCCATGGATAATCATTTCCATTGGGTCCAACGTCCCTGCCCATTAAATAAGAGGGCAGGAGAAAATTTTGGAGGTGATGGGTAAGTTTATGGTGATGATTTTAGGAGTATATACTTACCTCTAAACTTACCAAGTTGCATACATTATATATGTACAGCTTTTTATATGTCAATCATACCTCAACAAAGTGGTTTAAAAGGAAAATTCACTTTACCTGTAAAAGGTTGTCTTATTATATTAGTGACTGATTGAGAGAGCCTCATACTGGCCAATATTAAGTATTTCATAGTGTCTTCTGTAGCAATCTTCTAAAATGATTTTATTTTATTGTATATAATGGATATTTTAAACAAATGCATGCCTAATGGAGCATAAAAATAAAAGGAACGCTTGGTAAATAAAAGATAAAACACTATAGATATAATTTTACCTACCTGGGTACTCTTCACCTATTCCATTGCTTTGCTTCAGTTCCAGAGAGAAACACTATCCAAAATTTTTGTTTATCATTTTAAGTAGATTTATTATATATTTATAATACCTAAACAATCTATTGTTTAATTTTACTTGGTTTAGTTCTTCAAAATTGCTGTCGTTCTGCATATAATATTCTTTAACTGTCCAAGATTTACCCTTGTCGTTGCATATAACTATGGTTTATTTGTTATGGTATTCCATGTCAGGGAACATTTAGCTTGTTGCTAGATTTATTTGCTATTATGAACAATGCTGTTATGAACATTCATGTATATCTCTTGTAAAATGAATACGTTTCTTGAGTGTGGTGGTTCTACAGGTATGGTTCTGGGATCAGAAGCATTGATGCCAACCACCCATGAGCTGTTAGAAATGCAGATTCATGGTTCTCAACCTGATCTAATAAATAAAAATATCTGAGAAGGGGTACAGAAAACTTTAATAAGCCCTCTGAGTGATTTTGATGCCTGATAACATTTAACAATCATTACTGCATAACATATATATGTATATATTAATATGTATGGAATATATATGCATATAACAAAATTATTGTGTTAGACCATATCGAGATGTTGAATCTTGTAAAATAATCACAAATTGCTCACCAATTTATATGGGTACTAGTAATATATTAATTCCCATTAATTCTCATTCTCACTAACAATGAATATTTTCCAATGTCTCAATGTTTTCCATTCTCTTAGGTGTAAAATGATATTTTATTATGCTTTTAGTGGGGAGAGACAGAATGAGACAGAGAGACAGAGACAGAGACAAGAAATCAAGCACTATGTTGGAAGATCTTACTGTACATTTTTGTAATCTGTTATTTTTTATTAATAATCCCTATATCAATAATCTTTTATCTTATACTTACTTCATATTTAAATCTCCCTAATTGTTCCCAATATATTCTTTATTCTTTAATTTTTAACTATTCCCTTTTTTGTTGATATATAATATTTATACATACTTACAGAGTACACGTGATATTTTCTTACATGCATAGAACTTGTAATGATCAAGTCAGGGTATTTAGAGTATCAACTTCCTTGAACATTTATCATTTCTATGTACGGAGAACATTTCAAGCCCTCTCTTCTAGTTTCTTTATCCAAACCCAGATCAAAACCAGAATAGTACATTTCACTGACAGTTATATCACTTTAGGGCACCTTTTTAAAATGACATTAATTGTTAAGAGACAAGACCAGTCTCTTAACTGGTCTTGGGATCATGGCTAGTGACTTTTTTTCTTCTTCTTTTTAAAAGTAATTAATGGGGGCCAGGCGCGGTGGCTCACGCCTGTAATCCCAGCACTTTGGGAGGCCAAGGTGGGCAGATCAGGAAGCCAGGAGATCAAGACCTTCCTGGCTAACACAGTGAAACCCCGTCTCTACTAAAAATAAAAAAAAAAAATTAGCTGGCGTGGTGGCAGGCACCTGTAGTCCCAGGAGGTGGAGGTTGCAGTGAGCCCAGATCGCACCACTGCACTCCAGCCTGGGTGACAAAGAGAGACTCCATCTCAAAAAAAAAAAAATAATAATTAATGGGTGTTCAATTTTAGCAAGTGTGTTTTTCTTGAGTCAAATAGATAGTTATGCATGTTTCTTAAAGATTTTCTTTTTTCTTTATCCTTTCCTTGCCACATTTTGATAGTAAGATTATTTGAAGGGGCCAGGGGAATTTTATCTCTTTTGTTTAAATATTTTGGAGAGATTATGTAAGGTCATAATAATTTGTTTATTGATAGCATACTCAATAAGCCCATTAAACCACCAAGACATGGTGTTTCCTGAAAGTAAAAATCTTAAATTCCTTATTGAATATCTTTATATAAGTCCCTCCGGCTATCTTTACTTCTTTAGTGAGAAGGCATATATATATATATACACATATGTATATACACACATATATACACAGATATTTACACACATGTAAATATGTATATTATATATATAAATTTGCCTATTTTATGTAAGTTTTCATTTATTAGAATACGTTAAGATCATATATTGTACATAATTATACCGTAGTATTATTAATATTATTTTAATTTTGCTGGATCTAAATTTGTTTCTCACTTTTACTTCTAATGTTATTTATTCCTTAATTTGGGAATTCTCCTCCTTTTTCTTACTTTCTGAACAAGCTCATCAGAGATTTGTCCATTTATTTTTCTTTTCAATGAAATAAGTTTTAGTTTTATTGATACTCTCTATTGTATATTTGTTTTCAGTTTAATTAATGACTTATTTTTATCATCTTTCAAATTCCTTAGAATCTATTCTGATAAATTTTTCAAGCTTCATATGTTGGACTCTTGGCTCATTAATCTTTAGCTTTTCTTATTTTCTAGTCTAGACATTTATGTAGGTTGCTTTCTAAATGATGCCCCTCAGTATAATCATTGCTTCCTTTAACTCTTTATAATTGTTATTACTCAATTTTTAAAAAAAGAAAGCACATTTTCTGAATAGCTAAGCCTGGAGAAAAGTTGTGTCAGTTCTAGTTATATTTGATTTCTTACGTACTTTCTCAGATCATCTCTGCTCAGTAAGTTTTCAAATACAATGTAGAAATAATTTAATAGTATAATATGCAAACTACGTGATTTGATTACCTAACTACACTGATGTACTTTGTGTTGCAAGAAACATATTTTATTTATTTGGGTCTCTGATATCTATTTGAAACTGGAAAATTCACAATAGGCTACTTCGGGGGCTAGTTTACTCATAGAAGCGATGTTTTAAATCAGGGGCCACTTGCTGTGTCCAGACTGCTAAGTGGTAGTTCATTAATTTTAGGTAAAAACATTCTTTTTTTCAAGAACTGCAAGATATAGATTTTTTTTCTTAGCAAACTAGGTTCCCACAGAGACAAAGGAAATAGAGTAGCAAAATGTTGCCCAAGATGTAAATGACTTTGCCATTTAAAATTCTGTTTCAAATTCTGTAGCATGTTATATTTCTCTTTAAGGTTTTTTAGTATTTTGATATGTTAATTAACAATTATGTTACTAGTGAAGAGATATTTGCCTAAAATGTAAGGTTTATTCATATCATTGTAATAATGTGGGTAATTGCCATTTACAATCTTTTTAGCATTTAACCAACTCAGTCTAATTTATGATTTTGGTTTATGATTTAATATGGCATGAGGTATCTTTCTTAGGATATAAATATTAGTTTAGATTTGAAATAGTTCCACAGATAGACAAGACCCCATTTTTATTATTTGATAGAATATTTATATATTGATGTACATACAAACAATGCTTAAAAAGATTATATGTTTAAAATGATTAATGCTTAAGATGATGGAATAGTTGATGTAATAAGAACATTTTTCCTACTTTAACACAGTGGTGAAAGACACTTGTGAAACACAGTAAAACTGGGCTACAATCTTCTTTATGAATATTAAATTACCAGGTACAGTAGCTTTGAAACCTTATGGAAGTTGCTAAACTTCTATGGATTTATTTGTTCATACACAGCTAAATTATTATATTAATCATACTAACATTTACTGAACTTTTGCTGTATACTGACCGGTAGGTTACAAGCTGTTCATACAGTCTCTCACTTAATTTAGGAGGCATTCATGCAGCTGAATAAAATATAATTTAAATAGTAAAGGAGTAAATAGCTCCTTTACTAACCTAGGACTTTTCTCCTCATCCTAACATGATGGTAAATGCAGTGAAGGCAGAAGGAAGAGGACAAGATGTTTCAAATAAGTCTTAGAAGCAGTTCTCTCACTCCCTACAATCACATCCTGCAGGTGGCTTAAGAGCAAGCAGCTCTCCCTCAAAGTCATCCTGTGTGAGGCCAGCGTCCACATTTTCTGAACCAAACATCAGGATGCCTGGTTGGATATGTACAAATGTACTTAGGGAGATAGGAAATTATTCTAGTTGACATTATGACTTCTCTGGAAGATCTAGGACCCATGAATACTGTGTCCATAGAGGTCTCTAAATAGACAGAAATCTACTTTTCTCTGGTTTTTAAGTAATTCACTAAGGAATGCCAGTGGCAAGGAGGTGGGGTGGGGAATGAGGGTTCCCAATTGCCAGACAAAATCTGGAAGTAACTATTTATGATCTCATTTTAGGATATGGCAATGGGAGTGTCTGTCTTCCAGGATTCTCAGGCTCGCTGCAGTGAACAGGAGGGACTGAGCTTTAATTTGCTGCCAATGGTTTTAATAATCCAGTATCTTTTATGGTGAGAACACACATGTGCACGTGCATATGTGTGCCCATGCTCACACACAGTCTATTTTGGAACTTTGGAGGTAGATGTCTTTTTCATGTGTACATCTGGAATTTTATTTAAGTTGGAATTTATCAAAGGCCTGCTCTGTGTTAGACTCTCTGCTAAGTACTGGGGATATTTTGGACCATAAGTCAGATTTCAGCCCTACTCTTACATAGCTTTTGGTCTGGCATGAGAAAATAGATATTAAATAAATAATTATAATAAATTTTGAGGGATATTATGATGGAAGAAGTTCACAGGACTATACAAAGCTGTAGCAGGAGGAATTGGTATGGTTCAGAGGGTTGGTGAAGGCCCTTTCAGGAAGAATGCTTAGATTGATACCTGAAAGAAAAGTAGGCCAGAGAAAGCAAGGCATAGAGAGCAAGTAATAATGTTTTTGGGAGGTCTGGCTGGAGGAGTTATCTGAAAGAAGTCAAATAGAGATTCATTGATAAATGAGTGAGAGAGAGTGGCAGGGATGGGGCTAGAAATGTGGGCAACAGGCCGATTGTAGAGGGTTGTATCGACTGTGTTAAGGAGTTTTGCCTTTGTCCTAAAAGAAATGAGAGACTACTAAGTGGAGAATGATGCGGTGAAGTAGGGTGTCATGGGGTAGGAGGAGGAAAGGACTAAGATAAGTTTACAGAAGTGGCAGAGGACAGGTCCATGCTGACCATAAAGGCCATGGTGAGGAACTTGGCTTTTATTCTCAGGCAATGGGAAGCCATTGAATAACTATTATCTTAATGACTGCTGTGTGGAAAATAGGTTGGACGGGACTAAAGACAAGGCAAAAACCAGTATGCAAGCTATTTCATTAGTCTAAATAAGAGGTAATGGACTGAGATCAGGGCAGTAACTAAGGAAGGAGCGATAAAGAAACTAGGAAGAATGGGGACATAATTAAGAAAGATTTTAGGTTTTTTCCTTGATGAAATAGGCTGATGATGCTGTCATTTATGGAGATGGAGAAGAATGAGGAAAAGCAGGTAATAAGGATGAAACTAAGAGATCACATTTGGACATGCTAAGCTGATATGATTTCAAGTTTTCCACAGTCCTAAAGTGACATAAGAGATTGAAAGGCTGCTATTTACCAAACGCAGACAAATAAATGGTAATAGTGGCCTCTAAGCTTGAATGAATTTGACAAAGTAGACTAGACTAGAGGTTGACAATCTCAATGGATTAAGGATGGTTCTGCCCTAAACCAGACAGGAGAAGTAGCATCATGTTTGCAGATGCCAGTGTGGGTGGGTATAGATAACAAGTTCCCCCTGCCCTGCTAGGATCTAGTGAATGCTAAATAAGTCCAAGGAATTAGCTGCCTCCCAGAATGCAGTCAGGGGAGAAATAAAACTTCAGTTAACTCATTTTGAAATAGAAATGACTATGTTTAACCAATAATTATCTAATACCTTTTTTTGCTTATAATACTGAATGGGCAATTAAAATAGAAATTAAGTCATATTATAAAAATACTAAAACAAATACGTGTGTGTGTATGTTAGCCTTGTTTTTTTTCTTTTTATTAAATCATACTTCAAGTTCTAGGGTACATGTGCACAACGTGCAGGTTTGTTACATGTGTATACATGTGCCTTGTTGGTGTGCTGCACCCATTAACTCATCATTTACTTTAGGTATATCTCCTAATGCTATCCCTCCCCCCTCCCCCTACTCCATGACAGGCCCCGGTGTGTGCTGTTTCCCATCCTGTGTCCAAGTGTTCTCATTATTCAATTCACACCTATGAGTGAGAACATGTGACGTTTGGTTTTCTGTCCTTGCAATAGTTTGTGCAGAATGATGATTTCCAGCTTCATCCATGTCCCTACAAAGGACATGAACTCATCCTTTTATATGGCTGCATAGTATTCCATGGTGTATATGTGCATTGTTGATTGAAATCTTCTAGAGAGAGGATACTTGCATCCTCAATAATGCTTAATGGAGTGATTGTTCTCAACAGATATTTAATATATGCTTGCTGATTAATAACCAATATTTTTAAACACAGACAAGATAAATGAGCTGCTGCAAGGTTTTGGTGAGCTTCCAGTGTTTGGCCAAGTTTAATATCAGTAATGTCTGTAGAATGAAATAATTATAATTAATAAAAAACCAAGAAAACAAAAAAATGGGTTTTAATACACCAGGAATTTAAGCCTAATATGATGCAAATAAATACACAGACAATTCTTACTAAAATTTAGATGATCCATTCCTTGGCTATATATATAAATATTACAAATATTTCATGTTGATGAAACTCTATGTATTCTTTTGAATTTTGTTGAAGAATAAAATATCTAATGACAGGAATAGTCAAAACTGACCACTTCTGCTATTTTTGGTCTAAAAAGTGCTAAATCAACTATAAAAGGTTGATTTTTAAAAAAGAAAAGAAAAAAATCAAACTTCTGAAATGCCATGCTTCTTCGTTTATATAAACACTAAGTAAAATAGCAGAATAGCATGAGCTCTGCCTTTTGACTTTGTAATGCTGTGTATGAAACCTAATTTAGACTTGGGAAAAATTATATCATCACCAGAACTAGCTTTGTACTTAAAGCATTAATGAGAAATGAAGGACTTTTCAGTGAAGTGTAAAGAAAAGATCCTTAGAAATGGGAGAGAAATAAAAGATGAAAAGACTTTGATTTTGGCTCTGTGGGGGAATTGAGAGCTTGTGCAAAGAAGGCATTACTTATTGTGTTAATCTCCTAGCAGGATCTTCAGAATTCTTCTCCTGCACCTTCTCAGCATTACTCTATGTCTTCCTACTTTGTTTTCTGGAAACGAATTTAAACCTCTGAATAGATACTGTGTTTTCTGGAAATGAATTTAAACCTCTGAATAGATTCTGTGGTTGGAGTCACTCAATAGTTAGTAAAATAAGTAGTACAAACACAAAAATGACAGTTTCTCCCCAGTATGGGTATTTCCGAAGCAAGAGTGCCGGAAGTATGTTTACAAGTAAGTGAGATATTATGCTGCCCCTATATTATTACAATTTGAACTCCGTTGATGAGATACTTCAAAACCCAATTGAGAGAGATGTGCATAGAAAAAGCTGTGCTGCAATTAAATACCATCTTTAATGGTAATTCAAAATAATTATGTGTATCTATTTCTTAAGAAACCAGTCACCAGTGAACTGATACTCTGCACTATCCAATGTATTCTAGAGTGTGACACGTGAAAATGATGAACCTATTTGAAAAATGACAAATGACTTTGGCACAAAATATTGCATATATATATAATTGTTTTAAATAAATATAAAATACTATTATAACAATATTTATTGTTTTATATATAACAGCATTTTATATTTATATTAAATAATATTTTAGATAGATAGACAGATATATATAGAGATAGATAGATACATACATACATACATACATATGCCTGAACATCATCTTCATGAAGAATCAAACAGGCCAAATGCCATGCATTTTTCTGGGACCTTTCTTAAATAAAATTTGGATCATTAAATGATACTGTTATTAAATTAAATTTTCCTTTATTTTTTGAAAACTGAGTAAAAGTAATTTTTTTGCTCTCAAAAAACAGAAAGCTATCTCAAATTAGGGTAAGCTAGCTAGGACAGTTATTTATTCATATAACTGGGAAAAACAGAGGTGGAACTAGGCCTGTGCCTGGGTCAATTAGATGCAGGACCTAAGTGGTGACATTATCATACCCTCTCTAACTCATCTCTTTATTGCTGCTTTGTCTGCAACTCTTTGAGCTTTGGCCTCATTACAGACAACAAATAATAATGATGATGATGAAAATAGTAATAAGCAGGCTTTATACATATTGCAGGGGAATTAGTCACTCGTGGCTTCAGGCTTTCAGCCTCCTAACTTAGTGATCATAGAGGAGTGATTCTCAAAGTGTGGTCCTTGGACTAGCGGCAACAGCAACCTAGAAACTTATTAGAAATGTAAATCCCAGGATCACATCAGACCCACTCTGAAACTCTGGATGTGTGGCACCTCACCCAAGTCTGTGTCTTAACATACCTTCCAGGTGATTGTGAAGGATTCTAAAATTTGAGAAACATTGCCCTAGAGAAAAGAATGAGTGTCTCTTCTTTCAGCATGCAGCAATCTCAGAGTGGGATTCTTATTGGTGTGGCTTCGATAATGTTCAAACTTTTGAGTGAATGACTACATGCAGAAAAGTAGAAAATGGTAACAGTGTTGGCCCAAAGCATATGTTCACAACTCTGGACAGGAGAATGACATGCTGTGTTTAGAAACCCCTTCTGAATCACATGGGTAAAGCAAGAGTAGAAACTATTCTCAAAGTCAGGCAGTGTTGTTATGTAATAAAGGGGGAAAGTGTGCAGGATTGACCAAAACACAGTAGACCTCTCCAAGTCAAAAATGACCCAGTTTGATATTTATCCCATAACATTTCTTGAAAGAAACACAGAACAGGTACAGATGCTACCGATTATATATTACTAACATTCTTGGGAAACAAGAGTCATGTATTATTAATGTTACCCTTTACCACTGTGGAAAATTACAACATATAAAGGTTAAATGACTTGTTCAAGGTTATTCATCTAATTATAAAGGCAAAACTAGACTAAACTGTACAAATGGGCAAGCTGGGAAATGTACTCTGTTGCTCAATATTTTGCTAGTATATTGTTTTGTAATTTTAGCAAAACAAAGTTTTGCTAGTGGTTTTGCTAGTGTGATCCTGTGGTTGATAATACCTGGATGATAACATTATCTCCTTCACCTGATTATTTAACTTTATGTAACTCAAACTAAATATGTAGAAAACAGAATAGATTACAGGTTAGATTAATTAGCCAAGGCAAAAGAGTATGTCTTTATTGATGAAGAATATCTCCTAAAACTTGAAGCTATTGAAGCTACCTGGCAATAACAACCTTTGAAAAAGTTGTACCATAAAAACCCCAAAAGCTAGAAAGTCTACATTAAAAGAAAACAAATAATGTTTATAATCATACCTTAAGTCGAACAAAAGTTCAACTCTGAAAGCACAGAGAGCATCAGGCTTCATTAATCATGTCACTGTCAAACAGATGTATTTCAACTAATTCCAACGACACTTTAACTCTTTGAAGAACATAATTTCAGAAATCTACTTTGATTACCTTTCCAAACAACTATAACTAAGATATATGAACACTTTGAACCTTACAATTTAAAAAATAAGCTTACCTGAGAACTTCTTTTCAGGAAAGTGCCTAAAAACCAATAAGCTATGGTACATCTCCATGCAAAAAAAACTTAGAAGATGGTTAGGATTTATTTTTTTCTCCTAACTTGCTCTATACATTTTTACAAATAAGACTGATATTTTTGCAAAGGTGTAGTAATCATCTATCATTCAGAGATGTCCAAAATCTATGGAAAATTCACTTCAAGTTTTGAGAAGTCTCTATGTATGAACATATCTTTTTTTATTTTATTATTATTACACTTTAAGTTTTAGGGTACATGTGCACATTGTGCAGGTTAGTTACACATGTATACATGTGCCATGCTGGTGTGCTGCACCCATTAACTCGTCATTTAGCATTAGGTATATCTCCTAAAGCTATCCCTCCCCCCTCCCCCCACCCCACAACAGTCCCCAGAGTGTGACGTTCCCCTTCCTGTGTCCATGTGTTCTCATTGTTCAATTCCCACCTATGAGTGAGAATATGCGGTGTTTGGTTTTTTGTTCTTGTGATAGTTTACTGAGAATGATGATTTCCAATTTAATCCATGTCCCTACAAAGGACATGAACTTATCATTTTTTATGGCTGCATAGTATTCCATGGTGTATATGTGCCACATTTTCTTAATCCAGTCTATCATTGTTGGACATTTGGGTTGGTTCCAAGTCTTTGCTATTGTGAATAGTGCCGCAATAAACATATGTGTGCATGTGTCTTTATAGCAGCATGATTTATAGTCCTTTGGGTATATACCCAGTAGTGGGATGGCTGGCTCAAATGGTATTTCTAGTTCTAGATCCCTGAGGAATCGCCACACTGACTTCCACAAGGGTTGAACTAGTTTACAGTCCCACCAACAGTGTAAAAGTTCCTATTTCTCCACATCCTCTCCAGCACCTGTTGTTTCCTGACTTTTTAATGATCGCCATTCTAACTGGTGTGAGATGGTATCTCATTGTGGTTTTGATTTGCATTTCTCTGATGGCCAGTGATGGTGAGCATTTTTTCATGTGTTTTTTGGCTGCATAAATGTCCTCTTCTGAGAAGTGTCTGTTCATGTCCTTCGCCCACTTTTTGATGGGGTTGTTTTTTTCTTGTAAATTTGTTTGAGTTAATTGCAAATTATGGATATTAGCCCTTTGTCAGATAAGTAGGTTGCAAAAATTTTCTCCCATTTTGTAGGTTTCCTGTTCACTCTGATGGTAGTTTCTTTTGCTGTGCAGAAGCTCTTTAGTTTAATGAGATCCCATTTGTAAATTTTGGCTTTTGTTGCCATTGCTTTTGGTGTTTTAGACATGAAATCCTTGTCCATGCCTATGTCCTGAATGGTTAGGCCTAAGTTTTCATCTAGGGTTTTTATGGTTTTAGGTCTAACGTTTAAGTCTTTAATCCATCTTGAATTAATTTTTGCTTAAGGTGTAAGGAAGGGATCCAGTTTCAGCTTTCTACATATGGCTAGCCACTTTTCCCAGCACCATTTATTAAATAGGGAATCCTTTCCCCGCACCATTTATTAAATAGGGAATCCTTTCCCCATTGCTTGTTTTTCTCAGGTTTGTCAAAGATCAGATGGTTGTAGATATGCGGCGTTATTTCTGAGGGCTCTGTTCTGTTCCATTGATCTATATCTCTGTTTTGGTACCAGTACCATGCTGTTTTGGTTACTGTAGCCTTGTAGTATAGTTTGAAGTCCGGTAGTGTGATGCCTCCAGCTTTGTTCTTTTGGCTTAGGATTGACTTGGCAATGCGGGCTCTTTTTTGGTTCCATATGAACTTTAAAGTAGTTTTTTCCAATTCTGTGAAGAAAGTCATTGGTAGCTTGATGGGGATGGCATTGAATCTATACATTACCTTGGGCAGTATGGCCATTTTCATGATATTGCTTCTTCCTACCCATGAGCATGGAATGTTCTTCCATTTGTTTGTATCCTCTTTTATTTTGTTGAGCAGTGGTTTGTAGTTCTCCTTGAAGAGGTCCTTCACATCCCTTGTAAGTTGGATTCCTACGTATTTTATTCTCTTTGAAGCAATTGTGAATGGGAGTTCACTCATGAGTTGGCTCTCTGTTTGTCTGTTATTGGTGTATAAGAATGCTTGTGATTTTTGTACATTGATTTTGTATCCTGAGACTTTGCTGAAGTTGCTTATCAGCTTAAGGAGATTTTAGGCTGAGACAATGGGGTTTTCTAGATATACAATCATGTCATCTGCAAACAGGGACAATTTGACTTCCTCTTTTCCTTATTGAATACCCTTGATTTCCTTCTCCTGCCTAATTGCCCTGGCCAGAACTTCCAACACTATGTTGAATAGGAGTGGTGAGAGAGGGCATCACTGTCTTGTTCCATTTTTCAACGGGAATGCTTCCAGTTTTTGCCCATTCAGTATGATATTGGCTGTGGGTTTGTCATAGATAGCTTTTATTATTTTGAGATATGTCCCATCAATACCTAATTTATCGAGAGTTTTTAGCATGAAGGGTTGTTGAATTTTGTCAAAGGCCTTTTCTGCATCTATTGAGAAAATCATGTGGTTTTTGTCTTTGGTTCTGTTTATATGCTGGATTACATTTATTGATTTGCATATATTGAACCAGCCTTGCATCCCAGGGATGAAGCCCACTTGATCATGGTGGATAAGCTTTTGGATGTGCTGCTGGATTCGGTTTACCAGTATTTTTTTGAGGATTTTTGCGTCAATGTTCATCAAGGATATTGGTCTAAAATTCTCTTTTTTGGTTGTGTCTCTGCCAGGCTTTGGTATCAGGATGATGCTGGCCTTATAAAATGAGTTAGGGAGGATTCTCTCTTTTTCTATTGATTGGAATAGTTTCAGAAGGAATGGTACCAGTTCCTCCTTGTACCTCTGGTAGAATTCGGCTGTGAATCCATCTGGTCCTGGACTCTTTTTGGTTGGTAAGCTATTGATTATTGCCACAGTTTCAGAGTCTGTCATTGGTCTATTCAGAGATTCAACTTCTTCCTGGTTTAGTCTTGGGAGAATGTATGTGTCGAGGAATTTATCCATTTCTTCTAGATTTTCTAGTGTATTTGCATACAGGTGTTTGTAGTATTCTCTGATGGTAGTTTGTATTTCTGTGGGATCGGTGGTGATATCCCATTTATCATTTTGTATTGCGTCTATTTGATTCTTCTCTCTTTTCTTCTTTATTAGTCTTGCTAGCAGTCTATCAATTTTGTTGGTCCTTTCAAAAAACCAGCTCCTGGATTCATTAATTTTTTGAAGGGTATTTTGTGTCTCTATATCCTTCAGTTCAGCTCTGATTTTAGTTATTTCTTGTCTTCTGCTAGCTTTTGAATGTGTTTGCTCTCGCTTTTGTAGTTCTTTTAATTGTGATGTTAGGGTGTCAGTTTTGGATCTTATTGAATGCTGCGTTCATTCAATAAGGTATAATGAATAAAACTGTATTCCCCAACTTCCCTTCCCAGAAAAATGCTTTAGATTTCTTCAATGAGACGCAACTACCTTGAACTTTGATTTGTAATTTAGCTATATGAAGAAACAGGGTCAACATGGACAATGTACTTTGCTGGCTTGGGTAGAATCAGAGACTCCTGTTTGCATGGTTGACAGCAGTGACAAATTCCTAATACAACCAGCTCAGCATTGTGTTTCTGGGGCTGGTAGTGGGTAATGCGACAGCTTCTTCAATTAGGAATCTCAACTGTGGCAGAGCCAAAGTTGTTCTGGTGCCATTAGGGTCAGGAGAATCCTCCTCAGCACAGTGCTGTGGTAAGAAGTGCTCCTGGCAATGGAATTTGAAGCTCAATGATTCTGTGAGCATCCAATATGGCTTAGTCAATTCTTTTCTACTTAAACTAGCTAAAGGTCCAGAAACTGAGGACCCTGAACAATACAAAAAAGTAAGGCATTCTAAAAGATAGTTGCAGATGTAACTGTATGGGAATTAATTTTTATCTTCTCCAATATTCTGTAGGTTCATATGTTGAGATTAATTGGATTGAACATCAGCAAGGATACCAAGGCGACTCATGTTTTACAATGTATCCTACTAGAAGAAACTTACTCTACTCTACCAAGAAGAAATATATTATGTATTTTTCTTTCCTCTTCTGTTGGACTGGTGTAATATTTCTTAATGCTTACTTTATCACAGGTATGGATAAAAAGGAACAATGTTGGAAGGGAAAAAACAAAGTATTATAGTGATATATGTTTAACATTGCTTTTAAGAGTTAAAAAGAAATGAGATATCACAAAGTGTTTGTTTAGGAATCATAAAGTTCCATATCGCATTCCCTATTACATGCTTTTGGTGAGGTCACTTTATTCTCTGTGAGTTAGTGTGCTCTTCTATAAAATGAGGAAAATAACTCATTTTTCTATCATATTGGAACATTGTGATAAAAAGTGGCTTTCAAAATATTTGATGTTGAAGAGAATTATGACATATCCTTGTGTTTGAGCAATGTGTCCTCCATAAAACAAAGGTCTCTTTCTCAAAAACAAGTAAATGGATAATTCAAAAAGAAAACTGCAGGCCAATACCCCATATTGTGTTTTGAAGTGTAAATAATTTTTATAAAGGAGAAGAATATAATCTATTTCCAATGGAAAAAAGTAAAAATTATTTTGAAATGTACTTGAATTTAAGAACTGATTAGAGCAAAATCATTTAGTCTACGAGAAAAAAAGCTGGAGAGTTTTTTGAATGCTTTTATTTGATTTCAATTTTGAAGTCTTGAGCTAATATAAAAATGCGAATCAACAATCTTCTATTTACTTATTTATTTTTCTTCCATAAGGACTAAAATCTTCAGACTTATGTACATGGCTCTAGATAATTTATGTATAGGGATACAATTCATATACAAGAAATGATAATTTCTCAGGATTAATTGAGAGTATATGTAAATCTGAATTGGTGTATTGGTTCATGCCTGTAAAACCGGCACTTTGAGAAGTTGAGGTGAGCAGATGACTTGAGGTCAGGAGTTTGAGACCAGCCTGGACAACATGGTGAAACACCATCTCTGCTAAAAATACAAAGATTAACCAGGCATGGTGGCATGCACCTGTGGTTCAAGCTATTCAGGAGGCTAAGCAGGAGAATCGCTGGAACCTGGGAGGTGGAGGGACGTTGCAGTGGGCCAAGATCATGCTGCACTCCAGCCTGGGCAACAGAGCAAGTGAGAGTCCATCTAAAAAAAAAGTGTACATAGATTCTGATGGCCACTTATGGATAAATACAAAAAATTTAGTTACACTTAACAGAAAGCTGAAATAACCTGAGTTACACTTTAGTCTAAGTCTTAGGATTATGAGGGTGATCAGGAAAAGTGGGAATAGAGAAAAAATATTAAACATTCATTTTCTATATTCCTTAAAAATTTAAGAAGAAAGAGAAAACTCTGTTACAACAACCAAATATTGAAGGTTAAGTTTTATTAATACTACATTTAAAACTTATTTCTAAGATATCACAAAAAATGAAAAACTGCAATAAAAAGCAGAATAAAACAGAGAAAAAATGACTGGTGGTTACGATGAGAAAAGAAGAAAGGAAGAAAAGCAAGGAATAAGAGTGAAGAAAAGCAAGGAATAAGAGTGAAGAAAAGGGAGCTGAGTGGGAGTGGAATGGAAAAGAAAGATGGTGATGGGGAATGGCTCAAATTTTCTGCTGCTCAGCTGTAAACCCTTCCACTGATTTTTATCCAACCTATTCAGTAAACATTGATTGAGTGAGAACTCTAAATATTGGGTGTATAAAGACTCTGTGAAAGTGAAGATGGGAAAATAATTACCAAGTAAGTGTTCAGAACAAAATTTTTTGGCTCCACAAAGGAAAAAATGATTATCATTTAGGGTGGAATGAGGTTCATCAAGGAGAGTCTCACTATGGAGAAGACATGCAAACTAGGCATTGATAAAAAAGTTGGAGTTCTACAGATTGAGAAATGGAATGGAGGAGGACTCTCAAATGAAGAATGTGGCAGAAAGAAAAATAAAAACAATCCATAAACTCTTTGACTCTTCTCACCTCTACCTAATCCACCTGATTTCTGTGTCTATGCTGCATTCTATTACATTTTGCCAAATCAAATAGACATACCTAAGGATACTACAGATTAAATATTTGAAATTGAGGCTTTTTCAAAAAACTCTGAGTTGATCCTCAAAATGCATTAATTTTCGTCACTCCTTAGCCCCTAAGGACCTCATTTCAATATTTAAATACATTATTGTTAGACAGGCCATGTAGGGATGGGTGGATAGGAACTCTTTCAACAACAAATGCAGATTTAATTTTAGCAAATATTCATGGCAGAGGTGAAATTAACATGGGTTTTTCTTATAAAAATATTTCTATCTAGTGATATACCATGGTATCATTATGTATTTCTTCATAAATATGTTACATATTATCAAATGCAATTCTATTGGTTACTAAGATTACCCATGTTAATGTGCAGGCCATATACAGTTTCACCTATTCCCACTTGCCATTTCCTGTTTGTTCACACTAAGATGAATACTTAATAGAAAAGCATGAAAACAGATAGGTAAACTCACATTACTTCTCATTTTTTAAGTGTTATTTCTTATCTGTCTTTGTGTTTTGACTAATAACCAATATCTTCTATTTTAGGGGATAGGCAAATTTCTTTCCACACTCTCTATTGTCCGTCTCTCAAATCCTGTTCTGGATCTCTCTACTCTAATTTCCTCTCAAACAGGTATTTATTGAATGTACGGATGCTTACTGGACTAGAAAAAATTTTTTCCACCCTTCTTTCTGTAGGGGAAATAATGTAGATGTCTCTCCCTTCAGACATACTGTGAACAAGGAACAGTTGCTGGCTGCCTGCACAGGTTTTCATTTACCATCCAATGTAGTTTCTTTCCTGTCTTTCATATATTCTACACTTCAACTATGATACAGAGATTTCCTGGGGACTTGATACACTTAAACTGTATTTATTTAGGCATATAGGCTTTTTATGTGTTCCTGATATGAAAAAGATTTTATTTACTGACAATTACAATTTTTTTCAGTTTCTGTGTTTAAAGATTGCCTTTCCAACTTTCAGAAACCAGAAACAGTTCAATAAATTTTGTTAACATACATACAAAATATCCTTCATTTTATGAAACTAGGTGGACACCATGCATTAGAAAACACAACTAAATGGACATTGATTACCCATAAACATGAGGAGAGAGAACGACATGGGCTCCTGTTTGCCCTTTGATGAAGTTCTATTTCTCACAAGGTTCAGGATTTATATGGAGCTAAAAGTTCCACACAGTTGTTGATAAGGCCTTCAGCACAAAAGAACAAAGTGGACACAGTTAGCTCCCTGTAGACCAAAGAAATCTCATTCAGGACCACAAATACTAATCACTACGGCTTTGGCATTCACTAACTCTGAAACAGAAAAGATGGCTGAGTCCCAGTTAAAATTTGCATAGCACTGTTGAAAGTCAGTGATAGGTTTTGGACAGTACCTTATCAAAGCACAGTCCACTCACTGAATTAAATAATTTGTCATTTAACAG
This sequence comes from Pan paniscus, assembly GCF_029289425.2. NCBI lineage: Eukaryota > Metazoa > Chordata > Mammalia > Primates > Hominidae > Pan > Pan paniscus. The sequence continues at coordinate 68,885,156 of NC_073254.2, forward strand.
TCTTGAAAAAGTTTCAATATTTTTCTGATATAATTTTAAGACAGGTGATTTATTGAAATGATTTGTACATTTTCCCAAGGTAGGCTAAAAAAGTTATACTGAACTGTACAATCAGCTCCCTTTCACAGTTCAGAATAAAATCTGTATAAATGTGCATGGATTGGATTACATTAGGATTAATAAGACTTTTTTTTTTTTGCTAATAACATGATGGACTTTTTTTTCTTTCGATGTCATTGAAATACAGATATTTCAGATGACTTAGTTTGTACCTCTTGAACACAGCTGAGAAGAACAGGGATGAGAGTCAGCTACAAAATTTCATTTGACTTCAAAGATTATCAGGAGGCTTAACAAGTTCTCCAAGTTGAAGCTGAAGAAAATCTTAGATTAGTGCCCAGCACATTTCTTATCTTTGAGTACCTTAGTTGTTATTATTTAGTTTTAATAACAATTGCCATGGCAAGTATTGTAAGAAGGTTATTATTATATGTATTGGTAATGTAGCCAGCACTATGTTAAGTAAGGTAAGGGACTTGATAGGTACTCTACCTCTGTATTAACTCTCACAACTCCTCTCCCTTAATGATAACTATTTTACCGATGAGAAACATGGGGCTAATTTATTTAACACATTTGACATGGGTTGTATGTTACAGGCCAGGATTTGCACCTGGGTTTGCTTTATTTTAAATCCCATGTGCCTAATCACTTTGATATACTATATCAGAAAGTAGGGAACTCTAGATCTGTTCTATTATGAGGGTTTGGTATGATTATACATCTTTGTTATTTCTTCTAATAGTTCTCTATACGTATTTACCATTTAAGTATATTAACTTAGGAGGTGTTTACACTGAAGAGCTCATCCAGACCACATTACTGGCCTGTGATTCACTTGGACCTTGACCATCTCACAAACTAGCACTGACACAGATCACATGTATCAAACATATATGTACAGAACATGCAATACTACAAAATCTTCTCTCATTATTTATCCATTCACCCATTCCTTCATTTTCCTCTCAAGAAGTATTATGTGCAAAGTATCTTTCTATGCAGAGAGGAACTTATGTGTTGCAAAGTCCCTGACTGTCTTCAAGGAGCTAGGACTGTATTGACAGAGATGGTCCACCAAGCAACTGTCATGCAAGCACAATAGAGGAACACTTCATTGAAAATCAAAACTTACCCTACCGCTTTCTGCCTTCTGAGACAAGTAGCAGGATTTATGTCAGTGAAAAACCACATGTACCTGTTGTTCTTTTTTTTCTTATCCACAAGCTGATGGAAGAAAGGAATACAGAAATGTATCTGCCAGTTATTCTTTGCTGATAAAGAAAAAGTTGGTCCTTTGCTAGAGAAGCCATTAATGAGTCTTTGTTTCTACAAAAGTGAACCCCGCACACATTAGTTGATGAAGAACTAAATTCCTCAGCCCTATAACATGGAAAGGAATTGAGTTTTCTAGCAGAGCCCAAGGATGTTAAGGCATGGAAAAACAGAGATATGCGGAGAAGATTGATAAGAAGAAGGGGTTATGCAACACATAGCTAAGGAACTCCTTTATTGCCCTAAAGCATCAGCCAATGTGCCTATAAAATGCTCTGTGTGCAGTTGGTATCCCTTTTTGAGAAGGGTAGACAAAATAACAAGATCACAAAAAAGTGAGCAAACTCCTCACTGAAGTCAGCACTGAAAGAAGGAAAGAGGATGGGATGCATATGAAGCTAAAAGTTCACCTAAAACAGAGACTGGGCAGAAGAAGCCATGAGAGGTTAAGCCCTAGGTAAACACACAGGAGTTTCTGTGATGGGGTTATTAGAGCACACACTGAATGTGGAATGACAAACATATCAACTTTCTTTATATTGTAAAGGACAAGCTGACCTCAAATGACATTTACAAGTTACAGATGGTAAGTGCCAGAGGAGAAATATAAATAAGGTACTATATCAGGGGGGCACAAAAGTAAGTAATGTTCTTTAGACCATAACTGAGACAGCTGTAAATGTAGTTGTGGTCTACATCAGGCAGCAGAAGGAGATTCTAGAAGTCCTAGTGGACTCCTAGTCCCAGTCGTCAGCTTCACCAGGAGAAGCTGTCACTAGGTGAAAAGGTGACAAGCTCTTTATAGTCTTGCAAGATAGTTATGATCGTTTGTACTTCACAGAAAGGTGGGCTAAATATTTAAGCAACTTTTTAAGAGTTTGGGACAAGGTAACTTTCATATCCTGGATTAAATCCGCATTTATAAAACTCCTTTTTTTAAAAGGACATTTTACTGATTTCCGGCAGTTGTGATGTACAAATTTCTAATTTTTATGTCAAGCAAACATGCAAACAAGGGCTCTTACCTGGGTGCATAGAGAAAATTAATGGAGTCCAGGAGCTTAGAAGGGGAAAAATTTGCGTCTTCATTTTCACTACCATCTACCTCAAATTTAGCCACCTCATTAACTTTGACTATAACAACAAACTTGTTGTTTAAAATTAAGCAATGCTTGTGACTTTGTCACCCAAAGAAGTGTGGATATCCTGATAGCTCATTAAAGTTATGGTAGTACTTAAAAATATCATTTATGCTCATCGCTACTTTGAAAATATGGCATTATTAGATCTCTCACTAGATATGCCATTTAATATGTTAATGAAGAAATACATATGTAATTATACTTTTATTTCAATAATAGAATTTCAATATAACTAGCTTCCTCATCATACTCAGAATTATATCATGTGCATTTAAGAACCTCATCCTGAGAAGAGGTCCATGGTCTTCACTAGAATATCAAAGGCATCCATTGCACAAAAAGTTGAACTCATGGGCAAAGGCATTTATTTTATTCAATTTTCTAATTTTTTTTTTGAGATGGGGTGAATAACTTATTAGGAGAGTGAAGGCTGTATAACAATTCTCATTAACCATTTTCTCTTAGTAGGGAAAAAGAGAAAGGGTAGGAAGGGGGGAATGTCGAGTCTTGAGGTAGGGGCCTAGATTCATAAACCTGATTAAAAAAAAAAAAAGGAGGGACCTGGAGCCAGGGCAGGTCTGCATGGGACCAGTGCTGCATCCCAGCGCTGAATGGAGAGAGGCACGCTCCAGCATCAGGAGGTACTAAGAGAACTGTGGAGAGATTTCAGACCTAAATGAGCCCATGTTCAACATTAGGCCTAGAAATTGTGCCTGATATTTTTTTTAAATTTCCTTTAATGTCAAAGTGTATACAAATGTTTATTTCCCTATACAAGTAGGCTGCAACAGTTGATTCTCAATAATCAAGATAAATATTTGATTTATGTTGTTTGAAGACCCAGTGTATCGTGATTCATCTTAATTTGTTACTGATAAAATTGCTGCTTTCATTGAAATACTTCTTTGATCACATTTATAAGGAAATTGAAAGCTTTCACAGTTTGAAATACTTTATACGTCTGTTAGGAATGTGACTCTAGTAGAAAGACAGTGATCTGACACGTTGGATTGCATGTTAATAAAGCATCAATATTGTATTTTAGTAAAATTTTATAATTAAAATTATAACTGCATTTTTCAAACACATTTAATTTCCCTGCTAGCAAAATTTGGGTCAAGATGTTTAAATTAGTAAAACTTACCACAAAGTCATTATTTTTTACGATGAATCATACATTTTAATAAATCATTACATGTGAACACACCCAGAATGCTAACAATTTTATCGTCACATACGTTAGAGTACATTTGTTACCTCCTTAAGACCTGTCCAGGCAATATTATGCTGATCATTCTTCAAAAATGCCTATGTTCTCCTAAGTACTTGAGGTCATCTTTTAAAAATGCTATTCCCCCAATTCACTTATTTTTACTAGTAAAATCTGATTATCTTGCAAGACTCAGCTTATATGTCACTTCTCTCAGCAAGACCTCCCTGATGACTGTGGTGCAAGAGACCTCTACTTCTAATGTAATCTTGGTCAAGTCTCTGCTTTTTTTCTTGAAGCAAACAAATGCCTAGCTCACAAAGCTAGGTGTCAAATGACATAATATGCAGAGAAACACATTATGAATTGCATTTCTTTCACAAAGATAAGTTTTTTTCACATCCTCATTATTCTTTTGTGTAGGTGATGTGGTAAGTTTCATGTTGACATATTCATGAGGACATGGGATAAGTGTCACACTTCAGATAATCTTTACTTTCTGATTGAAATTTTGCCTTCTTATTAAAATTTCAGAATCAGTAGTAATAAAACAAAACTACCGACTGTACATGTCATAGCCAGATTGCCTGAAGGAATTATTGAATGGAGTAGATGAGCTAATTGCTCTTGAAATTTTTCTCCAACTCTAGTTTCTATTATTCTTGCCAAGTATTGGTTAAGAGTTTGGAGAAAGAGACAAAGTTTTGCTCTTAAAAAATGTTGTAATCATTTAATTTCTTTAAAGACTTATAACCAAAATAAGAGATGCTAGTATTTACAGCTGCAATAAAATATATGTTTATGGTAAAATTTCTGACTTTTTAAGGAATTCCTATCACTTATATACCCAATCAAAACAATTATCCTGTGAAGTGTATCAAGATACTAGATAGTTTTAGAAATAGTAATTTTATAGGGTATCAAATTTGGAATCTGATAGGAATTAGAAATCACACCTGGTAGAATATGGGCAGCTGCTTAGCAGCTGAAGAGTTTAGTAATTAATAGCATGGACTGTTTGAGTTTAGCCTCAACTTTGCCAGTGACTAGCTGTGTGACCTTGGGCAAATTACTCTAAGCCATAGTTTCTTTTATCAGTAAAAATGGCATAATAACAATAAGGAGTATTAATAAGATCTGTGATATCTTGTAGTGATTTTGTGTGGTTTTGATATTAGGGTAATACTGGACTCACAAAATAAATTGGGAAGTATTCCTTCCTCCTCTGTTTTCTGAGAGTTTGTTAGTTGTTATAACTTTCTGGGATTTTTGATAGAATTAATAGTGAGAACATCTGGGCCTCGTTTTCTTTTTGAGAAGAAGCTAGATTATAATTCAATTTCTTCAATGATATAGGGCGATTCAGATGTTCTATTTCTTTTTATGTCGGTTTTGGAAATTTGTGTCTGAAAGGATTTATTTATTTCAACTAAATTATTATATCAATTTTATTGGTACAAAGTTGCTAGTGACATTTCCTTTTATCATTTTAATATTTTTAGTTTCTATATCCAAGTTGCTTTGCTTCATTTATTTTTTTACTGTGATATGAACATATAGCATGAAATCTACTTTCTCAATAAATTTGTGAGTATATAATACATTATTGTTAACTATAGGTACAATGTTGTATAGCAGATCTCTAGAGCTTATTCAACTAGCTTGACTGAAATATTAATTTCTGCTCTAATCTTTATATTTCCTTCTTTCTGCTAACTTTGAGCTTAGTTAGTTTTTTTCTTCTAGTTCTAGAAGGATTAGAATTTAGAAGGTTTAGGATTGAGATCTTTCTTATTTTTTTAATATAGGCATGTATCACTATAAATTTCCCTCTTAGCACAACTATTGCTGCATCCGATAAGTTTTGGTTGGTGTATTTTAATTTTTGTCTATCTCAAGATATTTTCTGATTTCTTTTAATTTCTTCTTTGACCCATTTGTTCTTCAAGAGTGTTGTTTATAAATTTCCATATGTTTGTGAATTTTTCATTTTTCAAAATTCTCTATATGTTTGTTAGTTTCATAGGTCTATAGTTTTATTCACACTCTCTGTTTCCTTATTGATTTTTTGTCTTGATGTTCTGTCAATTACTAAAAGTGGGATATTGAAATTTCCTACTATTATTGTGTTGCTTTCTATTTCTCTCTTCAGTTTTGTCAACGTTTGCTTCATATATTTAGATGCTCTGCTGTTGGATACCTACATATTTATAATTTGCAGATCTTCCTGGTGGATTGAACTTTTTATCATTGGAAAATGTCCTTTCTTATCTCTTATGACAGGTTTTAGCATAATGTCTATTTTATTTGATATAAGGATAGCCACCCTACCGCTTTTTTGGTTACAATTTTAATAAAATGTCTTTTCTCACCCATTCCCTTTAAGCATACTTGTGTCCTTAAGGCTAAAGTGAATTCTTGTAGGTAGCATACAGTTAAGTTTTTTTTTTTTCAATCCATTCAGCCACTCTATGACTTTTTTTTAGGAATTTATTCCATTTACCTTTAAAGTAACTATTGATAGGAAAAAAGTAACTATTGCCATTTTTTGAGTAGTTTTCTGTTAGTCTTGTAGTTCTTTTGTTTGTCCTTTTCTCTCTTTCTATCTCTCTTTGTATTTTGTTGATTTTTGTATCTGAAATGCTTTAATTTCTGTGTGTGTGTGTGTGTGTGTGTGTGTGTGTGTGTACCTTCTATAGGTTTTTTTATGGCTACCTTGGCACTTAAGTAAAATATTTTATAATAGTCCATATTAAGCAGATAACAGCTTATGTTCAATTGTATCCAGTAACTCTAACTTATTTTCTCCCTACACTTTATATTATTGTTGGCACTATTTTCTTTTATTCATATTGTATATCTTTTACCATATATTTATTTATAGTTATTTTAACTAATTTTGTCTTTTAACATTTATAGTTGAATTAAAAGTGCATTACCCTCCATCATTACAGTAATATTCAGTATTTGTCTATATATTTGTATTTACCAATGAGTTTCATACTTTTCTATGCTATCATGTTGCTGTCTAGCATTTTTTTATTTCAAGTGGGAAAACTCCTTATAACATTTTTAAAGGCCAGTCCAGAGATTATGAACTTCTCAGTTTTTGTTTAATTGGGAAAGTCTTCATCTCTCATTCATTTTTGAAGGACAGTTTGCCTAGTATAGTATTATTATACTATTATTGATTGGCAGCTTTTTCTTTCAGCTCTTTTAATATATCATCCTACACGCTTTGCTTATTCATTGTTCTTTTAAACTTGGTGGACATATTATGACTTATTTTTAATTATCTTTCAAGAAAATAATATAACTTCATTTCATTAAGACCTATTTTTGGAGGTCATTTTGTTCCTTTCTTTGGAACATTTCTCCCTAATTTTTCATTTTTCTTGACTCTTTTTTTCTTGACCGGTTTCTGTGCATTACCAAAACACGCCCCTCTCCAAGTCTTTATGAACTGGCTTTGTACAGAAGAAATCCCTATCAATATGTCTGGTCAGAGATTCTGGAGGACTCTACCATCTGTTTCCCTCCCTAGGAAGAAGCACATGGCTATGGTTTTTGTCCACTCACTCTGCTGAGCCAGAAGCGGAGCTATAGCATGTACCAACCCAAACCTCTATCTCCATTCTTCCCTGGGAAGCTAGACTGTAGTGGCTCATCTGAACTTCAAGACTGGTGAGATAGATGCTAGTTCATGGATAGCCTCAGAGAAATTGGCATACTCTATGTACTGATAAACTCTTTCCTACCCAAGAGAAGGCTGAGAGCTGAGATTTTTTTATCCGCTTTCTCTGTGCTGAGCAGTGGCAAGGATGAAGATTACCTACCATCCCAAGCCATTATGTCCATTCTCCCTGGCTAGCTACATTGTGCTGGACCCATCAGAGCTCCAGGACTGGTGAGACAGTTGCTAATTATTTGGACAGTCCTCGAGAAACTTCAGGTGCCAGACAAAGGGGTTAACTTTTTCCTCCTCAAAGGGAAGCTGAGAGCTGGAATTTCTCATCTGCCTGCTCTGTGCTGAGCAGAAGGGAGGATCAACTGTGTCTATCAACTCAAGTTGCTATCTCTACCCTCCCTTGAGTGATTAGACTATGCCACACCTATCAGAGCTCCAAGACTGGCAGGACAAAAGCCTATCCTCTAAGGAGGCCCCTTAGGAAATATGGGGAACTAGACACACATACCAACATGTTCATTCTCCTGGGTGAAGCTGGGCACTAGGAGGTCTCTTCCTGATTATATGGTGCTATGCAGGGAGTAGGGATTCTAGACTATGTCATAAATCTCCCTACTAGCTACAGTGAGTCTAGTTTCACATTCCCCTGGGGTACAAGGACCTTTTAATTGGTTTCTGTTTTCTCATAATGAGACTGTATCTGTGAATTGTTGTGGGGCATCAGTATGTTTGTCAGGGAAGGACAGAGTTCAAGGCTTCCTTCTCCACAATCTTAGTGACATCACTTGATTCATTCATTCTTAATATTGGTATCATTCATAACTTGGCATTGTGCCTTCTTTTTATAATAAATCTTACAGTTTGATAAAAATTTTACAGATCTTTATAAACAAATTTATGTTTCACTGATTTTTTCTTTAATATTGTCATTTTCTATATAATTTACTTTCATTCATTTTTATTTGTTTCTTTATACTTATTTTTGGTTAAATTTGTACTACTTCTTAGTTTCCTGGGGTAGAAGCATGATCTATAATTTTAAAACTTTGTTTTTATAAAATAAGCACTTACAGTTATAACTTGTCTTTAAAAAGTATTTTAGTTATACTCTACAAATTTTGTTCTGTAGATTTGGTTTGAAATAATTTCTAATTTCTTTTCTAAAAATCCTTGATGGCTTATTTACAAGTGTGTTGATTTCCGAATATTTTCCACTTTCCAGGTATTATTTTGTTACCGGTTTTTAACTTAATCTCAGCCAACTCCTGGTCAATCTGCAAGTTGACTAGGAGAATAAGTGCAAGTTTTTTAAAGCTATTAGACTATGGCCTGGGTTTCCTTCAATTTCCAGTTATCAAAATCAGTCAGTCAATGATTAATCCTTTCATCATTTTTTGCTATTAGATTTCTATTAAAATTAATGAGATATGTCTCCTTCCTTCTAAGTTTTACCTTTCCATTTGTAAACTAGACCTCATTTTCTTTAACCTAATCAGGGACTTTTTTCTAGCTATTATAATAGTTTCTCCTGCATCTTCGATCACTCAATTTTTGTGGTGAATTAATATCAGCATATCAACATGCTCAAGTATGCTTTGTTCTAAAAAAAAATCCATGTCCCCTTCCATCTACTTCTCTTTATTTTTACATTTTCTTCGTAATCAAATTTCATGAAAGACATATCTATATTCACGGTTTCCACTGTATCAAACTATTCAGTCTTCAGTTGGCTGCACTCTGGCTTCCACTCTGACAAGTCCACAATTAGCCAGAGATTTAACTCCTTGCATATGACATCTTGACATAAAAAATATTTGTATAAACCCCCACAATGTTCCATAAATGCTTCCAAAATAGACAGAAAAGGAAAAAATAAAAACTACCTACAATTTCCTATGCCTATATCGATAGGCTTTTAAAACAAACTTTTCAAACATTTATAAAATTTAAAGACCTTTTAGAGAAAATTTAATCAACAGAATATGGTCTAACTTCTCTTTACAGGTAAAGAATCAACATTCCATAGGGGTAAAAAACTGTGTAGTTATACAGTGAAAAAATCAGGGCCATAATTTTTATTTCTAGAAATCTGGATAAAATGTGTTCCTACTCTTTCAATCCAGACATGTTCATTAGAAACATTCACAAAATATGAAACAATCCTTGGCAACATAACAGATTTATAACATATACTACACTTACATAGACAGTAAGGCAGATAAATCTATAAAAAAAAGAATTTAAATAGTTTGCAGTGAGAACATTTCAGAAGATGTTTAAGTGAAAAATCTGCCTTTTGCTCTCACTATCCTCACACACCAATGTAAAGATACACAAAGGAAATTAACTCATAAAGGCAATGAGAAAGTGATAAGTTGAAAATCATCAGTGAATAAGAGATTACCAGAATATTAAATTAAAATGACCAGAATATTAAGTGAGAATAATACAATGACCAATGAAACAAACAGAGCAAACAGCTACCAAGAATATGCTGTAAAGACTATAAAAGAGATGGGAGCCAAGCATGCGTGAAACTCTGGCATTTTGGGGGGCTAAGAATCAACACATAGTGAGAGGGATGTGAGGCTAAAAAGAGGTGACTAATGTAAGTTTATTTATGCAGTAAATGAATATTGAAGTCCCAAGAGAAAATATGCAAACATCTGGGGGAACTTGGTTTCAAATGTAACTCCTTGGCCATTGTAGTATTTTGGAAACCCATAGCATGATAACCAACTTTCTGTCTTGTTATTCTATAGTAATGCCTGATGTAATGCCTGATTGTTGACATGCCTTACCATATTGAGTTTCATGACTCCTTAAAGATGTAAACAGGTCATTAAACAGAAATGATGGTCTGAGCAAGAGGAAGTGATGGTGGAACCACTTCGACTCTTGGTGTTTAGCATGCCAAGGACTTGAGACTTTTCAGATATTTACCTGAAGTGGGTAAATATTGGAAAATAGGTGAATGTGGATTCGCTTGTGCGTACTCAATCTCAGGTAAGTGGTTATCTAGCAGGAGAGCCCAGCATCAAGAAGCTGTCTAGTTCTAGCACAGAAGGAAACTGGTATGAACCTATCTCCTAACCCAAAACAAATAAAGCATTAGAGAAAATATACAAAATAATTGTTTTCAGACATTGAGACAACAGATAGTATAAGAGTATTTCCCCCAAAAAGAAAAACAAATAAAATTAATTCTGTTATCACTTTAACTTTCTGTCTAAAGGCAATTTCTTAGAGGGAGAGAGGGTGTGTGTGTGTGTGTGTGTGTGTGTGTGTTGGGGAAAGTCCAAGCAGAGCATGAGGCTCTTGCTGAAGTGAGGAGACAGAGAGTAAAGTTAAGGAAGCTGGACCAGCTAGAGTTTACAAGGCAGAGAAACAGAAATGAGGGAGTTATACATAGTAAGACCTCCTGAAATCTACATGCCAGTTTTCTTGAATCTTTGGGTGAACGCTAATCTGTGCATACCTAGGGTAAAACTTCAGGAGACTTGGCAAGAAAAAATGTCGGGAAGTTATAAGATGATCAGTTTCTCAAGTTCATACAGAATTAGGAGATATTTAAATTTAATCCAATCAAAATAGAGAAAACTCATTGAAAACTTGGGCAATCAGTAGAGGTCATAGAAGGGTCATATTTTAGTAGGTACAACTTTTCCCTGGAATAAAGACTACTAATACTACAGTACTTAAAAAACAAGTCTTTTTAAAAGACTTTTATTTTAAGTTCAGGGGTACATGTGCAGGTTTTTTATGTAGGTAAATTGTGTGTTGTGAGGGTTTAGTGTACAGATTATTTTGTCACCTAGGTATCAAGCCTAGTATCCATTAGTTATTTTTCTGATCCTCTCCCTCCTCCCATCATTCACCCTCCAATAGGCCCCAGTGTGTGTTTTTCCCCTCTATGTATGCATGTGGTCTCATCATTTAGCTCCCATCTGTAAGTGAGAACATGTGGTATTTGGTTTTCTGCTCCTGAATTAGTTTGCTACAAATAATGGCCTGCAGCTCCATCATGTTCCTGCAAAGGACATGATCTCATTCTTACTGATGGCTGTGTAGTATTCCATGGTGTATATATGTGTCACATTTTTAAAATCCAGCCTACCATTGATGGATGTTTAGGTTGATTCTAAGTCTTGGCTATTGTGAATACTGCTGCAATTAACATATGTGTGCATGTGCTTCTATGATAGAATGATTTACATTCCTTTGGATATATAACCAGTAATGGGATAGCTGGTTTGAATGGTAGTTCTATCTTTAGGTCTTTGAGGAATCTCCATACTGTTTCCCACAATGGTTGAATTAATTTGCACTCCCACCAACAGTGCATAAGCATTCCTTTTTCTCCACAACCTTGCCAGTACCCGTTACTTTTTGACTTTTTAATAACATCTATTCTGACTAGTGAGATGGTATTTCATTGTGGTTTTGATTTGCATTTCTCTAATGAATAGTGATATTGAGCTTTTTTTCATATGCATTTTGGTCACATGTATGTCTTCTTTTGAGAAGTGTCTGTTCGTGTCCTTTGCCCACGTTTCACTGGGGCTGAAAACACAAGACTCTTAAGGATTAATCTTATCTACAAATAACTTTCTGCCAAAACAAACTTCTATACCCTTTAAAGAAACAAATATATATGTAAACACTCAGCAAGGTAATATTTGCTATGTTTGATATTCAATAAATACTTTCTAAATATATTAAGAGGTAGTAAACTGTGACTCAAAACTGAGAAAAAATTTAGTTAATATAAACAGACCTAGAAATGACAGAGAGGGTGGAACTAATAGACATGGCCTTTAACACAGTTATTATAATGCCATCCATAAGGTTCAAGCATTGAAAGAAAAATATAAACACAATGAAGAAAGAAATGTATGATGATAAAAACAACCAAATGGAACTTCTGGAGATGAAAGTCAAAATATATAAAGAAAAAAATCACTGGATGGCTTTAACTGCAAATTAGACTACAGAATAAAAGGTCAGTGGACATGAGAAGAGTCTATTTAAAATTAAGCAGATAAATGAGAATGAAAAAGACAGTGCTTCAATGACTTGATATTAAGTGGGTTGATGTCTACGGGATTCGAATTACAGGAGGAGAGGAGAAGAAGGTAGAAGCCAAAAATGCTGAAGAAATACTGGCTGGAAATTTTCTAAATTTTATGAACAATATAAATTCATGGTGCTCAGAAGACAGACAAACCCCAAGCAAAATAAACACAAAGAAAATCACATAATAGCATATAATACTAAAATTGCTGAAGACCCACGATGCCTCACTCAGGTATCTGTGCTCAACCAGCAGGTCATCTGTGGCTTAGCTTGCTCATCTTGGCTGTGTTCTCTCAGATACCTGCAGGTTGGCTAGCATGAATTCACTACTCAGATCCATGTGGTGGTTCATGCTTCAGCAGGCTAGCTCAGGATTCTTCACATGGTAGTTTTTGGAGTCCGAGAAAAAAAGTAGAGATGGACAATGCCGCATGAGGCTTAAGCTCATAATTGGAACATTGGCTCTTTGTTTCCTATTGACAAAATCATGTAGGAAAATATACAGATTTTTATATGTATGTGCACACACATATATATACACATATATACACACATATACATATATGTATATACACATATATATACACATATACATATATGTATATACATATACACAGGCAAAACACATTTTTAGAAAAAACTTGTTTAGAAAAAAATATCTCAACTGGTGGGATAGTATGGGAAATACTTGGAGGTTTGAAACAAAGAGAAAATTTAAACCCAGAGAGGTAAACTAGTGCCAAGAGCATATAGAGATCCAGTGATGTGCCTGCTGGGTTGGAGACAGGTGACAAACTCCAGGCAGCCAAATAGGAAACATCTCTGCACATTGTATCATACCTGACCCATAGAAGATGACAATTGCAGTGGCTTAAAAAGCTGTCTTTCACAGGGCAATGGTGAGACTGCCCATTTGTCCTTGTTTTTGAATAGGAGACTAAACATTTTTTTTAAAAAAATGAGGATCTCCTTAGAATTCTTTTTTTTCTTTAAAACTTTTATTTTAAGTTCAAGGGTACAAGTGCAGGTTTGTTACATAGGTAAACTTGTATCACGGAGCTTTGTTGTACAGATTATTTCATCACTCAGGTATTAAGCCTACTACCCATTAATTATTTTTCTTGATCCTCTCCCTTCTCCCAACCTCCACCCTCCAAAAGGCCCTAGTGTATGTTGTTCCCCTCTATGTGTCCATGTATTCTCATCATTTAGCTCCCACTTATAAGTAAGAAAATGCAGTATTTGGATTTCTGTCCCTATGTTAGTTTGCTAAGGATAATGGTCTCCATCTCTATCTATGTCCCTGCAAAGAACATGACCTCATTCTTTTTCATGGTTGCACAGCATTCCATGCTGTATATGTACACAAGCCACGCAAATCCAAATGAACGAGAGACATCAAAAACATCAAACAAAAGAATCAAACCCTAACATTAGAAGTTTAAAAATCTAAAATAAAAAGAAACAAATAACTGATAATAATCAGATAATATTAAGATAATTATCAGAAGAAATAAGATAGCCCCAAATAAAGGTTAATATTGAATATATGACACAAATATGAAGTTGTCAAAATTACCCTGATGTTTGAAAAATAGTTAAAATATTAAGTGTGTAATTATGATATAATAGAGAATAGTGAATAAGTTAAATAGCAAGTTAGACACAATTGAAGGTATTAATAAATTGGATTATATATATATATATATATATATATATTTTTTTTTTCTTTTTGAGACAGTCTCGCTCTGTTGCCCAGGCTGGAGTGCAATGGCGCAGTCTTGGCACACTGCAACCTCCACCCCCTGAGTTCAAGTGATTCTCTTGCCTCAGCCTCCTGAGTAGCTGGGATTACAGGCACGTGCCACCATGCCTGGCTAATTCTTGTATTTTTAGTACAGATGGGGTTTCACCATGTTGGTCAGGCTGGTCTTGAACTGCTGACCTCATGATCCACCTGTCTCCACCTCCCAAAGTGCTAGGATTACAGGCATGAGCCACCGTGCCCAGCCTAAATTGGATAAAATATCTAAAAAGAAATCCAGAAAAGTTAGGAAAAGAGATGGGAAATATCAAAAGGGACAAATCACATGGATAATAGAATGACAAATTTTGGTGACTATTTAATCTAAATTCCAGAAGAAGCAAATAGAGAGATGTGGAGGAAATAATATCTGGCTGCAGAGAGAAAAGGCAGGCTATCTACAAAGGAAAAGAAATTAGAGTGATGGAAGAGATATCTTTTTAAAAGATACCTCTTTAAAGTATTAGAAGCCAAAAAATAGTGAAGTTATGAAATAATAACTTCAAACCTTAAGCAAAAAATACTTATAATCTAGAAATACTAGAGTTCTATAACAAATGAAACTACAGTTAAAATAGAAGTAGAATAAAGATATTTTCAGACAAATAAAAATGACTTTGTCACCTACATATGCACACTAAAGGAAATGCCAAAGGATGTACCTCAGGAAGAATAAAAATAATCCCAGAAGGAAGGCCTAAAATGGAAAAAGGAATGGTTAACAAAAGCTGGAATCTTTGTGGATAAATGTAAATAATTATTGACTGTATAAATTAGTAATTGTTCCTAATTTCTGGAGTTAAGACTAAAAAAGTTAAATCTAAAATATTAGTTATTAGGATATAATGGAGAATGGATGACAAGAGTTAAAGCATTCTAGTGTCCACGTATTGCTTGTACTATTGGTAAGACTGTTGACTAACTTTACGTTTTGTTAAGTTAAATGTACGTTTAAAATTTTAAGATAACACTAAAATATAGTAATATATTTTATAATTTGAAAACCTGTAAAAGGAAAAGTAACAAGAAATATCAATATAGAAAAAGAAAAATAAGAATAAAAAAGCATAGTAAAAATAGCGTAACATAACACAATATAACAAAACAAAATATATTTGTTATCCTAATAAATATAAATGGCCTAAACTCTTTAATTAGGAAGACAAATTTGACAGGCTAATCATTTATTGAGCACCTACAATGTGCAAGGGAATATGGAATATAAAGCAAGCCTGGTTGTGATGGATATATAAAATACAATCCCTACATTCAGCATGAAAATATTCTATTCATAATTAACCATCTTTTTATATGAGTAGGGTCTATACTGACTCTTATGCAGATTAGCTAGAAAAAGTTCTACAGCATTACAATGAGTTATTCCTGCAGGTTAATGGACCATAACAATTCATACAATGTATCCTTTGTAAAACAGAGTAAAGCTAACATCCTGAGGCTTCTTTGAAGCAGAAAGAAAATCTCTATGCAGCAGCCTAAAAGATGTACATGGTTGTTGCTTCAACTATGTCCTATGGAACTATATAGCTGTTTACTGCCTCTTTTTCTCCCGTCTTCCATGGCACAAAATGAATATAGATGGGAGATAAAGAGAAACATTTAGAGCAGGAGAATTGAAGCTGGAAGATGTGACCATATTTCGCATTTATTGAGGCCTCTATAAAATATAGTGTCTTAAACTTCTTAAAAAAGTCATATCTAAAACAGGAGCTCAATGATTGAAGTATAGCTCTACATGGAATTTTGACTGCAGTTGAAAGCACGGCAAGTATGACAACTTGTTTTGGAAGCTTTTACTTTCGTCTGATGCAACAAATATTTGACTCATGCTGGAATCAGCATTGCACATGTAATAGAGCAATGATCTAATCCAGCATGACAAATCCTATTTTCCTCTGTGGCAGTGATTTGAACAGAAAATGTGGGTCATCCTGGGTAAAAATATAGATAGGTGATTTTTAATAAGACTTCTGCTTTTTATCTTCCTTCTATCATTTTAGAGTGCACAGAGTGTATCTTCCTGTAATAACTTACTCACTAGAGCTTTCAATCATATCCAGTGAATACTTACCAATATAATAAAGTCTGCTTTAAAAAACACATTCTCAACTTTCATTATAACATAGCATAAATATATCCTATAAATTACTTTTATTTTTTTAATTTTATTACACTCACTTATGTACTTTGCCTTTTCTAAACCTTTTCTTTGCCAAAATGTTTCTGGTTTAAACCAAATGCTGGTACAAAGTTTAAAATTTAATCAGGTCTGAGTTAAAGTTTACTTCCTAAGGGATGCCTTCCTCAATAACTTTCTTCATAGAGCCCTTTACTCTCAGGTCTACTTCCTGTCTATATTACTATCCATTTTTTATATCCTTCTTAGACCTTATCACAATCTAAATTTTTTTGTTAATTTATTTTATTGAATTTTTCTCCCACAAGAATGTCAGTTTTTTTAGATCAAAAACATTTTCTATCTTGGTCATTCTGTACCCTCAGAACCATAAACAATGACTTATATACACTAGATTTTCTGTAAATATTTATGAAATTAATAAAATTGTTAAATCAATTTTATTTATGGCATATATATGCTATTATTGTTTAACAACTTTTTAATAATTTTTTAGCTAAAGCCTCCTAAGACCCTAAGGTAATATATCTCAATTAGATCAGCTGAACTTATAGAAATATAAATTCCTAGCATTTATAGAACTATAGCTTTTTCATACAGGTGTCAGTATAGCTCTTTGAGTGGTCTAGTTTAGTAGTCCTACTTTAGAAGATTTTCCCCAGGATAGACTTTGATGTGAAGTGTTAATGGTCCACCTTATAGGAGCACATCATCTAGCTGGTGGTTGAAATTGAAACATTCTCAGCCTCTGTCCTTTGGGTTCTCAGAATGGATTTTAAAAACTAAATAAACCACTGTTATGCAGGTCTTAAAGTTTAAATAACTTCAAGTGTGAAGTTATTTGAAGATTTTGCCTAAAATATTTTGACTTAGAATCCTACATTAAATAAATTGTTGATTTATCTGGAGGAAGTGAGAGGTGAATTCAGACAAGAAGGCACTAATGCAAGAGGGGAACGTAGAAAGATTCAGAAATGTCTGATAGTTTTGAAGAAAAAGAGAAATATCAAAGAAAAATTAAGAGCTTATATATCCAAAAGTCCAGCACAAAAGTTGGAGGTGTTTGGGGAGGTTGGTGTTTTTTGTTTAATAGGATACTAAAGTAGAAAACAAGTACAGAGGTGTCTCTAAATTCTAAAGTCTTAGACCTTGTTATCCTAATGACGTTCAGCTACACCATAGGAATACATTTTACTACAGATAAATTCACAGAAACTTACAACCTACCAAGACTGAAGCATGATGAAATATAAAATCTGAAGGGATCAATAACCAGTAAGGAAATTAGATCAGCAATAAATAATCTTCCATCAAAGAAAAGCCCAGACTGGATGGCTTTATGAGTAAATTCTATCAAAAGTTTAAAGAAGAATTAAAGTCAATCCCTCTCAAATTTTTTCAAAAAATTGATGAGGAAACACTTCCAAACTCATTTTAAGAGTATGGGATTACCCTGACACCAAAAACCAGGCAATGACACTAAAATAATAATAATAATAATAATAATAATAATAAAAGTACAGGCCAATATGACTGAAAACTCAAAGCTTTTCCTCTAAGATTAGTAAAAAGACAAGATGGCCACTCTCACCACTTCTATTCAACATTGTACTGGAAGTCCTAGCCAGAGCAATTAGGCACAAGAAAGAAATAAATCAAGGCATCCAAATAGAAAATAAAGAAGTAAATTTATCTCTGTTTGCAGATGACATAATCTTAAATTTAGATCATAGACTATATATATAGAAAATTCTAAAGATTCCACCAAAGAACTGTTAGAACTAATAAATAAAGTTGCAGGATGTAAAATTAACATATAAAAATCAATTGTTTTCTGTACACTCACTAGGAACTATTTGAATAAGAAACTAAGAAAATAATCACATTTACAATAGCATCTAAAAGAATAAAATACTTAGGAATAAACTTAACCAAGGAGGAAAAGTTTCCATACACTGAAAACAATGGAACATTGATGAATGATATTGAAAAAGACACAAATAAGTGAAAAAGTATCCTATGTTCATGGATCAGAAGAATTAACATTGTTAAAATGTGCATACTACCTAAAATGATCTCTAGATTTAAAGTAATTGCTATCAAATTTCTATTGTCATTTTACATGGAAATAGAAAAAATAATTCTAAGATTTGTATAGAACTACAAAAGACCCCAAATAGCTAAAGCAAGAAGAACAAAGCTGTAGATATTACACTGCCTAACTTTAAAATATACTACAAACTTAGTACACAAAACACTATGGTCCTGGCATAAAAACAGATACATAGGCTGATGCTCAGAATAGAAAGGCCAGAAATAAACCCACATGCACATGGTCAGAGTTACCTAGAATACACAATAGGGAAGGAATAGAAGGAATAGTGTCATTAGTAAATGGAGCTGAGGAAACTGGATATCTGCATGCAAAAAAAAAAAAAAAAACCCCACAAAAAACAAAACAAAACAAAACAAAACACAAGGATGTTTATTTTACACCATACACAAAATCAACTCAAAATTTATTGAAGACTTAAATGTAAGATCTAAAACCATAAGACTCCTGGACAAAAACATAGGGGAAAAGTTTCATGACATTGCTCTTGGCAATGATTTTTTGGATATAACACAAAAAGCATAGGCAATAAAAGCAAAAATAAATACATCACACTACATCAAACTAAAAAGTTTCTGCACAGCAAATAAATTAATCAACATAGTAAAAAGGCAACTCATGGAATGTCAGAAAATATTTGCAAACCATATATTTAATTAGGGGTTAATATCCACAATATGTGAGGAACTCATGCAACTCAATAGCAAACAAAAACAAAAAACCTGATTTAAAAATGAGCAAAGAACCTGAATTGACCTTTCTCAAAAGAAGATGCACAAATAGCCAACAGATATTGTATATGAAAAAGTGCTCAACATCACTAATCATCAGGAAAATGCAAATTACAACCACAATGAGATATCAGCTCATAACCATTAGCAGGACTATTATCAAAAAGTCAAAAGATAAATGTTGGCAAGGACATTGAGAAAAGGGAAACTTTATACGTTGCTGATAGGCATGTAAATTGGTACAGTCATCATAAAAACTATGCTAGTTCCTCAAAAAATTAAAAACAGAACTATCATATTATCCAACAATCCGACTTCTGGGTGTATATCCAAAGAAAATGAAATCAGAAAATAGAAGATATATCTGCAATCCCATTTCTTGCAGCATTATTCACAATAGCCAAGATATGAAATCAACCTATGTGTCTCTGAGCAGAAGAATGGATATGATATGAAATCAACCTATGTGTCTCTGAGCAGAAGAATGGATAAAGAAAATGTGGCATGCAATGGAATACTATTTAGCCTTAATAAAAGAAAGAAATCCTGCCTTTGCAACTACATGGATGTATCTGGAGGATATTATGCTAAGTTAAATAAACAAGACACAGAAAGACAAATACTGCATGATTTCACATGTTTACATGTGGAATCTAAAAAAGTTGAACTCATAGAAACAGAGAGAAGAAAGATGGTTTCCAGGAGTCAAGTGATGGAGGAAATGGGGAGATGTTAATCAAAGTGTGTAAACTTGCAATTTCAAGATGAGTAAGTTCTGGAGATACCATGAACAGCTTCGTGACTATAGCTAATAATAATATACTGTACACTTAAACTTGAAATTTGCTAAGATAATGCATCTTAAATATTCTTACCATACAAAAAAGGTAACTATGTGAGACAATGGATATGTTAATTAACTTGATTATAATTATTATTTCCCAATGTATACATATATCAAAACACCACATTGTACACATTGAATATATACAATTTTTGTCAACTATACCTCAATAAATCTGAAAAACAAACAAAAATTCCTCACAAAACCCCAAACAAGCAAAAGAATAGATTTTACTGTTTCAAGGCTAATTCAAGGAAATAATATTTTGCTAAGACTCTTAGCCATGATCTCCATCCTATATAACTATTTCTCCATGTTCTCTATCATTACCATAAATCATAACATTCTAAAATTTGAATAGATTTATTGGGACAAAAAGCAGTAAAGTCAGCTTCTAATGTTGTCATTTGGAGGCCTTGCCTCCTTTTTGACGTTTCAGGACTACAGCATAACAGGGAAATCATGTGGATTACAGATGTCTCCCAATAGTTCAAGCTTCCCTTACTTTTTATTTTAATTTTATGTATGTCTTCCCCAACAGCCAGTAGCCATTCATCAAAATTACTAGAGGAAAACTAGGTTCCTTCTCCAGAGAGCAGTAAACATTGTGGATAAAAAGAAATGTAGAATGTGGTGGAACCAAAGAAGATCATTATGCGAATGATGGGTCACCCTGGTCTATTCCATTTCTTGTAGATTCCTAAGACACAGAAATCAGAAAACTATTTTAGGGGGAGAAGGTTTATGTTGCCCACCAACATAAACAATTTCAAATATCTTTAAGTATCAAGACTCCAGATGGTAATATTATGCTGCTATAATATTAATAATTTTTACAGTGGTGACCTGAGTCATAAAAAAAAGGTTTCCATTTCTTTTAGTAACCTCTGTTTAATTTGGCTGCACTACGTCAGTATAAAGCTCTTGATTTAATGAGAGGCAGCACTGAACTGTTAAGATACACCAGTTATTGCTCCACAAAACACAGCCACTATGCCAGGGAGGCTGGTGTGCTAACATCATCTCTCCTCCTGTACACTCTGGCCCTTAGGTTGGGCATCAGACTTCCTGCCATTCGAGTGCATCACTGGTGTCCATCTGTACCAGCAGACTTGGCCAGGAGCCATGAGGGCAGGGGCATTGTTTCCTGCTGTGTTCCTAGTACCTAGATTTGTTTGACCCTTAATGGATAGATGAATGAATGAATGAATGAATGCATGCATGCATGCATGCATAAATGCATGAATTCACCCAGTTAGCCCCCTGACATTGGATCTCATGAAGCATGACTGGAAGTCTTGGACCTTTTCTCTTCCAAAATTATTTAAGCAAATTGTTCTAGCCCTTCCTCCAAGATTAACTCTATATACCAAAGTGATTACAGTATTTTAGGCTGTAAAAGTTAACATTACATTCTTCCTATTGGACAAAAATGCTCCTCACTCTCATTAAATAGACATTATTTCTTAATGAGATCACACAATATATTCTTCTCAAGAAAGAGAAATTCTGCTTTAAAATGATGGCTTGTTCTTGTTTTTATGGGGAGGCAGCTAGCAGTTTATCTCACCTTCATAGGGCAGGCTGTTTCTTTGCTGACTTAGCAGACATGCTATTTCAAAGTCATAGTTATGACTGTTACATTCATAAAGAGTGCCACTAAAATTGTTTAGTGTTATTATCAATATGGGGCATTTTTATTTATCTGGAAATGTAATATATGAATAATATTTTATATTTCATGATGCTGGATGAATACTGAACTAAAATATGGTTTCAGGAAAGAGAATGTTAGTTGCAAGGTATTTATTAGCCCTCGGGTAGTCACATATATACCCCAAAGTTATGGTCATTTATGGCCAAATTGCATGAAAATAAAATGAATCATAGAAACAAAAAAAAAATATGCAAACAGAATATTTCTTTTAATTCTATGCGTCATCTTATAGGACAGTCGGCTTATGATCGAACTGTAAGAGGTGCCTAAATTGGGTATATTGTTGACAAAATGATATGACAAGGCATTTTTATCAAATTAAAACAAAATTTTCTGATGATTTGTATTACTAAAAAGAGGTCAAACTGCCTCTTCTGCTTATGTTCAACCAGAGGCTTTGGGATCACTTACCATGGATGCTGGGAAACGAGTCTCTGTGTTGGTGTGAAGATTTGAATCCATGTCCATTAATATCCTTCGCAAAACAAAAGTCTATGATGACTCTTGCGGCTTTCAGTGTAGTTAGTATTGTTTCTAGTTTAAATCTCTAACATGTTTCCAACATATACTGCTGCTTAGAATTAAAAATAAATAAAAATTTTTAACACATGCCCATCTGAATCTTTACACAATGCAGTTACGTATGTATCAACCACACTGCCAAATATTTTTGTGGTGGTTGTCAGTAACATTTGTTTTTCAAGAAAATAAAATATACCCAAGAAGAAACTTAATTTTAGTTTTCTTACCACTTCCTTGAAGAATCTTTCTTCCCTTAGTAGGACTCTATTCATCTTTTTTTTCTTTTTCTTGCTTTTTCATTTATAAACCTTTTTAACTTTTTTTCTTTTTTTTTTTTGCTTGAGGGCATTTGCTATAATCACAAAAGTTTCTCTTTCAGCCTGAATCATTTTTTTTTTCTATGAGTGCATTTTGGTGTATTTTAAATCTGAAAGACAGAAACAGGTATAAACATTTCAATAAATAATATGTAGCATAATGAACTATCCTAAGTATTTTGGATGAATCAAAATTTACCTTTTGAAGGTATTTTGAACCTATTATCTATTGTTTTGTTGTGTTCCTGACATAGTGAGGTGATGCTCTTATAGGTACATTATATTATTAGTTATTCTCTAGGTGTGTAGAACATAGTCTAGTGAGACCAAGTTTTAATACATCAATGAAATTCTATGCAGTTGTCCAATTTTATAAAATTTGTATCAATACTGTATTTATTCACTTGCCTATTTTTACCTGCCATGATCCAAGGGACTGTCATGTAGACAGGTTGGTGTTACAGAAAGTCACAAGATTTATGAGGCTAAAAATAACTGAAGACTTACTTCATCATTTTTTGGTTTGGAGCTACTACTATTCTCTCTACTGGGGTCATTATGTGCTCAGAAAATGGTTACAGTTGAGTTGTTAGAGGGAAGGTTTCAGTGACTCCTGCTGAGGGAGCCTGGGGAAAGGCAGTAGGTGGCAAACTTTAGTGTAACTCAGAATCATCTGAGGGCCTTGTTAAACCAGAGTGCTGAGCCCCCTCCCTGGAGTTTCTAATTCGGTAGTTCTGCCTGATAAGTTCCCAGGTGATATTGACACTGCTGGTCCAAGGATGCACTGTAAGTATGACTTTGCTAAGCACCTTCATCTCACAATTGTGTCTGAGTCTAGCTTTGACCTGTAGCTGTAGCTCTTTTCACAGCTTCAAAGTTCTTTCTATGTAGCAATACCTTCTGAGTGTTCACCTTTTTCCTTAATCTCATGCACATTTACAGTAAATTTAGTTCATGTCTTCATTTCATTGTGAATCAGTCAATGCCAAATACATTTATGTTAGGGTGGGAGGGGATACGTGGGAGAGAAGCAGAGAAATACAACTTTCATCTTGTACTTTGATGGCTTTCAGTGATTCAGTTGCAGGTCATAGAGAATTACCATGTCATTAACAGGGAATGTTTTTCCACAGGAAGATATTTCTCCTTTCAAAGTCATGTTGCCTTAGGGATTTGAAGGTCTACTGAATTCTGAATATTTTACTTGGCCTGGATACATAACTGAATATTTTATTTTGTCAAGTATATTCTTGTCTATTCAGTGCATTCACTAACTCCCTCTCCACCTATGCTGACTCCAAAGGTAACCTATAAAAAGCACTTCAGCTAATCCCCAAGTCCCTGGGCACCTTTTTCAAGTCTGGCTCTTTTAATACAAGTTTTAAAACTTCTCACACTGGTTTAGGGGTCTGTTTGGTCTTTTGCCTCTTGTTTATATTCTGACTTACTGTTCTCTATAACTTGATGCTAATTGGACTTCCTGATTAGCTTGAAAATCTCAGTTTTCCTCTTTTTTTTGTTCCGTGAAGCCCATATCAATCCCATTTCACTTCTTCCTGTTCACTTCCCAGGACTCCACTGTAAATCTAAGTCTCTAAGTTCTTATTTCTCTCTGTATTTAGATAAATCTTAGAATATTTTTTCCATTCACTAGATTAAAAGATGTTGTAATGTTAATGGGAAAAAAGTCTAATATCTAGTGTTATGTATTATTGAATTTATCATTCATATTCAAGATTATTTGAACTCAATATGTATCCATTACCATATTTTCAGTTACAAGTGACAGAAAACCTAACCCAGTGTAGCTTCAACAATATATATTTTATGGGTCACACAAAGTGAGATGCTGAGAAGACTACCTTTAGGTGTAACTCAAAGCAAAGTTTCAGATTATAACACCAAGGTCTGATTTCTCTCTTTCAGTTTTTCAGTTCCACTTCTGGGTTGGTTCTTTTTTTGTAAAGAGGCTTTGCCTTAGTGCAGCAACTCTAGTCAATTTACATCTTCGTGTTCAGTGGCAACAGAGGCACACTTTCTCTCAGCTGCCCATAATTCCTGAGATCAGATTTGACTGTCCTGGCTGGGGTCATGTGACCTCCTCTGAACCAATCACTGTGGCCAGTAGAATGTTAAGGCTAATAAATTTAGACCTGTGTTTTATGATCCATCCCAGGAACTAAGCTCTAAGAGTTTCATTCAGACCATCTGGTGAACTGATTGTTGAAGGGCAAATCCACACGCAAAAGATAGAGGGCCCCTCCCATGTCTACTGAAGCTTTTAGAAAGTATCTCTTCTTTATCCGTTGATCTATTATTCTTTCCCTTTCAGATCACAAGTCAGCAGTATTTCTGATGCTTTTTCAGAGTTGAATGCAAAGAAAAATGCTCTTTGTTGCATCAGGATTTATAAGAGACATCTAGTATTTAGAAGGAATGCATTCATACCACAGAATTTTGTGGTTATTTTTTCCTGTTAACTTATTTAAAACCAGGTCAGGTCTAGAGTTCAAACACTAGAATTTTGGGGTAATAAAAAATAATTACATCAAAGACAGTTTAGAAAAAAAAAGACACTTCACCTTATTGTTGGCATCAACAGAACATCATGTAAGCTTTGCGATCCCTCATGCCAAAAATGTGCAAAAGGGAAGATCAACAAAATTAATTAACTAATTAATCATGATAACTAACTAGAAAATAATAGCATTGTTTTATAGGAATATTCTCACATCTTAGGAGATCTTTCACATCTCTGCACAGAGGTATCAGAGTGGTGCCTTTTAAAAGAAAGTCAGATTCTGTTGCTTACATGTTGAAACTCCACTGACATACTTCCCATTTCACTTAGAATGAATCCCAAGTCCTTACTGTATCTATACAGCCCTGAATGCTCTGGCCCTGTTATGTCCCTAGGTGAGATGTCTGCCTCCTCCTGCTCACTCATTGTGCTAGAGCTACACCAGTTGGCTCTCAATAACTATCAGCGTCACATGCACCAAAGGTGTGAGTGCTACAGAGCTTTCATGTGGCCTAGTCTCTCCATCCCTTTATGACATCTGTTTGGCCCCCTGGCTTCCTCCTTCATTTCACAAGTCTCTGCTCCAGTGTCATCTCTGAGACGCCTTCTCCTTTCCCCTTATCTAATGTGGCACCCCTAACTTATGCCTCCTCATTCTTGAAGTCTGCTTTATTTTTTCTCCATTTACTGTTAGCTCTAGAAAGCAAAGGCTTGGTCAGTATCGTTAGTGCTGTACACTCAGCCAGAACAGTTCCTAGCCTGTAGTTGGCTCTCCATAATTAATTGTTTAATAAATTAATGCATAAATACACTCAGTATTTAAATTTTACCTTGTTTTTAGTAGCTTATAAAGGTTTTCAAAGTAATATTTTACTGTAGGTGAAAATTTGTGAGCTGTATAAAAATATCTTCAGCAGTTAAAGAGTGATGACAATTCTGGCTCACGTAGGTTTCCTAGGAGACTGATATTTTCTTCTGCAACGAGGTTTAGTCACAGTTTGAGACTTTGCTGTTATTTTGACATCTGGACCTGGGAAACACTTATTTTCTCCTTTTGAAGGGTTTGGTTGTTTTGTAAGGGCAAGAACTTTTGTAAGACCAGTCTTGAAAAGAAGAATGGTGAAAGACTGCCTTCCAGAAATTCATTTGTAAATTGAATTGCTTCAAAATTGGAATGCTTTTCCCCATATAGACAAAGTATCTGTACTAGTCAGGGTTCCCTAGAGGGACAGAACTAATAGGGTATATATATATATGTGTGTGTGTGTATTATATATATATATATATACACACATATACATATATATACACATATACATATACACACACACACACACACACACACATAAAGGAAAGTTTATTAAGTATTAACTGGCATGATCACAAGGTCCCACAACAGGCTGTCTGCAAGCTTGAAGAGCAAGGAGAGCCAGTTCGAGTCTCAAAACTGAAGAAATTGGAGTCTGATGTTTGAGGGAAGGAAGCATCCAGCATGGGAGAAAAATGTAGGCTGGGAGGCTAGGGCAGTCTTGCGTTTTGACGTTTTTCTGCCTGCATTATATTCACTGGCAGCTGATTAGTTGGTGCCCTCCAGATTAATGGTGGGTCTGCTTTCCCCAGTCCACTGACTCAAATGTTAATCTCCTTTGGCAACACCCTCACAGACACACCCAGGATCAATACTTTGCATCCTTCAATCCAACCAAGTTGACACTCAGTATTAACCATCATAGTATCCATGCTGGTTAGGCTCATAGTCCAGTCTCCAGCGGCTGCTCACCCCTTAAACATTTGAAGTATTATTACTATGACTAAGTCTATACTTGAATCTCCTTCATTATATCATTTTTTGTGGGATATTTCATTGCTAATTATGGATTTCAGCATCAAGCCCCTCATCTTCCCTCTTTTTGTGTTGCAGGGGACTGGGATTAGAAACCCTTGCACATAATATTTAAGTGTTCACATCTCTTATAACTGTGTAAAGGACCCTGAATGTTCTGAAGTGATTAACACACCAACTGCACTTTTCTTTCCACTTGGAGGATTGAGTGAGAGATGGCTGAGAGTTTCTCCCACAGGAAGCTCTAGACTTGAGCCTACATAGGTAAGGATCCGTTTGTAGAATATTTGAGAATTTGCCTGTAGATATAAAATAAGAACTAAAAAATTGTCAAAGATTCAAAAGAAATACTTCTGGCCCGTTCAAACTGTAACCATATCATACAAGTTAAACAGAAGCATAAGATTGACATGAAACATTGAGTTGGGAGTCAAGGGGGCTAAACTTGTTTTAAGTGACAAGGTGAGGAACGAAATGGCTGCTTTTTAGGTTTTCCAAACTTTTAGGACTTATCCATTATTAGATAGTGTCTCAAACCCTGCAGCTGACCCCAGTTTTTAGGAAACATAGATTTCAGGAAATCAGTCATTTGTTTGGAGTTTGAATCTTTGCCAACACTAATTCATAGCAGATTGGAAAACAAGCTTTGGGCAATAATATGCCAAAAACTTCCTTTCATTGTCATCCTACAAGTCTATGAGGACAGGGATTTGGGTTTATTTTGATCACTACTGTATCCCAGTGCTTAGAACTGGTGCACAGCATATACTCAATAAGTACTTGTTGAATAATTTAGTGGGACACAGTGTGCTCCTTTCACTAAGGAAGTGAAAGAGGGGTAGTCATCTCTATTTCCATACCTGACATCAAAGACACGAATATATGGCCTAGGCATAGCCACAACACACACCTTTCGGGGCATTTGGACCTGGAGGGAAAGATGCAAGTCAGTTTAGATAATATTCACAGAGCAATATTGGCATCAGCCCCCTGGAGCAGGGGTTCCAAGTCTCCGTGTCAGTGGCTGCAGTATTCTGCAGCATCATGGCAGCAGAACAGAAACTGGTTTCTAATCAACCCTTTATTGGTTCTGGGATGTGGTTCTCACTGCACAGCCTCCGTTGGGGTCTGACCCTTTCCTAAATCTGATTTTCTGGCTTTCCTACTTAGTCTTCATGGTACCTATTATTATCATGTTACTGAATACCATATGTTAGCTCAAGTTGGCTTCTGTTGCTTACATCCAAGAATCTTAACTGATACTGGTCAGGAGATAACAAGAGATCCATAAAAATGAGGAGTTAGGATTAGGAGATTTTTTAGTCCATTTCAGCTGCTATAAGAAAACATCCTAGACTGGGTAGCTTCTGAACAACAAAAATTTATTTTTCACAGTTCTAGAGGCTGAGAAGCCCAAGACCAAGTCACTGGCAGATTTGTTGTTAAGTGAAGCCCATTTCCTGGTTCACAGATGATACTTTCTCACTGTGTCCTCATGTTGTGAAAGTGGCAAACAAGCTCTCTCAGACTTCTTTATAAGGGCAATAATCCCATTCCTGAGGGCAGATCCCCCTGATCACCTCCAAAAGGCCCACCTCTTAATACTCTCACATTAATACTATCACTATATTTTTGTTGTTTAACCCGATCACCTAAGAGGTTAGGAATTCAACATGAATTTGGGGGACACAAAAACACTCAGACCATAGCAGAGATTAATAGGTAACATATTTTCTATGAACTCTGAAGAAGGAAGCATAGAGGAAGCATCTTAATCTTCAGAATTGGAGGAAAGTCTAATGGGTATTTAGTAACAGGATCAGTTGGGTAAAAGTCTAGTTACTGAATCCAGGTACTAGGTCAAGGGAGGACTAGAGGAAAGTTTTACATTAAGACCGATTCATTACTTTAGTAGCCTGTATTTGAATCTGTAAGGCAAAGTGCTGGTTCCTGAGACACTTCAAATCAACATATGAACAACATTATCTTTTGCTATCATTTTCTATGATAATTAATGCCATTATCATCCCGCAGTTAACCAAGATAGAAATCCCAACATCATCTTAGGCAGCCTCCCACCTCCACCTTCTTTGGCCTATTATCCAATTAATCATCTCTCAATTCCCACTCGAACTGCCTTAGGTCAAGTAATTATCATCTCACCTCTAACTATTACAATCACTACTTAGCAAGAATTGCCACACCCTCCGAAAACAGTTCTCAAATGTACAATGTATACTCATTAGTTCCAGAATCATTATTCTAAAACAATAAGAAGATATTTTTCCCACTTTCTGAAATATTTTCTTGGTTCTTTTTTTAATAAGTCAATAGGAACACTTTATTATGAAACTTAAAATTAAAGCTCTCATTAATTTTTGGTGGGAGGTGGGGAGTATGTGAACTATCATGGACACTTTTCAGTTTTTGATATTGCCAGAGAAATATATGGTCAAATATATTTAAATATTTTTAGTATTCATAATACATTTCTAAAATAAAAGAATCTGGCTGTTGGAAATTATGAAGTGGCAAAACTTCTAAAAAATGTACTAAATTGCAGAAAAGAGGTGACCTGACTAATATTAAAGTTGAATTCAATGTACGATGATTTAAAAAGGTTAAGAAGAATATATAATATAATGAAAAATCCAAGGTAAAACAAACCATGAAGAAATGATAGATAAAACTTTATATAACAAAGAAAATAGGATCAAAACAGTCAAGGCAAAACTGGTAGCTACACAAAGAGAAACTCGCAACATGAAAATCCTAGTGGAAATCTTTAACATGACTCTCAGAATTTGCAATTCATGCAGAAAATAAAGAATACCTTGTTCAATTTTCTTTAAGCTTCTGATGTTGCTGAGAAATTGTGTTCTTCTGTTGTAAAGTATTTTAAATGTGAACTCACTTTTTTTTCTCTCTCTCTGGAAGTGTTCCAGTTCTATTTATGTTTAGTCTTGTTAATTTTAGTGATGATGTCTATTAAAGTGGGTCTTTTTTCACTGTGCTGGTCACTCAGTGGGCCCTATTCATTTTGGAAACATATCCATCAGTTCTGAAAAACTGTTTAAATTATTTATTTGATAATTTTTGGCAATACTAATGCATATTGAGTGTTCTAATCTTGTAATAATATTACTTTTTTCTGTTATTTTCATCCCTGTATTTCTGTTGTTATTTATTTGCTCTACTTCTCCTATTGAACTTGTTCTCTCATATTTTTATTTTCCAGAACCTAGTTCTTATGATTTGGATACCCTCCTTTGAAAAATTAACATCCTGTTTTTGTTTCATAGATAAAAAATCTTTTCTTACTTTCCCAGTGTAGTAATTATTGGTATTTTAAAAAATTTCCTCACTGTCTGTTTTTAATTTTTTTAATTTTTAATTTCTGTGGGTACATAGTAGGTATATATAATTATGGGGTACATGAGATGTTTTGATACAGGCATGCAATGTGACATAAGCACAACATGGAGAATGGATTATCCATCCCCTCAAGCATTTATCCTTTGTGTTACAAACAATCCAATTACATTACTTTAGCTATTTTATATATGATTAAGCTATTATTGACTAAAGTCACCCTGTTGTGCTATCAAATAGTAGGTGTTATTATTCTGTGTTTTCATACCGATTAACAGTTCCTGCCTCCCAGCCGACCACAACTACCCTCCCCAACTCTGGTTACCATTCTTCTCTCTACATCCATGAGTTAAATTGTTTTGATTTTCAGGTCCCCCAAATAAGTGAGAACATGTGATGTTTGTCTTTCTGTGCCTGGCTTATTTTACGTAACATAATGATCTCCAGTTCCTTCTACGTTGTTGAAAATGACTGAATCTCATTTCTTTTAATGGCTTAATAGTACTCCATTGTCTGTATGTACTACATTTTCTTTATCCATTTATCTGTTGATGGACACTTAAGTCTCTTCCGAATTTTAGCTATTGTGAACAGTGCTTCAACATGTGAGTGCAGATATCTCTTCAATATACTGATTTCCTTGCTTTGGGGTATATACCCAGCAGTGGGATTGTTGGATCATATGGTAGCTCTTTCATAGGTTTTTAAGGAACCTCCAAACTGTTCTCCATAGTGTTTGTACTAATTTACATTCTCACCAACAGTATACAAGTGTTTACTTTCTCCGCATCCTTGCCAGCATTTGTTATTGCTTGTCTTTTGGATATAAGCATTTTAACCGGGGTGAGATTCCTCTGTTGAGCACCTTTCCATATGCCTGTTTGCCATTTGTATGTCTTCCTTTGAGAAATGGTTATTCAAATCTTTTGCCCATTTTTGATCAGATTATTATATTCTTTCCTACAGAGTTGAGTTCCTTATATATTCTGGTTATTAATCCCTTGCCAGATGTGTAGTTTGCAAATATTTTCTCCCATTCTGTGGGTTGTCTCTTCACTTCGTTGATTGTATCCTGTGCTGTGAAGAAGCTTTTTAACTTGATGAGATCCTATGTCTACGTTTTTGCTCTGGCTGCCTGTGCTTGTGGGGTCTTGCTCAATATATTTTTTGCCCAGACAAATGTCCTGGAGAATTTTCCCAATGTTTTCTTACAGTAGCTTCAGAGTATGAGGTCTTAAGTCATTAATCCATTTCAACTTGATTTTTGTATATGGTGAGAGATAAGGGTCTAGTTTCATTCTTCTGCATATGGATATCCGGTTTTCCCAGTACCATTTATTGAAGAGACTATCTTTTCCCCAGTGCATGCTCTTGGTACTGTTGTCGAAAATAAGTTCACTATAGCCGTGTGGATTTGTTTCCGGGTTCTCCATTCTGTTTCATTGGTTTATATGTCTGTTTTCATGTCAGTACTATGCTGTTTCGGTTCTATTGTTCTATAGTGTAATTTGATGTCAAGTAATGTGATTTTTTTCTGTTTTGTTCTTTTTGCTTAGGATAGCTTTGGCTTTTCTGGGTCTTTTGTGCTTTCATATAAATTTTATGATTCTTTTTTCTATTTCTATGAAGAATGTCATTGGTGTTTCAATAAGGATTGCATTGAATCTTGCTTTGAGTAGATCACTTTGGGTTGTATGGACATTTTAATAATAATGATTCTTCCAGTCCATGAACATGAAATATGTTTCCATCTCTTGGTATCTTCTTAAATTTCTTTCACTGGTATTTTATGGTTTTTATTATAGAAATTTTTCACTTCTTTGATTAATTCCTAGGTATTTAGTTTCATGTGTGGCTATTGTAAATGAGATTACTTTTTAAATTTATTTTTCACATTATTCACTGTTGGCATATAGAAATGCTATTGATTTTCTGTGTTAATTTTGTATCCTGCAACTTTATGAATTTGCTTAACAGTTCTAATAGTTTTTTGGTGGAGTATAGGTTTTTCCAAAATAAGATCATATTATCTTCAAACGAGGATAATTTGACTTCTTCCATTCCAATATGGATGTCTTTTATTTTTTTCTCTCTTGTTTGATTGCTCTAGCTAGGACTTCCAGTTCTATACTGAACAGTGGTGAAAGTGGGCATCCTTGTTGTGTTCCAGATTTTAGAGAAAAGGATTTCATCTTTTCCCCATTCAGGATGATAGTAGCTGTGGGTTTGTCATATATAGCTTTCATTACGTTGAGGTATATTCCTTGTATAACTAGTTTTTTGAGGGTTTTTCTTTGTCATGAAGCAATGTTGAATTTTATCAAATGGTTTTCAGCATCAATTGAAATGATCTTATAGTTTTTATCCTTCATTCTCTTGATGTGATGTATCATATTGATTGATTTCTGTATGTTGAACCATGCTTGCATCCCTGGGATAAATTCCACTTGGCCTTTATGAATGATCTTTTTAATGTATTGTGGAATTCATTTCGCTGGTATTGTTTGAGGATTTTTGCATCAATATTCATCAGAGATGTTGGCCTGTAGTTTTCTTTCTTTGATGTGTCTTTGGTTTTGGTACCAGGGTAACACAGGCCTCGTAGAATGAGTTTGGAAATCTTCCTTCCTCCTCTATTTTTCAGGATAGTTTGAATAGGATTGGTATTAGTTCTTTTTTTAATGTTTGATAGAATTCAGCAGTGAAGCCATCAGGTCCTGGGCTTTTCTTTCCTGGGATAATGTTTATTACAGCTTTTATCTCATTACTTGATATTGGTCAGTTCAGGTTTTGGATTTCTTCTGGTTCAATCTTGGTAGGGTTTATGTGTCTAGGAATTAGTTTATTTATTCTAGATTTTCCAATTTATTGGCATATAGTTGCTCACAGTAGCCACGAAGGATCCTTTGAATTTTGGCAGTATCAGTTGTAATGTCTGCTTTTTCATATCTGATTTTATTTATTTGGATATTTTCTCTTTTTTCTTAGTTGGGCTAAGTTTTGCCAATTTTGTTTAACATTTCAAAGAACCAACTTTTTCTTTCACTGATCTTTTTGTATTGTTTGCTTCACTTCAATTTCATGTATTTCTGCTCTGATCTTTATTATTTCTTTTTTTCTACTAATTTTGGATTTGGTTTGCTCTTGCTTTTCTAGTTCTTTAAGATGCATTGTTAGATTGTTTACTTGGAGTTTTTCTCTTTTTTTGATGCAAGCACATTATTGCTATAAACTTTCTTCTTAGTACTGCTTTTGCTGTATCCCAATAGATTTTGGTATGTTGTGTTTCCATTACTATTTGTTTCAAAAAATTTTCAATGTCCTTCTTAATTTTTTCACTGATTTATTGATCATTCAGGAGCATATTTTTAATTTCCATGTGTTTGTACAATTTCCAAAATTCCTCTTGTTATTAACTTCTAGCTTTATTCTATTGTGGCCACAGAATATGCTTGATATTATTTCAATTTTTTGCATTTTTAAGACCTTTTTGAGGCCTAACATATGGTCTATGCTTGAGAATAATCCATGTGCTGAGGAAAAGCATGTGTATTCTGCAGCTCTTGGATAAAATGTTCTGTAAATATTTATTAGGTCCTTTTGTTCTGAAGTGCAGATTAAGCCTGATGTTTCTTTGTTGTTTTTCTGTCTGAAAGATATGTCCAATGCTGAAAGTGGGGTGTTGAAATCTCCAGCTGTTATAGTATTGAAGCCTATCTCTCTAGCTCTAGTAATATTTGCTTTCTATATCTGAGTGCTCCATGTTGGGTGCATATATATTAAGAATGGTTACGTCCTCTTGCTAAATTGGCCCCTTTATTATTATGTAGTGACCTTGTCTCTTCTTATAGTTTTAGTCTTGAAATAACATACAATATATAATATATTTTCATATTATTATGATATATAATATGCTTATATATAATGTATATTTTAATATATTTTGTCTGATATAAGTATAGCTACTTCTGCTCTTTTAGTGGTTTCTATTGGCCTGGAATATGCTTTTCCATCCCTTTATTTTTAGTCTATGTGTGCAATTTTAGGTGCAAGATGTTTCTTGTAAGCAATAGAACAATGGATTTTGTTTTTCATCCATTTTGCCACTCTATGTCTTGTTTGTTTGTTTGTTTTGTTTTGTTTTTTGAGACAGTGTCTTGCCCTTGTTGCCTAGGATGGAGTGCAATGGCGCAATCTTGGCTCACCGCAACCTCCACCTCCTGGATTGAAGCGATCTCCTGCCTCAGCCTCCAGAGTAGCTGGGATTACAGGTATGTGCCGCCATGCCCAGCTAATTTTGGATTTTTTTTAGTAGAGACAGGGTTTCTCCATGTTGGTCAGGCTGGTCTTAACTCCTGACCTCAGGTGATCCACCCACCTTGGCCTCCCAAAGTGCTGGGATTACAGGCATAAGCCACCGTGCCTGGCCCTATGTCTTTTGATTGGAGAGTTTAGTCCATTTACTTTCAACGTTATTATTGATAAGTATGGACTTACTCCTGCCATTTTGTTATTTGTTTTCTCATCGTTTTTGGCCTTCTCTTCCTTCTTTCCTTTCTGTCTTCCTTTAGTGAAGGTTATTTTCTCTGGTGATATGATTCAGTTTCTTGCTTTTTATTTTTTGTATATGCATTGTATTTTGGTTTCAGGTTACCACAACGGTTGCAAATGCTATCTTATAACCCACTATTTTAACCTGATAACTACTTAATACTGTTTGAATAAACAAACAAGCAAAAGAAAACTAATAAAAACTCGATGCCTTAATATTGTCCCTGCTTTATAACTTTTTGTTGTTTCCATTTATATGTCTTGAAAAATCGCTCTAGTTATTATTTTTGATCAGATCATTTAGTCTTTCTACTTAGGATAAGAGTAGTTTATACACCACAGTTACAATGTCATAATGTTTCTCTGTTTTCCTGTGAACTTACTATTATTGGTAAGTTTTGTACCTTCAGGTGATTACTTATTGCTAATTAACTTTCTTTTCTTTCTGATTGCAGTACTGTCTTTAACATTTCTTGTAAGACGGGTCTGGTGTTAATGAAATATCTCGGCTTTTGTTTGTGTGGGAGAGTCTTTATTTCTCTTTCATGTTTGAAGGATACTTTTGTTGGATATACTATTCTAAAGTATTCTTTTTTCTTTGCACATTTTAAATATGACGTATTATTTCTCCTGGACTGTAATATTTCCACTGAAAAGTCTCCTGCCAGACATATTGGAACTCCATTGTATGTTATTTGTTTCTCTTCTTTTGTTGCTTTTAGGATTCTTTCCTTATGCTTGACTTTGGGAGTTTGATTATTAAGTGCCTTGAGGTAATCTTCTTTGGGTTAAGTCTGCTTGGTGTTCTACAACCTTCTTGTATTTGGATATTGGTATCTTTCTCTAGGTTTGGGAAGTTCTCTATTATTATCTCTTTGAATAAACTTTGTACTCCTATCTTTTTCTCTACTTTCTCTTTAAGGCCCATAACTCAGATTTGCCCTTTTGAAGTGATTTTCTAGATCCTGTAGGTGTGTATCGTTGTTTTTTATTCTTTTGTCTTTTGTCTCTTGTCTCTTCTGACTGTGTATTTCCAAATAGCCTGTCTTCAAGCTCACTAATTCTTTCTTGTGCTTGATCAATTCTTCTCTTAAAGGATTCTGATACATTTTTCAACTCCAGAATTTCTGCTTGATTCTTTTAAATTATTTCAATATCATTGTTTATTTTTTTCTGATAGAATTCTGAATCCTTCTGTGTGTTATCTTGAATTTTTTTGAGTTTCCTCAACACAGGTATTTTGAATTCTGTGTTGAAAAGATTACATTTTCTGTTTCTCCAGGATTGGTTACTAGTGGCTTATTTAGTTCATGTTGTGAGGTCATTTTCCTGGCTGCTGTTGATGCTAGTAGATGTTCTTTGGTGAATGGACATTGACAAGTTAGGGATTTACTGCAGTCTTCGCTGTTTGGGCTTGTTTGTACCTGTATCTCTTAACGCTTTCCATATATTCTAAAAAACTTGGGTGTTGTGATCTGAGCTGCATCTGCTTTAGGGAGTACCGCAAGCCTGGTAACACTGGTTCTTGCAGACTTGTAGAGGTACTGCTTTGATGTTCTTGGACAAGATTCAGGAGAATTCTCTGGATTACTAGACAGACTCTTGATCTCTTCCTTCCACTTCTCCTAAACAAATGGAGTCTTTTTCTATTCTGAGCCATCCAGCTGGGGATGGAGTGACACAAACACCCCTGTGGCCACCATCCCTATGACTATGCTGAGTCACACTTGAAGCCAGCACAGCACTGGGTCTCCCTCAAGGCCTACTGTAACCACTCCCTGGCTACAGCCTATGTTTGCTCAAGGCCATGGGGCTCTGCAATCAGCAGGTGGCAAAATCTGCCAAAACTGTGAACTGTCCTTCCCTTTAGGGTAGCAAGTTCCCGCAGGACCCAGGTGGGTCCGAGGTCCAAGGTGCCATCTGGAAGACAGGGACTAGGGTCAAAAACCTTAGAAGTCTACTTGGTGTTCTATTGTACTGTGGCTGAGCTGGCACTCAATCCACAAGACACAATCCGTCGCACTGTTCCCCACCCTTTCCAAAGGCAGAGGAGCCTCACTTTGTAGCCACTGCCACCCAGGCACAGGGAATACTGCCACACTACTGCTGATGTTCCCTTAAGGCCCAAGGGCAGTGAGCTCCCTTCTGGCCCACGGCACATCCCAAGATGCTACCCAAGGGCTCTGAAGTCAGCTTGTGGTGAATACTGTCTGGCCTGGAGCTCACTCTTCAGGGCAGTGGGCTCCCTTCTGGCCCAGGGAGGTCCAAAGATGCTGTCTAAGATTCAAGTCCTGAAATCAGGGACCCCAAGAACCCACCTGGTGCTCTACTCCCCTGTGGCTGTGCTGGTATTGAAATGGGAAAATTTCTCTTGTCTCCCTTGCAGGGTGTGTGATGAGGGTGTGGCTCACTTCTTCAGTGTCCCGCTGCTCAAACCTCTAGGGGAGCATACAGATGGGCAGGCTGTGGAGCTCTGATCCCATGGCAGTGTCTAGGGGTGAATGTTTACAGCTGAAGCCCCAGTGGGCATGTGTTACAGGGTGCTCTTTTAGTTTATCTGTCCATCAGCAGCTTCTGTTAGTCAACTCAATTAGATCCCTGTCTTACTGCAAGGATAGAGGGCTCTCTGTATCCCAGGGTTCTTAGCTTGGTGTATGGGAAGAATTGGATCATATGTGGGCTTGGGGAATGACTGCAAGGTTTTCGTGAGTAGAATTAGCTCTCAGCAGACTGTGGAGCCAGAAAGGACATGGTATTCCCCTGGGGTTGGGCCACTTGGCAGCCCGGGCTCTCCTACGACTGCCCCAGCCAAACTCCATGTTGTTCCACCTGTCAATGGCCTGCTGACGTGGTGGTGTGCTCCTGTGGTGGTGTGCTCCTACGCCAGTGTGTTCCTCTTGACGTCCAGCCGCCCATGTGTTCCTCCACTGATATGCTCTTGTAGATGTCCAGCTGCCTGTGTGTGTGCCTGCTGGGGTCTCAGGGTTTTTATAGGCACATGATGGGGACTTGACAGGCCAGGTGGTCTTGGGAAATGCAACATTTGGACTCCAAGGCAGGAGTGCTCATCTTCACCTAGGTCCATGGGCACAGGCCCAGGGGTGGAGCCCTTGCCAGGGACTAGCCCTTCTCCTCCCAGCACCTCCCTGCCCCGCTTCCGCATCAGTACCTAAGGAGTCAAACAAAGTCCCCTTTACTTTGCACTCTACTTTTCTCAAGCACGAGGAGTTTGGCCCCACAGCCACCACAGCTGGAAATGTGCTGAGTCTCACCTGAAGCCAGCAAGTCTCAGAGGCTCACCCAAGGCCCTCAACTTAGTACCTGGTTATCACTGCTGATTGTTTAGGGCCCAAGGGCTCTTTAGCTAGTAGGTGATGCCAGTACTGGGCCTTTTCATCCAAGGCAATGGCCCAGGGTGTGTCCAGAAATGTCATCCAGGAGCTGGATCCTGGATTGTGGGCCTCACAACTCTGACTGGTGCCCTATCCTGCTGTGGTTGAGGTAGTATCCAAGACGCAAGACTAGTTCTTCCCACTCTTCCGTCTCCTCTCCTCAAGCAGAAGGAAGGGTTCTCTTTTGGAGTCATAAACTGTGCAGACTAGGGTTATGGGACGGGTGATGCCAGCACTCTCTTAGCCATCCTAGGTGGTATCTTAGTAGGTCATATGCCCCCCAAGTCCACTGTCTCTGAGT
Organism: Pan paniscus; assembly: GCF_029289425.2. Classification (NCBI taxonomy): domain Eukaryota; kingdom Metazoa; phylum Chordata; class Mammalia; order Primates; family Hominidae; genus Pan; species Pan paniscus. The sequence goes on from NC_073254.2 coordinate 68,923,790, forward strand.
CCAGTTTAGTACTAGGACTTTCCTATGAGTTACAGTACTTATGGCCTAGCCTGCCTTTCCAGTTTATTTAGAGCACAAAGCACTTAGCCCATGGCAATAAAGTTTCCAGGAACTCAAGTTTGGTTCTCTGGGATCAGCGATCCCCTCTGGCTAGGGCTGGTTTAAATGTTTTCTCCATGGGCAGGCATCAACAGAGTATGGTCCACTTTTCCTTTCTGCTCTAACAGGACAGCAGTACTAAGTCCAATGCCTCACCATTACTGTGCCCTCCCCCAGTACCCAGAGATGCTCTGCATACCACACTGCCCCTGCTGTGGGGGTGGGGGAGCGGTGGTGTCCATGATTCGAAACTGTTTTTTCTGTCTCTTCAGTGCCTCTTTCAGTGATGCAGAGTTAAAACCAGGCACTCACCTGATTTTTGGTTCTTATGAAGGTGTTTTTCTCTTTGCAGACAGCTGTTAACTAGGTGTCCTTGTGGGGATGGAAGACAATCAGTGGAGCCTTCTATTCCACCATCTTGCTCCCTCAATCTCTTTGATTACTTCCTTTTTGTTTGCTTGTTTTTATGTTAGAATATTTCCTTGATGTCTAATGTTTCTTGGATATCTGCTCATATTTATGAGTGAGAAACTTAAAAGTTGTTTGAAGCTTTGGTTGTGTAGGTATTGTTTATTGACTATTGGGTAGGACACTATACAGTGATTTAACAGAGAACCTGTTGTTATTTTCTGTGTGACCTTCAACAAGTAGCCTAATCTTTTCTCTTTTCATTTGTAAAAACTGGTGGATAATGGAGCTCAGTTCAGAGGTTGATTTGGAAATCATATAGAACAATAAATTTACAATGCCTCAAGTGCCTCCCACAGTCAATGTATGATGCCAAACCCCTATTAACCTCAATAAGGAAGGCATCAGGTTCAAGATACCCAGAAGAGGCCCAGAGCCAGCTAAAGAGACATGGGGTTTTATTAGGGGATTATATACAGGGAAGAGAGTCCAGTAGCAGAGGGCAGGATAGGAGAACTGCCTTACATACAGAAACAGTCCAATGGCAGCAGGCTGGACAAGATATTCACCTCACATACAGTCCACTGGTGGTGGGCCTTATGTATCTGCCTTCCTATAGTCCAGTGGTAGTGGGCTGTACAAGATAGTGGCACAGCCAAGTGGCAGTGGGCTGGGCAGGAAAATGACAACCACTTACAAACAGCATGCAGTTTATGTAGCATTTTCACTTAATACCTACCCGTTAATGACCTCCAACTGACAGCCTTCATTTAACCCAAAACTCAGGGCCCTAATCCCCTGTATGGCCTGTGTTCCACAGGATGGGGTGAAGGCTCAGATGCTCTTCATGGACAAGGAACAAATCTCCAGGTTGGCCACTGCTGATTCCTTAGCTCAGAATACACATTCAGGTGCATCTACCATACAGGGTTATTTTAAGAATATGCTTAAGTTATTGTTATTGTTATCAGATATGTTTACTCTCCAGATGTATTTGTTTTGTCTGCAATATAAACAACTGTTTAGACAGCTTACTGCAGGATCAGGCAGAAATTGAGTTTTGTATAGTCCTTTGTTTCTCTCCCCAGTTTGTAGGGTTGTCTACTGAACATAGGGTTTAGAACATGAATTGCAGATTTGAATAGATTTGTTTTTTGACTCCTGCCCTACCTGTTCTTTAGTGTGTAACTCTGGGCAAGTTACTTTAGCTCTTTGCTTTTCAGTTTCGTCATTTCAAAAATTGACATTATAATAAATAGTATCTATGTTACAAAGTTTTTTGTGTGGAATAAATGAGATACTGCATATAAGGTGCTTAGCACATAGTAGAAGCTTAATAAATTTGACCAATAATGATAATATTGCAAATTACAACAGTAGTCACATATGTTTGATAAGAATTACTAGTTAATTCATTACAAATGCACATATTTCTGTCCCATTGTCTTTTTCATCGATTCTCCAAATCCCTTGATAAGGATAGAGATGGCATGTATTCATCAGGTAAACCCCAGATTAAGAATTTGACATAATATATTTTAAAGTAGAGTTTGGTAAACCTTTTGTATAAAGGGCCAGATAGTAAGTATTTTAGATGTTGTTGTCTCTGTCGAACTACTCAGCTCTACTTCTGTGTTGTGAAAATGGCTATAGACAATATATAAATGAATGGATGTGTCTACGTTCCAATAAAACTACTTACAAAAACAGGCAAAGGAGAGGAATTTGGTCCATGGGCTATAGTTGGCCAAACCCTGCTTTATACAACGTGGTTCTAGGTTAGAATAACAACAGATTTGACATAGTCCTGTTGCTATTGCAGACAAAGAAGTAGACATTCTTGACACTTTTCTGCATATCTCATTGTTGGCTAGATAATTCATTATTGGTTAGATAACTGTTTCCTTTCTTATATGTTCTAAAGTGTTTTCCTATAAATGAACATCTTCAGAAGCTATTTACATTAAGATGCATGTGGTGTTAAACCAGTAAGTGCATAGCAAGACCATTAGCAAACAAAAGTTTGTTTCATTTTTTCCCTTATCCTTCTGTCTCTAAGGATGATGTCAAACCCATGTATCTCAACAACCACTTTGAATCTACTTACAATTGATGGTAAATGCACAGAAGTGTTTTTCCCCTCAAATTTGTTCTTATAAAAGAGATTCTGATTTTAAGGGACTCTGTAAAAGATAATGAATCATTATGAAAAGATGACTCACCTAGAAGGAAAGCAAATCTCTGTAATAGTGCAACTTGGGAAAATATTTTTTTAAAAAGTAAAATCCACATATATAAAACTTAAGTGTCTGGTATAGTTGTATGGGAAATAATTTATATCACATTTGTGAAATATTTTACCCATTTAAGATATAGTTTGACTTAATATCTTTTAAGAAATTATATGTTAATTTGGCAATCTTATGAGAATATGGATGTGTTATGCCTATTAACCATAGGCCTAGAACAATAGACTTCTCTCTGGCTACTCTTTACGGTAATAATAGTTTACATGTTGTTAGGCTATATTTTTATATAATAAAAATATGATAAAATAAAAGGAAAATTGTGCTTATTGATCAATCAACTAACCAATAAATATTCATTATTAAGTCCTAGACAGAGGGTCAAACGCCACACAGGATTCAGAAGTACATGTCATGGCCCTTGTACTGACCACGTAATAATGGTAACTAGGAATTTATAGGAGAAAGAATACGGGGATTGAAATATTTGAGTAGACTTCATGGAGAAGATGACACTTGAAAGAAAGAGTTCAAATGAATACAGAAGGAAGGACATGGTAGGAACATCATGACCGAATATGTAAGTATGTCATGGCAGGTTTGCTGAAGAGACTAGAATGACTAGAGCATTTGGGGCATGTAGGGACAAGTGGCAGATAAGCCAGATAATTGTTCTGTTCTAAAGAACAGAAGATACTAAAGAGAAGACACATGTCCTCCCGCCTTCAAGAAGCTTAGTCTCCAGGTAGAGAGAGAAATTGCATACTCTGGAACCACTTGTAACAAAGCACAGAATCTGCTAAGAGTCAACTGAGTGATACAGACAATACCTTTACCTGTTAAATGGTTACAGAGGAAGAGTACCTCATTCACTGCAAAATGGATAAGGCTTTAAGGAGGAGGCAGAATGAGATCATTATTTTGAAGAATAATTAGAATTTGATTATTTAAGGGGACTATAAAATGTCATAGAAGTAATTATGTAGGGGAAGTCATTGAAACCTAAGTGTGCCAGACAAATTTCTAAGACAGCAAATAGACTTGACTGCTGGAGTAGAAACTGCATTTTAGAAACTAAAAATAGTTTATGTATTTATTGTGCATTTACTGTGAGCTGGATATCTATTTTATTTCACTTAATCTAGTCTTCTATCTCAGGAATTAGAGTATATTACTCCCCTCCTTTGCAGATGAAAACACTGAGACTTTAAGGAATGAAGAAATGTGGATGTAATCATGTACAAACTGATAACCACTGAAGGTTATAAAAAGGAGAGTGATAAATAATTTAGGATGAGTTGTCTGTCATCAGTTTCTCAGAGTGTTATACAAGGTAGCGTTGTAGGATTTAAAAGACCAGACTCAAAGAGGTTAGGGCATAAACAAGTGCTATGTGTCATATGCAGAATACAATCAAGACTGTTGACTAGTATGGGAAAGAGGTATGTTTACTGGTAGAATGGAAGCTGAAAAAAATGATAAAATTAAGGGGTTTCAGTTGGTAATAGACTATTCAAGTAAAAAGGTCTTTTATGAAATTATACACAGTATAATTTTGAATTGAGGTATTATTTGAAATATAAATTGGGAAATTATCATAAAATATCTAGTTGAAGCATTGAGATGAGATGAAAGCAACATGAGTATTGAGTTTTGGAAAAGGCTTACGAGTTAAGCGAGAGGTATGAAATGGTAGGAGAGGAAGGGGGTGGTTGGTTGGGTAGGGGAAGTACTAATCTTAATGCCACAGAAAAAAGTACTTCAGGAAGGAATGTCAATAATAACCAGAGTTAAATTGAATTCAATGAAAATACACAAGCAGGTTTCAACAACAGCAATAACAACAACACACACAAACACACATACATATAACCACTAGACAACTTAGCACAGGTGTTAACAAAATGGTGAAGATGAAATTCAAAAAAATAGGAGTTGCAACAAAACTTGGAAAATTCAAAACTTGGAAAATTCTAAGGATAAATTTGAGGATGTTTGAGAATTAAAAAAAACAAGTTAAAATATAACCTAGAAGAACATCAAGGTCAAGAAAATGTCTTCTTCCTACCTCCAACTTACTTTAATTATAGGAGACCCTAGCTTGCTTATGTGCAAGAGAAAAGAAGTCAGTTGACATAAAATAGAATATTAATAGTAATAATAACAATAGGGGCTATAATACAAATAACAAACTGAGTCAGGATCCACCTTTCTATGTATGGAATAAAGAGCATCTATTTGAAAATTGGCTTTCTAATTTATAAGCTGTGAGATATTGAATAACTCCCTGATTCATTTTGTCTTAATTCCCTAATCTATAAGATGAAAATAATACTCATTCATTTGCCCCAGATATATTAATTAAGCAATCATAATGTTTCAGACACTGTGCTAGGGTTCAAACTCTGTAGTAAAGATATTGCCTTCAGGACATTAATAGTTTAGGGAATGAGATGATGAGTAAATAAACAATTAGATTACAGGGTTAAGAGCAACAATATATATTTGAACAAGCTGCTGTGAGAACACAAAGGCAGCACATTTAAATTTAACTAGTGTAATTAAATGAAGAAAAAATGGAGAGGTTAGTCAAGTGATCAGATTAGGGGGCCACTCAAGGCAGAAGGCAAGTTTACAAAGACACAAAGGTTTGAAATAACATGATCCTTTTTTTTTTTTTTTTTAATACAAACGTGTATTTTGGATGACTACACAGAAAATCACATGTTAGAGATGTGGTGGGAATTTAGAGAAGTGTGATAGGTAGTTTCTCAATAATCCTACCTCCTAGCATTCACACATTCATGTAATATTCTCTCCATGAGTGCAGGTTGATTTAGTGACTTTCTTCTAACCTATACAATATAGCAAAAGTGATGAGATGTCACTTTCATTATTCGATTACAGAGAATTTTAACTTCTATCTTGCTAGCAGAGTGTCTTTCTATGTTTCATGAAACAAGTTACCATGTTAGAGAGGTCCACATAGCAAAAAATTGAGGGTAGCCTCTGGCGAACTACGAGCAAAGAACTGTGACCTTTAATACAACAATCCACATTGAGCTGAATCTTGCCTATAATGAATGCTCTTGGAAGAAAATTCTGCCCCAGTTGAACTTTGATTGCAGCCTTGTGAGAGACCCTGAAGCAAAGTATTCAGCTAAACATTGCCAAAATCCTGATAGAAACTTTTACAGTTTCTGTTTTACATAATAAGTGTTTTTAAATGTTCTTATTTTTGTAAAACGTACATAACATAAAATTTACCCTCAACCATTTTAAGTATGCAGATCAGTGATATTAGACTCATAATGCTGTGCAACCATTGGCATCATCCATTTCTCTAACACGTTCATCTTGTAAAACTGATACTCTGTACCCATTAAACAATGAGAGTCTGTTCTCTCACATCCACCCAACCCTAGACAACCATCATTTTACTTTCTGTTTTTATGATTTTGATGATTCTACATACCTCATAGAAGTGGAATCATACAGTATTTGTCTTTTTGTGACTAGTTTATTTCACTTAGCATAATGTCCTCAAGGTTCATCCATGTTGTAACGTATATTTGGATTTTCTTCCTCTTTAAGCTTCAATAATATTTCATCGTATGCATATACTACATTTTGCTTACCAATTTATCTGTTGATAGTGTCTTGGGTTGCTTCCATGTCTTGGCTATTGTAAAAATTGCTACTATAAACATGGGTATACAGATATCTCTTTGAGACCCTGCCTTCAATTGTTTTGTATATCTACCCAGAAGTGAAATTGCTACATCATATGATAATTCTATTTTTAATTTCTGGAGGAATCACCACATTGTTTTCCAAGCAGTGGTACCATTTTACCTTGTCACCAGTAGTGCACAAGGGTTCTGACTTCTCCACATTCTTGCCAACATTAGTTGTTTTCTGGGTTTTGGTTTTTTTTGTTTTGTTTTTGTAGCCATTCTGATGAGGCTATTGTCATTAGTCTCATTATCATAATGTGAGGTGCTATCTTATTGTAGTTTTGATTTGCATTTTTCTAGTGATTAGTAATGCTAAGTATTCTTTCATGTGCTTATTAGTCATTTGTATATCTTTTTTGGAGAAATGACTACATAAGTCCTTTGCCTATTTTTGAATCAGGTTGTTTGTTTTGTTGTTGTTGTTGTTGTTGAGTTTTAGGAGTTCTCTGTATACTCTGGTTATCTACCCCTTATCATATATGTGATTAGCAAATATTTTCTCCAATTCTGTGGATCACCTTTTAATTCTGTCAATAGTGTCTTTGATGCATAATTTTTAAAAATGTTCATGAAGTTCAATTTGTTTATTTTTTCTATTGTTGTCTGTGTCTTTGGTATCATATCCAAGAAATCACTGCCACATCCAATCTCATGAAGCTTTTACTGTATGTTTTAGATATTACATCTAGGCCTTTGATGCATTTTGAGCTAACTTTTGTATATGATTTTTGGTAAGGGCCCAATTTGATTATTTTGCATGTGAATATCTAGTGACCCTAGCAACATTTATTGAAGATTGCCCTTTTCCCATTGAATGGTTTTGGAACCCATGTCAAAAATTATTTGAAGAAAAATGAACAGAGCCTAAGGGATCTGTAGAATACCATCTAACAGACTTAATGGAAATGAATATATATATATATATATATCTAGGGAATTCCAAAAGGAGAAGGGAGAAGGGAGCAGAGAGAATATTTGAAGAAATAATGACTGAAAACTCCCCAAAGGATTGATAGAAGACATTGATATAATCATCCAATAAGCTTAACAACCTCCAAGTAAGATGAACTCAAAAAAGAAAACCCACACCAACACATATGATAATTATTTGAAAAATGAAGACAGAGTCTTAAAAACAGAGAAGCAACTCATCACACACAAAGGATTCTTAATGAGATTATCTACATATTTCTCATCAGAAACTTTAAAGGTCGGGAGGTCAGTGGGTCAACTTATTGAAAGTGCAAAAAGAAAAAAAAAGTACCAGCCAAAACCCTTATATATAGTAAGACTGTCCTTCAAAATTGGGGGAAAAATTAAGGCATTTGCAGATAAACAAAAGCTGAAGAAGTTTCTTACCACTAGACCTGTCCCATAAGAAAAGCTTAGGGGAGCCCAGCAAGTTGAATTGAAAGGACACTAGACAGTAACTAGAAGGCATATATAGAAATAATAATCTTAATAAAAGTAAATACATGAACAATTATAAAAGCAAGTAGTATTGTAATAATGGTTTATAACTTCACTTCATTTTCTATGTGATTTAAAAGATTAAAACATTTAAAAAACAATTTTTAATCTAAAAGCTGTTACTATTGGTTCATAAATCCACTTTTTTATATATAATATAAGGGGCTAACGCATTTCAAATAAATATTAGTTTGGGGCACACAACATATAAAGATGTAATTTTGTGATATCCACCAGAGAAAGGGGTGGGGACAGAGCTTTTAAAGGAGTAGAGTTTTTGTATTTTGTTGAAGTTAAACTGGTATAAATTCAAGTTACGGTGTTCTATCTCTAGGATGTTAAATGTAATATCCACGGTAACCACAAAGAAAATAGCTATAGAATATTTACAAAAGTAAATGAGAAAGAAATTTAAATGTTTTACTACAAAAAAAAACCCACTAAACACAAAATAAGCTAGTAATATGGGAAGTGGGGACAAAAAAGCTGTAAGGCAAATAGGAAACAAATAGCAAAATGAGAAAAATACGTCTTTTTTTGCCCAAGTGTGTTTTTTTTTCTTGATCACATGTTTACCCTACACACAGCACAATCCAAGAGCAATCATCAACTTCTACATCCTTTGGTAGGAAGAATTCAAAAATATGTTATACATGGTTCCTCAGAAGGTCACAAGTGGAAAATCTCAGGGGTCCTCAGTTACACACAGCCATAAATGCAACCTTTAATAACTTTCTTCCTCTTTTACTTTTCCTACTCCCTTACTCTGCCTTCAGGAATAACTCGCCAATAAACTATTTGCCCCTATATCTTTGTCTCAGGAGCTCAGATTTGGACCTTTAACAACCTCATACCGAAAGTAATTAAAAGATGATTGAGCAGAAGCCAGCAAAACTATAGAAATTAGAGTAATAAGAGTGAAAAGTGATGAGAACCTGAAATAATACAGTGGCAGAAGAAATACAAGGAAGGGATTAATTTAAAGATATCAAGGAGGTAAGGAGCAGTGAGAAATTGTGAAATATTGGAGTGAAATACTAACAAGGGAGGAAGAATCAAGGATAATTCTAGTTCTGTGGCTTAGGCAATTAGTTGGATGAGTAATGGGGGAACCACAACAGGAACAGGTATGTGTATGTATATGTGTGCTTATTAGTGCAGACCACATAATGAATATTATTCAGATACCTGTGGAAACTTCACAAGGCAATCTTAAGTAGACTCTTGACCATCTAGTCTGATACTGGAAAAATTTCAGAGGTATATATTAGGGAGCTGATGTCTCTGGGACCACCATTGAACAATAGGAGATGGAAGTTGGTAGACAAATACTTTTAACTTTTGTCCCCTGGGTGGACAGTTGTTGTATTTCTCAAGACTTCTGAGAAGACTGCACATGAACAAGAAACAGTTGCTTGTTGGGGTGACCAATTTAAAATTATATCTTTGTACTTGTTTTTCCTTATTCTCTGTTTCATTCTTCTGTTTCTCATATCCTGTCTTTCTCTGGGCATAATCCCAATAAACTATCTGTACAAAATCCTTCATTTCAAGCTCTGCTTTTGGAAGAATCCAGATTAAGACAAAGAATAAGTTAATGCAGAAATGGAATTGGAAGTATAGATGGGATAATTAGCTTGGAGCAGGAGCAGAGGAGATGTCTTTCAATACATAGGTGAAAATAATGGGTGTAGCCATAGGTGATTTTTGTAAGTGTATTAGTTTGTTTTCACACTGCTAATAAAGACATACCTGAGACTGGGCAATTTACAAAAGAAAGAGGTTTAATGGACTTACAGTTCCACATGGCTGGGGAAGCCTCACAATCCTGGCAGAAGGCAAGGAGGAGCAAGTCACATCTTACATGGATGGCAGCAGGCAAAAAGAGAAAGCTTGTGCAGCGAAACTCCCATTTTTAAAACCATCAGATCTGCCGGGCACAGTGGCTCATGCCTGTAATCCCTGCACTTTGAGGGGGTGAGGCAGATGGATCTCCTGAGCTCAGGAATTTGAGACCAACCTGGCCAACCTGATGAAACCCCATCTCTACTAAAAACACACACACAAAAATTAGCCAGGTGTGGTGGCAGGCACCTGTAATCCTAGCTACTTGTGAGGCCTGAGGCAGGAGAATCACTTGAACACAGGAGGTGGAAGTTGTAGTGAGCTGAGATGGCACCACTGCACTCCAGCCTGGGCAACAAGAACAAAACTCCATCTAAAAAAAAACAAAAAAAAGACAAAAAAACAAAAACAAAAACAAAAACAAAATATCAGATCTCATGAGATTTATTCACTATCACGAGAACAGAATGGGAAAGAGCCACCCCCATGATTCAATTACCTCCCACTGGGTTCCTCCCATGACAAGTGGGAATTGTAGATGAGATTTGGGTGGGGACATAGCCAAACCATATCAGTAAGGGATAAAATGCTTTTTGTTTCTGCCGAAATATTTTTGGCAAAATAGAATGCAATTTCACCTGCTGAGGTTAAGGGAGGATGTGGCTGCGTAAACATTTTCTGAGAAATGTGAAAATTTGGAACAGCAACTGAGGGGAATGGAGTAGGTACTACCTAAAGATGTGTAGAGGGTTGCCCAGGAGGATTTTAAGACCTAGCTATGATTTATTTATTATTATTTTTTTTTTGTAGCATCAATTCTCCCTAGTAGGTCCTTTTCTCCAGAAGAAACTTTAATCACTAGAAAGTAGTCTTCTCTGGGGATTACAAGGTTTGTATGGTGGGTAGAATGGAGAATAGGGTTATGAAGCTTAAAGAGCTGGGTCTTGGAGGAAAGCTGCATAGTGAAGGGAATGAACACAGAACTACATTGATAGATTTGTAACAAATGATATAGCTCTGATGTGGCTGTTGTGTAGAATAAGAAAGAGAAGAGGCTATATAGAGAGAAGTGTATCTCTGTGAAAAATTTCAGGAGTGTAGCAGATTTGAGCTGTGATAAGTTCCAGGGTGTGGTTGTGTAAGTGGATTTGGGGAAGGTCATTGGACAAAAAGATACGTGACTGAATAAGCCTTGATCATAGACTTTGACATCACCCAAAACACTTGTGAAACTAGAGATGGAATAGACGACTCTAGGCCATATGTAGACCTTAAGTCCCTGCGGTTGGCAGATGATAGTGCAAAAAAAGGAGGAAACAATAGTGATTCTACCAGACAAGAACTCCAAAGGGGGTTTGGAAATGGTAATGAGGGGCAAGAAAATAACTGAATTTCCTCTTTATTGGTTTCTGGTATCCACAGAGCTTGGACGATAGGAAAGGTACAGTTAAGACTGATTTTGAATATAGGGGGCTGGTATTATTTCTAACTTTAGGATTGTTATGAGGACTCAGTATATGTGAAAACATTTTGCCAGCAGTGGTTTACTACTCTTACATAAGTTAATAAAATACAGAGAGGAAGCAATGAAAAAACAAGGTCAAAAAGGATACTGGATGACATCAAGGGATATAAATAGAAGTTGAGAGCAGCATTGTAAAGAAAGATGACTATTTTCTCTGGGACTGGAGGGTAATTTGAGAATGTGAGAGTAGAAATGGAGACATTGCTATCTTCATCTATTCTAGAGCACATTCAGGTTCATTATGTGGAATTTGAACATACCTGCCAAAGTGACTGGGTTATGAAATCATTAATTCAGGAGACTGGCTTAGATTTTAAAGCCATTTTGTTTTTGAATTTATCTTTAATATCATATTTCTACTTTCAGAGGTAATGAAATAGCTTTGTTGTGTAGCAGCCCAGATATTTAGGAAACATTTAGGCATACTTTCTAGTTATTCATCATTATCCAAGTCCTGGGTGAGTTTTGTAGCAGGTGATCATTAAATGCTAGTAAGATGTTAACAATAAGATGGAAACCTGTGCTTGTGGCGATTGCTGCAAGGCAGGACAGAACTGATCTTTTCCAAAACTGTCAGCTTGACTCATTGCATCCTCCTCTTCACCTTGTTTGCAACTGTAAAAATACAAATAAATGGAGAAACTCTGGAAAGAATATTAAATGATTCAGAACAATTATGTCTCTGTATTTCTTGATATTTCAAATGAAGGTAAAAACATTTTTAATGTTTCAAAATGATTTTAAACTCAAAATATTGCCTACTTTATACATTATTTGTATCATCAAAATATGAATTACGGAATTGGGCAAACACATTTTCTTCAGAGACTGTCTTCCAAAAATTTTAATTTTAAGTGATGTCTTGCTTTATTCTTTTCAACAGAGTGAAGGGGAGATCCACTAAAGAGAATATAAGGCCCATTTGTCACGTGTGTAAATGCCCTGTTTTGATATAGACTGAAAAAGGTGCAGCGTGCGTAAATTCAACTTTACAGAGAAGAATTCAAGCTGAAATGTAACAGTGACTCAGTACAGTTCATTACCTGTGGTGTAACTAGTTGGCACCATTGGTTAAGTCCAGGAACAAGTGAAGCCTGGGATTGCATGATTTGTAACCTAGGACAAATCATCTAATCTGTTAGTGCTGGGGTTTCCTCATCTATAAAATACGACACTGTAAAACTCATAGAACTGTGATAAGGTTAAGGATAAACTGAGAGAGAAAACAGAAGTCATCAAAAACAGTACCTACCACATATAAGTATTAACTTTAATGTCCACTCGGCTCTCTTACATCTGGTGAGATATATTCAAAACTATTTTTACTTTACTTAATGCTCAATGTTTTAGTATTATATAGCTATTAAATAATATTCTTTCGATGCTTAAATTCAGAAAAAAATATTAAAAGTTGTAAAAAGCACAATTATCCAGTTATTTAAATATTGATTAACACTAAATATACAATCATGTCATCTGCAAACAGGGACAATTTCACTTTCTCTTTTCCTAATTGAATACTCTTTATTTCTTTCTCCTGCCTGATTTCCTGGGCCAGAACTTCCAACACTATGTTGAATAGGAGTGGTGAGAGAGGGCATCCCTGTCTTGTGCCAGTTTTCAAAGGGAATGCTTCTAGTTTTTGTCCATTCAGTATCATATTGGCTGTGAGTTTGTCATAAATAGCTCTTATTATTTTGAGATACGTCCCATCAATACATAGTTTATTGAGAATTTTTAGCATGAAGGGCTGTTGAATTTTGTCAGAGGCCTTCTCTGCATCTATTGAGATAATCATGTGGTTTTTGTCTTTGGTTCTGTTTATATGCTGGATTACATTTATTGATTTGCGTATGTTGAACCAGCCTTGCATCCCAGGGATGAAGCCAACTTGATCCTGGCGGATAAGCTTTTTGATGTGCTGCTGGATTCAGTTTGCCAGTATTTTATTGAGGATTTTTGCATTGATGTTCATCAAGGATATTGGTCTAAAATTCTCTTTTTTTGTTGTGTCTCTACCAGGCTTTGGTATCAGGATGATGCTGGCCTCATAAAATGAATTAGGGAGGATTCCCTCTTTTTCTATTGATTGGAATAGTGTCCAAAGGAATGGTACCAGCTCCTCTTTGTACCTCTGGTAGAATTTGGCTGTGAATCTGTCTGGCCCTGGACTGTTTTTGATTGGTAGGCTATTAATTATTGCCTCAATTTCAGAGCCTGTTATTGGTCTATTCAGGGATTCAGCTTCTTCCTGGTTTAGTCTTGGGAGGGTGTATGTGTCGAGGAATTTATCCATTTCTCCTAGATTTTCTAGTTTATTTGTGTAGAAGTGTTTATAGCGTTCTCTGATGGTAGATGGCATTTCTGTGGGATCGGTGGTGATATCCCCTTTATCATTTTTTATTGCATCTATTTGAGTCTTCTCTCTTTTCTTCTTTATTAGTCTTGCTAGCAGTCTATCAATTTTGTGGATCTTTTCAAAAAACCAGCTCCTGGATTCATTGATTTTTTGAAGGGTTCTTTTTGGGTCTCTATCTCCTTCAGTTCTGCTCTGATCTTAGTTATTTCTTGCTTTCTGCTGGCTTTTGAATATGTTTGCTTTTGCTTCTCTAGTTCCTTTAATTGTGATGTTAGGGTGTCAATTTTAGATCTTTCCTGCTTTCTCTTGTGGGCATTTATTGCTATAAATTTCCCTCTACACACTGCTTTAAATGTGTCCCAGAGATTCTGGTATGTTGTGTCTTTGTTCTCGTTGGTTTCAAAGAACATCTTTATTTCTGCCTTCATTTCATTATGTACCCAGTAGTCATTGAGGAGCAGGTTGTTCAGTTTCCATGTAGTTGAGGGGTTTTGAGTGAGTTTCTTAATCCTGAGTTCTAGTTTGATTGTACTGTGGTCTGAGAGACAGTTTGTTATAATTTCTGTTCTTTTACATTTGCTGAGGAGTGCTTTACTTCCAACTATGTGGTCAATTTTGGAATACATGTGGTGTGGTGCTGAGAAGAATGTATATTCTGTTGATTTGGGGTGGAGAGTTCTGTAGATGTCTATTAGGTCTGCTTGGTGCAGTGCTGAGTTCAATTCCTGGATATCCTTGTTAACTTTCTGTCTCATTGATCTGTCTAATGTTGACAGTGAGGTATTAAAGTCTCCCATTATTATTGTGTGGGAGTCTAAGTCTCTTTGTAGGTCTCTAAGGACTTGCTTTATGAATCGGGGTGCTCCTGTATTGGGTGCATATATATTTAGGATAGTTAGCTCTTCTTGTTGAATTGATCCTTTTACCATTATGTAATGGCCTGTTCTCTTTTGATCTTTGTTGGTTTAAAGTCTGTTTTATCAGAGACTAGGATTGAAACCCCTGCCTTTTTTTTTGTTTTCCATTTGCTTGGTAGATCTTCCTCCATCCCTTTATTTTGAACCTATTTGTGTCTCTGCACATGAGATGGGTCTCCTGAATACAGCACACTGATAAGTCTTGACTCTTTATCCAATTTGCCAGTCTGTGTCTTTTAATTGGAGCATTTAGTCCATTTACATTTAAGGTTAATATTGCCATGTGTGAATTTGATCCTGTCATTATGATGTTAGCTGGTTATTTTGCTCATTAGTTGATGCAGTTTCTTCCTAGTCTCGATGGTCTTTACAATTTGGCATGTTTTTGCAGTGGCTGATACTGGTTGTTCCTGTCCATGTTTAGTGCTTCCTTCAGGAGCTGTTGTAGGGCAGGCATGGTGGTGACAAAATCTCTCACCATTTGCTTGTCTATAAAGGATTTTATTTCTCCTTTGCTTATGAAGGTTAGTTTGGCTGGATGTGAAATTCTGGGTTGAAAATTCTTTTCTTTAAGAATGTTGAATATTGGCCCCTACTCTTTTCTGGCTTGTAGAGTTTCTGCCGAGAGATCAGCTGTTAGTCTGATGGGCTTCCCTTTGTGGGTAACCCGACCTTTCTCTCTGGCTGGCTTAACATTTTTTCCTTCATTTCAACTTTGGTGAATCTGACAATTATGTGTCTTGGAGTTGCTCTTCTTGAGGAGTGTCTTTGTGGCATTCTCTGTATTTCCTGAATCTGAATGTTGGCCTGCCTTGCTAGATTGGGGAAGTTCTCCTGGATAATATCCTGCAGAGTGTTTTCCAGCTTGGTTCCATTGTCCCCGTCACTTTCAGGTACACCAATCAGACGTAGATTTGGTCTTTTCACGTACTCCCATATTTTGTGGAGGCTTTGTTTGTTTCTTTTTACTCTTTTCTCTCTAAACTTCTCTTCTCACTTCATTTCATTCATTTGATCTTCCATCACTGATACCCTTTCTTCCAGTTGATCGAATCAGCTACTGAAGTTTGTGCATTCGTCACGTAGTTCTCATGCTATGGTTTTCAGCTCCATCAGGTCATTTAAGGACTTCTCCACACTGGTTATTCTGGTTAGCCATTTGTCTAATCTTTATTCAAGGTTTTTAGCTTATTTGCAATGGGTTCAAACTTCCTACTTTAGCTCGGAGAACTTTGATTGTCTGAATCCCATTGTCTCAGCCCAAAATCTCCTTAAGCTGATAAGCAACTTTAGAAAAGTCTCAGGATACAAAAATCAATGTGCAAAAATCACAAGCATTCTTATACACCAATAACAGACAAACAGAGAGCCAAATCATGAGTGAACTCCCATTCACAATTTTTTCAAAGAGAATAAAATACCTAGGAATCCAACTTACAGGGGATGTGAAGGACCTCTTCAAGGAGAACTACAAACCACTGCTCAATGAAATAAAAGAGGACACAAACAAATGGAAGAACATTCCATGCTCATGGATAGGAAGAATCAATATCATGAAAATGGCTATACTGCCAAAGGTAATTTACAGATTCAATGCCATCCCCATCAAGCTGCCAATGACTTTCTTCACAGAATTGGAAAAAACTATTTTAAAGTTCATATGGAACCAAAAAAGAGCCCGCACTGCTAAGTCAATCCTAAGCCAAAAGAACAAAGCTGGAGGCATCATGCTACCTGACTTCAAACTATACTACAAGGCTACAGTAACAAAAACAGCATGGTACTGGTACCAAAACAGAGATATAGACCAATGGAACAGAACTGAGCTCTCAGAAATAATACCATACATCTACAACCATCTGATCTTTGACTAACCTGACAAAAACAAGAAATGGGGAAAGGATTCCCTATTGAATAAATGGTGCTGGGGAAACTGGCTAGCCATATGTAGAAAGCTGAAACTGGATCCCTTCCTTACACCTTATACAAAAATTAATTCAAGATGGATCAAAGACTTAAATGTTAGACCTAAAACCATAAAAACCCTAGAAGAAAACCTAGGCAATACCATTCAGGACATAGACATGGGCAAGGACTTCATGACTAAAACATCAAAAGCAATGGCAACAAAAGCCAAAATTGACAAATGGGGTCTACTTAAACTAAAGACCTTCTGCACAGCAAAAGAAACTCTCATCACAGTGAACAGGCAACCTACAGAATGGGAAAAAAGTTTTGCAATCTATTCATCTGACAAAGGGCTAATATCCAGAAACTACAGTGAACTCAAACAAATTTACAAGAAAAAAAAAACCCCATCAAAAAGTGGGCAAAGGATATGAACAGACACTTCTCAAAAGAAGACATTTATGCAGCCAACAGACACATGAAAAAATGCTCATCATCACTGGCCATCAGATAAATGGAAATCAAAACCACATTGAGATACCATCTCACACCAGTTAGAATGGCAATCATTAAAAAGTCAGGAAACAACAGGTGCTGGAGAGGATGTGGAGAAATAGGAACACTTTTACACTGTTGGTGGGACAGTAAACTAGTTCAACCATTGTGGAAGACAGTGTGGTGATTCCTCAAGGATCTAGAGCTAGAAATACCATTTGACCCAGCCATCCCATTACTGGGTATATACCCAAAGGATTATAAATCATGCTGCTATAAAGACACACATGCACACGTATGTTTATTGTGGCACTATTCACAATAGCAAAGACTTGGAACCAACCCAAATGTCCATCAATGATAGACTGGATTAAGAAAATGTGGCACATATACACCATGGAATACTATGCAGCCATAAAAAAGGATGAGTTCATGTCCTTTGTAGGGACATGGATGAAGCTGGAAACCATCATTCTCAGCAAACTATTGCCAAGGCAAGAAAACCAAACACTGCATGTTCTCATTCATAGGTAGGAATTGAACAATGAGAACACTTGGACACAGGAAGGGGAACATCACACACTGGGGCCTGTTGTGGGGTGGGGGGAGGGGGGAGGGATAGCATTAGGAGATATACCTAATGTAAATGACGAGTTAATGGGTGCAGCACACCAACATGGCACATGTATACATATGTAAAAAAAAAAAAAACTATCTGAAACTTGAAAATGAAGTAAAAGGGTGAGTATCATGTCCTTTAAAAAAAATTGATTAACACTTGCTTAATTAGATTTCTGAAACATGTAATTAAAATCATAAGTATATTATATCACATTTAAGACTTTCAGTCACTTAAATAAAGCAGGAAAACACTTGAAATTATCTCAAAATTTTAAATATTTATACCTAACCCAGTTACAAAATTATCAATACAGTGGATGTAGCCTTGTTTTCATTATATATTTTATTATTCTCATTCTTGTTAACATGTTTACTCTTAAATTTCTTCTTGGGTCTTCTTGGGGTTACAATAACGTCATCAGTCATATTGTTTATTTCCTAAGGATATAGCCATCTTCCAAGCCAAAAATAAAAGATTATTGTCTCATTGAAGCTGAAGTTGCATGTTCTGGATGATCAACTGATTCTTTGTTGGCATATGGACTTAGTTGTATTTCCAAACCTTGGCAGTAATGCTCCAGGCTGGACATCATTTAATTTCTCATCTTTACTTGCTACATCCACAGAACTCCCTGAGCCCAAACATTTCCACTGAGCTTTAGCTTTGTAGATCCTGTTCCCTTTCCCAAAATTGTTTAGAGAAATTTTACTTGATCATTATTACATCCCCACTGTTTGGTCCTCTTCTATTAATCCGAAGTGTTAGCATAATGGAAAATTAATGTTTAACCTATTAATATGTCATTATAAATAATTTAACCAGGAGACAAAGGATTGAGTCTGCATAATTACTTTTCGTCTTAAGAACATTTTTAAGCCATTATTTGGGAACACATTGCTAACTCCTTTTTGTTTGGTCTTTGTGTGTACAATGACAGATTCTTCATACAGTTCCTACATTTGTCAGGAGTATTTAGTATAAAGTGCCCTGTTATCACTTATTTATTCAATTGGTAGAGAAAGTTTTCTTCTTGATGAGTGAATATGTGCTTAATAGTAGAAACAGAATACTCAAATACTCCCATACTAATAAAAATCAATGAATCTAATTATATATTATTTGAGCTGCCATTCTTTTGCATTATAAATAACTGTTTAAATGACTTATATTTATTTTCCTATTTTAGACTTGTGAATTTTCATAGATTTAACTTGCTCTATTTAATTATGTTTTTCATTGTGGCTGGACATTTGACAATCTGATATAGCTCCTTTACAATTTGAGCAATACCCCCTAAAACCCATGAAATAATTCTTGCTTTTTCTCAAGCTAGTTTAGCCTGCCTTGAATGTTCCTTGCTATGAGATACAAAATAAGCTTCTTTCCTTGTTCTCCTTCTTTTAGAGGTGTCAGGGTGCACATAAGATGGTCTTAGTCATAATGCTGGTAGCCAAAATGATGCTGTGCCAGGGTACATTAGTGAGAGAGGTGCAAAAGAGATTTTTTTTCTAAAATCATGAATGCACAATGTTTCTAACTTAGTAGTGATCTCCCTGTATCTCTCATTGTTCCAATATGTATTTTATTTGCATTTTTTAACAAAATACCTATTTAACTGATTAACTCCTCAAACAAGCTTTAATTGCATTTCCTTTTTATACTCCTTTGAGGCCTCATTGACAATTATTTTTGGTTATTGTATTTGCTACTGAAATTCCATCTTTTATAATTTTGTGTTTTCTGTACCAGGTTCCATTTTCTATTACTTTTATTGGAGAATCAAGGTATTTCAATGAGATCTTATAAAATATGAAAATATATTGTTAATTTGTCCCAAATTGCTGTGTATATGAAGGTATTCTTTTACAAGTGCTTTCCCCAAAATGATTGAAATTTCTTTTATACTATGCATGTATTTTATAGATGAAAGGACTTTCATTATCCGCATATTATTTTTGATTGAATAACTATGTTTTTTGTTAAACTAGATTTCATATAGTATTAGCAGAATATTGTACATCTGTGAGTGAATGAATAAAACGTGTACCTGCTCTACACTCTAATTTACCAGAAATTTGGAACAATTTGGGATTGAAATTGTGTAATTGGTTTGGCTTCAGCACAAACACGTTTTAGACATGAAAGAAGAGAGCTCACCAAGAGTAATAACAAGCTCACGATGGGCCTATCAGTTGGACAGACGGTGATAATTCTGGTTAAGTGTCCTCTTCTGGACTGCCTGGAAGCACAACAGGTATAATATTTAAAACTAGAATGAAACACAAAATCTCAGAACTATGTGGATGTTGAAAATAACAGAGTAAGACTCTACAATAACATCGAACCTAATTCATAGATAAATTTTAAATATTATTCTCAATGACAAATGATTGTTTTGAAATCATAATTGAAAATTTGATTTGATCTGATTTGAAATCATGATTTGAAAATTCAGTAAGAGTGGTTATATTTGTGAATATAACTGCCTAGCGTTTTATTTGTAATCTTTTGAGTTTAAATGTCTTTCTGAATCTGAAAACCTAAAATGAGAAAATCCTGACATTGGTCCTTATTTTATTCACTGAGAAACATTTAATGGAATTTTATTTTGCTTTGAAATATGATGTTTTATTAGGCCCTGTATCTGACAGGATAACTTCCTGTTCTCTCTTTCCTTCCTCTCACTTCCTCTCCCTTCTTCCTTAAAATAGGAAGACCTATCACTGGGGAGAATGAAATACCTTCTACCTTCATTTATGATGTAGAGAACTGTTGCTAGCACTACTAATAACTCAGTGGTTGTAATGAGAATGTCTACAATTGAAGAGAGAAACTAGCAGCTTTGCACATAGTCCAGCCATAACAGTAGCAAGAATACAGAAGTCTCTTTAGACAAAGTGTAAGTTGTATAATCGATATTGACTATTTGAGTTTGCTTTGCCAACATTTTAGTAATTTTTCTGATATAGTTGTAGCAAAAAAAATTATATTCTACCATATTTTTTTCATCACACAGCTATTCAATAAGAGTGAACAACTACAAGAATGAGTGATTTGTCTTGAGATGAATTCATCTACATCATATAAAAAGCCATGCTTTTTCTCAGTAACACAAAGCATATAGTTCCACTTTTGGTTTGGGTTTTTTAAAGAAACAATTCTTTCTTTTTTCTTTGAGCAGCCAGTGTGCTGAGACTAAGTGGGTTTTCTCACCTCTCCTGCACGGCCTCTCTTGCAGCATGGTAATCAGTCACTTTGCAGTTGTTTGTGAAAGGAAATCTGTGCTTTTCCCTACAGATTATGAGAAGACACTATGCTTTTTTAGACTATTTGAGCCAATATGCATTTTCCATGACGTTCTGAGAAGTCCTAAATAAGGAGGGAGAAAAGGGAACATATTTCATTGTAATTAATTTTCAGTTAGCTGGGGTGAGAAAATCGGTCCTAATTAACACATTCAGCTGAGTAGGGAGTAGGCTGTGGTTTTCAAATGTTAGTGTGCATCAGAATCACCTGGAAGACTGTTAAAATACAGACAGCTGGGCCATCTCTAGAATTTCTGATTCAGTCGTTCTAGGGTGAGGCTCAAGAATTTGCATTTGTATTAAGTACCAGGTTATTCTGATTGTGCTGGTCTGGAGACCCACACTTTAGGAACCACTGCATTAAAAAATACATGCTCTGTGAATCCACTGGATTGTTAGGTTGTGGCCCTCACAGAGGAGTAACTTTCTCTCATCATTCCTCCTCTCACCTAGTATGCTGCATTGAACACGATAAATTCTCACCAAATCAATAGTTACTAAACATGTAACTCAGGTGGCCCCTAGATTCCTATCAAATTCCAGTTTCCCCCATTTTGCCTCTTGTATTAATCTGTTTTATTTTCTTCATATAATTTATCAATATATAAAATTATTTTCTCATTATTTGCTTATCTTTTATTATTTGTCTCCCACTCACACACTTACACTAGTATTTAAAATATGCATCTATATTGTTTAATATTGTACTCCAGTGCCAAATAGTAGGTATTAAACAAATGCCTGGGGAATAAATGAATGAACTGTGAAATCTCTTTAACAACTGTCCATTCATGCATTCATTTATGGATATTTATAAAATGCATTCATTTCCAAAATATCAATCTGACAGTGGTTGCAGCTCATGTTGTTTTGACTTACAAAAAAATCAAGTCAGCTTTAACCAAAATTGAAAAGTACTTAATAGCAAATAGCTCGATCATGTTTAAAATAATGCAAAGATGGGGTTATGGTAAATATGCCAATATTTATTATTTGCATTCCCTATCCTTTTCCCTACCTTATAGAAACTTCCTGTAGCTTAATGTCCTTCTCTCCCTTCTAGTCATCTTCCTCGCTACTCCCCGACCTCTGCCCTTATTAATTCCATTCTTGATTTCTTCATTCTCACTGGGATATAAAGCAGCTGATTGCAGATTGCTATGTTAACTTTTCCAGCAATGCCTGGATTTTAAAATCAAGGTTTAATCATTCTTAATATAAAGTTAACATACGTGTTCATGAAGAAAACAAATGTAAAAAAAAATTGATTAAAAGAAAGAAAAAAGTCACTTCTTTATACAACCAGAGTTGACTACTGTTAACACTTTGATACCTTTTCTATCAAATCTCTTGTGACGCATTTTCTACCTAACGATGATAAAATAGTATCTACAAAATTATACCATTTATAAGGCCTTTCAACTGAACATAAATGCAATGATAATCACAGAGTATAAACATTCAATAATTCGTAAAGGGGAAAAACATGAATAATTTTGTCATTTAGCAGTAACACTAACATTTGGGTGAATTTCCTTGCAAAGGCTTGTTGATGACACATAGAATCTGTCACAGTGTAATTTATAAGTCTTCCTGAGTTAAAATGAAAATAACTTTGTGTTTGAAGTCATTCAAAGATAATGAAAATTATCACTTAAATTTTTAGGTAATGAAAATTGCCATTACAGAGCTCTATCAATCTCTTCTTAATGTGGAGGAAGAAGAAAGAGAAACAGAGATTTTATTCCCTCCACTAATGTTACAATATCAAAAATAGTTCAAATTTGGAACTATATACAACCAATTATTATTTTAATTGGTTGCCATGGTTGGCAATATATTGAATTTGAAACATAAAGTTTGTATAATGAGACATTATTGGTTGCAAAAGAAGTTTCAGGAAAAGATAAAATACTGAGAAAAATACTTTAGGTCATATTTTGGGAAGCCATAAAATGTACCTTACAACATGCAGTTCAACAGGGTTTCTGAAGTTAAAAAATTAAAAACATAAAAAAGAAGTCTTTTTTTTATTTTTAGGTTCTGATTTTTTAGTCATTCATTTTTCATTTTCTTTTTCATTTAAAGAGAAATCGTGGTAACCTTCCTGAGCCATTACATATTTGAGAGTTTCTTTCAGTAGCCTTGATACATTAAAGAAAATCAAGCTCATTATAAATTCCTTAAAACACCACCATCTCTTTTCATAGTCTATAGATAGTGTTCCACAGTTGTTGGGTTCCTGTTGCAGTTGAAAAGACTGAGAAAAGCCTGTCTTTATTCTTTGCTGATCTTTCTCTTCTTTCTTTCTCTCTCTCTCTCTCCCTCCTTCCCTCCCTCCCTCCCTCCCTCCCTCCCTCCCTCCCTTCCTTCCTTCCTTCCTTCCTTCCTTCCTTCCTTTCCTTCCTTCCTTCCTTCTGTCTCTCTCTCTCTCTCTAGCACTTTCAGTCTGAATAACCAGATTATTTTTCAACTCTGGAAAGTTTTCTTAACTGTATATTTACTTATAGTTTGTATTCTATTTTTTCTGATCTCTTACTGAGTAGCAATCACTACATACCAAGCACTGTTCTGGCTGTTGGAGATTAAGAGGTGCCACAGTGAGTGAGACAGAAAGGGTCTAATTTTCATGGATCTTAAATTTTAGCAGGGAGAGATTAATAATAAACAAGTAAAAGAAAAAAAGGTAAGTTGATAGAAAGCACTGGTGAGAGAAGAGAGGGAGCTGGTCAATTTTAAATAGAATAAGAAAGGACTTCTCTGAAGAGATAACATTTGTTTGGAGACCTGGGGACTGTTCAGATAAATGAGAAACAGAATGTTGAGAGCATAGCAAATGTGGCAAAAAGTGGTAGGAGCTAAAATCAAAGAGGTAGGATTGAAAAGCTTTACAAAATGAAAACGATACGATTTGGTCTACATTTTCAAAATATTTTCCCTTGTTATTATTTCACAAATGATTATAAGAGGTAAGAGTAGAAGCAGGAAATCCAGTTAAGGATCTCATACAGCACTTCAGGTGAGAGCCAATGGTAGCTTGAACCAGGGTGGTGATAGGCAGAGAGAGGGCAGTGAATGGATTTAGGACATATTTTGGAGGTTGAATTGACAATACTTGCTGAGAGATTGATTATGATGGTTGAGGAAAGAACTTTTAAAAAATGCTTCTGGTTGTTTATTTGCAGAAAGGCATGGGTAATAGAGACTAGCAGAAGTAAAAGTTTGGGTAGGTGGAGAAAGAAGAGTTCTGGAATCTAGGTAAGAGATGGAGCAGAGTGAAGAGAGAAGATGCAAGTATGACCAATATTGAAAATGTAGTTGGGTTAATGGATTAAAACTCTCAGGGCCCTTGAGGGAATGATGGTATGGGGATTCCAGGTTACGTGAACTGGAAGATATAGAGGTGATCATTAGAAGAAAGGATACTTGTTATTGTGAGTTCGAAGGTGGGCCACTTGCTGCTAAAACAAAATCAAGGGTATAACCATGTGCTTGACTACTGTGGGGTAAAAGAAATGATCACTGGAGTTTGGAAGGTCAAAGAACTGAGAGGCCAGAGGAATTATCCAAATGAGAATTGATGCCATCAGGAATGGTTGTGAAAGTACAGGTAAAGAGGAAGACATTGTGCCTTTTGCAAAAAGAAATATGGATGACATATAAGTGAGGGTGGGAAATGGCAGAGTCTCAGAGCCTGACTTTCATAGAGATTGAGATTTGTGGGGGGGGGGACAAAAAGAACAAAAATGGTTTGAAAATAGCAAAGAGGAACAAAGAGAACCTTGACCCATCTTTACAAACTGGTTCACATGGTGAATAAAATAAAAAGCAGCTTTGACATAAGAAAGTTGTAAAGAAAGTGTCACCCTTGGGAAAAAAAAAATCAAAAACAAACAAACAAACAAAAAACAGAAATATAGACCAATAGAACAGAATAGAGAACTCAGAAATAAGACCACATACCTAAAACTATCTGTTCTCTGACAAACCTGACAAAAACAAGCAAAGGGGAAAGCTCAACATCACTGATCATTAGAGAAATGCAAATCAAAACCACAACGAAATACCATCTCACACCACTCAGAATGACTATTTTAAAGAAGTCGAAAAATAATCGTTGCTGATGAGGTTGGGAAGAAAAGGGAATAGTTTATAATATGGTTTGGCTGTGTCCCTACACAAATCTCAACTTGAATTGTATCTTCCAGAATTCCCACGTGTTGTGGGAGGGACCTAGGGGGAGGTAACTGAATCATGGGGGCCAGTCTTTTCTGTGCTATTCTCGTGATAGTGAATAAGTCTCATGAGATCAGATGGGTTTGTCAGGGGTCTCTGCTTTTGCTTCTTTCTCATTTTCTCTTGCTGATGCCATGTAAGAGGTGACTTTCACCTCCTGCCATGATTCTGAGGCCTCCTCAGCCATTTGGAACTGTAAGATCAATTAAACCTCTTTTTCTTCTCAGCCTCGGAGGTATGTCTTTATCAGCAGTGTGAAAACAGACTAACACAGTTTATACACTGCTGGTGGGAATGTAGATTAATTCAATCACTGTGGAAAGCAGTTTGGATATTCTTCAAAGAATTTCAAACAGAACTACCATTCAATCCAGCAATTCCATTACTGAGTATATACCCAAAGGAGTATTAATTGTTCTCCCATAAAGGCACATGCAGACATATATTTATCATAGCACTATTCACAAGACATGAAATCAAGCTAAATTCCCATCAATGATAGATTGACAAAGAAAATGTGGTACATATACACCATGAAATACTATGCAGGCATAAAAAAGAATTAGTTCACGTCCTTTGCAGGGACATGGTTGAAGCTGGAGGCCATTATCCTCAGCAAACGAATGCAGGAACAGAAAATCAAATACACGTTCTCACTTATAAGTAGGAGCTAAAGGATCAGAACTCATGGACACACAGAGGGGAACAACAGACACTGGGGCCTATCGGAGGGTGGAGGGTGGGATTAGGAAGAGGAAAAGGAAAAATAACTAATGGGTTATCACTCAGGCTTAATACCTGGGTGATAATTGGAACAACAAACCCCCATAACGGAAGTTTACCTATAAAACAAACCTGCACATGTAACCCTGAACTTATAAAAGTTAAAAAAAATAAAATACAATAAACAGACCCTATCCAGATGTCTGTCCTGCCTATTGAAAACGAAAAAAATAAAAAAGCGTCATCCTCAGGACATATTTCAATAAGGACTAAGTATAGGGAAGATGTTGGTTACAGAGCATGAATTCCAGAGGGCATAGTGAGAAGATCTGGGAGGACTTGGGTTTGAGCCAGTGTTTTCTACTTCACATGAATACCATATTTTTCTGGTTCTATCATTTTGAAGTTTGATTTTCACATCAAATGTTTAAATTTTTATGGTATTAATTCTTCTTTTTATTCATTGGAAGTATCTTTGAATTCTGCTATTGTATGTGTTACAGTACAATAAAATGGAGACCAGACCTGAAGAATCTGAGCAGACAAAACTACTTAGGCTTCATAAGTGACCCCAAGCTTGCTTGATTTGCAAACATAAATGACACTTAACTTGAGCTATTTCTTGTAAATGCCTATATTAATGAAAAACAGAACTTAAGCTCAACCAATCAGAAGTAGCCAACAAATTTATGTTATATAATTAGGGACTTTAAAATGAGATACACAAAATAAGACACTGTATAAGAGCAACCAATCAAATATTTTTTATTTTGTTTCTGTACTTATCCCATAAATACCTGTCCCTGACTATTTGTCATCAGAACTGATTTGTCACCAAAACCCTTTCAGTCTGATGTTCCCCAATTAATGAATTACTTCTTACTCAAGTAAGCTCTTTAAAATGTTATTGTGCGTTAGAATTTTTTAAACATTTATTTTTATTCTTTGATACAATCTCTTTTCATTTGATTCTGCTTTTCCCTCATTCGACATTTTTACCTCTTAAAAGTATCTGGTTTTATCCACAGGATGTGTCTTCTGGAATCATATAAAGATTTTCAAATATTTTAATCATCTTGTGCTTATTTCAGAAGGTTATTTTCAGATATTTGCTTATTTTCTGAATGATGTTTATTTTTCACCTGAATTCTCTAATTTTATTTCATAAGTGTGAAACGATCAATCAGGGTTTTGGTCATGCTCAGTTTTCTTTTCCAATATGTCAGAAAACATAAAAGGCCAAAGGTAGGAGCATGGGTAGGCCCTGTGCCAAGGGTGACCCTATCCAGATGTCAGAGACACAAGACCTGGCAAGGTGCTAAGACCTCAGGACAATATGAAGGGATACTAATTAGTCAAGCTATGCATACTTCCTCCTCTCAAATTTAGATCAGAAAATGAAGATCAAGATGTCTGTTGGGACAGGGTTCGCTAGCTACTAGTGAGAGGGGAGATGGGTAATTAAGAGAGATACTATGCACTCCACTAAAGAAAGTTTGTTGTTCCCAGGTCTGCCTCATTTATCAAAGCCTTGCCCGTTTCATTTCATTTATTCATGCAAAAAATCTTTATTTTTAAGGAGTTTAACTTGTATAGTTTCTCAGATTTGCAGAATAAGGGTGTGGGACATATGTTGTTTCTAATAATTGTATTCTCTGTTGGGAATACTAATTCCACAAAATGTCCAGGGAAGAAGGTGTTGCACTTTATGGTAAACATTTTTTGGTAAATACTGCAAACTATGCAGCTTGCTGTCCCTATAGTCCTGATTACAATGCATATTAGCATAATAAAAATGTGATAAATCTTATTAGGAAAATTGCTTTTTAAAAATAACTTATTTTTCAGTCACTTGAACACAAGATCCTATATCTTATTCATTTGCGTGCATTATGTAATATCTATGGTAGTTATTTAGAACTTGAGTACTTGGAAAAATATCGACTCAGCCCATTCCCTGTATCCAAAAGGCTCTTTTCTCTTTCATCTATGTTAAAATGGGCCTTCATTTATGCTCATTTTCTGGAGCCATGAAACATCGAAGTAAAGGAAAGAAGTACATGAATAACTTCAATTCCCAGAATGCCCATGCATTTGAGAACTTTTCCTCTTTCTGCCAAATCTACTTTGCATTGTAAGAAACATTATTCCCATTAAGCAATGTGCCAATTCCAATCTACTCTGCACCAAGTTCGACAAACTTGTTTTATTGTTGTTTTGTTTTGTTTTTTTCAAGCATTTCTGCCTCTCAATGGCATCGGAAAAGAAGACTGATTAGAGGGAAGAGGAGGAATCTACTAGCTGCCTTAAACAAGTGGCCACAAAGTAAAATAATAGAGGTCTTTTCTTCTGGTTTATCCAAACCTGAGTCCAAAAGAATGAGAACTTACAGGATTTTTCAATATATTTGAAGGCAATAATAGATTTACTGGCATTATATGACAGTTTCTATTGATTGGGCTTTCTAATCCATTTCTCTTTTTTTTTTCTTAATTTAGTGGAAATTTTGCCATGATTCTGTGAGTGAATGGATAATCAGTCCCACTTTATATAGGGGTCTGTTTTCAAATTTTGTGTGTGTGTGTGTGTGTGTGTGTGTGTGTAAGTATAACTTCCTAAGTATTTCAGAGGAACATTAGCTGCCTGCCAAACAAATATCAAACTTCAATTCTCATCCTAAACCTGCTTTTCAGGAATCAACATTTTTAACTAAAAAACTGAGACTCTCAATATGCAATTTTGCATATGAGAGAATGGGTGGAAAGTTGTAAATATGGGATAGAGTGGCCTCAAAAGACCTGAAAACATACCACATGGGTGGGTACACACACATAAATCTCTCCCAGAAACATATACATAAAATTATGTGGTTATATGTATATGAAGATGGGCATGTTTATATAAACTACTTTATTTTTAAAATATTTTCCTACATCCAGAACAAATCAACAAAACAATATTAAAATTATATCATCAAGAAATTGAAACCAAACTATTAGCAGACACTAGGTAATGAAAAAAGTGGAATAATTTTTAAAAGTAGAGATAAAGTTTGATAAATACCACACAGGTCTGTTAAAAAATGATAATCAAAAAGCAATTTCTCTCTTCACTTTGATCAACATATTTGCCTATTCTGCAGTTTAAAAACTGAACTTATAATTTTGACTGGAATATGAAACTGATCAATTTCTTTGGCAGCATCCACAAACAAGTTGAGTTATTCCTCAAGAAATCACAGGAAAGAAGCTTTTGAGAAAGAGCAAAGGGGAGTAACTGGTAACTTATATGCTAGAGGAAGTATACAATGGGTTCTTTTAGTGCTGGATATTGAAGAGAGAATGCTCTTGAAGTTCCCATAAAACATTATGTAAATTAAGCTAAAATGTCAATGACTTATAAAAACAAAGAAAAATGCCTCCTCTCTCTAATTGCCTTTTGGAATCATTAAACATTCTGCAATTTGTTTTTAAGAATTACCTTTTTCCACTAGATTTTCGAAGAATTAATGAGAAAAAACTGTGAAATTCTTTTGGCGACTATTATTAAAAAATAATAGGGACTGTGTTTTGGTGTACTCCTGATTTCCTCTGAGTTCCCTAGGTATTGAAATGGAGAGCTGGATAAAGTGGACCAAAGTAAGTATAAGCTTTGTTTTCAGGCACATCCAGAGAAGTTTTAAAAAAATTATTTATACTTAATTCATGTAACATGAGAATGTGACATTCACTCCCTGTCTATCTCCATCTCACCTGTCTGTGGCCTTAAGTGAAAGAAAAACACTTTCCCTTCCTTTTGTTCAAAGCAAAAATTGACATCACCATACCTTGTTTATGCCAGTTAAATGATGCATTTGTATAAATAATTAGAAGATTTTTCTGAGGAATATGTAGGAGAAAAAGCAAGATAATCAGAAATACTGTTGTTGCTTTTAGTACACTTTCTTTAATAAAATGTTGTTTACTATTCATATTATCAGCAGTTATTTGCTTAGAAAAATTTTCTGAATGCTACATAAAAATAAAGAGACGAACATAGATGTGAAGGATATAGAATAATCCATATTATAACCTACCTATCCTCAACTTTCACTTGATATCTCGATATTTGGTAGGCAAAATATTTATAGTGTTCAAAATATGTTAGACCATGGAACATTACAGGGTTTGGCGACAATGCTATGGGAATTTGACAGTTGTTTCAGTTACTTTTATGAGCAAGGTAACAGAACACATTTACCATCAAGATACAAATGGAGTACAATGAATACTGGAGGCTCTCTTACAACTTATCATTTCCACCTAGCTTATATTCTCTCCCAATAACACCACCATTTTAGTCACTCAAAGTTTCTGCAAAAATGACTATCAAACTAAAAAGAGTAATAAGTAATATTTATTATGCATCATGAAATATTCCACTTACTTTATACAAATAAGCTTTTAAAAAAATCAACCCAAAGAGGTATGTATTGTTATTATTCCACAGCGATAGGCAGAATTATAAGATGCCCCCTGTGATTTCTGCTTTCTGGTATCCACACTTTTGTGTAACCCCCTTCTCATTTATTGCAGGTAGAACCTGTAACTATTTTTCCTTCTTTTTTTTTTTTTTTTTTTTTTTTGAGATGGAGTCTTGCTCTGTCACCCAGGCTGGAGTGCAGTAATGTGATCTCGGCTCACTGCAGCCTCTGCCTCCCAAGTTCCAGCAATTCTCCTGCCTCAGCCTCCCAGGTAGCTGAGATTACAGGCACATGCCACCACACCCAGCTAATTTTTTTATTTTTAGTAGAGACAGGGTTTCACCATGTTGGCCAGGCTGGTCTCCAACTCCTGATCTCAGGTGATCTGCCTGCCTTGGCCTCCCAAAGTGCTAGGATTATAGGTGTGAGCCACCGCACCCAGCCTAGAACCTATAACTTCTAACCTGTAAACCAAAAATAAAATTCTAAGTTTCCTGCAACCCTTCAAATGAACCCCTCCTTTTGGCCAAGGCATTCCGAAGCTAACCTGAAAAACTGGTTCAGGCCATGAAAGGAGGGTCAGAAATGATTCATTATACCCTCCTCCCTTTTGGAATTCAGAAAAAGCTGACCAACATTAACATTAACACAGACCTTAAGTCTGAAGAGAAACATTTACAATCTATTCTCTCTGAAGCCTGCTACTTGGAGGCTTCATGTGCATGATAAAACTTTGGTCTCCATATCCCTTTACCATCCCAGACATTCCTTTATTTTGATTCCAGGTCTTTAGATAACAGCTTAGCTCAACCAGTTGCCAATCAGAAAGTGTTTAAGTCTACCTATAACCTGGAAGCCGCTGCTTCAAGTTGTCCTTCCTTTCCAGACCAAAACAATGTACAACTTACATGATTGATGTCTCATGTCTTCCTAAACTGTATAAAACTAGGCTGTTCCCCAACCACCTTGGGCACATGTTCTCATGGTCTCCTGAAGGCTGTGTCATGGGCCATGGTAACTCATATTTGGCTCAGAATAAATCTCTTCAAATATTTTACAGTCTGACTTTTGGTCGACAAACCAATAGAATATGGCAAAGGTGCAAGGATTTTCAGGAGGCAATTAAGGCCTCTAATCAATTGACTCTGAGTCAATAAAAAAGAATATTTTGGGTGGTCCTGACTTTATCAGGTGAGCCCTTTAAAAGAAGACTTATGCTGTCCCTGACAGAAGAAACTGGAAGTGGGAGATATGCTCTCATGCTGGCCTTGAAACAAATAGCCACTGTGTACTGCCTATGGAGAGGGGCAGTCTACAGATGCTGAGGATTTCAGTCCTACAACCTCTGATATGGTTTGGCTGTGTCGCCATCCAAAATCTCACCTTGAATTATAATCACCATTAACCCCAATAATCCCCACATGTCAAGGGAGAGGCCAGGTGAGAGATACAGCTGTGGATGATAACTTGGACTCTAGCCAGGTCTTTCTAATTTAATGCTTTCCGTCAATCAATATCAACTCTCCAAGTGAAAAATGACATAATGCCATTTGAAAACAAAGTAAAGCACATTTACAAAGCCAAATACAGAGATAAAGTAGGATCATGAAAAGTAGGTTTTAGTTCTTAAGTGCTTTGCACAACTGTATTTTCAAATGCAGTTGCCCTTAAGTGAGAGGTTAGCCTAGAACATAAATGGCTTGCAAAAATCTTGTAGAGGTATAGTTTTTCATGTGACATTTCCTTTTTTAAATAACAAACCCTAAAGATTTGAGGGAGATACCAGAAGTTACACTATCATCTCTGAGGTAGATTTCACTTTTAAATCGCTGGGAACCAAAACAAAAGCCTTTATTTTAAGCAAATTTGCTTTATTTATTTGCCTGTAGATGTCTGTGTTTCTTCATCAGTAGCATGAAATTATGTTCCAGATATTTTATGGTTTATCATTTCTGTATCATTCCTGTATTCATTTTAATTTGAATAATAAATCAAGTTGCTAAGTGATAGGAAGCTCAGTGTTCTGTGCCAAGGATTTACCAAATAGTGCTTCTCTATGAAGACTGCCTCACGTTTTTACAGTGTTTCTCAAATATTGGTATGCAGCAAAATTAACCGGAGGGCTTGTTAAAATGCTGACTGTTGGGCCTCACCCCCAGAGAGCTGTTTAAATAGGTCTGGGTGGGACTCAATAATTTGCATTTATAACTTATTTGCAGATGCTGCTGATTTGACATAAAAATGAGAACCATTGCTATATTAACTTCACTGCATTGCTATAAGGTAATATTTTTAAAATAAGTTTTACTCAACAATACAATCAAGTCTGACAACTCAAATCTATTTTTAAGCTATTTTCCTATATGATGTACGTTACCCTAATAATACAAACTAATATTTATTGAAAAAGTACCACCTGCTATGTATATTTATCGCAGCACAATTCACAATTGCAAAGACGTGGAACCAACTTAAGTGCCCAGTAGTTAATGAGTGGATAAAGAAAATGTGGCATATATACACCATAGATTACTACTCAGCCATTAAAAGGAATGAAATAATGTCTTTTGCAGCAACTTGGATGCAGCTGGAGGCTATTATTCTAAGTGAAGTAACACAGGAGTGGAAAATCAAAAACTGTTCTCACAAGTGGGAGATAAACTATGAGTATGCAAAGGCATGCAGAGTGATATAATGGACTATAGAGACTCAGAAAGGGGAAAGTGGGAGGGAGGCTAGGGATAAAAAACTACACATTTGTTACAGCGTCCACTACTCTGATGATGGGTACACTAAAATCTCAATTCACCACTGTATCATTCATGTAACAGAAAACTACTGATAACGCCAAAAGCTTTTGACATTTTTAAATGTTTAAAATAAAAATAGTTACCATGTGCTATGTAGTCGTATATGTATTCATTTAATTACAATAATTCTATGAGGCTGGTACTATTACTTTACAGGTGAGAAAAGCGTATCATAGAGAATTTAGGGTCCTACAGTTAAGAGATGGTAGATTGGTGGTCTAAATCTGGTTATCAGCTCCAGAGCTCCCCCTTTTAACTACTACACTGTTGCTATGGACTAAATATGTCTCCTCAAAATCCATTCATATATTGGAGCCTTCATCTCCAAAGTGGCTGTACTTGGAGAGAGGGCTTTGGGGAGGTAATTAAGGTTAAATGAGGTCATAAGGGTGGGGTACTAATCTAATAGAATTTGTGGCCCTTATAAGAAGGTAGAGGGAAAGAGATCTCACTCTCCCCACATGCATCTAGAAAAGATTTTGTGGGTACACAGCAAGGAGGCAGAGAATCCCACCTTGCTGGCACTCTGATCTCAAACTTTCAGCCTCCAAAACTGGGGAAAATAAATTTCTGTTTAAGTTACTGAGTCTATGGTAGTTTGTTATGGCAGTCTAAGCAGAGTAAAACCACTGTTTATCTATCATACAAATATTTTTGGCAATCTTCTTGAATGAAATTAGTCTACTACTTTCTATATATTTGTCTTCAATGAAGTAATGGCAAAGGGCACACAACATTCTCACTTATAACCACAGATTAGGCCAACATCCTTGGTTTCCTGGGCTCCTCAGAGTATGGGAGAGTCTGGGTAATGAAGGCATTAGAGATCATTTTAATCTGGTACTACTAGAAAGAGTGATGAGAAGGTATTAGATTCATTTTCTCTCTGCTACATTGCTTTACTAGGGATTTGATTGCCATTTCTGCTGTAATTTAAATCACACTCTTCGGATGACATAGAAATGTTTAGTCGCTCAATGGATTTTTGAGCTTCAAAGTGATGCCTTGGTTTAGGCAAATTTATTCAGACTATTTAAAACTCTAAATGATCATTAAGCTGTTGAGAATCAGAAAAAAATTCCCAGAGAAAACAGATCAGGGTAATGAAATAGCAGATAATTAGTAAGTAGGTTTCCTACACTTATCTGGGTAGAAAGAGAAGAAACTGGCAATGTTTGTTAAATATAGATAGAAAACTACTTAACAACAATACAAATTAAATACCTGGAAACAGCATTAACAAGAAATTTTTAGTTAATACATGTACTATTTGTGGATTAAAATATATTTTTCATTGAAGTATATATCATATCTATAGTAATGTATATAAATCTTAAGTACTATATATAAGATCAATGAATTTTACACCCAGACTATACACTATACACTATACCAGACTATACACTAATCACTATAGTTTTGCTTGTATTTGAGCTTCACATACATGTTCTTCTGTGTGGCTTTTGTTCAACATTATGTCTCCGAGATTCATCCATGTTACATGCAGCAGTTATTCATTTTAAAAAATTACTCTTTTGGTTGTGTAAATATACCACACTTTATCCATTTCTTTCTAGATGGCTATTTTCAATGTTTGAATGTTGTAAATGAAACTTTGAATATTTTTATGTGCCTTTTATGGGACATAGATTCATTTCTTTTGAGTATATCATTAGAATTAGTTTTTTTAGTTGTATAGCATGCATATATTTAGCTTTATTAGATACTGCCAGTTTTCTAAAGTGCTTATAAACATTTTATAGTCCCACCAGTAATGTATGAGCATCCCAAATATTTTATATATTTACCAACACTTGGTTTTGTCAGTTTTTACCATTCTGGTTGGTGGCAGTATTCACTGTGATTCAACTTGCAGTTTTCTTTATGACTAACGATGTTGAGTATCTTCGCATGTTTACAGCCAATTTGTATATCTTTCTTTCCCCTTTTGTGAGAAATCTTTTGCCTATGCTGACATTTGTTGACTCCTCTTGGACTGGACATCATCCCAGTAGATTATTTTCCATTCTTGTGGTGGCTGTTCTTCTCCCTTTCAGGTTTTCAACATCCACACAGATTTAAACATTCCTAAACTTACATGTGCATAGGAATTTCTTAGGGTAGAAGGGAAGTTTATTGAAATAAAGAATCCTAAGTCCCACCATACACTCAGTGAATAAGAATCTTAAGGAAGAGATTTACAAGCTCTCCTAATGATTCTGAATACAGATGTTTTACAAACAAACTTTAAACATATCAGTCTCTATTTTCTTGTACATGTTTGTTTCACATAGTGTTTCTTAAAATTTAAAAGTCAATTGTGATATGTTTATCTATTCAATTCTTATTTACACCTCTGATATTTGGATTCTTACTTTACAGAAAGATTGTTTATTATATTGGTTTCTGGTTGATTCTATTAAGGTAAACTTTTAAAACTAATTGTTAATTTCTATGTGTTTCATTATTCCATCTACTTTGAGTGTGCCAGACATAGTTCTGGTACAGGAGATATAGTAATAAGACAAGGAAGTAGATCCCTGTCCTCATAGAGGTTATAATCTACCCTCTTCTGTTTATTTTACAGTTGTTTTCTCTCTACTGTTTACATTCAAGATTATGTTAAATGCATAGTTAATGCATTCTCTCCATTCCCTCTCTAATGAAATTTCTTGAGACTACAATTTTTCTAGTGAGTACTATTTCAGCCATAATACATATGTAGATTTTTGTGTGTGGTTCATCAACTATGATTTCACTTTGCTTTCAGTTTACATGAGTGTTTTAACTTCCCAAGGTGTTAGGCATTGGTGTCGTTTTGTTACTGAGGTCTAGCTCTATACTGGGAGAACTGTATTAATATTTTTTACTCTAATTATAACTTCATCTGGCTCTCTTTGTATTTCTAAGATTTATGGTACAAGTATCAAGATGAACTATTAGGAGTAGTATTTATGTGAATTCTATGTATTAAGATGAATATGACCATTATTATATATTTTTTGAGGACTAAACCTTTTACCAATATAAAATGTTTCTTATCTTTTTTAATGCTTCTTTAAATTCAACCTTGCCTGAAGGCCTAATGTTTACATTTTCCTGTCTTTTTTGTTTGTTTGCTTAACATAAGCCTGGTATACGTAGGTTTATCCTCTAATTTACAACTATTCTGTGTCATTTTATTTTCAATTTTTTTATTGTAAGCAATCCATAGCTCAATGTTCTTTTTTAATGCATTAGGAATGTTTGTCTTACATTGTCTGTCTTACATTGGAAAAATTCAATTATTCACATAGTCTGTGGTTAATTAACATTTTCTTTTCCCCTCCCTCCCTTCTTTCCTTCCTTTTTGCTTTCCATGTCTTATGTCTATTGTTTCCTTTTAGTTATTTCCCATTTTTACAGTAATTACTAAACTTCTATGGTTGCTTATTGTGGTAGTAAACCTATAAGAGCCCAATGATTCCTCCTGGTGTTTACAACCTTGTTTGGTTCCTTCTCACAATGAACCAGGATCAGTCTGTGGGGTGAACAGAACAAGGGAGAACTGACAGCATATCACCTCCAATAATAGGTTGGGCACCCTTCTCTCTCTCTCTCCCCAGCCCCCAATCTTTGTTCTTTCTCTTATCACTCACTGGGAGAACCCAAATGCCATGTGCTAAAGACACTCAGGCAGTCAATGCAGAAGTAGATAGGACAAAGAACTGAAGTATCCGTCCAACAGCCAGTGAAGAACTGAGGTTTCCAAGCAACTGTGTTGGTGAGCCTGGAAATGGAGCCTCTGTCCCATATGAGGTCATTCAGCACTGGTTGACAGTTTAACTGCAACCTCAGAGCTTCTGAGCCAGAACCACTCAACTAAACCATACCTGGATTTGTGAGCCATGGAAACTGATAATGTTATTTTAAGCTGCAGAGTTTTGAGGTAATTTGTTATGCAGCAATAGATAACTAATTTGTTGTTGTTGTTTCTTCCTCTGTTGGATTTGAAATTCCATAACCTATTTAAATTTTATGTCTAGTTACTCATAAATTTTTAACACATATTTTCACCCAATTTTTAATCTATATTCCTCTGAATTTGGTGGCATTTTTCATGTTTTTACTGTTGCTTCATTTCTCATATGCTAAGATTTCTTGAAATAATTAGTTTTATTTCAGATAATAGTTGATTTTATCACACCACATTTTTCCATTTTATAATTCTCTTCAAAATAGTTTTATTTACTAATACATATTTTACCTTAAAAATTATATATAAAAAGGCTTCACTAACTTCTTTTCTTATCCCAGCTTTTTGTCATTTCCCATTTTAAAATATTTTGATTTCTTATTGTCCTGAGAGTCTTTCAAATTTTTTTCCCTTAAAGTACATTTCAGTGTTATATACTTTGATTCTTTCCTCGTTTAATAATTTAGCTAATTGGTTCTCATACTTAGTGATTTTTGTTTATTTACTTGTTTGAATATAATTCTTTCTTTTGTTGTTTTAATTATACTTTAAGTTCTGGGGTACATGTGCAGAATGTGCAGGTTTGTTACATAGGTATACACGTGCCATAGTGGTTTGCTGCACCCATCAACCCGTCATCTACTCTCCTAATGCTGTCCTTCCCCTAGACTCCCATCCCCTGACAGGCCCCAGTGTGTGATGTTCCCCTCTGTGTCCATGTGTTCTCATTATTCAACTCCTACTTATGAGTGAGAACATGTGGCGTTTGGTTTTCTGTTCTTGTGTTAGTTGCTAAGAATGATGGTTCCCAGCTTCATCCATGTTCCTGAAAAGGACATGAACTCATCCTTTTTTATTTATTGCTGCATAGTATTCCATGGTATATGTGCCACATTTTCTTTATCCAGTCTATCATTGATGGGCATTTGAGTTGGTTCCAAGTCATTGCTATTGTGAACAGTGCCGTAATAAACATACGTGTGCATGTGTCTTTACAGTAGAATGATTTATAATCCTTCGGGTACGTATCCAGTAATGGGACTTCTTACATCACAATTCTTGTCTCTTGATAATGAAATGGGAGAAGTTCCCTTGTCCCCTTTGCTTGCAGGGTATGTGATGGGGGTGTGACTCGCTTCTTCAGTGCCCAGCTGCTCAAACCTCTAGGGGAACATAAGGACAGGCAGTCTGTGGGGCTCCGATCTCACAGCAGGTTCTAGGGGTGAATGTTTACAGCTCTTGAAGCCCCAGTGGGCATGTGTTACAGGGTGTTCTTAGTTTGCCATCTATAGGTGGCTTGTGTTAACCAGCTCAATCACACTCTCCACCTTGTCGCAAGGACAGAGGGCTTTCTGTATCCCAGGTTCTTGCGTTGGTGTACCAGAAGAATCAGATCACACAAGGGCTTGGAGAATGAGTGCAAAGTTTTATTGAGTTGAAGTAGCTATCAGCTGATGGGGGAGCCAGAAGGGAGATGGTCTTCCTCTGGAGTTGGGCCGCTTAGCAGCCCCACAGCCCTGGCTCTCCTCCAACTGCCCTGGCCAAACTCCACTTGGCCGATGGCCACCTGGAGTGCTGGTGGTGTTGGTGTGCTCTTCTGCTGAGGTGCTGCTCTCCACGACCAGCAGCTTGTGTCTTCTTCTGCTGATGTACTCCTCTGGAAGTCTGGCCACCTGTGTGTCTGCCCGCTAGGGTTCGGGTTTTTATAGGCCCAAGATGGGGGTATGGTGGGCCAGGGTGGTCTTGGGAAATGCAACATTTGTGCAGGAAATGCCTGTCCTCACCTAGATCTGTGGGGGTGGAGCCCTACTCAGGGACCACGCCCTCCCCTACCCAGCATTTCCCTCCCCTTGCTTCCATATTATTTAAAGGGACCATGCTCTTCCCTTCCCAGCACTCCTTTATCAATAACAGGTAGGAATTTTAATATATTCTATTTTGAAAATAATCTAATTTTATTCTGTTTGTTGTTAACTTGTTTATTCTCTCTGGAAACTTACATAACAGTTGCCCTCTTGAAATTTAATAAAATTTATCACATTTTTTCTAAAAAGAAATATTCTTTTCATGTCTCCCTCTTTTGCCCTCTTATAATCTTAAAACTTGACTCTTTAGTCACCTTAAGAAAAAAAATTAATTTGTTATTTTCTTGATTATTGCTTCTACTTTCACATCCTTGCCTTTACATATCCAATTTTATAAATATTCCTTTGGATCACCATGTCACGTTTTCACTAATTCCTTTTTCTTTGTTTTTTGTTTTACAGTCAGAAATAATTCGATTTGTCATTTCAAATAACTAATTTGAGCAGAGTTTTTATTTTTATTTTGTCCCTCGAGTTTTTTATAAGCATATTTAATATTTTTGTTCTGAGTCTTCTCTCTACCTAGCAAGTCACTCTTATTTCATGGATGCAAATAGCTTTGCATATCATTCTGTGGGTAACAAATAGAGATAAAAATAAGCCAAGTCCTTTTTTCTGCATATCGTCTATTTTCTTGAGGAAGTAAATTTTGAGAATTTAGCATGTTACTATTCTTTCATGATGTCGATTTTTCCTCAAGTTAATTCTGTATTTTCCATCAATATGATTAAATGTAGGATTAAATTAATCCATATTAATCATTGATAGTTGTTGCTACTTCCTAAAAAATCACGTGGATTATTTTAACATAAATTCCACATAATAAATATACACTTTAAAGTTTGGGAAGTTCTGACCCCAAAAATATGGTTCCTGGTGGCATTATCACTTAAAAATTTGTTAGATATGCAAATTGTGGAACCTCACTACAGACCTGCTGAATCAAACTCTGAGGTGGAGCCTAACAATCTGTGTTCTAATAAGCCCTTCTGGTGATTCTAGTGCATGCTCAAGTTTGAGAACCACTGATCTAAATGATACTCTAGAAGGTGACTATGGATTTTCTGATGGTGTGTTCAGGTAGGCAACAAGTCAAAGTATTTGTTTCCCCATCACCTTCATCAAGGAATTAGGAAAAAAGCTGCTATGGAAACTGAGCACAATAGATTTCCCTACTTAAGCTACCTGATTTTATCTTCATGCTTCTCATGGTCCAACATTAGGTATAGGCCATACCCTGTTTCTTTTTCTGGTCTGTAGTGGGTTCAATTGTGTCCCTTAAAAATATTTGTTCAAGTTCTAATTTCTAATACCTATAAATATGACCTTGTTTGGAAATAGGCTCTTCTTAGATGTAATCAGCTAAGAAGATGTCACATTGGATTAGGGTAGGCCCTACATCCAATGATTGTTAGTATCCTTATATGAAGAACAGAGGACACAAAGATACACAGAGGAAGACATGTGACCATAGAGACAGGGATAAGAGTTATGCAGCTACAAACCAAGGAACACAAAGGGTTGCTGGGAGCCACCAGATGCTAGAAAGAGGCAGGGAAGAATTTTTCCCTTGAGAAGGAGGACAACCATGTCCCACATTTTGATTTTCTTTCTTTTTTACTT
The DNA here is from genome assembly GCF_029289425.2 of Pan paniscus. Classification (NCBI taxonomy): domain Eukaryota; kingdom Metazoa; phylum Chordata; class Mammalia; order Primates; family Hominidae; genus Pan; species Pan paniscus. Next base: position 68,964,400 of record NC_073254.2, read on the forward strand.
CTGCCTCTGTAACTCAGAATAAACTTATGTTGTGTTAGGTCACCAAGTTTTTGGTATTTCGTTGTGACAGCTCTAAAACACAAATACAGGCAAAATCTGCCTCCCCACTTCCTCTTTAACCAAAGTCAAATGGGATGTTGGGTAGAACTCTAGTTATAATATATTATGTCCAGCTAAGTCATCAAAAACAAGGCCATTCAGCCATCTCTTGAAGATATTCCTCGAAAATGGCAGAGAGCATTTCCCCACCTCCAATGAAAACATCTGTTCCCTTTCCCCAATGCTGAGACCTTTGATTCCTTCCATTTTTTTCCTTGCTTCCTCCACAAATATCCCCAAACCTGTGTCCCAATTCCCTGACTGTCAACTTTCCCTTATTCTCTTTAGAAATAAAAACCTTGAGGCCTCTGGCACAGCCATGATTTTTTTGACCCTTGTGTAGGATGCAGGTAGGAGTGAGGGTGGTAACAGTCTAGAGAGCAGGAAAAATGAAGGTCAACAACGTCAGCTTGACCCTGGATGGCAGCTTGCCTTTCTTTCATGAGGAATCTAAATATTTTTATTTAAAAAATTAAAGCATCTTATACCCTAGAGTTAATCTCTGTCAGTATTTCGATAGCTTCTTGATATTATGGTAAAGAGTTATGTTTTCTTCTTCCCAACTTTATATTACGTTAAAAACACTCATTCTTTTGTCTTTTTCTGGTCTATAATGGGATGAAGATAGCTTATCCTGCCACAATATTCATTTATGATAATAAAAATATATAGATTCAATGAAGAACATTTTGAAGTATGTAAAAGTGAAAAGCAGAAAATGATTTATTCAATCTCATTTACCTTGAAGTAAACAGTGTTGTACCCAGGGTATACATTATTTAGACCATTCAGAAACATTATTTTAATGGCTGTATAATATTTCTTTAACTAGATGGCTATATCATAATTTATATCACTGAGAAAATAAAAGCTATCATATAGGAGTAAAACCCTAAACTTTTTGTTTCCTGCTTGCAACTTATTCATTGGCCCTTACCCTGTTCCTTTATTTGTATTAGAGGGGACATAGAAGAGTTATAAACTTATTCCAAGTTTTATCTAAATCGATGTCCCAAACATCTTATTTTTTTACCATAAACTCATGGTACTTCTTGATCACTTGCAGCCTTTCAAGTTTCCCATAATTTCCCCATCTGTCAAGGTTCTCAAAAGAGTTTTGTTATTATTATCTTGTATATGAGTTTGGCATTCATTTTTCTTTTTTAAATATAGAAAACTTAGGTTTATTAAGCTATTACAAAAACAAAACAATTACCATTTGAAGTACTTTGAGGACTTCATCCCAGACTCACTTGTTCTGTTACAGAAACTAATCTAGAAGGTTGGAAATTAAAAGATATAACCTAAGAGGTTATAACAGAGCAGGCTGGTAAAACATGATGAAAGAGCCCTCTCTTTCCCACCCAGTCTACCTATACCTCCAAGCTCCTGTGCATTTTCACCACATAGGTCTGCTAGCTTACAGAAGATGCATACAATGAAGGCAGGAATTATAGGCCTACTCAGAGGGTACTCAGACACATAAAGTTTTGGGGTAAATAATAAACTACAAATACCCTCTTGGTTAAGTTAATTCATCAAGTTAATAAAAGTCATAGTATCTGTCTTCTGCTGGTGACAACTTATTATCTCAGTATAATCTGTCTGAAGAAAGAAGTGGTTCAGGTTGGGTTTTGGAAAAGGAAAAAGACTTTCATCAACTTTGCTCCAGAGTGGAAAAGGCACCAAGTTCTCTCCTATAGTTAGGAGCAGATTTTTCTTTTTTTTTTTTTTGAGATGGAGTTTCGTTCTTGTTGCCCAGGTTGGAGTGCAATGGCACGATCTCTGCTCACCACAATAGGAGCAGAATCTTAAACCTGCGTAAATTATTTTCAGTGATCAACATCTGTATCCTCAAACTGTCCAGCAACTGTTGGTGTGGTATCTACCTCCATCCCATCTTCATAATCTTATTGAATCTTCTGTCCTGACCCCAGCCATATTATACTGGCTGCTCACAGATGAGAAAGCATTTCTTCTAATCTCTCCAATGTGGCTTGGCCTTCTGCTGTTGATGGGATAATCCTTCATAGGTGTAAGATTTAGGGATGTCCCCTTGTCCTCGTTCATGTGCTTCCACATCATATTCTTCTCCATCGTAGTCATCCTCATCCTCATCTTCAGGATCTGGATGCAAGGCTTGGCATTCACACATTGCAGTGAACATTGCCTCCAATGCTGATTTATCACTAGGTACAAATATAAATTCAGTAATAAGTTCAACATCATCACTGTCTTCCTCTTCTTCATCAGCAACAGATTCTTTGGATTCTTCAAATTTGTCATTCACCATAACATACAAATGTTCTCCTAGACAGTCACTTTGGTCCCTGGATAATACAAGTAAACTAATGGTGGTGTATTCCAGTGAGAATCCTAATCCAGAGCTATCTAACCAAGACAGGTGGCTCTCAGCGATATAAAGGGTACCAGTGCGGAGGACCTTCCTGTTCAGCACAGCCTTGGTGTCTGGCTGCTGCTGCGGGTGCCCCTCTGTTGGCTCAGGTAGCAGGAAACTATTTCGGCATGTATTTTTCAATGTACCACAATGTTAACATTACAGCACCAAAACTCCAACTCAGGTCAACAGAAACCTCACTGCAAAATCCAATGGTTACTTTTATAACATATCTGGTTTTATTTTTCTGCAGTATTTAAAAGAGTTTACTATGACCTTTGTCTTCAAATATTTCTCCCTCTTAGCTTCTATGGACAGCTATCTCAAAGTATTCCTATGACCTTTGTGTTGTCCTCCCCACACTAGACCCTTCATTTTCTTTGCTGACTATGTACTAGTATTTGTAGGGCTTCAGTTGTGCTTATTTGTTTAGTTTCACTTGACATTTTTCTATGAAATGTATTAATATTTCATCTCACTAACCTAAGCCTTTTTCATTTGTAATATGGATTATTGAAACAATTCTCAGTGGTATTCCTTCTCCCAGTCTTCCTCAAATTAATCATCTATATTGCTGTAAGAGTAATACTTCTATGTTAATTAGACCACTAAATTACTCCCATGCTTAAAAAATGTTAATGGGCTCTATACCTTCTCTAGGATAAAAGCCAAATGCCCTCATGGATCTCTCTTGCTAGTCTTTACCCTTCGTCTTCATCTGGTCCCCAATTTGAACTCATTAACCATGCATCAGAATGCCTAGAGCATCCTTTTAACAACTTCTTTTTCCTCAAAAGTTTGCTATAATCTGTCAGAGCTCGCATGAAATTTTATATAACCCTATTTCTACATCCAAAGTATACGTTAACTATTTCTTCAGTGAGTTCATATGGCTACCCATTCATAATCATCATAACATTTTGTGTACCATATTGCAGTTGACAATTTACAAGTCTATATTGCCCACCAGAATGTACATTTTTTGAGGACAAGGACTTTGTCTTATCTTCATATCTAGCATGGTACCTGGTACAAATTAAAATTTCTGATAATTAAAAAAAACTTTTAAATTGTTGTGGGCGCATAGTAGGTATGGGGTATATTTTGATGGAAGCATGCAATGTGTAATAATCACATCAGGGTAAATTAGATATCTATCACCCAAAGCATTTATACTTCATATTACAAAAGATCCAATTACACTCTTTTGGCTATTTTAAATGTAAGATTAAATTGTCAATTATAGTTACCATGTTGTGCTATCAAATACTGGATCTTATTCATTCTATTTTTTGGTACCCACTTGCTATCCCCACTTCCCTTGCCCCACTATACTTCCCAGCCTCTGGTAACCATTATTCTATGCATTATCTCCCTGAGTTCAATGGTTCTAATTTTACCTCTCACAAATAAGTCAGAACATACAAAGTTTGTCTTTTTGTGACAGGCTTTTATCACTTAACATAACGACCTCTAGTTGGATTTTTGTTTATGGCAAGAGATAGGGAACTAGTTTTATTCTTCTGCATATGGATATCCGGTTTTCCCAGCACCATTTATTGAAGAAACTCTCCTTCCCCAACTGTATGTTCCTGGCACCTTTGTCAAAAATAAGTTCACTGTATATGTATAGATTTGTTTCTGGGCTCTCTATTCTGTTCTACTGGTCTATGTTCCTGTTTTTTTTTTTTTTTTTTTTTTTGCCAGTGCCATGTTCTTTTGGTTACTATAGCTGTGTAGTATTATTTGAAGTCAGATAATGTGATTCCTCCAGTTTTGTTCTTTTTGTTCAAGACAGCTATGACTATTCTGGGTCTTCTGTAATTCCATATATATTTTAGGATTTTTTTTTTCTATTTCTGTGAAGAACGCCATTGGTATTTTGACAAGGATTGAATTGAATCTGTAGACTGCTTTGGGTAGTACAGAAATTTTGACAATATTGATTACTCCAATCCATGAACATGAAATACCTTCCCATTTTACTGTGTCCTCATCAGTTTCTTGCATCAATATTTTATAGTTTTTATTGGATCTTTCACGTCTTCGGTTAATTTCCAGGTATTTAACTTGCTTTGTGCCTATTGTAAATTGGGTTACTTTTTAAATTTCTTTTTCAGATTATTTGCTTTTGGCATATAAAAATGCTCCTGATTTTTCTATGTTGATTTTGAATACTGCAATTATACTGAATTTATCAGTTCTAATAGCTTTTTGTGAAATCTTTAGGTTTTTTTTTCCAAATATGAGACCATATCATTTGCAAACAAGGATAATTTGACTTCTTCCTTTCCAATTTGGAAATGTCTTTTATTTCTCTTGTCTGTTTGTTCTAGCTAGAACTTTCAGTGCTATGTGGGATAACTGTAGTGATAGTGGGCAACTTTGTCATGTTCCAGATATTTAAGGAAAGGTTTTCAGTGTTTCTTTTTTTTTTTCTATTCATTATGATACTAGCTGTGGATCTGTCATACATGGCTTTTATTATGTTGAGGTATGCTTCTTGTATAGCCATTTCTTAGGGTATTTATCAAGAAGGGATGTTAAAATTCATTATTTTTTAGCATCAATTGAAATGATTCTATGGCTTTTGTCCTTCATTCTGTTGATATAATGTATCACATTGATTTGCATATGTTGAACTATCCTTGTATCCTTGTGATAAATCCCAAAGATGATGACGAATGATCTTTTTATGTGTTGTTGAATTTGGTTTGCTAGTATTTTATAAGGTTTTTACATTAATATTCATCAGAAATAATGGCCTGTAGTTTTCTTTTCTTTGATTTATCTTTGGTTTTGGTATCAGGATAATACTGGCCCTGTAGAATGAGTTTGGAAGTACTCCCTTCTCTATATTTTGGGACAGTTTGAGTGGGATTGTATTAGTTTTTTTTAATGTTTGGCAAAATTCAGCAGTGAAGCCATTGGGTCCCAGGCTTTTCTTTGGAAACTATTTCTTACAGCTTTGATCTCATTACTTGTTATTCATCTGTTAAGGTTTTTGATTTCTTCATGATTCAATGTTGGTAGTGGTATGTGTCCAAAAATTTATCCACTTCTAGGTTTTCCAACTTATTGGCATAGAGTTGCTCATAGTAGCCTCAAATTTTTGAGTTATTCGTTGTAATGTCTCCTTTTAAATTTTTGATGTTATTTGAGTCTGTCTAAACGTTTGTCAATTTTATTTTATTCTTTGTCTAAAGGTTTGTCAAATCTATCTTTTCAAAAGCATCTTTTTGTTTCATTAGTCTTTTGTATTGTCTTGTTCATTCAAATTTATGCTCTAATCTTTATTATGTCTATTCTTCTAAATTTGGATTTAGTTTGCTCTTGCTTTCCTAGTTCTTTAAGATGCCTTGTTAGGTTTATGTGAAGTGTATCTTTTCTGATGTAGGCACTTTTAGCTATAAACTTCCCTCTCAGTACTGCTTTTGCTGTACCCCATAGGTTTTGGTATGTTGTGTTTCCATAATCATTTGTTTCAAAATATTTTTCAATTTCTTTCTTGATTTTTTCATTGAGCCACTGGTCATTCAGAAGTATAATATTTAATTTTTATGTTTGTACAGTTTCCAAAAATTTCTCATTATTGATTTATTGTTTTATTCCCTTGTCATCAGATAAGGTTTGATATAATTTCAACATTTTGAGTGTTTAAGTCTTGTTTTGTGGCTTAACATGTAGTCTATCCTTGAGGATATTCATGTGCTGGGGAGAAAAATGTTTATTCTGCAGGTGTTGGATAAAAAGTCCTGTAAATATATATTAGGTCTATTTGTTCCATGGTGCAGATTAAGTCCAATGCTTCCTTGTTAATTTTTCTTTCTTAAGTAACCTGTCCACTGCTGATAGTGGGGTGTTGAAGTCTCCAGCTATTATTGTATTAGTCTATCTCTCTAGCTCTAATAATATTTACTTTATATATCTTGGTGCTTCATGTTGGGTGCATATATTTTAAATCATTATGTCCTCTTGCTAAATTGATTCCTTTATCATTATGTAATAACGTTCTTTGTCTATTCTTCATGTTTTAAGTGTATTGTCACTGGATATACTATTCTCGGGTAGAAGTTTTTTTGTTTGTTTTTTCCGTCAGCAATTTAAATATGTCATCCTACTCTCTCCTGGTCTATAAGGTTTCCACTGAAAAGTCTGCTGCCAGACATATTGGAGCTTTATTGTTTGTAATTTGTTCCTTTCCTTTGCTACTTTTAGAATCCTTTATCCTTGACTTTTGGGGGTTTGATTATTAAATGGCTTGAGGTAGTGGTCTTTGGGTTAAATATGCTTGGGGTTCTATAATCTTGTATTTGAGTATTGATATCTTTATCTAGGTTTGAGAAGTTCTCTATTATTCCTTTGAATAAACTTTCTACCCCTAGTGCTCTCTCTCTCTCTCTGCCTCTTCTTTAAGGTCAATAACTCTTAGATTTGCCTTTTGGGGGCTATTTTCTAGACCTTAGATGTGCCACATTCTTTTTTCTTTTTTCTTTTGTCACCTCTGACTGTGTGTTTTCAGATAGCTTGTCTTCAGGCTCACTAATTCTTCTGCTTGATCAGTTCTGCTACTAAGAGACTCTAATGTATTTTTAGTATGTCAGTTATATTTTCAGCTCCAGAATTTCTACAGGATTCTGCTTAATTATTTCAATTTCTTTGCTAAATTTACCTGATAATATCCTGAATTTCTTCTGTGTGTTATCTTGAATTTCTTTGTTTCCTCTAAACAACTATTTTGAATTCTCTGTTTGAAAGGTCACATGTCTGTCTCTCTATTTGTCCCTGGTGCCTTAGGTGAGGTCATGTTTTCCAGGATACTCTTGATGCTTGTGGATGTTCATTGGTGTCTGAGCATTGAAGAGTGAGGTATTTATTATAGTCTTCATAGTCTAGGTTTGTTTGTACTTGCACTTCTTGGGAAGACTTTTCAGGTATTTGAAGAGACTTAAGTGTTTCCATCTATGCTTTGGTTACTGTAGCTGTATCTGAATTAGAGGGTACCCCAAGCCCAATAATGCTATGGTTCTTGCAGACTCACAGAGGTACTGCCTTGGTGGTCTTAGATAAGATCTGGAAGAATTCTCTGGATTACCAGGCAGAGATTCTTGTTTTCTTCCCTTACTTTTGCTCAAACAATGGAGTCTCTCTGTCCATGCAGAGCTGCCTGGAGCTGGGGGAAGGGTGACACAAGCACCCTTGTGGCCACCAATACTGGAACTACACTGGGTCAGACCTGAAGCTAGCACAGCACTGGGTTTTGCCCAAGGCCCACTGTAACTACTACCTGGCTAGCACTTATGTTTACTCAAGGCCCTAGGGCTCTATAATCAGCAGGGAGTGAAGCCAGCTAGGCTTGTGTTTTCCTCTTCAGGGTGGCAAGTTCCCCTGGTCCCAGGTGAGTCCAGTGCTGTCCAGGAAACAGGACAAGGAATCAGAAACCATATCAATCTACCTGGTGATCTATTTTACTGTGGCTGAGATGGCACCCAAGCCACGAGACAAAGTCCTTCCCACTCTTCCCTTCCTTTTCCCCAGGCAGAGGAGTCTCTCCCCACGTCTGCCACCACTACAGGCCCATGGGGAGTACTGCCAGGGTACCACTGATGTTCACTTAGGGCTCAAGATCTCTTCAGTCAACTTGTGTAAATGCTGCCATGCCTGGGACTCACTTTTCAGGATAGCGGGCTTCTCTCTGGCCCAAGGTAGTCCCAGAAACGCTGTAAGAGCCAAGGGAAGAATCAGGGACCTCAGGGGCCTGCTTGGTGCTCTTCCCCACTGTGACAAAGCTGGTACCTCTGCTGCAGAACAAAGTCTCCTTTATTCTTCTCTCTGCTTTTCTCAAGCAGAAGGGGACTTTCTCTGTAGCTGTCACAGCTGGGACTGTGCTGGGTCATACCTGAAGCCAGCGTGACTCAGAGTTTCATCCAAGGCCCACAGTATGTACTACCGGCTTACTCCTGCAGAATATTTAGAGCCTAAGGGCTCTTTAGTCAGCAGGTGATAAATCTTTCTTTTTTTAAAATTTTATTATTATTATACTTTAAGTTTTAGGGTACATGTGCACAACGTGCAGGTTTGTTACATATGTATACGTGTGCCATGTTGGTGTGCTGCACCCATTAACTCGTCATTTAGCTAGGACTTGGTCCTTCCCTTTAAGGAAACAGGTTCTCTGCTGTCCTAAGGTCTGTCCAGAAATGTCATCCAGGAGCTAGGGCCTGAAATAGGGGCCTCATGACTCTCCCTCCTTCCCTACCCTACTGTGGTTGAGCTAGTATCCAATTTTCAAGGAAAAATCCTATTTACTCTTCCTTCTTTTCTCAAGCAGAAGGAAGAAGTCTCTTTTGGAGCTGCAGTGCCTGGGGTTGGGAGCAAGTCATGCAAGCAGTCCCTTAGCTTCCTTGGCTCATGTCTCACTAGGCATGTGTGCCCTCCCCAAGTCCAGTGGCCCCAAGCCCAGCACAACACTTGGTCTTGCCTAGAATTTGCAATCCTTATGGCCTAGATTGTCTTTCAGATTTATTTAAGACCCCAGAGTACTTTTGCCCATTGTGGTGAGGCTTGCCCAAATTCAAGTTCTGACTGCTAGGATGGGTGATTCCCCTCTGGCTAGAGCAGGTCGGAATACTCCTTCCCTAGGTTCCACCTGAGTTTTTTCCAGTGTTGCTTTCTGCTGTGCCACAGCAGCATTGTATTCCAATGCAAAGTCCCACAGTTGCTATCTCTACCTCCCGCAAGGTCACAGACTGTTTAGGGCATACATACCCCTATGACTATAGTCAGTCCAAGCTAAAATGCTTTCTCCATAGACTGAGTCCTAATTTAGCTTCATGTCTAGCCATTTTATGCAGCCTTCTTGTTTAATGCTTAAATATCCTCTGTAGTAACACTTTGGAATTCTTTATCCCTATTTTTTTCATAAAATGCTTCTAATATTAATATTTAGATTTTTAGACTTTTACTTTTTCTTTTTCTTCAAATTTATTTTTATATCTTATATCTGTATTTTCTGTCCATTCCTACTCTTAGCATGTGAACTTCTTACTCTAGGTATTTTTTTAGTAAAAATTCTTTAATGACATTTCATCATGTCAATATTTTGTTTTATAGTCTACCTTTGCCCTAATGGTTGCTTTTGCAGAGATTATTTTAATCAGCTGAAAAGTTTTCTCAATGTTTCAATAGTTTTAATAGGAACATTTTATAGATTTTCCTGTGGTTTTATGCTTATTTTCAAAAAGTTTTATTTTTTATGGACCAGAAATAACTGGCATTTCTGCATGGGGTGGAAAAGGTGTGAGCTATTTGTGTGGCTTACTACATTTTCTTTTTCTAGAAAATGATGTTTTTATAGGTACAGTAAAAGATAGCACCTTTGATTTGAGAGACAGTGTTTTAATACCATGACACTCTTCTGTTTCGTTAGGATCCTTAATTTCTGCCATTTGATTTTTTTCTTTCTCATTTCCATGATGCCTCCACTTTATAACTTCCCTCTCTCCTCAGAGGTGATGCCTTTCCAAGACTGTTTCTCTACTCTTGCATATGCAAGCTCCTATCCTTTGATTTCCTAGCAGACAATTCTGATTCACAATGACTCAGTGTTTTCCCCAATCACTGTGGAACTCTCTGAGTGTGACTTTAGCTCACCACTGCTAGATCTTTGCTGCATTCTCATCTTTATTGTGTAGTTTCCTTCTAAATTTTTGCTTTGGAATGGGCTCCTAAGCTGGCTCTGCTGCTTTTGAGTTTCTGGTATAACAAATTTCAAATGGAAATGGAAATTTGTAATATTATATTTTCTCCTAATGGAATTGTAAATGTAAGTGACTATTAATGCTCCTTGTTGATTTTGTAGGACATGTGGGGGGATTTATAATTCAGTAACTTTTTTTTCTTTTCTTTTCTTTTCTTTTTTTTTTTTTTTTTTTTTTTTTTGAGACAGTCTTGCTCTGTCACCAGGCTGGAGTGCAGTGCCACGATCTTGGCTCACTGCAATCTCCACCTCCTGGGTTCAAGCGATTCTCCTGCCTCAGCCTCCCAAGTAGCTGAGATTATAGGTGCCACCACACCCAGCTGAGTTTACAGGCGCCACACAGCTAGTTTTTGTATTTTTAGTAGAGACGAGTTTCACCATGTTGGCCAGGATGGTCTTGATCTCCTGACCTCGTGATCCGCCCTCCTCGGCCTCCCAAAGTGCTGGGAAAACAGGTGTGAGCCACTGTGCTCAGCCTACTTATTTCTTAAACATCTTATTTTGAAATAATTACACAGATTTTCACAAAGGTATAAAGAAACATACAAGGGGATCCCAACACCCTTCACCAGACTTCCCTAATGTTAACATTTAGTACAATTATAGTACACCATCAAAATCAGAAAAATGAATTTGTTACACCACAGAATTTATTCAGATTTTACTAGTTATACATATGCTTGCTTATGCGTGTGTGGAGGGGTGTAGCTCAGTGTAATTTCATTATATAACCACCACTACAATCAAGACTAGTAATTGTACTTCATAAAAATTCTCCCTCATACTACCACTTTATTACCACACATTTCCCCCACCCCTCAAATTCATAATCCCTGGAAACCATTAATCTATTCTCCATCTCTATAATTATGATGTTTAATGAATGTTGAACAAATGGCATCGTGTGGTGTCTCCATTTTGTTCCACTGAAATGCAGCTGGAATCACCCCAAAAGTGGTGGGAGAAATGTTTCCACAAAAGAATACTTTGAACTGTCCTGTGATGTGGCTGTTTGAGACTCCAAAGAAAGAAGCACTAAACACCAGAGTAATCAGTCCAAAGCATTTATTAGGAGAACTTAGAGTGCTACAGCAATCCACATGATAGAGAGCAAAAGAAAAGGGATATTCGATGTAGATACTATCTAGATACTTGATACTACCATTCAATGGGTAAATGGCTACATACCTAGATATGTTTGCATCAAGAAGGCCGGGTATGGAATTTTTATGAGGGTTTAAGGAATTTGGCTCAGGGACAAAGCCAATATCTTTCAGTGTTTGGGGCAACAACCTAGATACCTTTATCAGTGTTTGAGAATGTTCAAGGCCTTGGTTTGGGGTCAAGCTTGCTGGAAAATACCTGCCACTGTCTAGGTCACAAAGCGGTCAAGGTACTCTGGGAATTTTTAGTCAGGACACAGAAAGTAGGAAGAATTGGGGAACCTTACAAGTTTCCTTTTATGATTGACTTTTTTCACTCAGCATAATTTCATTGAGGTTTATCTAAGATGTTGCATTATCAATAGTTTTTTTTTTTTTTTTTTTTTTTTTTTTTTGCTGAGTAGTAGTCCATGGTATGAATTTACTTTCCTTTGTTTAGCCATTTACCCATTGCATGGTACTATCTAGTACCTAGATTTTGGCTATTAAGAATAAAGTTTCTATTAACCTCTCTGTATAAAATTTTACATGGAAACATTTTCATTTATTTGGGATATTCTCCAGCCAACCTAAAAAGTTATACCCACACTAAAACCTACACATGAAATTTTATGTCAACTTTATAATTGCAAAAAATTGTAGTGAACTCAGGTATCCTTCAATAGATGAATTGATAAAATCTGTGGTATGACCATCTGGTTTTTCCAGAGTAGGCCTTAGAGCCTTAGTCTCACAAATGATCCTAAAATGACCCTGTAACTCAACTGTACCATTCATCTATGGTCTGAGAGCAGTCCTGCTACCCAGGGACCTGCAAAAGACATGACCATTCATGCCCCTAAAGGGAGGCCTCTTGACCTCAGACTGACTGCAAATCTTTAAGCAGTCCTATGACCCCACAAAAGCCTTGCTCAGATATTGTCCAAGTAGCCCTATGCACCCAAGTATGGGATAGGATAAACACCCATTTATGCCCACAGAGGCAGACCTACAGATCTTGGATTCAGCAGCTTTGTAACTGAAACAGCCCTGTAATTCAGATCCTGTCCTCTTCAACCATACTCCTGAGCCAATCTTGACTGGCCAGAGTTCCAAACAGTGAATGAGCAGAAGCCTTCCAAGGGACCCAGATGGTATAACATTTATCCACAGAAAACAGGCCCATCATCTATTGACCCAACTGCATATCCTGAAGTGGACCTTTATCCCAGAACCACCCCTACTAACCAAAGTCCTGGAGGCAGTTTCATCTGACCAGGAGTCAATCAGGATCCATGCCTTCCTCTGTAATAGTACTGCCAAACACTGACCCCATAATGAACCACACTGTGGATCCACATGTAAAGATGTCATGTGACCTGGTTGTGACCCTGCTTGGCTTGGCTATAAGCCTAGAGGCAATCCCATCATTCTAGAGACCAGACAGGAGAAGGCTTTTACCTGTCAATCTGTCAATCATCATAAAGACAGGAAGAGGTGTTTGTGCTTCAAATACATCAACACAAATATAAGGCTACACAGAGTACAATCAGGCAAACATGATACCACCAAAGGAAACAAAAACCTCCAATAACAAACCCAAAAGAAATGGAGATCTATAAATTGCCTGACAAAAATGTCAAAATAATCATCAAAAAACTCAATGAGATGCAAGAAAAAAACACTTAAAAAACTAAAATCAGAAAAACAATAAATGAACACAGTGATGAGTTTAATAAAGAAATAGAAACCATAGGAAGGAACCAAATAGAAACCTTGGAGCTGAAGAATACAAATATAGAACTGAAAATTTTAATGGAAATCTTCAAGAGTGAACTTGATCATGCAGAATAAGAGGACAGTGAACATGAAGACAGGTCATTTGAAATTAGCCAGCTAGAAAAATAGAAAAAAAATTTTTAAAAAGCATATAGAGACCTATGAAACATCATCAAACAAATGTATACTTCATAGAAGTGACAGAAGGAGAAGAAACAAAGAAAGGAGCTGAAAGCTTATTTAAAGAAGTAATGGTTGGAAACTCCTCAAATTTTGGGAAGAATATGGACATTCTCATTCATGAAGTTCATAGGTCTCTTAGCAAGATAATCACACAGGTTACCCTGTGACACATAATAATCAAATTGCCAATAGTCAAAGACGAAATTTTGAAAGTAGTAAGAGAAGTTACTCATACAGCAGAACATCTATAAAACTATCCAAATATTTCTTAGCAGAAACCTTGCAGACCAGGAAGATGTGGGATGACATATTAAAAGTACTGAAAAAAACTCACAGAACTACAACATAAGAATATTATACCTGGAAAAGCTGTTCTTTAAAAATAAGAGACTTTTTAATGATTGCCATTCTAACTGGCATAAGATGGTATCTCATCATGGTTTTGATTTGCATTTCTCTGACCAGCGTTTTTTCATATGTCTGTTGGATCATGAAAAAGTCAGGAAACAACAGATGCTGGAGAGGATGTGGAGAAGTGGGAATGCTTTTATACTGTTGGTGGGAGTGTAAATTAGTGCAACCATTGTGGAAGACAGTGTGGTGATTCCTCAAGAATCTAGAACTAGAAATAACATTTGACTCAGCAATTCCATTACTGGGTATATACCCAAAGGATTATAAATCATGCTACTAAAAGACACATGCACACATATGTTTATTGCAGCACTATTCACAACAGCAAAGACTTGAAACCAACCCAAATGCCCATCAATGATAGACTGGATTAAGAAAATGTGGCACATATACACCATGGTATACTATAAATCCATAAAAAGATGAGTTCATGTCCTCTGCAGGGACATGGATGAAGCTGGAAACCATCATTCTGAGCAAACTATCACAAGGACAGAAAACCAAACGCCACATGTTCTTATTCATAGATGGGAGTTGAACAATGAGAACACATGGACACAGGACGGGGAACATCACACACTGGGGCCTGTCAGGGGGTGGGGGACTGGGAGAAGGATAGCATTAGGAAAAATACCTAATGTAAATGGCGAGTTGATGGGTGTGGCAAATCAACATTGCACATATATACATATGTAACAAACCTGTACATTGTACACATGTACCCTACAACTTAAAGTATAATTAAAAAAAATAAAGGAGAGATAGACATTTCCAGATAAATCAAAGCTGGAGTTCACACCAATCGATCTGCCTTATAAGAAATGCTAAAGAAAATTATTTCAGTTTAAACAAAAGATTGTTAAGTAACAACATAAAAACAAATGAAAGTATTTACCTTTACTCACTGGTAAAGGTAAATATATGTAGCCAAATTCAGAATAATACTGTAATGGTGGTGTATAAATTTAACTCTAGTATAGAAGTTAAAAAGTATTAAACATAGCTATTGCTACAAAAATGTGCTAATGCATAATACAAAAAGGTTAAATTATGGTATCAATAGTGTAAACTTATGTGTGTGTAAACTAAAAGTGTGGACTTTTAGTATATGATATATCAATTTTGAGCTAATTATTTAAATAACTGTAATGCATTTTATGGAAACTTCTTGATAACCATATATAGAAATAAAGGCTTCTATAGATACAAAAAATTAAGAAAAGGGAATCAAAGCATATAACTGAAACATAGCAAATCACAAAGGAAGACAATAAAAAGAATTACAAAAGCAGAAAACAGAATGAAAATAATGAATCCTTACCTATAATAATTACAATATAACTGAATTAAATCAAAAGAGAAAGTGGCTGAATGGATTTTTCAAAAAAGATTCAACAATATGATATAAAAGAGACTAGCTTTAGCCTTGAAGACACGTGTAGGCTGAAAGTGAAGGGATGGGAAAAGCTATTCCACGTAAAATGGTAAGTAAAAGAGAGCAGGGATGGCTGTACCTATATCAGACAAGATGGACTTTCAGTCAAAATCTGTCATAGGAAGCAAATAAGGTGACTAATAATAAAGGAATCAATTCATCAATAAGATATAAGAGTTGTAAATATATATGCACTCAACATTAGAGCACTTAAATATATAAAGCAAATATTGACAAAAATGAAGGGAGAAATAGCAATATAATAATAGTAGAGAACCTTAATACTTTCAACAATGTATAGATATTCCAGAAAGAGTATAAACAGCAGACTTGAACAACACTATACAAAAAAGTGAACTTAACAGATATATATATAGAATATTCCATCCAACAGCAGCAGAATACACTTTTTTTCTCAAGCACACTTGGGACATTCATCAGAGTAGAACACAAATTGGGCCACAAAACAAGTATTAGCTAACTTAAGAGGACTTAAATCATACCAAGTATTTTTCTGACCGTAATAATGTGAAACTAGAAAATAACAAGAAGAATGTTAAAACATTAAAATATGTGGAAATTAAACAATACACTACTGAAATAGATAAAGAAGAAATCGAAGGAAAATCAAAAAGTATCTTGAAACAAAAACAGAAACACAACATACCAAAACTTATGGGATGACCAAAAGTAGTACTAAGAGGGAAGTTTAACAGTAAATGCTTAGATTGAGAAAAGAAAACAGGCCAGGTACAGCGGCTCACGTCTGTAATCCCAGCACTTTGGGAGGCCAAGGCAGGTGGATTGCTTAAGGCCAGAGTTCAAGACCAGCCTGGGCAATATGGTGAAGCCTCGTCTCTACAAAAAAAAAAAAAAAAAAAAAACTAGATGTGGTGGCATGTGGCTGTAGTCCCAGCTACTTGGGAGACTGAGGTGGGAGGATAGCTTGAGCCCAGGAATTTAAGGCTGCAGTGAGCCCAGATTGTGCCACTGCACTTCAGCCTGATCAACAGGTGAGATACTGTTCTCAAAAAACATAAATAAAATTTTAAAAACCAGAATGGCTCAATGATGAGTAAAGAAATGAATCAGTGACCAAAAATCACCCTACAAAGAAAAGCTCAAGACCAGATGATTTCACAGGTGAATTATAAAAAGAATGTAAAAAAGAATTAATATTAATCCTTCTGAAAATGTTTCAAAATCTTTAAGAGGAGGAAACACTCTTTTTAAAAAAATTTTATTAATATTGTACTTTAAGTTTTAGGGTACATGTGCACAACGTGCAGGTTTGTTACATATGTATACATGTGCCACGTTGGTGTGCTGCACCCATTAACTCATCATTTAGCATTAGGTATATCTCCTAATGCTATCCTTCCCCCATTCCCCCCCACAACAGTCCCCGACGTGTGATGTTCCCCTTCCTGTGTCCATGTGTTCTCATTGTTCAATTCCCACCTATGAGTGACAACATGCGGTGTTTGGTTTTTTGTCCTTGCGATAGTTTGCTGAGAATGATGGTTTCCAGGTTCATCCATGTCCCTACAAAGGACATGAACTCATCATTTTTATGGCTGCATAGTATTCCATGGTATATATATGCCACACTTTCTTAATCCAGTCTATCATTGTTGGACATTTGGGTTGGTTCCAAGTCTTTGCTATTGTGAATAGTGCCGCAATAAACATATGTGTGCATGTGTCTTTATAGCAGCATGATTTATAATCCTTTGGGTATATACCCAGTAATGGGATGGCTGGGTCAAATGGTATTTCTAGTTCTAGATCCCTGAGGAATCACCACACTGACTTCCACAATGGTTGAACTACTTTACAGTCCCACCAAAAGTGTTCCTATTTCTCCACATCCTCTCCAGCACCTGTTGTTTCCTGACTTTTTAATGATCGCCATTCTAACTGGTGTGAGATGGTATCTCATTGTGGTTTTGATTTGCATTTCTCTGATGGCCAGTGATGATGAGCATTTTTTCATGTGTTTTTTGGCTGCATAAATGTCTTCTTTTAAGAAGTGTCTGTTCATATCCTTTGCCCACTTTTTGAAGGGGTTGTTTGTTTTTTCTCGTAAATTTGTTTGAGTTCATTGTAGATTCTGGATATTAGCCCTTTGTCAGATGAGGAGGTTGCAAAAATTTTCTCCCATTCTGTAGGTTGCCTGTTCACTCTGATGGTAGTTTCTTTTGCTGTGCAGAAGCTCTTGAGTTTAATTAGATCCCATTTGTCCATTTTGGCTTTTGTTGCCATTGCTTTTGGTGTTTTAGACATGAAGTCCTTGCCCATGCCTATGTCCTGAATGGTAATGCCTAGGTTTTCTTCTAGGGTTTTTATGGTTTTAGGTCTAACGTTTAAGTCTTTAATCCATCTTGAATTAATTTTTGCATAAGGTGTAAGGAAGGGATCCAGTTTCAGCTTTCTACATATGGCTAGCCAGTTTTCCCAACACCATTTATTAAATAGGGAATCCTTTCCCCATTGCTTGTTTTTCTCAGGTTTGTCAAAGATCAGATAATTGTAGATATGTGGCATTATTTCTGAGGGCTCTGTTCTGTTCCATTGGTCTATATCTCTGTTTTGGTACCAGTACCATGCTGTTTTGGTTACTGTAGCCTTGTAGTATAGTTTGAAGTAAGGTAGCATGATGCCTCCAGCTTTGTTCTTTTGGCTTAGGATTGACTTGGCAATGCGGGCTCTTTTTTGGTGCCACATGAACCATAAAGTAGTTTTCTCCAATTCTGTGAAGAAAGTCATTGGTAGCTTGATGGGGATGGCATTGAATCTGTAAATTACCTTGGGCAGTATGGCCATTTTCACGATATTGATTCTTCCTACCCATGAGCATGGAATGTTCTTCCATTTGTTTGTGTCCTCTTTTATTTCGTTGAGCAGTTGTTTGTAGTTCTCCTTGGAGAGGTCCTTCACATCCCTTGTAAGTTGGATTTCTAGGTATTTTATTCTCTTTGTAGCATTTGTGAATGGGAGTTCACTCATGATTTGGCTCTCTGTTTGTCTGTTATTAGTGTATAAGAATGCTTGTGATTTTTGCACAATGACTTTGTATCCTGAGACTTTGCTGAAATTGCTTATCAGCTTAAGGAGATTTTGGGCGAGACGGTGGGGTTTTCTAGATATACAATCATGTCATCGGCAAACAGGGACAATTTGACTTCCTCTTTTCCTAATTGAATGCTTTTTATTCCCTTCTCCTGCCTGATTGCCCTGGCCAGAACTTCCAACACTATGTTGAATAGGAGTGGTGAGAGAGGGCATCCCTGTCTTGTGCAAGTTTTCAAAGGGAATGCTTCCAGTTTTTGTCCATTCAGTATGATATTGGCTGTGGGTTTGCCGTAGATAGCTCTTATTATTTTGAGATATGTCCCATCAATACCTAATTTATTGAGAGTTTTTAGCATGAAGGTTGTTGAATTTTGTCAAAGGCCTTTCCTGCATCTATTGAGATAATCATGTGGTTTTTGTCTTTGGTTCTGTTTATATGCTGGATTACATTTATTGATTTGCATATGTTGAACCAGCCTTGCATCCCAGGGATGAAGCCCACTTGATCATGGTGGACAAGCTTTTTGACATGCTGCTGGATTCTGTTTGCCAGTATTTTATTGAGGATTTTTGCATCAATGTTCATCAAGGATATTGGTCTAAAATTCTCTTTTTTTGTTGTGTCTCTGCCAGGCTTTGGTATCAGGATGATGCTGGCCTCATAAAATGAGTTAGGGAGGATTCTCTCTTTTTCTATTGATCGGAATAGTTTCAGAAGGAATGGTACCAGCTCCTCCTTGTACCTCTGGTAGAATTCGGCTGTGAATGCATCTGGTCCTGGACTTTTTTTGGTTGGTAAGCTCTTAATTATTGCCTCAAATTCAGAACCTGTTATTGGTCTATTCAGAGATTCAACTTCTTCCTGGTTTAGTTTTGGGAGACTGTATGTGTCAAGGAATTTATCCATTTCTTCTAGATTTTCTAGTTTATTTGCATAGAGGTGTTTATAGTATTATCTGATGGTAGTTTGTATTTCTGTGGGAGGAGGAAATACTCTTAAACTAATCTTTAAAAAGCCAGCATCACCCTCAAATTAAGGCAAGAAAATAACACTGCAAGAAAAAATTATGGGTCAATATCCCTGATTAACAAAGATGCAAAAATTATCTACAAAGTACTAGCAAACAAAATCCAATACCACATTAAAGGACTTGTATAACACAATCAAGTAGGACTTAACCCTGGGATGCAAGGGTGATTCAACATAAAAAATCGATAAATGTGATATGCCACATGAACAGAATTGAGAATAAAAAATCATATGGTCATCTCAATTGATGCAGAAAAAGTATTTGACAAAATTCAACGTTGACAAAAACTCTCACCAGTTTAGATATAGAAGCAATGTACCTCAAGACAATAAAGGCCATATGTCAAAAGCCCACAGTTAACATCGTACTAAATGGTGAAAAACTGAAAGCATTTTCTGAGATCAGGAAAAAGGCAAGGCCACTCACTTCACTCTCACCAGTTCTATTTAGCATAGAACTATAAGTCTTAGCTGGAGCAATTAGGCAAGAAAAAGAAATAAAAGGCTTCCAAATCAGAAAGGAACAAGTAAAATTGTCTGTGCGTAAATGACATCATCTGCAAACATACAGAATACCCTGAAGACTCCACTAAAAAACTGTTAGAACTAATAAGTGAATTTAGTAAAGCTGCAGAATACAAAATCAACATATAAAGATCAGTTGCATTTCTATATACTCATTACAAACTATCTGAAAAAGAAATAAAGAAAGCAATCTCATTTATAATAACATCTAAAAGAATAAAATACTTAGGAATAAATTTAACTAAGGAGGTGAAAATCTATTCACTAAAAATTACACAACTTTGAAAGAAATGGAAGACCCAAATAAATGGAATGACATCATGTGTTCATGGATCAGAATAATTAATGTCAAAATGTCCATATTACCATACATGATCTACAGATTAAGTGTAACGTTTATCAAAATTCAATTGTCATTTTTCACAGAAATAGAACAAATTTAAAATTTATAAGGAAACACATAAAACCTCAAAAGCCAAAGCAATCTTGAACAAAAAGAGTAAAACTGGAGACATTACATTTCCTAATTTCAAACTATATTTCAAAACTGTAGTAATCAAAAGTAGCATAAAACAGACACATTAGATCAATGGAACAGAATAGAAAGCCCAGAAATAAACACATGCATTAGTTAACCAGTCTTTGACAAGGGCCACAATAATATCCAATAGGGAAAGGATAGTCTCTTCAATAATAGTGTTAGGAAAAATAGATATCCACGTGCAAAAGAATAAAATTGGATACTTTATCACCATATTTAAAAAAAGAGAAAAACACCTTAAATGTAATGTAATGCACTGGATTAAAGACTTAAAAGTAAGACCTGAAAATGAGGTAAGACCTATGCCTAGAAGACATAGGGGGAGATCTCCTTGACACTGGTTTTTGGAGGTTTTGGATTTGACACCAAAAGCACAAGAAACAAAAGAAATATAAACAAGTTTGACTACATCAAACTAAAACTTTCTGCACAGCAAAGGCAATAACATAATGGAGAGACAGCCCACAGAATAAGATAAAATATTTGTAAACTATATATCCAGTAATGAGTTAGTATCAAAATAAGGAATTCATAAAACTCCATAGGAAAAGAAAAACAAATAGCCTGATTAACAAATGAGGACAGAATCTGAATAGGCTTTTTTTTCCCCAAAAAGTCATACACATGGCCTACAGATACAGACTTACCTCAGAGATATTGCAGATTTTATTCCAGACCACCACAATAAAGTGAATATTGCAATAAAGCAAATTACAAGAGATTTTTTGTTTTCTTGTGTATATGTTTACAATATATTTTAGCCCATTAAGTGTGCATAGCATTGTGTCTAGAAAGACAATCTACATACCTTAATTAAAAATACTTTATTGCTAAAAAAATGGTATCAATCATCTGAGACTTCAGCATATCATTATGTTTTGCTGGTATAGAGTCTTGCCTCCATGCTGATGTCAACTGACTGATCAAGGTGGTGGTTTTTGAAGATTAAGGTGGCAACAACATTTTATAATAAGACAACACTGAAGTTTGTCACATTGATTGAATTTTTATTTTACAAAAGACTTCTCTGTAGCATGTGATGGTGTTTGATAACATTTTACCCAAAGTAGAACCTCTTTCAAAATTGGGAGTCAATTTTCTCAAACTCTGCTACTGCTTTATCAATTAGGTTTATATAATATTCTAAATCCTTTATATATAATATAGGATATTATAAATATTATATATCCTTTATATATAATATAGGATATTATAATATTCTAAATCCTTTGTTGTGATTTCAATGATGTCCAAGTCATCACTGGGAGTAGATTCCATCTCAAAAAAACAAAAACAAAAACGAAAACAAAACTTTCTTTGCTCATCCGTAAGAAGCAATTCCTCATTCATTCAAGTTTTATCTATCATTAGATTGCAGAAATTCAGTCACATTCTTGGGATCCACTTTTAATTCTAGTTCTTTTGCTATTTTCAATATATCTGCAGTTATTTCCTCCATAAAAGTCTTGAACCCATCAAAGTTATCTATGTGGTTGGAAGCAACTTCTTCCAGGCTCCTATTAATGTTGATATTTTTACCTCCTCTCATGAGTTACAAATACTCTTAATGGCATCTAGAATGGTGAATCCTTTTCAGGTTTTCAACTGACTTTTCCCAAATCCATCAGAGGAAGTACTATCTATGGCAGCTATAGCCTTACAAAATGTATTTATTAAATAATAAAACTTGAAAGTTGAAATTACTTCTTTTTTTGAAATTACTTCTTGATTCATAGGTTGCAGAGTGGATGTTGTGTTAGCAGGAGTGAAAACGTTAATCTCCTTGTACATCTCCAGCAAAGGTCTTGGATAACTAGGTGCATTGTCGATGAGGAGTAATATTTTGAAAGGAATTTTCTGAGCAGCAGGTCTCAACAGTAGTCTTAAAATATTCAGTAAACCATGCTATAACCAGATACGCTGCCATTCAGGCTTTGTTGTTGCATTTATAGAACACAGGCAGAGTAGATTTAGCATAAGAAGGCCCTGAGATTTTCAGAATGGTAAATGAGCACTGGCTTCAACTTAGTTACCAGCTGGATTATCCCTTAATAAGAGGGTCAGCCTGTTTGTTTGTTTGTTTTTTAATATTTGAAGCTTAGAAACCAGGCGCAGTGACTTCTCCTCTCTAGCTATGAAATAAAGGAATGGTAAATCCTTAAAATAGAGATTGTTTTGTCTAGACTAAAAATCCGTTTAGTAGAGCTATCTTAATCAATTATCTTAGATTGTATGGATAACAATAAAATTATTTATTTATTTATTTATTTATTATTATTATACTTTAAGTTTTAGGGTACATGTGCACAATGCGCAGGTTAGTTACATATGTATACATGTGCCATGCTGGTGTGCTGCACCCACTAACTCGTCATCTAGCATTAGGTATATCTCCCAATGCTATCCCTCCCCCTCCCCCAACCCCACAACAGTCCCCAGAGTGTGATGTTCCCCTTCCTGTGTCCATGTGTTCTCATTGTTCAATTCCCACCTATGAGTGACAACATGAGGTGTTTGGTTTTTTGTTCTTGTGATAGTTTACTGAGAATGATGATTTCCAATTTCATCCATGTCCCTACAAAGGACATGAACTCATCATTTTTTATGGCTGCATAGTATTCCATGGTGTATATGTGCCACATTTTCTTAATCCAGTCTATCATTGTTGGACATTTGGGTTGGTTCCAAGTCTCTGCTATTGTGAATAGTGCCGCAATAAACATACGTGTGCATGTGTCTTTTTAACAGCATGATTTATAGTCCTTTGGGTATATACCCAGTAATGGGATGGCTGGGTCAAATGGTATTTCTAGTTCTAGATCCCTGAGGAATCGCCACACTGACTTCCACAATGGTTGAACTAGTTTACAGTCCCACCAACAGTGTAAAAGTGTTCCAATTTCTCCACAGCCTCTCCAGCACCTGTTGTTTCCTGACTTTTTAATGATTGCCATTCTAACTGGTGTGAGGATACAAAATCAATGTACAAAAATCACAAGCATTCGTATACACCAACAACAGACAAACAGAGAGCCAAATCATGAGTGAACTCCCATTCACAATTGCTTCAAAGAGAATAAAATACCTAGGAATCCAACTTACAAGGGATGTGAAGGACCTCTTCAAGGAGAACTACAAACCACTTCTCAAGGAAATAAAAGAGGATACAAACAAATGGAAGAACATTCCATGCTCATGGGTAGGAAGAATCAATATCGTGAAAATGGCCATACTGCCCAAGGTAATTTACAGATCAATGCCATCCCCATCAAGCTACCAATGACTTTCTTCACAGAATTGGAAAAAACTACTTTAAAGTTCACATGGAACCAAAAAAGAGCCTGCATTGCCAATTCAATCCTAAGCCAAAAGAACAAAGCTGGAGGCATCATGCTACCTGACTTCAAACTATACTACAAGGCTATAGTAACCAAAACATCATGGTACTGGTACCAAAACAGAGATACAGATCAATGGAAGAGAACAGAGCCCTCAGAAATAACGCCGCATATCTACAACTATCTGATCTTTGACAAACCTGAGAAAGACAAGCAATGGGGAAAGGATTCCCTATTTAATAAATGGTGCTGGGAAAACTGGCTAGCCATATGTAGAAAGCTGAAACTGGATCCCTTCCTTACACCTTATACAAAAATCAATTCAAGATGGATTAAAGACTTAAACGTTAGACCTAAAACCATAAAAACCCTAGAAGAAAACCTAGGCATTACCATTCAGGACATAGGCATGGGCAAGGACTTCATGTCTAAAACACCAAAAGCAATGGCAACAAAAGCCAAAATGGACAAATGGGATCTAATTAAACTCAAGAGCTTCTGCACAGCAAAAGAAACTACCATCAGAGTGAACAGGCAACCTACAAAATGGGAGAAAATTTTCACAACCTCCTCATCTGACAAAGGGCTAACATCCAGAATCTACAATGAACTCAAACAACTTTACAAGAAAAAAACGACCCCGTCAAAAAGTGGGCAAAGGACATGAACAGACACTTCTCAAAAGAAGACATTTATGCAGCCAAAAAACACATGAAAAAATGCTCACCATCACTGGCCATCGGAGAAATGCAAATCAAAACCACAATGAGATAAAGTTTTATTTTATAGAGATGTCTGTTTCCTTAAACCTCATGAACCACCTTCTGCTAGCTTCAAATTTTGCAGCTTCCTTACCTCTTACATCCTTCATAGAATTGAAGAGAGTTACAGCCTTATTCTGGATTAGGCTTTAGTTTAAAGGAATGTCATGGCTAGTTTGACCTTATATTCAGACCACTAAAATTTTCTCCATATCAGCAATAAGATTGTTTCACTTTCTTGTCATTTGTGTGTTCACTATAACAGCACTTTTTATTCCTTCGAGAACTTTTCCTTTTCATTCCCAACTTGGCTGTTTGGCAGAAGAGGCCTAGCTTTCGACCTATCTTGGCTTTAGACATGACTTCCTTGCTCATCCTAATTATTTCTTATTATTTAGAGAGACATGGGACTCTTCCTTCCACTTTACTACTTAGAGGCCATTGTAGGGTTATTTATTAATTGGCCTAGTTTCAACATTGATGTGTCTCTGAGAATAGGAAGCCCCAAGGCAATAGAGAGACACAGGAATGGCTGGTTGGCTGGTTGGCTGGTTGCTGGAGCAGTCATAACACACACAGTATTCATCTATTAAGTTTGCTGATTTATCTGGGCCTAGTTTGTGGTGCCCCCAAACAATTCCAATAGTAACATCAATGATCAGTGATCACAAGTCACCATAAAAGATATAATAATAATGAAACACCTGAAATATTGCAAGAATTAGCAAAATGTGACACAGAGACACAGTATGAGCATATGTTGTTGGAAAATGGCACTAATATACTTGCTTGATGCAGGGTTGCCACAAACCTTAGATTTACAAAAAATGCAATATCCGTAAAACTCAATAAAGTGAAGATCAATAAAATGAGGTATGGCTATATACGAAAAGGTGCTCAATATCACAAATCATCAGGGAAATGAAAATGGAAAAACATTTCACTCCTGTCATTCTGGCTATAATCAAGAAAAGGATAAAAAGAGTTGAGGATATGGATGGATATAAAGGAACTTTTGTAGACTCTTGATGGGAATATAAAATGGTCCAGTCATTATGGAAAACAGTATGAAGGTTCCACAGACAAAAAAACAGAACTACCATAGAATCCTTCAATTCTACTTCTATGTATACATCCAAAGAAAATGAAATTATATGTTCCAGAGACATGTGCAATCACAAGTTCATTTTAATATTATTCACAGTCGCTAATATATGAAAACAGCCTAGTTCATGCTGCTAGATAGATGAAGAAAATTTGAGGGTGTGTGTGTGTGATTGAATATTACCAGCCTAATAAAAAGCAAATTCTGCCATTTCAACAATGCAGATGAAACTGAAGGACAACATAATAAATGAAATAAGCCAAACAGATAGACAAATATTCTATTGTCTAACATACATGTAGAATCTAAAACACTCAAACTAATAAAAACTGAGGGTAGCACAGTGGCTGAATAGACAAATATTTTATGATCTAGCATATATGTAGAATCTAAAACAGTCACTCTCATAAAAGCCGAGAGTGGAAAACTGGTTGCCAGGAGCTAGGGGATTGAGGAAATGGGGAGATGTTAGTCAAAGGAACAGACTTTCAGTTTTAAGATGAATAACTTCTGGAGACCTAGTGTATAGCATGGTGACTATCATTAATAGTACCGTGTTATTTACTTGAAATTTTCCAAGAGAGTACATATTAACTGCCCTCACCACACACACACAATGGTAACTGTGTGCTGATAGATGTGTTAATTTAATTGTGGCAACAGTGTATACATATATCATCACATTGGACACCTTAAAAGTATATGGTTTTTATTTGTGAATAATAATAGCTTAACAAAGCTGATAAATTCAAATAAAACAGGTACTACATGTATAAAATGTAATATTATCCAGCAATAAAAAGAAATTGAATTTTACTTAGTGAAAGAAGGTAGTCTGAAAAGGTTACTTAGTAGATGATCCTATTTATGACATTCCTGAAATAGCAAAGCTAGGCAGACAGGATAAAAGACTGACTGCCAGAGACTGGGAGGCATTGTGGGGGCCCGGGGCTGGGGAGTGGGGAGAAGTTTTAATAAGTGATGCAAAAGAATTTTAGGGTAAAACTATTCTGTATGATACTGCAATTGTGTTTAATTAACATTATGCATTTATCAAAACACAGCTCTGCAACACAAAGAGTCACCCTTAATGTTTGCAAATTTAATAAAAGGACTCCCTTCCCCTGAGAATTCACCATATTGTCCTCCATCAAGATGTCCCTAGCCAGTCTGCCTTTGTCTGCCTCACTGTCAGAATCTTTTTACTGTGGTATGTTGAATACTTTTCTAAGTTATTTAGTTGTGTTTAGAAAGGAGGAACAGGGAAAAGTGAATCTTTTCCAACTTTTCTGGATCTAGAAATTCTGTAATTCAATTTTAAATTTTATTTTTTAATTATTGCCAAGATTTTTTCAAATATTATCCTTTTGAATCTTCTTTAAATAGTCTGCTCAAATCTGTGCTCCATTTTCTATTGGAAGATTTATTTTCCTTGCTTTGACATAAAAATTATCTGTGTATTGTTTATTCTGTAGATTTTATAGATTTCCCAAGTGTGTTGGTTATCTTTTAAGTCTTTTTTTTCCACAGAAAGAAGCTTTTTGTTTATAGTATCTTTTATGTATGTTTTATGTAGTTTCATTAATTTTGTTGTAATACTTGACAATTTTCCCAAAATACTTTCTTCTAAATCAATTTTTTTGCCAAACTAGGTATCTGAGAAATAGCTCTCATATTTTCTTCTGGTTTTTAATATCTTGATTTTTATTTAGAACAGTAATAAAAATCTGCAAAGAAGTACAACTCTTTCCTCTAGTAGAGAAAGGGAGAGTATATCAGGTTAGGTGTGGAATATAAATTTTAAAAACTATATTAGCCTTTCCCTGGATATTTTCATATGTCTTCTGGAGAATGTGTTGATCCTGCTTCTCTTGATGTGAATTATGGCAGATTATGAGAGCTATTACTGAGTATAATGTGTTATACAGGTAAATGTAGACGAACAAAAATAGTTTAGAATCACTGATCAATCTAATCCATTAATTTATCCAAATAGTTAATCAGTTGTAAAATTGTTTTGATTTTTTTCCTTAATCTCATGCTAACTTCATGTTTATTTAATTTCTATATATGCAAAGATATGTTTTTCTGGATATTTTTTCCATACTACTGATAACATTCTACTTCTAAATCAGTACCCAATTAACTTAATTATTTACCTTACTTGTATTTAATGTCTTATGACAGAATTTCCTTATTCCTCTTTTTTTAAATAATTGTACTAAAATTTTATTTAAATATAGCACTTTGAGTTTATTACTTTGATTTCCTGATATCCAAACTAAAATAATTGTGAAAGAATAAAAATGGTATAAACCCAAGAGTGAAAAAAAACCATATGGCAATGGAAGCGAACACAATATCATAAATAAAGAAAGTGAAAAGATAAATGATTATCAATATGGCAAGGCAGAAAATCTCAGTCTTAAATGAATGGTAAGGTAATACTATGACAGCTAATTAACTCTGCAGAATTCATGAGATATTAAATATTTGGATGTATTAATTTAGTGAAGGTAGGGTGGAGGCACAGGGCAGAAAATGAAGTGAACTGGTCAAAGGCATTTCACCATGGAGCAGAATATCAGCCACATCCTGCACTAACAGATGATTCCCTCTTTTCCACCTACAGAATGGAAGTCAAATCTCTTAGGAAGCTGTGAGGGGATTCTCCCAGCAAATCTAGTAGCACAACATAAAGGAGAAAGAGGAGAGCATGGGATCCAGAAAACATGTGTTTCAACCTAGAAAGTGTTAAAAGTTTTAGAAAAAAGACTTGTACAGTAGGCCTGAACCACGAAAATAGAAAAGAGAGAATTCATAGATTCTCAGATAAATATGAGAATTCTGAAGAACAAATTGATATTCTTTTTGTAGTGGATCCAATGGAGTAGCTTGAAAATTTTACAGAACAGCTTAAAAGTATACACCGGGGGAAACAAATAATTAAACTTATTAAAAAACAAAAGCAGGAAGAAAAATCTAAGCACAAACATACAAAGACAATATTTATCTACTCATGATATAAACACCAAGTTTATTGTATCTCAAATTATGACTATTATAAATGAACTATTACTATATTACGTTAAATGACAACATGGTAGGTTGATTTATGTTTGTAGAATTACTAGATTCTTAACTGTCAAAGGCTGCTATTTTGTATAGTATGACACTTAATACTTTTATAGCTGTGTTTTATTTGTTTGTTTGTTTGAGACTGAGTCTCACTCTGTTTCCCAGGCTGGAGTGCAGTGGCGTGATTTTGGCTCACTGCAATCTCTCTGCCACATTCAAGCAATTCTCTTGCCTCAGCCTCCTGAGTAGCTGGGACTGCCGGTGCATGCCACTATGCCCTGCTAATTTTTTATATTTTTAGTAGAGACAGGGTTTCACCATGTTGGCCAGGCTGGTTTGAACTCTTGACCTCAGGTGATCCACCCGCCTTGGCCTCCCAAAGTGCTGGGATTACAGGTGTGAGCTACTGTGCTGGGCCTCTTTTAGCTTTCTGATATGTACGTGTATTAGACTTTTTAAAAATAAAAACTTTTAGATATTCATACCTATTTAATATTCTAAATTAACTTTAAAATTTTCTATAATAAAATCCTTTTGGGATATAGAATTGAATTAAATTTAACTAAACTAGAAAAGTAATTTGTGAAGAATCAACATTTTTACAATATTGTCTTCCCTCCAGCAATTGTATATTCTTTTTAATTATCTGACTTCAGTAGAGTTTTACATCATTCTTTTCTTCATTACATGCTCTGTATTTCATGAATTGTTACCTAAGTATTTATCCTTATTTCTGTTATAAATAACCTTTTAAAAGATAACTTCAACTTTAGACAGGGAAAAAAAGAACACTAAATACTATATTACAATCTTCGACTATTTTTAAACCCTATAATTTTTTAACATTTATTTTGTTCTCAGTTGCTTTACTACATATTTATCAACTCCAATTTTACTTATTTCCTTAGATTTTGTAAGTATAAAATAACATAACCTGCATGTGCTAATTTGGTTTCCCTATCTCTAATAGCTTTGTGTTATTTTGTTTTCAAGCCTTATTGCATTGCTATTAAACATGATGAAAATTGACATTTTAATCCTGATTCTAAGTCTATAGCAATTCTACACAATTAAATTATGAATTTACACTGAATTTTTAACTGTTTTCTAAATTTATACTGAATTTCTAGTTTGTTTTTTCGAGAAAAATTTTTGCCTACTTCCAGCTGAAGTTATCTACTTCATAGCAATGACATTTTTATTCTGTAGGATTTCTAATAGTCATCAATTTTCTTCCATACTAGCTGTATTGTTTAAAAGGATAGGATTCAATATCCATAGCTTTCTAGCAAAGAGGGAATGGTTTTGATTTTTTTCTATGTAAAGCTTTCTCACTTTTGAAAACCATAAACCCTACAATATTTTGGGGCTCTCAGGCACATAGTAATATCAATTAGCTATTGTATTCCCACTGTCTATATGATGTGCATTTACATTCATTCGTTCACTGAACTACAATAAGCCAGGCATTATTCAAGGTGGTGGAGATACAGCAGTGGGTAAAAAGGCACTCTAAACTCATGGAGCTTACATACTAGCGGAGAGAGACAGAAAATGAACAAATAAATGTGTGAATAGTTAGTATTTTAGATGATAAGGGTTAAGGAGAACAAGGCAGAAAAAGCAGGAAGAGGAAAAGATGGAGGATAGATTTAATATTAATATATGGATCAGAGAAGGTCATTCTAATAAAATGATATTTGAAGAACAAACTCAATTAAGGAAGAGAAAGAGCCATCCAATTCTCTGGGGAAGAAATAATGTAGACTGAAGAAATGTCTAAGGGCCTGAGCCAGCAGTGTCTGTCTGGGTAGCCTTAGAGTGGATGGAGAAGGGAGACTCATGGGTCTATGTAGCTAATAACCAGATCACTGGGGCCATGTAAGGCTTTGGATTTTACTCCAAGTGGGATGATGTTTCATTTGGAATTACATTTTTCTTCATGTGATGCAAGTCTAAAAATCTGTGGCTAAATCCAAAGTTCAATTTTCTCTCACATAAAAATGTGGAGGAATACAATCCAAGGAAAGAATTTGATCTCTGATCTGCAAAGTTCTCTGGGAGTTGAGCTCCTTCTAGTTCATGGTTCCAGTATCCCTCAGGCTCTAAGCAGCAGAATGGAAGAGGGAAGATGTTTGTAATACAGATTATATAGCAAACCACATTTTCTGTATGTAAAACTGGAAGGTGTTGGTAGAACTCACCTTATTTCAGTTCTAACATTTTTGCCCACAGTTACCAGTCTTGAACTTACCTGCAGTTTTATTATTAGTATGAGGTTTTTCTTTTTCCTTCCTCTTTTCTTTTCTTTCTTCTTTTCTTTTCCTTTGTCTCTTCTCTTCTCTTTCTTTTTTTTTTTTTTTTGACAGAGTCTCACTCTGTTGCCCAGACTGGAGTGCAGTGGTACAATCTCGGCTCACTGCCACTTTTGTCTTCTGGGTTCAAGCGTTCTTCTGCCTCAACCTCCTGAGTAGCTGGGATTACAGGCACATGCCACTACACCTGGCTAATTTTGTATTTTTAGTAGAGATGGAGTTTCACCATATTGGCCAGGCTGGTCTTGAACTCCTGACCTCAAGTGATCCACCCGCCTCAGCCTCCCAAAGTGCTAGGATTATAGGCATGAGCCACTGCTCAAGGCCAGCATGAGCATTTTCTTATATGGATGGATTAGGTTGATAGGGGTTCCAGAACTAAGTATGGTTGACTCCTTGACCTTACCTGCTGACTGAATCCAGTTTGAAGAAAGTGCCGGCTTTTTTGGGAAAAACTATATCTTTCATTGAATCCTAACAAGTTATCTTGGGAACTCTGTGGGATGGGGTATTGAACTGGAGCATTGAAAAGCATACATACATTTTCCAATTGGCAAGAGATTAGGGAAAATATAAATGTTAAATCAAATTGAGAAATAACTTCTATTGTTAAATAAGAGAGTGGCTCTTTTGTTAGAAAAACACACATGAATACTTATCCACAGACCCTCACAAACACACATATAAGGCATTCTCTCATTTCCTGTGAAAAATCAAATGAAAATATTATAATTTACAAAGGACTGAATGATTGACAGACTTCATCATTTCAGAAGTTATCTGACTCCTTAAGATAATTTATAGGTATCTATAAATATATTTTAGAGAAATACATAAAATATTAAAAATCATATATTCATATATATGTTCATATATAAAAAGTCTGATTATATAAAATATCTGAAATATATATATATATCCAGATTGATGATACATATATAGATATATATCGAGAGAGATCCGCACACTAGGAGGTTCTCAGGTTTCCATTACTCACTCCAGGTGGCTCCCTGTGATAACTTATCCAGAAATTGACTACATGCCCAAAACTGGTATCCTTTTGAAAACAGCAGCTTCCTCAGCCTTGAACTCGCTCTATATTCCATGGCTCAGTAAAATTTAAGTGTCATCCCTGTAGGGTAAGAGTGTATTAGCATGTAAAATATTTTAAACCATGAGTAAACGACCTGAAGGATCTCTCATTTCTGCTTTTATAATAATTTAAACTTAAGATATTAATTTTAAGGTCACCAGATATGTCACAATAGTGTATCACATAATCAATGTTCTTGAACTTTACATTTAGATAATATACCAACTTTTCTGTTCCACTGAACTTGCTAAAAGTGTAACATACATTTTTTTTTAATTTGTTGTTTTCTTTGGATTTCTAGGTTTGCTTCATTATTCTGACAACACCCTATGAAATTGTAAAAATGCTAAGGAGTCCATTTATTTTTGCCAACTTTTCATATGAAAGAAGACCACTCCTGAATTCCTTATATTGTTGACAGTAGTAGAATGAACTATTATTTCAGATTATTCTCAGACATCAGGGAAGGGATGGTAAACTAAAACCAGCAAATTAAGAAGACTCTTGAACTTCATTTGAAATTGGCTTAACAGGCAAAGTGTGGGGGCAAGGTACTCATCAACGTAATGCCTTACCTTTACAGAGATGCCTTACCTTTACAGTTCATGATGAACCTGGAATATTTTCATTTGCCAGAACATAGCAAAATGTTTAAAGAATGATGAAGAGATGTAAAAGCATTTATGATTCATTTTCAGGGAATTCCCACTTGCCAAATCTTGGATAATTTGAGCATATAATAAATAATATTTTAAAAATATAACTCACCAAATAAGAATTCATAAGTCCACCTAGATAGAAAGAATAGATGGAAGGGAGGAAGAGAGGAAGGGAAGAAGGGAGGGAGGGAAGAAGGGAGAGAGGGGAGGTAGGTAAAATCTTTTGTTACAGTACAATGGCAACAAATAAATGTGAAAAAGTATAGAATTAAAAATCACCATTTAGTGAACATAATCATCTATTCAGGCAAGGATCATCAGCCAGATGGTTTAATTAGATTGAAAGTTTGAAAAGTAACAGGGATTTACATAATCTCAAAGTATCTTCCCACAAGGTTCTTATTAGTTACAAAAGGAGTAGTAATACCATTATAGTAGAAATAACTGGCAAACATTATCTAAACCAAGTGATCAAAGTGAACATCACCAGTAAATGGGATAAATCAGCATCATTTGCCTCTTGATAGCATGCAATAATATCAGATCACTTTTGTGAGATACCTGCCAAACGCCTGATGCTACTCATGAGGAAACATCAGACAAATTGAAATTGAAGTACATTCTACAAAATTACTGGCCTGTGTCTTGAAACACATTAAATGACTGCTGAAGTGTTCAAGATTAATTTAGCAGTCTAAAAAAACATGACAACTGAATGTAATGTGGGACCTCATATTTTCTTTTGCTGTAAAGGATGTTATTGAGACAATCAGAAAATTCAGAATAAGGTTCACAGATTAAATAATAGGATTGTATCAATAGTATTATCCTGATTTTGAAAATAATTCCTTAACTATATGATAAAGACCTTGTTTTTAGAAAAACCACACTGAGAAATTTAAGAATAAAGAGGCATCATGGCTGCAAGTCAGTCTCAATAGCTCACAAAGAAATCATATAGATATGGATAGAGCAGAATAAAACAGATATGATAAAATAGTCATATTAGCATTTGTGAAACCTGAGTGAAGGACATAAGGAAAATTTTTGTACTATTGCAACATTTTTATACATTTGATATCTGTTAAAAAAAAATGGCAGCCTTCTTCACTGTCCTCCCCTGAAAACAAGTAGACAGCCTACTACAGATTCTAAGTGAAGAGGCTGGCAAATGTACATCCTTTGAGTACAGATGGAAGTATTGCTTAATATATTAGTCTTGACAATATAATTTCTTCATCAAATTGTTTACAACTCAAACCACAGAGTTTTCTATTATCTGCAAGTCTCCAGAAAATCATGGATCCTGTCAGTTTGGTCTTTCAGCAGAGAAAATCTTTCTCTAATGAATAAATTTTAGGCAAACAGTAGAAGACAAAAAGTTGCATTTAGATTACAAAAAAAATAGATAGATACCAGGTACATGTCATTTCTGACATTTGTCACTAGAGTGATATCCAATTGGAAACCCTTTCTAAACTTATGTACATTTGATGACCTGCTCAAAATAGTAGTTGCTACTATAACAGTCATCCACTTAGTTTATATTAAGTAATATCAATTTATTAAACATTTATTAATTTTTTCCTTCACAGAGAAACCAAATCCATAGCATGAAAATTTGACACCTTGTTAAAATTAAGGCATGTAATCTTTCATCAAGGATGAATCTTTTAAGGAGGCATTCATTCAAATAATAAATGTAATCACTTATCTTACCACTTTAAGTTGTATTTATATCTCTCATTTCCACAGAAGTTTTGCCTAACTAAAAAAGAAGAAAAAAACTACCTCCCCATCACCCCCCCCCAAAAAAAAAATCTCCCCTGAAACAGGAGCAGTATTCCCTTCATTTTATTCATTAGGAAGTTAACATAAGAGAAATTTGACTTTCCCAAGAGCCAGTAGGTAAAGCCCTGTGTTAAATCCAGTCTTCTATTCCTTTCTTCTTGTTCTGAGAGTTGGTTTTGTTCCATTTCAATATCCTATTTTGAATATAATAATCATAATAACTATATGCTGTTGTAGACATCCACTTTTAATCTGTTTATATTTTGGTTTTTTAAATATAATTTTGAAGCTGAGAAGGCAGTTTAAGGAATGCAGCTATCTGTAAGTATAAAAGGAGGTTATTTGTTGAATTTTGTTTATCTAAATGTGAAACAAATATCTGTGTTTCAGTTAATTACTACGTTACCCCTCTGTCCGTATCTTGGCCTAAAAGATTCATATTCATATTAGATTAAAAATCTTAATCAGTTAGTTTGCATTCAATTTTGTTTTTTAAAAAGATGAGAGAATTGGCACATCAGAAGTCTTAAAATACAGAATGGAAAAATTAGAGGCCAGCCCACATTTGTGTTCTTATTTACAGTACTTTATAGAATGTCATGTTTAAAATGTCATCTAAAAAATAGCATAACTAGTAAGAAAAATGGATATTTCATTTATAATTCTAGTTTAAAATTTAAAATGCATTCTGTAATTCACGTCTTTTTTAAAGCTTTTATCATGTTTTTTGACAACATAGTTAAAGTCTACCTTAATTTTGAGGTAGCATCATGTCATTTATTAGAACATGTTATATTTGCAAGAGAAATAGCAAAGAAAATGTTAATATAGGCAAAAAATATTTTGAGTAACAATGCAATTTCAACAATGAAAAAAAGTAGAGTTCTTGAAAAATAAGTGTGCCACTTTTTTTTTCTCAAAATTACCTGTCACCTTATAGCAGTAGAATTATTTTTCATATCAGTACATTTCATGGAGCCCATCAATAAAGTAAATAATGGCTGGGTGTGGTCGCTCATGCCTGTAATCTCAGCACTTTGGGAGGCTGAGGTGGGTGGATTACCTGAGGTCATGAGTTTGAGACCAGCCTTGCCAATATGGTGAAACCCTGTCTCTCCTAAAAATACAAAAATTATCTGGGCATGGTGGCAGCCACCTGTAATCCCAGCTATTTCGGAGACTGAGGCATGAGAATTGCTTGAACCCAGAGGTGAAGGTTGCAGTGAGCCGAGATCGCACCACTGTACTCTAGCATGAGAGAGGGAGACTCTGTCTCAATAAATAAATAATAATAAAAAATAAAGTAAATCATATAATTAGTATAGTTTTATTTTATAAGTTAAAATTTGAAAGTCTCTTTTAATGTCAATAAAGATCTTTGATATAATCAAAATTTCGCGAGTAGAATTCTGGATGATATCTCATTATTCTAACTTGAACATTTAATTTGTTTTGCTGTTATTGTTGTTGTTATTCTGTTTGTAAAGCTTTAAAATTCAATTAAGATTGGGTAGTAATAGAATAGACATATAGCAACTGGGGCAAGGAACTGATCATCTGAATCCTGCCAATGAGTAACAAAGTCTATCTAAATGGTGCCAAGAAAAATATATCCTTAGCTGTCAAATAAATAAAGGAACATTTTATTACCAGCTGATGTTCTAACTTTTATCCTCAGAATAAATCTCTAATGAGCGATGTTGGATTCTAATGAAAACCTTTGTTTCATTTAACTTCCACTCCCCCTCCACACTTACACCAAAATTGCTCTCAAGGCGATCACTATCACGGCTTCCTGCCTTTGGGACACTCTATTCTGATTCTTTCCTTGCTATGCACACACATGCTACATTCCATATTTCCCAGTCATTTCTGCTGACTCTTCCTTCTCTATTAAGTTTCTAACATTTAAGTTTCCCACCTTTGGATGGGGTATACCCAGGATATTTTTTCAATTAAATTAATGTTTGCTTTCTACACGATTCCTTCATCCAGAATGTGATGTTAAATATCACCTCTGAGCAAATGACTTCCACAATTGTGGCTATCCCTGGTGTCTCCCTGGTATCCAACCTCATAATCAAGTTTTATCCAAGGAGGCAACTTCAACTCAATATGTCAGAAAAAAAACCTCTTCATATTTTCATCTTCTATGCTGTTCTCTACCATCTCTGTTCTTCTCTGACTCTTTACACAACACCTGATCTAGCTGGAGGCTTAAGCACAAACATAGGAGTCATTCTCATTTATTCCTTTTTCTTACCTCTTGGTGACAATCATACTGCAAAGTCCTCTAATTTTACCTTCAAAATACATCTCTTACCTATTTATCTCTGCTGATGCCATGCTAGTTCAAGTCACTTCTCTTCTGGACACCTGCAGCTGCTTCATAACTCCTCCACTTATTTGCTGTCAGGGTCCTGGTAAGAAATAGATGGTACATCACAAGACGAGGGCGTCATTGAAGAATGAACAAGGGATGAGAAAACAGTGTCTGGGCTAGCCCAAGGCCATATGGAGCAAGGAAAGGAAGTAGTTACTGAAATCTGGCATGAGCAGTGACTATAGGAAGTCTCCCCAACCTGGGCCACTGACAGCATCTGAGGCCTTAGGTATGGGAGCATGAGGAATGTCAAACCTCAGCTCAGCAGATATGTTCTTGGGGGGACAAGTTTCCTCAATTTCTTTCTCCTTCACTCTGTGAATTCTGCCATTGGCCAAATCCAATGGGAAGAGAGATGGCTAGGGTGTCTGATACTGTCTATAATGATCAGCCTTCCTGGATGGATAAAGGAGGAAACTAGATTGGGAAGGCCAGGAATATCCAATATATTTTACCACAGTCCTTTTCCTATACATTTAAAAATGCAACTTAAAAAAATACCATTCAGACCTTGTGAATCAAATACTTAAAACACCCGTTGCAATTAGAATGAAATTAAAAATTTTACCATGCCACCTTGTGTTTCTCTTTCCATTTAAACCTGTCCCTTCTCCCTCTCTCTTTTCACATGCTCGTGAACACACACACACACACACACACACACACACACTGCATTCCAGCTTCACTGGCCCAGAATGCAGATCTGTGCTGACTAAAAGTCCTTACACTTACACTTCCTCATGATCAGGATGCTCTTTCCTCCTCTCTAGCAAACCACAAAAAAAAAGTCAACATCTAGAGCAATCAATAGCAATTGACATCTATGATGAATAACAAACAAGGCAAGGTGGAAAGGGGCAGAAGTACTTTATTATTTTATATACCATAGTCAGTGAAGAAGTCTCTAATAAACTGATGTGTGAGTAGAGACCTAAAAAGGGAGAGAGGGAGACATTCAGGAACACTCACTGAATAGCATTCAAGGCAGAACAAATATAAAATTTGTGATATGAGAGTAAGTTTGTCATGTTTGAAAAATAAACTATAGAATGACTGGCTCAGTGGTGGGAGGGAGAGCCATAAAAGACACATCAGAGAGGTGGCCAAGGCAAGATCACACAGGGCTTTAAAGGCCATTGAAATCATGTTGGCTTTTATTGTGAATGAAATGGGAAGTTATTGGAAGGTTTTTAGGGGGAGAATTATAGGACCTACCTTAAATTTTATGCAGATCACTGTCATAGCTGTGTTGAGAATAGGCAACAGGAAGACAAAGATGGTGGCTAGGTGACTGGATAGATGCCCACTGCTGTACTCAGGCTGGTGAAGATGCTAGCTCAGACAAGAGAGGTCACGAGAAGCACTTGAATTTTAAGTATTTTGAAAGAAGAGCATGCAGGATTTCCTGACGATTGGCTATGGAATTTGAAAAAAAAAGTCAAAACTGGATCCAATGTTTCAGCACCAGATTGCAAATCCTAATATTGCTTTAGTACTTGGTTATATGCTTTTTTATAGATTTCAAATTGTTTTATGTGAATAGATATTTATCTCTAATGACATAGCCAGCATCCTGAAAGAGAGGACTCAATGGGGTTGGCCTCAATTGCCTAACACAGTGTGTGGCACTTTGTAGACACTCTGTAATTACTTGCTAAATGGATGAATGTGTTTTTCTGTTTGTTTGTTTCTTTGTTTTTTGGGGTTTATTGAGACAGTCTCACTTCATCACCCAGACTGAAGTGCAGCGGCGTGATCTCGGCTCACGGCAACCTCTGCCTCCTGGGTTCAAGTGATTCTCCTGCCTCAGTCTCCCAAGTAGCTGGGATTACAGGTGCGTGCCATCGCCTGGTTAATTTTTGTATTTTTTAAGTGGAGATTGGGTGTCACCATGTTGGTCAGGCTGCTCTTGAACTCCTGACCTCAGATGATCCACCCATCTCGGCCTCCCAAAGTGCTGGGATTTCGGGTGTGAGCCACTGTGCCTGGCCAGATTGCTTTTTCTTTTTGATGTCAACCTTGATGATGTACTAGTCCTGACATACTATTCAGGCTCTTAGATTGTGAACTAACAGAAAACAAACATAACTTTTCAGGTAGTATCCAGAGAAGATGTTATAATTAGCAGCTCTTTCAGGCTAAGAGAATTTTACAGTAGTAGAAACAGAAGGCTCTAAAAGTGAGTATGACTTTCATTTCTCCTAAAGTATCCAACAAGTACCAGGCTCAAATAAGGTAATGAATTGTTATTTGCTTGTATTTAAATGAAGTAGTTAGTATTAAGAAGTTTAAAAATGTTTTTGACATATATTCCAGTGAGTTTATTTAAAATATTTTTTCGGCTTCTTTCTGGATCTCTACTTGTGAATCATACTTGATATTGACGTGGTTAAGGTACAACTGATATATATGTCACTCTGATCTGGTTAACAAAAAAATTGGCATTGTAGGAGAATATAACAGTAGATAAGAAAAAAAAAGTATTCATAAAAAAAGTCTGGATAGTCTTTGGGGAACAAATGATTCAAATATTTTTAATCTAAGCAGGTTCTTATAACCTGTAGTGAAACACATGTATGTATCCAAAATTATTTTGAAAGATTTCTATGCCTACTTTGAGTTATTAAAAAAATCTACTTTCCACCTGAGGTTATTGAGTGAAGACAACTTGTTAATCGTTGACAGATTTTGTCCCATCTTTTAAAAAACCAGGTTTAAAAAAACTAGCTTTAAAAGCTACATATATAGTTATATACCTATGTATGTGTATATGTGTGTGTATGATTTTAAAGCTTCATAGTTATATACGTATACATAAAACATACACATTTATATATTTATATATAAAGAAGGAATATTGTGTTAATGGTTTTATTTTTTATATAATTCATACTTCAGAAATTATGCAGTTGACATTTAATTTTAGTTATAATTGAGCTGTTTAGACAAACAAAAAACCCTGTTGTGTAAATGAGCTTGAATTTAGTTATGTTGAATAGAAATTAATGATTCATAATACTTTTTTGTTACTCAAAATAACCTCAAGAATTTCAGCATGATAATCACAAGATCCTTGTTATCTAAATTACATATGGAATCATTAGTTATATTGACAATAAATGGTAAATAATTTCAATCTTCTTACTATTTTATGACCAATTTTTTTCTGATAATATAATTACAACTAACTTTTGAATTTTTCAGTACACAATAACATATTTATCCTTTTAAAAAATGTATTTATTGGCCAGGCACAGTGGCTCACTCCTGTAATTCCAGAACTTTGGGAGACAGAGTGGGGCAGATTGCTTTGAGCTCAAGAGTTCGAGACTAGCCTGGGCAACGTGGTGAAATATCATCTCTACTAAAAATGCCAAAATGAGTTGGGCATGGTGTGTCACATGCCTGTAGTCCCAGTTACATGGAAGGCTGAAGTGGGAGAATTGCTTGAGCCTGGGAGGTAG
The DNA here is from genome assembly GCF_029289425.2 of Pan paniscus. Lineage (NCBI taxonomy): Eukaryota > Metazoa > Chordata > Mammalia > Primates > Hominidae > Pan > Pan paniscus. Next base: position 69,004,767 of record NC_073254.2, read on the forward strand.
AGGTTGCAGTGACCTGAGATTGGGCCACTACACTCTAGCCTGGGTAACAGAGATCCTGTCTCAAAAATAGCAAAAATTTAAAAATAAAATTGCATTTCTTTTCATCATGCAACTGATTGTTTTCAGTGTTATAGAAGTATGAGGGAAATGTATTTAGTTCAATTCACTGTTTACTATTGATTAAAATCTTGAGATTTAGTGAAGTTACATATTAACTTTGATTTTTATCCTATAGAGATCAGATTATATCTGTCTGGTAGAATAAATAATTTCAAAGCTTCTAGTTTATTGCCTTTTGAAATTCATCTAGTTTTTAGATCAGCAATTTTATCTTAATATTGCCTATCAATATTGAGCATCTCAAATGCTTTGGGGACCAGTTGTGTGTGTGTGTTTGTGCACGTGTATGAGTGTTAACAACAAAACTTTATTTGAAGGCAGGCAGTAGGTTAGATTTGGCCACAGGCTGTAGTTTGCCAATCCCTGCGGAATAGCTTTCCATTGTAGCACAAGATTTTTATTAACCATCTGAAAAATAGCTTCCCTTGTCCAGGTTTTCTCCCCTGCTACCAGGCAGTTAGGGTAGTTTGGCTTTCTAGACATAGGAGCTCAGAACTCAGTCTCTTCAGGGGAAAGGCGTAGTGACTGGGGTCCCCATGACTTTTAGACTCCACATCACCAAAGCGCTTTGAGACTGATGTCTGTGTCTGCTCTTCTCTCCCCATCTCAGCCATACTGAAGGCAGGGGCATTGTCCTGCTGTTTGGAAATATCTTTAAGTCAGTTTTAACATATTACTACTACTTTATTAAATGAACTGAATAAAATATTTGACATGTTTTTAATTTGCCTAGGACTCATGATCTTACGTATATAAACTTATTCTGTAACAGCATAAAGAAAATCAAACTTTTAATATAAAGAATCTGTAAAATGCATAATCTCATATAAAATACACTCCTAACACAATAGCCGCTCTTTTCATTTTGACTCTTTTTTCTCTATTGGGTTGAATAGTATCCTCCCAACATTCATGCTTACCTGGGACTTCAGATAATGACCTTTTTGGAAATAGTATCTTTGCAGATATTAATATATCTTATATATAATATGTAAATTATATGTATAATATCAGATATAGTTAAGGATTGTGAGATGAAATCATCTTGGATTTAGAGGGGACTGTAAATGTATTCAGTGCTTTACTTATAAAAAGAGGAGAAAACGTAGAGACACAGGGAAGAAGCCCATGTGAACTTGAAAGATTAAAGTTGTGACACCATAAAACAATGAAAGCAGGGAGCCATCAGATGCTTCAAGAGGCAAGAATGGATCCTCCCCTCACACCTTCTGAGAGAGCGTGGTGCTGCTGAAAGTTCGATTTTGGACTTCTGGCCTTTGGAACTGTGAGAAAATAAATGTCTATTGTTTTCAACTGCTTAGTTTGTGGTAATTTGTTATGGTAGCTTAAGGAAACTATACACTATTCATTTCGTCTTTTTATTTTCTATAATGAATATACACTATTCGTTCTGTCTTTTTATTTTCTATGATTCTCTTTATTGTCACAGTAAAACCTGGGGGCTTTCTAAATCTGTGAAATAATCCCATGTATTTTAAGACAGCCAACTTTTACATTTAAAATTGACCTCTACCCATTCTCTTCAAATAAGATTTTATGACGTCAAGCTTATAATTGTAAATTCGGATCTAATTATAAAATTTTCTTTTTTATTAAAAAATTAGTTTTCATAATAGAGAATCCAAAAATAAAGCCATATACCTACAACCATCTGATGTTCGACAAAGTTGACAAAAATAAGCAATGCGGAAAGGACTCTCTATTCACAAAATGATGCTGGGATAGCTGGCTAGCCATATGCAGAAGAATGAAACTTGACCCCTAACTTTCATCATATACAAAAATTAAGATGAATTAAAGATGTAAATGTAAGACCTTAAGCAACAAGAATCGTAAAAGAAAACTTAGAAAACACCTTGGGAAAGAATTGATAACTGTCTTCAAAAGCAGTTGTGACAAAAACAAAAATTGACAAGTGAGACCTAATTGAAGAGTTTCTGCACAGCAAAATAAACTATCAAGAGAGTAAACAGACAACCTACAGAATGGGAGAAAATATTCTCAAAGCATACATCTGAAAAAGGCCTAATATCCAGAATCTATAAACAATTAAGCAAAAAACAACTAACCCCATTAAAAATGGGCAAAAAAACATGAACAGACACTTCTCCAAAGAAAACATACACATGGCCAACAAACATGAAAAGAATGCTTCACATTACTATTCATCAGAGAAATGTAAATCAAAACCACAATAAAAGAACATCTCATGCCTGTCAGAATGGCTAATGTTAAAAAGTCAAACATATGCTGGCAAGGCTTCAGAGAAAAGGGATTGCTCATACACTATTGGTGGGAACATAAATTAGTTCAGCCACTGTGGAAAGCAGTCTGGAGACTTCTCGATCTGAAAACCAAACTACCATTTAACCAGCAATCCCATTATTGGGTATATATCTAAAAGAAAACAAATCTTTCTAACAAAAAGACACTTGCAATCACATGTTTATCACAGTGCTATTCACAATAGCCAAGACATGGAATTGACCTAGGTGCCGATTTTAATGGTGGATTGGATAAAGAAAATGAGGTACATATACACCATGGAATACAGCCATCAAAAAGAAAATCATGTCCTTTGCAGCAACGTGGATGTAGGTAGAGGCCATTATCCTAAGCAAATTAAGGTGGGAACAGAAAACCAAATACCACATTTCTCACTTAAGAGTAGGAGCTAAACATTGGGTAACTGTGGACATGAAGATTGCAACAATAGACACCAGGTACTACTAGAAGAGAGAGGAAGAGGAGGGCAAGGGTTGAAAAACTATTAAGTACTAGGCACAGTAGCTGGGTAACAGGATCATTGATACCCCAAACCTCAGCATCATGCAATATACCCAGGTAACAAACCTGCAGTTACCCCCTCAATCTAAAATAAAAGTTAAAAAGTAAATAAAAAATTAGACTTTTTCCAGTAGTAGTAAAAATAGTTTTCTTTAATATCCCCATTTCCATTATCTATAAACTAGTCTCTCTTATAAAAAATACTTCAATTTCTTTAACTCTTTTCTTATTTTTGGAAATTTGCATTTTATTTGCTATTATAAGTGTTGTCATGTACATCAACTTTTGCTTGCCTATTTTCTTAAATGGATATTTAAAGAAATGGAAAATAGTCAAATGCATGAGCATTCTTAAGTCTCTTAATTCACGTTGAAAAATGCTGTTTCCTCATACACACCCAAGAGCATTCAGTATTAACATTTTAAATGCCAATTTATTTTGTGAAAAATAAAATTGTATTACTTAAATATGCATTTTCTAATTATCAGTAAATTTTAATTTTAAAACATTTATTAGTGATATAATTATTTTTAAAGTTTATCTGCTTCTTGCCCATTTATGATTTGGAGTCTGTATTAGTTTGCTAGGGCTGCCTAACAAACTATTACAGACTGGATAGCCTAAACCGGAGAACTTTGTTGTTTCACAGTTCTGAAGGCTTCAGTTCTAAGATCAAGTTGTAAGCAGGTTTGGTTCCTTCCCAGGGCCGTGAAAGAAAGATCTGTTCCACACCTCTCTCCTAGTTTTCAGAGATTTGCTGGCAATCTTTGGTGTTCCTTGGCTTGAAGATACATCACCACCTCCACTCCTCCATCTGTGCCTACGTGATCACATGGAGTCTTCCTTGTGTACATGTTTGTATCTAACTTTCCCTTTTTTTCATAAATGCTCCTGTAACATTGGATTAGGGCATACCCTAATGATCTAATTTTAATTTATTTACTCTGTAAAGATTGTTTCCAAACAAGGTCACATTCTCAGTTAATAGGGGTTAGGGCTTCAACATATCTTTTTGTTGGGGAGCCATGGGAGTGATGATTAAACCCAGAATGGAGGCTGTTTTACTTTCCTTTTTAAAATGTTAAAGACATTATATCTTTGAAATATTTTTGCAAATATATTTTTGCAAAATATCTTTGTAATATTTTTGCAAAATATCTTTGTAATATTTTTGCAAATACATTGTCCAGGATTGTTACTTGAATTTTGTAATTTAAAATTGTTTTTTTAATTTTTATTATTGCCTCTGCTATCTTGTTTGTATGTATTTTACTCAAAGAATTCTTATTTTTGTGTGGTCAAATTCATTTATGTTTTATTGCTTTATCAACTGATCATTAAGTGGAAAGTCTTATTCTACAGAGATTTAAAAATTACTTTGTTTTCCCCTCTCCGTTAATAAAAGTATAAGATTTTTTTTACATTTTTTTCTGTTTTTTTTTATAATTTAAGTTCTAGGGTACACGTGCTCAACGTGCAGGTTTGTTACATAGGTATACATGTGCCATGTTGGTTTGCTGCACCCATTAACTCGTCATTTACATTAGGTATTTCTCCTAATGCTATCCATCCTCCTGCCGCCCACCCCATGACAGGCCCTGGGATGTGATGTTCCCTGCCCTGTGTCCAAGTGTTCTCATTGTTCAATTCCCACCTGTAAGTGAGAACATGTGGTATTTGGTTTTCTGTCCTTGTGATAGTTTGCTCAGAAGGAAACTATCCTGCATGCATCCATGTCCAGCTGCATCCATGTCCCTGCAAAGGACATGAACTCATCCTTTTTTATGGCTGCATAGTATTCCATGGTGTATATGTGCCACATTTTCTTAATCCAGACTATCATTGACAGACATTTGGGTTGGTTCCAAGTTTTTGCTATTATGAATAGTGCCACAATAAACATACGTGTGCATGTGTCTTTATAGTAGCATGATTTATAGTCCTTTGGGTATATACCCAGTAATGAGATCACTAGGTCAAATGATATTTCTAGTTCTAGATCCTTGAGGAATCGCCACACTGTCTTCCACAATGGTTGAACTAGTTTACACTCCCACCAAAAGTGTAAAAGTGTTTCTATTTCTCCACATCCTCTCCAGCATCTGTTGTTTCTTGACTTTTTAATGATTGCCATTCTAACTGGTGTGAGATGGTAGCTCATTGTAGTTTTGATTTGCATTTCTCTGATGACCAGTGATGAGCATTTTTTCCTGTGTCTGTTGCCTGCATAAATGTCTTCTTTTGAGAAGTGTCTGTTCATATCCTTTGCCCACTTTTTTTTTTTTTTTTTTTTTTGAGACGGAGTCTCACTCTGTTGCCCAGGCTGGAGTGCAGTGGCACTATCTAGGCTCACTGCAAGCTCAGCCTCCCGGGTTCATGCCATTCTCCTGCCTCAGCCTCCCGAGTAACTGGGACTACAGGTGCCTGCCACTGCACCCGGCTAATTTTTTGTATTTTTAGTAGAGAGGGGGTTTCACCATGTTAGCCAGGATGGTCTCAATCTCCTGATCTCGTGATCCACCTGCCTCGGCCTCTCAAAGTGTTGGGATTACAGGTGTGAGCCACCGTGCCCAGCCCCACTTTTTGATGGGGTTTTTGTTTTTTTTCTTCTTGTAAATTTAAGTTCTTTGTAGATTCTAGATATTAGCCCTTTGTCAGATGGGTAGATTGCAAAAATTTTCTCCCATTCTGTAGGTTGCCTGTTCACTCTGATGGTAGTTTCTTTTGCTGTGCAGAAGCTCTTTAGTTTAATTAAACTCCATTTGTCTATTTTGGCTTTTGCTGCCATTGTTTTTGGTGTTTTAGTCATAAAGTCCTTGCCCATGCCTATGTCCTGAATGGTATTGCCTAGGTTTTCTTCTAGGGTTTTTATGGTTTTAGGTCTAATATTTAAGTCTTTAATCCATCTTGAATTGATTCTTGTATAAGGTGTAAGGAAGGGATCCAGTTTCAGCTTTCTACATATGGCTAGCCAGTTTTCCCAGCACCATTTATTAAATAGGGAATCATTTCCCCATTTCTTATTTCTGTCAGGTTTGTCAAAGATCAGATGGTTGTAAATATGTGGTGTTATTTCTGAGACCTCTGTTCTGTTCCATTGGTCTATATCTCTGTTTTGGTACCAGTACCATGCTGTTTTGGTTACTGTAGCCTTGTAGTATAGTTTGAAGTCAGGTAGTGTGATGCCTACAGCTTTGTTCTTTTGGCTTAGGATTGACTTGGCAATGCATGCTCTTTTTTGGTTTCATATGAACATTAAAGTAGTTTTTTCTAATTCTGTGAAGAAAGTCATTGGTAGCTCGAATGGGGATGGCATTGAATCTATAAATTACCTTGGGCAGTATGGCCATTTTCACAATATTACTTCTTCCTACCCATGAGCATGGAATGTTCTTCCATTTGTTTGTGTCCTCTTTTATTTCATTAAGCAGTGGTTTGTAGTTCTCCTTGAAGAGGTCCTTCACATCCCTTGTAAGTTGGATTCCTAGGTATTTTATTATCTTTGTAGCAATTGTGAATGGGAGTTCACTCATGATTTGGCTCTCTGTTAGAATCCCACATAATAGTAATGGGAGACTTTAACACCCCACTGTCAGTATTAGACAGATCAATGAGACAGAAGGTTAACAAGGATACCCAGGACTTGAACACAGCTCTGCACCAAGCAGACTTAATAGACATCTACAGAACTGTCTACCGCAAATCAACAGAATATACATTCTTCTCAGCACCACATCACACCAAAATTGACCACATAGTTGGAAGTAAAGCACCCCTCAGCAAATGTAAAAGAAAAGAAATCACAACAACCTGTCTCTCAGACCACACTGCAATCAAATTAGAACTCAGGATTAAGAAACTCACTCAAAACTGCATAACTACATAGCAACTGAACAATTTGCTCCTGAATGACTACTGGGTAAATAACTAAATGAAGGCAGAAATAAAGATGTTATTTGAAACCAAGGAGAACAAAGACACAACATACCAGAATCTCTGGGACACATTTAAAGAGGTGTGTAGAGGGAAATTTATAGCACTAAATGCCCACAAGAGAAAGCAGGAAAGATCTAAAATCGGCACCCTGACATCACAATTAAAAAAACTAGAGAAGGAAGAGCAAACAAATTCAAAAGCTAGCAGAAGGCAAGAAATAACTAAGATCAGAGCAGAACTGAAGGAGACAGAGACACAAAAAAACCCTTCAAAAAATCAATGAATCCAGGAGCTGGTTTTTTAAAAAGATCAATAAAATGATAGACCGCTAGCAAGACTAATAGAAAAGAGAGAAGACTCAATAGACGCAATAAAAAATGATAAAGAAGATATAACCATCGATCCCACAGAAGTACAAACTACCATCAGAGTACTGCAAACACCTCTGTGCAAATGAACTAGAAAATCTAGAAGAAATGGATAAATTCCTGGATAGATACAACCTTCCAAGACTAAACCAGGAAAAAGTCTAATCTCTGAATAGACCAATAACAGGCTCTGAAATTGAGGCAATAATTAATAGCCTACCAACCAAAAAAAGTCCAGGACCAGACGGATTCACAGCCGAATTCTAACAGAGGTACAAAGAGGAGCTGGTACCATTCCTTTTGAAACTATTCCAATCAATAGAAAAAGAGGGAATCCTCCCTAACTCATTTTATGAGGCCAGAATCATCCTGATACCAAAGCCTGGCAGAGACACAACAAAAAAAGAGAATTTCAGACCAATATCCCTGATGAACATCAGTGCAAAAATCCTCAATAAAATACTGGCAAACAGAATCCAGCAGTACATCAAAAAGCTTATCCACCACAATCAAGTCAGCATCATCCCTGGGATGCAAGGCTGGTTCAACATATGCAAATCAATAAACATAATCCATCACATAAACAGAACCAATGACAAAAACCACATGATTATCTCAATACATGCAGGAAAGGCCTTCGACAAAATTAAACAGCCCTTCATGCTAAAAACTCTCAATAAACTAGGTATTGATGGAACGTATTTCAAAATAATAGGAGCTATTTATGACAAACCCACAGCCAATGTCATACTGAATGGGCAAAAACTGGAAGCATTCCCTTTGAAAACTGGCACAAGACAGGGATGCCCCCTCTCACCACTCCTATTCAACATAGTGTTGGAAATTCTGGCCAGGGCAATCTGGCAAGAGAAAGAAATAAAGGGTATTCATTTAGGAAAAGAGGAAGTCAAATTGATCCTGTTTGGAGATGACATGATTGTATATTTAGAAAACCCCATAGTCTTAGCCCAAAATCTCCTTAAGCTGATAAGCAACTTCAGCAAAGTCTCAGGATACAAAATCAATGTGCAAAAATCACAAGCATTCGTATACACCAATAACAGATTTTTTTTACAGTTAATTTTGCCTACCAGTTAATCTGAAACTTATTTGGGATCCTTTTCAAAGATAATTTTCCTAGGCATATTTTCATGTGTTATACTTGAACAAAATCTTAATGCTCTAAATTTAATATTTTTGCTTCACTCAGTATCAAATACAAGGTTCTTTTCATTATCCTAAATCATAACTCTTTATGTTTCAGCTGATTATATTATATGATGTCTAATAGGGAAGTTCTGTATCTGTCACCATTTAGGTGTGTGACTTTCAGTAAGACATTTACCTTCTCAGGATTTTGGTTCCATCATTTGTAAAATAAGAAAAATAAACAGTATTTCCACTGATATCTCTCAAGACCTAAAATTTTATGATTTTACCTAACGAGTGTCTTGTAAAATAGAAAGGGTGCATTCAAGTATAGCCAAACACAGAAATAGGATATTAAATATTATGAAGGGTGATAGACTGAGAGTCACAAGATACGTTGTCTAATTTCAGCTGTTTTGGTGTACATTTTCAGGAAAGATGTTTATTCCTTTTAGAGCCTCCATTTCTTCCAATTTAAAGTAAATGGAATTATTTAAAATATGTTAATCTAAGCAGGTTAGAAATGTCTTTGGAAATGTGGAAAAAATAACTTCATAGCATTGAGTGCTTCAGTGATCATTATGGAATGTTTGATGGATAAATGAAACAGATGAACAATAGATGGGAAAACATCTTTCAACACTTTAAGGATTGAGTTCATATTTCAGCAAACAGCATTGCCAATTGGATTGTACTTTCTCTAGGTTTTCATATTTACTGTAAATATGTTTCTTCAGCCTTGTGACAAATTGGCCAAATATAAAAAAGAATAAATGAAATCTAGTGGTCAGATTATGTCATGTCTGTCAGAAAAGCTATTACCAATTATGAAATTAAAAATTCATAATGCATAGGTTTCTTCCAGTTACTCAAGGGAAAAGATATAAATACAAATCAGATAAATTATCCAAATGGATGTTTATTCTATTTTTTTGCCTTGTCACCATTAAAAACAACCTTAAACGTCTTATGTGCTCCTCATTAAAATCCTAACCTTGAGTAGTACCTTCTGTGTAGTTCCAAGGGGAGAATCTCAGTGTCATTGCTCTATCAGTGATGTCAGGCAAGTCACCTGCTGTGGTGGAGCTGACTCTTCCCCCTCTTTTTCTCTCATCAAAGGGGTAGTTCAGTTAAAAGCCCTTAAAATAGAGTAAATATGATCAAGTGGAAGAAAGTTTGGTGCTTATGCTGTATTAGAGTTTCTTCTTTCTCACTTTCTTTTTCCTAGCTCTGAGATTTTATTTCCGAAATTATTTTCCTTATTTTTCATCTACCCATGTGAAGTAAGGGGAAGAAGACTGGAAAAACCATGTAATGCCTGTGTTTTTTTATTCCTTTGTTTTACCTTGTACATGACCTTTTCCTTAATCAGCATGAGACCCATTGTTTTGTATGGTTAGTGGATTGGGGATAGAAACTAGAATTTATTGCAGGAAAAATGCAAAAAGAAAGACATAATTCATTTTTAGTTTCAGACACCCAAAATAGGATTTTCAAAACTCCAAGAAAATTGGCTTGGATTCCATGATTGTATGAATACAACTTCTCATCTATTATATCAATAAATAGACTTGAGACAAAATTTTATGTAAGGAAGGTTGTGGTCAAAGAGAAAATAAAATCATGGTTTCAATGGATTGAGAAAATAGAAAAACTGGTTAGATGTTGGGATTATCACTATTTGGGCTAAATTGTAGGATAATGGTTTCTAAAAACTTATAGATTGTTAAGAGTGAGTTGAAAAGCACAGTTCTCTGCATTTTCTGTGGAAAGCCACAACCTCCTGGCAAAGCCCTGGCTGGGAGTCCTTCCCATCTCTGCAGGAACGTAGTAGTATTAGAGGAAGGCAGCTATGCAAGAGACTCTGGAGCCCTGCTCTTGCTTGCCCAGGGTTAGTGTGTGGTGCAGATCCCAAAGCACTGCAAACCCCACTGATAAATGTAGAGGAGTGCAGAGACGGCTGGTGGGGAAGCAGAGACCTGAGGTTGCAGCAAAGGGAGAAAAACAGCCACAGTATTTAGAAACAAATACTCTTGCATCAGGGCAAGTTTCTCCCAAAGGCCAGCTGGGGCCATTCACACCAATGCACCCCCAGGAGCTCTGTCGCAGAGCATCCTGAAAACACCACAGACAGTTGAGGCCTCCACCCCAACTAGAGCTGCAAATTCACATTAGCCACATCCAGGATGAATTTAGCTTTTGTGTTGCCTGAAACTTAAAGATTTTTGGAGTATTTTTAGAAAAATAAGAACATTAGGGGTAAAAAATCAGGAATGAAAATGAACACATATTCTGAATGAAAAAACTAATTTACAAAAAAATTAAGTTTCAAAAGTTGTCAAAAGTCTTTAGAAAATAGAGGGGGAATGGATATAACTAACTATTATAATTAGCTGCCTGATTCAACCCTATATTATATTTTCTCTCTACATTATTGGATGCTTACATTTTAATTGCCTCATCATGATTTTGGAATACCCCTCTACAGAGAGAATAAAAAAGAAACTGTCTTTTCTCTGGCAAGGTTAATAGAAATTTTTAATGAAATTATCAATTTAAAATTCTTAAACTATCAGCTTAGGAAAAGTTTCTTTCAGCTTCACAACTTATAATTAGTAATGCCATGTGCATTTTTACCATTGCTGTCAAGTCTGGAAAGCCCTCTGAAGCTTCTGTCCTATGTGAGCTTTAAAATTTCAGGACATTTCAAGTTTCCTTAAATACTCTTTACACTGACTACATTATTCCTAGAAGCCTTTCAAGATTGCCAGCAATAATTTAACTTACACAGCAGTGACTGCAAACTACAAAAATATTACTCCAAACTTACACTGCATATATTCTCAGCTAAATATCCCCATAGGCTAATTGCAGAATTTCCCATGGCCACTCCAGTGCTACTAAACAAAAGGGAGACTATGACAGAGAGGAAATCAGAGTGGAAATGGACAGTCATTTTCATTGGTTGAAGTTAATATATATTAATTTTGCAAATTTTATAAAGCTGTATCAGCTTGTGAAGAGATTCCAGAGTCCCTGCAAAGAGAGATTTCGAGACTTAAACTTATGTGATTTTCCCAGTCACTCCAGGTCTGTCTTGGAGAGGAGCCCCCAAATTTGGAGAGGAGCAAAAGAACAGGGCATTCTGAGAGAACTGAATTATCTAAAAGAGAAACGTTTAAAAGACTTCCAATTTATTCTAGTGGACCAGTGTTATATTGGAATGAATGTGTTCTTTGCTACTTGTTTCCACTACTCTCCCCCTCCTAGCTGCCCCAGAGGTAGGGGATTGGGTGAACATCATATCTGTACATTGAAAATAAACAGCTGTGTTTTCTTTGTGCTTCTGAATATTATATGAATAAATGTGGGACTCTATTACACATATTTTGCAAGTTAATATTTACTTTTAATGTGATCACAATATTTAGTTGTATTCACACTTTTTGAATTTTCTGATTTCCTTTTTGTATTTGTTACTATGAGACCTGTAGCATAAAGGCTTTAAATTGCTCTATCAAAATTGCTTGATATAATTCTAATGTGAATGTCAAAGGTTGGTGCCCAATAACACATCAGGAGTGTGATGAGAACTGGATTCCAGGTGCAAAATTCTAATAGTTCATTGTCCTTTGCAACTACTCCATCTTCTTTCCTCCCCAAACTCATGAGCAGATCGAGGTAAATTCATGATGTAGACCAAGTTGTTTCTCCAACTTCTTTTTGCTACCCTGAACTTATCTGTGTTGTAGACTTGACAGCTAAGTTAGACTGCAAAATATACAGATGAACTAGTAAAATCACATTGATTAATCCTGGTAAGTTTTCAAGTTTGGTTGCTGACTTAGCTTATTCCCTTCATTATGAACATATAAGGAGGACAGGAGAAGAGGTCAATAGCATTATACGGATGGATTTAATTAATAAGTGTTGAGTATCACATATACGATCTTATTTACTGAGCACCTACTTTCCCCAGTGATAACAGAGCAGAAAATAAAATTGGAAAACATTTAGTTTTGTTTGGGAAGGGTGTGATGTCCAGGCAAGGCCTTCTAGAGCAGGTATTATCTAGGTTGAGATTTGAAGTGGAGGAATTAGGTAGTAGGATAATAGGTGATTCAAGGCAAATGGAATAGCATTTCAAAAGTGTGGGGGTGGGAACATTCACATTTTCAGTTGAGAAAGAAAACTTGAGCTGCAAGGTGGACATTAGATTGAAGGGGGTGATTGCAAAACAATTGGAAATGGACTTTTTTTTACTGAGGAAGGTGTCCTTAGTGGTTGGTGGAAAGGGTTAGTCCTTCTCACTCCATAGAGACTTGAATACTTGATTAAATAAGGAGAGAGCAGAGTAACAGTTTTATCTTGCCACTTGATTACCATAATTCTCCTCTAAACTCGAAATCTCCTGTTTGTATACATTCAGACTGAAAAAAAAATGGTTAGGTTTTGTTCATAAACTCTAATTTCCCTTGACCTTGGTGATTTACATAGTTTCTATAGCATTTAAACAGGTTAATACTTTTCAGAAACTAACGTGGAAAAAAGCCAATCTTAGGTAGACACTTTCATATGTTATCTCATATAATCCTTACAAAAGGACGCTGAATCATCGTGGGTCTTTTCTAGATTAAAAAAAGAGGCTTAAAGAGCTTGAGCTTGAGGTTAAACTAACACATAGAAGAAGAGAGAATCTCAACTCAGGTTATCCACATTAACCTGTCTAATAAAGAAAAATGTAAATTTTGGACAAAGTTTAATTTAGTTCAGTACCACAAAGCAAGCCCCTAATACTTTTTTAGTGTTTCAAATGCATGTGCTTATGAACTAAAGAGCATTCATAATAAATTTTTAGTTTAATAATTTTCAAAATGTTTACATTTTGACTGCACAATCTCAAATTCAAAAGAAATATTAACTAGGGAAAATGCATTATGTATACAAGGCTGCATCCCAAATTTCCAGTTATTTTGATGTGGTATGTACTGTGTCTTCAGAACAATCAATTAGACTCTTCCCTCCTGATGTGAATATCTGAATACAAATTAAAAATGAGAAGCATGTATACAACATCAGAATATAGATCAAAACCATTCCCCAGGTTAGTTTATAATGTTCCATTTAGGACATGATTTTAATCAGAGAAAAAATTACACGTACTCATAATAAAAATGACAAATACCTGCATCACTTAGGAAAAACATAATCTATAGATTAGGAGATATGTTGGAGATGGCTCAGATAAATGATATAGTGTAATATTTAAAGGCACATATTAAGGAATCTCATATAATGTATGCTATTGTAATCCACTTCTTTGATCAATGGAGAAGTACATATTTCAAATAGAAATATAAGACTCAGCAGCCCGCTGTACATAAATCACCTGACCTCATGCCCGTCATGCAGTAGTCATAATAGTTAATTTCCTTCTTGTATAACAGATGGAGAAAGCATTTCAAAAATCGTCTAAAACCAAAGCAACCACCAAATGTGTTTATAAAGCAGAAGTTATAGATAGAATTATATTATGATGGAGATTATAGAATTCTATTGTGATGGAGATTATTAAAGTTTAGACATATTTTATATTAACTTTATTTTATTAAAGACTGCTTGAAACAATATTAAACATATACATTTGCCACCTTGTATATGTATATTGCTGCCTCTTATGTGTATTTGTTTTTACATGCCTCTGATTTGAAGGGTAGCTGAATTTAAAAGACTCTTTTTTTTTTAACTTTTGACTGTCTTTCAAGCCACTCAAAGATTTCAGTGAGTATTGATAGGCCCATCTGTTATATGATCCTGGGGAATTCACTTCCTCTGATTTTGTTTCTTCACCTGCACAGTGGTGGTATTATTACTTCCATGCTAATTAATTATGTGACACACTTAGCATGCTGACTAGTATAAAACAACCGTTCACTAAACGGCTGCCCTTAGTGCTTCAAATTGGTTCAGAAATAGTCTAGCGTGCATTTGAAATTTACCATATTCTTCTAAAACTATTGTTTTAACAATAAACTGCCGAGATTATGCCACCTATGTTGAATAAAACTAACCCTGACAGCCTAGCCACAATTGATTGGATCAGAATTAAAATTCATGATTCAAAGATAACCACCAGTATCTGCTCTGGAAAGAGGCCAATCCATGCTGATGTGGCCAAGATAAAACTCTGCCCAGCATCTGTCTGCATAGTGAATGGTGACAAAATAATCATTCTTAGGATCTATACTAAGTAAAGAGAAGGCAAGTCACTTGATCTCATCCTGCATAGTTTGATGCATATTTCACTCATCCAAACTGAGACCCGAATGCAGGATGACAGCATAGAGACATAAGACATTTTGGGGCACTCTTATAACGATTGTCCTGTACCAAACCCTAATCTCTTCTCTACCTTACAGCTTTTTGCAACATATTGGTATGTGGTACTTACGTAGTTAGGTCTCAAAGAAGAGACTTCAGACATGAAATGGGATTGGGTGGAACAAAATGGGGAACATGAGATATTCCCATTAATAGTGGAAACACATAATTTAGGTTTTGGTAGTAAATAAAAAATAAGGCTATCACCTGATTATGCTGTTGTTTCAGGTGACATACCCAACAAAATCAAGGCTTTGGGCCACAGAGTAGACATATTAGAATGCTTTGGAGAGATTATAATGTAAAAGAATAACAGGATACAGTAAAATTTTATGGTAACCCTATGTTACCTACATGAATACATTCTAATGATAGACAGCTAACAAAATCGAGGACCATTATCGTGTCAGATATGCCTACAGATTACCCAACAAACAACCTCTCCATTTTTACATTTTTAGGACATTTTTGGCCAAAGATTAAAATGTGAGATAACCATTTTGCCTGCTTTATCTGTGACTAGGTTATGGCCAGGCATCTTAACCCATTGTAGCTAAAGTCTGGTTTGGGATGTGAAGGGCTATCTGTTTGGGTTATGGGAAAGTTTCTTATCCACAATTATATAAATGCTTAATAACCCTTTCCTTAGAAGGAATGCTATATTGATTGTCATGATGCTTGAAACAGCAGTAACAATCTTCTGACTGTTAAGGGGCAAGCCTAAAGCTGTGCTGAGTATGATAGAAAAGGAAGATGGGAAGACATTTGTTCTTCAGTGATGCTGCTGAGCTCTTGGAGTAACACTGGGAGCTCCCTTACCCCAGACCTTGGTTGTATAAGGAAGCAAAGTCCCATTATGGAAGCTCATTTAGTTAAGTTTCAGACCTTTGTACTCAAAGGTATCCTAACTGGTACAACCATGTCACTCTGTGGAAGAAAACACTTTCAGCTTGAATTTAGTGCTGGCACTGCTGTACTCCAGGCAGTGCAATAGCATAGTGCATAGAGGGCCATGTACAGGTAAGTTGAATTCCCAGTTGCCTTAAATTTTCATGGCTAGGGCTCTGACTGGTAGAAATTTAGAATTTTGATCACTTAAGTATAAACTTTTAGAAGGCTTAAGTGAGCTTTATGGTTGAGATGTCTGACACATCAGGACATTTCTAATCATTTTTTTTTTACCACATAACCCCACCTACCACCCTATCTTCCTTTTTTTGCAGTTATAATTATCTTCCCAGTTATGAGACATATCCAGTAACTAGGGTGGAAGTTTGTCACTGACCTTAGAATCACTATGCAAAACCATACTCAGAAGGAGTAAAAATGTTTCCAGGATGAGTTGTATAAGCTGTCAGTATATTGACAGAAGCTAGAAGAGATGGAATGGACTTCGATTTTAAAGATGCTTTGACTAGGAGACAAGAGCACATATTTGGAGTAATTTGAAGTATGCTTCATTTGGGTTTTTCTTTTTTTTTAACTCATTGGAAATACACATTAAAGCACAATGGGCAGATCTGAAAAGTTTTAACAGGTTGCTGGTTTAAGCAATGATGTACAATTATACTAAGCCCTGGTTCATGACTACTGTGAAGAGCCAGAATTTGGCATAATTTGGGCAAAGAGATTCAATGGTTTGGGGAGAAAGGATTTATATAGTAGGTTTATTATTGAATCTAGCTGCTGGAGCCACGTTATGTTTCCTCCACAATGTTTCCAACCCGTTAGTGACTAGAAGGAGAGGCTTATAAAGGAAAGACTCTGAAGAGCTAAATGGGCCTCTTTTCCATTCTCCACGTGCAGGAAAGGCTATAATCACAACCTCTGTTGTTGATTATAGTGGAAATGGTCAGAGTCAGTAGACACAGGTAGTGACTATCAGCAAAAGCAAAAAGTGGAGATGGTAATCCAGTTTTGGGGAATGACAATGCTGGAGACATTTGGTTATGACTTACAAAGCATGAAAGAAAATTTAAAAGTATTCCTTAATATTCTATTTGATCTGTATGAGAGAAATTGCAATGACTGATAAAAGTGGGAGCTGTGATTCTCTCATACTAACAAGATATGACCTCAGCAGTGTAGACACACAGCCTTGGTTCAGGTTGCATGTGTGGCTCCATCTTCTACTTGTGGGATTTGGGGCCTCAGATTCTTCAGTTGTGAAAAGAAGATAAGAACACTACTCAAAACAGTTGTTGGGAGATTAGTGATAATGTGTAAAAAATACTCAGGAAATTTCTAGGAATAGTAAATATTAAGTTTTGTTATTATGATGTGGATACTTGGTCTCCTTGGTTACAATGAGACTAAAGATTGAAGGCCAGAAAATGAAGATCCCTTGATAAAGGCTACTATAATGGCTTTATACATACCTTGACTGTTTTACTTTGTCTTCTTCAAAAAGTCAAAAACTTATAAAAGAATATGATCATTCTATAGAGAATATTTTAGAAGTTTTCAGACATTTACCACACTGGCCCACTGGAAGCTAACACTGTTAAGCAATAAAGAATTGAGACTTAGCTTATCTCACAATAGATGGGACAAGTGGTTCATATTTTATGCGGTCATCATATCCCAAATTTAGGAGTATATACTTAGAAAGGATATTTAGTAATTAAAAATAAGATCAAGCTGGTAATTCCCTAACTATGTAGTAAATGATAATGAATGGAGTTAGGATGTTGATTATCAGGAGGATGCCATTGGTGCTCCTCCTATCTGTGAAATTTTTAATCAAAATAATATTCCTTCTCCCTCAAAATTCTTAAGATTTTAATCACCAGTGAAGATTTTCCAGACATGGTGATTCTATAAGCTCTCTTTTATTTCTCAAGTTTGATCTGGGTAAAACATATTGAAAGTTCTGGAATATTGCCTCACTTTATCCAAAATTTAATGTAAGTTCTTTCTAGAGGTGTTTAGAGACCTTTTTATGGAAGCTGACTAAATACCACACCTGTATATGGCAGGGGCAGATTTCTCTCATGAATTAGTCATGAAGAATATGGACCACATCTTCACCCCAGGACATGATGCTTCTCCATGAATGCTTGGCTGTATGGAACAGAAGGTGGTAAGAATTCTAAATTAAAAAAAAAAAAGATTAATAGAAGTTAGAAATAAAGCCTATGGGAATATATACCCAAGCAAAATTCTTATCAGTCTAAAGATACAGCATAAATTTAATTCCCTCCAAAGTTAAGGACGGCTTTTAGTCCTTTTAAACTAGAAGGTAGAATAACATTTAATTGACCCCTTATTTTGGAGTTATCTTATTTTTCTTTGTAGAAATGCTTCACTGCTTAACAATTTATTTTGGCTGTTCTCCTGTACTTCACTGTACATACTTTATAGAACCACTGAAGAATTTTAAGTTGGTTCAGAATGAAGTATGAGCTGTCCTTCCACTTATTCCCCCAAGTATTGCTCATTTTCAGAGGCCTGAAGTCTTGAACAGAGCTTAATTCCCAAGTGGTAAAATCCCAAAGGACTTCCAGTTGTGTTCCCTAAAGTTTAGGCACAAAGTTAGACATCTTGCAGCAGAATGACACTTTCCTTCTGAGGATGAATATTTGACTTACCACAAGCCTCTAGAAAACAAATGCCTAGTCATGAGATACAAGTGATCCCAAGACATGGGTTGACCATGGTGATCCACCAAACCACAAGTTCGAATATGACTAGATGAAGTCCACCGTTAAATGGAAGTGGTCTGTTTAGGATTGAGACTCTCGATACATTCAGTGAACAAATTCTCCCTATATATTCATTGCCTGTATAGGGATCATATTGCCATTCTTCTCTCAACTTATGTCTGTGGATTTGTAGAATATTCTTTCTATTCAACTTAAAGAGGATTGAAATCTTAAGGGATATTTCTAGGGAATTCTGCAAAGCAGGCTAGCACTATACACAAATGTATTCCTCTAGCATTAGAGCACTCATAAGAATAATCCTGAAAGGTAATGGAGTAAGGAAATCTTTCCACTCAGCAGAACTTCAAGGAGGACATTTTGTAGTTTGCTGTGCCTGAAAGGAAGCCTAGATTGAGACCCACATTTACTTTGATTTGGAGACAGTGGCAGACAGTTAGCTAACTTGTCAAAGGCTTAGAAGTATAGTTGGAGGGTTTGTGTAGGGTTTTAGATAAGAACAATATGGATTATGCTTTTAAGAGAAAACCCAGAGACTAGTCATTTCAATGGAACATTGTTAACATTTGAATTGATCAGATGACCCACATTTGGCAGTACTTTTTTTCCTCAGCTAGCTCATTTCCTTGCAGTGAACTCAATAAATAGTGATGAAGATGAACAGGGACTATGATTGTGTCTAATTACTTGTTCTCTTATTACTATGGTAATTCTGTCTACAGCCAAATTGGAGGGCAAAATTTATTAAAGACAGCTTTGAATTGTTGATAGAGTACCATACTTTATTGAAAAATAGCTGCTGATGGCATGTTGATTACATTAGATTTTGTAGCATTGCTATGACACTTATTTACCCTCACTGGAAAATAGTATTTGTTTCCTTAGGTTTTGGGGGAACAGGTAGTATTTGTTAGATGAATAAGTTCTTTAGTGGTGATTTGTGAGATTTTTGGTGTACCTATCACTCACACAGTATACACTGAGCCCAATTTGTAGTCATTTATCCCTCACCCCCTTCCCACCCTTTCCTCCTGAGTCTGCAAAATCCATTGTGTAATTCTTATGCATTTGCATCCTCATAGCTTAGCTATCACTTATGCTTGAGAATATACGATGTTTGGTTCTCCATTCCTGAGTTACTTCACTTAGAATAATAGACTCCAATCCCATCCAGGTTGCTACGAATCCCAATAATTCATTCCTTTTTATGGCTAAGAAGTATTCCATCTTTTATATATGTCACAGTTTCTTTATCTGCTCACTGATTGATGGGTTTTGGGGTTGGTTCCATATTTTTGCAACTGTGAATTGTGATGCTATAAACATACGGGTACGAATATCTTTTTTGTATGACGACTTATTTTCCTCTGAGTAGATACCCAGTAGTGGGATTGCTGGATCAAATGGTAGTCTACTTTTAGTTCCTTAAGGAATCTCCACACTGTTTTCCACAGTGATTGTACTAGTTTACATTACCACCAGCAGTGTAGATGTGTTTTCTGTTCACTGCATCCATGCCAACATCTATTTTTTTTTATTGTTTTGGTTATGTCCATTCTTGGGGGAAGAAAGGTGGTATCACACCCTGGTTTTGATTTGTATTTCCCTAATCATTAGTGATGTTGAGAATTTTTTCATATGTTTATTGGCCATTTTTATATTTTCTTTTGAGAATTGTCTATTCATGTCCTTAGTCCACTTTTTGATGAAATTGTTTTATTCTTGAAAATTTGCTTGAGCTCGTTGTAGATTCTGGATATTATTCCTTTGTCAGAGGTATAGATGTGAAGATTTTCTCCCACTCTGTGGGTTACCTGTTTATTCTCCTGATTGTTCCTTTTGCCTTGCAAAAGCTCTTTAGTTAATTAAGTCCCACCTATTTATCTTTGTTTTTATTGCATTTGCTTCTGGGATCTTGGTCATGAAATCCTTGCCTAAGTCAATGTCTAGAAGGGTTTTCTAATGTTGTCTTCTAGAATTTTTATAGTCTCAGGTCTTAGATTTAAGTCCCTGATCCATCTTGAATTGGTTTTTGTATAAGGTGAGAGATGAGAATCCAGTTTCACTCTCCTATATGTGGCTTGCCAACTATACCAGCACCATTTGTTGAATAGGGTGTCCTTTCCCCACTTTATGTTTTTGTTTGCATTGTCAAAGATCATTTGGATGTAAGTATTTGGGTTTATTTCTGGGTTCTCTATTCTGTTCCATTGGTCTATGTGCCTATTTTTATACCAGTACCATGCTGTTTTGATGACTATGGCCTTATAGTATTTTCTTAAGGATTTTAGCATCTATGTTCATCAGGGATATTGGTCTGTAGTTTTCTTTTTTGGTTATATCCTTTCTGGTTTTGGTATTAGGGTGATGCTTGCTGGCTTCATAGAATGATTTAGGGAAATTTCCCTCTTTCTCTATCTTGTGGAATAGTGTCAATAATTCTTCCTGGAATGTCTGGTAGAATCCTGCTTTGAACCCATCTGATCCTGGAGTTTTTTTGTTGGCAATTTTTTTAATTACCATTTCAATTATTGGTCTGTTCAGGATATCTAATTCTTCCTGATTTAAGCTAGGAGGGTTGTATCTTGCCAGAAATTTATTCATTTCCTCTAGGTTTTTTAGTTTATGTGCATAAAGATGTTCATAGTAGCCTTGAATGATCTTTTGTATTTCTGAGGTATTGGTTATAATATCTCCTCTTTCATTTCTAATTGAGCTTATTTGCATTTTCTCTTTTCTTGGTTAATCTTGCTAATGGTCTATCAATTTTATATATCTTTTCAAAGAACCAGCTTTTTTTTTTTCATTTATCTTTTGTATTTCTTTTGTTTCAATTTCATTTAGTTCTGCTCTGATCTTGGCTATTTCCTTTATTCTGCTGGTTTTGAGTTTGGTTTGTTCTTGTTTCTCTAGTTCCTTGAAGTGCGATCTTACATTGTCTATATGTACTATTTTGGACTTTTCGATGTAGGAATTTAGGGCTATGAACTTTCCTCTTAGCCCTGCCTTTCCTGTATCCCAGGGGTTTTTATAGGTTGTGTCACTATTATCATTCCATTTGAAAAATTTTTAAATGTTCATGTTAATTTCATTGTTGACCCAATAATCACTTAGGAACAGATTATTTAATTTCCAGGTATTTGCATGGTTTTGAAAGTTCCTTTTGGAGTTGATTTCCAGTTTATTCTACTGTTGTCTGAGAGACTACCTGATATAATTTAAATTTTCCTAAATTTATTGAGACTTTTTTGTGGCCTATCATATGGTCTCTCTCGGAGAAACTTCCATGTTCACTGATGAATACATATTCTGCGTTTGTTGGGTCGAATATTCTGTAAATATCTGTTAAGCCCTTTTGTTCCAGGATATAGTTTAAATCCATTGTTTATTGTTTCTTTGTTGACTTTCTGTCTTGATGACCTGTCTAGTGCTATCAGTGGAGTATTCAAGCCCCCCACTATTATTGTGCTGCTGTCTATCTCATTTCTTAGGCAGTAGTAATTGTTTTTATAAATTTGAGAGCTCCAGTGTTAGGTGCATATATATTTAGGATTGTGATATTTTCCTGTTGGACAAGGCTTTTATTATTATATAATGTCCCTCTTTGTCTTTTTCTTTTTTTCTTTTTTGAGATGGAGTTTGGTTCTTGTTGCCCAGGCTGGAGTGCAATGGCACGATTTCGGCTCACTGCAACCTCCGCCTCCCAGGTTCAAGCAATTCTCCTGCCACAGCCAACCAAGTAGCTGGGATTTCAGGCATGAACCAACACACCTGGCTAATTTTCTATTTTTAGTCAACATGGGGTTTCACCATGTTGGTCACCCTGGTCTTGAACTCATGACCTCAAGTTATCCACCTGCCTCAGCCTCCCAAAGTGCTGGGATTACAGGTGTGAGTCACTGCACCTGGCCCCCTCTTTGTCTTTTTTAACTGCTGCTGGTTTAAAGTTTGTTTCCTCTGATATAAGAATAGCAACTCCTGCTTGCCTTTGGTGACCACTTGCATAGAATGTCTTTTTTCACCCCTTTACCTTAAGTTTAAGTGATTCCTTAGGAGTTAGGTGAGTCTCTTGAATGCAGCAGATAGCTGGTTGGTGAATTCTTATCCATGATGCAATGCTGTATATTTTAAGTAGAGCATTTAGACCATTTACATTCAACATTAGTATTCAGATGTGAGGTACCGTTCCATTCATCATGTTATTTGTTGTCTGTATACCTTGTTTTTTTATTATTGTATTTTTGTTTTATAGATCCTGTGAGATTTATGCTTTAAAGAGGTTCTGTTTTGATGTGTTTCCAGGTTTTGTTTCAAGGCTTAGAGCTCCTTTCAGCAGTTCTTGTAGTGCTGGCTTGGTAATGGCATATTCTCTCAGCATTTGTTGGTCTGTGAAAGATTGTATCTTTCCTTCATTTATGAAGCTTTGTTTCACTGGATACAAAATTCTTGGCTGATAATTGTTTTGTTTAAGGGAGCTGAAGGTAAAGCCCCAATCCCTTCTAGCTTGAAGGTTTCTGATGAGAAATTTGCTGTTAATTTGATAGGTTTTCTTTTATAGGTTACCTGGTGCTTTTGTCTCACAGCTCTTAAGATTCTTTCCTTTATGTTGACTTCAGATAACCTGATGATAATGTGCCTAGGCAATGATATTTTTGTGATGAATTTCCCAGATGTTCTTTGAGCTTGTTGTATTTGGATATCTAGGTCTCTAGCAAGGCCAGGGAAGTTTTTGTTGATTATTCCCCCAAATATGTTTTCCAAACTTTTATATTTCTTTTCCTCAGGAATACCAATTATTCTTAGGTTTGGTCACTTAACATAATCTCAAATTTCTTGGAGGCTTTGTTCATTCTTTCTTATTCTTCATTTCTAAATTTGCTTCCTGTGGCCATGTTGCATTTGCCTATGACATAGACTTATTCTCTCATGTACCACTAAGTTCTTCCATCAATGCAATTTCTGTTTGTAGAACTCATTTCACAGAAAAGAAGTAAAGCAATCAGCTGACGCTTGTGAAAGGAACTACTCCTATTATTTTCATACCATGGATAAGTAGTCAGCCTTATACAATGATAACTTGACCTATTGAAAACTTATTTGCACTTTCCCTCAATTAACCATACTAGACTGAAGATCTGCCTTGTCTTATTTTGTGTGGTATATGATCTGTGACAATAATTTATATAGAATGCTGCCTCTTCCATAGCTAAATGCATAGGTCTAGAAAATGAGGAGGAGAAAGAGTAGTAGCTTTTAAAATCTTACCTGATATTCCGCTTTTGGAATAATTCTATTTTAATCCCTTCATTCTGAGACCTTAGGCATGAAAGTGACAGTATCCAAGGGAGGCAGACATATTTTATATAAAATATGAAAAAGATTTTATCTTCCATACATATTTAATGAAATGATGTTTTTCTTTGCTTGAGAGAGAAAAAGAATGCTCATTCAGAGGAAAGCCAGGCAAACATTTTAACTTGCAAATGCCATCTGCACAATAAATTAATTTTTCCTTATATCTTAGGCTAAATTGAAATTAATCTCAGCAAAGGGAAAAACCTCACCTGAATGTAAAAACATAGTCTATTAAGTTTTTTCAGAAGTATTTTTTCAGGTATTTAATTTCCTTTTCTTAGGAGTCAAGATGTGTGAAGCAGTTATCTAGGCACCATGAAAGAGATAAGGACAAATAAGACATGGCCTCTCTTGTGAAAGGAGTTTTCAATGTCCTGAATCATGATTGATTAATTAGGTAGTTCATGTGAGCTTTACTAGTGTTATTGTTTCTAAGCTGTGAGAAATGAAACTACAGATAATTTCTTCCTTCCTAGAGGAGCAACTAATGACTAACACCTTTTATTTTCTTTGCTGTATGAAAGTTTTTGTTTTTAACCTGGTTTATTTATTTGTATCTTTGTATGGAAAGTAAGTATCAAGTCTTAAAGTACATGTCTGTAGGTAGTGCTTTCTGATGTTGATAAAAACCATACTAAAATAGGGATAATAAATAGAAATAAATATAATTGAAATTCTAACAAAAAGCTTCATTCCATTAAACGGTAAACAGGCTCTGAAAGGTGTATTTCACTTATTTATTTGGTCTAATCTTTTTGTTTTGTGAGATAAAATCTTGAGAACCTGAGTGGATTAACAATTAGCTTTGGGTCAGATTGATATAATAGAATGAGAACGAATATGTCAATTAAGAATATGTACTTTAATAGCAATTATCTCAGTGGCAGGATTAAGGATGATTTTTAGGTTGTGATTTCTATTTAAAATCTCTTCTAGCTTAAGCACATTAATTTTTTAATAAAAATACACTATTATAAAACAAGATTTACAATTTCAAAAAAGTATAGTGAACATATCTTTTTCTTTTTTCTTAAAAAATTATCTCAAGAAAAGGAGAACAAAGAACAGAAATATGAATTCTGGATTCAATGAAGCCAGGGGAATTTTATAACCCTCTTATCCCAATGCATGATGATGCAAGGCAGATGGGAGAAGATAAATATTTACCAATGTTCTTGCAATTGTTGGGGTGGTTTGGTGAGAATCATGGCAATCTGCTCTATGGATCCCCAGAAAGGCCCAGGAAGTTGGTGTAATATTCAGTATAAAATTTGTGAATGTTTGGGGGCTAGGAAATTCCATAAAAGACTTTATTAGGAATAGTTGTACCCTTTGGGTTTCCGCTGTAAACAAACATAGCTGACTCCCCTTGTTTAACCCCAAGGAGACTACGTGTTTAATCTCTGAAGAAAACTGACCAGAGAAGTTCTAAATATAAAGAAGGTAAGCACACAGGAAGTCAAGGAGCAAAGTGGACAGGGAGAAATTAGGTAAATGTGTGCATACAGAATAGTGTGAAAACTTCCTCTGTCTTTCAGAAGGTGGCTTTAAAACTGCTTGTGATAATACTGGAGAATCCTTCTCTGGAAAAGCTGAACAACCAAAGGAAACAGGATTTATAGATATTGACATAGGATATCCTTAGTGAAAAGGTAGCTGTTCACCCTGTTATCCTGCAGGGAAGCTTTCTAGTCCAGGAGCCATACCCACTGACAGAGCTACCAATTCAGTTTGGTGTCTCGATCTTAAATATATCCACACAGTCAAAAATCACCAGTCAAATGAGGAAATTCTTTAACACCAAAATAGCCACATAATAAGTAAACAGAGAAAATACTTAGGGAAAACAAAGAAAATGTAAGTCAAAGCAATTGTATATACTATCCTTAGAAAGGTAAGAGAAAATACAGCATTCATTTTAAAAAGCATAAAAAGGAAAATTACAAAAGAAAACTCTTTATGAATTAAAAATACGATATCTAAAATAAGAAATTTAGTATAGGAGATAAAAGACACAATCTAGGACCTCTTTAAGAAAATAGAAAAAAACAAAAGACAAAGATTAGAACAATAACACAGGCCCATACATGACTCCTGACTGGCAGCTCAAAGGAACATGAAAAAAGGAATCTCCAGGTATCCCTTGGCCAGAGGAAGGGGGAACTATTTGTTTTTAATCTCTTTATGCCCAAAGCTTGCCTCCTTTTCTCACTTTTCTATACTGGTACTGAGAACTCCCATTTTCTTAACTGAATATTCTGGCATGCATGAATCACAAAAATTAATCTTAACGCCAAATAGTAAATTTCTCTCAACTCTACATATTCAGGTTTTAGTCTGGGGGCATCAACAGTCAGAGGTTTGGAACTTCCCCCAAAAGTAATGATCAGATCTCTGTTTAATAGTGCATATTTATAGATGCCTATGGAAATATAACCAATTTCCTGTTTCAAAGGTGTCTGCCAGAACTCCAAATGAGGCTTTTCCAATGTCAACAATTTTACTATCTAATCCTAATCAGGCAACTTGCTATTTTAAATGCAAGCAAGCAGTTTTCTGTAATATCAATAATTATCTCTAAACCATTGGTAATGTTTTTTACAAACCCAATTCAATAAAAACAGAATCATAATTTTCAACTTAGAATAAAGGTACTGAGAAAATATAATTTTTAAATTTTATATATCACTAATCAATATTTCCCTGCCAACCCCCATGCATTGGGTAGTAAAAAAATTAGTTGTTAATCCTATCCAATTTAGAAAAAAGTTCATATAAAAAATTTAAAAGGTGGCTTTTTATAATGCTAGACTTTCTTCGAAATAATTCTAATCTGTCACATTTCTCATCTTCTACCCTTCATGATCAGCACTTTCACAAGATGACTCCTGAGCAGCTAGGAAGAAGTGTGTAGCTTTTATAGCCTTATGGGGGAGGGGAAAAGTAACAGTTATAGGGTTTTATGTATTCTGGCTCTTTGTCACATTACATTTTCTAAAAATGGCCTAAGATATAGCCGATCCCATAAAATGTTCTTACATATGACATTGACACATAGAAACGCCTCCATCAAAATGTGTCATCTGTGTTCCCTTTTCTTTAAACAGGGTATGCATTTGAAACTATTTCAACCTATAGAATGTGGTGGAGATGATGCCACGTGACTTCCACGGCTAGTTCATATAAGGCAAGAAGGCTTCCTCCTGGTTCTCCTGATGTATGTCCATAGAACCTAGCCACAATATGGTAAGAAAAATTAGGGCACATTCTTCAAAGGTCACATATAGGTTTTCCAAGTGACAGTCCAACTAGGGCCTCAGCTGACAGCTGACATCAGATGCCAGTCATAGGACTGAAGGAATCTTCAGAAGATTCCATCTCCATGTAGGCAAGCAGTCCTTTTCATGGCAAGAATAACACTGTCTTTAAGTGAAATTGCCATAATGCCAGTATTTGACTCCTACATACCAATGTTCCTGCAGAGAGGTCAAGAAACAGTACCTGTAGCATAGATAACCCCTCATAAACATGTTTCTCGAACCTCTCCAGTGGTCAGAGTTTCACAAGAGTGTCTACGACCTGAGCAGCTTTGTTTGTTTACTAAAAGAAGCTTGCTATAGAAAAGGTACTTTCTGGAGGGCAAGTTCAGGGATTCATTTTCTCTCAGTGGCCTTTAAGTCCCTGTTAAATGTTTCTCTGTGAGGGAAAAAAAAGAGAAAATTTCAGTCTCTAGCCTACAAGTGTTCCATCTGAGCCCTAAGAAAGATAGTACGAGCAATTGTCACTTCTGTGCCTTGTCTGAATTCCTAACACTCAGAAACTGTGGAAGCAAAAAAGAATAAAATACCTAGGAATAGAGGTAACTAAGGAGGTAACAGATCTCTACAAAGAGAACTGCAAACCACTGATCAAAGAATCAGAGATGACACAAACAAATGGAAAAACATTCCATGCTCATGGATAGAAAAAAATCGATACCATGAAAATGGTCACACTGCCCAAAGCAATTTGTAGATTCAATGTTCTTCCCATTAAACTACCAGTGACATTCTTCATAGAAATAGAACTATTTTAAAATTCATATGGAACTAAAAAGGAGTCTGTATAGCCAAGACAGTCCTAAGCAAAAAGAACAAAGCTGGAGGTATCTCACAATCCAACTTCAAACTATACTACAGAGCTACAGTAATAAAACAGCATGGTACTGATACAAGAATAGACACATAGAAAAATAGAACAGAATAGAGACATCAGAAATAATATTGCACGCCTACAACTATCTGATCTTTGACAAACCTGATAAAAACAAGCAATGGGGAAAGGATTCCCTATTTGATAAATGGTGCTGGGATAACTGGCTAGCCATATGCAGAAGATTGAAACTGGACCCTTTCCTTATACCATATATAAAAATTAAGATAGATTAAGACATTAGCTTAAAACCCCAGAAGACAACCTATGCAATACCATTCAGGACATAGGCAGAGGCAAAGATTTCATGTTGAAGATGAAACAAAAGCAAAAATTGATACACGGACTCTAAAGGACTGCTTCACAGCAAACAAAACTATCAGCAGAGTAAACAGAAAACCTACAGAATGGGAGGAAATTTTTGCAAACTATGCATCTGACAAAGGTCTAATATCCAGCATCTGTAAGGAACTTAAATTTACAAGAAAACAAAAAAGTCCCATTAAAAAGTAGGCAAAGGACATGAACAGACACTTATCAAAAGAAGACATACATGTGGCCAATAATCTTACGAAAAAAAGATCAACATCACTGATCATTAGAGAAATGCAAATCAAAACCACAATGAGATACCATCTCACACCAGTCAGTATGGCTATTATTAAAAAGTCAAAAAATAACAGATGCTGGTGAGGTTGTGGAGAAAAAGGAATGCTTATACACTGTTGGTGGGAATGCAAATTATTTCAACCACTGTGGAAGACTGTGGGGATTCCTCAAAGACCTAAAGACAGAAATACCATTCGACCCAGTGATCCTACTCCTCAGAATATACCCAAAGGAATATAAATTGTTCTATTATAAAGACACTACATGTGAATGTTCATTGCAGCACCATTCACAATAGCAAAGACATGGAGTCAACCCATATGTCCATCAATGATAAACTGGATAAAGAAAATGTGGTACATATACACCATGGAATACTATCCAGCCATAGAAAAGAATGAGATCATGTCCTTTGTAATGACATGGATAGAGCTGGAGGCCATTATCCTCAGCAAACTAACACAGGAACAGAAAACCAAATACCACATGTTTTCACTTACAAGTGGGAGCTAAAGAATGAGAACATGTGGACACCTAGAGGGGAACAACACACTGGGGCCTACTGGAGGGTGAAGCGTGGGAGGATGGAGAGGATCAGAAAAAATTACTGATGGGTACTAGGCTTAATACTTGGGTGATGAAATAATCTGTACAATAAATCCCCATGACACACATTTTACCTATGTAACAAACCTGCACATGTACCCTTGAACGTAAAGCTTTTTTTAATAAAGAAACTGTGGAAAATGGTGAATAATTATTATTTATACAATGAAGTGTAATTTCTGATATAGCAACAGAAAGTAGAAAATAGGCTTCCTTAGTTTAGTAGCTGCTTCTCCAAACAACACATGCATTGAAGTTTATGGCTGGTCATGGCACTGGGCAGTTTCCTAACCTACTCAGCCTCACTTGGTCTCCTTTGGATACTGCAGACACCCCCTGAGGGCTGGCTGTGACTTCCATTTAGCCCTATTCCTAATGAAAATATACATTTTCTAAGGGCTTTATCTGCTTGTTTCATATTGATCCTTTAAACAACCTCTATAACAGGTATTATTAATCCAACTTTAAATTGATAAAATAGGTTTACAGAGTCAGTGCATCAGGAGACTCCAGTAATAGGTGACATTGTGGGCATTTGACTCCAGATCGCCTGACCTTACATTTATTGCTTCTGCATCTGTTGCCAATTTGTAATACTTAATATATCAAAATACTGTATTGTGATATAGTAAGGTCCCTGCCACTTGCCTTTATTTTTTTCACAGATACAATTTCTTGTCAATAAATTTTCTCATCAATAAATTCTTACCAACTGGACTTTAACAGCTTAAGTAATGAGAGAAAAGCCTTAATAATGTGCATGATTAAAAATGGGTGCAGTCACGTATGTTTATTGCGGCACTATTCACAATAGCAAAGACTTGGAACCAACCCAAATGTCCAACAATGATAGACTGGATTAAGAAAATGTTGCACATATACACCATGGAATACTATGCAGCCATAAAAAATGATGAGTTCATGTCCTTTGTAGGGACATGGATGAAACTGGAAATCATCATTCTCAGTAAACTATCGCAAGGACAAAAAACCAAACACCGCATGTTCTCACTCATAGATGGGAATTGAACAATGAGAACACATGGACACAGGAAGGGGAACATCACACTCTGGGGACTGTTGTGGGGTGGGGGGAGGGGGGAGGGATAGCATTAGGAGATATACCTAATGCTAAATGACGAGTTGATGGGTGCAGCACACCAGCATGGCACATGTATACATATGTAACTAACCTGCACATTATGCACATATAACCTAAAACTTAAAGTATAATAATAATAATAATAAATTCAAAAAAATAATAATGGGTGCAGAATTTGCGCTTCTAAGAGTTGATCTCAAGAAAATAATGAGGAGTGTGTAAAAATATTTAGTTTAAGAATGTTTGAGGACTAAAACATCAACATTTCAAAAATAGTTTGATAGCTAAATCAATTATGATCCAATGTAGATATCAAAAATGAATGATGAGTGTCTTTGACAACATATCAATATGTTAAAAGGTTTATAAAACATTATATAGGAGTTAGATGAGAGGAAATAAAGAGTTGTTTAATGTATATAGAGTTTCAGTTTTGCAAGATGGTTCTGCAGACTGGTTGCACAAAAGTGTGAATGCATTTTAACACTACTGAACAGTACATTTTAAAATGGTTAAGATATTTTGTTATGTGCATTTTACTACAACTTAAAAATGTATATACTGCATTACATCAGTTTTGCTATGTATCTATATCTACATACATAAAATTCAGAGGTATGTCTGCCAAAATACTAGCAAATATTTTCTCTGACATTGAGAATATAGATTATATCTTCTTCTTCATTTTGGTTTTCTCTATTTCATATGACATATATTAGTTGTGTACTAATAAAACAACCATGGAGATATTTTAGAAAGTAAAAAAAAAATTTCTATGAAGAAAACAATTCTGTGTTTGAAGTCTCTAATTTGTTAGAAAGGTCTTCCTAAGTTATATTTGTGAGCATAAAGCTGGTTCTCAGTATTGCTTTGTTTTCCTTTTAGTGTCCCTAGAATCTATGGTGATGACTCCTCTTTCATTTCTGATGTTAGTAATTTGTAGCTTCTTTCTTTTGTGTTACTCTGTTTAGAAGTGTATCAGTTGTATTGATCTTTTCAGAACCAGCTAATTTTTTCGTTTTTCTCTATTTTTTCTTACCATTAATTTCTCTGATTTTTATTATTTCTTTGCTTCTGTTTGCTTTAGACTTCAAATGATCTTCTTTGTGTTTTTTCCTAAAGTGGAATCTTCGATATTTCTTTTTTTAAATATGTGAGTCTATAGATTTTTCTCCAAGCACTGCTTTTGCTGCATATGACAAATTTTGATACATTGTATTTTTATTTTCATTTAGTTCAAAATACTTTTTAATTTCTTTTGATACTTTCTTCACTCATGTGTTATTTAAAAGTAGGTTCTTTGTTCTACAAATACTTGGAAAATACACTAGCTTTCCTTTTGCTATTGATTTGGAATTAATTCCACTGGGTATGAAATACATACTTTGTAATATTTCAATTCTTTTGTATTTGTTAAGGTGAATTTTAAGGTCCAGGTTTTGGTAAATCTTAATGAATGTTCCACGCCAGCTTGAGAAGTATATGTATTCTGCTGTTATTAAATCAAATATTCTATAAATGTCAGATCAACTCAATTAACTGTTTTGTTCAAGTCAAATAAATCCTACTGATTTCAGCCTGTTTGATTTATCCATTACTGAAAGAGCAATTTTGAAATCTCCAACTATGAAAGTGGATTTGTCTATTTTTCTTTGCATGTTTTACCAGTTTTTGTGTCGCATTTTTTTTCTACCTTTTTTTTTTTTTTGAGACAAGGTCTCACTAAGTTGCTCAGGCTGGCTTCAAACTCTTGAGCTCAAGTAATTCTCCTGCCTCAACCTCCTGAGTAGCTGGGATTTCAGGTGTGTGCCACCACAGCTGTCTCACATGGTTTTAATGACCTACTGTTAAATGCACTTGTATTAAGAATTACTATGTCTTCTTGGAGAATTGACTCCTTTATCATTATGTAATACCCTTCTTTATCTCGGATAATTTTGCTTGTTCTGAAGTCTGCTGTGTCTGAAATTAATATAAGTATTTCAGCTTTCTTTTGTTAGTGTTAGAGTGCTAAATCTTTATCCACCCCTTTATTTTTACTATATCTGTATCATTATATTTAAGGTAAGTCTCCTGGAGTCAACAAATACTTGGGTCTTTTTGTTTGTTTGCTTACTTGTTTGTTTTTAATTCACTCAGACACTCTACATCTTTTAAGTGGTATGTTTGGATTACTCACATTTGGTATAATGATTGATATAGTTGGACTAATATCTACTATATTTGTGACTTTTTTCCATTTGTTTTGTTTCTATTTGTGTTTTTTTTTTTTTGTCTTTCACTATTTTTCTGCTTTCTCTGGTTTTAATTGAGTGTTTTATATGGTTATATTTTCTCTATTCTCTTAGTATATCAGTTATGCATGCTACTTAATAAAAAATTAATGGTTGCTCTACATTATACATTTTGAATGAATCTTAATCCACTTTCGAATAACACTATTCTGCTTCACATTTCATTCAGATATCTTTTAATAGAGTATTCCCAATTCCTCCTGGTCACTGCGGGCCTTACTGTCACTCATTTACTTAACCATGTGTCGAAATCACACAACACATTATTATTACTTTTATTATTATTACTATTACTCCTTTAAACAGTTATCTTTTAGACCAACTAAGAATAAGAAAAGCAAAATATTTTCTCTTATGTTCATTTCTTCTTCTCCAAAGTTCTTCCTTTCTTTATGTAGATCCTCATTTCTGACCTATATACTTCCTTCTCCCTGAAGCATCATTTCTTTTAACATTTCTTGCAAGGCAGGTCTGGTCTGCTTGTTTGTTTGTGTTTTCTGAGAAAGACTTTAGCTCTCCTTCATATAGATAATTTATCTGGATGGAGAATCCTATCCTGGTATGGTCTCCCGCCCCCTCCACCCCACATCTTAGGACTTTAAATATTTTATTCTACTCTCTTTCTGTGTGTATGGCTTCAGATGAAAGTCTGTTGAAATTCTTTTCCTCAATCCTCTATAAGTAGGTATCTCCCCACCTTCCACTCCACTCCACCCCACCCCTTGCCAGCTTCTTTCAATATTTTCTGTTATCTTTCGTGTTCTGCAATTTAACATGATGTGCCTAGGTGTAATTTCTGTGGGTGTGTTTATCCTGCTTATTATTCTCAGAGCTTCCTGCATCTGCTGTAATTCTTATCCTTGTTCCTCTGTAAGTAAAGTATTTTTCTCCTACCTTCTTTTAAGATTTTTACTTTGTCTTTGATTTACTGCCATTTGAATATAATATGCCTACCTACAGATTTTTGTGGTATTTGTCCTTCTTAATATTCTCTGAGCTTCTGAGATCTATGCTTTGATATCTGTAATTAATTTTGGAAAATTTTTGGCCAATATTACTTCAAACATTTCTTTGCCTCTGTTCTCTTCCTTCTCCTTCTGGTATTCCAATTATGTGTATTTATACCTTTTTTGATTGTCCTCCCATTCTTGGATATTCGGTTCTTTTTTTTTTTTTTTAATTTGTTTTTGGTTGTTGTTCTTTGCATTTCAATTTGGGAAATTTCTCTTGGTGTGTCCTTAACCTCACTCATTCTGCATCTATTTCCAGTCTACTGATAAGCCCTCCAAAGACATCTTAATTTCTCTTATTGTTTTGATTTGTAGTATTTCCTTTTGATTCTTAGTTTCCATCTCACTACTAAATTAGCCATCTCTTCACATATATTGACTATTTTTTCTTTAGAGGTCTTAAAATATTATAGTTATTTTAAATTCTCTGTGTGATAATTCCAAAATCTGTGTCATATCTGAGAATTCTTCTCTTTGCTTTGTCTTCTCTGCTTGTATTTTTTCTTGCCTTTTAGCATGTCTTTTAATTTTTCACTGATAACCACACATGATGTATTAGATAATAGGAATTGAGTAAATAGACTTTAGCATAAGGTTTTAAGTTGATCTGTCTAGGAGTTAGACTGTATTTAATGTTTGTTGTAGCTGCAAGTGCCAGGGTCTTCAAATTACTCTAGTGCCCTTGCTTTTTTCTCTCCTCCTGTCTTTGGAATTTTCTGAGAGCCTCTTCTTAAATACAGTCTGTGTCTTGCAGATCTTTCAGCTTTAATCCACTGTGATTGTATTGGAGCTCTTTTAATACAGTGGTAAGGTATAGGGAAGGGGAAGATTCTACAGCATAATCTTATAATTAAATCTCAGTTTGTTACTAGATCTGTGTCCATGGGTTGTAACTTTTACAAGTGTTTATTGTAAAAAACACACTTATAAAGAGTCAATACGAGGGGAAATGTCTTCCTTCCAGATGGGTAAGGATCTGATAAAGTATTTTCCCATGAAGAATACACCTTCATTACGGAGAATTCTCAGGATGCACTTCACAAAGATGACTTTTCCTCTCTCTTTCTCTCAGAGACACAAGGGAGTCTTTCTGGTTCTTTGCTCTGAGGACCTGGTGGGTTTCCTGGAGGTAAAATGCGTGAAAGTGTAGTGGTGCCTCTAAAACTGTGGCCCCAGGAGTTTCTTACTCTTACACTGGGTCAAACTCAGCCTCCAGCAATTTATCAAAATTACCATTGAAGTGTTCCCAGCAGTTTATAGTTCCTGATTTTCTGCTCCAAGTAAGCAGATATCTGCTGTGTCTCTCTGGGTATGCCTTTCTCTTTAGATTTTGTCCTACAACCTCCGTATCCTGTTGGGGCCAAAACGAGTTTTTGATTTTCAACTTTTAGCTTTTTCTAATGGTAAGATCAGAGCTGAAACTAGAGGTCTCCTGGTGATTTTTTTATAGATCATTTACTTATTTTGAATTTTAACTAATGCTTGCCTGTGTTTTACTTTCTATAGTTTCAAAAGGTTTGTTCTTGTCTGGGAAGTACACAATAGAAGTCTAATATTCTCTTTTTCCTTTGCTTTTTAAAAATCTTTTTCTTGTCTTTCAATAGGTTTTTGGGTAACATGTGATGTTTGGCTACATGGATAAATTATTTAGTGGTGATTTCTGAGATTTTGCTGCACCCATCATCCAAGCAGTGTACCCTGTACCCAATGTCCAGTCTTTTATGCCTCACCCCCCTCCCACTCTTGCCCCAAAGTCCCCAAAGTTCATTGTATCATTCTTATGCTTTTGCATCCTCATAGCTTAGCTCCCACTTACAAGTAAGGACATACAATGTTTGATTTTCCATTCCGGAGCAATGGTCTCCCCTTCCATGTAGGTTGCTGCAAATGCCACTATTTTGTTCTTCTTTATAGCTGAGTAGTATTCCATTTTATATGTGTATATATATAAACATACATACACATATATATTCATATATATATACACACACACACACCCCACATTTTCTTTATCAAACCCTTGTTGATTGATGGACATTTGAGCTCATTCCATATTTTTGCAATTGCAAGTTGTGCTGCTACAAACATTGTGTGCAAGTATCTCTTTCGTATAATGACTTATTTTTCTCTAGGTAGATATAGTAGTGGGATTGCTGGATCAAATGGTAGATCTACTTTTAGTTTTTTGGTTTTTTTTTTTTAAGGAATCTCCATACTGTTTTCCATAGTAATTGTACTAGTTTACATTCCCACCAGCAGTGTAAAAGTGTTACCTTTTTACCACATCCACACCAACATCTATTTTTTGATTTTTTGATTACGGCCATTCTTGCAGGAGTAAGGTGCTATCACATTGTGGTTTTGATTTGTATTTCCCTGGTAATTAATGATATTGAGAAGTTTTTCATGGTTTTTGTTTTTGGCCATTTGTATATCTTCTTTTTTAATTTTTTTTTTTTATTATACTTGAAGTCCTGGGATACATGTGCAGAACATGTAGGTTTGTTACATAGGTGTACACGTGCCATGGTGGTTTGCTATGCCCATCAACCCGTCATCTACATTAGGTGTTTCTCCTAATGTTATCCCTGCCCTAGCCACCCACCCCCAGACAGGCCCTGATGTGTGATGTTCCCCTCCCTGTGTCCATGTATTCTCATTGTTCAACTTCCACTTTAGAGTTAGAACCTGCAGTGTTTGGTTTTCTGTCCTTGTGATAGTTTGCTGAGAATGATGGTTTCCATCTTCATCTGTGTCTCTGCAAAGGACATGAATGCTTCCTTTTTTATGGCTGCATAGTATTCCATGGTGTATATGTACCACATTTTCTTTATCCAGCCTAACATTGATGGGCATTTGGGTTGGTTCCAAGTCTTTGCTATTGTGAACAGTGCTGCAATAAACATGCGTGTGCATGTGTCTTTATAGTAGAATGATTTATAATCCTTTGGGTATATACTTCTTTGAGAATTGTCTATTAATGTTCTTAGCCCACTTTTTGATGGTATTGTTTGGTTTTTTTCCTTGATAATTTGAGTTCCTTGTAGATTCTGAATATTAATCGTTTGTTAGATGCATAGTTTGTGAAGATTTTTACAAACCATTTACTCTGCTGATTATTTCTTTTGCTCTTTTTTTTCTGTTTACTCTGCTGATTATTTCTTTTTCTGTGTAGAAGATTTTCAGTTTAATTAAGTCCCATTTATTTACCTTTACTTTTGTTGCATTTGCTTTTGGGTTCTTGGTCATGAAGTCTTTGCCTAAGTGAATGTCTACAAGGGTTTTTCCAACGTTATCTTCTAGAATTTTTATGGTTTCAGGTCTTAGATTTAAGTCTTTGACCCATGTTGAGTTGATTTTCATATAAGGTGAGAGATGATGATCCAGCTTCATTCTTCTACATGTGGCTTGCCAATTATCCCAGTACCATTTGTTGAAAAGAGTGTCCTTTCCCCACTTTATGTTTTTTGTTTTTGTTTGCTTTGTTGAAGTTCAGTGTACTGTAAGTATATTGCTTTATTTCTGGGTTCTCTATTCTGTTTCATTGGTCTATGTGCCTATTTTTATACCAGTACCATGCTATTTTAGTGACTGTAGCCTTACAGTGTAGTTTAAAGTCAGACTTGTTCTTTTTGCTTAGTCTTGCTTTGGCTATGTGGGCTCTTTTTTGGTTCCATATGAATTTTAGGATTGTTTTTCTAAACAATCTTTCTGTGAAGAATGGTGGTGGTTTTTGATAGGAATTGCATTGAATTTGTAGATTGCTTTTGACAGCATGGTCATTTTCACAATATTGATTCTTGCTATCCCAGTCAGTGTTGTATCTAAGTCTTGTAAAGCATCTTTCCATAGGTCTTCAGAAGTCTGTTGGTAGATTTAGGTGTC
The DNA here is from genome assembly GCF_029289425.2 of Pan paniscus. Classification (NCBI taxonomy): domain Eukaryota; kingdom Metazoa; phylum Chordata; class Mammalia; order Primates; family Hominidae; genus Pan; species Pan paniscus. Next base: position 69,042,243 of record NC_073254.2, read on the forward strand.
CACACTCATTGCACACCTTTGCTGCCTTTACCACTGCTGTGTTATAATATATATTGGTTTTCATTCATGTTTCCTGGTTCATAACAGATACAGCCCTTGTTACAGTCTTTTATTACAATGTTGAGTGTGTTGGGTCTCAGGGGCAGGCCTCAAGAAACAGAATCTCCTGTTTCCCTCTCACTTGCTCCAAGGCAGGACTCTAATCTTCCCCCACCTTCCTGATTGTAAGTCTTAAGATCCTTCAGAGAGGGTCCCATCCTGTACACTTAGGGAAGGAATGCTGACATCATGAAGCTTCATAAGAACCCAAGAGACTGGGTTCAGAGAGCTTCGGCATATCTGAATGTGTGGAGGTTCCTGGAGGGTGATGCACCTGGGGAGGGCATGAAAGCCCCATGTTCCTTTCCCTATCCCTTTAAAATATCCTCCTTAATAAACCAGTAAACATAAGAAAGTGTTCCCCTGAGTTTTGTGAGCCCCTCTACCAAATTAATTGGACTCACAAAGAAGATTGTGGGAACCCCAACTTGAAGCCAGTTGGTCAGAAGTTCTGGAGGCCCAGACTTGTGACTGGGGGAAAGAAAGGGGTTCTCTTGTGAGGCTGAGCTCAACCTGTGGGATCTGACACTATCTCCAACTAGGTAGTATTGGAACTGAATTGAAGAACACCCAGTTTTTGTCTTCTGTGTGGTGTGTAGGGGACAACCTCCTATACCTTTAGTTACAGAAATCTTCTATGTTGATAATTGTTGTGATGGTATGAGAGCAGAAGAAAAACACGGTGGGAGAGAATTTTTTCCCTACACAACTACTGATTCTCAAATTCTCATAAGATAAAGTCAGAAATAAATTACAATAATGGATAAATCTAATGCTCATTTCTTTTAAAATATGCCACAGAGTCCTAGCATACACAATGCCACATATCATACTTGTATCTGAACATGCAGCTTGACTGCAGGTCCTTAGATCCAGTGTAAATATCCTCCTAAGCTCAGGTGTTGTGTGACTCCAATTTCTTGCTTCATTGCTTTAAACCAGATATGTCGCAAAGCCTCAACTAGTAGGTCACAAATGTATATGGTAAAAATTCATTTTTATGGTGTATCTTTATCTTAAATATGGAATGATGGAAAACTTTATGAATAAGATAATTAGATATCTTAGGTTTAGTGAAGTTGATTGAAAAGATTTTAAAGATTTTGAGCTTTAGCCACATACTTCCAAGAGGAGTTGTAATGGCCCCATCCAGTTTTTCAAGTTCAGTGTCTTTTCTTCTTCGTGTTATACACATAATTTAAAAGGCAATTATTGCCAAATTTAACTTTAATGTCATTTTTCTTTTGTGTGGCAACATTAATCTTATTCCAGATTATTATTCTTATGCTTTCCTTCTGGACTTTCACATCATTCCTCTGTTATCGCATTCCTTCCTAATGATCTTTTATAGGTGTCCTTTAAAAGTCCAAGCTCATCTGTCCCATGGGATTTCCCTATTTGTCTTTTTTATATGTACCCCAGTGTTTCTCTCAGATTCTTTTTTTTTTTTTAACTGAATTATTTTTTCCTTTTTCCTTGAAGAGTTTCTTAGTCTTGAATTACTTTCCATTTTGGTGTCTCAGGTCATGAGTTCAGATGTACTTTCTCAAGTTTTTTTCTTTTTTAAAAAAATTTTGTCTAAAGTCAGGCACAGAGTGAGAATTAGAGTAACATTGTGCTATTTCTGTATAAAGTAAATAGAAACTGGCTGTTTTAAAGAAAGGAGCAAGATGAAGCTAGAGTAAATGTTGTCATTGCCTAATTGCCATACGTAATATTTTCTTGATTGGTTTAGACAGGGTTTTTATAGAAAATGGTGTTTTCTCTGATTTTTAATTCTATTTGTGAAATATATTAACAGATGAAAGCAGCAACAGAATGGCCTCCGATATGGAAAAATATCAGGGATTCTGGATTCCTGGGAGAGTAAGAAGTTTGAATTATTTAAGGTTTTAGGTATAATAAGCAGATTATATATACTTAGAGATTTTTGACAGCTGACTCGGGTCAAAAGATTACACAAGGAAGTTCTGGAATATTAAAGCTTGAAGGATTTCTAGAGTTCATGTAAGAACAAAATCTTCTGTAGATAGGAAAAACTAAGAGACCATTTGCAAAAATGCCAGATTAATTCCAGGTGTCAGTTTATTATAACTAGGTAGTTTGTGCCTTTCAATCAAACTCTATATTTTTATGAAATAAGGTGATTGTTATGAAATATATAATTTATGCAATTGAGTGACTTCCAGTTTACCAAAATACAGGTTGATCAAGCAAAGCTAGGTTTATTCCTACCACCATCAGGGGAACACCATTTTGGAAGCCTTAAAACTTTCTCCAAAGGGGTGTAGTGGTCAAGAAGGATATTTATAGGGTGTAAGGGCCTGAGCTAGAAATTTAAAGCCCAGTTTAAAAGCAAGAGCTGATCGGGATTTAGCAGATTTTATCACATAGTAGCTTGGACTTCTGAGCACAATAAGGGAAGAGTCTTCAAATAGTAAAAGCTGTTAGTCTTGATAAATTAGCTTTTTTTTTGGTTAGTTCACAAACATATTCTTAGTGCAAATATTCCTTGAAGTAAGTAGCTAAATTATTTTTGCTTAATTCCAGTGTTTTTTTAGCATAGAAATGGTAACGTATACCCGGTCCCAATATAATTTAACACAGAGACCAAATTATATTTATTTTAGTTCTCACTACATTCTCGAGAGTTGCTGTACTCCAGTAGTTCTCAAGCTGAGCTACACATCAGAATCATGTACGCCACTCTAAATATTTACAGGTGTAAAGGCTTCCCTGAAGATATTCATTCAGTAAGAAAGACTTCTGTATGCTTACAAATCTCCATACTTTAATAAGAAACCAGAGTTGAGAATTTCCAGATATTGCATAAACCTTAGGCATGGCTTAGAGTTAACTCATGGGTCATGGAGGCAAACCAGCCACCGTAGAGTGTGCTAGCATGGCCAAGCCCATTAGGTGCCGACATCCATAAAGTTGAAGATACATTTGCAAGTAGTAAGAGAAGTACCAACACTTATCACAGTCTTATCCAACTGGCCTGGGGTTCTCCCACTGGCACAGCAAAGCCAAATGCTGACATGGAGATAGCAGTAAAAGTGAGGCATTTATTGCTGGGCACCAAGCAAGGGGAATCAGGCAGTTCGTGCTTCAGACCTGAACTCCCAGATAGCTTACAGGTAAGGACTTTTTATTTTTTTCTTTTTTTTTGAGATGGAGTCTCGCTCTGTCACCCAGGCTGGAGTGCAGTGGCGCCATCTCGGCTCACTGCAAGCTCCGCCTCCCGGGTTCACGCCATTCTTCTGCCTCAGCCTCCCAAGTAGCTGGGACTACAGGCGCCTGCCACCACGCCCGGCTAATTTTGTTTCTGTATTTTTAGTAAAGACGGGGTTTCACCGTGTTAGCCAGGATGGTCTCAATCTCCTGACCTCGTGATCCGCCCGCCTCGGCCTCCCAAAGTGCTGGGATTACTGGCGTGAGCCACCGCCCCGGGCCACAGGTGAGGATTTTTAAAGGCAGGGAGGCAGAGGCTACAGGAAAAGTTATAAATCAATACATGGAAGGTATACATTGGTTTGACCTGAAAAGGCCAGACATCTGAAAGAGAGGGCAGAAGGATGGGTCACAGATGGATTCAAAGATTTTCTGAATTGCGATTGGTTAAGGATATAAAATGTTGCCTAGAATTTGGGATCAGCAGAAAAGAATGTGAGCTCAGGCGGGTGAGCATGACCTCCTCTAGGCCCCTCAGGAGGAAATTACAAATAACCAGTGGTCAGAGTTCAGTGCTCAGTTTCCTCTTATCTGAGGTCTACGTGCCAGCGAATCTTCTGTTTGGTGGGATCTGGGTTTCTGAAAAACACGTTGGGGACTATACGTTAAGATGTTATCTTCAGTTTCTACAGGGAGCTGAAATTTTTCTGATTCTGACTTCCCTGGCTATTGTTTTAAGATACTATTTCCTTCTTGTTTATTCAGTTGTTCATTTACTTCTCAGAGCTAGCTAGGTGCCTGATATTTCCTTTGAAGGAGCTCAACATTTTTTATTTCCAGGAGACACTTCAGCTCCAGTAATATATGCTATCACTGGCATTCTTTCTTCTAAAAATTATTTTCTGTAATGATAACGATAAATTACAGGTGGGTGCCTTCTATAATTTATTTTTTAGTAAGCATTACAGAGTTGATATTAATCTAAATATTCCTGAGCAACTATCATTTTCCCCTTTTATAACTAACATTCATCCACTTCTAACATTTTTATGAGCATCTGAAATGATATTTCAGTTTTTCTTCTTTTAGAATCTGATGTATTTCCCCATTCTTGAAGATCAACTACATAAAAATAAATAATAAATGAAATCTCCAGACTTTCAGAAACAATACATAAACTATGGTCAAATGCTTTCTTATTGTGTTATTACATATAATCGGCACCTAAAAAATCTGTTGAATTAAAGCTAAGTGACTCCGTTTAATGTCTGAAGTTCTCCATAAACTCGCTTTTCACATCCTTTTCTTTGTCGTATGATCTACAATAGTGAGGCTTAACTTGCTGCATATAGAAACTATTTTCTGCTCATAAATGTTATCCAGGTTGGAACATGTTACACTCTTGTTGGAGGGTATAGTTTTTCAAATCTACAAAGCACTGAGATTTAATTCTGTGAATGAGGGTTGCTAACGGCCCATTCAGTTCAAATTAATTAGTAAGCATCTAGCATATCTTCTGGAAGGGGAGCTTAAGGCAATTTAGAAGCTGTCTGCCAGAGAACTTGCTGGTTGGGAAAAGACAATTAACAGAATTTTCATTCAGACTAGAGGCTTCATGCTGCTGCATAATTTTTGTCTCCTGTTTTGCCAAGAGGAGGGGGAAGAAATGTGGATGTCAGGGGGAATACAGCAGGGATGCTTGGTGTTGAGCAATCTAATTTAGAATGCTAAAAAGACAACTTAATGCCTACTCTCTGATTAGGATGGAATTGATCAGCTCTCTCCCTAGAGAGAAAGAAATGAAAGAAAGCTACCTTTAAAAAGTTGGGAAGAGGTTCTGGAGTTTTGGGAAAAGGCAGGCATGGAAAACATTAAGAGATAAGAATGAGTTTTATTATAAAAGGTGTTACATTTAAATATAAAAAGAGGAATATGGTTAAAAAGAAATGAGTGAAACAGAAGCGTTCCAAGGTATAAACATTTTTACAAAATATATTTAACTTCTAAATTAATTGTTTAAAAAATTAGTAATTGTGTTTGTTTATAAATGTCTAAGGATTGTAAGGAAAAAGAAAGCTAGCTTTGTTAAAGGCAAAAGAGTGATTTACTAAAGCTTTTGACACCTTATGTGGCAGGCCAGGTCTCACTAATACAGGCCTCCATTACAACTGTCCCAGCGCTGACTGAGTAACTAGGTCAAACATTAAAAGCTGATTGAGCCAGCGCCCTTATACAAAGGCTGGAATGTAACAAAAAGCCTACAAAAAGTTTTGCCTAGGCTTTTCCTGGGCCTTGAAGCATGACAAGATAACAAAGGAATTCTTAACAGGATCCTTTAAGAATTAAACAAGTTTTATTGGGGGTCTGAAGAAACTTCCCAGGCCTGCACAAACAAGTTTATTGGGGCCTAAAGGAACTCTCAAAACCTTTATGATTTAGTAGGAGAAATGATAAGGGTAATCACCCCAGCACCAAGACCCATTTAGATTAAGTAAGCTTACTGAGGCTCCAGGGGAAGTTCTTCCAGACTCAGACTTCAGTTATAGGTTAAAAAAAGTTAATCATTTATGTCTTTAGATGAATGCACACTTAGACGTAGACATATAGCTTAGAAGGTATATAAGCTCTGGAGAAGTTTGTAATATTGAGTTGGTCTGGCAATAATTTCTAGGCCTTCTCCCATAACCGGTTGCAGAAAATAAAACTTTCTTCATCTGCATCTTGTTATTGGGCCGCAAGAAATAGCAGCCCAACCCTCAGTTTGGTCTGGGAACACTTGGACATTCATTGGTATCTCACTTTTCTATGAATCCCCCACGATGCCTGTTATAGAGCTTTGCACTTAGTAGAAGCTCAATACACATTCTTTCTTATGTATGTACATGTGTATGCATGTAAACTTTACATACAATAAAATGTATAGATTTAAAACACACAATTCTATGTAACCAACACTCTAATCAAGAGATCGAACAATTCCATTACCAAGTTAATTCCTTCCTGTCCCTTTCTTGTCAGTCCTCACTACCCATAGGCAGCACCACTGTTCTGAATTCTATGGTCATAGATTAATTTTGCCTGCTTTTGTATGTCATCCAAATGGAGTATAGTATGTTTGGCTTTTTTTGTTCAGCAGGTTTTTATATATATCCATGTTATTGCTTTTATTAGTTCATTGCTTCCTCTATTGCTGAATAATGTTCTGTTGAGTAAACGGACCACAATTTGTTCTTCTATTCTCTGTTAATGGAACTCAGTTCATCAGGTTGTTTCTAATTTGGGACTATTTTTAATAAAGTTCCTATAAATATTCTTGTATTATTCTTTTTATGAATGCATACTTTCACTTCCCTTGGGTAAATACTTACAATTGTAATTGCTAAGTAGTAGGGTAGATGTATGTTTATAAAAAAACTTTGAAGAGTTTGGTACTATTTTACATTCCCACTAGCAATGCATGAGAATTCCAGTTTTTCCACATCCTTGCCAATGTTTTATGTTGTTAGCTTTTAAAATTTTGTTTCTTCTAGGGGCTATGAAATGATATCTCATTGTGGTTTCAATTTGAATACCTATGATGACCAAAGCTATTGAACATCTTTTCATGTGCTTAGAGGCCATTTAGAAAACCTTGTTTTGTGAAGTGTCTTTTTAAATCCTTTGCTTCTTTTTAATTAGGTTGTTTGTCTTCTTATTACTAACTTGAAAATATCCTTTATATGCAGGAAACAAGTCTTTCATCAAATATGTGTACTTAGAATATGTTTTTCCAATCTTTAGCCATTCTTTTTTTATTTTCTTAACACTGGTTGTTGATAAGCAGAGATGTTTACTTTTGATGAAGTCTAACATATTATTTTTCTTGTAGTTCTTCCTTATTTTTATTTTTTTTAGAGACACGGTCTCATTCCATCACCCATGCTGGGGTGATATGGCACAATCATAGCTTACTGCAGCCTCAAACTCCTTAAATCAAGCATCCTCCCACCTCAGCCTCCCAAGTACCTGGGCCTACAGGTGCAAGCCACCACACTCAGCTAATTTTTTAATTTTTTGTAAAAGTAGCAGTCTCTCTTTGTTGTCCAGGCTGGTCTGGAACTCTGGGCCTTAAGCAATTCTCCCTCCTTGACCTAAGTACAGGAATTACAGGTGTGAGCCACCATGCCTGGCCTATAGTTCTTTTTGTATTCTAAGAAAATTTCACCCAACCCATAGTCACGTAGTTATTGTCCTATGCTTTGTTTTAAAAGAATTATAGCTTCCACTTTTGTCTTTACATTTGTGCTTCATACTGAATCAAATTGTGGATTGTATGAGTTAGAGCTATCTACTTGTTCTAGAACCATTTGTTGAAGAGATTAATTTATCCTCTGAATTTGGGCCAGTACCTTTGTTGAAAATCAATTGACCATCATTATTTTTTCTCTTCCATTAGTCTATATCTCCATTATTTTGCCAACATCATGCTGTTTTAGTTGCTACTGATTTTCAATAAGGCTTAAAATCAGAGAACATGAGTCTTCCAACTCTATTTCTCTTTCATTAAAAGTCTTTGTTAGCCTTTTCTAAAGTTTATTTTCTCTGCTGAGATAGCTCATCTCTTTATTTATTATGTCCATTTTTTGAAGTCCTGAATATGTCTATAATAGCATTTTGAAAAATACGTGTCTGCTAATTCTAACATCTGAGTCATTTCACAGTATCTCTTTATTGACAACTCTTTTCTCTAATCATGGGTCATCTTTTCCTGGTTCTTTGCATGTCCAGTAATTTTTATTGTAGACTAAATATTGTGGCTGATTCATTGAAGGGAGTCTAGATTGTATTGCTTTTCTTTAGTGTTAAATTTTGCTCCGGCAGGCAGTTAAATCACTAGAAAATAATTTTGATTCTCTTAGTTTGGATTTACTTGTTGTTGGGGTAAGTTTGTTTCAGTTCTTCCTAGTCCTTGGGTATTGTCATTGTTTCAGTAGGTGATTCTTACTCAAGGTATGGTCTTTCCAGGTTTTCCAGTGGAATTCCCATGGTGCTCAGTAAGCTCTGTCTATCCGAGCTGGGTCAGAACTCTAACATCTCCTCATCCTACAAGTCTTCTGGTATTGTTTTTAGCTCCCAGACCCACTGCAACCACACTATGCCATGTATTGTAAACCCTTGTCCTGAATGTGTGTAATTCGGTCCTCAGCCAAGGACCTACAGGGAATCACCTGCAGACTTCTAGGGTATCTCGTGTGAAGATTCTTCCTCCTTGATTTATACTCCTACCAATTCTCTAGTAGCCTCCTCCCCAGTCCTGATCTCTGATCTGTTGTTCTCATCATGAAGTGCTCCATTCACTGTTTGAGCCTCACCTCCCATTTGGGCTGTTTGGGAAATTGATCCCAGATGAAATCTTGAGTGAATGTGGGCGTATCTCTTTTAATTCCTTTCTCTCAGAAAGTTCTGAACTGCCCATATTCAATGCCTGAAAACAATTGCCTCATATGCTTTGTCCAGTTTTATCGTTTTTAACACTGGGAGAACAAGTCTTTTACCAGTTGCTACATCCTGGAGAGATGAAGTCAATAAACACTTTAAGCATTTTAAGGGAATCAATGCTGTGAATGTAAATGGAAACGCCAGAAGAAAGCAACCAAACTTCTATGAGCATCCGTTGTAAGCACATTTTGTAAAATAGCTCAGTGTCTGCTGGACTTGTATTACTACAAAACAATATTCAGTTTCCTTAAAAATACTTCATTTACCTAAAAACTAAATTTATAATTAAAATTCACCTTTACCTCAAAGACTTAAAGCTCAAAGTTTATCTTCTCCACAAAGGTTCTCAATACTAATCACTTATGTTGCATTATTTTTATTTTTTTTCTTCCTTAGATGTTAACTACTTGTTTTTATCTATTTGTTTTGTATATAGGTTGCTCCAATTTTTCCTCAGTTTACAAGTTCCATTAGATAAATTCATTTTGTGTAGCCTGCACTTCATTCAAGAGGTGGCCTTGTTTAGAATATTTGTGAGAAGGGCAGCTCTAACTCTTCTTCCATGCCTATGATCAATGCAATACTTTTGAATGCTTCATTAGTCTAGAAGCAAACAGAATCAATTCCCTGTTCTTAGCTAATACTGACACTTGGAAAATTCATCATATGTTTTAATCTGTAGGTCTCACCTTTCTGTAGGGCTGAAGACAGATTTTTAAATATCTGCCGAGTGACTTTAACTTGATGTTCTGCTGGCACTAACTCAAAAGTCCAAAACCAAAATTTCCTCTTTCTACTTTCCAAGATTTCCTTTCTTCCTATGATTTCTGTTACATCCCCCTGGAAATCCAAATTAGAAACCACAGAATGTTTTTTTTTCTCATCTTCTCACTTACTTCTCACTTGCAATATGATTTATTCATTGTATTTTGGAATTTTTTTATCCATTATCTTTTCATTCCTATTGCCGTAGTCCTATTTGAGGCCTTATCACTACTTCCAGCAGGATCATAGCAGTAATTTCCTGAATAAATTTGTACCTCCCTCCTTCACATGCTGCCAGGCTATGTTTCTAAAGTAGATTTATAATATCATCTTCTTACACAAAAATTTGTGCTAGCTCACTGTCACTTGTGGGAAAAAGACCAAGTTTCTGAACATAGCATTTTCACTTTTAACATTTCACTCATACCTCTTTTTCAGGCTCAGTTTCCACTCTGTTTGTTTTTCCTCTCTATCTGGGATGGCATGTTCTTGGCATGCCTATTATCAGTTCTAAGTTTTGCTACCCAGAACGGGTATTACCCATCACAGTGCACATTGTGCACAGTGGATTCTGGGAGTCCACTATCAATGAATTAATTTGCTGCTTCTCCTCTTACTATAAGTTGCTAACCAGGCACTTCCAACCCATTCCTCAACTCTGATTAAACTGATCAACTTAATAATACAAATGCTCTGAAATCTTTGCTATTGTACTTCTACTTTTGCTGTTTTCTTATACCAGAAAAGTCTTCTTTCAGTGTGTTCTTCATCCAAAACCCTCATAGTATTTTTTAATGTAACTTTTTTATGTTTTCAGTGTTTTCTTCTAAAAAATATTTATTACATTAATTAGGCTTCATCTGTATGCCAGGTAATATGCTAAATGCATCATGCATTTTTATTATTTCATGAAATTCTCAAAAGAATACAAGGTACTTGATATGGTGTGGCTCTGTGTCCCTACCCAAATCTTGTCTTGAATTGTAATCTTCAAGTGTCAGAGAAGGGGCCTGGTGGGAGGTGTTTGGATCAAGGGGGTTGGACTTCCCCCTTGCTGTTCTCATGATCGTGAGTTCTCAGGAGATCAGATGGTTTAAAAGTGGCACTTTCCCCTTCGCTCTCTCTCTCTCACCTGCTTCTCTGTGGTAAGACATGCTTGCCTCCCTGTCCACCACGATTAGACATTTCCTGAGGCTTCCCTAGCCATGTGGAACTGTGAGTCAATTAAACCCTTTTTCTTCATAAATTACCCAGTCTCAGGTAGTTCTTCATAGCAGTGTGATAATGAACTAATACAGTACTCTTTACTGTTTTTTATATCTTATTTAGTTAGGTAAATGTCCTATATTTACTCCTAGATTAGAGTTTCTTCCAGAGCAGGATTCAGGTCAAGTTTATTTTTTTCCCTCCCATATAACTGTGCCTTGCAATATACAACTTGCTGAAATAAATTTCTCTTCCTCTTTTTCTTGCTACCTTATTGCTTTCTCTCTCTTCCCCTGTATTTTTTTCCTCTATTTCTAGTGCATTTACTGTTTGGAGATTTTTTGGGTAATTTTAACTAAAGTTTCCTGGGGTTTCACCAGTCTATGAATACAACCTGTGAAACAAGTTAATAATCACTTTTCACCAGCTGTTATCATCATCGAGTTGATGTCACAAATTTCTATGTATACCCAAGGTGACTCATTAGTTTTTGAATAGTCCTCTTATGTTCTTTGTTATTCTCTGAAGTTTTTTAGGGCCATCTTCCCACTAATGATGCTCCCAGAACACATTATTTCCTGGCTCTACTCAAACTATATACCTAAAGTACACATCCTATCCCTCAATGTACTGAAAATAACTGGTATTCTGAGGAGATGAGTGGAGAATATACTTACAATACCTGTTGTGACCTACCTTGTCACTTTTGACATCAAATTAGAACTGCTTTTACTTTTGAGAAAGTGTCCTGTTAACACAATTACTGTACCTTCTGCTTATTACTTCTCCATAGGGTATTATTTATAGACTTTTGTGTTTGCCTTTTCCAGCCTCCATTCCACAATTTTCTCCCAATAACCCCAGTTTTTAGATGAGCATCAGTTATTTAAAAAATTTTCAATATCTTCTGTGTGGGGCTCCATACCTCTGCTACCTGCTTGAGCACCTGACTCAAGCCAAAGTCAATCTAAACTATCCAACGTTATTGTAGTCACACTATCAGTTTCACATGTTAAAATGTGACTTAAGGCAGACTAACTGGAATAAACCTTTATATTTCCATGGGGGCTACTAGGAAAGAGGCTTGCCATTTCCAGTGGATTTAAAACTACAAAGATGGAGTTTCTGCAGCCATTTGGGCACCAAAATGAAAGTTTTTGTTTAAGAGAAGAAGTCCAAAATGAAGTGAAGCCAAGAAATGGAGAGAGAGAGAGAGAGAGAGAGAGAGAATACTAGAAACGGATGATATCATGTTAACACCTTTGTATAGCTGAATCTAAAACTGGACTTTTCTGTAATGCTGGACAATAAATACCTTTTTGCCCAAGCCAGTTTGGTCTGAATTTCTCTTACTTGTAGCAAAGGAGGCTAACTGAAATGGATTTAGGCATGAATCCACCAGGCCATTCTCTAATATGGAAATCATTGCAACCACATGGTACAAATTGAAAATGCCATATTCTTATTAATACCATTTCAGACCATCCGACCATCTACTCTCAGAAACAGACCGTTGTCTCTGAGATTGGTGCTTACCTTAAATCAGACAATTATAAAACTTTTTCCAGGATTCAAAATTGGGGCCAGAGATAATGAGGCAAAGTCACCTCTAGTAGCAATGTTTTCAGCCATGTGGCACAAGCCTGTCTGATTGAATAAAACCTAGAAGGTGAAGAGAAGCAAAGTCTAGAAACATGTGGACTTTTCAATAAATTCCTTTTCCCCAAGCCAGCTTGAGAACAGATTAAGACAAACAACAAGGAAGTGATTAAGCAAGAATTAAATCCAAGTCTGTTGGATCCCAAGGCATATTACATCATTACTTTAATACAGTGATACTTCCTTATGTTTGCTTAGTGCCTGATACGGTGCTTGGTAAAGTGAATCATTTTTGTTAGATTTGTATGCTACACTTACATTTGATAAACTGTTTTCAAAAAGATTTATCCAAAACTGTGTAGGAATCCCTGGAACAAATGTCACTTGGTTATATTTTCTGTTACTCAGTTCACTGGAGAAGCACCCTGGCTACAAGGATGGCATTTGTGTCTGTTTCCTTTTGGGAATACCCTTTGGGGCCATATTGCACTCCCTGAACTATAAGCTGAGATCCTGCTGTCAGGTAAAATTTCATATATTGAACAGCATCAAGTGATTCTATATTGAGAAGTAAATGCATGATAATGAAAAGGAAAAAAAAGCTTAGAATGGGAAGAGTCTACCTGCTCTTTTGCAGAAAGGCCAACGACTTTTAATAGAGCAATTTTTTAACAAATATTTTTTTCTCCTCCATAATTGAAAAAGTGTCTTTAGTCTGAACTTCCAACACTGGCAGACTCTGAATGATATGTATCATTTTTATGACCATAACTAGGTCCAATGATAAGGTACAATATAATTTCTGTAATTTATTTCTTTTTCTACTTCAGCCTATAATGATCTGGAGAAGAAAATTAAAAAGTTGTATTTACATTAAACTTCTAGCCTTACATGGTCTATTTAAGTTCCCTGGAGAAAGAAAAAAAAGTTCCTGAAAATGAGTAATTAATGCTTCCTAGGAAGGCATATTGTGGGGTCAGCTCACAAACAGGCATTTTTATAGAGAGGGTCTGAAATAAATTTTTAGAACCTCCTTCTGTCTCAATTTAATCGTTATGGAGTGGGTAAGTAGTATACTTTGTCCAAGAGGTTTAGACCTAGTTTTTCTCAATTTTTTGTAGCGGCTTATAAAAATATCTGAAGAGGAACTGAGTTAAATTTTTAAAATTCTGTATCTCCTGCCATTCTGATTAGTAATCTTCACCCATTCTTACCTCAGGGACAGGGGTGTCTCTAAGGAAATCTTACTCCCGTTTTTCTCCATAAGAAGATTAGCAATCAGAGCACAGGGTCTCTTGGGAAAGCAGGTTAAAGTGGAAAAGCTGATGAGAATCCTCCGGATGGAGTTTCCTTTTCAGTGAGCTTCTCAAACATAAATATGTTATGGTTGATAATTTGGAATAAGTGTTTAATGGAGCAAAAATTATCAGGGAGGAACATTCTCTAATGAATTTCAATAGATAATACACAGATTTTTCTATTCTATTATTTTCTGCCATATAAACTTTCAGTAGGCCTGATGCAACAGAGAGAACATGAACAAAAAAAAATGCTAACTTAATTTCACAGAGAACCAGGATATATATATGTACTTTTAGGGAAATGTTCTAATTTCTCATGTTGTAGCAATCAATGTTAGCTACTTATTTAGCATCCACTTTTTTTTGACTCTTGAGATATCTCTATTAGAATAACTGAAATGAAATTATAAGGAAGTAGAAGAGCCTTTGAATGTGTTGCAGAAGCTGTCTTTATCATCATATTTTTAACAGGGAATTGGAAAATAAAGATGTGAGGATCATCTTTTATGTTCTGCAATCTGAATATCTGAATCTGAAAGCAATTAATTTTTACCTAATTGCAGTTAATTCTGGTCTAGATTGTGAAAATAAGTTTTCAAACAAATTCCTTACAATAGTCTATGTTGCAGCATACTGGCTCAATCCTAACCTCTACTATTACTATTTAATACAAAAATACGGGCTTGGCAGAAAAATTAAGACAGCATCAAAAAAACAGGCATAGAACTCTTCTTTCACAATGCCCATGTCCCACTGCCCCCACTCCCACTGACTGGATTCAAGCTCTGTTTCTCTCTGGAAATGGAAGGTTAGTATAAAAATCTAAGGGCACATATTTGATTCCTTCTCTTTCACAACTCCCTGTGAGAATGCTCAGCTGAACTTTATCACAACAGTGCAAGACGCAAAGGAACTAAGGGCTTCTCTGGAGCCAGAGCAGGTGAGGGGTGGGGAGCCCATCTAACTCCTCACTGCCTGCCTATTCTCCTTGTCTGGAGCTTGGTCATGAACTTTCACTGCCACCTGTTTACCTGTTGACAATCTCTTCTGGACCCCCAGAGTCCTTTAGGAATTTACAAGGACATAAGGACATGATGAAGTCACTCGTATGTGTTAATAAGAATTCATATCGATTTCAGTCTAGAAAGAGATGTTAAATATAATAATCATAATAGCTAACACTTGCGTCGCTATTACTGTGGGTCAAGTAGTATCCTAGCACAAAATTATACATTTTAATAACGTGTGTGGGTTGTAATTAATTATAGAGTATGACTAAGGCTGATATAGTTAGCATTTATTCTCTTTTCTGTGTCTTTCTGTGCTATGGAGTCCAGAACACTAAAATATATTTTCCATACTCTGAAGCCATGGTTTTGGATAAAAGCTAGTTTCTACCAGTTAGATGTATTCATATGAGATTTTGAAAGCAAAATAAAACTGAAGCTCTATTTTTGCTGCTGCTTCTACAGGCAAACCATGTTGTAGTGATATGGCTATTCATAATAGTTTTTCCTTTGATACCTGAATTGTTGTAACAATGGTATACCCTTGAATTCAATAATTATAGTGATAGCGTCCTGATTGCTACTTCTCTAGCTCTTCAAATGATAAGACCTGTTTCTTTGCACTAAATTCCTTTCTTCTTAAAAAAATTTAGTGTAATTTCTGTTTGAGTTGGAACTTGACTAATACCGTATTAGATACCATGAATGTCTTCATGCAATAGACCTGTAGGAAAGGACATCTGTAACTGGTATCTAACCTGGTAGGATCTGAAGACAATGCTAATCAGCTTGCAGTTGGAAAATAAAATATTGGCCCATAGAATGCAAAGGTAAAAAAGTTACTTAAATTATTGTTAGTAATTGCCTGTAAGAACATTCCCATGGAAGGCAGGTTAAGTGAGGGTAAATATAGGACGTAGTGTGAATGGGGATCACAGGTACTGTGGAGTGGGTAGATTCTCACAACACTGGCAAAATAAAAAAAATTATTTGAAGAGGATGAAAAGAAAAGTCACAGACTGGGAGAAAATATTTATAAAATATATATCTGATAAAGGACTGTCATCCAAAATATCCAAGAACATTTAAACTCCAAGAACATTAAACAATAAGGAATCAAAGAACCTGCTAAAAAATGGGCAAGAGATCTGAACAGACACCCATCTCACCAAAAAAAATACAGATTGCAAATAAGCACATCAAAAGATGCTCTATATCATATATCATCAGAAAACTGCAAGTTAATCAGAATAATATAACACTCTACACCTATTAGAATGGCCAAAATCTAGAACACCGACACCACCAAATGCTTGTGAGGATGTGGAGCCACAGGAACTCTCATTTGTTATTGGTGGGAATGCAAATGATACAACCACTTTGGAAGACACTTTGGTGGTTTCTTACAAAGGTAAATATATTCTTACCATATGATCCAGAAATCATGTTTCTTAGTATTTACACAAAGGAGTTGAAAACATACGTTCACACAAGAAAGTCCGTATATATGTTAATAGCAGCTTTTCTCATAATTGTCAAAACTTGGAAGCAACCAGTATTTCCTTCTGTAGATGAGTGAATAAATAAACAGTGGTGTGTATCCAGACAATGGAAGAATATTCCATCCTAAAAAATTAAAAAATGAATTGTGAAAGAAAATGGAGGAAACTTAAATGCCTATTATTAAGTTAAGAAGCCAGTCTGAACACATACTATATAATTCCAGCTGAATGTCATTTTAGAGAAGGTAAAACTATGGAGACAGTAAGATAAGCAGTTGCCAGGGGTTAGGGAGGAGGGAGTGATGAATAGGCAGAGAGTGGAAATTTTTTAGGGCAGTGAAACTATTCTGTATAATACCAACATGGTGGATACATGTTCTTATAGATTTTTCCAAACCCACAGAGTGTACATCCCTAAGAGTGAACTCTAGTGTAAACTATGACCTTTGAGTGATAATGATGTTCCGGTGTAGGTTCATCAGTTATAACAAATGTAACACTCTGGTTTAGGATATCCATAGCGGGAAACCTACGTACCTGTGAGGATAGGGGAGCATAATGGAACTCTCTTTACTTTCTGCTCAATTTTGTTGTGAACTTAAAACTTCTCTAAAAAATAGAGTATATTTAAAAAACAAAAACAAAAAGAAAAATTCATAACTCTTTGCCTGATCAGAGGACTAGGGATTTTCTATCGATGGTCTAAAGGAATCTCACAGCTAATATTTCTGAAAATGAGACCGTCAGATACAATGGATTAATGAAACAATGTAAATTGAATTAATAGCTTCACTATATATTTTATGTGAATTTTTGGATATCTATTGCGAAGGATAGAAATACTAAGAAATTGAATTTGAGTATTTTGATAAATAAGTCTGAGCAGTGTTAACCAAAATGTCCTATTGAGTCATCCTTGATAACAAGAGTGTTTTTTTTTTTCTTGTTGTCTTGGTGTGCTAGTCTGACCTGCATGAAGGCTCTTCAGTGACATCAATTAATATATTTTCTTGAGGAGACATGAACTTTCCTCATGCCCATGTCTTACCACTCATAGCCTCCAACATGCTCCTCTACCTCCTACTTGGCCCTGAAGGCCAAATACAAGGTATGACCCAAAATAATTACAAAATTTTTCTAAATTATGCGTGTAGAAACTTGAGAAATGTGAGAATCTATTCTAAGAGTTCCAGACCTAGGAAAAAGGAACATAGGTTTCAATGAAGTTGAGTTTAATATGGGAGCACATGCCAGAGAGATTATGGATTTGTTGTACTAGCCCAAGAGGGTGAGAGTGGCTCCATATGCTTTTTGGTTGACTAAAGTCTGCATTCAGTGGTGACCTGCACTAAGTACAGCTCAAGTATGGCAAGTCCCAATAGGAGAATTATAGGGCAAGACACAGGGTCATGAAAAAAAAGCCATGACCTCTTTTACAGATGACTATCCTGTTTTGAGAAACAATTCCTGGCTTGACATTGGTTCCTGATAGAAGCCAAATGCCTGACCATGACATATCAAGTGATCACATGACTAAACGGGACCACTATCTGATTCACAAAGTCACAAAGTTAGGGATCAGCAGCAGCATTCCATGTGAAAGTGAAAATTCAATTAAAAAATGGTCAAATTCAAGAAATCATACAATACCAAACAATAACAATGAAACAAGCAGTACCCACAATAACAAATTAGAAAATTTTAAAAATAAAAATATAATAGATACATAATAGAAAAAAATTACAAAAGCAAATAATTTTAAAAAGAAAAAGAATAACAATCATAACAATCAAATGCCTAGGAATAAAGATAACAAGAAATGAGCTGAGCTGATATTTTAAAAAATCAATTTCTTTGGAAAAGCTTAGTATTCAAAGACATTAGTTTTAAAGAAAAAATATACAGGCAAATACTAAGGTAAGCATTGAGTAAGCTATCAATTTTTGTCAAATTCAGCTATAATTTTACTAGAATACTAATATGAATACAGAAGAAAGAGAATGAGAGAGAGAGTCATAAAAGGAGGGAATTAATGTTTCAGGATGAGAAGCTTCAACACCTTAATATGTACATTGTTACCAAAGGTAAACTAAATGAATTTCTCCCAAAATGGCAGTAGATATGAGTTCCTCTTTCATCATTCTTTCTCTATTTTTTGTAATTTTTGTCTTTCTTCTTTTGAGGTAAGGGATTTGACAAAGTGGTTATTTAGGTGAAGACATTCGTTGAGTAACCAAGTTAATTGTGAGAAAGATATCAATAAATATTATAAGGTGCTAGCAAGTAAATCACTGTAGTATATTGACATAGAAATAGAAACACATTAGCAAACAAAATGTAAAGTCCAGAAACAGGTCCAATATAGATATGAGAATTTAATATTAGATATATCTGACATTACCAATAAGTGGAATAAAAATGGATTACTGAATAAATGGTTTGAGGATATTTGACTATCCACTGGGGAAAAAAGTGTCTTTTGCAAATAAAGAAGAGATAAAATGAATTTCAGATAAATTAAAAATTTAGAGAAAAAGTAGAACTGTAAATGTCATGTACTCGAACTGTAAATGTTCAAGGATATGTTTATAATCGTAGGTTAGAAATAGCCTTTTTGTTCTGACTTCAAGGTGCACATTTTTTTAAATGCTGCATTTGGTTCACATTTTTAAATTATATTTTTCAGAAGACATGAACAAAGTTGAAAAATCAATGAAGAAGTGAAAATATGTATATTTATTTTAAGTGTTACAAAATGTGACTCTCCTTAGAATATGAGGAGTCTCTACAAATTATTAGAAGAGTGACAAATAGCCCAAAAGTAAAACAAAGAATTTAACTTTGAGAAGATGTTTGTCCTTTTTTTTGTACAAATGAGTAAAAATAACAGAAGTAAATATAAATATCAAATAAAACAGATGAAGGGTTGCTATTAACTATGGGAATGTAAATCAAAATAAGAAAATATGACTTTGGATAAAATTGAAAATCTTTTTCATGCCTCATATTATTAAAGGTGATGGGAAACAGACACTCATACAGTTGGGTTGGGGGTACAAATTGGCTAAAAATTACAGAAGGACAATTTTGTTAAGTGTAACAAATGTAAAATGTGACTAATCAATTACAGATCTAGGAATTTCTTAAAGGGATACTAATAGAATATGTTCAAGATGTTCAGGACTATTCATCATAACACTGATAGCAATTGTTAAAAATTTTAAATATTCATCTATGAAGAATTAAAAACGTACAATACATCCTTAATATAAAGTAGTCTTCAGTTGTGAAAAAATAAGATACAGCTGTTCCTTATATACACAAATGGAGACATGTATACAATAATTAAGGCAAGAAAACACGGTGCAGTATAGTAAATATGTGTGTATACACATAGGTAAATTCATACACATAGGTGTCATAAATATTTTATATATATAAAATTCTCATATGATATATATTAGACTGGGAATAGTAATTTATATTACTGTTGGGATTTGAGGGGAACATGTTACTCTATTACCAATTTTTGTAAAAATCTGTTTTACATATATAATTGTAAAATTAAAACACTTAAGTATTTTAGTTATTGGGAAATGAACCTCATTCCTAACTAATCCAGTACTGTTGAGAATAATGTTAGCTAACATTTATTGATATCCAGTTGTGAAGCACTCTTGGCAAGTTTTTGTTTGTTTTTTTGTTTTTGTTTTGTTTTGTTTGTTTGTTTGAGATGGAGTCTCACTGTGTCGCCCAGGCTGAAGTTCAGTGGCGCAATCTCGGCTCACTGCCAGCTCCACCTCCTGAGGTTCACACCATTCTCCCACCTCGACCTCCCAAGTAGCTGGGACTACAGGTGGCCGCCACCACTCCTGGCTAATTTTATTTCTGTATTTTTAGTAGAGACGGGTTTCACCGTGTTAGCCAGCTTGGTCTCTATCTCCCGACTTCGTGATCCGCCCATCTCGGCCTCCCAAAGTGCTGGGATTACAGGCTTGAGCCACCGCGCCCGGCCTCTTCTCAAGCATCTTACATGCCTAATCTCATTACTCCTAACAATAGCACTGGGAGTAAACTCCCCAGATTTCAGAGAAGAAAAATGAGTTACACAATACTTTAAAAGTTTGCTTGATCGGCCGGACACGGTGGTTCATGCCTGTAATCCCAGCACTTTGGGAGGCCGAGGCAGGTGTATCACGAGGTCAGGAGTTGGAGACCAGCCTGGCCAACATGGTGAAACCCCGTCTCTACTAAAAAAAAAAAAAAAAAAAAAAAATTCGCCAGGCATGGTGGCGAGCGCCTGTAATCCCAGCTACTGGGGAGGCTGAGGCAGGAAAACGGCTTGAGGTTGCAGTGAGCTGAGATCATGCCACTGCACTCTAGCCTGGGCAACAGAGCAAGACTCCATCTCAAAAAAAAAAAAAATGTTTGCTTGATCAAACAACTAGGAAGCTTGGGAGCCAGGATTCAAAACTAAGCAGTTCAACCCAAGAGTTATTTTCTAAACATCTATCTTGTATTGAGGGTGAATAAAAAATATCATACTTTATTTATAAGATAGAGTTAAGAGGTGTCCTGTCCTCACCCCAAAGATGTATCTTCTTTATTTAGATGATGGCACGACCTTTGTTAGAAAATATGCAGGAAACCAGTGCCTACATAGTCACATAGACTGACGTAGGCCAGGCATGGTGGCTCATGCCTGTAATCCCAACACTTTGGGAGGCCGAGGTGGGAGGATTGCTTGAGGCCATGAGTTTGAGACCAGCCTGGGTAACATAGCAAGATCCCATCTCTACAAAAATAAAAAATAAAATTAGTGGAACGTGAGTGTGTGCCTGTAATCCCAGCTACTCGAGAGACTGAGACAGAAGGATTGCTTGAGCCCAGGAGTTTGAGGTTACAGTGAGCTGTGATTGTACCACTGCATTCCAGCCTGGGCAACAGAGCAAGACTCTAATCTCTCAAAATAATTAAAATTAAAAAGAACTGACATATTTAATTGTAGTGTAAGCTAGATTCTCCCTATAGTTCTCACCTATTGATCCAAGTTCTAATGTCTAAAACAACAATGAATCGAAAATAAATATACTCCTTCTTTTATATGGTAGTCTTTCAATCTCTGGATGAATAGATAAATAGATTTCTTCTTTGTCTTAACTTCATGCTAAATAAACATATCTTTATTTCTAATATAATATTGTTTCAAAATTGTACAGCCTGGTATCCTTCCTGGATATGCCAGTTTGTCAAGTCAATAATCTGGAGGAGACAATTCCTTTCCTTTCACCAGAGTCCTTAGGTTGAACAAAACGAGTGGAATGGCAAGTAGACAGAAAAAATAAATACAATCTCAGAGTCATATAAAAATACAGTTAGCCCTTTCCACTACCAAAATGCACAGACACCAAAATTCACTGAAACATAATCATTAAAGTAACATCTGACAGCATCGGTGCACGTGAAGATTTGCAATGGATGTTTTCTAGAATAAAGAGAGACAAGTATTAAAGGAATTCATTTGTCTAAAAGCAAGCAAGCAAACAAATGGAAGGCACCTCCTGTATAGTGCAGGGTTAGTGGAATATACAGGACATTAGAAGCAATAAAAAGCACAGTATATATGTGATGCTAGAAAGTATTCTTGTAGAAATTACTCATGTATTCACTATACATTGATCATCTTCCATGTGCCATACACTATACCAATATCCCAAAGAGCTGATAATCCGGTGGGAGCAGATGGATGCATATAAGTAAACCAAAGTGCAATGAAAGGTGGGAATACAAGTATAGACAAAGTACTGTTGGAGCCCTGAGAAGGCACATGTACTTGCCCAAGAAGGTGGAGTTTGTTGGTAGAGAAAAAAGAACTCATAATCAAGAATTATAATTATATTGAGAAAGAAGTTTAGAAGTCATTCCCAAGTTGTGAGCAATAGGGTGATGAAATGAAAATTGCAACTCGGGAAATATTTCTATGACTGGGTATAGGGATAAGCAGAAACAGGGAGACAGCTTGCGGCCTTTTGCAAAATAAACAAATGCTCACTAGAACTTAAACTAAAACTATGTGGAGAAAAAGTATAGAGCCAAACATCAGAGTTGGGAAAACAAAGTATATTTAAACCTATTTAAATTATAACGTAGAATTTTAATCTAAATGTTTACTTAGGCAGCCAAATTACCAACTATATTGGTTTTCTTTTGCTGATGCAATAAATGACCAAGTATTTAATGGTTTAAAACAGCACAATTTTATTATCTTCTAATTCTGTAGATCAGAAATTTGACATGGATCTCACTGGGCTATGATCAAGGGGTCAGTAAGGCTATGTATTTTTCTGGAGGCTTGAGAGGAAAGTCCATTTCCCTGTCTTTTTCAGCTTCTAGAGGTCACCCACTTTCTTTGGTGTATGGCCCCTTTCTCCAGCAACAACTGGTGGAGTCCTCATGCTGCCACCCTCTGATTCTTCCTCTTCTGCTTCCCGCTTCCACTTTTAAGGACTCCTGTGATTATATTGAGCTCACCTAGATAAACCAGGATAATTTTGCTACTTTAATATCAACTGATTAGCAACCTCAATCTATCTACAACCTTAATTTTTCTTTGCCAAATAACCTAACATACAGAATAGGACTTGAATATTCCTGGGGGCTGTTGTTATACTTTCCATCCCAGCAAACCAATGAATCTTAATAGCTCTAATACAGACTATATATACAATGATAGCATTTATTTAAAAACATGACTTCTTTTTGTCAAACTGAAATACAATAGTTACCCCTTATCCAAAGGGAATACATTCCAGGAGCCCCAGTGGATACCTGCAAACTGAGAATACTGAACTGTATATATACTATGTGTTTTTCCCACTCATACATACCTATGATAAATTTTAATTTCTAAATTAGGCACAGTAAGAGATCAGCAACAATAACTAGTAGTAAAATAAAACAATCACAAAAATACGTTAGCATCACTACTCTTGTGCTTTGGGGCCGTTATTAAGTAAAATAAGTGTTATTTGAACACAAGCATTGAAATATCATTATAGTTGATCTAATGACTGAGAGGGCTACTAAGTTACTCATGGAAAGGGAAAGTCTGCAATGTGGATCTGCTGGACAGATAATTCATGTCCAGAGGAGGAGAGTGCAGGATAGCCAAAATTTCATCATGCTACTCAGAGTAGCACAATTTAAAACTTGTGACTTGTTTATTTCTGTAATTTGCCATTTGATTTTTTTTTTTTTTTTTTTTTTTTTTGGACAGTGAGTGACTGAAACCATATAAAGTGGAACCATGGTAAAGAGAGACAACTGTTTAGGAATATTTAAAATAATAGATCAGGCCGGGCGCTGTGGCTCACGCCTCTAATCCCAGCACTTTGGAGTCCAAGGCGGGTGGATCACTTGAGGTTAGGAGTTCAAGACCAGCATGGCCAACATGGTGAAACCTCGTCTCTACTAAAAATACAAAACTTAGTAGGGCATAGTGGCGCACGCTTGTAATCCCAGCTATTTGGGAGGCTGAGACATGATAATCACTTGAACCCGGGAGGCGGAGGTTGCAGTGAGCCGAGATCATGCCACTGCACTCCAGCCTGGGTGATAGAGTGAGACTTTTTCTCAATAATAATAATAATAAATTAATAGTTCAAATAATTGCAAAAGGCAGAATGAATTAAGTGGATATACAAATAAGATCATATAAGAATTTTGGACCTCCTGAAAGAAGTTTAATGCTCTAACATCTTCATTAACCAAGCTGCTTTTATTTCAAAGATTCTAAAAGCTACACATTAAAAATTATTTACAAGAAACAGGGAAATAAAAGTCTGTGAGCACTAGAAAAAGGAACTTTATAATGTTAAATCTATTTCTCCATCAACACTGACAACTTGTAGTTATTAGAATATGGGTTTCAAAGATTAAAGAAAACAAATTTTAGGCTGGGTGCGGTGGCTCACGCCTGTAATCCCAGCACTTTTGCAGGATGAGGCAGTTGGATCATGAGGTCAGGAGTTCCAGACCAGCCTGGCCAAGGTGGTGAAACCCCATCTCTACTATGTAAAAATAGAAAAATTAGCTGGGTGTGGTGGTGGGCATCTGTAATCCCAACTACTCGAGAGGCTGAGGCAGGAGAATCATTTGAACCCAGGAGGTGGAGGTTGCAGTGAGCCGAGATGGCGCCACTGCACTCCAGCCTGGGCGACAGAGTGAGACTCCATCTCAAAAAAAAAAAAAAAAAAGAAAAGAAAAAAAATGAAAACAGATTTAAACGTAGACACTCATTAATTGCCAGAATTTTTTAAATGTGTCTTCTGAGTCATTCATCCTATAGAAATGGCACATAATTTTATTTAGATAAAAAATAAGCAGTCCAATGAACTTGAGCTATAAAATTCATAGTAGAGCCATTTCAACAAGCTTATTTTGAAGTGGTAGTGTAAGATCCAACTTTATATATTTATAAAGATAGTTATTCAATTTTTATAATTTGATATTCTATCTAAGGAAACCATTTCCAAGTCAACCTCAAATGGAATGAGGCTGAAGATATATTTAACAGATTTAAATGACAAAAGGTTTTCTCCTAAGGAAAATTAAGCTGAATGATCTTATGAAAATGAGTTCATAATTGATGTTGTAGGCCACAGCGAAAAATTATAAGATTGACATATAAATATTTTAGAATTAAAAAGCATATTAGCTAAAATCAGATGTGATCATTAAAACTTGAAAAGTAGCTCAAGATAGAGAAGAAATGCAGTGTATCCAACAGAGGAAAAAACTTAGTTGGAGGAATCCCTAAGCAGAGTATAGAGGCTGGTTTGCCTTTACGGGCATTGGGAGAGCAGTTTCCATTTGATGTAAAGTGAACTCAAATCTCTGCGCACGTGCTCTCTCTCTCTCTCTCTCTCTCTCCACACACATACACGCATGCACACGTGCATGCACACACACACTTTAATTCTGCCACAAAATATTAATGACCTTGGTGAATGTGAGTCTTGAGAAGCAGCCAGCTGGATACAGAAGAGTGAAACACAGTGTGAATGAAAGACATTGAACAATGCTTTGAACCTGTGCCCAGTAAATTGAGCAATGAGTGACTGTATTTTTATAGATCATCTAATCTCTATTCTATAAATTATTTTGCAATCTATAATAATAGGCTAAGTGTGTGCTCTGTTCTGCAGTGATCAGGTGAGAGAAGATATAATCCCAAGACACTAAATGGGAGACACATTATGAATAATTAATATTTCTAACAATATTTTGGGATTATCAGCTTGTTGGGAGATTAGTATGAATTATTATAATTTCTAACTTTCTGAAGAGTTCAGAAAGTGTTAGTTCTGAAATTGATAGACTTATAAACATTCCTAACACCCATAGCATTTTTCTATCGATGTTTTCTATGTTTGCATAGATTTCCATGATTTTAAAATGCTTTCATAATCAGGCTCTTGAGAGAACAAACTAGCCCTGACATTTCAAACTCGTACAGCAGAAAGTTCCTGAGAAAACCAATGATGAGAAATTTTGTGGGAAGTCATGAAAGAGACTTTCAGGGAATCATATAGTAAAATCACATTGGACCTCAAAGTCTTCCAAACAAACCCATTCTTCATTCCACAGTGATCTCAGAGTTGTGATTTATCCAACATTTGGAGGTCATGGCCTCCTTTTCTTCCTATTTCTACTCTCACTATTCCCCCATCCCTGATTGTATGTTTCCCCCTTGATTTTCTAGTATATACTCTGAAGAATATAGTGGACCGTAGGTTTTGATGAGGGGTCAAGTAAAAGAGGACCCTTAAACATACTTGGTGGAAGTATAAATTGATACTATGCGGTTGGTGCAAAAGTAATCACAATTTTTTGCCATTAAAAGTAACCACTATTACTTTTGCGCGAACCTAATATATTTCTGAAAGACAATGTGTCAGTACCTATTGAAAATCTTATTTATTTATTTATTTGAAACAGGGTCTCACTCTATCATCCAGGCTGAAGTGTAGTGGTGCAATCATGGCTCACTACAGCCTCTACCTCCTGGAGTCAAGTCTTCCAAGTAGCTGGGACCACAGGTGCGTACCACCACACTTGGCTATTTTTTAACATTTTTTTTTTGTAGAGATGAAGTCTCTTCATGTTGCCCAGGCTGGTCCTGAATTCCTGGGCTCAAGTGATCCTCCTGTCTCGGCCTCCCTATGTGCTGGGATTACAGACATGAGCCACCATGCCCAGCCAAGAGGTTTTTATATGTTGACCCAGGAATTGCTATTCTGAGAATTTATCCCAAGGAAATAGAAATATGGACAGAGTATAGCTACAATGGTGTTCATCACAAAATTGCTTCTAAAGCTAAATATTGGAAAGCAGCCTAAATTTCTAATACAGGACAAATTAGAAAATAAAGAAGAAACCATGGTGCATTCATACAGTTCATACTATGTAGTCATTAAAATTTTGTTGTGGTATAATATTTAATAAAATGCAAAGATACTTAAGATATTATAGTAAAAAATTCAGCTTAAAAATAATATGATTCAGTGGCTCCTTAAAAAAACTGTATATATGAAAGACATGAATATAGACAGGAATATTCTTAAAAGGAAATATGGCAAAATAAGTATAGAGTTCTCCAAAGTGGTGTGTCATATCATTTTAAAGTTTTCTCCATGTTAATTATAAGAATTTTTCAAATAACTGTAAAGCGGGCATATAAAAGTGGGTATTGAAAAGGAATATAATAGAAAACCAATTTAGAAATGATAACTTTGACAGTACCAACCAACATTTCAACTAACAAGTTCTTTGAGGTCTATCTATTGTAGGTGCAGAGACAATGTTTTTCCACAGAAATACTAAAACAGTTATTCATCAGTTCACTGAAGCAGGCTGACAATAAAATCTTATAAATATTATCAAGGTAGCAAATCCATGACCAAACAAGTATGCTCACTCTTGATTGCTGATGACAATGGTGGAGATATTGAAGAGTTTGGTGAGGGTCTGGTATAGATAAAATATGAAGTGGTTTTTTTTTTAGCAAATGATACATATGGCTTCAATAGCGGCTACCTATACTGTAAATAAGGAATATTTGAGCACTACATTTATCAGCAATTACATACATTTTAGTTAAATGAAAAGATAGCTCTTGAATATTATTTTATTTATAATAACCTGCAAAACAAAACAGCACACACTAAGACTAAATTCATATTTTATTCTTAAGAAAAAAATGGAATTTTCTTTTTACCATGTTTCTCAATTGTGATTCACATGTATTCAAACTAATTTAAAAATGGCTTTTGATTATATTGCTATATTCAACCCATTATTGAAAACAGTTAAGTCAATTCAAGTTAAATTAGTAATGAGATGTCATATTTAAGATTTATCCTCCAGAATACCCATAAAAATAAGATTGTTATATGATCCAACCACTAAAATGTTGATAAATAAAATATAAATATAAACACAAGAGTAAGGTATTATTAGAAGCCAAAAATTGATTTAAAAGATTTCTTATCATTAACATCAAAGGCAATATTTCTAAACATTAAGAGATTTTTATGGTTCTAAAAATAAGATTGACCCCCTTCATTTGCATTCTAACTTTTGTAATATGTGTGACATATTGCTGCAAACAAGTCTGTCTGCTCAGAATAATCAGGAATGAATAATTCATCACAGATGCTGCAGATGTCGAGGACATCCTCTATTGTGCCCACCCTTTAACAAAAATAAACTCCAAAGCTGTTTGACTTGCTTCCAGTTCCTTCCAAACAGAGCCCAGCGAGAAACTGCCATTGATTTTTTTTAGAGTGAGTTGTGGAGACGGATCAATGCCAGGAAGAATAAAAACTGATTTCACCTTGAAGAATTCAGAAAGTGTTAGTTCTGAAATTAATAGACTTATAAACATTCTTAACACCCATAGGCATTTTTCTTACTAATATGCTACTCATTGTATAAAGTCAACTCTTTAAGAGTAATGAGAATACTTCTTTTTCCAGCCAAGGCTTAAGAGTAAAGTTCCTGCTTACTCTTTCTGAAATTCTTACAGTTATCTATCCCAGCTGCTTTGCTTGATTCTGTTTCTGCTGTTGATTTACCTTTGGGCTCAATATTAACATGTATAATAGGGTTTTGGCTTTTCATTTGTCCCAGGCACTCTAGCATAAAACACTAGCATAGGACATTTATGGGATAGGTGTTAGTTCACCCTTATCTAAAAGTCTGGAGACTTTTAGATTTAAAGAAATCACAAGCCCAGCTTCATGAGGCTATTAAATGGTAGGTCTGTATTTGCTTAAATTTAAGTCTTACTTACTATTTATTTATAGGAAGTAGGATTTATTGGTGGGCAGAAAGAGGAGGGGGCACAGTGGAAAGTCTCATGAATGTAGCATCTGCCACTGGTCCAGGTGGCCACAGTTGAGGATGTATTAGGGCGGTGCAAAAGAAATTACTTTTAATGGCAAAATCCACAATTACATTTGACCCTACAGCCATCTGGGATGAGCTGCTTCTCAGCCACCATGCCTTCAAATTCATCTGACTTGAACTTGGTAAAGCCCTACTTCTTTGAGATGTGAATCATCTGCTGGTGAGGCAACTTGAACTTGGCCCTGTATAAGGCCTCAGTCACATGCTCCTTGTTCTGCAGTTTGGAGTGAATGGACATGTGAATTGGCTCATGTGAACCCTGGCCACAGTGCCCTGAGGCTTTCCAAAGGCATCTTCCATACCCATCTGGAGCCTGTCAGCTCTAGCACAGGACAACATCTTACTGTTCTGCATGACTTGGAAGGGGTGGAACCACACTTGGATATGAAAGCCTATTTTGCTGCAAGTTTTTATCATGTATCTGTTGGCCCAAATGTGGGCATCCTCCAGGGCTTCAGAGAAGAACTGCTCATATTCATCTGACACCATGTGGCCTCAGAGTGGAAACTCATCCATTTTTGCTTTCTTCTGTCCCAGGTCAAAAATGCGTATCTTGGCATCAGGGAAACCTCTGCAGAAGCCAGACTTTGGGTATGTTTTGTTTTTACAATATCAGTAATACCTAGTGGAGTGTTCCATGGAGATACCAGAATTTTAAGTGGCATGCCAAATGAAAAGTGAGGAAGTCTTATTTAATGCACACTTTTTAATTTTATTTGTGGCATCAATATATTTTATACATTTGAATTTACATATTGTATAAAATAAGCCTTTTTGGGTATCATCTCTTTCTACCAATCTGCCAAATAGCAGAGGTATAGGTTGATTCAGTTAAGAATAGAATAACCTTGGTTAATAGGTGGTTGGTGGTATCATAGATTTGTATATTTCTCATGATGCCAGTATTTCTCTATTTTTTATTAACTACAATAATTAGAAAATACAGATTTTTGAGAAAATCCTAATTACTCTATGGATAAAGCTTGAAATAGAATCCTCTAAATAATGTAAACATAAACAAATTATTTTAAGTCCATTATTTAAGCAAGAATATCTCCTTTTAAAAATCATTAGTTTTCATTATTATTTTTAGAGAGAGGATTTTGTTCTGTTGCCCAGGCTGGAGTCAGTGGTGCTATCATAGCTCACTGTAACCTCAAACTCCTGGATTTAAGAAATCCTCCTGCCCCAGCCTCCTGAGTAACTAGGACTGCAACAGGTGGACTGATGCATTCCTTTTGCCTGGCTTCCCAAAGTGCTGGGATTGCAGACATGAGCCACCTTACCCAGCCCGCTTTTTAAAAATTGATTTTATCTTTAGAGTAGTTTTAGGTTTACAGCAAAATTGAGCAGAAGTTACAGAAATTTTCTGTATAACCCCTGCCTTGACACATAAGCAGTCTTTTCCATTACAGCATCAACATCCCCCATCAGAGTGGCACATTTATTACAACTGATAAACCTACACTGACACATCTTTGTTACCAAACCATAATTTATATTAATTAGGGTTAACTCAGTGTTGTACATTCTATGGGTTTGGGAAAATGTATAAGGAGAGGAATTCACCATTATAATATTATACAGAGTAATTTCACTGCCCTAAAAATGTTCTGTGTTCCACCTATTCATTCCTTCCACCCGCCTAGCCACTGGCAACCACTAATCTTTTTACTATCTTTGTAGTCTTGCCTTTTCCAAAATGTCACATAGTTGGAATCATAGAGTATGTAGCCTTTTCCTATTGGCTTCTTTTACTTAGCAGTATGCATTCATTTCTTTCATGCCTTTTCATGGCTTGATAACTCATTTTCTTTCAGTGTTGAATCACATTCCATTGTCTTTATGGGCCACAATTTACTTATCCTTTAATCTACTGAAAGATATCTTGGTTGCTTCCATGTTTTAGCAACTATGAAAAAAGCTGTTGGAAATGTTCATGTGTAGGTTTTTGTGTGGACATATGTTTTCAACTCTTTTGAGTAAATATTTCTAAGTATTGAGAAATTATTGCATAATTTCTTAATAATTAGCAAGGAGCATGATTGCAGGGTCATACGGTAAGAGTATATTTAGTTTTGTAAGAAGCTGCCAAACTGTCTTCCAAAGTGGCTGTACCATTTGCATTCCCACCAGCAGTAAATGAGCGTTCTTACTGCTCCACATCCTCACCAGCATTTGGTGGTGTCAGTTTTCTGGATTTTGGTCTTTCTAATAGATATCTCATTGGTTATTTAATTTGCAGTTTTCTGATGACATATGATGTAGAGCATCTTTTAATGTGCTTATATGTCATCTGTATATTTTCTTTGGTGAGGTGGGTGTCTGTTCAGATCTTGTGCCCTTTTCTGTTTGTTTGTTTTTTTCTGTCTCTCTCTCTCTCTCTCTCTCTCTATATATATATATATATATTTATTTATTTATTTATTTATTTATTTATATTTAAGTTCCAGGACACATGTGCAGAACGTGCAGGTTTGGTATGTAGGTATATGTGTACCATGGTGGTTTGCTGCACCTATTGACCCATTATCTAAGTTCCTCCCGTTTCCCTCCAGCCCCCAACAGGCCCAAGTATGTGTCGTTCCCTTCCCTGTGTCCATGTGTTCTCATTGTTCAACTCCCACTTATAAGTGAGAATATGCAGTGTTTGGTTTTCTGTTCCTGTGTTAGTTTCCTGAGGATGATGGCTTCCAGCTCCTTCCATATCCCTGCGAAGAACATGATCTCATTCCTTTTTATGGCTGCATAGTATTCTATGGGGTACATGTACCACATTTTCTTTATCCAGTCTATCATTGATGGGCATTGGGGTTGGTTCCATGTCTTTGCTATTGTAAATAGTGCTGCAATAAACATATGTGTGCATGTGACTTTATAGTAGAATGATTTATATTCCTTTGGGTATATGCCCAGTAATGAGATTGCTGGGTCAAATGGTATTTCTGGTTCTAGATCCTCGAGGAATCACCACACTGTCTTCCACAATGGTTGAACTGATTTACATTCCCACCAGCAGTGTAAAAGCATTCCTATTTCTCCACAGCCTTGCCAGCATCTATTGTTTCCTGACTTTTTAATAAGCGCTATTCTGACTGGCATGAGGTGGTGTCTCATTGCGGTTTTGATTTGCATTTCTCTGATGATCAGTGGTGTTGAGCTTTTTTTTCATGTGTTTGTTGGCTACATAAATGTCTTCTTTTGCGAAGTGTCTGTTCATATACTTTGCCTGCTTTTCAGTGGGTTTGTTTATTTTTTTCTTGTAAATTTAAGTTCCTCATAGATTCTGGATATTAGACCTCTCTCAGATGGGTAGATTGCAAAAATTTTCTCCCATTCTGTAGGTTGCCTGTTCACTCTGATGACAGTTTCTTTGGCTGTACAGAAGCTCTTTAGTTTAATGAGATCCCATCAATCTGGCTTTTGTTGCAGTTGCTTTTGGCATTTTCATCATGAAGTCTCTGCCCATGCCTACATCCTGAATGGTATTGCCTAGGTTTTCTTCTAGACCAGTGGAACAGAACAGAGACTTCAGAAATATCCTCACACTTCTACAACGATCTGATCTTGAACAAATCTCACAAAAACAATCAATGGACAAAGGATTTTATATTCAACAAATGGTGCTGGGAAAACTGGCTAGCTATATGCAGAAAACTGAAACTGGACCCCTTTCTTATGCCTTATACAAAAATTAACTCAAGATGAATTAAAGACTTAAATGTAAAACCCAATTATAAAACTTTTGCCCGTTTCTTAAGCAGGTTCTTTGTTTTCTTATTGTTGAGTTTAAGTGTTCTTGGATATTTTGGATAAGAGTCCTTTATCAGATATATCTTCTGAAAATATTTTCTCCCAGTCTGTAGCTTGTTTTTTCATTCTCTTGGCAGTGTATATTTCATAGAACATAAATTTTTAATTTTACTAAAATTTAACTTTTTCATGGATCATGGCTTTGGTGTTGTGTCTAAAAAGTCATCTCCATACCCAAAGTTATCTACATTTTCTCCTATATTATCATCTAGGGGTTTTATAGGTTTACATTTGTTGAAAAAAAAAACTATCTTTGCTATGTCGTTGGCAAAGATCAGTTGATTGTGTTTATATGGGTCTATTTCTGTGTTTTCTACTTTGCTCCATTGGTCTATTTGTCTATTCTTTAGCCAATATCACACTGTCTTTATTACTAGAACTTCATAATAAGTTTTGAAGTTGGGTAGTGTCAATTCACTAGGTTTGTTCTTCTCCTTCAATAGTGTGCTAGCTAATCTGGGTCTTTTGCCTCTCCATATAAATTTTAGAACCAGTTTGTCAATATCCCCAAAATAACTGCTGGGATTTTGATCGAGATTGCATTAAATCTATAAATAAAGTTGGGAAGAATTGACATTTTGACAATACTGAGTCTTCATACCCATGAACATGGACTATCTCTCTATTCATTTAGTTCAGTTTTCTGCATGTAGATCTTGTATGTATTTTGTTAGATTTATACCTAAGTATTTTACTTTTGTGCCTACTAATGTAAATAGTATTGTATTTTGAATTTAAAATCCCACTTGTTCATTGCCGGTATACATAAAAGTGATTGATTTTTGTATATTAACTTTGTATCCTACAACCTATTTTAACTGTTTGTTATTTCCAGGAGTTTTTCTGGTCAATTCTTTTAGATTTTCTACATAGACAATAATGTCATGTGTGAACAAAGACAGTTTTATTTTTTTCCCCAATCTGTATACCTTTTATTTTCTTTCCTTTTCTATTTCATTAACTATCACTCTTAGTACAGTGTTGAAAGGAGTAATGAGAGGAAACATCCTTGCCTTTTTCCTGATCTTCTGGGAAAGATTCTAGTTTCTTACCATTAAGTATGACGTTAGCTGTATATTTTTTGTAGATACTCTGTATCAGTTTAAGGAAGTTCCCCTCTGTTCCTAGTTTAATGAGAGTTTTTTTTTTCTTTTTTATTATACAAGTCATGAATGGGTGTTGAAAATATTATTTTAACAATTCTCTTTTCTCAAGACTTCGGTAGAAATGTTCAGACCTTAGCAACTAAAGTGTAGTCCACAAACCACCACCATCAGCATCACCTGGAAGCCCATGAAAAAATGCAGAATCTTAAGCTTCACCTCAGACCTACTTAATCAGACCTGCATTTTAATAAAATGCTGCAGGTGATTAATATGCGTATTACAGTATGAGGGGCACTGGCCTTGGTCATTTTCTTAATCTTACTGTCTAGATCGTTAGTCACCTTTCTTTATCCTCTGCTGTTTCGGTGGAAGGATCATTGACATGGAGCCATACTGACATTGAATTAGGAACCCAGCACTTGCCAATTACATAAGCTTTAACAATTAACTCATTTTTTCCAAGCCATGATGCCTCCCTTGTAGAATGAGAAGAATACCTATGTTTCACAATTATTGTGTGAATTAAATGGTGTTATGTATGTAAAAATTCAATATAGTTAGTATTTGACAAATGTTACTTTCCTTTCTATCTGTCCATCATGTGTCTTATGCTAGAGAGACATTGTTTTATAAAGGTTTTGACTCTTTCATGACAATCTTTTATTCTTCCTTGTCCTTCTCTCCTAATTTTAGTTTACTAGTCTTTCCTTGTATGGTGTTTTGTGTATACTTTTTCTTTTGTTATGCAGGGTTTTGCATCGTATTTCCCTACCTATTCCAGCCTCCAAAAGTAGACAGCTCTGAACACACTCCGATCTTTTCTGCTTCAGAATTTTCTCCAAATCTTGGCAAGACTGCTTAACACAACCTGCAGCATAGCCTGGGACTACAGGGAAGTTAATATCTGAAGGGGTAATGCTCATGGGGTATGGGAGTCAATGGGCTAAGTATTCTTGTCTTCTGTACTTTAGAGGGAAAATATACATGCATTCTACACATTTTGTCAGAGTCATAAATGAGATTGCCTCATTATGTACCACAGTAACCAGCTCCGTAGCTTCCCTTCTTTCCTTTCTTTTCTGACTCTACTCACTCACCTTGGTTGCTGGAATCACTTTCCATTAAACTATCTACATCGAAGTCCTTGCTTCGTGCTCTGCAGTTAGGAAGATCTAAACTAAAGTAAATCGTAGTTTTTTTTGCTCTCAGCATATACAAAAAGGGGAATACTTGTCCATCAAAGTATTTGTGTTGGCTCTACCATAATACAAAAGTGTGATTTGGAAAGGCTGCTCAGCCAGGGATTAAATTTCATAGCACTTTCCTCAACTTGCATGTAGGTGGAGCCAAGAGGATTAAACCCAACAGGGTTAAAAAAGAAAGTTTGCAGCTGGGTTCAGTGGCTCATGCCTGTAACTTTGGAGGCCAAGGCGGGTGGATTGTCTGAGCTCAGGAGTTTGAGACCAGCCTGGGGAACACAGTGAAACCCAGTCTCTACTAAAATACAAAAGAAATTAGCTGGGCGTGGTGGCATGCACCTGCAGTCCCAGCTACTCGGGAGGCTGAGGCAGAATAATTGCTTGAACCCAGGAGGTGGAGTTTGCAGTGAGCCAAGATGGCGCCACTGCACTTCATCGTGGGCAACAGAGCAAGACTCTGTCTCCACAGACACAATAACAAAAAAAAAAAAAAAAAGGAAGAAAGAAAGAAGGTTTGCTTTCTCTACAGTTTTGTTTTAACCATTTCTTCTGAATTTTTACAAATAAGCATAAACTCATGCCTGTAATCCCAGCACTTTAAGAGGCCAAGGCAGGAAGATCACTTGAGGCCAAGAATTCAAGACCAGCCTGGTTAGCATGGTGAGACTCCGTCTTAAAAACAAAACAAAACAAAATAAGCATAGAGAACTTGTAAACTGTGTGGTAAACATGGCAGAGTCACAAAAGGCAAGGAAAGAACACCATTGGGAGAGGAGCTAGCTGCCTGTTAGGTACAGCTGTTTTGAATATTCCATTATTAAGAAATAAACATTTATTATGTTTAAAGCAGTATATATCTGGGAATTTGGGTCTGTTTATTACAACAGCTGTCATTATTCTGATTTGGTCATTAACATATTTTTATGCTCCAAACCATCTATAACTGCTTTAGTGGATGCTTATCACTAAGGGTATTCTATCCACTCACTTTTCATAGTACTCCACACAGTGCTCTTTGCTGGATCTGTTATTTGCTTAAGAGTGAAAATTGTGTGGAATAGTTTCAAATTTCTGTTTTTACCAAAGCTAAACAAAGTCTTCTTCACTTCAACTAAAAAGAATAGGCTTTGAGACAGAGTTACCAGGAGCTCCACTTGACATCAGACAAAATGAGCCTTGATCCCTCCATTCATTCATGCATGCTTCATTCTATAAATAGAAATTGAGAATCTCTTGTATGCCAAGTATTCTACTATGCTCTGAACTCAAAAAATAAATAAGACATGGTTGGGTGTGGTGGCTCATGCTTATAATCCCAGTGCTTTGGGAGACAAAGATGGGAGAATCACTTGAGTCCAGGAGTTCAAGACCAGCCTGAACAACATAGTGAGACTTGTCTCTACAATCAATCAGTCAATCAATCAATCAATGTTGCTGGAAATGATAGTGTCCATCTGTAGTCCCAGATACTTGGGAGGCTGAGTGAGAGGATGGCTTGAACCCAGAAAATCGAAGCTGCAGTGAGCTGTGATCATTCCACTGCACTGTATCCTAGGTGACAGAGCAAGCCTCGGTCTAAAAAAAAAATTAAATTAAAATTAATTAAAGAATAAGACATGGTCCTTCCCTCAGAGAGCCTAAAACCTAGTATTTAAAGAGAACAATTATAATAGAGAGTTCTGGGGAGCCAGCACTATGAGTTGTCTAGTCAAAATGACTGAGTGTTATTTTTGGCTCCCTGATGTATTCACAGAGTGATTTTAGTAAAGTTATGTCTTTTCTGTGCCTTTTTGTTTAATATGTAAAAGGGAGATAATGTCCCTTTTACATTTTGTGAGGACTGACTGAGATTTTGTAGAGTTCTTAGAATAGTTCTTAGTAACTTGCTACATATCAATAAATGTTAGCTTATTATTAAATATTGGGACCAATATACATGCAGGACCAGATCTTATAGGGCAGTGCACATCAAACATTAGGGTTTATACGAGTTACCTGGAAATCTTATGAAAGTTCAAATTTTTACTTAGTATGTCTGTAGTAGGACCCAAGATTCTACATTTCTAGCAAGCCCCAGGTGATGCTGAAGCTTCTGGTCATGAGAGCACATTTTGTGTAGCAAAGACAGTGCTGCCCAATAAAACTTTGTGTGATGGTAAAATGTTTATATCTGCTATTCTAATATGGCATCTTCTAACCACATGTGGTAACTGAAATGTGGCTAGTGCAACAGAGGAACTAATTTTTTTAAAAATGTATTTAATGTTAATAAACATAAATTTAATTGGACACATGAGGCTAGTAGCTACTTGTATTCAATCTCACGGTTCTAGACCAGTAGCTTTTAAGACTGGTCACACGTTCAAGCAAGGATCAGTAACCCAGAATAATACTGAAGATTGGGTTACATCATCAACATAATGAAAATATCTCTAGAAGTTTGAAATTGGATTGAAGACTACGAGGATAACGATTGTTCTTTAGAGGTTCCATTTACACTAGTTTTGCTTTAATAGTGGACAAGGTTAAAACCAGCTATATTCAATGTCAAACTATATCAGTTCAGCTCAAGGTAATTGAAAACCCAAACTGATGTGGCTTGAACACCACTCATCTCAAATAACAAGCATTTTAGAGGCTGACAAGTGATGATGCTTGGTCCAGCGGCTCAGCGGCCAGGTACTATGTTTTCTTCTCCAACATTCCTAGCCTGTTAGCTATTGTCTTCAACCTTCTAAGATTCATGGCCCAAGAACACTGAATATGCCTGTGGTGTACGTATTCAAGAGAAGGTTGAGAGGGCCAATCAACCCGCATGTGTACTCTTTTATCATACTACAAATATCTTATTATCTCAGAAAGTTGAAAAAAAAATATTTAGCTGGGTACATTGCCATCCCAAACAAAATGAAAATTTTGATGGCAAGTTAGAAGATAAAATAGATAATGGTTAGGTAGCCAACAATGTCTGACACACAAACCTAATTATCATTCACATGTGAAGAAAAAGAAATACATTTTTCCAAATAAGCAAAACCTCAGTAAGATACATCAATCATTCATATTCAATATGAATTTAAAATATAAACTCATGAATAATAAAATTATGGCACAAAAGGATTGGCAGTGAGCACTGACTCCATTTGAATGATAGATATAAATAAATGAAATTATTATGTTATTACATTGAATACAAATGCTAAATTTTGTTGTGAAAAGCCTCATGATATCAAATGATAATCACTATTAATATAATGGGGATAAAATTACAACCAGTTAATATCAGAATATTGGTAGAGTGGTGGCAGGCAGGAGAAATGTAGCTTGCTATTATGTTATGGTGAGAAATGTAGTTTCTGTATTTAAGTAATTATTTTAAAGGAATAAAAGTAAATACAAGTAGAATTTAAACAGATTATGTACCTTCGAGATTATTGCAGGGACTGAGGGGTCTAATTTCAGAGATCAAGAAAATGAATCGAATTTTTAAAAAATAAATTAAGCAAGACAAAAAGAAATTAAGGAAGCATTTAGCAGAATGTTTGAAATAGAATGATAATATGCCAAGTATATCTGTTACAGCAATAAATATAAAAGGAAAATGGCCACTGGAAAAAAACTCAGTTGAGTTTAAAAATGGAAACTCTATTGTATGTTATATGTAATAATCATATCACACAGAAAATTATTTAAATATGTAGACAATAAAAAATAAGCAGAGAAATGCCTAGCAAACCTATACACAAAATAAGAAATAATACTGGTAAAATAATTTATAATATATAATAATATATAATATATACTATAATAAAATATTAACTAGGAGAAAGCTATTTTATAATTCTGAGATGACTTTGCAAACATTACAATAATACTGAAGATGTATGTGTCCTTTAGCATCACACTGAAATATAGATGAAAAACTACTAGAAATACAAGGAACTGTCCTTGCATCCCAGGAATAAACCCCACTTGATCATGGTGGATGATCCTGTTAATGCATTGAATTTAGTTTGCTAGTATTTTGTTGAGAATTTTTGCATCTATATTGAATAAGGATATGGGCCTGTAATTTTCTTTTCTTGTAATGTCCTTGCCTGGCTTTGGTATGAGGGCAATACTGGTCTCATAAAAAAAAAAAAGTTTGAAAATATTCTCTCCTCTTTGATCTTTTATGAAAGTGATTGAGGAAGATTGATATTAGTTATTCTTTATATGTTTGGTAGAAGTCAGCAATGAAGCCATCACATCCTAAGCTTTTCTTTAATGTGAGACATTTATTAATATTACTAATTCAGTCTCCTTACTTGTCATTGGTCTGTTCAGATTTTCCTATGTCTTCATAATTCTGGGTAGGGCATATTTATCTAGGAGTTTATCCTTTTCTTCTGGGTTATCCAATTTGTTGACATATAATTGTACATAGCAGTCTTTTATGGTCCTTTGTATTTCTTGGTACAAGCTTTCTTTTTCATTTTTTATTTTATTTTTTTGTCTTCCCTCTTGGCAACATTTTTAAAGGACCACAGTTCACATTTTCTGCTCTCCACTATCGCATCAAATGCTGAGCCCAGACAAATTCTGTTGAGACTTTTAAGCCTTTTAAGCATTTCAACTATCATGTATGTTTCTAATGCTATTTACACTTTTACAATTTCAAGTAAAATAAGGAATATTTTCTTTTGTTTGTTGAGTACTAAATAACACTAAGAAAACATCTAATGAAGGGATGGAACAATCGTAGCAGGGCACTATTTATTTAAATACATACTTGATTTGTATGTAAACAGTTATTGCTGTGGTCAAAGATGCCTGGGAAATACTGGCATGAACAGATTTCCTTACTGTAGAACCACTTAGAGATCTGAAATATTTTAACAGGTGTGGAGAATACTCAACAGAGGGCTTTTATTGCTTGTCCTCATCACAAAACTTAAAAAATAATTTTTTAAAAAAGCAAGATCTTTTTTCCCCCTTAGATTCTCTGTGGCCTGGCTTTTCACTGAATAAGTGTTGAAAAATTATATACCAGGAATAAAAAGCCTGGAATACCTGGTGAATTCGTGTCTCAGCTAATTTGGTGTAACTTTAAGAGGACACAAGCAGATAAACAAATAAAAAGAAATAATGTCTTTAGGCAAGAAAAATACTCTTCAGTTCTTTACAGCCTTGACTGCTCTTGTTTACATAATACTCAGCCTTTTCACAAATTTGTTACCTAATTTGCTCTGAAATATGTGAATTTATAATTCTGACTAAAAATAAACATCATGGTTGATTAAAATGAGATATGATGCATGCTATTATCAAATGAACTACGTGAAAGAACAGCTCATTATGACCTAATGGGTTTCATTCCAAGAATGTATACTGTAGTTCAAAATTGGAAATTGTACTGATAAAATGCATTTGCACTGTCTTTATAAGAGAAGAAAATTATTTCAATAGCCCTCAAAAAACTTTTGATAAAGTTTAACACCTAAAAAAAAACCTAAATAAACCCATGATTAAAATACAAATAAAAAGATGCATGCCATGGGTTGGTGGGGCCAGGGCCAAGACAGCTGACTAGAAGCAGCACCGTTTCGAGGCTTCCACCGAAAAAAACCATAATAAGCATGTGAAGCCTTCACCGGCAGCCAGGGTATCCAGGTTCTCTCATCAAAATTGACTAGAAGGCTGGTGTGACCCACAGAGAGAAGGAAGAACAGTGTGGTGTGGCAACCCACCTGAGAGCGACACAGGGAAGGGGAACCCCTCCCGACAGCCAAGGGAGGCAGTGACTGAGCACACTACCCAGCCAGGGAAACCGTGCTTTTTCCACAGAACTGTGCAACTGATGGATCAGAAGATCGCACTCACAAACCCACACCAACAGGGCCTGGAATCCCAATCCCAGAATGTCCACATTCTTACTGACTCTCAGCTGGAATCTGCTTAAGCCTACCAAACTCCCCAGGGGGAGGGGTGACCAGCACCTGCTGCCCCTGTCTGCTGTCTAAGCCTTTTGAGCTCCTTGTGGGAGGGACAGCAGCCAGCACTGGGACTAGCAACTGCCTGACACACTAAGCTTCCTGGGCAGGGGAAGGGTGGCACCCATTTCTGTAACTCTAGGCTGCACTTTCCCAATGCTGGAGCCAGGGAGGCTGGACTGCTTGGTCCCAAGACTTTTCCCCACAGCTCAACGCACTGGCTGTGGCAGTCTGCAGCCAGAGTGCCTCTT
Source organism: Pan paniscus (assembly GCF_029289425.2). NCBI lineage: Eukaryota > Metazoa > Chordata > Mammalia > Primates > Hominidae > Pan > Pan paniscus. The sequence goes on from NC_073254.2 coordinate 69,083,186, forward strand.
AAGGTCTAACCCTGACCCATCCTTCCTCAGTGGGTGGGGCTTCCTTGAAGGATCTCCAATAACTCCAACCAGAGGCTCAGAGACAGAATTCGGATCTCCTTGGGCCTGAGCCCATTGGGGGGGTGGGTGGCCACAGTCTCTGCAGACCAGCAGACTTAGCCTCTCCTCCTGGTATTTCTGAGAAATCCAGGCAGCCCAGAGGAGTGGTTCTGCCCCAAGCAAAACACACTCTCTTCACCAAGGGACAAAGTGCTTCGTTAAATGGGTCCTGCTCTTCATGCCACCCAACTGAGTGAGACCCCCAACAGGGATAGTCAGACACTCTCTACAGGAGCAATCCTACTGGCATTAGGTTGGTGCCCCTTGAGGTCAGAGGTCTCAGAAGAAGTAGCAGGTACCCATCTTTGCTGTTCTCTAGCCTCCTTGAGTGACATCTCCAGGCACGGGAGCAAATCAGATGAATAAGACCTGAAGTGAACCCCCAGCAAACTGCAGCAGGCCTACAGAAGAGGGACCTAATGAAAGAAAAACAGACAAGCAGAAAGCATCAGCAACAGCAAAAACATCAACAACAACAAAAGCCCCCACAAAAACCCCATCCAAGGGTCAGCAGCTTCAAAGACCGAAACTAGACAAACTCATGAAGACAAGAAAGAATCAATGAAAAAATGCTGAAAACCCAAAAGGCCAGAGTGCCTGTTCTCCTCCATATGATCACCATGTCTCATCATTGAGGGCACAGAATGGAACGGAGAATTAGACGAGTTGACAGAAGCAGGCTTCAGAAGATGGGTAATAAAAAACTATGATGAGCTAAAGGAGCATGTACTAACTCAATGCAAAGAAGCTAAGAACATTGATAAAAGGTTAGATGAATTGCTAACTAGAATAACCAGTTTAGAGAGGAATATAAACGATCTGACGGAGCTGAAAAACACAGCATGAGAACCTTGTGAAGCCAAATCGACCAAGTGGAAGAAAGGATATCAGAGTTTGAAAACCACCTTACTGAAATAAGGCATGCAGACAAGAACAGAGAAAAAAAGAATGAAAAGGAATGAACAAAGCCTCCAAGAAATATGGGACTTAATAAAAAGACTGAACCTATGATTGATTGGAGTGCCAGAAGGAGACCGGGAGAATGAACAAGCTGGAAAACACAGTTCAGGATATTATCCAGGAGAACTTTCCCAACCTAGCAAGGCAGGCCAACATGCAAATTCGGGAAATACAGAGAACACCATTAAGATACTCCACGAGGAGATCAACCCCAAGACACATAATCGTCAGATTCTCCAAGGTAGAAATGAAGGAAAACCTGTTAAGGGCAGCCAGAGAGAAAAGCCAGGTCACCTACAAAGGGAAGCCCATCAGGCTAACAGCAGACCTCTCACCAGAAGCTCTACAAGCTGGAAGAGATTGGGGACCAATATTCAACATTCTTAAATCAAATAATTTTCAACCCAGAATCTGAAGTTTGAAGACACTTTGAAACACATTTTTAAGAAAATGAAAGGCAAGCCACAAACTGGGTGAAAATATTGCCAAATATATATATATCCAGCAAAAGACTTGCATTTAAAATATATAAATAATTCTTACAATCCAGTAAGAAAAACATATTAACTTTGAAAATTGACAGAAGATTTGATGGGCCTTTTGTAAAGTATAATTTTAAAATGACTAAGAAAACAAGAAAATGAGCTCAGTACACAGTAGTTTTTAAAATGCAAGTTAAAAGCGGAATTAGATACTGCTATTCATCTACCAGAATGAGTAAAAGAACTAACGATATCAGATATTGGCAAGAATTTGAAGGAACTGGTATTCTTTTCTATTGCTGGTGGATTTATAAAATGATACACCAACTTTGCCACACAGTTTGGCAGTGCTTTAGAAAGTCAAACATATAGGTACTATATGATCTTGCAATTCCACTCATGGCCATTTATCTAAAAGAAATGTTCACAAAAAGACTTATGCCTGGATGTTCATAGCAGCTTTATTTATAATAGTCAAATTCTGGGGAAAACCCAAATGTCTATCAACAAGAATATGCAAACTGTTATATATTCGTATGGAATTCCTCAGCAATATATAAAGGAACAAACCACTGATACATGCAAAAACATGGGTGAATCTCAAAAATATCATGTTGAGAAAAAAGTCAGATGCAAAAGAGTACATTCTGTATAATTCCATTTATAAAAAGTTCTGGTTTGCATAAAACTAATATATAGTGGTAAAAATCAGATAATCAGTTCTTTGGGGATGGTGATTAGAGTGGATTAATTGGAAAGAGCTATGAGAGAACATTTTAGGGTGATGAAAGTATTCGAGATGAGAATTGGGTTAGTGATTACACAGGTGTGTATACATTCGCCTTGGAATTTCAGTTGGGAGTTAGATGGCAGAAAGGTGGGCCTGACACTGCTGGGAAGATCGTGACTAGAAATAGTGGGTTTGTGCAAATATAGGTTCCATTGATTTACAGGTAATAGTAGAAAGTGAAGGAATAAATATTGCTGAAGCAAAACATAAAGAATGAGAACAGGGCCAAAGACAGAAGGCCCAGGAGCACCTCCATGTGAGAAGAAGGGAAAAAAAAATAGAGCCAGCAAACAAGAAAGAACCAAAGGTCAAGGAATTCTACTTCCCAAAGCCAGTAATCTTTCTTATCCCCTAGGATGAATCATTGTTTGAAGAATTTAAATTAGAATGCCTTTACTAAGTAACTTAGTAATCAGAACCATATTTGGCATGGAAAAAGAGCACAGGCCAGAACTCTGTTCTGCTTTTGTGATTCTGTATGAGCTATATCCAACATTTTTATCATAGTTAACAATCATCAGTAATTTGTTTCTGCTATTAGTAATTACAGCAGAAAAATCAGTGATGGAGATGTCACAGCTGGTGGGACAAGGGGATTCTTTTCCTGATGATTTTCTTCATCTGTCATGGAAAGAAGGATACAGAGTGATTCAGAAATAAATGGTGCTTTAAACATGATAAAGCTCTTTTTAAGTGTAGTAAAAAGTCATCTCACACAGGTGTCTCCATGAAGGTCTAATGAGTTCCATGAGAACAAAGAGAGTGTGCTTCATTCATCTTTGCCATCCTCTTAATAACTAGTATTGAAAACCTACTATGGGCCAGTGTTCTGATAGGTATTCAGCTAAAAAGATGAATAAAATGGTACCAAGTCTTCCATTGCTCCAAGTGTGAAAATCCAAAAACCCATCCAAATATGCCAGGACAATTTTTTACAATGGGAGTAGAGCCAAAAATGTATAAAATATTGAGAAAATATTTCATTGTATAGTCTTCTACACTAGAATTTAGCCAGAATGAAGACCCAAAATGATAAAAACCATTCTCTTCCTTCCACTTATAGCAAAGAGATATATAAAAGTATTAGATTTGGTGAGATTTTCTTCTTGTTTGTATAGGTTGGAGAGGATTTCTAGAATTGTGGATGTCACATAAGATTTCATAAAGCAATTCTCAGTTATTCTATGCTTCAAAATAGAGCATGCAGTCATCACAAACTTAAGTAAATACCAAATTGTTGTTTCAGGAAAGATTTATTACTCTAGTTCACTGTAGCTGTTATTGTGACTTGTGATGCATAGCAGAGAAGTCTGCAGCCCAGTCCCCAGCAGACCATAATTGTTGCCTGTGCACCCATATGGGACATTAACATTAAGAAATAGCTCTGTCCTTCATAACACCTGCTATCATCTAATGATGAACATGCCACAGCAAAATTTTCCTTTACCAATACGGCTTTATGAATTTTCATTGTTTTGAATTTTAATAAAAGATGCTTTTTTCACTGATTTTGAGCAAAATTTGTTCAATACTTTGGAATCTCTTGAATTGATCTTACAAATGAATTGCAGCAAACAACATGCATGCTAATTGATAATGTTGAGAAAATGACAATCAAAATGATTGTGAATAAAATGAAATTGTTTCATGTTTTTGTGATTAACATTTGACATATGTCAGTTCAGATATCTGATATATGTCAACAAAACAATCATTAGACTCCTCTCAGCAAAGTAATGCCACAAAGTACATCATGCTATTATAATTCTGCCAATGTATTCAGTGTGATTTCTAAATATAGAACACTCTATAGGGCACTTGCTGTTCAAATCACTATGTAGCTTCCTTTGGTTCTGTATCCAGAGGTCAACACATGGTGGAACGAAGAAACCCAGTTGCTAATTCCAAGCTTCCATTTACTCCCTGGGAAACTCTATTTAGAACACACAAGTAGACTTTTCCCAAACTATGGCCCTAGCACATGCCCCACCGATTTCATATTTATCCTTGGGAAAGCCACATTATCCGTCTCTGTGATATTGCCTGTGTTAGTAACTGGAGTTCATAACTATTGTCAGTGTATGTGTATTAGTAAAGTAATTTCTTTGTTGCTGTGTGCAGGCAAGTTCAGCTCTTTGGGATGAATATGCTGCAAAGCTGTGTTCTATGGACAAGTATTTCTATTAATATACATTTTTCCAGTAATTCAATATGAAAAAATTAAGACTATTTATTTGTATTCATGTTCCCAAACAGACTTGGTTTTTGTAAGTGATATGGGGTTTAATCACAATGTAGGCGAAAAACCATCAAGTCTAACGTCAGAAGTCTGAATTCAGCCTCAATTTCACCAATTAGTTCTGTGAACTTTCATGAACTGTTAAGCAGTTTGGGCCTCATTTTCTTTATATATAGTAACTAAGTAATACTCTTAACCTTCTTATTTCATTATTACATATTGGATTTTTTAACTGTAATATGGTATTTGAAATTTTATGTATTATTATTGCCATTGTTGCTTTCGTTGGTAATAGCAGTAGAAACGATTGATGGCAGAACACTGGTATTGAATGTTTTGTTTTGTCCAAATAAGACTATGCTGTTAAAAAATCTCAGCCTAGTTCTGTATAGAATATAACACTGAGGTAAATTAGATTTTAATATCAATGTTTCACAATCTTTTTAGGTCTTACCTATAGAATTAACAGTCCAGCCTGCTTGAAATGAAGCTTTTCAGCCTGAGAGAAATGATTATTACTCAAACTAAGGATTTTTTTTTATCAGGAGTGAGTGTTCTACATTAGTTGCTGGATCTTTTCTCACCTAGGCTGAGAGATTACTGGCAGTGGTGTGAAACAGGTGGAGGAAGTGAAATGAGGGAGTAAAGTGGGTGCTCTTGGCTGTGCTTTGAATCAAATGTTCCTTAAAGTCTTTTAAAAAGCAGAGAGGAGCTGGTTTGCAGCTTGAGTTCTCTGCAGAACAAACTCTGAGTTGGAGTTTAACTAAAAGTTGTTTATCAAAGTATCCTTTGGATCAATCTCTGTAGAACAGAGAGAGGAAAGCAACATTGAACAGAGCAAGACATTGAGTTGTGATGCAGGCCTAATGAACTTAGGTTAAAAAAAAAACTTATGATAAACTTATTATAAAAGAACACGGATGAGTTTGGGAGCCAATCCTATCAAGGTTTTAATACTGACTGCTTTTGCAGTCTCCCCTGTTGTGGTGGACTGGGTACTGGTTAATGATGTGAATTCTGCACTAAAGCCACCTTTCTTTGTCCACCTTCTAGCTGTGTGATTTAGTGAAGGCTAGCTTGCTTCTCTGGACTTCAATTTTCTCATCTGTAGAATAAAAGTAACCACCTGCACATATAGAGTGTGCCTCAGAGACCCCACAGAGAAGCTCTGGATTTAGAATGACCCTTCAGAGTGACAAGGATGTGGGCAGAGATGGCCCAGCCTCTGCATGCAAGGAGTGGTCTGTCATTTAGAAGTGGACTGCCCTGGGAAAGGGCCTGACTTTTATTAAAGCAGTTGGCAGCATCCAAGGCAATTGCTGAAGGGGCTGGCAGCTGAAGGCTGTCTACCAATGCACACCCATAGCAGGGGCAACAGGTGTCTTCCTGAGAGGTAGTCTAGGCACAGTGCATGGTCCACAACAAGCCCCTCCGAGCTGAAAACTTTCATAGCTGGAGGGAAGGCAAAGGAGAAGTAAAGGAGTGGGGAAAAAAGAAAATGAATGCTTATTTAATATTTGTTATGTTCCACACACTGGACTAGACACTCTCTTGGTTATCCCATTTAATTCTTAAAACTCTCTCTGTGTGCAGGTGGTTACTTTTATTCTACAGATGAGAAAATTGAAGTACAGAAAGCAAGTTAGTCTTCACTAAATCACACAGCTAGAAGGTGGCCAAAGAAAGGTGACTTTAGGGCAGAATTCACATCATTAACCAGTACCCAATCCTGCCACAAGAGGGGAGACTGCAAAAGCAGTCAGTATTCAAGTCTGAATAGGATTGGCTCCCAAACTCATCTGTGTTCTTTTATCTTAATATAACCTAATGCCCTATCTGATCTATTTGACATGAAGATTATCATTGAATATTGAACAAATGTTTAATGGCCATCCAGCTCAACGTGCATTCTAGAGTAGCTTTAGTGTTTTGTTTTGTTTTTTTGTAGTAGTTGTTGTTTTTCTCTGTCTGTTTACAGTGCAGAGAATTTCTAAAAATGTGAAAACACTTATCAGAGAAATGTTATATTGTGTTACAAATCAGGATAAATACCTTGGTTTTTTGAGTAATTCAAGCAAAATCTAATGGAAAAATGATGGAGAAGAGAGTTCATTCAAATACTCCCAGTCCAAAAGCCAATTAACATTGTTATCCTGATATTATTCACTGTTTAATACAGCAGAACAGCTTTATATTTCTGAGTGAAGTTGTGTTTTGTGAAATGAAAAAGATTCTTATCAGTTAAATCAATTGAGTTCCAAATTGCAAGCTGCTGATATTATGGCTTTCATAATATGTCTTCAATAACACAAGGAAATAGGAGAGGCAGATATTTCCATGTGAAAATTGCAGTAATGTTCAGCAACTTGTAATAATTAACTCTCTCAAAATCTGGTGCTGTGCCAGATAAATTATTTCAAAACCACACTTTCTTTTTTCATTTATTTTATTTAAACATCATTTATCATGTTAATAAAGCATTTTCACTGAGGCTGTTCTTTAAAACACTAAAACAAAGATTATTAACCCAAATTGTCCAAATGATAGATTTTAAAACATGTCCTGAAAACAGACAAAAATAAATAAAAATAAAAGCACCTCTTCAAGATTTTAATAAGGAAAAAAAAGGAATGTTCTCAATATTTCTACAGCAATTCTACAAACTTAGAAATAGGACAAAACCAGCACATTATCTAGGTAATAAAATGTAGCATCTTTACATTCATTGCATGAAATAGTGACATGCATTGATGTACAAAACACATGTGTTTCAAGGTAAGTCAACTCTGATTAATGAAAATGTAACTGAACTTGAAATTCAAAGTTAAGGGCTCTATACCAAGCTATGCCACTTACTAGTTATATGACCTGACTGGATAAGGCATCTCTCTAAACTCTAGGTTTTTTATTTTTAAAATGAGAATATAAAATAACTAATTCTTGTGGTGTTGGTAGTATAAATTTAGGCAATATATGTAAAATACACTTTATAAACATTCAACATTAAATCCTAATGCCTGTGTGTGATATTATGATTCATTTCCATCCGTGGTTCCTAGTTCGTAACTTTCATAATCATTGTCACAATCTTAGTTATAATGTTGGAGAAATTTAGGGCTCAGAAGCAAGCCTGAGGAAACAAAAGCTTTCTCTCTGAACTTCTGTCCTACTTTTACCCACCCGAGATAGGACTGTAGTCGAATTATAGGTCATAAAACCCTCATTCTAGAGAGGGTCCTGCCTCCTACTCCAGAGGAAGGAATGCTGCACAGAGAGATCAAGAAGAATCTGAATGGACAAGGCTTGCTGAGTTTAGGCCACATCCTTTTTGTCCAATCACATTTTGACATAGTTGTCCATGCTTTAATCATTGACAACCAATGAATTCTCCATAAAAGGCCCAAAGGATGGAGTTCCAGGAGCTTCTGGAGAGCTGAACACATTGAGCATGACAGGAAGGTGAAAAACTCTTTCACATGCCAGGAAGTTGGTGCACCCCAACTCTACAGGGACAGAAGCTGCTGCACTTAGAAATCCTCCCAGACCTCACCCCATGTGTCTCTTCATCTGGCTCTTTATTTGTATCTTGTAAAATATGCTTGATAGTAAGCCAGTAAATATGATTCCCTGAGTTCTGTGAGCTGCTCTAACAAATAAATCAATCTCAAAGATGGGATCGTGGGAGCGCCAACTTGAAGCCAATTGGTCAGAAGTTCCAAAGGCCTGGAATTGCGACTTCAGGGAAGGAGAGGATGATCTTATGGTGTTGAGTATTAACCTGTGGGATCTGACACTGTCTCTGGGTATATAGTATTGGTACTGAATAGGAGGACACCCAGCTGTTGTCCACTGCTTGTTGTATGGTTAAAAACCCCTCACTTTTGGTCAGAGAAGTCTTATTCTGCGTTGATTATTATTGTGGTGGTGTGAGAGCAGAAGAAAAACCCATTTAAGAGAGCACTTCCCAAAGCACTGTGTATACAGTAAACTGTGGTCCAATGGGAAAATACAAATTAATATAGCCAATAACAGTGTACGAGAAGCTCTTTCTCCCAAAACTCTTGCCAACACAGTACATAGCCAAAAATCATCTTTTTATTTATAGAAGTATGACATATTTTGTTTTAATTCATATTTCAATAATTTTGAGTGAAATTGGACAACTTTATACACCTTTAAAATATCTTTCTGTTATGAACTGCCTGCTCTTCACCTTTGCTGGATCGATGTATTTTACGTATTAATTTATAAGAGCTCTTTAAAAAATAAGGACATTAATATATTTAATATGTCTGACAAATATTTTAGCCATTTTTTCTCTTCTCATTTGACATTATTATTGTCATGTAGTTATTTTATGTTTTATGGAGTCAAGCTTTCTTTATGACATCAAGCTTTCAACTATCACTTAGAAACAATTTCTCTTATTTTGTTTTTACAAAATATGTTCTACATTTCTGTCTAGTACTTTTATTGTTCCCCTTTTTAAACTTATATTATTGACAATATCAAGGATTGCCAAAGATTTTTAAAAACTGGTCTGCTCATATATTTCTGGTGGATTTATAAAATGGTACATCAACTTAGTAACACAGTCTGACGGTGCCTTATAAAGGGAAACACATACTTTCTAAGTGATCTAAAATTCCACTCCTGGTCATTTACCCAAGATAAATGAAAGCCTATGTTCACAAAAAGACTTATGCATGGATGTTCATAGCAGTTTTACTCATAATAGCCAAATCCTGGAAACAACCCAAATATCTATCAACTAGAGAATGGGCTTTTTTGTGCTACCCAGAGAGGGGTCCATATGGCGATATTCTAGATTCCTGTTGTAACTTAAAGGGAAACTTTTACAGTGTACAGAGCCCTTGATGTCCTGCAAATGGAGGAGGAGGATGTCTTTAAGTTCCTTGCAGCAGGAACCCACTTAGGTGGCACCAACCTTGACTTCCAAATGAAACAGTACATTTATAAAAAGAAATGTGATGGCGTCTATATCATAAATCTGAAGAGGACCTGGGAGAAGCTTCTGTTGGCAGCTTGTGCCATTGTTGCCATTGAAAACCCTGCTGATGTCCACATCATATCCTCCGGGAATACTGGCCAGAGGGCCATGCTGAAGTTTGCTGCTGCTACTGGAGCCACTCCAATTGCTGGCCGCTTCACTCCTGGAATCTTCACTAACCAGATCCAGGCAACCTTCCAGGAGCCACAGCATCTTTTCTTTACTGATTCCAGGACTGACCACTGCCTCTCACAGAGACATCTTATGTTAACTTACATACCATTGCTCCATGTAATACAGATTCTCCGCTGTGCTATGTGGACATTGCCATCCCATGCAAGAAGGGAGCTCACTCAGTGGGTTTGATGTGGTGGATGCTGGCCCGGGAACTTCTGCACATGTGTGGCACCATTTCCTGTGAACACCTGTGGGAGGGGATGCCTGATCTCTTCTTCTACAGAGATCCTGAAGAGACTGAAAAAGAAGAGCAGGCTGCTGCTGAAAAGGCTCTGACCAAGGAGGAATTTCAGGGTGAATGGACTTCTCCATCTCCTGAGTTCACCGCTACTCAGCCTGAAGTTGCAGACTGGTATGAAGGCACGCAGGTGCCCTCTGTGCCTATTCAGCAGTTTCCTTCTGAAGCCTGGAGTGCTTAGCCTGCCACAGAAGACTGATGTGTGGCTCCCACCGCTCAGGCCACTGAATAGGTAGGAGCAACCACTGAATGGTCTTAAGCTGTACTTGCACCGGCTCTTAAGCAATATGGAAATAAACATTAATTTTTTTAAAAAAGAGAGAGAATGGATATGCAAACTGTGATACATTCACACAATGGAATTACTCAGCAGTATAAAGGAACAAAACACTGTTACATGCAAGAACATGGGTGAATCTCAAAAACATGAGAGAAAAAAAGACACAAAGGAGTACCTCCTGTATAGTCCCACTTATATGAAATTCTGGGATGGGTAAAAACTAATATAAAGTGGTAAAAATCTGACTTCTGTTGACACCCAAGATAAAGGAAGCTCTCTACAGCCTTTCTCTCTCACCAATGGTCACCAAAAACTCTAGAGAGGATATAGAAAACAGCTACTTAAAGACTGAAGTAAGCCCAATGGGAAGGGAGTAAAATCTTGAAAACCAACTGGTATCATGGGGAATTTCCTGAATTCTTGTTTCCTCTTTTATCTTCTGGCTATGATGTGAGGGCACGTGGGGTCCTAGAACTGTGCAGCCAGCATACAGAGTAAAAATGGGAATAAATACCTCGCATCAAGCAAAAATAAACAGCATGGCAGACATCTAAATATAAAGTACAGTTAGCCCTTGAATAATACTGGTTTGAACTGTGCTGGTCCACTAATATGTGGATATTTTTTAATAAATACATTGAAATTTGTTTTCAAGATTTGCAATAATTTGAGATAACTCACAGACAAACCATGTAGCCCAGAAACATAAAAAAAAAGTGGTGTAAAAGTTAGGTATGTTATCAATGCGTAAAATATATGTAGGTACTAGCCTATTTTATTTACGATAAAATATACACAACTCCATGATAAAAAGTTAAAATGTATCAAAATTTACACAAACACAGACCATACATGGCACTATTTGCTGCTGAGAGAAATGTAAACATAAAAATGCAGTATTCAATTATAACTGGATAAAATTACAGCATATACCATACTACTGTAATAATTTTATAGCTACCTCCTATTGCTATGGCAGTGAGCTCTAGTGTTGTGAGTTTCCACTTAAAACGCTGTGTGATGCTAGTCATCTCCACATGAGCAGTTTGTCTCTCCAATAAATTGTGTATCACACTAAAAAGTAATCTCTTGTGGTTCTTGTGTATTTTTCATGTTTACTGCAATACTGTAAACCTTGAATAACACCATGAGACCTATACAGAGTGTCACTAGTGATGCTAAAAGTGCTCCCAAGAAGCAGAGGAAAAGTTGTAATATTACAAGAAAAAGCTGAATTGCTTGATATGTACCACAGATTGAGGTCAACAGCTGCAGTTGTCCACCATTTCAAGGTAAGTGAATCCAGTGTAAAAACAATTGTTTAAAAATTTTTAATTTTAAAAAAAGGAAGTTTGTGAAACCATCCCTGCAGCTACGCCAGCAGGTATGAAAACATAGCACTTTTTGTGAAATACATTTTATCTCGTATTGAAAATATAGCTTTTATGTGGGTGCAGGATTGTTGTAAGGCATACCTATAAACTCTAATATGATTTGAGAGAAAGTAAAGTCATTATATGACCACTTAAAGCAAAAGGAAGGTGAAGGATCTAAAGCTGTAGAATTGAATGCCAGTGAAGGGTGGTTTGATAATTTTAGAAAGAGGTTTGGCTTTTAAAATGTCAAAATAAAAGGAGAAGAAGCTACTAATAACCAAGAGGCTCCCTGGAAACCAGGGAGTTTCCAGATGCCATTAAGAAAATCATTGAGGAGAAAGGATATCTGCCTGAGCAGGTTTTCAATGCAGATGAAAGATAATGCTCTATTCTATGGGGAAAAAATGCCACAAAGGACATTTATTAGTAAGGAAAAGGAGTGATCACCAGGACTTCAGGCAGGAAAGGACAGGCTAACTCCACTGTTTTGTGGAAATGTGTCAGGTTCATGATCACGATTGTCCTTATCTACAAAGCTGCTAACCCCCAAGCCTTGAAGGGAGAAAATAAACACTAGGCAACAGGAACACTTCTTCTGGATGGGATACATCGATGCTTTGTCCCTGAAGTCAGGAAGTGCCTTGCTAGTAGGTGACTGCCTTTTAAGTTCTTATTTGGCAAAAATACCAATAAATTGATAATGAACAACGCCCCCAGACACCCAGAGTGTCATGAGTTCAACAGCAAAGACATCAACTGTTCTGCTTGTCCCCAAACACAACGTTATCTAATTCAGCCTCTAGATCAGGAGGTCATAAGGACCTTTAAGGCTCATTACACACAGTATTTTATGGAAATGATTGTCAATGCTATGGAACAGAATCCTGACAGAATATCATAAAAATTGTGAAGAACTACACCAGTCAAGATGCCATCATCTTTATGGAAAAAGCTGTAAAAGCCCATTAAGCCCAAAACAATAAATTCCTCCTGGAGAAAACTGTATCCAGATGTTGTACATTACTTAACAGGACACACAACAGAGCCAATCAAAGAAATCATGTAAGAGAGTGTGGATGTGGGAAAAATGATGGTGGGGGGAGAGGTGACAAAGGGTTGTCATATATGAATCTTGGAGCTAATAGATAACCATACCAGAGGAATTAACAGAAGATGATTTGGTGAAGATGAGCACTTCAGAACCAGTGCCAGAGGATGAGGAAGAAGACATAGAAGAAGCAGTGCCAGAAAACAAATTGATATCAGATAATCTGGAAGATGGGTTTGAATTACTCAGCACTGCTTTTTATTTCTTATATGATATTGAATACTGCATAATATTTTTAGAGAAATTTTGAAAAAGCAAAAAAGTCCATTAGAAATTATAGTGTAGTTCCATAAAATTATACTGAGTATGCCTGCCTCTCTTGCCTCCCCTTCTTCTACTTCCCCCAGTTCTTTGGCCTCTGCCACCCGTGATACAGCAAGACCAACTCCTCCTCTTCCTTATCCTCCTCCTCAACCTCCTCCTCAACCTACTCAACATGAAGATGTTGAGGACAAAGACCTTTATGATGATCCACTTCTACTTAATGAATAGTATATTTTCTCTTTCTTATGATATTCTTAATGGCATTATCTTTTCTCTAGCTCACTTTATTATAAGAATACAAAATATATAATATAGCATACAAAATATGTGCTAATCAACTGTTTATGTTATCATTAAGGCTTCTGGTCAACCGAAGGCTATTGACAGTTAAGGTTTGGGGAAATCAAATGTTATACACAGATTTTTGATGTATGGGGGTCAGTGTCCATAAACCCTACATTGTTCAACTATACAAGTTTTAAAAATACATCTCAAGATATAATCTTTATGACCTTGGGCAAGAGAAAAATTTGAGCTCTAATGAGCAAACTCATTCAAAATCAATGCAATGATTCATAAATAAAATGAATAAATTGGACTTCATCACAATTAAAAAACTCTGCTCTTTGAAGAGTTTTAAGAACTTTTAAAATACATTAATTTTTAAGCCACATTGGAAGAAAATATTTCTGAATTAAGTAGCTAGTTAAGGACATGTGTTGAGAATATGTAAGTGACTCCCAAAATTAATAATAAGAAAACTTAAAACCCAATTGAAAACTGGGAACAGTTTGAGCAGACATTTTACCAAAGAAAATGCATGAATGGCTAATAAGCACATGAAAAGGAGTTTAACAGCATTTGTCATTAAGGAAATGCAGCTCAAAAACACAATGAGATATCACTACATACCTCTTTCAATGGAAATAAAAACATCAAACAATACCAAATTCTAGTGATGATGCACAGCTACTGGTGCTCTCATACATTGCTGGTGGGAATGCAAGATACTACAGTCGCTTTTGAAAACAGTTTTACAGTCTTAAAAATTAAATACATCCTTACTATATGACTCAACAATCCTACTCCCAGATATTGGTCCAAGAGCAAAAAAAAAAAAAAAAAAAATTCACACCAGGAAAACTATATGTAAATATTTATAGTAGCTTTGTAGCATAATCGTAACAAACTTCAAACAGCCCAAAGGTTCTTCTGCTGCCAGATTGATAAACAGATGATGGTACATTCATTCATACAATAGAATACTATTCAGCCACACAAAAGAATACATTATTTATAACTCACAACAGGAATGAATCTCAAGTACATTACTTTCAATCAAAGAGTCTGGACTCATAAGGTTACATACTGTGTGATTCTATCTACATCACTTTCTGCAACAGCCAAAACTATAGCAATAAAGAAGAGATCACTGGTTATCAGGAGTTAGCAATGGGGAAAGTGGCTACAAAGGGCAACCTGAAGGAATTGGTAGGATAATAAGATTTGTTATTGTGATGTTGGGTGAATATGGGCTTACATGACTCCGCATTAATCAAAGCTCATTGAACAATACACTACAAAGTAATTATTTTGGTATAGATTAATAAGCTAGTTATCCAAGTTAATTTCTTCCCCTATGACTACCAAATCTCAACAAGAACAAATGGTCTGGGCATGGTGGCTCATGCCTGTAATCCCAAGACTTTGAAAGGCGGAGACAGGTGGATCACTTGAGATCAGGAGTTCGAGACTAGCCTGGCCAACAAGGCGAAAGCCTGTTCCTACTAAAAGTACAAAAAAAGCCAGGCATGGTGGCACACTCCTGTAATCCCAGCTACTTGGGAGGCTGAAGCAGGAGAATCAATTGAGCCCAGGAGGCAGAGGTTGAAGTGAGCTGAGATCGTGCAACTGCCCTCCAGTCTGGGCAACACAGTGAGACCCTGTCTCAAAAAAAAATCATAAATGAAATAATTATATGTAAATTCTTCAAACGTAAATTTAGAAAAAAAGTTAATTATTTTACATACTGTGTACTACAGCTTTAAGCAATGCTTGTATTTCTTTTTAATGAGATGAGGTCTCACTCTGCCACCTAGGCTGATAACAGCTCACTATAACCTCGAACTCTGGGGATCAAGCAATCCTCCCCCCCTTGCCTCCCAAAGTTCTGGGATTACAAGTGTGAGCCACTGTGTCCACGTATAGAATGCATTTTTTACTTATATATGTCTTTTTATGTTTTCGATTTTGGAATAAAATGTTTTTCAAACGTCTCATTGACTGAGCTAAGGGATGCTCAGATAGCTGGTAGAACATTTCTGGATTTCTGGGGTGTGTCTGTGAGGGTGTTTCTGGAAGAGCCTAGCATTTGAATCAGTAGACTGTCAAAAAGATCACTCTCACTTTACTGGCATCATTCAATCTCTTGAGGTTCCAAATAGAACGAAAAGGAGTAGGAAGGGCAAATTTGCTCTACTTTTTTGAGCTGGGAGATTCATCTTCTCCTACCCTTTGATATTGGAGCTCCTTATTCTCAGGCCTTCGGACTCCAGTAGTGCATCCCTCCCACTCTTGTTCTCAGACCTTCTCCCTTGGACCTAGAGTTAAACCAATAGGATATGAATCTATTTATAACACACACACACACACACACACACACACACATAACCTGAATTATGTGTGTATATATATATTTTCTATTGGTTCAATTTCTCTGGATAACCCTAATTAATATAAATTAGTCTCAGGGCTCAAAGAAAGTAAATCATTATGAAATAGAGAAATGAATAGTAAGATGTAAAATTGTACGTATGTGTATGAATCACATATATTATTTAAAAGTTCTTGTTAACTTTATAGATTGGTGTATTAAGAGCAGGGGGAATAGTCACTGAAGAACATAAGATCGATATAGCTTGTATATTTCTCTCCACCCAAATCTCATGTTGAATTCTAATCCCATTGTTGAAGGTGGGGCCTAGTGGGAAATGATTGAATTATGAGGGTGGATCTCTCATGAATGGGTTAGCACCATCTCCTTTGTGCTCTTCTCATGATAGTGAGTGAATTCTTGTGAGATCTGGTAATTTAAAAGTGTACAGTGCGCCCCCTTTGCTCCCACTCTGCCTTGTGAGACACCTGTGCTCCCTTCGCTTTCTACCATGACTGGAAGCTTCCTCAGGCCTCCGCAGAAGCAGATGCCATTATGCTTCCTGTACAGCCTGCAAAACCATGAGCCAATTAAACCTCTTTTCTTATAAATTACCTAGTCTCGGGTATTTCTTTACAGCAATGCAAGAACAGCCTAATACATATACTGTGTTTTAGAATATATATTATGTATATAAATATGTACCATTTACTTCTTGGGCAATACTTCTTGACATTAAGAAAGTATCTTGGTTATGAATCAGAAGGGCCTGATATGACATGAGGAAGACTGACAATAAAGTCTACCTTGAGAACAGGGCATTACCATTTCTTAGATGTTCAGGGCTATCCAAAGCAAAATAGTAGGATAATTTCTATGTTTTGTGTAGTCCTTGGCATATTACTACATTGTAGAAATATGAAAATGTTTTGTAGTAATCTAGTTTATCTATCCCAAGTGGATTATTTTAAATTTCTCTGTTTATAAAAGGATCGTAAACTGACTTTATTTGCAAACATTTGTGGAAAAATAAAGCCAGATCTTCTCTTGTGTTGGAGAAAACTCCTGATTGTCATTGAAAAGGTGACCCTACTTAATACACAGTGTTCCGTTCAGCTCAAACAGGCTCTCAGAAAGGTAACTTTGGGTCAGGAATTTAAAAAAATGTCACATCATTATATTAGTGCTCTTCTTTTTAGAAGAACTTACTGGCATGTCTTCTCATTGTTTGCTGTGGGTGAGGTTTAATATTTAGAATTTCAAGATATAACTATGCCATATCATATATATATATATATATACATATATATATATAGCATCATACACTTTATATATACACACATATATATATAGCATCATACACTTTACAAAATATAAAGATTAGTTTTTCAACACCCAAATCCCATGTAAAATACATACTGCACTGAACACTCAAGGAATTAATTGTTGGGTAATTAAATTCTCAGTTCCTTTATTTTCCATCCAGAACTCTTTCTCCCCATTTAGTTTGCAATTTCTAATATATTATGAACTAGGAAATTAGAAAGCAAAGCTTAATAAAAGTTTTGATAAAATAAGAATAGATAGTCTCTGAACGCTGATCTAAACGAACTATTCTATAAGTGAAACACACATGTATTTAAGACATGTATTATCTGTGCAGAGGAATTTCAGCACTATTTTCAGATTCCCTGGATAGGTTCTTTGTGGTTTTACCCTGCTAGAGGACAAACACAATTTGTGCTTGTATATTTGATTGTAACTATTGTTTAGCATTTTCTTGCCCTTAAAGTCATTTTTTCCAGCACATAAAAAAATTAATTTTGTGGTAATAGCTATACTTCATTTTGTACCTGATTCTATACTGTTCAGCTATAATTTAAGGGGTGACTACTATGCCTAATCCTATTCTAACACTCACAATAATTCTGCAAAATAAAAATATTTTCCTCTCTTAATACATAAGAAAACTGAAGTTAAAATTATTGAGTAATTTTTCAAACAGGATACAACTAGGAAGTGGCATTGTTGAGATTCATACCCTCTGTCCAATCCAAAATTCACAGATTTCTTAGCATTTAGCCCCGTGCTGTCTGACTGTTTCTTCTGTATTTGGAGAGAATGCTGTAGTCTTTAATCAGCCTCCTTTTTGTCAGTGTCTACTAACTAAGCAACATTTCTAGGGAAATCTTTAGAGAGCCTATTCTCATTTTCCCTTCAAAGGAGAAAGAAGGGAGGATAGAACATCCCCAGTGCTGGCCAAGGTTGCAGTCTGCATTCTGTGCTACCAGATCTGGAGTTGCACATTCTTGCTGAGACAACCTAGGAAGC
This sequence comes from Pan paniscus, assembly GCF_029289425.2. Taxonomy (NCBI): domain Eukaryota; kingdom Metazoa; phylum Chordata; class Mammalia; order Primates; family Hominidae; genus Pan; species Pan paniscus. The sequence continues at coordinate 69,101,254 of NC_073254.2, forward strand.
TCAGAATAAGAGGGACAGACAAGTTGGTTGGATCACAAGGTTCAAATACCACTGATGCAAAGTACTATTACTAGATTAGGCAACATAAACCATGAATCTAGTGGGTAGCTCAGGATCAAGAAAATGAAACCAATAAAGAGATTAGGTGAGGGCAGATACGGTCAACACTGAGTAGGAGTGGGATTCGGGGTATTATTAGTGCAATCACAGGCATTTGCAACTGGCAGTAAGATCCTAGAGGGAAGAGATTATGTCTCATTTTTCCATAGACTCCTCAGCACCCAAGAGAGTGTCTTTTTTGTTAATTGCTGTATTTAAGGGTAATCATGGAATTGGACTGGACTGCAAACATGCAGCAAAGGTCCACTCGTCTTAAAATAGATAAGAACTAGAATTCCTGTGCAGGGGTGGAGTGGGATGAGAACACACGGCTAAGACATTTCCTTCCATTTTTAGGCTGTCACCCTCGGAAAACCTGGCAAGGACTCTGTCACAGTGACACTCACAGTAACTTACATATCAACTCTTGGTAGCCCTGATCAGACATTTTAAATCCTCCCCATTTCGTCATAGCTAGTTTCTCAATGAATATTGATTTTTTTTGTTTGCTTTTGTTTAGTTTTGCTTGTTCTTGATGGACAAATACAGTAATTAGATGTCTAGAGGCTCTGCAAAGGTTTGCCTGTGCATGCAGTAGAAAGAACAAGTGGAGAGCTTTTTTCTCACTGCAGTGCTGGTGCCTTTGGCTATCATTTTTATTTCTGTTAAGACTATCATAATTCTTTTTTATTTTCTCATCTTAGCCCTGGACTCTCAGGCCTTTTATGATATATGTAATTCAATGGGATAGTATGAAACAAATGCATCTGCATGAAGTCACTCAGCTTTGGTTCTAGTATTCTATTCTACCTGGAGTAATTTGCTGAAGTGTAGAATTATTAACAAATTTGTGAGAGCTAACAAATATGATTCCCCAGATTCAGAGTCAAACACTTCTTCACCGTAAACCAATTCTTCACGTAGGTCCTGGGCCAGTGTACTTTTGCAAGATGTTCAAGGTATAAGATGTCATTTTTGACAGCACATGTTGATAGTTAGCAATGGTCAAAAATAATTGTCTCCCTCAAAGCACAACTATTGTAATGTACATGCACCTTTTTCTGTCAACTATAAATTTGAAAACAAAATTACACTGCTTTGCAAGTGTTGAAGCTCTTTACGTTGCACTTTAAATAAATGATATTTTATGAGGAGAAACTGGATGTTTTCTTATTGTACTGAATGAGTTACCAGGGTGTTCCCTTGTCACTTATTATATCCCCTATACAGTGATGATATGAATCATCATCATTATAATTTTATTTTAGTTTTTATAGGTTTTAAAATTAATTTCCCTTAATTTGTATCTTTTTCTTTTAAAAATATAATTAGTTTTCTACATGAATTTGTTCATATCTTAAAATGCTAAGAATGCCTATAAATAAAGCAAAGTAAACTTTCTCTAGTCTGCCATACTAACCTGAAGACTTGATCTAAATTTACAAAGAAGAATGCTGTTTCCTTCCAAAATCAATCCCATCATTAGGGTGAAGAAAGAAAACCTGGAAAGGTTTTTCTACAATTGTATCATTAGTACCACGTGGAACTAAAATAGTTGTGAGAAAGCTGCTTCTCTCTGCTAGAGGAGGAAACAGATGTGAGATTTAAGAGGACAAAGGAAAAAGAGGTAGGTGCTCTGTGCATTAGGTGTGATTGCTTCTGTATTAGATCTCTAACGCTTCATAACAAATTACTACAAACTCAGTGGCTTATAAAAATACTCATATATTATCTCATTGTTTCCCTGAGTCAAGAGTTTGGTGTTTTAGCTAGGTCCTCTGTTCAGTGTCTCTCAAGACAAAGTAAAGATGATGGCTGTCTTCATCTGCACTGGGAGACTTGACTAAGGAAAGATCCACTTCAAAGATTTCTCAAGTTGTTGGCAGAATTTGTTTCCTGTAGATGTGTGACTGAGGTCCTGTTATCTTGCTGACTTGCTGCCAGGGATTAGGATTACTCTCACCACCCACAGACCTCTACCAGGTCCTTGCCATGTGGCTCTCTAACATGGCAGATTGGCTCCTTTGAGGCAAGCAGGAGAGTTTCTCTCATCCTTTGAATCAGTTCTTTCAGCAATGCCCCTGCTCTCTTTTAAAGGATCACTTGATTAGATTAGGCCCACCTAGGATAATCTCCCTTTTAATGAACTCAAAGTTAACCGATTTAAGACCTTAATTATATCTAAAAAATCTCTTAGCCTTTGTCATAAAGTGTGACCTAATCGTGGGAATGAAATTCATTGTATTCAGAGTCCTGTCCTCACTCAGAGAGGGGATGATACAGAGAATGGACATCAGGGGGCAGGAATCATGGATGTCATCTCAGATTCAGCCCACCACAGCCTCTTTAATTTAATGCTTGTTCTAAAAAGAGCAGTATGCATTCTGCTGATTGCTATCCTTGAAGCACATAAGATTTTTTTTCCTAGAAATCAGGGCTGCTACTTCAAAGTTGAAGTAAATGTGTGAGATAAAGGACAAATGAGAAATAGCACTGTGGAAACAAATTATCATTTTACTTCCAGTTGTATGGTGACCCTGGCTAACCCTCTAACTCCCCCAAAAAATAATACCTAAAAATGCACAGCATTTAAAAATATCTCTAATGCATCAATGAGCTATCAATTTAATAAGAAATACTTAAAGGCTTAAAGCTAAATGAAAACACACTCCCATGATGGTAAGCTAGGCATTGACATTGGTGTTTATTTGCAGATTGTTGAACCCAGAGACTGAATGTACTTGAAAGCAAGGAGACAATGAATGCCCAGGAGCTTCAAAATGGAAAGTCAAATAGAAAACCCTTCACATAAAGCTAGAATCCCACCATGTAAGAAGCTATTTATTTTCTTTTGTTGGAATTCTTCAGAGAAACAGAACCAACAGGATAAGAGCAGAAAGAGAACTAGACAGGGGGAGAGTTGTCTTAAGGAATTGGCTCATGTGATTGTAGAAGTCTGACAAGTCCAAAATCTGCAGGGTAGACTGGAAGGCTGGAGACCCAGGTAAGAACAGCAATGTGAGTTCAAAGGCAGTCTACTGGCAGAATTTCTTCCTACTTAGAAGAGGTTAGTCTTCATTAACACCTTCTACAGCTGTGAGGCCCACCCACATTATGAAATGTAATTTGCTTTATTAAAACTTCATTGATTTAAATGCTAATTTCATCTAAAAATACCTTCCCAGAAAAATCTAGAATAATGTTTGACAAAATATCCAATTGCTGTGGCCTAGCCAAATTGACACGCAAAAAGTTAACCATCATGTCCCTTCAGGTTTGTGTGAACTAGAATTAAACATGCCAACTTAAGGGAGACAAAAAAAATTGTCTCAAATTCTGTCACAGAATAGAAAAAAGACAAAACATTTGAGTATAAGATAATTCATAGGCAGGTTTGTAGTCTGTATTAGTCCGTTCTCACATTGCAATAAATAACTATCTGAGACTGGGTCATTTATAAAGAAAAGAGGTTTAATTGGTTCCTGGTTCTGTAGGAGGTACAGGAAGCATGGCTGGGGAGGTCTCAGTAAACTTACATTTATGGCTGAAGGTGAAGAAAAAGAAGTCACATCTTACTTGGCCAGAGCAGCAGGAAGAGAGAATGAAGGAGAAGGTGCTACACACTTTTAAACAACCAGATCTCACGAGAACTCACTCACTGTGATGAGAACAGCAAAGGAGAAGTCTGCTGCCATGATCCAATCACCTCCCACCAGGCCCCTCCACTGCATTGGGGATCACAATTCGACATGAGATTTGGGTGTGGACACAAATCCAAAACATATCTTAGTCCAACCAAATTTACCCTAGCTTGGTGTACTGAAAATAACTCAAAAGTTTAAAGCAACCCCAGGTACCTGATAGAAATGAATACAAACCATCCCCCTACTCTTCAAAGTAAGAAGAGTACCTTCACATAGGCCTCAAAGTATATTACATAATATTCCCCAAAATATGAGTTCACCATCGCAAATCACACACACACATGCATGTACCAAGAAGGCATCATGAAGAAGAGTGAGCAGAAAAAAAACCCAAAGTAAAATAAGAGTTTCTGGCCATCACTGTAAGAGGAGTAACTGAAATAAAACAGGTACAGTTTGGAAAGAAGAATCACAGCTTTCATTATTTTGGGTTATATGATTGTCTATATAAAGTACCCCAAAGAGTCCACAGATAAATTTTCAGCACCCATAGAAGAATATAACAAGTTTGCTGGACACGTTATCACTGCAGAAAATTAATTGAATTCCAACTGAATTTCCTGTCAATAAAAAGGTAGAAAATATAATCATAAAAATGCGTTACTTACATTACCATAAAAATATACATATCTAGGAGTAAATCTAAAAAGATGTATAAGACCTTCATGAAAAAATATAATACTATAATAAAATATATTAAAGTCTAATAGCAAGATATAACAAGTTCATACATTCAAAAATTAATGCTGAAAGATTTCAATTCTTATCGATTCAATGAAATTACAGTAAAAATTCTAACATTCTTAGAGTTACTTTAATAAGATAGTAATTAAGACTGTGGAGTATATGTGCAGAGATTTAAGTTATAAATGAAAACAGACTGGAGAGTCACAAAACAGTGCCCCAAAATATACAGAAACTTGACTTATGATAGAACTATACTGTAGATCAGTGATGGAAATATTTATATGAAATTAAAAAATAAATTGATCTCTATCTACTTACCCCCAAACGAATTCATGAGTGATTAAAATCTAATGTAAAAGGTGAAACCATAAAACTTTCTCAGCAGGAATATAGGAAAATAATTTTGCTATAGGAGACATATCTTATAAAAGATATAAATATATAAACCATAAGGAATACTTAAGAATCTTCTGCTCTTCAAGACTCCAGAAAGAGAATGAGAAGTCTACCAACCTATGGGAAGAAGATGACTGCAATGCAAATAATTTACAGAGGACTATTATCCAGGATAAACAAAGAACTCACATAACTCTACAAGAAAAAGATAAGCAATAAAGGTGAGCAAAATATTTGGATTGACATTTAACAGAAGAAGCACCTGAGTGATCAATAAACATGTAAGATGATATTTAAAATCACTGGTAACCAGGGAACTACAAATTTAAAATGCACACCTCCAAGATTTATAAAAATTTAAAACCATCCAAGTGCTGGCAGGGATTTGGAACAAGTACATTTGAACTTTGCTGCTCAGAGTGGAGTGTAAATTGGAAAACAATTAGGCATTGTCATTTAAAGATTATGTTCATGTCGTTTAACCCAGAATTTCTATTTCTAAATACATACTGTAGCACAATGCTTCCCAGGTTTTCAAATTATGACACATGTAAACAATGAGAGTATGCAAATAATGTATACTGGTGTAAACTTTAGGGATTATGAGAGCACTCATAATGAGGCACAGATTTTAAAAGGCTATTAGGTTCTCTTTGGATTATACAATTAATATTTTTAAAGTAAATTTTTAAATATATGGAATTCAATATTAAATTTATCTGAAAGTTCTAAATATGATTTAAAATATTTGAGAATGTTCAACTTTTTCATGATTATAACTTTATCAGACTTTTACTTGAAATTGCCATATGCAATCTTTTATCATGACTCCTGCATAATGAACACTATACATACTCAAAAACCAGCATCAGCAATAATTCACTCAAATAGGTGGTAAAAAGTTTAAAATTAATTTCTCAAAATCAATAAACATGCACAACAGTTCTAACTATATTTAGAGTATAAAACAGATCTTCCTTTTCTTCCAAGGTAAAGTTGCAAATAATGCAAAAATGTGAACATATTTTGAATTCAATTGGTCTTTTTCATGTCAACAATTTCAAAATCATACAGAAGTATGAATATGTATAAAGCCAATTGTAGCAAGCCTTTTTCTTAATAGAAGTGCACATTTGTCATAATTAAATGGAATTATCTGTTATATTTGAAGGCAGGAATTCAGGAATAACATCTGGTGGCCCCAAAACCCAAGTCTTGACCAGTCTCACCTCTGCTTTTTTGGCTGTGTTTTTTAGGCTGTGCTTTTTGGCCATCTGGAACACAAGCTCTCAGCAGTTCCTAGGGCCCCTTATCCACCATGGGCAATGGTTCACTTTGAAGCCAACGTTTAAAATAGATGTCCATGTGACAAGCATTTTAGCATCTCAGGACACTTAGTGTGCTCACAACTGAAGGAGAACATGGAGTACCATATCTGACTCCATTTTGCTCTGGTAATCCTCTGAGAAGAGTGTAATGAAGCAGCCAGTGTTTGGAGCAACTTGTCCAGGGATTCTAGCTAACCCAGGCCTCAGTAGATAATCTCAGGATGGAGACCACTATTTTGTAGCACAATCTGTAACTTAACATGGCACAACTCTTGAAAAGCTCTATTATAGAAAAACTCTTTCACATGTCATCAAGCATGTGTACCAAAATGTTCATTGAAGTACTACTAGTAAAAGCAAAAATTATAGGAAACAAACCAAATGTCAAACAAGGTAAAAAATATGAGACAATGGAATAGTTTACTCCATTGAAAATGAACATATTCTAACCACATGCAATAGCATAAGCCAAGAGTATAATGCAGAGCAAAGAAGCAAGTTAAAAATATAGACAAATTAAGCAATATATTATAGACATTTACTTGGATTTTATAATACAATATACATAGTACATGTTATAAGTAAGAATAAATTTTAAAAGAAAAAAACACAAAAATTTATGATCATGACTCATTCGAGAATGGAATGGGAAAGAATCAGAAAGTGACACAAGAGGGACTTCAAAGTTAACCATAACGTTCTTCTGTCCCCACAAAATGGAGGGTGGCTACTCAAGTGATCATTGTGTTCTTTATGTCTTACTATTTATGTCTTTATGTCTTACTATGTCTATTGTGCTTTATCTTACTGTATTTTATGTTATTTTATTCATAATCTAATAAAAACAAACAATGATAAGACATATCCTGGATATTTTTAAATCTAAGTGGTCCCTAATATGAAAGCAATTATGTAAGTAAATGCAGCCATTACACTTAAAATCTCTACTATTTATTATAACTGGAATACAGAACTGTACAGAATGTTGTTTTGTTCTTCTCAAGAAGGTAATATCTCTAATTCTTATGAAGAAAATGCTATTTTTTAATTTTTGTATAAAAGTATATTCTCTATTATTGTATCCTAATGCTTGGATGTCCACACTCACATTGCTAATTAAGACTGGATCTGTCACACTGGAGTAAATGTACCCCCAAGATGTAAAAAAAATAAGCCAGGGAGCACTCAAATCCATAGGCCCAACATTTATCTATTTCTTCATTAACTTTATGATTGACTAATATTGGCTTATCATGAGGCCAAAAGAGGTGACCAAATCTAACAAGATCTCAGCCTTAGGAGAGCTCATATTCCAAAGAAGGGAGAAAGCATAAACAAACATTGTGCATAGGAGTGAGCTCCTATCTACACAGTAGACCCTGTAAAACAAAAAGGGCTTCACTCTTAAAATCTTGAAAGTCTACATAAGAGTTGTGTAGCCCCCAGATGAGGAATCAGATAGCTGGAAGGAAATTACAGACCACCAGGAACTCTTGGTGAAAAAAGTGTAGCTCAAAAGCAGTTGGACACTCAGGTTTGTACTGTATGTGGATATGAGATCCAATTTTATAATACTTACGAAATGTGGGAACCCTAAGACAAGAAATTCATATAGGAATATATGAAATCAATGAAGCTCTAGGAACTCTGCCATGCAGAGCTGAAAGGGAGATTGCCCTGTGGCTATGTTTCCTAGCACAGAGTGTGTGGGATTCTCATGAAAAGTATGATAAACTTACAAGGATTACAAAAGACTCAAGGAATAAAGCTTTATAAAGAGGAGCTGTAATATGGTAACAAACAGAATTTGAACACAAGGAAATAGAAAATGAGCTTAATAGGTAAGTTTAAAATGCTCAAAGAAATTTAAAACGAGGATTTTTAAAAAATAAAAAGGAAAAACGTAACAAAAAAGAAGCTAGATTTTTTAGAGTTGTATGACATGAGTTGATCAGAAAGACTTGTTTGAGGCATTGTTAAAAACTAAAAGAAAATGTTGATGGTAAAGTAAATAATCACATAATTTAACTTTCTTTATTATAAAGTTCCTTTGGAAAGAATTTTGCTAAAATGGTAAAGGAAATCCAGAGAATCTTCTAGGCTGCTGAGGAAATCAAATGATTCTACCTCACCACAAAGTAATGCATTTACTAACATTTTCACCAATATAACCTTAAAAAATTGCAACACATTTTTTCTTTTGGTATTTAGAGAATCCCTCTTCTGTGGGTCATAAGTTATAAAGCAACTAAGCTACCACTGGTACTTGCATGTTGGTCTGCGTGTGTGTTCATTTAATATTGTGACACCAATACAAATCTCCAGAATGCTAAATGTCAACTGCATTGTTACTCTTTTCAATTTATTATGCTTCTCTGAAGCTGTTATTAATTATTGCTACCATATTTTAGTATGGCTTGACTATCAGGAAATGAGATAAATACTTTACATTAATCACTTTATTTAAATCTCCTACAGTGCAAAACGCAAGCATGATTCTCATTTCACAGATGAGACAGACACTGAGAAGTTAGTAACTTCCCCAGACAGCTGGCAAGAGGTAGGGTCAGATTCAAACCTGTAAATTTTATGTCCTGCATCCTCACACTATAAAGCAAGAGGATCTCAATCTCTCTCCCCCTCTCCCTCCCTCTCTCTCTCTCTGTCTGTCTGTCTGTCTGTCTTTTGAGACAGGGACTTGCTCTGTCACCCACGGTGGAGTACAGTGGTGCAAGGCTCACTGCAGCCTCAAATTCCAGGCCTCAAGCAATCCTACCATTTCTGCCTGTCAAGTGGCTGGGACCAAAGGAGCATGCTACCATGCCCACATAATTTTTAAAAATTTTTTTGTAGAGATGGGGTCTCACTACGTTACTCAGGCTGATCTCAAACTCCTGGGCTCAAGCAATCTTCTCATCTCAGCCTCCTAAAGTGTTGGGATTGCAGACCTGAGCCACTGCACCTCCCAAATGATCTTTCTCATCAACCCCCATGACTTATTTTAATAGTATTATTCTCACTGTCTGATTAAAATCTTTTGTTTTTATTTTTCCCTCTCTTTAAGTAACTTAAAACATTTTTCTGTTGACATAGCATGGATGCAGTATGAAGCAGAATACAAATTTGCATCATTTAAAAAATAATTCACGGGTCTTCTAAAGAATGTTGGGTCTTTGGGAAACTGCCTTGCACTATGTCCCCAGGCAGCTGGAGGAGAAGTGCCATTCACTCTCCTTTGGCCTCGGTTGTCTTCAGAGGAAGCTTGAGGATTCCCATGCTGCGGTGTTTCCTACAGTCCTGTGCATGTAGTGCTGTAGGCATTATGGTCTATCAGCTAACATAGAAGGAGGACAGGTGAGTTTATTTCTTTACGTTGCCATTCACCATCCCCTCAGAATAAACATGGTGGGCTCTGAAGAAGGCATTTTAACCAATGAGTCCGCAGCACTATGAATCCTTGTGAGTTAAGACAGACCTAAGACTGAGGAGTCCCAAAGTGGAATGTGGAGAGTTACTGAAAAAGAAACAAAAAAAACCATCTGTCTACCTCACTCTTTTGATTAGCAGTTTCTGATGGAAAAAGGTCATTTTATTTTTTTCTTCAACAGTGGGTATATTGTGTCCAAAGAGAGAGGTGGACAGTTTTTGTTTTGTTTTTTTATACATTCTCACTGCGTAAATCAGGCTTGTCCACTTACCTTGCTACTAACTCCTAAACTCAGAGTCCTTATTGATTTTTATTCCCTTTTATATTTATATTTAATTTTATAAATTTATTTAAATTTGAATATTTTCTGTTGGAATAAGACAGTAAAACTATTCCCCCTGTGGATATTGTGTGGGGGTAAAATTAATATTTAATGCAAAACAATATTGAGAGAACACTCTTGAATGTAAAAACACCACTTAAATGAAATTCAATTCCCATTCTCTTTCATTTGTAAGTATCTTTAAGTAAGACATTAGATTGTTTTCTTCTCTTAAATTTATTTATCTTAAAATTATTCTAATAAAATTTCTTCAAGGGTTAGCCCTCTTTATATACTCTTGGTGATTTTATTCCTTTGTTATAAATACTCACTTTTAGACTACAAAATATGTAATAGTTTAAGAAGATAAGTGAAAATTGCCCATAATGCTCAGTAAGAAATAATACTATTTATGGTTTCTTTCATGCCATTTGTAATTTTGTATATACTACATATGTACACATATGCTTTTACAAAAATATTTTCAACATCAATAAACATAGTTGCAGCACCATCTTAAATGACTACATATATTCCAGTATATAGATAGGCTTTGCTCCCAAATTTGTATTATTATAAATGTTTTGATAAATACATGTATATAACATATGCATATATATATATTTATCACATTATGTATATAATAATGTAAATGTTCCAGAAAGCATAAATGATTATTTGACAAATAAGATATTTCATAGCTAAGATAATAAGAAAAGTTTGTGGGCTAAGCAAGTGACTGGATGTCTAGCAGTGCTAAATGTGTGTTTCAGTTGGGAATTAGCCTACCTTTTACAGTAGAGTTGGGTAACCATGTCAGTATGCTTCATAGATTCTTTAACAGGATTACTTTTTTCTAATAACTGTAAAACATTAACTTATGCCATGCAAGCCATAGTCTTTATTATTATTATTATTATTATTATACTTTAAGTTTTAGGGTACATGTGCACAATGTGCAGGTTTGTTACATATGTATACATGTGCCATGTTGGTGTGCTGCAGCCATTAACTCATCATTTGGCATCATAGTCTTATGCTACTTACCTGTGAGCCCTTCAAAAAAAGGTAGCAAACATGTAATGTATTCTCATTATACATCTGCAAGAAAAATAGGACATAGCAATCATAGTCCTTGATTTTCCTGCCTAAAGTTGACAGCTGATTATGTGAAAATTTAACTTTGGGCTTAGCATTCTTGATGTTTGCATCTAGAAGAGTAAGATTATGGTTGTGACATGAGCTATTTATAAGAAGCTTCTCAGAAACCTGACATTGGACCCCTCCTTCTATTCCCATCTTGTTTGCAATCAAATACATTTGCTTCAGGAGAAGTCTAGGCAAAATGCTAAGGAAGGTGAAGTTCTGGCCTTCTGCATTCTGAGCTTTTCCTAAGGCCCTTAGGAAAGGCCTTTGGGGTCATTGTATGGGATAACTAATAACAAACTTATCCCATACAATGACCCCAAACAATCATACTCTTGCCTCAGAAGCCAAGGCCTCCCCAAGGAACTCTGAGAGAATATGTGGCTGTTCAATCAATTAATCCATGAGAGTGTGCAGAGGGAAAAGTCCTAGGAGCTGTAGCTTATTTCCAAAGAAAGGTAAATTTTAATGGTGGTTTTCTAAAACAAACAAACAACAACAACAAAATACATCCAACCGGGAGGTAAGGCCTTTTACATGGCCCACCAGAGTACAGAAGGAAATAGATTCAGCCCACTTGAGTTATGTCATACAGAAACCATCTCCTTCACCTAAGGCTTCTTGAAGAAATATCTGTGGGCCTAGCTGCTTCTGACAGAACCAACATTTTGATTGAGTGTATCTGAGTGGCTTTTGACTCTATTACAGGAGTATCAGCTGTGGGACTTCTTCAAGCATGATTCTAACCCCACTGCTTTAGTACGTCTTAGTCTCTCCTTTCAGCTCTCTTTGGTGATTAGCACAATAACGAACATGTCATAAGCAGTGTTGAACATTGAGAGCTTTCTGGGATTCTTCTTTTCCCAGCCCCTTCTATTTTTAATTAAAATAACTGTGATTGTATGTGTTCAGGCTAAAAATGGTATTTCTAAGCCATCCTTGCAGCCATAGGTGGATATGTTACATCATTCCAGCCAATGAGATATAAGTAGGCACTTGCTGAGGACTTCTGAGAAAGTTTTACTTTCTAAAGAAAAGCATCATCCTTTTGTCTTTATTATTACCCTCCTCTTCCCTGAAGGTAAAGTGGCTATACTGGAACCATGACTGTGAAAGCTACATGCTAAAGGTAGAAATAAGAGCCTAGGTCTCTCATATTACTTTGGCACAAGCCCTGATCTATAAATCATATATATTTCTTATTGCTTGGAAAACACACATACACACACACACATGCACACACACTTGGTTAAGCCATTGGAGTTGTTTTTCTGTTTCATGAAGCCAAATGCAATTCTCTTGCTTAGAACACTTACCCAAGGCAATTGAAATGCATGATTCTCCAAACTCTGCACACTCAGGAAATACAAGGTAAAATTTCGTAGTTGCTTAATCAAGAAAATTTAGGAGGTAAGCCTCTTTCTCTTTCTAAATTAAACACATGCATTCCAAAAACAAGCTTTTTTATTTTTTGCATTTTCTGTTTCAGTCTCCTTCAGCAGAGAAGATAACATTTAGCTAGCTTTGAAATCTCAAATATATAATTTGTACAACATTTGAAAATTGAAGTTACATTTGATGCTGCATGAAGAAGCATTAAATTATAAGCCAATCACGATTTGAAGTGGTGTGTGATTCTCTTAGAATATTTGATTAAAAAATAGATGCAGGTGTAATCAATAATGTATGTATATTCAATCAGGAATCTTGATTTTTACTCAGTTATTTAATTAAAATTTCAGAAATTAACACATTTTTAAGTTCTGCTATGCTAAGAAACTGGTTGTTTCTCCATAGATGCCTATTTTTAATGTCCCTAAAAATGTTCTCCTAAGAAGAGAAACGTTAAAAAAAGTTTACCCTTTTTAAATATCCATGTCTCTGTGCTATAGCAATGGAGTGACGGCAAAACTGAATGTTCTATTTGTTCTCTGCCTCTAGTGTTAGTCATGTCATTCAAGGGACAAGAAGCAAATATAACTAGAATGTAAAAGAGAAAAATACTCAGGCAAGAGAAAACTCAAGAGCACATAAAACCAATATTGGTAGAAAAGGCTTACACTCACTTTTCAGGTCAATTACCATATAGTTGATACTTACACAAAGTGAAGTGTGATGGAAAATCTCTATTCTTTCCCATACTATAAATGCAGTCTATTTTGAGGAACTATTCCCTCTACATTCTATCCCTGCAATTTTGTTAAAAGAGGCCAATCACAATCCTCTGCCCTCTGGTCTCTGGCTTGTGTAAATGTGAAAACTGGGTCACTTGAAGTTTCCAGCTTCTATTTTTTAACTACAGCTCAAGGAAAACAGATCCATTATTTTCTTTCTTTCATAAGGTTGTGATTCTAGAGATGTTTGTGGTAAGGTCTAGGCCCCTAGGAATAGCCATCTTGAGAAAAGAACCACAGAAAGGACAACAGAAAAGAAAGAAAGATATGTTCAAACTGAAAAAGAATGGTTGGCTTTTCATGAATAATGACGATCTGAAATCACATTGCTGACCCTACCCCAACCCCTCCTTTCTTTGCCAGGACTTTGCTTTTTTTGCCGGGACATTTCAACACATAAAATAACCCCATTAAATGAATCTACAGGAAATCCCTTTGCTGCCAAGACTTGAGCTCCTGAGAAGTAAAAGAAAAAAAAAAGGCTTTCATTATTTGTGAGGATAGCAGAACCTGGAGTGAAGACCAAAAATTATACTACTTCCCTAAAATCGGTTAGATAAAAGGGGAGCTGTGCCTTCCCACCTGTCAAGTCCTGGAGGAGGTTGCACAATATTCTTGGTGCCAGTGGCCCAGGAAAGAGTCTCCCCTAGTGGGCTACACAGATAGTCCGTGTGGTTGGAAGAAGATAGTTCTCCCCAAGAGCACTTAGAAAAGTCTAAATAAAACACTAAGCAGTCTTCATCATGTGCATACAGTCTTCATCACATGCATGCTTCAGTAAAAGGGGTCCCAATTTTTCAGCTGACTCTATACATTGTCTCATAAGGAAATGACTCCTATCTTCCAGTTCCCGCAGTTTTGCCAGTGACTAAAATACCCCCACATCCTAGCCCTATGCTAGGATGTGGGGTTATCTTAGGCATTAGCCAATAGGTACTGGTCAGTGACCAGTTAGGAACCAGGCTACACAGCAGCAAGTGAGTGACCGATGAGTGAAGCTGAGCTCAGCTTCCTGTTAGATGAGTGGGGTCATTAGATTCTCATAGGAGCCCGAACTGTATTATGAACCACTTATGCAAGTGGTCCAGGTTGCGCACTCCTTATGAGAATATAATGATAAATATAATGTGCTTGAATCATCCTGAAACCATCCCTCCACCTCCCCGCTGTCCTTGGAAAAATTGTCTTCCATAAAACTGGCTCCTGGTGCCAAAAACTTTGGGTACCGCTGTCCTAGCATATAGGGCAGTAGAGATAACTTAAACTCATAAGAAGGCAAAGAGAAGCAGTGATCCATTTTGAAAAACACTCACTAAAAAGAGGGAAAGAGACTTAATTGAATAATAAGAACAGGAAGTTTCTATTAAGGTAAAATAAATGAAAAAGATAAAAGCTTGAACAAAAAATACAGCTTTTCAAGAGGGTGCAATTAAAGCACAAAAAGAGCTCTCTGGAACCAAGGAAACATTATATTTGAATTACAAAATTTAGTACAGCAATAGAAAAACAGAATACTTGCTTTAGTTGTCTGAAAAAATAATGGAATAACTATCTAACAGGCCAACAACAACAACAAAATGTGGAAATCACAAGGGAAAAGATCTAGAGTAGGGAAGAGAATTCTAATGCCTATAGGATCTTGGCATATAATATAATTTTGTGGATTAGTTTAGTAATAAGACAATAGGAAGGGGTATAGACTGTGACTGAAATGGAGACCCAATACCCTACTTAAGAGATATTTAAGTTTTTTTTTTTTTTTTTAAGCACTCAACTGGCCAAAAGTATAATTGTCTCCTGGTAAAAATCTGTAAAGTATATCACATTTTAAGACCAGTAATATAGAAGATTTAAATAAGTACAGTTCACACACACACAGAGTACTGTGTTTATATATATAGAACATATACTCATTATTTATAAAAATATTCATATATGTTTATATGTACTTAAAAGCATGCATTTGAAACTATATTCTATATTGTCTAACCAAATCCAATAAACTGGAAATTAACAAACAAAAGTACTAAAAAAAAATTGAACAGCTTGAAAACACCCAGCCTAAGTTGAACCATATGAAACTGCTGATATTTGACATTTTAATCTATGTAAATAGTAATTCATATGGATCAACCTGATAAAACCCTTCATCAAGAAGGTAGGACATTCCCTTGTTTGACTTCAATTGGGAACATATGTGTTGGGTGGCCCAAATTTTACCTTGAAAGTACTCTGTTTTTTAGGGTTGTAAATAAATATTAGTGAGTAAGCTCATACACACAGTCAAACCTCCTTATTTGTGGATTTTGTGGATTTTGGATATATAGAGAGAGAGGGAGTAATGTTTATATCTTAATTAAATCAAGTTTATTTGTGTTCAAATCTTCTATGTAAATCACATTACTCTCAGAACATTTTTTAAAACTACCATTATGATGATAAATTTATCTATTTTCTTATTTAATTTTGTCAATTTGTTCCCTATATAATTTGAAGGTGTGTTATTAGGTCCATACAAAACAGGTTTGTTATATCTTCCTGGTGAGATGACTCACAATTATACTAAAAGCGGTCTCTATCTCTCTTGCCTAATGTTTACTTCGCTTATTCTGAGGCACATAAAACCAAAGGCATGATCTATGAAAAGAAGAATTGAAAATCTATACCTCATTAAAATTAAAAATTTCTGCTCTGTGAAATACACTGTCCAGAGAATAAAAAGACAAACCACAGACAGGGAGAAAATATTTACAAAAGTTATAACTGATATGAACTGTTATGCAAAATATATCAAGAACACTTAAAACTCAGAAATAAGAAAACAAAAAACTTGAATAAAAAATGGGCCAAATACCTTTGGTAAGGGTAACAGACAGAAAGCCTGAGTGTTAACCAGGGCCTTTTATTCTGGGTAGGTGCTGATTTTCAATATTTTTCCCAAACAATAAGCTGCTATAAACTTTGCTCCACTTCTCAGCTTCTCAACCATTGCTCTAGAATTGGCAAATGTCTCAAAATCTGACATTTCTGGGACATCCTTTCTCTATGAGATTTTATACTCTCCAGTCCTTGACACCTTTGTAACTATCTGATTTCATCAAATAGGATATTTTAAAAGATTGTAGTTTTTAGAGTAATTTTAGATTCACAGAAAAATTAAGTAGGAAGTACAGACATTTCTCACATAGCCCCTAAACCCTCGCATATATAGCCTCTCCCATTATGAACATCCCCCATTAGAGTGGCATATTTGTTACCATTGTGAACCTACATGGCACAGTATTATCATCCAAAGTTCATAGTTTACATTAGGGTTTATCCTTAGTGTTATTCATTCTATGGGTTTGGACCATGCAAAATGACATGTATCCACTATTATGATTATCATACCAAATATTTTCACTGCTCTAAAATGCTCTGTGTACCACCTTGCTCTTTCTCACCCTCAGCCACTACTTTCTCAGTAGTTCTGCCTTTTCCAGAATGTCATATGATTTAAATCATACAGATGTAGCCTTTTCATATTGACTTCTTTTCACTCAGTAATAACATTTAAGTTTTCTCCATATCTTCTCATGGCTTGATAACTGATTTGCTTTTAGCTCTGAATAATATTCCATTGTCTATATTTACCGCACTTTATTTACACATTCACCCACTGAAGGACATCTTTGTTGCTTCCAAATTTTGGCAATATTAAGAAAGCTGCTATAAACGTCCATGTGCATATTACTGTGTGGACATAAATTTTCAACCCATTTGAGTAAATACTAAGGATCATGATTGCCAGATCATATAATAAGAATATATTTAGTTTTGTAAGAAACTGCCAAACTGTGTACTAAAGTGGCTGCATCATTTTTGCATTTCCACCAGGAATAAATGAGAGTTCTTATTGCTCCACATCTTCATCAGCATTTGGTGGTGTCAGTGTTCTGGATTTAGCCATCCTAATCAGTGTGTAGTGGTATCTTATTGTTGTTTCAATTTCCATTTCCCTGGTGACGTAAGATGCAAAACATTTATTCATGTGCTTATTTACCATCTATGTGCTTCTTTGGTAAGGTGTCTGTTACCCTTACCAAAGGTATTTGGCCCATTTTTTATTCAAGTTTTTTGTTTTCTTATTTCTGAGTTTTAAGTGTTCTTGATATATTTTGGATAACAGTTCATATCAGTTATAATTTTTGTAAATATTTTCTCCCAGTCTGTGGTTTGTCTTTTTATTCTCTGGACAGTGTATTTCACAGAGCAGAAATTTTTAATTTTAATGAAGTATAGATTATCAATTCTTCTTTTCATAGATCATGCCTTTGGTTTTATATCTCAAAAGTCGTTGTCAAACCCAACGTCACCTATATATTCTCCTATGCTATCTTCTAGGAGGCTTATAAGTTTGTGTTTTATGTTTAGGTCTGTAATCCATTTTGAGTTAATTTTTGTGAAGAGCATAAAAACATAGATTTATGTTTTTGCATGTCGATGCCCAGTTGTTCCAGCACCATTGTTGAAAAAAATCTATCCTTATTCTATTGTATTATTCCCTTTGCTACTTTATTGGAGATTGATTAGCTATGTTTAGTGGCGTTCTATTCCATTGATCTCTGTCTATTTTCTTCACGTATACCACACTGTGTTGATTACTGCAGCTTTTTAGAAAGACTTGAAGTTGAGTAGTGTCAGTCCTCCAGCTTTGGTCTTCTCTTCTCTTTCAATATTGTGCTGGCTAATCTGGGTCTTCTACCTCTCCATATAAACTTTAGGATTAGACTTTTTATATCTACAAAAGTATTTGCTAAAGTTTTGATTGGAATTTCACTGAATCTACCATTCAGATCAAGTTGGAAAGAACTGAAATCTTGAAAGTATTGAATCTTCGTATCCATGATTGTGGAATATTTCTTCATTTATTTAGTTTTTTTTATTTCTTTTAACAGAGTTTTGTAGTTTTCCTTATATAAATCTTGTAAATATTTTGTTAGATTTATACCTAAGTATCTCATTTTATGGGTGCTAATGTAAATGGTATTGTATTTTTAATTTCAAATTCCACTTGTTCATGATAGACTGGATTAAGAAAATGTGGCACATATACACCATGGAATACTATGCAGCCATAAAAAATGGTGAGTTCATGTCCTTTGTAGGGACATGGATGAAGCTGGAAACGATCAGTCTCAGCAAACTATCACAAGGACAAAAAACCAAACACCACATGTTCTCACTCATAGGTGGGAATTGAACAATGAGAGCACATGGACACAGGAGGGGGAACATCACACTCTGGGGACTGTTGTGGGGTGAGGGGAGGGGGGAGGGATAGCATTAAGAGATATACCTAATGTTAAATAACGAGTTAATGGGTGCAGCACACCAACATGGCACATGTATACGTATGTAACTAACTTGCATGTTGTGTACATGTACCCTAAAACTTAAAGTATAATAAAAAAAAATTCAACTTGTTCATTACTGGTATATAGAAAAGAGGTTGACTTTTGTATATTAGCCTTGTATCTGTCCTGCATCCTTGCTATAATCATTTATTAGTTGCAGTAAGGTTTTTGTTGTTGTTGTTGATTCTTTTGAATTTCTACATAGACAATCATCAAATAGGTTTTTAAAAAATTGGGCCAGGTGCAGTGGCTTACACCTGTATAGGAATATTTAAAACAATAGGTCAGGCTGGGCACGGTGGCTCATGACTGTAATCCCAGCACTTTGGGAGGCCAAGGCAGGTGGATCACCTGAGGTCAGGAGTTCAAGACTAGCCTGGTCAACATGGTGAAACCCCGTCTCTACTAAAAATACAAAAAATTAGCTGGGCATGGTGGCAGGCACCTGTAATCCCAGCTACTGGGGAGGCTGAGGCAGGAGAATCACTTGAACCTGGGAAGCAGAGGTTGCAATGAACCGAGATCATGCCATTGCACCTCCAGCCTGGGTGACAAGAGCAAAACTCCATCTCAAAAAAAAAATTAAAAAAATATTTTTTAACCTCCAGTTCTCAGTGGGAGATTTTCTCTGATATGAACCAATGACCAGAGCTGGGAATAGAAAGCCATTTTCAAGATATACTTGCCTAATTAATTTGTAGCATGAATTAAAGAAGATAATGGACATAAAATTCTCAGTGCAAACTTGGCTATGATACTCACTAAATAGCTGGTATCTTTTTTCAAAATTATTCTTTTAGAACTTTGATTAAGATGAAAAGGAGATTAGCTGCATACCAGGGAAGGGGATTCAATGGAGAGTTTTTGAGAGTCAAGGATAGATGAATAATTGTATGTCCTCAAGATAAAACAACTTTATAGAAGGATAAAATGAAGTTACAAAGAGATATGTAGGAAATGTATGAAAGTTCTGAATCACAGAGATGAAATTTAAAAAATATATGTAACACCTGTTATATCTTAGAGTTCTGTCAATGGAAACTCAGACTGCCCATAAATAACTTTTATATCTGGAGAAAACTGGCTGATTATTATATCTGAAGGGGTCAGGAAGAGTTATGATCTTGAGTAAAAATGAAAAAGTGTAGTTTTAGAAAGAACTATGCATACTTCTTATACTGAAATAGGTAGGAGAAGTGCTTAACCTAAATAAATAAATAATAAATAGCTGAATTCCAGTTAATTTCTTGGACAATAACTTGATTGAACAAATAGTATAATCTTTACTCATTTACTTGCCAAAAAAAGGGACACAAGGAAATAGAGTACAGTGTTTAGAAGCTTAACCTTTAGAAATACCAAGACCTGAGATTGAAACACAGGCAAATTTCTTACTTTTTCTATATCTCATTTGTTTCATTATTAGGGAGGAAAAAAAGTAGTATTCTTTACAAAAAAGAGTAGTATTCTTTACAGTGTACATTCTAGAATTGCTCTGAGAATTTCTCTGTGCCCTAGGATTTAATTTCCTGAACCATCCTACTTCAGTTTCTTTTTCTAATTCATTCCACAGCTTGTCCTCTCTCATTGAAATTATACTCTCATATCCCTTAGGTCTTTTCTGGTTTTCTCACTGTTTCAGGGCTAGAGTGTTCATGGAATCCACTGGGAAATATCCATTCTTGTCATGTCTCCTCAAACTTGATTCCAGGGACACTTCTATCTTTGAGTTTCTTTTGTGGGTGTTCTCACCCCAACCCAGTTTGGCCTAAGTATCTGTGTGGGTCACATATAAACAATATTCTTTTATTTATCTATCTTTGTCAGTTTTATCTTTTAAAATGTTTTGTCTATATCATACTTCTAGACTAATAATTCATGTATTAATAAAAGACAACTAATTAATAATCAGTATTTGTAATTACCATGAGACAAATAGCATAAAAGCATTCAAGTGGTGTAATCCTAATCAAAAGAAAGGAAACAAGGGGCTTGGTTTAAACTAGTAAGCCTCATAATATGGGTAGATAACTTATTTTCCTTAAGTTTGGAGCTCTCCGTGGTAAAATACAGTCTTTATACTTGGAATTATTGGAATAGATGACCATAAAAAAAACTCTTACAAGTCTAAAAAGTGGGTATTTAATACTTATGATAACAATACCAAAAGAAAAAAAAATACAGATAGCACTACGATTTTATTGTTTGATCCTTGCCTTTCAGAAAGGCTTATAATATACTTGAAGTGACTAGATCTACAGAAAGATACATATTACATTGCTATAAAAACTTTTATGTCAAGAAGAGTATAAGACAAGTGTATTTAGAAAAACTATCCAGCAGGGGATCATGTAGCAGGTGAGGTGAGTATTGAAAGTGAGCTGAAATTAGGATAAGCAAAAACAGAGAGAAAATACAGTTATTTAAGGAGAAAAAGTGATGCCAGAAATAAATGAGCAAAACAAAGATTAGGATCTGACTAGGGGTCATTTTAAGACTGAGTTGTGCAAATATATTTGACCAGTGGATTTGCCACATAGAAATCTCTCATTTAGTATTTGCCAAATGAGCATGGAATGAATAAAATGCATTTCATTAGACTATCTGTTACTCCTCCTTACTGAAAGTTATTTATTAATTTTTTTATTGTTGCTATTGTTGGTTGCTCCCCTTCAAGTACTTGACTTCATGACTCACTGCCTTCTTTTCAATCCTTTTCTCATCTCTTTTTTTCTATTAAATCACTAGGTGAGCTCCTGCAGACTCCTGGCTTTAGATACCATCTTTATGCTGATGATTTCCAAATATTATTTCCAATCTGACCTCTTTGTCTCTCTCTGTCTGCGTGTGTGTGTGTGTGTGTGTGTGTGTTTACTACCTCCTTAGCATCTCCACTTGGATATCTGATATAGACTTTAAATTTGACATGTTCAAAAGAAACTCTTGATTTTCATTTATCATTCCCACGAAAATTTTTTTCTCCCCCAGTCTTCTCCATTAGTAGAGAGTACTGCCATTCATCCAGCTGACAAATCCAAAAACCAAGGGGTTGTATTCAATACCTAATTCTCTTAAACTCCACAATCAATTTATTAGTGAATTCTGTTGACTCAATTTTCAACGTGTATATAGAATCTGATAGTTTCTCACCATTTCCAACACTATTTTTCTATCTTCTCTAGACTAGAAGATTGCAGTAAACTTCCTAAATAGTCTCTCTGTTTCTATTCGTATATGCTTCAGTCTCTATTTCTTATTTTACACATTATAGCCACAGTGATCCTTTTGCAATTAGAAGCAGATCAGTTCACTTCTGTAGCTCAAAACTTTTAATGGTTTTCCGTCTACTTAGGATAAAACTCAAACTCATTTTCTTGGCCTTAACCAAACAAAAGCCTGGCATGATCTGGCTCCTCTCCACCTTACAACTTTCCCCTTGCTTACTCAGTTCAGGTTCACTGGCCCTATCATGTTTTACTAACATACCACAAGTTGTTTACACACCTCTCATCTGCATCTTTAAATAGCATGCTCCTTTCACATGCTGGTCAAATCACTCCCTATTCAGGTATGCCTTTCCAAAGCAAATGATCTGAAACAGGACCCCTTATTGCTATGCATGTTCTCTACCTTCTTGCTGTGTTTATTTTTTGAACTATTATATAAACTTGTATTATCCCTTTTTATTTCATTTACTTATTACCTGTGTATCAAACCCTCATGGAGACTCTATCAAGGTCGGTGCTTCTGCTTTGATCTCAACTGTGTTCCCAGCATCTAGAACAGAACAATGTAAGTGCTTAGTAGATACATGTTCAATACATGAATAAGACTAAATATTGCTTATTTTCTTGTATATTATCTCCCTTGGTAAGTTGGGTAAGAGACCTTTATCTGTAAAGCAATAAAGTAGGGTTAGTATAATCATTGAAATAGTATGCCCTAGAGTCCAACTGCTTGGATTTAAACAAATCCAAGCTCCTTCAGATGTGATCTTACATTATCTTGAATACTTGCTTAAGTTGCCTATGCCTTAGTTTTATTTCAATGTAAAAAAAAGGACTAATAATGATGCCTGTATACAGAGTTGTAAGAATTAAATGAGGAACACATCCAAAGCATTTAGAACAGTGTCTGACATGCAGAAGCATTAAGTAGATGCTAGGTTTTATTTCCCCTTAATTTGTTTTATTCTAATTTGACATCCTCAAAGGTATGGTTACAGATATTCAGTATTTTTTTTTTCAGATAGGGGACTCACTCTGTTGTCCAGACTGGAGTACAGTGGCACCACCACAGCTCACTGCAGCCTCAACATCCCCGGGCTCAAGCGATCCAACTGCCTCATCCTCCCAAGCAGCTGGGACTACAGGCACACAACAGTACACCTGATTAATTTTTATTTTTAGTTTTTGTAGAGATGGGGTCTTCCTACATTGCCCAGACTGTTCTTGAACTCCTGGGCTCAAGCAATCCTTGCATCTCGGCTTCCCAAAGTGCTGGGACTACAGGTGTGAGCCACCATGCCTGGCCCATCATGCATATTAAAATCCCTCATTGAAAGGGAAGAGCACTTTTTTTCTCTTTTTCCCTGACTTTTTCGCTGGCTGGGCCACTACTAAGCAATTATCACTGAAGTTATGACTCCTGCTCTTCCTATGAGGACTTTCAGTGGATCCCTTGATTTGATACTTTATCCTTTTATTCAGTTGGTTATGATATAAGTACATTAGAAGAATCTGGCTTCCTTTTTGCTAAATCCTGTTGTTCAGTTCATCTTATTATTTGGCCTTCATGAAGGTAATTTAATTCATAAGACAATTTGGCAGGGCCAATACACATTCTTTTATCACATCCAACAGATTCGGATAATTGAATGCATTAAGCAAGGCTTTATCCTTAGAGTCAACATTAATCCAATCCTCATACAGAAACTTTGTGATAGCAAAAACTTGCAAATCAGGTTAATTAAATTAGTAAAGTTTTAGAACCACAGCACTTTCTGCAGCATGTCAATTTACTAAAAATATTAAAAATTATTGGTTAACGGCTGGGCACAGTGGCTCACGCCTGTAATCCCAGCACTTTGGGAGGCCTAGGCGGGCAGATCACGAGGTCAGGAGATCGAGACCATCCTGGCTAATACCATGAAACCCCGTCTCTACTAAAACTACAAAAAAATTAGCCGGGCGTGGTGGTGGGCGCCTGTAGTCCCAGCTGCTCGGGAGGCTGAGGCAGGAGAATGGCGTGAACCTGGGAGGCAGAGCTTGCCGTGAGCCGAGATTGCACCACTGCACTCCAGCCTGGGTGACAGATCGAGACTCCATCTCAAAAAAAAAAAAAAAAAAAAATTACTGGTTAACACATAGGACAATTTGAATAATTCATTAAGCATTGTGAAGGAAATGAAGATAAATAGGTTTATGAAATTTTTCTTCAAATACTTAACCTCTAGAAGGGAAAATATATAACTACATTTACAATAAAAGATAGAAAAAAATAGATACTTAAAGGAAATGTCTACAAAGTACTATATGAGGTGAGCTGAAGCAACAATTATTTCTGAATGATTGCATTATGGGAAATTTCATTGATAGGTAATGTTTAAGGAGGTCCTTGAAGGAAAAATTATTTTGAGACATGAGAACATGATCTGGGAGAAGGAATAACATTCCAATATGGAGGAGCATCATAAGCAAACCCATCAAGGCTGAAAATTTTGGTACATATGTGAGGCAAAGGAAGAAGTTATTTGGACTGTAGCCTTTAAATGGATTCCTAAATAAATTTGGAAAAGTATGTTGGTATATATTGTAGCATATTAGGAGGAAAGTTTGGGTTTCATAGTCTAAAGAAAATGACTGCAGTTGAGGAAAATTGGTCAAGAATAATATGTAAGGTGCTTGTATGTGGGAAAGACAGGAGGCAGAGTGACCAGAGAAGGGAGTATTCCTATCCCTAAGACAAAAGAGTTTGAACTAGGATTTAAGCAGTGACGATAGAAAACAAAGGAAATAGAAGTAAAATCAGTGAGTCTTAGAAACTGCTAACTTCTGTAGGGTGGGCTAAAGGAAAAGATGCAGTGATCCTGAGGGCTTAAGGCTGGGAAATGGAGTGTTGGCAAGGACACTTAAAGAGGGGCCATTTGGACAGGCGAGTGAAGAGTTGTTTTTTTACAGGCTGGGTTTGGGCATCAAGCATTCATCTAGACATACTTAATTGGTAGTAAGCTTCTGAGTCTGGTAACATAAAGCAATTCTTAAAGCTGAAGGGTCTTGAAGTCTGTAGGCAGTAAGAGCTGAATTAAGGATGAAAGTGATTCTCAAGGGAATGTGGAGAAGAAAAGCTAGAGACAATCCACAAGAAGCAACCACATATATGAAGCAATGGAGGAAGAGAAGACAAAGAAAGTAGTCAGATTATTTAGAGACAGAGAATACAGCCATTAGTTTTGTAAGTAACAATCGTCTGATTCCCACCTATGAGACATGTAGGAATCCTGTACCAATGGGGATTGGTGTGTGGAGCCAGAATGAACAATTCAAAACAAATCCTAGAAGGCCAATCTAGTTAGTCTTCTATCCAATCTGATGGGGTGAAACAGAAAATTATAATAGAAGGTAACAGAAAACTGAAACCAATGACATCCAGTGAATACAGGAGGGCTTAGAGCCAGGTGATTAGTCTAGAAGCAGAGGTTTGTTTTAAAGGGAGTTTTACCATGAGCTGGGGCAAGAGGAAAATCCCTAAGTACATAGTCCTGATCTGGATGGTGGTGAATAATCTGATTATAGATAGAGAATACCACCATTTTAATCACATTTTTTTCCACTTGTGACCTCAGCTTCAGCCCAGGGTTTGTCTAAGGCCAAGTACATGGCTGGGAAATCAGGAGATGTGATGAGGTGGTCCAATAAGAAAACATTTGAATGAGGGTTCAAACACTTTCTGAAGAACATCCCAAACTGCATTAACTGCAGGAGTTCATATGGAAACAAGTATGCTTGGAAAATTATTGGCCCGAGGGAAGACTTTCTGCAAGACTGAGGAGCCTTCTGGGAAAGAACTCACCCCAAGTGAAGAAGCAGTCTATAAATAGATGCTATACACTTTAGTGGTTGAAGGCAAGTCGTGATTCAAAGCATAAAATCATAAATAAAAGAGTGATTTTACAAAAATCTCTTAAAATAGTCAAGCTCAATAAATACTTTAAAGGACTATGCCCAAAGTGAAGGAAGGAATTGCCTTCTACCTCTTAGATACATAACGTGGGCAGCATGACAGCTCTAGCACATCAGAGCTGGTGCCCTGTAGGGGTGATACTGGGTCGGAGGAGAGGTTGTGGAGCACTGTGGGCCAGTGGCAGTAATTGCAGTTCCTATAGGAGCAGCAAGGGCTCAATGGAAGTGGGTTTATTTGTGAATACATGTGCAGCACTTGTACAATATTCAATACTAAAAGCTGCCCTCCCCCAATCCCAAATTCTAATGTGTATATGTGTATGTGCATGCTCACACACATGTGCTCTCATGGGTTTATTGCATAATCATTTCAAAAATAGATACAGATGCAGCTTCATGTAGTAGAATCGATACATCAGTGAAATTTGAATTATTTCCATTAATGTGCCAGGGTTGCCACACAGATTGGTAAATTACATGTACAATTAAATAAATGTTCTCAGATTTTCCAACAACTCCTGATACACAGTGGAACTAGGTTATAAATGATGATAACTGCCTTTTAAAAAATATATGAACTATAGCTGAAGCTGCTGTAAGGATTCTGGAGTGGTTTGCAACTACCCACTCATTTCCTAAACTAACTATTTGGCTAAAGTTTCAAATTCAGAGAGTTTGCTCTAGCTGTCATCTTGAGTTTGTCTCTGATATTGCATTATCTTTAGTTCAATGAAACCTCTAAATCACAATCCTTTTTGCTTAGATCAAATTGGACTTCCAGGAATTATGTGTAAAACACACATAGCATATAAGCATTATATAACTATAAATTATGATTCAATGCATGTATATATTACATACACAATTCAATACATGGCACACAAATAAAAATAATTTGAGAACCTCCTGATATCTTCAGGCCACTGGCAGTCCTACTTCTAAAAATAAAAATGATTATTTTTAGGGAAAGAGGTTAGAACAGCTACAGGAAGTAATTTATGAAGAAAATAGTTTAAAGTGGAGTGGACTACCTCCAGAAGGCAATTAAGCATTTGTTCAGTGACTTTTGAAGTGACCTGCTTGTTTTGCCCTTTTTCAGATGAGAAGAGAACAGCAATCACACTATCCACTACCTCCTTTGTAAACTTTTCTGTGGTTGGCTTTGTAAAGGTTATCTGGCCTGTGTAAAGAATCAGGAGGCCAGGCATAGTGGCACACCTGAAGTCCCAGCTACTTGGGGGTGCTGAGGTGAGAGGATCACTTGAGCCCAGGAGTTCAAGACCAGTCTGGGTAATATAGCAAGACCCTCGACAATATAACCAAGAGGACATAAAACTAAGAAAGTATTAATCTAAGTTAATGTGTCCCTATGTGTATCCCTGAGAACACTAGTGTCAGATGCTAATTTGGATATTCTTGCAAATCGGTTTCATGGTCAAATATATGTGAGAAATAAAGTGAGTCATATTTATTTACTGAAGCTTTTTTTCAGAGTCTTTCATATGCTAATTGTTAATAGACTTTAAGGGTACGATATGGAGAGTTCCAAAACTTTGGCAATTTCAATCTTTGTTTTATAAATTGTAAATTAACAAAATATAGTTGTATATATTTATGGGGTACAAAGTGATATTATGTTTATGAATGCAATATGGAATAATTAAATCAAGCTAATTAACATATTTGTTACCTTAATTTTTTTTTTGCGTGAGAAAAAGTACTCTCTCAGCAGCTGCAATGTGCAATCTAACATATACACCATGGAATACTATGCAGTCATAAAAAATGAGGTCATGTCCTTTGCAGGGACATGGATGAAGATCAAAGCCATCATTCTCAGCAAACTAATGCAGGAACAGAAAACCAAACACTGCATGTTCTCACTCATAAGTGAGAGTTGAACAATGAGAACACGTAGACACAAGGAGGGGAACATCACGTACCAGAGCCTGTCGGGAGGAGGTGGGAGGCAACGGGAGGGAGAGCATTAGAACAAATACCTAAAGTATGAGAGGCTTAAAACATAGATGATGGCTTGATAGGTGCAGCAAACCACCATGGCACATACATACCTATGTAACAAACCTGCACCTTCTGCAAATGTGTCCCAAAACTTAAAGAAAAAAAAGAAATATACTTTTGTAAAAAAAAAAAAAAAAAAAAAGATGTGCAATCCACTATAATTTACTACATTCACCCCCACTGCATAATATGTCTCAAATAAAAATTTTATTCTTCCTGTCTAATTGAAGTTGTGTATCCTTTGGCTATAATTTCCCCATTCCCACCACTCCTCCCACTCCCTCATTTCCCGCCTCTGGTAACCACCTTTCTTCTTTCTGCTTACTCTGAGTGCTACTGCTTTAGATACCACATATGAGTGAGAACATATTTGTCTTTCTGTTCCTGGTTTTTTCACTTAGCATAATGTTCTCCAATTTTATCCATGTTCTTGCAAAGGACAGAATTTATTTCTTTTTAAGACTGAATGGTATTCCACTGTGTATATATGGTACTTTTTTATATTTATCTGCTGATGGACATTTAGGTTGATTCCATATCTTGACTGTTGTGATTAATGCTACAGTGAACATGAGAGTACAAACATCTCTTTGACACTCTGATCTCAAATCTTTTGGGTTAAGACCCAGAAATGGGGTTGCTAGATCATATAGTATTTCTATTTTTAGTTTTTTGAGAAACCTTCATACAGTTTCCTATAATGGCTATACTAATTTACATTCCCACCAGCAGTGTGCAAAAGCTCCGTTTCTCCACATTCTTGCCAACACTTTGCCTTTTGTCTTTTTAACAATAGCCATTCTGACAGGTATGAGATGATATATCACTGTGGTTTTAATTCTCATTTTTCTAATCATTAGTGACGTTGAGCATTTTTTCATATATTTGTTAGCCATTTGCAT
This sequence comes from Pan paniscus, assembly GCF_029289425.2. Taxonomy (NCBI): domain Eukaryota; kingdom Metazoa; phylum Chordata; class Mammalia; order Primates; family Hominidae; genus Pan; species Pan paniscus. Next base: position 69,130,038 of record NC_073254.2, read on the forward strand.
ATCTTCTTTTGAGTAAGATCTATTCTGGTCCTTTACCCATTTTTAAATCAGGTTATTTGTTTTCTTCCTCTAAGGAGTTCAGTTCCAATGAGAACACATGGACATAGGGAGGGGAACAACACACACTGGGGCCTGTTGTGGGGGATTGAGGAGGGAGAGCATAAAGATAAATACCTAATGCATGTGGGTCTTAATACCTAGGTGATGGGTTGATAGGTGCAGCAAACCACCATGGCACACGTTTACCTATGTAACAAACTTGGACGGTCCTGCACGTGTATCCCAGAACTTAACATAAAATTAAATTAAAATTTTTTATAAAAGAGTTGAATTCCTTATATGTTTTGGATACTAACCCCTTATCAGATAAATATAGCTTACAAATATTTTCTCACAAATATATCTGTTCACTCTGTTGAGTGTTTCCTTTGTTGTGCAGAAGTTGTTTATCTTGATATAATCTTGTCTATTTTTACTATTGTTGCCTGCACTTTTGCTATCAAATTCCAAAAAATAATTTCCCAGATCAATACGTAGTTTTTCCCCTATGTTTTCTTCCAGTAGTTTTACAGTTTCTGATCTTACATTTAAGTTTTAAATCCATTTTGAGTTGATTATTGTACACGATGTGAGGTAAAGGTCCAATTTTATTCTTCTGCATATGGATATCCAGTTTTTCCAGCATGATTTATTGAACGGACTGGCCTTTTCTCATTGTGTATTCTTGGTACCCTTGTCAAAAATCAGCTAGCCATACACGTGTGTACATGCACCTACATGACCATACATGCCTGACAGTGCTGGTTTAATTACTATATCTTTGTAGTATATTTTGAAGTCATGTAATATGATGTGTCCAACTTTGTTCTTTTTGCTCATGGTTGCCTTGGCAATTTGCTTCTTTTGCGGTTCCATATAAATACTAGGATTGTTTTTCTATTTCTCTGAAAAATGACATTGAAATTCTAATAGGAATTACAATGAATCTGTAGATTATTTTGTGTTGTATTGGCATTTTAGCAAAATTAATTTTTTCTAATTCATGAACATGAGCTATCTGTCCATTTATTAGTGTCGTCTTCAATGTCTTTCATTAAACACATTATAGCTTTTAGTGTACAGGTCTTTCACCTCCTTGGTTTATAGAACATTTCAAGGAACTAGTTTTCCACAGAATAGTTTGAGAAATGTTCCTCTAATTAGATGTAAATTACCTTGCAGAGAAGGCTGCCTGCTGTTCTTTAATTCCACCCCCAAAAATCTTTAATCAGAGTGCAAGAGTGGAGAATGGTAGGAAGATAGAAAATTTTACAAAGTAAAATGGGTAACATTGAAATTTAACTAAAAGAGAGCACTAAAATTCAGGAATGTTCAGAGATGAAGAAATTTACTATAAATAGATGCCATATACACAGTAGGTATGCAATAATACTTGTTGATAGAATATATAAAATTGTACAATGCTCAAATATTGTTTATAGGATCTTATTCTTTGGAACTTGTAAATATTATTTCTGTTGTCTATTTATAGAAAAAGTAGGATTAAATATCCAATTTACATATTGTAAAATTAAGACTGATAAAAAGCTGTGTAGATCATGAATCAAAATGAATTATGAATGAACACAGTGGCAGATAATGTTATTGAGTATTCTTGAAAATGGGTTTTATCGTAAACAGAGACAGAATAAAAAAGAGTTTTCTCTTTCTGATAACTTTCTTTTATAGGGCTTTCCAATCTCTTCATATTGGTTGTTCACATTCTCCTCTGAGAGATAGCTTCATTATTTTCCAATGAACTAGCTTATATAAATTGGATGTTTTTGTTACCTGCAACCAGAATATCTTTAATTAAGACAGAGCTGTGATAGATAAACATGTCACCTCCTTTTCTTATTAAGAAAGGTCTCTTAAGGACACAGCTGAATGACTATAGTTGTTGCTTTCCAGGCACTGTAGCAGACTGGCAGGAGGGCATCTTGAGGCTTTTCGAATTTCACTGTGTAGGCAGCTGTCTTTTCCGTTTCCACCTAAGTCTGCTGAGGATTATAAAGAATCAGATCCAGGCAGTCCTCAAGCTGCATAAAGGGCATATAGGGTAAACATGACCAAATATGCCCTTCCAGAACTCAGATTACATATGTGAGCCTATATAACATCCATATTTTTTATGGTCCTTCTGTCTTCCTCTGCACAGCTTACAGAGCCCCTGAAATTGTGATCTCATCCCCAAAGCTAAGACAGTCTCCTGTGCTGAAGTGTATTTTAAAATATTTTAAGCATAACTACTAATTGTTCAGGCAATGGTTAGGCAAGAGATGCCATGGGCATCTCAGGAGACTCAGGATTCTAGAAAACAATGGATCCAAGGAAACCTCAGGCGTGGGCAGGAGACAGAGAGTAATCTGGATGTATACGTAAAGCACCCACACTTCAGGACTTCCAGTTATTTTCTGTTGGGTACTTCCATGAGGATGAAGGTCATTCACTGGTGTCTATTGAGGCCAGGGCCCTAGATTTGCAGGCCACATCATGGACTTTTCTTCCTTCTGAAGTCCAGAATTGAATGCCCTAATCAGTGATGCGTACTGCCTCCTGACATCTCTGTATTGTACTTTACTTCTGTATGTAGGCTTATTTAGCTTCATGTACATAGGCTTATTCTCTCAGAATCAAATTATGAGAAGAAAATGTGTTCATCAAGTTTCTTCTAAGAGATAATCGGGTCAGAATTTTGTCCCAGGCTACTGATCAATTAGATATTAAATGTTTTAATATATTAAAATAATATAACACATAACTTACCTCATGCACATTTTAAGTGCTATCCTGTCTCCAAAATTATTGCTTCCTCTTTTTTCGCCCTCTCACACCCATATTCTCCCCTTATTCAGCCTCAGATACCCCTGAGAAGCTCACCTGTTGCCAAAGGCCATTTGGTAAGAGAGATTAAAGAAAACATGGCCACACAGGGGGTCCCTGCGCCTCTCTTTCTCCCTTCGTCGTGGATTTGGGAAGTATTTTATGAACCCTTAATTTTATTTTTTTTCTTTTTAGTATTAGATACCTTGTTTGGTACTTTATTAATGTTAATCAGAGACTCTGACAGATTGTTATTAGATCGTCCTTCGTGCCAAGCACTGAGTTAGCACGTGAACAAATAAATAACTGAACCCAGAAGTATTACAAAGGAACAGAGAGAAATATGTTACAAAGTAAAATTAAGCATCGTTATTAACATTGTCTCTTGCACAGAAATAATTTATACACTTTTTATTTCATTGACAGGGAAAACAAGAGAAGGGGAAGAGAGCAGAGTTTAAAAGCAATTTTATATCTTTAGACAAATGGTATCTTTTCTTTCAGAATCATCTGACCTCTGCCCTGTTTTCTCTGTCTCAACAATGAAATTGCTTTGCACTTCTCTTTAGCCAGATGCCACAGAAAGGAACTAATTCAATAGTCATTGCAAAGGGAAAGGATTTGCACTACTTAGCTTGACAGCCAGTTACATGTAAATAGGTCAGAAAACTTCAGCAAAACTTGAGCAAGCCCCAAACATCAATGGACATATCACTGTGCTGGGAGGAAATGAAGACTGTGGGGTGTTGGGAGGACAGAGTTCCAGAAAGGGAATGTAGCCTGATAATTTAATTCAGAACTGCATTTTTCATGGCAGTTCACGAATGAAGCAAATGTAAGGCAGTGCTGGGCATGTCAGAAAGAGATAGCAGTAAGAAAGTATAAGAGAAGGAGCATTTATTGAATATCAAGGCTCTTCAAGAAAATCTTAACTGAAGTTTGTCCCCTAAGCTGTGAAACTCTGATGAAGAAAACAGAATTTAAACCCTCTGAAATGGTAACTTTTTTTCCAATAGAATACTATGAATGTTGAAAGAGAAAGTAGCCAATGAAAATGTTTTAAATAAATGATGAATTTTCAGCATATGTGATGAAATGCTTTAGAATTTTTTTATTTTAGAATAGAGGGCTACTTATCAAAGCCTGCTTTTTATGGTCCAGCAAGTTCATTGCATCAAAATGGAGGAAAGTGATTTAATAATCCTAGATTTAATCATTTTGTTCCCTTTTAATTTGCTTTGACCCATTTTGGAATTATTTGACTATTTTCATCAAACTCCTATTTTATGTTGTAATATAAGGAAGCTCTAAGCACTTAATCCTACTGGGTAGAAAAATTAGTGAGTGAAGAAGAAAAGACAGTAATAATTTCAAGAGAGAAAAAAATTGAAGGAGTAAACAGGTAGGAAATTGCTTCAAAGGCTGGTAACTTTATGTGATGTTCAAGCATTGTGTGAAGAGTTTGAGAACAATATTGAAGAATGCAACATGAGAAATACAGAAGTCAAGTTATCTGCCTCTGACAGTGGGAGAGTTATAGAACCTTGGACTGAAAACATCTTTACAAAAATTATAATTGAGAAGATTATTACAGTGAAAGAGATCTGATCTAACCAACCCCCAACTTGCCTTTAACCTCCAGATTGCCTTTGGTCATTCCTGGGCTTGGGCCAAGCTAACGTGGGAGAAAATTTAGCCTATAGTTTAAATGATAATAGTCCTTCCCCAAAACTAAGCCACTTTTATAAAACTAATGAAAGGCCACCAGATTAGGAGGATGAGAGGAGCCTGAATTCTGCTAATATATAGCATAGATAAATGATTACCAGCCATTATTCTAGAGGTAACAAGATTTGGAACTTCCCTAATTCACTATTGTAGAACTTAAGATTGGCCTTTTGAGATGCCTTTTCAGGCTTTTGCATTTCTGACAATCAGATGGCCATACCTGGACTCTCAACCAGTCCTGTGGCCCCCAGTCGGAAGCAAACTCAGTGTATGAGGACCATTTTCCCCACACCATAATTGCATCCCCTACCAATCAACAGTACCCATTTCCCTGGCTTCTGCCCACCAAACTAGCTTCAAAAAACCCTGGCCTCCAAATTTTCAGGGAGATCAATTTGAGTAATAACTTTATATCTCCCACATCTCAATTAAACTCTTTCTTTATTATGATGCCATGGTCTCAGTAAATTGGTTTTGTCTGTGCAGTGGACAGGAAGAACTCATCAGTGATTACAGCACTTGTTAAAAATCAATTAGATCAGAGGCTATAGCTGGCTGTCTACAGATACGTTGAATTTAATCCTCAGATATCTTTGACATTTTTCTGAATGTGAATGTCTCTAGACAGAATAGATGTGCTCCAATTCCAGCCCCACCAGCACTTACAATTCCATACCTAGCTGGCTGTTTCACTTACTTTTGTAACCTGTTCTCTGAAGACATTTGAATTTGTGATTCTTGATCTATCCCAACCCTCTCATTTTTAAATTGAAATAAACAATGGCTAGTGAGAACAAGTGCTTCTCAAGATTACCCAAATGGAAGCAACATGAGAAGTAGACCACTAGTGACCTAACTTTCTGTGTACTTGGGTGTGAGTATAACAGGTCCACAATCCTCCTTCAACAATTCTTTAAACTTTTTTTTTTTTGTAACACACTTAGGATAGCAACAGGAAGCAGCCAAATGCCTAGGCAGATAGGGATGGGTCCCCTGTGAAACACCACCTTCAAACCAAAAAAACAGCCTGAAGGCAGAAAGAATGGACTACTGGTCCTAGATGAAACCCACGACCCAGAATGAGAACTTCTGTTCCTGTTTGCCTGCCCTTCTCCTATTCTGAGCCCATAAAAGCCCTGGACTCAGCCATATTATGGGGACTTTCCCACTTTTGGGTGGGGGACCACCCCCATGTCCCCTCTCTGCTGAAAGCTGTTTTATCACTCAATAAAACTCCTGCCTTGATCACTTTTTGATTGTCAGTGCATCCTCATTCTTCTTGGGTGTGGGACAAGAACTCAGGAACGGTGCATAGGCCAGACTTGGCCTGGGTGGGCTGATTGGGCAAGGCACCTCCTGTGGCCAGTAGCATACCCCAAGCAAGGCCAGAGGTCCCCAACTGGCAAAGGGACTGAGAAAACTCCCGCATCATTTAGACACAAACCTATCTTGAACAGATGCTGCCTATTAGTGAAAATACTCATATCTCACTGCAAAAATTTACATATAATGAATTTTGGGAGTAGGTATGCTTAAATGTAATATTGATGGTGTTATACTTTTCTAAAATCTTTAAGTGATGTACTTTTGAAGTAATTCTAGCACCAAAGTTTAAAGTAGAAGGCTTGCACTAGACACACAACACAGAAAATTGAAAGCCAAAGGGATGAGTTAAAATTCATTTTTTCCCCCAAAACTGTAAGGATAGATTCAGCAACTAATATATATCATATATTCTACTAGGCTCTAGACTGGGTGAAGAACTCATTTGTAAATTATTTTTGTTGGCTTAAGAAGTTACTTAAGTTCATGGTTTGAATACAAAGGTATAATGATTGACCAAACTTTTTACCTGTAGTTATTTAAAATATGAAATTTAAATTTTGAGTTCCTTTTCCATCACCATTAGATTTTTCTCAGAAAAATAAAAATTAGAAAAATTTCTGAGTACAATATGATATTAGATGGCATACGCAAGAGTGATTATTAGCTGTCAAGATCTCCCATAGACCTAAGATGATTTTCTGCCACAGGTGGAAGTTGTATAAAACATTACCAACATTTATATGTCACATAATAGTTAAACTTCTATTGCTTCTGTGAAGTATATTCAAAAAATGAAACAAGTACAAATAAAAAGCTCTGGAGATCTGGATGGAAAGAGGGCTTTTGTATATCTAGTGATAAGTGGGCTGGGCCATTTCCAGTTTGTGGAAAGAGTATTTTCTGGTAGCTTGGAAAGGCGAATATGATGTGTCACTAATCAGTGGCCTCTGCGATTGAGGATAACAGATGCCTGAAATAGAGGAACTGTGGTAGCAGGGTAAGAGACAGAATGGTACATGGAAAAATCTATTTCTCTCTTTTTCTTGATTACACAGAAGTATTTCTTGATCATACAGCTCCTGAAACTTAAAAAAGGACATCATCAGAATAACCAAACGGGTGTTACTGATTTGGTCATTGATGGGCCAAGAAGTGAATGTGGGGATTCAATCCAAGGATGAGCAGTTTGTTTTTGTTTTGTTTTGTTTTGTTTTGTTTGTTTGTTTTTTGTTATTTTTTTTTTGAGACCGAGTCTCGCCCTGTTGCCCAGGCTGGAGTGCAGTGACGCGATCTCAGCTCACTGCAAGGTCCACTTCCCGGGTTCAGGCCATTCTCCTGCCTCAGCCTCCCGAGTAGCCGGGACTACAGGCGTCCGCAGGATGAGCAGCTTTTTTTCATATATGGTTGAGAGTTTCAGAATCTTTTGACAGCTCCATGGAGAAAAAATCAGAAAAGAGGCCAGGCACAGTGGCTCATGGCTGTAATCCCAGCACTTTGGGAGGCCTAGGTGGGCGGATCACCTGAGGTCAGGAGCTGAAGGCCAGCCTGGCTAACCTGATGAAACCCCGTCTCTACTAAAAATACAAAATTTAGCTGGGCATGGTGGTGCATGCCTGTAGTCCCAGCTACTTGGGAGGCTGAAGCAGAAGAATAGCTTGACCCGGGAGGTGGAGGTTACAGTGAGCTGAGATTGAGCCTCTGCACTCCAGTCTGGGTGACAGAGTGAGACTCTGTCTCAAAAAACAAAAACAAACAAACAAAAAAAACGGGCCAGGCACGATGGCTCACGCCTGTAACCCCAGCACTTTGAGAGGTTGAGGAGGGTGAATCATGAAGTCAGGAGCTCAAAACGAGCCTGGCCAACAACGTGAAAACCCGTCTCTACTAAAAATGCAAAAATTGGCCGGGTGCAGTGGCTCACGCCTGTAATCCCAGCACTTTGGCAGGCCGAGGCGGGCGGATCACGAGATCAAGAGATCGAGACCATCCTCGCTATCACTGTGAAACCCCGTCTCCACTAAAAATACAAAAAAAAAATTAGCCGGGCATGGTGGCGGGTGCCTGTAGTCCCATCTACTAGGGAGGGTGAGGCAGGAGAATGGCATGAACCCGGGAGGCGGAGCTTGCAGTGAGCCAAGATCACACCACTGTACTCCAGCCTGGGCGACAGAGCGAGACTCCGTCTCAAAAAAAAAAAAAAAAAATGCAAGAATTAGCCAGGTGTGGTGGTGTACGACTGTAATCCCAGCTACTCGGGAGGCTGAGGCAGGAGAATTGCTTGAACCTGGGCAGCAGAGGTTGCAGTGAACTGAGATTGTGCCACTGTACTCCAACCTTGGCGACAGAGTGAGACTCTGTCTTAAAAAAAAAAAAAAAAAATTCAGAAAAGAAAGCAGAGCCACTAATTCAATCATTCAACACGTGTGTGTGTGTGCATGTGTGTGTGTGTGTGTGTCTGTGTGTGTGTGTGTACCAGGGGGTTACCCGCTATGTGCCAGGCCATCATGAAGTCTCATTTTCACCGTGATCCTAGTTGGCTACAGTTTTCAATTTCAGACAAGAGATATGTGGAGGCAAGAGAAATTATGGTGAATATCAAGTTATTAATCTTCTTTTATAGCAATTAATTACATATGGAATATGCATTTCCCAGAACCCAGGAGCAGGGCATTATATGCCATTTGTGAGAAATAGTTTAAAATTAAAAATTCAATAGAGCTGTTACCCTTAGTATGAAAACTTTACTAATAAAATTGATTTTTGAGATTCTTATGAAGAGATAATGGGTAGTTTTCCTTAAATAAGCAAATGAGTATAATTTTCCTTTCCAACTAATTTTTCAAGAAGTAGAACTTTAATGCATTTGTCAAAGACTTTAAAGTTATGCTCTATAAGTTAAAAAAGAAAAAAACTGATGCCATTAGGATGCTGATTATTTTATCAATAGTACTATAAATTCTGCCCTCCTGAGGAGAATTAAAATAGTCATTCCAGATTGCTCTTTTAGGAAATCATAATATATGTTCCCTATGGAGCTAGGGAAAGATGTCCAAACCCATGAAAATCCCCTAGAATTAAAAATATTTTTTCCTAGTGGCATATTGCTTTTAATATGTTATGGCCTTTGGACTGGAGTAGCAGAAGTATCTTTCTTTCCTTCCTTGCTTTTTGTTATTGTTGTTTCTAGATAGTAATGAGTCTACTTAAATGAAACAAAGACATAAAATAGAAATCATTATTCACAGAAGCAACACTGTGTAAATTTAATGCATATCTTTTTTAAAAGGAATTTAATATGGACTCTTAAAAATTCCCTAGAGATACACAGAACTCTGTCTTTTCCCCATTCTAGCTGTCAGAAAAAGCAGTAGGTGAAAGAAGACTTATTTCAGTTTAATTTGCTGTGTCCTCTGCAGGATAATGGTAGTCATTTGCCATTAGAAAGACCACTGATATTTTCTACTCTACTAACTCTGAAAGGTGAGCCTGGCTAGAATTAATATAATTTCATTGAGAGAAGCTTGTATCAAATTATTGACATAAATAGCAGATAGAGGTTACAAAGTTTCTAATTAGGATTAGAAAGGACTTGGCCAGGTGTGGTGGCTCATACCTATAATTCCAGCACCGAGGAGGCCGAGGTGAGTAGATCACTTGAGGCCAGGAGTTCAAAACCAGCCTGGCCAACATGGGGAAACCCTGTCTCCACTAAAAATACAAAAATTAGTCAGGCTTGGTGGCGTGTGTCTCTAGTCCCAGCTACTCAAGGGGCTGAGGCATGAGAATCGCTTGAACCTGGGAGGCAGAGGTTGCAGTGAGCCAAGAGTCGCACCACTGCACTCCAGCCTGGGTGACAGGGTGAGACCCTGTCTCATAAGAAAAAAAAGAAAGAAAAAAAGAAAAGACTCTGTCATTTTATCCATGTAGAATTTCCTTCTGCTGTGTTTCTATCAGATAATGGTACAGATTCAATCAATTTATTCAATATATGAATGCACACTTTTTTGGGAGCGTGGGAACACTGTTGAGTGCTAGAAAGTTCTTCCTGTATTGAACTGAAATGTCATTTTTAATAACAAGTTCGATTTCTGGTTTTGGAAGAAAGCAGAGAAAGTCACACTTTTCTGAGAATACTTGAAAATGGCAATCAAACAACGCTCAGTTCTTTCCTTCTTTATGCTAAACTGCCTTGTTTGTTTACATTTTCCTTACAGTATCCAGGTCTCAAATGCTCCTCACCTTCCTTGGTTTCCTTCTGGATTTACATTAATAAGTGTGTCATAATAATGGGAGACTTTAACACCTCACTGTCAACATTAGACAGATCAACGGGACAGAAAGTTAACAAGGATACACAGCAATTGAACTCAGCTCTGCACCAAGCAGACCTAATAGACATCTACAGAACTCTCCACCCCAAATCAACAGAATATACATTCTTTTCAGCACCACACCGCACCTACTACAAAATTGACCACATAGTTGGAAATAAAGCACTCCTCAGCAAATGTAAGAGAACAGAAATTATAACAAACTGTCTCTCAGACCACAGTGCAATCAAACTTGAACTCAGGATTAAGAAACTCACTCAAAACCGCTCAACTACATGGAAACTGAACAACCTGCTCCTCAATGACTACTGGGTACATAATGAAATGAAGGCAGAAATAAAGATGTTCTTTGAAACCAACGAGAACAACGACACAACATACCAGAATCTCTGGGATACATTCAAAGCAGTGTGTAGAGGGAAATTTATAGCACTAAATGCCCACAAGAGAAAGCAGGAAAGATCTAAAATTGACACCCTAACATCACAATTAAAAGAACTAGAAAAGCAAGAGGAAACACATTTAAAAGCTAGCAGAAGGCAAGAAATAACTAAGATCAGAGCAGAACTGAAGGAAATAGAGACACAAAAAACCCTTCAAAAAATTAATGAATCCAGGAGCTGGTTTTTTGAAAAGATCAACAAGATTGATAGACCACTAGCAAGACTAATAAAGAAGAAAGGAGAGAAGAATCAAATAGACGCAATACAAAATGATAAAGGGGATATCACCACTGATCCCACAGAAATACAAACTACCATCAGAGAATACGACAAACACCTCTACACAAATAAACTAGAAAATCTAGAAGAAATGGATACATTCCTCGACACATACATCCTCCCAAGACTAAACCAGGAAGATGTTGAATCTCTGAATAGACCAATAACAGGCTCTGAAATTGAGACAATAATCAATAGCTTACCAATCAAAAAAAGTCCAGGACCATATGGATTCACAGCCGAATTCTACCAGAGGTACAAAGAGGAGCTAGTACCATTCCTTCTGAAACTATTCCAATCAATAGAAAAAGAGGGAATCCTGCCTAACTCATTTTATGAGGCCAGCATCATCCTGATACCAAAGCCTGGCAGAGACATAACCAAAAAAGAGAATTTTAGACCACTATCCTTGATGAACATTGATGCAAAAATCCTCAATAAAATACTGGCAAACTGAATCCAGCAGCACATCAAAAAGCTTATCCACCATGATCAAGTGCGCTTCATCCCTGGGATGCAAGGCTGGTTCAACATACACAAATCAATAAATGTAATCCAGCATATAAACAGAACCAAAGAAAAAAACCACATGATTATCTCAATAGATGCAGAAAAGGCCTTTGACAAAATTCAACAACACTTCATGCTAAAAACTCTCAATAAATTAAGTATTGATGGGGTGTATCTCAAAATAATAAGAGCTATCTATGACAAACCCACAGCCAATATCATACTGAATGGGCAAAAACTGGAAGCATTCCCTTTGAAAACTGGCACAAGACAGGGATGCCCTCTCTCACCACTCCTATTCAACATAGTGTTGGAAGTTCTGGCCAGGGCAATCAGGCAGGAGAAGGAAATAAAGGGTATTCAATTAGGAAAAGAGGAAGTCAAATTGTCCCTGTTTGCAGATGACATGATTGTATATCTAGAAAACCCCATTGTCTCAGCCCAAAATCTCCTCAAGCTGATAAGCAACTTCAGCAAAATCTCAGAATACAAAATCAATGTACAAAATTACATTAATTAGTGTGTCAGGGCCTCATCTAAATCATTTAATGTTTCTCTTAAGTTGAAAATAATTTCAGTTCTGGCATGATAACATCTTCTTGCATGTACATGTCTATGTGTGCAAAATATTTTTAAGTGACTTTAAATCCTTTAGGAAACAAAGTTGAATATGACAAAATAGAAACATAGCACTGTAGTTTGAATGTATTTTCCTTCAAAAACTTATGTTGAAATTTTATTGCCATTGTTAGAGTATTAAGAGGTGGAATTTTAGAGAGGTAATTAGGCCATGAGGCCTCCACCCTCATGGGTAGGATTAATGACATTATACAAAGGGAAGTTTGGCCCCATTTTTCCTCTTTGTCTATCTGCCTTCTGCCATGTGATGATGCAGCAAGAAGGCACTGACCAGATGCTGATGCCTTGATTCTGAACTTCCCAGTCCCCAGAACTTTGAGAAAATAACTTTCAGTTCTTTACAAATTACCCAGTCTCATGTGTTCTGTTGTAAATGCACAACATGGACTAAGACATATAGACACACAGATAGGCAGATATAACACGCATTTTATTAGCATAAAATATTCTTTGGAAAAGCATTCGACTCCCCAGAAGGATAAAAGCTTGCATATAACTCTAATATGTTGCAACATATCCTGAGGAATAAATAGAAGTTCTTTGCATTGGACCAGAGTTTAGAAAGCAAAAACATAGGCCAGGCATGGTGGCTCATGCCTGTAATCCCAGCACTTTGGGAGGCTGAGGTGGGTGGATCACGAGGTCAGGAGTTCAAGATCAGCCTGGCCAAGATGGTGAAATCCTGCCTCTACTAAAAATACAAAAAATTAGCCAGCCTGGTGGTGGGCGCCTGTAATCCCAGCTACTCGGGAGGCTGAGGCAGAGAATTGCTTGAACCAGGGAGGTGGAGGTTGCAGTGAGCTGAGATCGTGAAACTGCATTCCAGCCTGGGTGACAGAGCAAAACTCCATCTCAAAAAAGAAAGAAAGGAAGGAAGGAAGGAAGGAAGGAAGGAAGGAAGGAAGGAAGGAAGGAAGGAAGGAAGGAAAGAAAGAAAGAAAATAACATGTATTCTTTAATTCTCAAATATTGTACATAGCTCCAAAATATTATTATACAAAATAAATTTTTAGACTATATCAAGGGCTCCATACTAATAACCAACAATAAGATCATCTGTGTTTGAATACCTTATCTTTTACAAGAAATTATTTCTATAATTCTTTATTAAAATGATTAATCACAAGTACTAAGAATACACATAGAAAAAATTGGTCATTCGCCTTTTATTATGCTGCCTCTGTTGTATGTCAGCCATGTACCCAGTTGTTGGCATCAACTGATGCAAGGCAGTAGGTCTCGGTTCAAACAGTCTCAGTGCTAACCTTTCAATACTAATATTTTCTCACACCTTCTTTATCTTAAAATGAGAATTGCCTACTCATTTATTCAGAAAAAATTGATATAATGCTTTAACTGTAATGCAAAGGATAAAATAATGTGATTTTTAATACTACAATATAGGGTTCAATACGTAAATGTTCAGTCTCAACTAACCTAGAGATGTACTCAGGTAACTAAATTGTTATGCTATTTTAAAATGAATAAATTCAAATTTAAGAGAAGTTAGAAGATGAGAAGCCATTCCATACAAGCAAACTTGGAACTTAAAGCAAAACTATTGTTAAGATAAGTGATAATGAGTGGGTAGCAATTTTTATTATACATAATTTTCTGTATAAATGTCTAGGAGGATATTAGAATGTCTTGCAGAACTCTCAAAAATTCTTCCTTATGAAGGATTATTTTGTGTATGACTTTTAGCATCTTTCACCTTCCCCTACCCTTGCTTACTAATGCCTGTAATTCTATCAAATCATCACAACAGTTTTTTTTAAAAAAGAAACGCTTCTTCAAATTTCTGAAAGGGTTATTCTGCTTTTGCTGAGATTCATTGATCTAAGCTAGTCAAGGTTAATTTCATCCCTTATAAAGGGGAATTAAATCAAGCATCCCAGTCTAAATCCATGGGTATGTGAATTCTCATGCCACAAGGGTGATGGTGCTGAGTCAGTGCCATCTTCAGAATTTTGTTAGCCTGCTCTCTCTTCTTCTGATTGGCCAGTATATGTAGCCTGGAACAAATGCAGACAGTTTGCTATCATTAATGAAGGCATTCTAAATTTGAAGCACATTCACATGATAACAGATTGAAAAATATTGTGAAAAAAACCAGATATAAAGTCAAATATGCCTGATCTACCCTTCCTATAATAATCTTGATTCTTGAGAAAAAAATTCTTTATCATTTAAACTTGTTGGAGTTTGGTTTTCAGTCATTTTCAATCATCCTCACTGATACTGAAAATATTATTTTACAAGTCCAAAATCATGGTTATTAACCAAGTTCAGATCACATTAATGATTTTTGGGTAAACTTCCAAGCTCATAATTGTCTACGTCATCATCTTATTGTTGTCAACCCCTTATATCTAAAGAACAATCTATTCTTCTTATCAGTTATTCTTACCATATTAATTTGATGTGCCTTTTCCCATTTTATACTAAATTAAAGTTGTTGGTAAAGTTTAGTGTTAATTCTTTATTAACAAATGCTGTCATTCTGGTAGTAATAGCATATTATAGCTTCATAGTGCTTTATAGGTTATAGATCACTTGAATATGCAGTAGCTCATTTAACTTTCATAAATTTTATATGTGGTATTATCTAATTATTAGTAATTAGAAACAGGGTCATAAAAGTTAATTTTCTGGATCAATGTCACACTGCTGGATAAGAAGCAATTCTCCTGATTCTGAGTTCTGTAATCTTTCCACAGTTGCTCCACTGAGTCTGCTGTTCCTGTAGCTTTTTCCCCCTAATGTGTTCCCTAAAGGGTATTAAAACCTGTTTGATATTTCATGCCCCTCTTCCAGAGATCTTTTGAGTGAGCTGATTGGCTTTAACAACATTTCTTTCCCCATTATCTTCAGTAATCCATCTATATTGTTCTATCATGCTACTTTTGCCTTCCATCTGAGGGAAAGAGCTTACACAGAAGATTTGCACTAAGATATGTGGAAAAACAAGATGCCTGGTGAGCTATTCCTTATTGATCAACTTTTTTTCTTATAATCATAATTTCTCCATCAATAATATAATTTTAGCACTTCATATTCTACTTCTTTTTCAACACATGAAACACCTCCTAACAGAAGTAGATGATATGGATATTTAATGTTTGGCAAAAGAAGAAATAAGCAATAAACAAAAAGGCAAATCTATTCCCATGACTCAGTTTTTTAAGCTGCAGATTAAAAAGGTTAAACTACATGATTTTATAGCAATGTCATAGGTCTCTGGGGAAGACCAATGGCTGTGATAAAGTATTATGTTTCTGAAGTTTGGAAATATATTTAGGCCAACCAATAATGCAATAATAAAAAGTGAAAATAAAGACATCTAAAATCTTTTCTTTTTTTTTTTTTTTTCGAGACAGTCTCACTCTGTTGCCCAGGCTGGAGTACAGCGGTGCGAGCTTGGGTCACTGCAACCTCCACCTCCGGGGTTCAAGCGATTCTCCTACCTCAGCCTCCTGAGTAGCTGGGATTACAGGCACCCACCACCATGCCCAGCTAATTTTTGTATTTTTAGTGGAGACTAGGGTTCTTCCATGTTGGCCAGGCTGGTCTCGAACTCCTGACCTCAGGTGATCTGCCCACCTTGGCTTCCTAAGGTAATGGAATTACAGACATGAGCCACTGCGCCTGCCCTCAACATATTCTTAATTAAAAGTAAGACATTGTAAATAAGGTATTCTTAATTGAAATTCTTTTAAAAATCAACTTTTTATGAATAAATGTATGTAACCATTAAGTGATTCAAGTTTAAAATTTTAAGGTGCTATTTGTTTACAGGAATTAGGGGGCCCCTTTTGGCATGCATACAGGACTTCACCAATAGAATGATGTTAGTATTCAGAATATCTGACCACAAAATATCAAAGTGCATTTAATAACTCAAGGTGAGTTCATTTGATGTGAAAACTAATATCCAATGAATAAGTTAAATTAAAATGTAACACCACTAAATATAAAAGGCTATGACATTAAACAGACACAATGCAAGAGTAAAATCAATAAGATAACATTGCAGTTGGTTAAACATGACTCAAAATCTCCTCAGAAGCTACAGAATACATTGCCCAAATCATCTATGACTACAACATTGTTATTCTGAGATCATAAATTAATAGTGTCAAAACCTATGTAAATGAAATTGGTGTCTGATGTCAAATGAGAATAGCAGTTTTAGATGCCAAATACATTTGTGTCATTTGTCAATGTTGGTGTTAGCTGTGTAAAACTAAAAAAAAAAAGATTGACACTATCCTCAAGATAATTGCTTCAACTGTTAATATCAATCTAATTAGAAGTAAACAAGATCGAAGTAAGGCAATCAAAAGATACTGAATGACTGGGGTGCTGACATGAAGAAGAATGGCAAAGAGCCATCGGTGCAAATCACTGCATAGTCTAATAGTCTGATTAGTTAAAATGTGCAAACTGCAGAGGAGACACAGCAAGTAATGAATAATAGAAACAACTTGTGTAGCTGGATCAAGAAAATATGAATGATCCCTGCTGAGTGTGTACCCAAGTACCTTAGGAAGCAGCTTGTTATTTTAGAAAGAACATGGAATTTATAGTCACTAGTTATTAATATTGACTTTTCCACCTACTACCTGTGTGACCTTGGAAAAATTATCTTACCTCCATAAGACACATTTTTATCAATTTTATACTGGACATAGTGATATCAGCTGTTCATAGGGTAACTCAGAAGAGATCACATATGTCAAAACAGTGTGAAATCTGTAAGGTGACACTCAAATGATGGTTTATTATTATTTCTTTGCAAGTGTTCTACATGATTCAGACATTACCTTTGTCCTAACTAGGGGAAGTACAGCGTTGGAATCCTGCCAACCAGCATTGAAATCCCTACTCAGTTCTTTAGCCACTATGCAGCATACATGTCTTTCTTAGACAGAGAGGAACTCTGAGAACTATAAATCATTCTTCTATAATTTGATAATTACTGGACTTCTTCGTAGCTATAATAGAAAAATCAAGTAGCCATTTCTTCCACAATGCATAGACATAATCTCTAGGTCAGTTAGTTCAGTGCATGTGCTAATAATTATTGTGCCTTGTACAAAGAGCTAATTTAGAAAGGAGGGAATTAATTGTTTTTTGAATGTTCCTTTTTTATGCCTCATCACGAATTCCTAAGGTTTAGGATTAATGTGTGCAAATTCCAAGAGTAAATAAACCATTGACAGCCTTAAAAACATAATTTAAAAACTTTTTTTTCCTAAAACATGAATTGTGAAATGGCCAAATAAAACCCAATGTTTTCTTAATTCTACCATCAGGTTTACTTAATATTCGTTCTTTTTCTTTACCAATAATAACACTTTACTTATTCTTATGGTAAATTCCTAGTTTATTATGTAGAAGTACTTTATTTGATATTCTAGCATATATAATTTTTTCATTAAGTGACTCTTTTCATTAAATGATTCTTTTTTACAATAGCAGTCCCTTCATGAAAATTGCTGTTGTGAATTATCCCATATAATGTGTT
Source organism: Pan paniscus (assembly GCF_029289425.2). Lineage (NCBI taxonomy): Eukaryota > Metazoa > Chordata > Mammalia > Primates > Hominidae > Pan > Pan paniscus. The sequence continues at coordinate 69,147,686 of NC_073254.2, forward strand.
TCTATATTGAATTCAACTAAAGAAAATGTTGTCAATTTAATTATTAGAAATAAACAACGAGGTCCCATCAATAAAATGATCCAAGAGATTAAATCCTGAGGGGAATAGGTAGCATAAAAATTAATAACTATTTATATTCATTAACCAGAGGATTGTCTAAAAGTAATTGTTTAGAGATCATCTAGTAGACGAAAGAAAACTACATTTTAAAAACAAAATGGTATATTTACCATTTGAATAAAAAATATTTCTCAAAAATAAAATTTATCTTTACTTCCCCTAACTCTCTAGGTCAAATTATTTTCAATCAACTGATATTTATGAATGCTTGTGTGTGGCAATAAATTAGAAATTTTAAAGACACACCTCTGCCTTCAGATAACTAATACTCTAACTGGAGAAGCATGACATAGATGGATAATATCTTAAAAGTTAAGTGCATTCATAATAATGTAGTATCTTTGCACAGTGCTTAATCTCAAAACTCTCTGTGAATATAATTATTTTATTTGACCATTGCAGGCTGCAATTATTACTAGATAAATGTTCAATACCAGTAAGGATATGCTATGATTCAGAAGAGAATCTCTTGCCAAATGAATGATATTGGCAAATGGTGCTTTAAGCCAAAGGAAGGTATTAAAATGATAGTGTCTACCACAGAAATGAAGAAGCAACCTGTGTCAACTGGTTTTAGGGAAGATGAATTCACATTTAGACATGATGAGATTGAGTTGACAATAGAACATATAATAGAAAACATGCAGCAGGTAATACTATGCATTCATTTACAATAATTTGGATGAACCCAAAGAACATATGTGAAATAAACCAGGAACAGAACAACAAATACCTCATGATCTCACTGATATGTGGAAACTAAAAAGTTAAACTCACAGAAGTGGAGAGTAGAATAGTGGTTAACAGGAGTTGAGGGAGGAGGTTGGGGAGATGTTGAACAAAAATACAAAATTTCAGTATTAACTATTAATTTAATTATTAATTTAATTTAATTAATTTCAGAATTAACTCTGTCTCACAAAATTAGATGAGACAAATGGTAAATGATTTATAAAAATTAGAAATGAGGAAGGATACAGGAAAGGGCCCATTTTCAGTGGCAGAGGACTGTTGCTTGATGAACACATTGATGGAGCTCATTCCCAGTTATATGAGCTTTTATTTGGACTTTCTTTAGAGTATTTCTTTCCTCCAAAATAACAACTGCAAAAAAAAACAAGTATAGTGACAATAATAGTTTGATCTGATTATCAGTCTGAAAGCTGAATTTAGAGTACATGAGGAGTCTACTGTGAAAACCCCTAATTACCTTAAGCAACTATATTGACAAGAGAATCTATTATTTCATTTAGAATTCATTGAGTGCTCAAATCCTTTCAAAAATATTTTATTCACTGCAGCACTAGTGTTGTAGAAATTTTAGCATTTCCTCAAACATTGCTATATTCATCTTTAAACTTTTTAAAAACATTAATTGAATTTTATATATAATGTGTATAACACCTGCACATTATATGGTAGTCATATAATTTTTACTAATAAATTTAGTTTATTTAGTTTACGCAAATACCTTCTGACAATACCATTTTTTTTAAATTAACCAGCATTGAGGGTTACACTGGGCCTGAAGAGTATGATGGCTATTTAGTAAATCTATCCTTTTCTTTTGAAAGCTGAAAGGTGGACAAAGAACCTGTATTTCATTTGTTGTTGTTGGAACTGTAGAGAACTATTCACAATCTTAGTTATACTTTTGTTTTCATTTCTGCTCATGCTTTTAAGTAAGAAAATAATATACATATATGGTTTTAGAATGATTGGTAAACATCTTTTGGTGTTTGGAGAAAAGACACAGAAAGCCCTAGACAACCTCTTTATTTCTAGGTAGAGAATAGCTCACTACAATGAAACAATAAGAAATTTCCTCAACCTCCACCCTCCTAGGTTCTTTGAAGTGTGTCGTATGTCAGCTAATGTGATGAATAAAATGTACTTTTGACAAATGAGTAAATTTTTGCTATTAACAGCATCACAAACTTTAAAACAAGTGGTGATTTATTGGAAAATGGGTATATTTGTAAAAGCTGAGTATTGTTGGAGAAACAATGGCAGAGTCAAAATCTGTAGGACCCCTACCAACTCTGTGGCACTGCGGTTTTAAAAAGTTACAGGACTGTTTAAATCTCTAAGATTCTTTGAATATGTAACAATTTAGTATTATTCTCTTGAGGGAACTCATTGAACTTTTTTGTTAGAATTACAGTAGTCCCCCTTATCTAAGGTCTTGCTTTACTCAGTTTCAGTTACCTGCAGTCAACCACAGTCTAAAAATATTAAATGGAAAATTCCATGAATAAACAATTAATAAGTTTTAAATTGCTTGCCATTCTGAGAAGTGATGAAATCTCACACCCTCCTGCTCTGTCCAGCCCAGGCCATGAATCACCCCTGTGTCCGGCATATCCATGTTGCAAATGCTACCAGACTATTAGTCACTTAGTAGCCCTCTTTGTTATCAAATTTAAAAACACAGTGTATATATGGTTCGGTACTATCCGCAATTCCAGGCTTCCACTGGGAGACTTGAAAGATATCCCCTAAGGAAAATGGAAGACTATTGTACTTTTCACCTTTCTTTCACTCGATTTCCCTTAAACTGAAAAAGTTTATTTTATAGCTGTCTTTATGGTGAGAATTAAGTGAATTGTAATACATAAAGCATCTAAAATAGTGCCTGGCACACAGTAGGTACTATATTGGTGCTTATTTTCTGTATAAACTGTACGAGAGGAGAGACTTTATTTTATATATCACCATGTTCCAAATCTAGAGCAATACTTCTAGAAATACATGAATTGGGCCCAGAGAAGCTCACGCTTTCCTATATTGGTTCATTCACAGGTGGCATCTTGATGCAGTGTATAAAATGGTCATCATTCAACTGAGTATTGGTAAAGACTTTCTTACTTAACTATGAATTGCCCATGAAATTATTTAAGTCACTTAGCAGGCCCAGGACTCAATTTACCTGTGTGTAAAATTAGTTGACCAAATCAGATAATCTGTAATGTCTCTTGCAGCTCTACATTTGTTTTGAGATATAAATTGTATTTTCAGAGAAAAGTTTTAGTGAGGACGGAGGACATACTAGAAATTTTGTCTTATAAATAAAGCTTCAGACTTAAAGTATTTGTATCATGTCTGCCATCAGTTTTCCTGTGAGCTTAATATTGTCTGCAGGGTATTAGTTCATCTTTAGGCCCTGATTGACAGATACTTCATTCTTTGATGTTGGCAAAGTCCAGGCAATTACCATGAAAGAGTGACTAACTTTGGGTGGGAGGAACTAACGATTATCTTTGTGTTTCTAGGTCTCTGTGGCCTTTTGATTCATCTTTAGTGACTCTGAATTTCCTGTGAGTTTTAATGGGCCGTAGCAAGATATTGGTGTCACATCCAAGGTGGCCTTAAGAATAACAAGCTGATGGATTCTCAGAAGTGCAGTCACGCCTTAAATTCTTGGCACACTTGTGATTTCTGTTAAGAAGATTCTATTTTTCATTAAGATCCATTTTAATGTGTCTAAGAGCTTCAATGAGGCAGTAAAAATACAACTGAGAATCATGAGGAGACAAAAAAGAAAATAAAGGTGTTAAAATTTTTTTCTTTTAGCAATCTATTTGGAAAATCTTAAGCTAAAAAAATCTATGTATAATTTAAACTCTGCACATCTATATACTCTTACATGAGTTTTTTTCAAATTCCAAAGTTGTGTCTAGCAATGAATTAAACAGAGAAAGATAACTTGTTAGCTCAGAGAAAGGGTCAGCAAACTATTTCCTGAGGGCCACATATAGCCCACCACTTGTTTTGGTAAATAAAGTTTTATTGAAATGCAGCCATGTATTGCCTGCAGCTGCTTTTGCCCACAAAAGCAGTGTTGAATAATTGTGACAGACTGTACAGCCAACAAAACCTGAAATATTCTTTATCTGACCCTTAACAGAAAGAGTTTGTTGTCCATTGGCTCAGAACATTGCTTTTGTTTTATAGCATGAGCTTGGAGGGCTTAGTGCTACATCCAGATACATGCAAAATTCCAAGGAATCTTATTTTTTCCAAGGCTGCTAAAATTATTAATAAAATTATTGTTAATTATTAGTGAAGAAACTCTAACCTTTTCTATTTTTAATTATAATGTAGAAATAAAATATAGTAGAATTTTTTTGTATCAAATAGGACATTAATTAAGATATTAATGAGTTATTCAAAATCCCTTAAAAAAGGTGTAAGATGGTATTTTAAAGTATTAATGGATTGCTTTTCTCTAATATTTCTTTTTCTTCCACGGCCTTTTCTGGTACTCGGTCTACCAAGGTATTCTATAAGATAATTCTGCATATTTGCTTTATTATTTGACCTTCCAAAGAAGTTTCAGTCCTCCTGTATTTTATATCATAAAGGTATCAGTTTTTCCCACTCAAGAGAGAAAGCTCTTGTTCACTCTTCATTAACTCCCTCTCATTTTTGCCTGTTGGTTTCCATCAAATTCATTTCTCCACCCTTTTACTCTCTTTGTTTTGGTCAGGTCTCCAGGCTAGTCTCGGGGTAAATCTTCTCCAAAGTTGCCAAAATTTTCTTCCTAAAGCTTAGATCTGATCATTTAATTGTCTATTTAGAAATATCAATGGTTCCTCGATGGTTATAAAATAAAATATATGCTTTTTTTTTTTTTTTTTTTTTTTGAGGCAGAGTCTTGCTCTGTTGCCCAGACTGGAGTGCAGTGGCGCAATCTTGGCTCACTGCAATCTCTGCCTCCTGGGTTCAAGTGATTATCCTGCCTCATCCGCCCAAGTATGTGGGACTATAAGCACCTGCCACCATGTCCAGCTAATTTTTGTCTTTTTAGTAGAGGGGGGTTTCACTATGTTGGCCAGGCTGGTCTGGAACTCCTGACCTCGTGATCCACCCACCTTGGCCTCCCAAGGTGCTGGGATTACAATTATAAGCGTGAGCCACTGTACCCGGCCAAACCTATCCTTTTTATTGTGATTTTTTGTTTTAAATTCAATAACTGGATCTCTGTCTGAAATGTTCTTTCCTTTTTCTTGGCCCTATTAATTTCTTCTTATAACACATGTCAGGCATCAGTTTTCCTTGGGAATTTTTTTCCGATCACTTGTCCTCATCTAAACCTGCATTAGGCATCCTTATTTTCTATTCTCCTATAACACTTCACACACCCCCTGCTTATGCAGCCCGTTGCTGTGGGAGCACTCTAAGCTCCAGTGGAAAAACAGCAGGAAACAAAGCACTCTCGGAACCAAATTTGTCATCTCATGGGGAGTCTCATGTGACAGTCAACAGACACAACTTGTGAGAAGTGTGAGAAATGTCCTTCGACTCCACAGTGTTTAGAGGAGAAGGTGGGAACAATAATCCGAAAGTTACTCAGAGACCAGATGCCACGGGCCTAAGTTTGAGTTTTGATGCTAAGGGGGTCATGGTCACCTTTATACCTACAAGTCGAAGGGGCCTAAGAACATTCAGTTTACATTTATATCCCATACTTCATACCTCATCTAAAAATTGCTACATTTAAATTAGCAATCTGGCTTCAAACTACCTTTCATCTTCACCTCCCATTCACCCCACCATTTTTTCTCCCTGTGCCCTGACCATTCAAAATCACATTGAATGACTTCCCTAATGCACACTTTCATGCCTCTGTGCTTTTGGTCCAATCTAACCTCTCCTGTAATACTTGACTTCCATTTTTTTACCTCTCAAAACCTTAGTTGCTTTATAAAGCTTAAATAGTTCAAATGCCATTTATTCTCTTATTCTTGAAGAAAATGGCCTACTCCTCTGCATTTATTGGCCACTTAATCCTTTCCTTGACAAATCAATTAACAGATAGTATTTTAAATCATTATAGTCTCATTTTAAATCATCATAAGTAACACATCACATGATGATGTGTTACTGATATTACCCCAGTGACTGGCATAGTGCTTGATATATAATATAAGCTCAATAAATAATATATTATGCTATTAAACTGAACTCTACTAAGTGTAACTTAGTACTCACACAGCACTTATAGGTAATGTCATTTTTCCCAACTACTTCAAGTCATTTGTGTTGCTTTGTTTTGTTATTTTTTAACTGGAGAGATTGTAAATTTGCTGTAGTTTTCCTGTATGTACTCTTCAATTTCCTATCACAGTTTTTCTGTGCATTATCTTTCAAATGAATCACAACATAGCAGCCCTGACAATATAGCAGTCCTCTGAGTGACTGAGACCAAATGGGTGTTTTCATGTGCTCACAGAGAAGTGCTTCACTTTGGCTTATTACCAACAGTAAACTCATTCAACGCTTTTGTAAAAGGTACTCAAGTTTTATATCTCGGTAAGTTATTTTCCTTTCAGAAATATTTATTATAAGTGCCCAAAATATTAGCGGATGCTGTATATGGCTTAATTAATATCATTTTATAAGCTGCTTACTTACAGCAGGAAATAATGTTGGTGATATTTAATTGATTTTAAGTTCCTAATACAAAGAATATTCTCACAAGTCTAGTGAGAAAAAAAAAAATTGGACATGATCTTACCAAGCATCCTTCTTTCTGGATAGTTGTGGCATAGAAGTTGTACCTGCTTGTTTTCTAATGATTTATTGCTTGTGTGTTATGTCTGTAATTAAAGCTTGAGATGACCTTCTCTACAAAGCAGCTCCATGTGATTGCCAAATGAAATGCAGTGCAGATTGACAAGATTAGTTCTGAATTCTCTAGCTGATATAGATTGGATATTTATTCCTCCAAATTTCATGTTGAAATTAGATCTTCAGTATTGGAAGTGGGGCCTAGTGGGAGGTGTTTGGATCATGAGGGTGGATCCCTTATTAATAGTTTGGTGCCATACTTGCAGCAATGAGTGAGTTCTCACTCTATTAGTTCTCTCGAGCTGGTTGTTAGAAAAAGAGCCTGGGACCTTCCTCCTCTCTTGCTTTCTTCCTCTCTCACCATGTGATGCCTGCTCCCCTTCACCTTCCACAATGAGTGGAAGCTCCTTGAAGCTCTCACCAGAAGCAGACACTAGCACAATGCTTCTTGTATAGCCTGCAGAACCGTGAGCCAAATAAACTTCTTTTCTTTATAAATTATCCAGCCTCCAATATTCCTTTATGGCCACACAAAATGGACTAAAACACTGGCTTTCTTGTATCTGCCAAGACTGACTTTGACACGTATTCAATTTGCCTTTTAAAATTTGGGTCTTCCCTTTGTACATTTTCAATTTCAAAAAAAAAAAAATTCACACAAATCTGTTAGAAATGAGCCTTTTTGAAGTTTCTGTTAACAGCTGCCAGGAGCAGCTGTGCCCATGGGCAAGTTAGAATATGCACATCACCTTGGTTTCTTTTGACCTTGAAAGCTGACTTGGCTTTATATCTTTCAACAGTCATGATCAGAGTTAAAATAGAATGGATTTAATTCAGTTTTTTAAATGTGAAATACCTCCATTCATTTTAGCATTCACTCATTTATTCATTCACTTAGTATGTCTATAAGATAGAATGATAACAAATGCCAACTATAAATATGGCATTAAGATAAATAAGAAAACAGTATCAGTTTGAGTGGTTGAAAAAGGGTAGGTTTCATTGAGGAGCTGAATCTTGAAAATTGGCCAATTTTCACCCACTCAAAAAAGGAAAGTTGGGCATGATCAGGTATGCCTATAGTCCCAGCTACTCAGGAGGATGAGGCAGGAGGATAGCTTGAGTCCAGAAGGTGGAATCCAGCCATGTAAACATAGTAAGGCCCCATCTCTAAAGGAAAAAAGGAAATAATTGAACACTTATTTCAAGAAATATTTATACATGAGTAACAGGATGCCTCTTATTGTATATATATATGCCACTTTATTTTAAGCCACGACATTCATTTTACTATTTTTTTAAGCTATATGAGTATTCAAGACATTATTTTTCTTTTATAGAAACTGAAGCATCCCTTACATTGTTAATACATTATGATAAGAAGAAATGCTTTCTTTATATGGGCTTACAAAGTGTTTAAGGAGTTCAATATTTTAGATTAAATTGCACATGTCCAGGAAGGGAATTTGACTTCAATATTGACAAAAGCTAAGTAACCATTTGCAGACTTAATGAAGGGTGTTTTTGCCTGATGTAAATACTAAGATTGAGACTATCATGTTTAATAGGCATACAAGATTATAAATGATTTATTGGGAAATTAATGGAGGCAATTCCTTAAAAACAACCATTTAATCTTGTGGACTTCAGCTATTCATGAAGTGAATTATTTCTGAATACACAACTTGAAAGGGGATACATTCGTTTGACATGGAAACAGAACACACTAAAATGCAGAATACTTATTTTTCTAGTCTTATGCTAAAGGCTATAAAATGAGTAAAGATAGGGGAAAGCATCTCTTCTTCTGGGCCTTGTAGAATCCAGAGGGATGAGAGACAATGAATAATGATGTTTCAGGCAAGACATTGTATGAACCATTATTAGAGAGATAAAAATATATACATTAATTAGAATAAAATAGGATCAATGTTATAATGGCAGTGCTAAATAGACAAAGGGAGTATTTAGACAAGTAAGGGGGAAAGAAAATTAGGACACACAAAGTGTGTGAATGAAAACCTGGAGTTCAAGCATAAGCATGATGTGTTTGAAAATCAGTAAAGAAGAGTTGGGTTTGAGCTGAACAATTATGCTGATGTGAACTATACAGAAAGACCAAGTTAGCTTAGGATGGTGTCAAACTATGGAACAAGTCTTTCTTACAGTTCTTAAAATCGATGATCAATTTTGAACAAGTGTGGTTATATGTGAAGATCACTTAGGGGAGTAGAAGTGTAGAGATTAAAATAAAATGGGAAATGTGAAAATAAATAAAATGTATAAGCTGTTAGAACCCCAAAAAACACTTTAAGCCTTGAGAGAGATGTGACTGTGATCTAAGTCGTGTAGCAATTCTGCTTCTTAGATTATAGCTTAACTCTCTTTCTTATTGTTCTTGTTCTATAAATGACTAGGAAAGATGAGAGACCAGAACTCTCCCATTTCAACCACTGATCTTTGTTATAGATTAACAGCATCCTTTATTGTCCTGTAACTAACTCAGAGCAGATGGAACCCCAACAGGGACGCCATGAAAGTTACAACTTCAGTGTGGAATGTTAAATATACCTTTCCTGAAAGAAAAAGACCACCTTAACTAATCAAATCATTGTAACTATGCACTAAGCCTTACATAGAAAGGTGTTGAAATTCTGTTTAACTTCCTTAACTTTGTATAAATGATCCTAAACTTCTACACTTTGGAACACTAACTTATGTTCTTTGGAATCTGTGCTTCCCGGGCAGGTTTTCCTTAACTTTGTGCTTGAATAAACTGTCTTTAAACTAGATTCTGACATTTTTTATTATTTTAGATTGACAGAAGGAAATGTAAATAAAATACCAAGTTAGTACACAGTTATGTACTCTAGGCAAGAAGTAAGGCTTTAGCTGTGGTGGTAAGCTGAAAGAAAGAAGAAAAAGTGCAAGGGAGCAATTGATAATTTAGTGTAGATTGAACATGGAGAGTGAAAGAAAGCTGTTTCAAAAATGACTCTGAAATTTCAAGCTTGAGTAATTGGAAATAAAGAAAAAATATGAATAGAAATAAAGAAATCAAAAGTGAGGAACCTGGATTGGAGATAAAATGGTAAACTCGAATTTCCAGGTATCTCATTTGATATAATGGAGACACACTCAGGGAGTGATACTACGGAAAAAGCATGTGTAAGAACAAATATAAATTAAAAATAAGAGGCCTAATTATCTCTGTTGAAAATATGGAAGACATTTTCCTCCTTTTTTTTTTTTTTAGAGCATCTATCTTAGCAAACTTAACATTGTAAGTACTTTCTTATCTCTTTAAAATGTATATAAGCCTTTTCTAAAACTAAATAGGCCCTTTGTCAGTTTTAGGACCCAAGCTTGTCCTTCTCAAGTACTTGGGAGCCATCTCTTTTAAATGCAAACACCAAGGGTGATAACACCACTATCTCCCAGTTTCTATAGGGAGGTAGGAGCCTAACTTGCAAAACTGCCTTCTGTAATAAAGAGATGAGAATAAAGTAAATTCACTAATACAGAGGGACATCTCAATCACCAGGCAAATTTAGGATGATTTATGTGTGACAAATGGTGCTGTCAAGTCCTCTTATTTGAGGGCTGGTTATTGTTTATCTTAAAAACATGTATGTAATGAATTATTATCTGCTTGCCTGTATAAAAAGGTGAATTTTTTTTTTTTTTTTTTTGGTCTTTGCAACTGCTTATCAGATTGCCTGTCATGCACATCACGTTCTGGTTTAATACTTACTTATTAAGAATTTTTTTTTCCTCTTCTACCTTCACGGAAAGGTTTCTGGGTTGGGAGATTTTTGCTTTTAGTTATGTTTTTCTAATGAATGATATAGGGAAAAGGTCAGAGTTGAAGAAAAGAGTTATCTTCACAGAGACAATTAAAAATGACGAGAGTTAAGAAGAGTTAACTAAGAAAAGTTAAAATAAGAACAGCTAGGACCACATTTTACATACAGTAGGGCTACAGGGTTAAAAGAAGTGAAGGGAGTAGGAATGGAAACCTTCAGTGAGATAGTAGTAGAACTTTTCTGTACAGTGCAGTTATGAAGAGGGGAAACATTTCATGGAATAAATATTTAACTGTTCATTCTCCCAAGACATCAATGGTAATCATACATTGAGAGTCTGCTTGTTTTGATCTCAGTGATATTCCCCTTCGTGGACTCTCCTTTCTCCACTTCCTTCACTAAGATAAGCACTCCTCATTTTCTAAGGCTAAGTGTAGACATCTTATCTTCTAGGAGGTCTGCCCTAACACCTCCCTCCTAACTAGGCTGGATGAAGCATGAGTCTTGAGTGCCCCGTAAAACCCTATGAAGCTTTCATTTACAATATTTTATGTGATTTTTATGATTACCTTTTTTTGTGTAAATGCATCTATCAATACTGTCAACTCCTTTAAAAAAGAAAGTAATGATGGCTTATCTATGTATGCACTATCGGTATTCAACACAGGGCCTATTGCATTAAAATGTTTGTATAATTAACCAATTAACTATGGAAGTATCAAGAGGTCCTAATGAAATGTGTTGGGGATTTTTGTTTATTTGTTTTTACTTTTTTTTATCTCTCTCTCTTTTTTAAAGACAAGGTCTCTCTCTGTCACCCAGGCTGGAGTGCAGGGGCATGATCATAGCTTATTGCAGCCTCTGCCTCCCGGGCTCAAGTCATTCTTCAGTCTCAGCCTCCGCTGTAGCTGGGACTGCAGGCGTGTACCACCAGGCCCAGCTAACTTTTATATTTGTTGTAGAGACATGGTTTCTCCATGTTGTCCAAGCTGGTCTCGATCTCCTGGCCTCAAGCAATCTGCCCACCTTGACCTCCCAAAGTGTTGGGATTATAGGAGTGAGCCACCACACACCCAGCTGGGATGTGTTTTTGAAGGACAATTTAATCTAAATCTGTACTGTTCAATATGGAAGCAACTAGCCACATGTGGCTATTGAGCATTGAAATGGGCCTATTCTAAATTGAGATGGACTACATGTATAAAATATACACTGGCTTACTGAGAAGAAAAAATGTTATATATCTCAATAATAATTTTATATTCATCACATGTTGACAAATGTAACATGATGAAATGCTATTCTGGATACATTGGTCTAAATAAGCATTAATTTTTTTAACTTTTTTAATATGATCACAAAAAATGTAAAATTACATATGTGGCTCATATTATATTTCTATTGGACAGTGTTAGTCTGAATAAAAGAATGTCCCAAAATACATTCAAATATGAAATCATTAAAATCAATATGCTTAAGTCTCCTCCACCCCAAAATCTAACAATGTTTTCTGATACGTCTAATTCTACAGATAGTGGCTCCTGTGTCAAAACTCAGGTTTTCATTGGGTATTTAGAATGAAATGTCTGGAATAACAATTTGCTTCCTGAGGAAATTTTATAGAAGCCATTTGCTAGAATAAATAGGCTTAATCTTTCCCCTTCAATAGCCTACAAGAGTTCCCAGCATACTCAGTGTATGGGTTGTTCTAATAACCTCTTCCCATCATCCCATTACCTTCCAAATGTGCTAAGGATATATAAAGCAGAATCAAGTTCATTTGTGTACATTAATTTGAATGTTTCTATGTACCATGTGCTGCTAGAAAGCAGAGAATACCAAATGAAAAAAAACAAGATCTCTACTCTCATGTAGCTGACAGTTTAAAGGACAGAATATAAAAAAGAACCATGTACACAAATGAATAAATAAGATCATTTTACATCTCTTTGAGAATTGTTTTTAGCCACAAATAACAGAATACCAAAACAACAGTGACTTAAACCATAAGGATGGTTTCAGAATAAAGAATCTAGAGAAATGCAGCTTCAGGTATCTTCAGGCAATCAAACAATGATCTCAGAGCTCAGCTTTGTTGCTGTTTTGTCTCTTTCCACATCTGTCCTTGGTATAATACCTTTTAGTTTTTATGCTTTTTATTTTCAAGTGTTAAGATGAATGCTAAACCTCTAGACATCTCCTCTGAGATCAAGGGAGCTCTTTGCTTGTAAGTTTACTTTTAGCAGAAAGTTAAATGAGCCCTCAGCACCCTCCTACTTACTGGACAGAATTGGGTCACACGGACATGTTTAGCCGAAAGGGAGTCTGGAAAAGGTAGTAGTCATACCTCAGTATCCACGGGGAATTGGTTCTAAGACCCTGGAGGATACCAAAACCCACCAATGCTTAAGTTCCTTATATAAAATGGTGTAGTTCCTTAATATATTTTATATATTATATAATTATATAATATTTTAATATTTATATTATATTATATTTAAATATAATTATGTAATTTTTATATATTATATAATATATAAGTATTAAATAATATTTAATATAAATACATAAGTTCCTTATATATAAATGGTGTATTTGCATATAACCTACACACATCCTGTTGTATACTTTAAATAATATATAGAGTATTTGTAATATCTAATACAATGTAAATGCTATTTTTAAAATTTCAACAGGAGTTTGGTTGTATATGTACTTTTATTATTTTTTGTTGTATTGTTATTATTTTTTATTATTTGCAATTTACAGTTAGTTAAATCTGGAAATGTGGAACCACAGATACTGAAGGCTAATTGTATCTATTTTCCAGGTGCTGTGGTGAGGCAATAAGAGAGAAGGGGATTAAATACAAGCTACAGTGTTGTTTTTCTTTCTCTTTTGATAACATTTCAGATAGGTCTTATGAAGAAAATACAACAAAGCAATGGGATAGAGAACAACTGGTATGTAGGGCATATTTATGGAAGGTAATTTGAAAGGACCTTGGTAAGGAGGTGATATTTGAGCAAATAATTCAGTGGCCTGGTGCGGTGGCTCACACCTGTAATCCCAGCACTTTGGGAGGCCGGGGTGGGTGGATCACCTGAGGTCAGGAGTTCGAGACCAGGCTGGCTAACATGGTGAAACCCCATTTCTACTAAAAAAAAAAAAAAAAACAAAAACAAAAAATTAGCTGGGTGTGGTAGCACACGCCCATAATCCCAGCTACTCAGGAGGCTGAGGCAGGAGAATCACTTGAACTCAGGAGGCGGAGGTTGCAGTGAGCCAAGATCACGCCATTGCACTCCAGCTAGGGCAACAAGAGCAAAACTCCACCCCTCCCCGCAAAAAAAGAATTGAATGACGAGAAGATCACCATGTAAACATTTCGGAAAGGAGCTCCTGTCTTACTCATGGGGACATCGTCAGGTCATGAGCAAATTCAACACTTCTTGTTCACAAAGAGAATTCTATATTATTTTATATTTATCCTTTATATCAGCCATGGCTTTGCAGAGAAGCTGAATTTGGCCTCTGTATCAGTCATTATTTTCCCTATCTCTATGTGTATGTATGTCCATATATATATATAGATAGAGAGGGAGAGAGACATACATACAGAGACAGCTATTTCAAGGAATTGGCTTACACAATGATGACGGCTGGCAAGTATGAAATACATAGGGCAAGCCAGGTGGCTGGAAGCTCTCAGGCAGGAGTTGATGTAGTAGTCTTGAGGCAGAATTTCTCCTGTGAAAAACCTCAGTTTTTGCTTCTAAAACCTTTCAGATGATTGAATGTAGCCCACCCACATTGTTGATGTTAACCAAATCTGCAAAATACCTTCATAGCAACACCTGGATTTGTGTTTGATTGATATTAAATATTAAATATTTAGGTACTATCACCTAGCCAAGTTGACACACAAAGCTAACTGTCATAGCCTCCATAGCTAAACTCCTAGAGAGCCTTGTTAAGTACAACTAACAGCGTTATGTCTGCTACATGCACAACTTACAATGATTTGAAGATATTATATTTGGTTCTATTTTATATTATCATAAGTACATAATAATCTCAATTTTTCCCAATCAAAAAATACCTTAAATGTCACAATTTTAGAAGGCAAAACCCTAGTTCAATAAAATTGAAAATGTTAATTTAGACTATTTAAATGGCTTATCTGAATGCCTTACACTGGGGTTGGGCACGGTGGCTCACGTCTCTAATCCCAGCACTTTGGGAGGCCGAGGCGGGTGGATCACCTGAAGTCAGCAGTTTGAGACCAGCCTGGCCAAAATGGCAAAACCCTACCACTACTAAAAACACAAAAATTGGCCGGGTCTGGTGGCAGGCACCTGTAATCACAGCTACTTGGGAGGCAGAGGTTGCAGTGAGCTGAGATCACTCCATTGCACTGAGTATGTGTTCACACCATCCAAAAAAGTGAATTTCTTAGTTATTTAATACAATAGTCTAATGCAAAAGAAAAATCTGAGGCACAATAAAATTTTACAGTTTGAGCAAATAGCACTCATGAATTGGGAATCACCAAACTGAAAGAGGTTTCCTGCTCTGATGATGAAGCATTAGAAACAAATATTTATAGAGTGAGTATGAAAGTGAAATAAAGAAATTATTTGATTGGTTGCAGTTACAAAAATGCCCCTAGTCATATAACCATATGTTAGTTGAGTACTTATGACTGGCTAATGTTAAGTTTTGTTTGTTTGTCTGTTTGTTTGTCTAACACAAGTGTTTACCAGAAATGACTCAAGTTTTGCTTATGTTTGCATTTAAGCAAGATTAAGGCTATTGTTTAATGCCTAGTTAGTTTTGTTTGCTCAGGAATTTTTCAGGCCTGGTCTTTATTTTAATTTTACTTCAACGCTAGAAACCTATATGAATAGTTTTCACGTAACAAATTCTATATTGCTATGGTAGTATATATGGTTGAAAAATGATTTCTTAACACGCTCCTCACAAAACTTTTTGACACTATACTAGTTCTTCTATTTCTTTAAAAACAAGAACATTTCAAGCTTTACCAATATTTTTAAATGAATAATTCAATGATCATTTATTTCAACAATATTCCAGCTAATATTTAAAAAAAAAGCAAAGGCTATTCCTAAGTAAGACATTAAATTGACGTAATTCTAAACAGAGAGTTGGAAATATAAAAAGAGCACCTGACACTTCACTTTCAAACCATATTGATACTAAAACAGTGAAACATGAGTAAAAATACTAGAAGTCATTACGCAAAAATACTAGAAGTCATTACACGACATTTGACATCATCATCATGACAATGCTGGAAAGGAACATATTTGGTAGGCTGAATATAAAAATATAAGTTAAATGGAAAATATAATTGAAAAGACTGTCAGCTTTGCAAATTTCTGGTCAAAAAGTATTTTCTTCTTTTCCCTACTTCCTCTTCCTCTTTCTAGAAACCCTCATTCGTTTCTAGTTCCCTCCATAAAGAGTCTCCAAACATCTAACTGTAACAAAAACATTCAGGAACACATATTCCCATCAAACAGAAAGGCACAAAGAAGCAGTAGATAGTATAGTTCTTATATCATAGAAAGTAGGTGCCTGATTTATTGTACAATTGCTGTAGGCTCCAAATAGTAAGTGGATCAAAAAGACAAAAGCAGCTGTGATGAGAAAAGGGAAGTCAAACACGAAATGAACATTAAAAAAGACATAAACCTGAGCTTGCTGAAATATTACACTAACACTAAATTGAGAGTTAAGAAGGGCCAGTAGTAAAGTATCAAATGATTTATGCTTTGCTTCAGTTTCAAGTTAAAATATTATCTACATCAGAATAATCAAGATAGTAATAATTAAGATCAATAACTATAATTAGAATTTAGATATTTGTCATTGAAAATTCAATTTTACTTTAAAAACTGTATATATAATATATAAATTACAGATATACTTTTTATTGTACTAGGCACTGATAAATCACAAATCTACTGAGTTGTTTGCAATCAAAGAGATTATAATCTGATTGGGAGGTTGAGAGTAAGGGCCATGATGATAGACAAAGAACAAAAACTACAGCAATATAATACATGCTCTAAAAGAAATATACCCAAAGTGCTAAGAGATTTCCGACATGGTGAAACCCCATCTCTACTAAAAATACAAAAATTAGCCAGGCATGGTGGGGGGTGCCTGTAATACCAGCTATTCAGGAGGCTGAGGCAGGAGAATCGCTTGAACCCAGGAGACAGAGGTTTCTGTGAGCGAAGATCACACCACTCCATTCCAGCTTGGGTGACAGAGTGCTAAGTTTTTTCACATAAGGGATCAAGTAATGTTTTACACAGCCAGTATCATTTCTATTGCATTCTTAAGGATGGTGAAGTTATTAAATATACTCTAGGTTGATTAACTCCATATACATTTCCACATCATTTTTGCAATGTCACTTTCCCAAACTCCCTTGCATCTAGATGTGGCCAGCAACACAATTATGGTCAATGAAACATAAATAGAACTCTAATGGGGATTTTTGAGAAAGTCTGCTGTCATATTTAAGGCTCTATCCTCTTTTCCACTTTGGCTTATTTACACATCTTTTTGCCTGGCCTGTGGAAGGGGTGGCCAACATGCACCAGTCATCTTGGCTAAAGGAGAGAAATTCACTTTGACACCTCAGATCTCTAAGGAACACCAGCAACTACCTATCTGATTTAGTCTTGTTGCATGAGAAGAAGTAAACCCCTACTTAGCCAAGCCCCTGAACTTTGTTAGGTCTTTTTCCTTGCAGATGAACATTGCTAACTACTGCATAGGGGTACATGAGCTCACTTATCAAGGATATGTTGTGAATGTAAAAATAAAATCAGCCATAGGGAATCCACAAATTAAAGTCCATAAGGCCAGAGCTAGTAGTAGAATCTGAGAAGTCCACAGGTAGATTGAAAGGGGAAATATTTGAGAGCAGTTTTTTGGACAACAAAAAATAAATGGCTTTTCAAGAAATAAATGTTCTCATCCGTCAATTGCTCTGAAATGTGGGTAAAAGTAGACTCTATTGAATTTGACCATTAGAGGGCATTGGCGTTTTGGAGAGAGCAGATTTCGTGAAGTGTTGACAATGCAAGCCAAATTGCAGTGGGAAGGGAGCAAGCAGATGTTGAAAACAATGAAAACAGAATGATGAGGGTACACTTTTAAAACGGCAGAAAGAGACAGGATAGTGGTTTAGAGAGAGAAGCAATGTTGAGGGAAAATTTTCTTTCACTTTAGGATAGAGCAAACTTTAGAAGAAAGCTTCAATGGAGAAATAATAAAATTTTAGGGACACGAGGTCATGGAGGGAGTGGAAGACAAATAATGGCCAAAGGTTCTATGGGACAACCAGAGGAATATTCCCATAAAAGAGGGATATCCATGTCCTTTGGAGAGAAAAGAATGACTATGGATATAGGTGTGTGGAGATAGGAAAAAGGGACACAGACAGAAACTACTACTAATAGTCTTTGTGTGTTTTTTTTTTTTTTATTGTTGTTAAAATGTTCAGTCAGCTTCTCTGGTAAGTGGGTGGATGTAAGGTATAAGATTTTAGGAATAGATAGGGGTTTAGAGCAACCAAATGAAGAATAAAATTGGACAAGGAGTCCTGGAGGACCCAGGAAAGTCTTGCAAAGCTGAGCTGAGCAGCCAGCTAAGACTGTGACTTATTGGTTCTTCAATTATCCCTAGCTTCCAGAGACTGACAGTTCCTCTTTCTACACAGGTGTGGGCATGGGGCAGATTATTACATGTGGCTTCTCCTTGTTTGCACCCAACTGAAATTTTTATAAAATGAAACAGTTACAATAAATATCAAGGGAAATTTGGAAGAAGAAGTTAGAAAAGAAAACAGAGAGCCTGAGTGGGTTGGAGTGTGGCAGGTAGAGGAAGTCGTTCCTGTCTGTTTTGCCTTATCAAGGGAGTGTGATTGTGGATGGATGATACAGACTTCCCACCGTTTTGGGCTCTAGATCTTGCTGTTCTTATATCTCCCTACCGCTTCTTCAGAGTCACACAATCCAGTGCTTAACTTTACAGTATCTCTAGAAACATAATACCATGATTGTAACCTCAGATTTTCTCTCTTAGGCATTTGTAGATGTTGCCAAAGTTGTATAGATTCTAAATAAATAGCGCTTTCATCCACATCTGCTTATATGACACACATATCTATATGCGCATTGTATTTTTTTCTAATTTATGATTTCATCATATTGTAGAGAAAAAATGATTCTAAAGTGAGATTGGCACTGAGATTTTAATTTTCAAGGGAATCTTTGAAATATTATCAAAGTGAAAAATAAAAATAAATATTTCAGCCTCAGAAAGATATTCAGAAAGTATTCAGAGTCCATGATAAGTAAGGAAATTCTTTCTTTTAGTCAAATATGTTCTTAAAATGCTATGTCATCACAGCTTTTGAATCTCCCTCTAGGATTCCCCGAGGCAGATGATTATTCTGCTGAGACAGAGTATCAGCATTTTGCTGTGGGTTTCCCCTCAGTGAATAGCAGGGGACTTTTTTCAAAGACAAAAAGACCTCTGAACTGTCTCCCCAAAGCTGTGATTCTATCAGACGTGGGCAGGGCAGGAATTTCCTTTGCTCAACTCAGAATGAGTGAGACAGCTGTCAAACCTGCTATACCTGCCTGCATTCTCATGCTTAGGGCGTCCTTACTTCATCATTCCACCCTCTTAAAAAAAATCTTCCAAAAAAGCAAGCAAGCATGTGACTAAAGCCACATTCAGCAGCACTAGAGGTTTTGCTATCAGCCCAGGAAAAAATTATTATAAATTCTCAAAGTATCGACCTCAAATAAAGTCTTGAGTTGCCATTATGTGAAAGGTTCTACGTTTCCTTAGAGGAGTGACTTTGGAATGACTGAAGAATGTTAAAAGAAGGTTAATTCAGGCACATAATAAAAAACATGCTTTCTTTCTTCTAATGAGAACTTTTTAGCTGTGGAAGGGCATGTGTCTACGTGCCTTTAAAAGCAGAAGCTGATTAAACTCCTGTGAAAGAATCCTATAGTAGTAGAAGTTTGAACTAACACAATTCTAAATTTCTGTTCAATTTGGAGTCAATAAGTAAATATATTGTCCAACATTTCTCAAGTTTTATTTCTGTGAGAAGTTAACAGGTGTGATTATAGAAAAACAGTTCTCTGGTCAATTTATGTTAGGAAAACACAGCAAACTATATTTACTTTTTTAGGTATATTGTTTACATTAATATATTAGATCTTTGAGTAGGTTCATATTTTAACCAAATGCTTTACAAGTGTTTCTAACTACAGAACTGGCTTTGTTTTGTTTTGTTTTCCAGGTTTTTAGAAGAAAGTTTTGTTTTGTTTCACTTTGAATTCTGGCTAATTTGACACCAGGCACATAATGCATAACATAAAGGCTTTAACATGATATATTGCCTTAATAATATATATATATTTTAAGCAATATGCCAAATTTTGTATCCAGTATTCAGATAACAAAAGATCTGCTCTTGAAGTATGTTTTTAAAAAGAATATCAAGTTATTATGACTTATGTGAGAATTAGATCTCACATAATATTTATCTTCTAAGCTATGATACATAATTCAAAATTCTTTACCGTAAAGCCTGTAACTACTTGAGGGCTGATGTGTGGCTTAACTAAATAATTTGCTCAGAGGAAGGGTGATGCTGTTGCCTGCCCAGAATCATTGCACCTGAGAGAAGGGAGGGGTCATTACCTCAGAGTAGCCACACACCCTAATATTGTCAATGCTACACATGAGTGCTGGTGAAAATCATTTCCGTCATAAGGCAGAAATAATGATTAACTTCATTTTAAAAATCCTATGCTGATGTAGCTTTCATGAGTCAGCTACTTCCTTAAAAATAACTCTCTAAAAGCAATGTGGTATCCTGGATTGGATCCTGGAACAGATCAAAGATATGAGAGGAAAAAAATAGATATAATCCAATTTAAAGTCTGTTTTTGTTGTTGTTGTTTTGAGACAGAGTCTCACTCTGTCACCCAGGCTGGAGTGCAATGGCATGATCTCGGCTCACTGCAACCTCCCCCTCCTGGGTTCAAGCGATTCTTCTGCCTCAGCCTCCTGAGTAGCTGGGATTATAAGCGCGCCCCACCATGCCCAGCTAATTTTTGTGTTTTTAGTAGAGACAGGGTTTCACCATGTTGGTCAGGCTGGTCTCATTTAGTTAATATATTGTAATAATGTTGCTTTCTTAGTTTTGACAAATATGCCATGGTCAGGTGAGACGTTAGCATTAAACGAAGCCAGTCAAAGAGTATATATGAACTCTAACATCGCTGCAGCTTTTCTGTCAATTAAAATTATTCCAAAGTAAAATATAATTTTTAAGCATTTTAATAGGAGAAAAGAAGTGTTACTTTCCTTTTAGTGATCCTAAGAATCATGGTTTCTGCTTTTGAAGCTGAAAGATGAGCATGCATGCTATATGGATTAAATATGAGAAAGTATACTATATTTAAAAAACCCCTAAAAAATTACCCTGAATGCAGTGTAATTTTTAAATCTTATGGATGGGGAAAGGTAGGTAATTTTGTCCTTGACACCAGAATACCTTTTAGGGAGAGTACTCTCTTTATTTAAAAGTATAACTTGTTAGGCTTTGTAGGAGAGACCCTAGGAGCAAAATCAAGGCAACAAAAATGAATTAAATGACTCTGCATGGCATTAGTTTTTGGTTCTTAAAGGAGGGGGAAAAAAGAACAGAGAGATAAGAAACAGAGAAAGGAAGAAGGAATGAAACGATCCAGTGATACAGCTTGGGGCAGCAATTTTGAACAGCCATTTAGGTGTCTTTATTTTCACCAGAAAATATGCTGTGCTAAATTAATATAGGCTTGACTGCTAATCTTAATAATCTTTCTTATAATGAATTAGATTTTATAGTGATTTAGAGTAAGGCATTTTTTTTCATATTATTCACAAAGGACAGAAAAGAGCCAATCATATGTGACCAACCAACATGATTTCTTTCGCTTACATAGCATTTTAAAATAATTTGAACTGGTTTTCAAAAATGGAGAAATAATACTTTTACTATTAAGATCTTAATTTCTTGCTTCCCTTGAAAAATCAGAAGGGCAGCAATATTGAGCCCATAATTCCAGGTGCCGACATAGGCTGAGACTGTATGAAGGATTCTGCCTTAGGACTAGGCAGGCAAGTGCTTTCCAGCTCTCAACCATCTGCACCACTCCCTATAATCTGCACTGAGGCCCACTTCACTCATTGTCCTGCCTACCGAATGTCAACTAGCAAACATAGCTGTATTGTAGTAACTCTTCCACCGAAGCAAACAAATATTATATTAAAAATTTGCACATGGTTCTGTACTTAGAATGGATATATTGCGTTATCTAGAAACCATATCATAGAAAAAAAGAAATTGGTTTTAGATTTAGACAGATCTTCATATTGAAATCTTCCACTTACAGTAATTTATTATTTTATTTTATTTTATTTTTATTTTTTTGAGACAGGGTCTTATTCTGTCACGCAGGCTGGAGTGCAGTGGCGCAATCTTGACTCACTGCAGCCTCAACCTTCCCAGGCTCAGGAGATCCTCCCAGCTCAGCCTCCCAAAGAGCTGAGACTACAGGCGCACACCACCATGCCTGGCTAATTTTCGTATTTTTTGTACAGACTGGGTTTTGACGTTTTGCCCAGGCTGTGTTCAAACTCCTGAGCTCAAGCAATCTACCCATCTTGGCCTCCCAAAGTGCTAGAATTACAGGTGTGAGTCACCATGCCTGGTCCACAGATCCTTTTTCTACGCATTACACACACATACACACACACGTGTGCATGCGTGTCTAAATTATGAATATACTGAATACACAGTTTTGCATTTTATTATTTTACTTATATAATTTGCATAAACCCCCATTTTCTTATCTGTATGTAAAAGGGGATAATAAGCCCAACTTTGTAGGGCTTTTACAAGGATTAAATAAGATTCTGTATGTGAAGTCATTGACACATAGTAAGTACTTGGCATGTAATCCCCTATCGTTAGTTTTCATTACTGTCAGCTACAATGACATATGTGCTCTATTTTGGTCAATGGTTTTAAAAACAGACCAATATGGAGGAATATTTTCAATGTAACTGAATTATGATGTTTTCCTATATTTTAAAACTGACATTTAAATTCCTCTGATAGGTGAAGTTTCAAATAACCTGAGTCATTATTACATTGCAATCTAATGCAAGTGACCCGAATTCATGACAAAATTATTTGTTTGAGTGCTGGTCCAGTTTAAAAATCTTCAGTCTCAACCACGTTGGTTGAGGAAAGAGAAAGAAGTCAGTGGGGAAAGAGGATGTTGCAAAGGATTAAATAAGTTAATGCTGACTAGTCATTCCTACTGATGCTAACCATCACATTTCTTTAGTTTAGTTTTATTCTGCTATTCTTCTGTGGCCAGAAAGGAACAGTTAGTTAACTGGCTTTCTTTTCTTAATCCCTTAAAGACTTTTGCTGGTTTATGGAATAAGAACATATTAGATATGCACAATGTGGTGAGATCCCATCTCTCCAAAAATAAAAATAAATTAGCCAGGGACAGTGGTGTGTACCTGTGGTCCCAGTTACTTGGGAGGCGGAGGTGGGAGGATTGTTTGAGCCTGGGAGGTTGAGCTGCAGTGAGCCGTGTTCACACCACTGCATTCCAGCCTGGGCGACACTTGAGACCCTGTCAGAAAAAAAAAAAAAAAAATAGATATAAAGGTAAAAGTGAAGGAAAACATTCCCACATTCCTAATTGCTTTCTTAAAGTGTGGTGGGATATTAGAAGAGATATTTAAAAAAAGAAGAGATATTCCAAATGGAAATTACATGAGTAAATAATTATTCAGTGAACAGTTTTTGATATGTTCTCTGTGTAAGACACTGCATAAGAGGCGCAGACAATTTAACATTCAATAAGACAGATCACAAGATCAGGAGATCGAGACCATCCTGGCTAACATGGTGAAACTTTGTCTCCAGTAAAAATACAAAAAATTAGCCAGGCGAGGTGGTGGGAGCCTGTAGTCCCAGCTACTCCGGAGGCTGAGGCAGGAGAATGGCATGAACTCGGGAGCCAAGATGGCGCCACTGCACTCCAGCCTGAATGACAGAGCGAGACTCCGTCTCAAAAAAAAAAAAAAAAAAAAAAAAAAAGACATGTTCATTGCCCTCCAGGAGCTTATGTTCTAGTAGATCAAAGTATACAAATAACTGTAGTGTAGGAAATATACAATACAGATCACACATGAGGTGTGAAGAAACAGAAGAGAGAAATTCCAGCAGAAGGGATCACAAAATACCACAGAAGAGGTGGCATTCAAGTCAAGTTTATGTTTGCTGATTGTAAAGGCAATGTGTGTTTATTAGATAAAATTTGGAGAATGCATAAAAATATTTTTAAAGTAATTTAAAATAATTGTTATCACTCAGAGATAACTATTGCTGACATTTTTCAGCTTTGTATTTTTCCTTTATAAGTATTTTTTTCAGATTAACGAACATATAGAACACACAGTTTTACATTTTTAAAATTTACTCAAAACTATACTCTGAGCATTTTTCATTACCATTAAGTTTCTATAACATGTTATTTTGAATCTCCAGTAAGACATATCCACATCCTTTACCTGCTTAACCTCAATCTTGTCACAAGGGAACATCAGACAGACCTTAACTGAGGGATGGTATTATATCCTAATCGATTAGGATATAATACTAATAATATATAGTATACACACACACACACATTTGGCAAATATTATTCAAAATGTCTAGTCAAAAACAAAGAAAGACTGGCATTAGCAGTACAATTGGTGAAATTTGAATATGGTCTGCAGATTGGTTAGTTTCCTGGTTTAGATAGTAGTACCATAGTAATGTAAACTGTAAACATTAAAGGAAGCTGAGCTAAAGGTATATAGAAATGCCATGTGATGTTTTTACAACTTTTTTATAAGTCTAAATTATTTCAAAACAAAAAGTAAAAATGAAAAAGACAGAAAAGAGTGAATAAAGCATGCACCTTTAAAGAAAAAGATGATTTTATGGCTATATAATATTTTTTCTTATGGATAGGCCTTAATTCAGTTAATTCTCATATTGGCATTGATTTTCTTTTTCCTTTTTTGCTATCATAAGTAGTAATAAGATATCCTTTCTTATACATAAATCTTTGCCTAAATGAAAGATATTCCAATAACAAAAAAGTGATGTAGATGAGAAAGTAAATTTATACATGGAAAATAAATGGACTGAGAAAATGTGTGAAGAAGAAGCAACCTAGGCATGACCAAAGCATTATGTGAAGTCAGGTTTAACAAAAGAATAGGGTTGTCTCGAGAGAGAAGTTCTAGATCAGGTCAAAGTGGGAAGATGGGATCATGCTGCAGTGGGCCTCAAGATCGAACAGTCACACTTCAGTTGACAGTTGATGGGTTGAAGGTTTGCCTACAGATATTCTTTTTTTCTGTATGAGTCCTCGAATATCTGGCATACTATTTGTGATTTTATTTTCAAATGGATGTTTGGAGGAGGGGTTAGGAATGCAAAAAATGTTTATGAAAATAGTAACATAAACTCTGACTCAAGACCATTTACTAGGATTGTGCAAAAACTAGCAGCTACCCATTTTGATTTAGAATGGTAAGTGTTTGAAAATTTTGACCTTTAGCAAGCTGAGAACCAGCTGAAAGTAAGGGCCAGAAATAGATCTGCAATCATTTGACATTGACAGCAAGTCCTGAAAATTACTCACTTTTTACAGTAATTGAATGTAGATAGATGAAAGGATAATAGACAAATGCTCTTTACATAGATGAGATAGGTTTCATAATATTACTTATCTTCGGCCAACACCTTACACATGATAGATCATAAATTTGAAATGTAACACAAATTTTAAAGAGAAATAAGCTCCGTGGCAGCTATTTTCAAGCCTATTACTCTAAAAGCTTAACCTTTAGTTAAAATTCTTTGAGCCTAGTTTCAAATCATTAAAGAGAATTATATCTATTATATAAATATTACATAAATTACATTATCTCTTTCACTGGGTTACTCTTCATTGAATTTCTTAATATTACAACTTGATTTCCTAGTCAATATCAACTTCTGAAAGATAAAACAGGAAATTAGTCTATTAGTATTCATTATAGAGTTAAAACTTCAACAGTAAAAAATATGAAATCTCTATATTTAAATTTAATCACTAGTTCCCCAATACATACATTTACTTTTAGCTGAGCAGTATTCTGTGTATAGGTTGTTTGAAAATCTGATTAAAACAGAAATTAGGTGAACACCTCATGTATCTTTTCTAAAGTTACCTCACCTTTTTCTTCAGAAAGACTTAATATTTAAAGGCGTGATTATCTTCAAGAACAAATAAATTAGATGAGTGCCTACTTAGCTAGTTTTGAAGGCCTCTGTGTAAAATTGCTGCCACAGTACTATTCCCATCATTAATAAAAAATAACCTTTAAATATCTATCAGCAAACAGTAAACTGAGGGATAAAAAGGAATTTTAGCCTGATATCAGTGTTAAAATCCTCCAGACAAAGAGTATAACAGTGTGTGTGTTCTCCCTTAGTGCCACAAGTACCAGTAAACTCAACTATGTTGACTTAAAGGGGGTGGGTGTTCCTAGTGCCTTTGATTACTGGGCATATGCTTCTGCTAGTAATTTATCAGCGATTAGTTGACTCGCAGTCTAGACTTACAGAGACAGATAGAGAGTGAGGGGAAATGGGAAACCCAAGTTAAACTTCAATATAACTTGGCCTATGGCTGTCCTCGTATAAAGAGGATTCCTGAGAAAGAGAGAAAATAAAGGAGCTGTAACTCTGACTTGGATTGGGATATAAAACACATTGTGCTAAATTAAGTTGTGGCAATGTTTGAGAAATGTTTAAAACAATCACATCATGGTTCTCCAGACATTCCTCTGCAACCCAAAAAATCTGATTTAGCATGATTGCATGGTATTAGTACAACGTCATTGAATATAAGTAGAAACAAGTCACCGTCAGTCTGCCAATGGCAAATGGCATAGAAAAATAAAAAGACACTAGCTTGGGATTCAGAAGAAAGTGATTTTATTTCAGTCTTTGATATCAACTATTATGACTTATATAACTTGGGGCTAGCAAATTTCCCCCTCTCAACTTCTTTTCTATATAAAGCGGTAAGAAATTGATCTTTACTTCTCTTATTAGTAACAAGGTTTCTTCCCTCTAAATATTACATATGGGATGGCAATGCACAAAGATGCAATTTTAAATAGCAACTTCATGGAATACAAAAGACAAGAACCACCTATTGATATTCTTCCTTTTCAAGTCTGAGGCAGAAGGAGAATTAAGTGCTGAAACAAAGGATTCTCTTCTCATGCTACTCAATGTGTGGTCATTGACATGGAAAGTTTCTTCAAAATCTAGAATCTCTGGGCCTTCCCTAGACTTCTGGAATCAGATTCTGCATTCTAACAATATCCCCAGGTGATTTTTGTACAGAATAATATTTCAGAAGCACTGTCCTAAATCACAGCTAGCATAGAAAACTCACAAATATCACCTCAACCTATCATCGTTCTTCATTTTCAGTGCCTGATCCATTGTAGGGAGGCTGTCCAGTGAGTGCAGGGAAAAGAGGTCGCAACAACTGATGCATCACAGCAGCAGTTCATAGCCGATGCATCATCCCCATTTCTGATGTTTCTCTCCATATGGAAATGTGATTCTTCTGATTTCTTTCTCACTTACTCCTCGCCAGGAGTGACATAATCTCATTGGTTAAATTAAAAACAAAACAAAACCGGGAATTTTTAGTTTAGTTTCTGCCTTTTTTCCTTTTGAAAGTTAACTGCTCACAGCAAGCATACATTGATCACTGTCCTTCAAGGTAAAGTGACAAGGCTCATCTCTCTTGTAGGAAGGTCTGCTCTGGTCCAGCATCACCTGTACCTCTGACTAGCTGTTTCAGACCACCCAATTCTGGGGTAACTTATGCAGCCCTTCTTGGTAAGCTATATTCTCCAACTTAGCCATTAACGGTAATAAAGATGATACTGTTTGTCTTGTTTTACATTTTGTTCAGAAACCAAGTGTGGAAAAGATGATGTTATTATTTGGATCCCCTCAGGAAACCTAATAGTTGTCAACAGACCTAAATCAAATCATGGTGGTTCAGATTTTTATTTACTGGAACTCAATTTCTTCCTCTGTAAAGGGAGATGGTTGGATGGTTCCCAAACCTGAATGAGCTTTGGAATTACCCATGGTTTTGAAAGTGCCTTTTTTTTTTTTTTTTTTTTTTTTTTGAGATGGAGTCTTGCTCTGTCACCCAAGCTGGAGTGCAGTGGCGTGATCTCAGCTCACTGTAACCTCCACCTCTGCCTCCTGGGTTCAAGCTGTTCTCCTGCCTCAGCATCCCTGGTAGCTGGGATTACCGGGTCATGCCACCATGGCTAGCTAATTTTTGTATTTTTAGTAGAGACGGGGTTTCATCATGTTGGCCAGGCTGGTCTCAAACTCTTGATCTCAAGTTATCCACTTGCCTCGGCCTCCCAAAGTGCTGGGATTACAGATGTGAGCCACTGTGCCTGGCCTGAAAGCACCACTTCTGATTTAAAATCTCTAGCAGTGGGGACTACAAATCCACATTATCCAAAAGTGACTCAGGTGTTGCCAATCTGAAGATTCTTTTTAGAATCCCCTGCCCTTGCTACTGAAAGTCTGGTACACCTTCCAGCACCACAGGCACTGTTTGAGAGCTTGCTGGAAATGTAGAATTCTTGACCCTGCCCCAGAAGAACGGAATCAGGATTTGAATTTTTACAAAATTCCCAGGCTTTTTCGTATGCACATTAAATACTAGGAAGCCTTTCCTTGGACTATGTTATCTCAACAGTATTTCCCAAGCTGAAACTGCTATGATTCTATTTCTTTTTCATTGTTCTATCTCTGGCATGTAGCAAGATGCTCAATAAATATTTATTGAGCTAATTAATCCATTCTCTGCTCTGTTCAGTGGAATGTGACAATGGCTTAAACGTTTGGTCACAATCCCTGCATTTATCCCTTAATAAACAAAGCAGAGGCACATATCTATCTCTCTGGTTACTGATAGTTACTCAGAACAAGCATGGATCTAAAATCTGTCTGTTTATATGCTCCCCACCTTTTTCTGAATTCTGATAGTAATTTGGTGAGAAAAATCTTTTAGGAAGTTAAGTTACTCACTTTATAATTATCTCCATTTTTGTTCTCCTGCCAAATTCAAAGGGCTTCTCTCAGGTTGATACTCCCTGGTCTCATTGATCTCCCTGGTGTTTAACAGTATTCATTACTCTCTCTTTTTGGAAGCTTTCTTCATTTGAGTTTCAGGATATATTATTTCTTAATTCTGCTTATGATCACTTCTTCTCTTGTTGTTTTACACTCTCTTCTTCTCAATCTATTCTTAAGAATAACTAACCATCCTTGGCTGGGCGTGGTGGCTTATGCCTGTAATCTGGTGAATATTAGATTAGATTCACCAGAATCTAATATTCAGAGGGGAGGGGCTGGGAGGGCGGAGGATAGGGAAGGGAAGGGGGAGGGGGGAGGAGAGGGGAGGAGAGAGGAGGGGAGAAGTGGAGAGGGGAGGGGAGAAGAGGAGAGGGGAGGGGAGGAGAGGAGAGGAGAAAAACTAACCATCCTTTATGGCACAGCTTAATTATCACTTCCAGAATTAAGTTCTGAAGTTTTACCATCTCTAACTAAATTAAGGGCAAACCATTATTTAGTTTTTATTTATTCATTTTTATGAGTTAGACAAGACCAAAATGAAACCATCTTACATTCTATGACCATTGGTTTTACAGGTCTAGCACAATTTAAAAGACATAGTCAATGTTTCATTAATAAATATTTATGTAATTGGGCTATCATTGTTACATGGGAGGGGGAGTTTGTCACTAGGGATGGCTTAAGGCAGGGAGTTACCCCAATGGGGCATTAAAGAAACTCCAGATTACTGAGCTCCTGCTGCAGATATTAATTCTGCAGGTCTGAGAATGAGAACCTCAAATTTATATTTAAAAAGAAAATATTCCTCAAGTGAGTCTAAAGCATAGCAGTGGTAGTAGCCACTGAAATATGCAATTTTGTAGATACAAATGTCTGTCCATACAGGACAGATTTAAAAGCCTATCTAAAGGCCATTATTGAGAAATATTTTCTATCTTACCCTGTTAGTCAAGCATTGGACAACCAAACATAATATCTGATATTTTGTCAGAAAGAGAGGAAAAATTAGAAAGATTCAAAGCTGACAAAAATTATGGAGGCACAGTCCAATGACAGGCTAATAACTCATATGGCAAACAATACATGAACCAGCGCTTGATAGCATTGGCTGTCCCTTTGCACTGATCAGAAATGAAATTTGTATTATAAAGTTGGCCTGGCCTGAAATAAGTAAGTTAAAGATGTTTCTGCCATTTTTGGAGATAATTAAACTGTTGTAGTATTTAATAGGTGTCGTGAATGAAAATAGAATTTTCCTCCAAGTGAAAAAGGTAAGAAAATGCCTTAAACCTCATAAAAAAAATCTTCAGTTGGATTATCAGACTTTATTTCTGAAACAATGTCAAGTCATATCATTAATCAGAATCAGTCTCAGCACATTATTAAATATTAATCACATGAGATAACTGGAGCTTAAAGCTGATGTCTCCACTTGTCTGCAGAGGCCAGTGAATTTATAAGGCTCAAGCCAGGTGTCCTATTTAATTTCAGCAAGCATTCTCAAACTTCCTTTTTCAAATTTCTTATCAAATAGGATATCTTTGTAATGTCAGTTTGTATACAAGAACTGATACTGTTGTTCCTTGTGTTTGAAGAAGCAGTGGGCACCGCTGCTTGGCATGTGTAGAATGAAATGTTTTGTGATAATTGCTGCAGGACAAGTTGTGCCTCTTTACTGAAAGGCCAGTGTAATGTCCTGGCACTCAACCAATGCTTATTGACTATCTTCCCAGCTGTTTGTTCCCACTGAGTTTCACTGTAAGAAATCATGCCTCATTGTGTCCTTCTGTTCATGTCAAACTATATTGTTCCACTTCTGCACTTAATTCAATATTCTGTGGGTCAACCCCATGTCATAACAATAGCTCTGAGGGAAAAGCCAAACTTGACTATACGTTCTATCTGTGATGAGCCTTTAGTTCAGTTAACTATAACATGATGTCAGAAGAAAGGATTGACCCTTCCACGAGCCAGCCAGCATTGCATAGAGCAAAGGCTCTCAAAAAGTGCTCCTGGACCAGCAGCATCAGTGTAACTTGGGAACGTGTTAGAGATGCAAATTGTTGAGCCTCACACCAGATATACTGAATCATAAACTCTGAGAGTAGAGTTTGATGATGCCAAAAGAAAGGATTGACTCTTCCACGAACCAGCCAGCATTGCATAGAGTAAGGGCTCTCAAAAAGTGCTCCTGGACCAGCAGCATCAGTGTAACTTGGGAACTTGTTAGAGACATAAATTGTTGAGCCTCATACCAGATATACTGAATCATAAACTCTGGCAGTAGGGTTTAAATCAGTGATCTGTGATTTAACAAGCCTCCAAGTAATTCTAATGAACACTCTAGTGTGAGGACCATCAACAGAGAGAAATATTTGTTGATCCATTCTTCTGGTCATTCTTCTTTTTTTTCTTTTTTTTTGAGATGGAGTCTCACTCTGTCACCCAGGCTGGAGTACAGTGGTGTGATCTTGGCTCACTGCAACCTCCACCTCCTGGGTTCCAGCGATTCTCCTGTCTCAGTCTCCCGAGTAGCTGCAATTACAGGTGCATGCCACCATGCCCAGCTAATTTTTGTATTTTTAGTAGAGATGGAGTTTCTCCATGTTGGCCAGGCTGGTCTTGAACTCCTTACCCCAGGTGATCCGCCTGCCTCAGCCTCCCAAAGTACTGGGATTACAGGCATGAGCCACCGTGCCCGGCCTGATCATTCATTAATGCACGTTTTAAAATTCATATTAAAAGTCAGGTACTGCCAGGGGCATCAAGATGCTGGAGACAGAGAGGGAGTAAAACAAAATCCCTCAATAGTTATTCTAGGGCCCAAGGCTTCTACACTGATTCCAACCCTTCCTTCTGAACTAGAGCTGGCAACCAAAAAAGTGAGAGAATTTGTTAGTATGACTGGCTAAAGACAAAAATTTTTCCACTATAACATTTGACCCAAAAGTATTATTTTCCAAGAAGGAGAACAAAATGCTTTTCTAAATTTTGGTGGGAAAAAGTAATGTCCAAGTGGTCATATGTAAGATTACATTGCACATAGTTTTGTCAATAAAAATACATGACGGTTAATATTTTTGTTAAGAGGACTGTCTTTCATTTTATAACAGTTTCAAACTATACGTGTGTGTGTGTGTGTGTGTATAGAATATATACACACATATATTCTACTTTTACATATGAGGCACAGAGAGAATTCAGAGGCCTGTTGCCTTGGGTTACACATTGATGATAAATCAGGCTCTGGAAAAGCACTGCAACTTAGGAGTTATTCCTAGAAGATTAGTGCTTTTTAAACAATGTGCCTCTCCATCTTAACATCCAAGCCAATGGAATTACATCCATAGACAAGGAAAGAGTCAGGCCCCCAAAATAAAAATATAAATGACCCAAGGAACTTGTATCAGTTTTATGAATTGAGGTTCTAAGATAATGTTTTATTTGATACTTTTCTTTCTGCTCAAAAGTTAAAACCTCACACCATCATACTGCCTTGATTTGGGAAGATTTCTACCTGCCATGGTTTGAAATTAATTTTGGCATAGACTATTAAAAAATAATAAAACTACAATCACAAGTATGAAAATTCATGCACAAAGACAATATTTAAAATAAGACTTGAAGGGAGTACATGTTATTCTGCCATCTCTTTTCATTGCCCTATATGACTTTGGAATGAATTGTGCTGTGGTTGTCTCACGTGCTGTTCACACAGCTCTCAAAATAGTGACAATTGCTTTTAAAAAAACTTGTTAATCTTTTGCTCTAAGTGCTGCAACTTTGAACATTTAAGCAATTACCTTGGCTTTAAGTAAATCCCAAAACTTAAGAAGGTTTCTTACAATTTTTACAATTTTCGTAAGTCTGCATGAAACCTTTACGATTATTTCCACTTATTTAGTTTTCAATTCATAATGAACACATTTCTGTTGCAGGTTCTGTATGTGTGGTAGAGTGCTCTGTGTCAGGACTAATAAAAGCTAAATTTAGTGAGCACACGAGAGTATAAACCCTCTAGAGGCAATATCATTTAACCACCAGAACAAGACTACAATAGCTATGTTCCATTTTACAGATGAGCAAACCAAGATTCTTAGAGTTTATTAAGTTTAGTAACTCTCCCAAGGTGAAATATTTTATAAGTGACCAAGCTCTCTGAAACCAAGTTTGTTTCATACAATTATGTACACTTAACAATTGTTATATTATTCATTTTAGATTCTGTTGAGTGATACAATTTGAAAGATCAGTAATCTAGGGAATAACATGGGTGAATGACAGTTTTTCCACCATTCATTATTGTAATGTAATCAGGATGTCTCAGGCACTTACTGTGTAACAACAACAACAACAAAAATGGGAGACTCAAGGACAAACAAGGGCCCATCCCTCAAGATGCTTTTAATCTAATGCAGAGTTGTCCAATATAAACCACCAGTCACCTGGGGCTACCTAAGTTTATGTTTAAATAAATTAAAATTAAACAAAATTTCAGTTCCTCAGTCAGACTAGCCACATTTAAGTTGTTCAGTAGTGACATGTGGGGGCTACCATGAACAGTACAGACAGAGCATTTCCATCAGTCAGAATTCTGTGTAATTAACTATAGGAGTAAAACTATGGCAAATGGTGCAATGATTTCTGATTTGACGCAACTGATGAGAGACATTCGCTCTGTTATACTGAAATTTCTTTATGTTTGTTAACGCTTCAAAGTCCATACAGTAGCAGAGAACATCATTATTAAATGTACTCTGCTCAAAAGAAGATATAGATATGCACTAGAATTCAGATGCAGGCCATTAATATTGCAATTCAAATTTTCATAGTAAAATTACAGGGAAGAAAAAAAGTAATACCTACCATACATTTCAATTCGGGGGGGGGGGCACAATCTCCTTTGTAGAAGTTTATAAAAAAGTGGTTCATCTCAAAGTATTGTAAATTAAGGACATTACTCTAAACTAATCTTAAACAGCTGTATGAGGGCTAAACAAGGAAAACACAGCCAGGAGCTATTTAACTTTCACAGTTCCTTATTTAGGAAACCAAGGAGCATAAAATCAAGTTAAAATGTATCATGTCTGCCACTATTGCTTTCAGTGCCATGCTTTCTGAAACTTTCTTTAAGCCTGACTTTTATTGCTTCTTTGTGCATAATAACCAGTTCATTTAACCAGAGATTGATTTTAAGGCATATTTTGTAAGGTGCATTTTATTTATTTATTTATTTCCCCCAATCAGTATGTAAAATATAAAAAACGTGCTATATGAAGCAGATATATCTATTATAATGAGTGGCTTTTTGTTGTTCTTGTTATTTCTGCTACTAATGAACTGCAAATTTGGCTGAAGTAGGAGTGAAAAAGGCTAGAGCTAGGGAAAGCTTACCGAAATTGGAGATACCCTGTTCACTTTTTTTTTTTTTTTTGAGATGGAGTCTCGCTCTGTTACCCAGGCTGGAGTGCAGTGGCGTGATCTCTGCTCACTGCAAGCTCCGCCTCCCGGGTTCACGCCATTCTCCTGCCTCAGCCTCCCGAGTAGCTGGGACTACAGGCGCCCGCCACCACGCCTGGCTAATTTTTTGTATTTTTAGTAGACACGGGGTTTCACCGTGTTAACCAGGATGGTCTCCATCTCCTGACCTCGTGATGTGCCCGCCTCGGCCTCCCAAAGTGGTGAGATTACAGGCGTGAGCCACCGAGCCCGGCCACTTTCTGTAATTGTTAACAGGTTACTAAGTAAATACTGGGAAGAGTAGTGTCAACTCTGCATTAAAATGTGTACACATAAGCAAAATAAAGTCTCCTAAATATGCTTACGGTTTCAACTTACGATGAAATGGGCCTGCCTAGAAACAAGAAAGTGCTTTCACTATGTTTCTTTCTATTCAGGTTGCCAATTCATGTCAGCCCTTCTCCATTAGGTAGTTCAGGTTACTGACAGACTAGGCCAGTGTTAGCATTTAGCAAACAGATCAATTTAGATTTTAACTCTGGTAGTAACATCAGAATAGGAGCCACCGTTATCTAGCCAAGTAGGCCACCGCTATGTCTGTTCTGCTAGTTTTTTGTTTTTTTGTTTTTCCTTTTTTTGGCTAGGCCAGTAGTTTCCTGTTGTTGCTCCTGCTTTGCTTGTGGAAATCTGCTTTTGATCGATGTGAATACCTTTTGCAGGGATGGGCTCTTCGAACAGTTATTTTTCCCTCCATTGCCATCATTTTCACACCCAGCCACTTCATGCATTTATTTGTACAACTTACCAAGCCTCTGAAACATTTTGAGTTTTCAACCCTCGAATTAGATGTTTCTTCACATGAAAATAGTTAGGAGTCTTACACAGAGATTTATGAGAAAAACATATTTGCTTGAAAATAATAATCTTTTAAGTATGTATAACAATTAAATTAAAAATCCTAAGAATGGAAAATATTCTGTATAAGTATGTATATTATCATTAAACATATTAACAATTTAAAATTATAATTTAAAAATACAAATTCATGAGAATTAGGTTTAAAACAACAATCTCTGAGTTAGCCATGTCTCTAGATGAGAATGATTAGCTGTCTCTAATTTACTATTTTTATCATTGTTTCTTGTCTATCATCCTTTTTAAAGATGCATTAGGCCTGGCGCAGTGGCTCAGGCCTGTAATCTCAACACTTTGGGAGGCTGAGGCGGGTGGATAACCTGAGGTCAGGAGTTCGAAACCAGCCTGGCCAAAATAGCAAAGCCCCATCTGTACTAAAAATAAAAAAAATTAGCCAGGCATGGTGGTGGGCACCTGTAGTCCCAGCTACTCGGGAGGCTGAGGCAGGGAGAATCACTTGAACCCGGGAGGCAGAGGTTGCAGTAAGCCAAGATTGCACCACTGCACTCCAGTCTAGGCAACAGAGCCAGACTCCATTTCAAAAAAAACAAAAAAGATGCATTAGATTCTTCCTCCTTCCTTTTTAATCAGTGTCAAACAACTAGTATTTCTATAAAGATTTTGCTGTTCTCTCTGCAAATCTTTATAATTTCCCTTCTTTGAGCCCTTTTCTTAGTTCTGTTTTCATGGCCACATCACTTCACACTGCTTGGTGCTTCCCTCCCTGCCAGTTTCAGCTTTTCTTGCTTGCTACACTTGTTCTATTCTCATGCTGCCCACACTTCTCAATCTTCACACACATTTTCTGCTGTACCTGTCACTATCCCTGAGTTCACTCTCTGCAGTTGCCCTCAAGCTAAGTGGACTGGTTTCAAAGTTCTCTCCTTCACTATTTTTTTTTTTTTAGACGGAATCTTGCTCTGTCTCCAGGCCGGAGTGCAATGGTGCAATCCCAGCTCACAGCAACCTCCACTTCCTGGGTTCAAGCGATTCTCCTGTCTCAGTCTCCCGAGTAGTTGGAATTACAGGCGCCTGCCACAGTGCCCAGCTAATTTTTGTAATTTTTAGTAGATACGGGGTTTTGCCATGTTGAACAGACTGGTCTCGAATTCCTGACCTCAGGTGATCCACCTGCCTTGGCCTCCCAAAGTGCTGGGATTACAGGTGTGAGCCACCACGCCCGGCCCTTAACTCTTTACAAAGCCTGGGAGAAGGTGTTTATCCATCCCTCCATCTGAATAGCCATCACTTTCCCTATTCCCTCTTCTTTATCCTCCAAGGAATATAAAACATCTGGTGTAGGCCGGGTGCAGTGGCTCACACCTGTAATCTCAGCACTTTGGGAGGCTGAGGTGGGTGGATCACGTGAGGTCAGGACTTTGAGACCAGCCTGGCCAATATGGTGAAACCCCATCTCTACTAAAATTAGAAAAATTAGCCAGGTGTGGTGGCGTACGCCAGTAGTCCCAGCTACTCAGGAGGCTGAGGCAGGAGAATTGCTTGAACCCGGGAGGCAGAGGTTGCAGTGAGCCGAGATCATGTCGCTACACTCCAGCCTGAGCGACAGAGAGAGACTGCGTCTCAACAACAACAACAACAACAAACAACAAAAACAGCTGATATTTTTAGTCCTAGAAGCAAGTTGTCCATATGACTGAGGAGAAGAATAAGGAGAGTGAATACAAAGCATATGAGTAATGTAGTGAAACAGCAACATATGGTCTCTATCTGTGCAGAGCATTGCATATAATAGTTCAACTCTTCTCACCAGTAAGAATTTGGAAATTTTCCAATTCTGCATGCCTAATAAACTTAGCTAGTAGTTGATTTAAAAAGTAATACGATAAAGGAAAGATGAAATTTCTTTTTTTGTTGTACATATACATTCTGTAGTTCCTGGTTGTTTAATTCTTCAGTGCTTATATTTTGTAGTAGGTAATATACTATTCCTAAATTGTTAATAAGAGATGCTTACTCAAGATCATAATCATTTCAGCAGCTGAAATATTTTAAGTCTTTTGACTATCTCCTTTCATATTTTTACAATTTTGGATTAAATTGCCTTATGCTACACAGTCATATTCCCTATGTGTTTTTTTTTTTGTTTTTTTGTTTTTGTTTTTTCTTTTTGCTAGAGTATAGCATGAAGCAATATTAGTGTTAAGGTAATTTCAGGTTGTGTTTATAATTCTGAGACTAGATAAAGAATAAACATGTGACTAATATGTATCGGGGGAACCAGCCCCCAATATTTCAACGTAGGTTCTTTTCTATTTTCCCTAAGTGTCGGCCGGTCTGAGAAATAAACAAATGTCCATGACATCTTCACAATTTATGTTCTTCTGCCGTGGCTTCAGCCGGTCTCTCCGTTCGGGGTCCCTGACTTCCCACAACAAACATGTTAACTCTCAATCTAATTTTTACAGTTTATTCTATTTAATTATAGCTATTGTCTTAACACAGATTTATTTGTAATTTCAACATAATGACCAGGAAAGAGGTAAAGAAATTGTTGTACG
Organism: Pan paniscus; assembly: GCF_029289425.2. Taxonomy (NCBI): domain Eukaryota; kingdom Metazoa; phylum Chordata; class Mammalia; order Primates; family Hominidae; genus Pan; species Pan paniscus. The sequence continues at coordinate 69,185,452 of NC_073254.2, forward strand.
GATCCAAGTAGATACCATTTCAAGTTAGTCATTTCTTCATAACGATTGTTGTTTGTGACCTATACTTATAAGCTCATCATAGTCATCCCTGTGAATTAGCTCAGAGGTTCATTGCAGACTCTTCTCAGGAGTGTGCAGTCTACCTGTACACATCCCATACATAGCTGCAGTACAGGCATTCCAACACCAGGTGGCACTAGTAGTAATTTATAGCTGGTTAGTCTTGGGTCGCGCAGGTACCCTTAATAAATTCAAAGTATTAGTCAAAAAGTATCTCTTTATTTAGGGCACCATGGGATACTAATCATTTTCTTCTAATTTTATTATTTTCACAAATGATATTTTCTCATGTGAATTTTTAAATGATTTACATTATATAATTAACAGTGTCCATATTTCCCTTTGTTTAGACGTTTGCATCTCTTTGTCTTTCTGCTATGCTTCCTAGCCTTACTCCATGAAAACATGTTAGGAACACAGCTAGAACTGTTTTTAAATTAATAAAATTGAGCCATCTTCTTCTACTTTTTGAGTTAGCACAATTCTCAGCCATTTCTTTCTTACAACTCTGCCTTCTCCCCCTACCTTAATTTCACATCCAATCTTTAATTAACTGAACCAAACTGATTACAAAACAATCATTACTTTCTCTTTTTACACTCGAATGGTCCAAACAGCAGAAGCTTTTGAGCAAGATTCCCAACTGACTAGAACAAGCCTGGGCAGTTTAATGGGCTTATTGAGAACACAATGGGATAATTGTTTAATAAGCCTTACCACTGGGCAATCAAAAGCTGTCAGTCAACTTAGCTTTCATAGATAATATTGAAATCTAGTTCTCTAAAACTCTCTAAACATTAACTAAGATAAGCAACCTGTTTTAATATAATGTAGTCTCTAAGAGGCCGGGCCATGGGAAAACGATCAGACTTTCCCAGGTCTTACACATCCAGGCAAAATATAGCAAAGAGAACAGAGCAGCGGAGGGGGGTGGCTCTTAAATTCATATCCACTACTATATACTCAACGCTTAATTGCAGTCATAGTGATTCATAAGCACTTTAATTGTAAGGGTTAAGTTACAGCAAACAAACACAGACGGTGGCAGCTGAAGACACACATTGGTTTGTTCCTTCACATGAAGACTAGCTTGTTCCTTCTACACAGGTTGAATGAAGAAGAAAGGTGCACAGAGATAAACAAAAATAGGTTAATAAAATACAATCCATTTTGAAGGTAACTAGATTCTCTCTCTCTCTTTTTCTCTGTTCTTCATTTTTCCTGCTTTTTTCCATTCCATGCTTGTCAGGAGGATAACCTCAAATATTCAATTTATAAGAGAGTGTGTTTTTAAATATCACAGGGAAATCCATATTTGTTTTGGCTAACACTCAATAGCTAATTAGTCTTAAACAATCTGGTAAGAGCTTGAACAGAGACCATCTGTCCTTGAAATTCCCTCTGTGGCTTTTCCAAAGGACCCAGCTTTTCCAAAAAACTTTGGACAAATTTACAGTAGTTTTAGACTCCAAGACATGGAGCCAAATGCTTTCTTTTTTTTTCCTATTTTCATTGAACTGTGCTAAAAATTATATCTGATTTATACCACTGAATATGATAAAATAATGATAGCTGGCTTTTATTGATGACTTCCTATATGTTAAACCTTTATTCTCAGCTCTTCATTTAAGTTATCTCATTTAATATTCACAAAACCCTGATATTATGTTTATTTTTACAGTTGACAAAATTGAGACAGAAACAGTTGAGTAAATAGTAGACTAAATACAGTATGTGGCAGCAGTTTGTATTTCTATTAAGTTAGACAAAGCACAATCAGAATGGAGGGTTTAAGCTCTGATTGATTTGTAGTGAACACATGCTTTACTTGGGGAAAAAAAAAAAAAGCTTGATTCCCTGGAGAGACAGCTTTCACATAAACAGACACTCTGACCTCACAGCACGTAGAAGACTATGCTAATCCTCTGAAATGTAAAGAAGTGGCTTTGATGTTTTTTATAAGTATGATTCACAACTAAAAATTAAAACACTTTTCATCATGACAAAAGTCACACAAATACACACATGTTCCTAAAAATTTTCATTTAATGATATTCTTACTGCATATAATAAAAACTGACATTTCTTGTTATGCTATTTTTTGTGTGGTAGAGACTCATAAATTGATTCCTTGAACCACCAATGGGTTATAACCTGCATGTTGAGGAAAAAGCTGGTTTGTAAAACAAAACAATAAAGAATATCAAAATCCAAATAGATGAAGAGTCACCTTACACTTTACCACACTATTTGACATCTTCCACATATGATTAAATAAAGAAAATCCTCTATAATAATATTTCTTAACTGGATATGAATTTTCCTGTGGAAATGTCATAATGTGATCATGTGTTCCTTTTGGTAATGGGCAGCACAAAACTATGAAAGCCTGGCTGCTGGTGCTAAAAAATAGACACAAAAGGCACAGAACATCCAAACATTAGAATGGCAAGAGAGACAGAAGAATCAAATTAAAAAGAGAAGTGAGTTGGGGTAAAGGCCATCAAAAGGCACACGGGAATTTCAGACTTAGGTCAGCAGAAGCTTTGACAGCATGGACTAGTGGGAAGAAAGGAGAAGGCAGGGCTGGCCAGAAGGGACAGTGGGTTGACAGCAAGATTATAGATAACATAGAAGAGCACAGATAATTTAGGATTGATTTTAATGAGTGTTCAGATCCACAATCCAAGGGATCATGCTGATGGATCCCAGCAGAGAGACTTCAGACACTGGTGATGTTCAATGTTAGACAAACCATGGAATTGTGGCTCTGAGGTAATGGTTTTCAAACTGTAGAATATATGTGAATTGCATGATGTATTTGCTTAAAATTCAGATTCCTGAGTGTCACCCTCAAAAATTCTGAATATGTGGAAACCCAGGACTCTCCATCGTAACAAAAGTATAGCCAAGCCTTGAGAAATAACCTCTTTAGTATTTGGAGAAGGATCTAAATGGAGCTGGGGAAATGGTGCCAGTGGATTCCTGTAGGGACTTGGCCGATTCTGTCTTTGAAAAGACTAAAGTTTAGTGGGAACTCATGTTCAAGCCTTACCAGGCAGATGGGATGCTAGGCTTGAGTTGCAAAGTTGACCCTACAGAATGCTGCCTTGAAGGCCAAGAACAATCCTGCCTAATATAGGGGTCAGAACTGCCTCTGAAAATTGTTGTCTTGCTGGGTGATAGATATTGGTGGCTACATGGGCCAGAACCATAAGCAAACATAAATGAGTCTTCTGAAAACTAGTAAGAATGATTTTCTGAGGGCATAGAATGAAATTTAGAGAAAATTCTAGATGAGGTCAAAGGTGGAAATAGAAAAAAATTTGGCCTCTTTGGGGCCAGCAGGGAAAGGACATCAGATAGAACAAAGTTTCTCTAAGATAGGCGTAAGTTCCCTAATGAACTAATTCTGCCATGTCTCATGTGTATATGTTTTGTCTTTGTAAATTCTCATCTTGACATTACCAGTAATCTCCATCAACAAGTATACATGAAATGCTTTGTTTTATTCTATTATTAGTAGTTAAAATTTAGCAAATATCTTTGATTTCCCTTAACCACAAAGCTCTTATAAGGTTACTGGTTGATAACATGGAATTTGGAATGACCCTTAACTTTAAATTCTCACTCATTCATTTTCAACTATTTGACCTTGAGCAGGTTACGTGGTCTGGACAGGTCTTAATTATTGAACATGTGAAATTAGATGAGATAAAAACATGTATTTCTCTTTTTATATATCATCTCTAATTCTCATAATAACATGGCAAAGTGAATGTATTGATTCTATCCTTCAGGTGAAGAAATGGAGGCTTCATAGGTTAAGTAACTTGAAGCCATCGAGCTGGTAATAAGTTGACCCACAACATATTAACAGCAATATCTACCCCAAAGTTTAGCATTTTCTTACTAAGTCACACTTCTACCTTCACTGTCCTCTACTATGGCGACTTCACCTTTGTTTTATTTCTTGCCCTAGCATCTACATGATCTGAGATATCGGTAGAGGAAAATTTATCATCATTCCTTTCACTAGTTGAGACAAAGTGAAGAGGGAGAAACTGCCTTCTCTTTCCCTCAAAACATGTATTTTATAAGAATGAGAATGGTTCAACAAAACCCACCTAATGGTTAACCATTTAAAGTTATTTCCATAAATTCAATAAAGCATCTCTTAAGTATGAAGGTATAGAGAATGTTAATATAATTAGAAAGAATCTCTGCAGGTAGATAAATTCCCAAAGGAGTCATAATATAAATTGCCACACCTATTCTACATGGGATTTGGGGGCATTACTATAAACAAGAACAACAACGACAACAACAAACTTTATCTGTTTTGTTGTTGGGAAGGCAGAATCAGGACTTTAAATCCAATCTTTGGAAGGTTTGCCTCCACCTGACCTGGGATGCTTGAAATTCAGAGCAACATGATATACTTAAGTGGGAATGTGGAATTCCACTCTTTGATTCATTTGAGCACAATATAGGAGCCAACATTTTCTTTACTCTTTTCAAGTTCTTCTCTACATGACTGAACAAGTTATCTAGGTGTGGTTTTGATGATTATTTCTGGAGCTCGGAGCCAAGATAGAGAGAAGTATAGCATTGCAGTTTGGCTTTCTTGCCTGTCTATAAAGGAATGCAGGAAAGGTGCCAATTTCATTGAATTTAAGCCCAAGGACTCTTGCAAAACAACACCTTATAAATGCCTACCTTTTAAAGAATATCATGTGTGGCCAGGTGCGGTGGCTCACACCTGTAATACCAGCACTTTGGGAGGCCAAAGTGGGCAGATCATGAGGTCAGGAGTTTGAGACCAGCCTGACCAACATGGTGACACCCTGTCTCTACTAAAAATACAAAAATTATCCGGGAATAGTGGCATGCATCTGTAATCCCAGCTACTCAGGAGGCTGAGACAGGAGAATCGCTTGAACCTGGGAGGCGGAAGTTGCAGTGAGCCGAGATCTCACCACTGCACTCCAGCCTGGGTGACAAGAGCAAGACTCAGTCTCAAAAAAAAAAAAAAAAAAAGAAAAAAGAAAAAAAGAGCATTATTTGTAGAATATGCCATCATGTTAATGTCATAGTTTGATAAATTTAGGAAAACTAAACTTACTTTTTTCTGAAATGTTATGGAAATTTAGAATTGAATATTTTTAAAAGACAACATTTTCAGGTTAGTCATTTATTCTAAACCTAAGAAAATTATCCATTATTAAATGTTCTTATATTCTACGTATCTTGATGTTGAATTGAAATTGGGTAGATATTTTTATCACAGGATTCTCTGCACCCCTAATTGGAGGAATGGATATGTTTTATATGAGAATGACAGAGTGTCTTATTATTGCTTTTTTCATGGGTGAATGAAATCATAGCAGGGTACCAATCCAGAATACAGTTTTGCTTTCTCCCCTTTCCTCTCAGTTTAAAATTGAACTTGGGACATGAATAGAAAACAGCAACTACATTAAACTCTTTAAAAAGCATTTTCACATCTCTTGAATCAAAATGCTGTTTTTCACAAGCCAAGTAGGATGATTGTGGCTGGCATTAAATCGATCTATTGAATGCTAAAGTTATTTTTCTATAACACAAACCCAGCATGTATAGCTGTGGCTAAGCCTCCATCACCCTCCCCTACTGAGGAGTCTCAAACCAAATTCACAGGGAACCTCCTTTAGCAATTTCTGAGTTTTTATATTCACATAATTTTTAGAGTTTCATCCTTGATCATCAGAAAGATATTTTTGTCAGTTATGGAAACTTGTGTTTTAAACATACAAAGAAAATGAACTACAGCATTTTGCCCAGACAACTGCTGACAGAACACCTGCTAAACAATAACACTTTTGATTCCCACTGACCTAAGTCAGAACATACATTGGCAACCTGCTTCAGACTTAAGATTTCCTAGCTATTTTAATAAAAGTCCATTAATCAATTCCAACCTGTTTCTCATAATAGAGAGTAACCTCAGGAGAAAATGATACGACACTGAACAAATAATTCCTATTTGTAAAATTGTTTAGACAAGTATTCACATGAGAGATTCTTGACCCAGAGGGATTTATATTATGTAGGTTCATTTCTTTAAGGGCAAGTAATTACTTTTCAAGATGAGCATTAATAATAAAGATTTGCAAAGACATGTTTAGAGTTTTATCTTAAATGCATCAAGACCAGTCCTTCTCCTGTTGCATCAAATTATTCTTCTTTGCCAGAACTTTTTACCTAGTTCTAAGGGAGCTTACCTGCTTTGTCCAGTTGCAACCCGGCAATTGCATATAAAATTGAAAATATGCTCTAAGGACACCATGTAAAAAAAATAGAAAACGCTTAACTCCATACGTTACTGTTAATAAACTGTAGGTTGTGGCCTTTTCATTAGCCAAAGTTTCTAGAGGGGATTTAAAAACAGTGTTATGTTTTTATATAATTTTTTATATTTTTATTTTATTTCATTTTTTAATATAATTTCATTGATGGAAATTCAAGATCTGAGTAGACTTGAGATTTTTGGAGTTAGGAATATATGTTCAAAATCTTTAGTTTGACAATGGGTCTCAATTTATTATTTATATGACCTTGGGTTGTCATATAACCTAAGTTTAATTTTTCTTTTCTGTCAAGTGCAATTTATAATAATTTTATTTACCTCAGAGTTATGACGGATAACCTATGACATAATGTTTCTAAAATATTTAGAAATGGCAAAGTTCTGAAAGTATTGGAAGGGTCAAACCCCTCACCTTAGACATGAGAAAAATAAATCCCAGAAAAATTGGTAGGAAGGGCTAAGACTAAAACCTGAGACTCTTAATGAGATTGAGGAACCAGAAGAATATATGTTTCCAAATCTAGACTTTGAGTTTATTATAACCTATTGGATTTCATGCAATAAATAATGCACAGAATGTATCATATATTACTGATATACAATAGTCCCACAAAGAGTGACCAAGACCCTGAGAGGCCTGCAGGGCTTGGATATGAGTGATATAAATCTGTGGCTTGTTTTTGAGTGATATTCCCAAACTATGTATGAGAATGGTTACCCAACAAATTCCTTGAGGATGAAGAAACTGCAGATCCCTGGAAGTTCTCTCTAATGCAAGACTTATTGGAGAGCCAGCCAGTGAAAGAGAACTATTCAATATTATACCTGAGGCCAGTGGGGGAAGAAGGTTCCGTCATTGTGGAGTATATGGTTTTAAGCTCTTTGAAGTGAGGAAATTTGAAGAGGGGCCATGTTATTAAAATAAGTGGGCATTGTCAAATCAAGGATGGCCTTGGGTAGGAAGTTATAAAATTCAAGTGTGTTAATAAGAGATATAATGCTGTAATATGGGGGAGCACATGGACTTTGGAGTTAGTTCTGGGTTTGAACGTCAGCTTTGTGAATTTCACAAGTCATATAATTTCTTTCTGGGTCTTAGTTTTTATAAATAGAAACTGGAGATAATGTTACTTATTTCTTAGGACTATTAGCAAAACAAAAGAGAAAATATTCATGCAATTATTTGCATATACTAAGGTCTTTAATAAATGCTACTTCCCTTGAGATCTATTTATCTTCCTAATTATCTGTGTTTGTATATTCATTGGATTACTTCTATTCATCATCTTTTGTTCTTGGTTCCTTACAATGACCACAGATTTATTGATAAATTAGGTTAAATTTTTTATTGTTCTATTTTAATGAATTTTATGTTACTTCTGCAGTAATTACTGTTGATACATCATGATGTTATTTAGTAATTTTAGAGCAGTTTTAAAGTAAATGCGTTTTATTTTTCTTTGAAATTTTCCAAAATTTAAAATTTAAAATTTAAATGATTCTACTAATCACTGAAAAAGAAAATAAGTAATAAAGGTGCAAGGTATTTTCTATTTTACCTCATATTTTAGGTAATATTTTTCATGTTTTCTGGGTATCTATAACAACTATTTCTACCCAAGTGAGATTGTGCTACTAAGTGACCATATGGCATTTGAAAAGTACTTAGGCTTTTCATTGCCTCAGTTTTCTGGGTATCTATAACAACTATTTCTACCCAAGTGAGATTGTGCTACTAAGTGACCATGTGGCATTTGAAAAGCACTTAGGCTTTTCATTGCCTCAATTTCTTCAGCTGTAAAGTAAGGATAATAATTTTCCTACCTGCCTTCTAGGGTTGTTGACGATCAGATGAAATAATAGTTGTGAAAGTGTTTTAAACATCTTCATGTATTACACATTTAAGGAAAGTTTTTATGCTAAAGTGCCTCTATCTTTAGGAAATTCCACTCTCTTGCTTAATGTTTTGTAATTTATTAACAAGAGCAAAAATATCTCTATTGTGGTATTTTAATATCTTCTCTGAACGTCTTGAAGATCTTCACTACTTTTTTTAAACAATTTTTAATTTCTGTGAAAAATTTTAACACTACCAAAATGAGAGCCTTCTAGAATGAAAGATTATGATGCTAAGATTTCTACTTATTTTATCTTACTAATAGGAAGAATTAGTCTCTTAGAGATATTCACAATATGAACTAGTCTGTAAAAATTTTAAGTGAAATATGTTCAAAGTTACTCACTCAAATACAAGTGGCAAATATAAGGTGTAAAGAGTTGTGTTTCTGCATGATAATATCAAGGGAATGTAAAGTGCTAGTCATGGCAAGTGAAGAACTATAATTAAATTTCTCACTATGTTAAAAAAATTATGTTAAAAACATGTTAAAAAAATACCTCTCCTTGTAAAGTTTGTGTAGATGGGAGTTTCTTCTAAGACTGTGGCTATCCAAACAACTCTAGTTCCCTACCATGTGCCCACTATCTTTAATCAGATGCTTATATAATGGAGTGCTATACTGGTATTAAGTCCAAAGTGATCATCAAGCCACTTCCTGATTATTTTCTTTCTCTTTTTACCTTCTTTGACACAATGAATTTCAACTCTAAGAGTTGTTTTATGTATTCATTCAGTAAATATCTACCATGTAACTACTATACAAGTATTTCTCAAGAAGTTTAACATTGAATAGAGAAGCTATATATAAAAAAGAAATAATGGATTATAAATATCACAAGAAAATTACAAAGTAATAAAGTAGGCTAGGGAAGTATACATAACCTTAATAATTTTACTGTGGGACTATATTAAGGGAGTAGACTTAACCTCATAATTTTACTAAGAGGATCATAATCTAAACCACGTGTATTTGATGAAAGACCTGACCTCTTTGTTGTTCAGAGTTGGTAGCATTTGCATTTGGCCTCAAAGATGGATGAGACCTTGATAAGTAAAGATGAAGGAAAATTATTATAGATGTTTAGCAAAACACACATGAAGGTATAGAAAAAAGAGGAGGACAGTGTTGTTTCTGCAATTAAAAAAACAAAAACAAACAAACAAAAAACGCTTATCCAGTCTAGCCAGAGCACACACAGTAACATGGAGCAGGGTACAAGGACATACCTCTGGCCAGTTGAGTCTGTAATTGTAGAAGGTCTTGAATGTAAGCCAATCAGTTTGCCTATGAATTTGAATAAAATGGAGAGCCACTGAAATTGTTTAATCATAGTATTGAGATAACCAAACTATAGCATCTCCAAAGATTAGAGAGATTAATTTAACAGATGTTTACAGGCTTGGGCCTGCTTCCTATTTCCACAGTGGGAAGATATTAGGTAGGGTAAGCAGAAAACTCACAGATAATTTTACTATGAGGAGCAAAATCCAAACTGTATGTATGTAATGAAAGCCCTGAACTCCCTGTTGCTATATGGTGAAAGTGACTTGCTGACAGTGAACCCATAGCCTACTTGGACTCGAAGGCCATATACAAATTTTTGTCAGATGAATAACATGAAAAACAATTCAGCAGGAAATAAAAGCATTCCTTATTTTTAAAAACAGGGATTCTCAAAGAGAACAAAGTAGGAAAAGAGGCAAAGGACTGGTGATATTTATATAAATAAAAACCATCTGTTATTTATGATACATCCCCACTTTCAACCCACTTTTGTTTAAGAATAATTGATGTACCACACATCTACAACCATCTGATCTTTGAAAAACCTGACAAAAACAAGAAATGGGGAAAGGATTCCCTATTTAATAAATGGTGCTGGGAAAAGTGGCTAGCCATATGTAGAAAGCTGAAACTGGATACCTTCCTTACACCTTATACAAAAATTAATTCAAGATGGATTAAAGACTTAAATGTTAGACCTAAAACCATGAAAACCCTAGAAGAAAACCTAGGCAATACCATTCAGGACATAGGCATGGGAAAGGACTTCATGTCTAAAACACCAAAAGCAATGGCAACAAAAGCCAAAATTGACAAATAGGATCTAATTAAACTAAAGAGCTTCTGCACAGCAAAAGAAACTACCATCAGAGTGAACAGGCAACCTACAGAATGGGAGAAAATTTTTACAATCTACCCATCTGACAAAGGGCTAAGATCCAGAATCTACAAAGAACTTAAAACAAATTTACAAGAAAAAATCAAACAACCCCCTCAAAACGTGGGCAAAGTATATGAACAGAAACTTCTCAAAAGAAGACATTTATGCAGCCAACAGACACATGAAAAAATGCTCATCATCACTGGCCATCAGAGAAATGTAAATCAAAATCACAATGAGATACCATCTCATGCCAGTTAGAATGGTGATCATTAAAAAGTCAGGAAACAACAGGTGCTGGAGAGGATGTGGAGAAATAGAAACACTTTTACACTGTTGGTGGGAACTGTAAACTAGTTCAACCATTGTGGAAGACAGTGTGGCGATTCCTCAAGGATCTAGAACTAGAAATACCATTTGACCCAGCCATCCCATTACAGGGTATATACCCAAAAGATTATAAATCATGCTGCTATAAAGACACATGCACACGTATGTTTATTGCAGCACTGTTCACAATAGCAAAGACTTTGAATCAACCCAAATGTCCATCAATGATGGACTGGATTAAGAAAATGTGGCACATATACACCATGGAATACTATGCAGCCATAATAAAGGATGAGTTCATGTCCTTTGTAGGGACACGGATGAAGCTGGAAACCATCATTCTCAGCAAACTATTGCAAGGACAGAAAACCAAACACCACATATTCTCACTCATAGGTGGGAATTCAACAATGAGAACACTTGGACACAGGAAGGGGAACATCACACACCGGGGCCTGTCCTGGCTTCGGGGGTAGTGGGTAGGGATAGCATTAGGAGATATACCTAATGTAAATGAGGAGTTAATGGGTGCAGCACACCAACATGGCACATGTATACATATGTAACAAACCTGCACGTTGTGCACATGTACCCTAGAACTTAAAGTATAATAAAACAGAAATAAAATAAAATAATAAAATTTTCCGAAAAGAAGAATTGATGTAAAAGCAAATGCTCTCATAACAGAAAACTCAATGCAGTTCTAATCACAACACTAGAGAGATATATCAAAGTAGAAGAAAACAGTTTCCATAGAGGACAGATAAATATATGAGTGAAAGGGACTTTTAAAAATTGACAATCTTAGATAACGAAGGATTTTTTTAAAAAGGCATTTGCTTAACCTTACAAAATTATGAAGGATATGGATAACATGCCTAAAGATTTGTTCACTTGGCATACCAGAATCATTACATGGAGTGCTCTTCCAAAAGCTTATAATGGAAGGATCAGGGCAATTATTTCAAAGAGAGCTCTTTACACCCTCATAGTAATACAGACTGACAATATTAGGAGCCATGTGAAGGCTATTAAATAAATTTTATAGGTTACAGAACAACAATACACTACTAATCAAAGCTAAGATGTTTTTAGTAAGAGAGCCATAACCTTCTAATCTTTCTTGGAATCACTGTTAATAGAGGGAAGGGAAGAATGTATATCCTGTGAGAAGAAAAAGAACATAACGAGAAAAGATGATTCTGTGCTTGTTGTGGCTTGTGCATTCTACTAGGTGGTTTCACAGAGTCATTTCATGTACTCCTCACAGTAACTGTTGCAGAGGTAAAATATGAAAATAAGTAACTTATTCAAGTAAACACAAGATGAAGAAATAGATCTAAGATCTATAGATGTCAACGCTTTTTTTTCCTTTTACTATGCCGAAGTATTTATTCAATGACTACTCATTGAGCACCTACCAAGTGTGCCTTGCACTGAGAACACACTAATGAACAGGTAACAATTTTCCTGACATTGTAGGGTTTATGTGTTAGGCACAAGTAAATCTATAGTCAAATAGGAGTTAGGGTAAATTTCTGTGAAGAAATGTAAAACTGCTGTGAAGAAAGCAGGGTGAAACAAACAGCAACAAGATAGAGGATGTGGTGGAGGTACTATGGTATGCAATCAAGGCTTCTGTGAGAAAGGGATGTTTCAGAGATCTGAGCAAAGTGAGGAAATGAGACACAGGACTCTGCCAAAAATTCATTCCAAGCAGAATGAACAGTAAGTGCAAAGGTAAGTGGGCAGAAATGAAAAGTGATCTTGATGTCTTCAAGAAACAAGACAGTGTAACTAGAGAAGAGCAAGCAAACTGGGTTTGTTAGCAGTCCAAGTTTTCTACAGCGTCAAAAAATAATTGAAGCCATGGGTTTAATTATCTATAAAAGGCGGGACTTGAATATTTAAAAGACATGCAAAGGAGGGTATGCTGGGAACAGAGATTGAAAGAAGTCAGAGATGTGGGAGTAAAACCAGCAGAGGATGAAGAAAGAACAATGGAGCATTTCGGGAAGAACAACAGGAGCAATCATTTTACATGCAGCTGAGAGGTAGGATGAAGACCAAAAGATGCCCACTGTGTTGCTCGACATGGAGATTCTGACTGTGGTGATTTGCCAGCAATTCAAAAGAGGAAGAATAGCCTTTTCAACAAACAGTGCTGGAACAATTGGGCAGCCATACGAAAAAAAAAAAAAAAACCTGACTGGACCTAAGCCTCACACCTTCTATAAAAATTAACTCAAAGTTGATCATAAACTTAAATATAGCACATAAAACTATAAAACTTATAGAAAAAACATAGAATAGAATATATTTGGGATCTGGAGATAAGTAAAGAGTTCTTAGATGTTACACTAAAAGCCCAACTCATAAAGGAAAAAATTGATAGATTGGACCTCATCAAAATAAAAAATTTTGTTATTTGAAAGACCCCAGACTGGGCGCAGTGACTCACACCTGTAATCCCAGCACTTCGAATCACACCTTCGATAAAAATTAACTCAAAGTTAATCATAAACTTAAATATAACACATAAAACTATAAAACTTGTAGAAAAAAAAGCACACAATAGAATATATTTGGGATCTGGAGATAAGCAAAGAGTTCTTAGATGTTACACTAAAAGTCCAACTCATAGAAGAAGAAATTGATAGATTGGGCCTCATAAAAATAAAAATTTTTGTCATTTGAAATACCCCAGGCTGGGAGCGGTGACTCACACCTGTAATCTTTCTTGGAATCACTGTTAATAGAGGCCGAGGCAGGTGGATTGCTTGAGGTCAGGAGTTCAAGAATAGCCTGACCAATATGGTAAAACCCCGTCTCTACAAAAAATACAAAAATTAGCTGGGCGTGGTGGTAGCACCTATAATCCCAGCTACTCAGGAGGCCGAGGCAGGAGAATTGCTTGAAGCAAGGAGGCAGAGGATGCAGTAAGCTGAGACTGTGCCACTGCACTCCAGCCTGGGCAACAGGGCAAGTCTCCATCTCCAAAAACAAACAAACAAACAAAAACAAAAAAACAAAAGAAGCCAGGCATGGTGGCTTATGCCTGTAATCCCAGCACTTTGGGAGGGCGAGGTGGGTGGATCACCTGAGATCAGGAGTTCAAGACCAGCCTGGACAACATGGTGTAACCGCATCTCTACTAAAAATACAAAAATTAGCCAGGTGTGGTGGTGCATGCCTGTAATCCCAGCTACTTGGGAGGCTGAGACAGGAGAATCGATTGAACCCGGGAGGCAGAGGTTGCAGTGATGGGAGATCATGCCACTGCACTCCAGCCTGGGCAAGAGGGAGACTCCATTGCCCCCAACCCACCCCTCCGCCGCAAAAAGAAAGACCACATTCACAGGATGAAAACACAAACTATACACTGGAGAAAATATTTCTGAGTCATGTATCTAACAGAGTATACGTAGAGGATTCTTAAAACTCAAAAAAAAAAAAAAATTCAACTTTTTCTTTTTTCCAGAAAGAGCTAGAATGTAGTGGCACAATCTCAGCTCACTGCAGCCTGTCTCCTACCTCAGCTTCCCAAGTAGCTGGGGACTACAGGTGTGTACCACCACAGCCAGCTAATTCTTTTCTGTATTTAATTTATTTTTTTTTTGTAGAGACGGGTTTCCTCCATGCATCCCAGGCTGGTCTCAAACTCCTAGGCTCAGGCAACCTGCCCACCTCAGCCTCCCAAGTTGCTGGGATTACAAGCATTAGCCAGTGCATCTGGCCAACAGCTCAATTTAATAATGGACAAAACCTCATTTCACCAAGAAGGAGAGACGGATGGTAGATAAGGAGATAAGCACATGAAAAGATATTAATTATTATTAGCCATCAGAAAAATACAAGTAAAATCCACAATGAGATGTCACTACACACCTATTGAAACAGCTAAATTTTTTTTTAAATCATACTTTGGTTCTTACCAGGTATTCAGTAAGCATCAAGTATTTATTAGTATCAATATTTATTGACAAGTTTTTTAAAAATATAAACATGGTTATAAAAATGAATTTTGATATTTGTATACATTATATTTAGTATTATTTTTAAGTCAAACATTTAGTATAAACTGTCTTATTTGGCAAGTAACCACTACATAAATCACATTTTGTGGAAAGAAATGTAAAAGTGACAATTTAGAAATGTTTTAAGATACTTAGAGCTTCATGTGAAATTATGTTTTAAACATTGTTTCCCTAGTTAAAAAGATGGGAAGCAAGCATTAAAACAAATCAATAGTCTAATATAATTAAGCTATTCAAGAATATTTTTTTTTTCATTTGCTAATGCCTCCTATACCATGTATACAAACTGTAGACAATTCTATCAGGGTATACTCAGTGATCCGACCTATGACAGAATGAAGAGTTCTGTTGTAATTTAAAAATGAAAACGTTTGATTATGTTGTGCCGAAATATCCTGTGATACTGTGTTACTATATATAGAAAGCACATCTGTATTAGTCTGTTCTTGCATTGCTATAAAGAACTACCTGAGACTGGGTAATTCATGAAGAAAAGAGTTTTTATGGACCAACAGTTCTGCAGACTGCACAGGAAGCATGGCTGGAAGGGCCTCAGGAAACTTAAAATCACGGTGGAAGGTGAAGGGGAAGCAGGCATATCTTACATGGCCTGAGAAGGAGGAAGAGAGTGAAGGGAAAGGTGCTAAACACTTTTAAACCACCAGATCTCATGAGAAACAGCAAGAGGAAGGTCCACCCCCATGATCCAATCATGTCCCACCAGGCCCCTCTCCAACATTGGGGATTACAATTTGACATGAGATTTGGGTAGGGATTTGAAGTTTGTCATTACTATGCATACTTTTGTAAATGTATTCTATATATATCTTATTACTCATACTTTTGTAAATTTATTCTATATGTATATTTCTCTAAACTAAATATAATAATTTTTGGAACAATGCTTTTGCATGCTTTTGAACTATATATACAGTGATAAGACTGTATATATTGCATAAGACTCTTTTGTGAAAAAATTAACTTTGTAATTTATCTATTGTTGTAAATGTCACTAATTTCTAGCAATCTGCTAGATCTTTATTTCAATCGTCTCCTGTTTTTTTCTTTATTAGTCTAGCTAGTGGCCTACCGATATTATTTATTCTTTCAATGAAGCAATACCTGGTTTTGTTGAATCTTTTGTATAGTTTTTCACATCTCAATTTCATTCAGTTCCGCTCTAATTTTGGTTATTTTTTGTCTTCTGCTAGTTTTGGGGTTGGTTGGCTCTTGTTTTTCTCATTCTTCTAGGTGTGGTATTAGGTTGTTAATCTGAGATCTTTCTAACTTTTTGATGTGGGCATTTAGTGCTATACATTTCCCTCTTAACGCTGTCTTAGCTGTCCCAGAGATTCTGGTATGTTGTTTCTTTGCTCTTTTTTTTTTTTGAGATGGAGTCTTGCTCTGTCACCCAGGCTAGAGTGCAGTGGCGTGATCTCAGCTCACTGCAACCTCTGCTGCCTCCTGGGTTCAAGCAATTCTCCTGTCTCAGCCTCCTGAGTAGCTGAGATTACAGACACACACCACCACGCCCAACTAATTTTTGTATTTTTAGTAGAGATGGGGTTTCACCCTGTTGGCGAGGCTGGTCTCAAACTCCTAACCTCAGGTGATCTGCCTGCCTCAGCCTCCCAAAGTGCTGGGATTACAGGTGTGAGCCACTGCACCTGGCCTGTTCTTATTAGTTTCAAATAACTTTTTGATTTGTGCTTTAATTTCATTGTTTACCCAAGAGTCATTCAGAAGCAGGGTGTTTAATTTCTATGTAATTGTATTGTTTTGAGTTATTTTCTTGGCCTTAATTTCTACTTTTATTACAGTGTGGTCCAAGAATGTCATTCATATAATTTTAGTATTTTGAATTCGCTGAAAAGTGTTTTATGGTTAATAGCATGTTCGATTTTAGTGTATGTGCCCTGTGCAAATGAGAAGAATGTATATTCTGTTGTTTTTGGGTGGAGTTCTGTAGATATTTGTTAGGACCATTCGGTCAAGTGTAGAGTTCAGTTCCAAAATATCTTTGTTTGTTTTCTACCTCGATGATTTGTCTAGAATGTTGCAGAATGTTGTAAAATGTTGAAGTCTCCTACTATTATTGTGTCATTATCTAAATCTCTTCGAAAGTCTATAAAAACTTGCTTTATGAATCTGGGTGCTCCCATGTCAGGTGCATATTTGTTTAGAATAGTTAACTCTTCTTGTTGAATCGAACTCTTTACCATTACATAATGTTCTTATTTGTCTTTTTTGATCATTGTTGGTTTAAAAATCTGTTTTGTCTGAAATAAGAATAGCAATCCTTGCTTTTTGTTTTCGTTTTGTTTCTTTGTTCGCTGGGTAGATTTTTCTCCATCTCTTTACTTTGAGCCTAAGGGTGTTATTGCATGTGAGATGAGTTTCTTGAAGACAGCATCTAGTTGTGTCTTCCTTCTTTATCCAATTTGCCACTTGTGCCTTTTAATTGGGGCATTTAACCTGTTTACATTCAATGTTAATATCAATATGTGTGGATTTGATGTTGTCATGGTAGTGTTGGCTGGTTGTATATAGACTTGATTGTATAGTTACTTTATAGCGTCAGTGGTCTATGTGATTGTGTTTTTGTAGTGACTGTTGACAGTCTTTTATTTCCATATTTAGGAATCCCTTAAGGACCTCTTGTAAGGCAGGTCTGGTGGTAACAAATTCCTTTAGCATTCACTTGTCTGAAAAGGACCTTATTTCTCCTTTGCATATGAAGCTTAGTTTGGCTGGATATAAAATTATTGTTTGGAGTTTGTTTTTCTTTAAGGATGCCTAATATAAGGGGATAGAGATTATCCCCTAATCTCTTCTGGCTTGTAGGGTTTCTGTTGAAAGGTCCACTGTTAGCCTGATGGGGTTCCCTTGGTAGGTGACCTGCCCCTTCTCTCTTGCTGCCTTTAAAATTTTTTTTTTCATGTTGACCTTGTGAAATCTGATAACTGTGTGTCTTGGGGATGGTCATCTTGTATAGTATCTTGCAGGGGTCTCTGCATTTCCTGAATTTGAATGTTGGTTTCTCCAGTGAGGTTGGGATAATTTTCATGGGTGATATCCTCAAATGTATTTTCCAAGTTGCTTACTTTTTCACCCTCTCTTTCAAGGACACCAGTGTGTTGCAGATTTGGTTTCTTTACATAATCCCATATTTCTTGGAGATTTTGGTTATTATTTTTCATTCTTTTTAAAATTTTTGTCTGATTGTGTTATTTTGGAGAGCCAGTTTTCAAGCTCTGAGATTCTTTCCTCAGCTTGGTGTATTTTGCTGTTAATATTTGTGATTGTGTTATGAAATTCTTGTAGTGAATTTGTTATCTCTATCAGGTCAGTTTCTTTCTTAAAATGGCCATTTTGTCTTTCAGCTCCTGTACCTTAGATTCCTTAGTTTGGGTTTCAATTTTCTCCTCAATCTCAATGATCTTCATTCTTATCCATATTCTGAATTCTATGCCTGTTTTTTTTTTTTTTTTTTTTTTTTTTTTTTTCCAGCCATTTCAGCCTGATTAAGAAGCATTGTTGGTTCTAGTGTGGGAACTAGTGTGGTTGTATATAGGTGAGAAGACACTCTGGCTTTTTAAGTTGTCAGAGATCTTGTGCTGGTTCTTTTTCATCTGTGTGGGCTGATATTCCTTTGGTATGCGTTTTGTTTTATGTTTTTTTGTGTTTTTTTTTTGGCAGAGTCTTGCTCTGTCGCCAAGCTGGAGTGTGGTGGCACCATGTTGGCTCACTGCAACCTCCGACTCTCTGGTTCAAGCGATTCTCCTGCTTCAGCTGCAGTTGGAAGACAGGCCATATCCTTGATGTATAGGCCTTGCAGTGGGAGGCACACCCCACTCCTCCATTGGCCTGAGAACACGGGAGTCTTATCTGTCTCAGTTATCTGAGAGTGAGGGGTCCTCCCTGCTTGGGCACCACCTGAGCCAGCAAGTCCCTCTTGACTAGGAGCTGTGGGGGGTGTGGGGTCACCTAATCGGCTGTCCGGGTGCTTTCCCGGGGACCATGGGGTTGCGCCTGCCACAGAGCTCAGGCAGAAGAGGGAAAGCTGGGCTGGAATCAATAGCAGGTGTGGCCTCTCTGGCTATGGGAGGCGAAAGTGGGTGGAGCTGCCCACTGAATTCAGGCCGAAGAAGTACTGCTGGGCTGGAGGCTCTTGCAGTAGCGGCCCACCCAGCTACCAGCACTGGGGGGTCGGTGCAGTTGCCTGACCTGCCATTCAAGTATTTCCCAGGACAACAGGGAGGCTGCACACACCAGCTGAGCTCAGGCAGAGGCGGGACTGCTGGGCCAGCTTCCGGCCCCAAGCCTTGTCTCGTGAGGGGGAGTGGAGGAATCTAACTGCTTCCAGGTACCCCAACCTGCAGCTTCTGTTAGGGCTATGGTGCTGATGCCAGTGTGTTCTGGGGTCTAAGACTTGTAGAGGTCCCCTTGGACTTGGGAGTTGCCTCTGTAAAATATCCGGTGGCTCTCTGCCTCTATTTAGAAATGCATGGGGTTGGGGGGTTGGGGGATAGGTGCGTAGGCACAGGGAGTCTCCCATCCTCAGTCTTGCACTGGTCCCTGTCGAGAGCATGACTCCCCCTGGGGGCTCTCACTCACTCACCCTTTCCCGTGTCAGGCAGCTTCTCCTGGCTTCATGTTGATCCCAGAGAGGCAGCTGCCTAGCTTGGCTCCTCTCTGCGCCCCCTGGAGGCCTGGATGGATTCTGACATGGTTTCTTAGGTGATCAGCTTGGAAGGTTATTGTTCACTAGCCCTTTTGGTTCCTCTCTGTGAGAATGGCACATATGAGCTGCTTCTAGTCTGCAATCTTGACTCAGTCTCCTAAATTTTAAATATAGCCCTAACTAATTATTTTTACTTTTCATGGCAGTAAGCAAGGCTACATAACTATGCAGAATTACTTGTGGGACAGGTCCCTAATATATACAAATTGGGGGTTTACAAATCTTCACATTTATGAGGTACTGTTTCAAAGTGAGTCAACCAATTAACAGCCCCACTAATGGCATTTGAGAGTTCCGATTTCTTCACATCCTCACCAAGATGGGTATTGTGAAACCATCTAATTTTTGCTAATCCGATGGATGTATACTGGCATTTTATTATTGTTTTCATTTGTTTTTCTTATATTTTTATATATTAATATGTTGAGAAGAAAAAATATGATTAGCCATTCCATTACTGGCCAATCATAGTTCCCCTTCTCTGAAATCCCTGTTCATATTTTTGCCTGTATTCTTATTGTGATATTTATCTTTTTTAAACTGAGTTTTTGGAGCTTTTTTATGTTTTCTAAATATGATTTTTATGTTAAATAAAAGATCATGGCTTATTTTTAGATGTTATGACATTTTTAATATGTAAAAATTTTTCTTAATTGTAGTAATTTCAAATGTAACAATTTTTTTTAAATGTGGTATATTTAATGTGTTTTGTTTAATAATTTTTTTGCTTCATTAAGGTCACAAGGATATATTTTTCAAGTTTTAAAGTCTTGCTTTTTACATTTAAGTCTTTGTTCCACATGGAATTGATTTGTTTTGGCATGATGTAATGTTCAAATCTAATTTTATATTTTTCTCTAGGATAACCTGCTTTCTTAATACCATTTTTTAAAATAGCCCAACATTACTCAATTCTGACATCTATCAAACTCTCAAATATAAGAAGAGATTCTGCCATATCAGTTGAAATACTATCATGCCACTGAGGATTTTGGTATCTCATTTCTGTATTCTGTATTGATTTCTTTTTTTTTTTTTTTTTTTTTTTTGAGACAGAGTCTTGCTGTGTCACCCAGGCTGGAGTGCAGTGGCGCTATCTCACCTCACTGCAATGTCCGCCACTCGGGTTAAGAGATTCTCCTGCCTCAGCCTCCTGAGTAGCTGGGATTATAGGCACCCACCACCAAGACCAGCTAATTTTTGTATTTTTAGTAGAGACGGGGTATGACCATGTTGGTCAGGCTGGTCTCAAACTCCTGACCTCGTGATCTGCCCCCCTCGACCTCCCAAAGTGCTGGGATTACAGGCATGAGCCACTGCGCCTGGCTGTATTCTGTTTTCAATACCCACTACATTAATCACTGTAGTTTTATAATACGAAGTGATTATCTGATAGCTTAACTCCTGTTGTCTGTTTTATTTTGTTTTGTTTTCCCCAAACTGTCTATGTTTTGGGCTCTTCCCTATGAATTTTACTATCAACTTGTTATAACCTCCCACTCCTCCCCACAAATGCCTTATTGACATATTGATTTATTACTTATTTTATAGATGAATTTTGGAAGAACTATAATATTACATTTTTCAATTCATTTACTCAATTTTTTGTAATCTTCAACATATTTCAATTTTTTGTATAAAAAATATGAAGTATTTTTATATATTTATTGTACAGTTTTTAAAGTATAATACTTTATATGCTATTATAAATGAAATTTTTCTACTATATTTTTAATTAAACTTTGATTTTGAAATAATTCCAGATTCATATGCAGTTATTACATGTAATCTAGACAAATCCATGTAAACTTTCCATGTGTTATAAAAGTAGATTCATAAGGTATGTAACTACTTGGAATTGGCTTTTTTTTTACTCAGCATAATTCTCTAGAAATTAATCTAGATTGTTGCAAATGTCAATAGTTCCTTTTTATTTTGGAGTAGTATTACATGATATGAATGAAGCAAAGTTTATTGAACAATTCACCTATTGAAGGACACGTGGGTGGTCTCCAGTTTTTGGTTATTACAAGATGCTGTAAATATTTTCATATATGTTTGTGGGAACGCAAGTCTTCATTTCTTTAGAATAAATGCCCAGAAGTGCCATTACTGGATTGTATGGTATTTGTATGTTTAGTTTTTAGAGAAACTCCAAACTATTTTTCCACTATGGATGTGCCATTTTATATTCCCACAAGAAATGTATGAGAGAGCTAGCTACTCTGCATCCCCAGTATTTTGTGCTGTCACTTTAAAAAAAAAAAACAGTTTAGCAACTCTGGTTGATGTGTAATGATACTCATGTGGTTTTGATTTGCATGTTCCTAATAAATAATGATGTTAAACATCTTTCCATGTCTTTATTTGCCATCTGTATATCCTCTTCGTCTCATGATATGGTTTGGCTGTGTCCTCACCCAAATTTCATATTGAATTGTAGCTCCTATAATCCCCACGTGTCATGGGCGGGACCTGGTAGGAGGTAATTGGATCATGGGTGTGGGTTTTTCCCATGTTGTTCTCCTGATAAGGAATAAGTCACATGAGAACTGGTGGTTTTATAAAAGGACAGTTCCCCTGCACACACTCTCTTGCCTGCCACCATGTAAGACATCCCTTTGCTTTTCCTTCATCTTCTGCCATGATTGTGAGGCCTCCCCAGCCATGTGGAACTGTGAGTCCATTAAACTTCTTTCCCTCATAAATTATCCAGTCTTGGGTATGTCTTTATTAGCAGCATGAGAACAGACTAATGCATCTCATTTGGCCATTTTCTAGTTGTATCATTTGTTTGTTACTGTTGAGTTTTGAGAGTTCTTTATATATTCTAGATAGTCATCTTCTGTTGGATATGTTGTTTGAAAATATTTTCTCCTAGTCTGCAGCTTATCTTTGTCTTCATAATGAGGCCTTTCACAGAGCAAGAGTTTTTAATTTTAATGAAATCCAATGTATTTTTTTTTCTTTTACGGCTCACACTTTTAGTGTCATATTTAAGAACTCTTTGCCAAGCTCTAGATTTCAAAGAATTTCTTCTGTTTTTTCTAAACGTTTTATAGTTTCATGTTTTACATTTAAGTGAATGGTCCATTTCAAGTTAGTTTTTGTAGGTGTGATGTTATTATGGACCAAGTTGTAATTTTTTGTCTATGGTTGGTCTATTTTGTTTTAGTTTTTGTGAAGGGTATGTGTGGGTCTAGATTCATTTTTTTTTTGCATGTGGATATACAGTTTTTCTACCACCATTTCTCCAAAAGCCTACCTTTGTGCCATTGAATTGCTTTTGCTCCTTTAACAAAGATCAGTTGACTATGTTTATATGGATTTATTTTTGGGCTTTCTGTTCTCTTCCATTTATCTGTTTGTCCTTTCATCAATACCAAAATATACTGATCAGTTTTACAGTATGTCTTGAAGTCTGGTAGTGTCAGTCCTCTAACTTTGTTCTCCTTCAATGTCATGTTGGCTATTCCAGATATTTTGCCTCTCCATATAAACTTTGGAATATGGTTGTTGATATCCACAAATTAATTTGCCAGGATTTTGACTGGCATTCCACTGAATCTATAGATCAAGTTGGGAAGAACTGATATCTTGACAATATTGATCTTTATATCCATTAATATGAAATATCTCTTTATTTAGTCCTTTGATTTCTTTTATGAGAGTTTTGTCATTTTCCTCATCTAAATCTTGTACCCACTTGTTAGATTTATAGCTAAGTACTTCATTTGGGGAGTGCTAATGTAAAAAATATTTTGTATTTAATTTCAAATTCCACTCGTTCATTGCTGGCATATAGGAATTGATGGGCTTTTGTGTGTTAACTTTGTATCTTGAAACCTTGTTATAATTGTATATTAGATCGAGAAGGGTTTTCTGGATGATTTTGTTAATACTCTACAAAGATGATCATGTCATCTGTGGACAAAAGCAATTTTACTTTTTACTTCTTAATCTGTATACCTTTGATTTTTTTCCAGGTTTTTTTGCAGATCTTGGTTGGAAAGCTAGTTCCTCACCATTATACATCATGTTACTTGTAGGTATTTTGTCTATATTCTTTCTCAAGTTGAGGAAAATTTCTCTCTAATCTTAGTTTGCTGAGAATTTTTAGCACAATTAGGTTTTAGTATCTGTCAAATACTTCTCCTGCATCTATTGTTATGTTCATATATTTTTCTTCTTGAGGCTGCTAATGTGATGGATTACATTAATTGATTTTAAATGTTCAACTAGCCTTACATACCTTAGATAAATCTCACTTGTTCATGGTAAATAATTCCTTGTACACATTGTTGTATTCAATTTGCTAATATTCTGTTATGGATTTTTTTGCATTTACATTCATGAGAGATACTGGTCTGTAGTTTTCTTTTCTTGAAATTTCTTTGTCTCATTTTGGTATTAGGGTAATGCTGAACTCACAGAATTAATTAGAAAGTATTCCCTCTGCTTCTATCTTCTGAAAGAAGTTGCATAAAATTAGTATAATTTTTTCCTGAAGTGTTTAATAACTTCATCAATAAACTTATTTAAGCCTTATTAAGTTATTTAAATAACTTATTTAAAGAGCTATTACTACAGGCCCTGCAGATATCTAAAGGATAATAAGAGAACAAATACTATGAACAATTCTAACATGTAAATTTGACAACTTAAATGAAATGTGCCAATTCCTTAAAAAACACAAATTACCACAACTCACCCAAAATTAAATAGACTTTTAAATAATAATTTTAACTATTAAGGAAATTAAATTTTTAGTTTTTAAATGTAAAAAAATCTTATTCTGTTGCCTAATTGCTCTGGCTGGGACTTCGAGTATTATGTTGAATAAAAATGGTGAAAGTGGGCATCCTTGTCTTGCTCTAGGTTTTAGAAGGAAAAATGTCAATATTTCCCCCATTTAGTATGATGTTAGCTGGGGGTTTGTCGTATGCAGCGTTTGTGGCATTGAGGTATGTTTTTTCTATACCTAATTTGTTGAGTGTTTTTATTATAAAGGGATATTGAATTTTATCAAATACTTTATCTGTGTCTATTGAGATGATCACATCGTTTTTGTCCTTGGTTCTGTGAATGTGATGCATCACATTTATTAATTTGCATATGTTAAACCTTCCTAGTATCTTTGGAATGAATCTCGCTTGATCATGGTGAATGACCTTTTTAATGTGCTGTTGAATTTTGTTTGCTACTATTTTATTGAGGATTTTTGCATCAATTTTCACCAGGGATATTGGCCTGTAGTTTTTTTATGTTGTGTCCTTGTCTGGCTTGGGTATAAGGGTGATAATGGCTTCATAGGATGAGTCTGGAAGAATTTTATTTTCTTTGATTTTTTTGGAATAGTTTGAAAAAATTGGTATTAGTTCTTAAATGTTTGATAGCAGTCAACAGGGAAGCCATCAGGTCCTGGGCCTTTCTTTGATGGGAAATTTTTAATTGCTTATTCAATTTTCTTATTATTGTTCTGCTCAGATTTTCTATTTCTTCCTGGTTTGATTCGGTAAGTTGTATGTGTCCAGGAGCTT
Source organism: Pan paniscus (assembly GCF_029289425.2). Lineage (NCBI taxonomy): Eukaryota > Metazoa > Chordata > Mammalia > Primates > Hominidae > Pan > Pan paniscus. The sequence goes on from NC_073254.2 coordinate 69,210,577, forward strand.
ATTCATTTCTTTTAGGTTTTCTGATTTGTTGGCATAAAGTTGTTCATAATAGTCTCTTATGATCTTCTATGTCTCTATGGTATCAATTGTAATGTCTCAATTTTCATTCCTAATATTATTTATTTGAATCTGCTCTCTTTTTTTCTTAGTCTAGATAAGGGTTTGTCAATTTGTGTCATCTTTTCAAAAAAACTAACTCATCCTTTCATTGATCTTTTGGGTTTTTTATCTCTATTTCATTTATTTCTGCTCTGATCTTTATTACTTTTACTCATTTTGGGTTTAGTTTATTCTTACTTTTCTAATTTCTTGATGTGCAACATTAGGTTGTTTATTTGAGATGTTTCTATTTTTTACATATAGTTGTTTATTGCTATGAACTCCCTTTTAGAACTGATTTTGCTGTATCCTGTAGGTTTTGGTATGTTGTCTTTCCATTTTTTTAATCTCAAAAATTTTTTAATTCTATTTTTAATTTTTTAATTTATCCATTCATTGCTCAGAAGTATGTTGTTTAATTTTCATGTATTTGTATAGTTTTTAAAGATTCTCCTGTAAATGATTTCTAGTTTTATTCCATTGTGGTCATAAAAGATACTTGATATAATTTCAATTTTTAAAAATTTGTTGAGACTTTTTTTGTGGCCTAACATATGGTCTATCATGGGGAAAGTTTCATCTGTTGATGACTATGTACTGTGCAGCTTTTGGGTGGAATATTCTGTAAGTGTCTATTAGTTCCATTCAATCTAGAGTCTAGCTTAAATCCATGTTTCTTTACTTATTTTCTGTCTGAATGATATATCCATTGCTGAAGGTGGAATGTTGAAGACACTTGCTATTATTATTGTATTGTTTTCTATCTCCCCCTTCAGGTCAAATAATATTAGCTTTATATATTCAGATGCTCTGGTGTTGGGCACACTTATATTTATAATTGTTATATCCCTTTGCTGAATTAACCCCTTTATCAGTATGTAATGACAATCTTTGTCTGTTTTTACAGTTTCTGATTCAAATTCTATTTTGTCTGTTTTCTTTTGGTTTCCATTTTCATGGAATATTATTGCCCATCCCTTTACTTTCAGTCTATGTGTGTCCTTACAGGTAAAATGAGTGTAACGCAGGCAGCATATAGTTGGGTCTTGTTTTCTTATTTTGTTTTTGTTTTTATCCATTCAGCCACTCAGTATGTTTTAATTAGAGAATTTAATCATTTACATTCAAGGTTATTATTGATAGGTAAGAACTTATTCCTGCCTTTCTGTTAATTGTTTTCTTTTAATTTGTTACTTTCTTTTATCTTGTTGTTTACCCTTGTGGCTTGATTATTTTTTGTAGTGATAAGCTTTGATTCTTTCCCTCTCTCCTTTGTGTTTCTGTTATAACTTTCTGTTGTGACTACTCTGGGAGGGACTAATATTTAAAAACTTATGGGTTATAGAAGGCTATTTTAAGCTGACAACTTAACTTTGGTTGCATACAAATATTCTAGACTTTTACCCTCCCACCATTTATAATTTTAAAATTTTTTTGCCTAAATGTATGTATTTTATATCATCTAGTCCTTAACAACTTATTGTAGCTAAGGTTTTTGTTGACCATTTTGACTTTTAATCTTCATACTAGAGATTTTAAAGATTATATACCACCATTGTGGTAATGGAGTATTCTGAATTTGGTTATAAGTTTACCTCACCAGTGAATTTTATACTTTCATGTGATTTCACGGTAGTAATTAATGTCCTTTCACTTCCAGTTGAAGCACTCTCTTAAGCATTTCTTGTAAGGCTAGTCTAGTGATTATGAATTCCCTCAAATTTTGTTAGGCTGGAAAAGCCTTTATTTCTCCTTCATTTCTAAAGAATAGCTTTGCTTGGTATAGTATTCTTGGTTGAGAGGTTTTTGTTTTGTTTTGTTTTTGTTTGTTTTTTTTCTTTTGTTACTTTGAATATATCATCTCTTTGTCTCCTGGCCTGCAAAGCGTCTTCTGAGAAATCTGCTGATAGTCTAATGGGGAATTTCTTGTGTGTAACTTGATGTTTTTCTCCTGCTGCTTTTAGATTTCTCTCTTTGTCTTTGAATTTTGACAGTTTGATTTTAGTGTGCCTTAGAGAAGACTTCTTTGGGTTATGTGTAAATGAAATCCTTTGAGCTTTATGGACCTGGATGTCCATATCTCTCCTAAGATTTGGGAAACTTTTAGCTATTATTTTCTTAAGTAGGCTTTCTTAGCCTTTCTCCATCTCTTCTACCTCTGAAACTTATAATGTGAACATGTGTTTGCTTAATGGTGTTCCATAGATTTTGTAAACTTTCTTTGCTTTTTTTCATTTTCTTCCCTCTGACTGAGTTATTTTAAGAGACTTGCCTCAAGGTCAGAAATTCTTCTGCTTGATCTAGTGTGCTGTTGAAGTTCTCAATTATATTTTTAATTTTATTCAATGAGGTCTTCAGCTCCAAGATTTCTGTTTGTTTTTGTTATATGTAGCTCTTTGTTAAACTTCTCAGATTATAAATTATTTTTCTGATTTCGATGAATTGTCTATATAATCTTACATCTCACTGAGTTTTATTAAGATCATTATTATAAATTTTTTAAGGCGATTTGTAAATTTGCTTTTTCAGGTTCAGTTACTGGAAGTTCATTGTGGGGTTTTTTTTTTGGCAATTTCATATTTTCCTGCTTTTCAAATGTTTCTTGTTTTCCTATGTTGAAATTTGTGCATCTGCTGGAATGGTTACCTCTTCCAATTTTGTAGAGTAGCTTTAATAGAAAAAAGTTTTCATCTGTAGATATGTTCTAGGGTGTTGGTTAGGTATGGAGCCTTCGTTTTGGTTCTGGGTGGTCATAGTCTCCCCACTGAGTGTCAGGTCACTGGGCTGTTCTATGCACTAAGAATGAACCAGTGCTGCTTAACCACCAGATTGGGTATGGCCTCATTACTGGGAGCTTGTTCCCAGAGGGCAGGGTGCCTCATGGGCTTAGACAGTGGGATTATGGTCATTCTGCTGGGTTTAGGCTTTTGTATAGCCAGGACTAGGGCACTATAGCCACTGGGATGGCGAAACAGATTATTTTGAGTTGTTTATTCCCAGGGGGTAGAGAACTACAGCTGTTCAACTAGGAAATAATGTTCTATCATGTGTGAGCACAGTAAGTGGTGGTGAAACGTCAAGGATGGGGAAATGCCGTGGGGCATTTTGCTTTTTTTTCTATGTGTCCTGCCTGAGTCTCCATGCCCTACAAGGTCTTTACCGTGAATCTACTGTACTCCAGTGCTCTCCTTCCAATACTCTTGTTGAAATGTGGTAGCCTACTGATTGTTTTGGTCCTTTTATGTGAGGGTGATGAGTATTAGGTACTTCTAGTCTGTCATCTTGCTCACTGTTTTTTTTTTCTTTCTCTTCTTTTTATTTTTTTGGACACAGAGTCTCACTTTTTCACCCTGGCTGGAGTGCTCACTGCAAGCTCCAGCTTCTGGATTTAAGCAATTTTTGTGCCTCAGCCTCCATAAATAGCTGGAACTACAGGCATTCACCACCATGTCTGGCTAATTTTTTGTATTTTAATGAAGACGGAGTTTCATTGTGTTGCCCATGGTGGTCTTGAACTCCTGAGCTCAGGCAATCCACCTACCTCGGCCTCCCAAAGTGCTAGGATTACAGGCATGAGCCACCAAGCCCGGCCTGTTTCTTTAAATTTGTTCTTGAGGCTGGACACAGTGGCTCACGCCTGTAATCCCAGCACTTTGGGAGGCCAAGGTTGGCTGATCACGAGGTCAGGAGTTCGAGACCAACCTGACAAATATGGTGAAACACCATCTCTACTAAAAATACAAAAATTAGCTGGGCATGGTGCCATGCACTTGTAATCCCAGCTACTCAGAAGGCTGAAGCAGGAGAATCGCTTCAACCCGGGGCTGAGGTTGCAGTGAGCCGAGATCATGCCACTGCACTGTAGCCTGAGTGACACAGCGAGACTGAATCTCAAAAAAAAAAAATGTTCTCGATTTTATTTCTCACATTTCTTACTCCATGTATTTATTGAGGATGTATTGGTCTGTGGATAAACTTCATAATTCCTCCATATTATTTCATCATTGTCTGCTTTACTAATTTAAAAATTACCGTATTCCTTTTAGTTATGTTTTGGAATGTAATTTGGTATAAAATGGGTATAACCACATCAACTTTGTTTTTATTTTTCTAGGTTACAGATCTTTGACCTTTACTGTTTTATGTTGCGCTGTTTTATGTAACTCTTTTTGTCAGAAGACAATTAAATTAGATAGTTTTATTTTCAATGTTATATGGATATCTTTACAGTTGCATAGGGTGTCTACCCTTATGCACATAAGTCACTCCCTTTGCAGATGCATTTGCTATAGTCTGTCTTTTATTCATTTATACTTTGCTTTAGGTTACTTTTTATTATTGGTAATAGTGATTTTAAAAAATGTCTGTCTATCTTACCCTTCATCCTTTTTTTTTCTCTTAGGAACTTTTTACCCCCAGTTTCTGCCTATTTAAATATAAATAATATTTTTTGCTGTGGTGGTATTTTTTTAATCTTCCCTAACAATTAATTATGAATAAGTATGTTTGATAACTCTGCTACAATACTCTACATGTTTCTGGAAGGATCCTCTAGGATACAATAACCAGTTAAACAATTGAGTTGCCTTTGTGACCTAACTTCACCCAGATACTCATATGACATGTAGGATGAGAAACGTTGCATGTAGAATATTTTACAACTTTCCCTCATGATTAACTAACTTCCAACTCTTTGTTAGTACAGTTTGGTTTATAAGTTCCAGATTACACTTAAATTATTATATTCTTGACCTCAAAGTATTCTGTTTTAGTAGTACTATCAGTATTTCTCAAAATTATTCAGTTTGCTTCGTTCTTTACTCAGCTCAATAGAATTCCTTTTGTATCATATTATACCATTCTAGAGCTGTAAATTTAATCAGCTAGATGTTATTTTTATATTAGTTTTGAGTTATTTTAAGTAATATATAAGTATATATATATAAAACAGCTCATGAAGCATAAATGCACAGCTCACAGGGCAAAAACCCAAATAAACACAAGGTAAGAAGGAAAAGATTGCCACTCCCCAGGAAACCCCCATTATGTCTCATCCCCAAAATATTCACTCTATTCCTCATAACACACACTATCGCCCCAACACTCCCTCTCAACACAATATATTGATTAAATTTGTTTTAAAATTTAGTTTCTATAAGTGGAATCAAACAGCATATATTATTTTGAACCTGGCTTCTTTTACTGCACATTGTATTTGTAAAATTTATTATGATTATTGTATGCACTTGTAGCTTATATGTTTTCATTCCTGTTTTCATTCTTGTATGCGATTTAAACATACCACAAATTATTTATTCATTTTACTATTAACAGACATTTAGGTTCATTTTAATTTGGAGCTATCAAGAATAATACTGCTAGGAATATCTTTGTATATGTCTTTTTGTGCTTTATTTGCATGCATTATTTTGGCTGGATGGTGCTATTCATATATACGTAAATTATATACACAGCTAAAAGATTACCAACAGAGATTGATATTTCTATTTGCCTCACTGCCTCAGCAATATTGTTTAAATCAGCTTTTTAAATTTTGACCAATCCAAAGGTATATAATGCTATTTCATTGCAGCGTATTTGACATTTCATAATGACTAATGAAGTTAATCAGCCTTTTGTATATTATTGGCCAATATAATAGATATCCTCTTTTTTGAATTATCTATTTTAAGTCTTTAATCCAATTTTCTATTAAGTTTCTGTCTTTTTCCCAGTGGTTTGTATAGTTCTCATATATTCCAGACACAGTCTTTTGTCAGCTATATGTTTTGAAAGTATTTTATCCCACACTGTGGCTTCCTTTATATACTTTGATAAACAGAAATTCCCTTGATAAACAGAAATTTTTTATTTTAATATATTCCAATTGAATTTGTTATGGTTGAGGCTTTCAGGAACTTTATAAACATAAAGAGGCTTACATTTAATCTGTGAAAGCATTAATGACATACTTGTAAGAATATCATATATAAATAAATTGTGCATGGCATTAAAGTTCAGTCATTACATAAAGCCAATGAGAAAACAAGAAAACCCAGTGTGTTGACATATGGTGCAAGAGATGAGTTTTTACTTCCCTTTGAAGAAAATGTAAAATTTGGTTTTATAAAAAGAGAGGGCAGAATATTCAAGAATATTACATAAAAATGTGACGAGATGCATAAAGTAAGTAGACATAGAAGAAGGGAGTATGTAGACACCAGAACCACACTACTTGGACTAAAATTCTTGCTGTGCTATTCCCTGTGACCTTGGGCAAATTACATAACTTTTGTTAGCTCAGTTTCCCAGTGTATAAAGTAGGAAGGGAAGATTATCTATTACCTACTTTTTGACAGGATCAAAATCGCAAGTAAATTTGAGTACCTATTAAATTGTCAAGAAATATTTGTCATTATCATTAGGAAAAATAATATATGTGCAGTGGTCAGTATGAAAAATTAGAATCAACTATTAACTGAATACTTACATCTCAAATATCCTAATGACTTTCTATAATAATACTCATCCCATTTGATGCTCACAGCAACATTATAAGGATAAATAATTATTTTAAAGATGAGGCCATCAACTTTATTGAAGAACTGTGTAGAGAAAAATATCATAAATAATCCTAGCTATTTTTGGAATGCCATGTAAGGGCAGACCTTGAGTACCAGAATGAAGAATTTGGCTATGATCTATGCTGTGCTTAAGGATTCACTAGAGGTAATGTAGTGATTAATGAAAATAATATTTTAGGAAAATTTAATCTAGCAATAGTTTACAGGATGGTCAGGAGTGTGGAGTTGCTAGAGGGAGATACAGAAGGTATGAAACCTTTTAAGTTGAATAAGCCTGACTTTACCTATGGTTTTTGGTTCAATGAAAAAACAATTTAATAAAAGATATCATATATGACCCAAATTTCCTATCTAGCCCATCATATATAGTAGTGCTCGTGTCACTTAAACCAAGCTAAATAAAAACGAATGTAAAGCCTATCCAGTGAGGCCTTTTTTCAGTGCCTTTGTCTGCTTCGGCTACTATGACAAAATATCATAGACTGGGTGGCTCAAACAACAGATATTTCTTTCTCATAGTTATGGAGATGGAAAAGTCCAGAATCAGTGTGCTGCCTGATTTGGTCCCTGGTGAGGGACCTCTTCCTGGCTAGTAGAGGAATGCTTTTTCTCTGTGTCCTTATGCAGCAGGGAAATAGGGCTCTGGTTTCTTTCCCTTCTTATAAGGGCACTAGCCCTATTGGATTAGGGCCTCACCCTCATTTAACCTTAGTTACCTCCTTATAGGCCTTATTTCTAAATACAGTCACATTGGAATTTAGGCTTTTGAATTTTGAATTTTGAAGGAACAAAATCGAGTCCATCAAAGTCAAGATAGCTTGGGATTGAACTCTTTACATGAAATCCTGAGGAAGCTCAAAAAACAAGAAATTAAAATCTTCTGAGGCTGATGTGCTGCCCATAAGTCACTATTTGTGCTTCCTAGGGAAGACATTAATATTTGTGAGTATAGAGGAAGAATCAAAGTTTTGAGACAATGGTCAAGGTTACAACAGAGGCACAACTGCCTCGCATTATTTTGTAGCTCAACCTTTCTAGGATTTATTTCCAAGGGGCCCAGAGAGAGGAGCTATAATGAAGAGCAACTTACGAACTCTGTTACTGGAAAAATAAAAGAAAATTAACATCTCAAGGTAATATATAATTTTGGCTTTAATGATAATAACCATAACCACCATTTATGTAGCACTTACTATTTGCAAGAATGGGTCATGATGTTATTATCTCACTTAATTTTTATCAATTTTATGGAGTTATGTTTACATCTCAACGTTTTAGACTTGGAGAAGTTATATAATTTGCCTGAGGTTTAATAGTAATGATGGAGTAAGTTTAATTCTAGGTATGTTTGATATTCTTGGTCTTAATTCCTGTTCTGTGTTGCCCCAACAAGTGGGTGAGCACAACAGGCAGGAAAGAACATTATACTCATGGAAGGGTGGTAATGATTAGAAGGGATGAAATAAAGGAGAATCTATAATGACACTAACATTGTCAATTGCCTGCCAGATCAGTAGCTAGCACTAGCATCCATGACAAATCCAAGAGTTACATCTTGTGGTCAATGGTTTAAATGGAAAAAGAAATGACAAAAATATATTTGGTATTCCAAGGGCACCAGTGAGACAGCTCAACAACTCACTTTGAACTAGAGGAAACCTCTTTGCTTTAAGATCCATGAATTATGCTAAGCATGAAAGTATTTTAGTGACCTTGTTATTTCTACCAGCTGGTTGTACCTAAGTCAAAAGTGGCCACATGTAATTGACCTGATGGTTCTCTCCATTATTATCTCATTTTACAAAAGGATATGAGTTGTTTATTTACCTATGTCAGATTTCAATAACATGAAAATAAAACAGTACTTTGTACTCAATAAATATTTTTGATATTTTAAATACAATTTATTTGATCTACAAATTCAGGTATTACTAAAAAACTGATTAAATAACTGATTTTATTGAAATTTAATTTTATTACTGATTTATATAGTAAATGCTATGGAGATATCCATCCAGCTGTATTTTTATATTCTAATTTAAGGGTAAGCAGTAGGTGTAGTTAGAATAAGAATGCAGTCTTCTCATACATGTGGTTAATAAAGTCAATATGAAAATTTAAAACATGTAGCAAATGACCTGGATGCTGATGAACTTTGAGTCATAATTATATTCCAATAAAAGTTTACTTCATGATAATAAATAGCACTGCCACCTGTAGTTCACCCAAATCTGAAGTTCCCATCAAATAATTTTGAATACCAACCAACTGCTGATTTATATTTGATTTCAGGAACTTCCTGTAGAAAAGTTTTAAAAATAACTGCCTAGATATAAATATTAAATGAACCAAATGATGTTGTATAATCCACTAATCTTTCTTTAGAAAAATTCTGTTTTTACTAATTTAGATTTGGTTTATTTCATTACTTTTTTAGACTAGTTGTATATATTGCTATTCAAAATACATAAAAATAAGTGAAAATAAGCTGGTCCTGGTAGCATGTGCCTGTAGTTCCAGCTACTTGTGAGGATGAGGTGAAAAAATTGCTTGAGCTTGACAGTTCAAGACCAGCATGGGGAACATAGTGAGACATCATCTGAAAACAAAAATTAGCAAAAATATTTTGTGGTTTAGGTATTTATATGTAATGGTAATGTATGCATTCTAAATATGCTCTGTTTTTTTCGTATTTTAATAAAGGATTCATGAAGTCAGTAGTTACTTCTCAGTTTTTCATAAGGTTATATGAAAGTATGTATAACAGAAATTTTTCATGTACGGCTTAGTAAACATTAAGCCATTCATATTATACTAAACAAAGCAAAGAATAAATGAAGCCTTTTATTAAATATAATGAGAAAATTTGAAAATCTATTCTTACATGACCACTTCCTTAACTACAGGATTGACATCCCTATAGTCAATAATAGTGGTGTTACAGGTAATTTTCACACGGTTGTCAATAAGACAATGGAATGTTTTCTATCTGAGCCTATCATGTTACTCTTCATTTTTAATTAAGCTGAATATTATTTAACTTCAGGAATTTCCAGTTTGATTCCCAGGAAAGTAAATCTAAATAAGGGTTATCTAAAAAACAAAAGAAGGCCACTTTGTTCTTTTTACCCCACAACTTAATGCATAGATGCAAACTGAATTGTTCTAAACTTTGTATCCATTAGCTCATTGTGGCTCATCACAAGATACAAGTTTACTGTCATTTAAATATATCAAATATGCAATAAAGATGTTAAGATAAAGAAGTCACCAGTAGGGAACCTAAGATTTTTTACCTCATACAAAGTATCTCCACAAATGTATTCCCCTAGGGAAGTAGTTTACAAAAGTTAATAAGCTTCCGAATATTTTTACCAAATGAGATCTCAAGTGTAAGTTCAATGTATAAAGCAAATATAGTAAAGTTGCTCTAACTGCTTATTGTTTGCCCTACTCCACTCTCCTCTGAGGAAGTCATCAAGGCTTAGAAGAGGCCTTTCTGTACAGCCTAAAGTGAAAACACCTCTGCTTTAACTTGAAACATTCAAATACCATAATACTACACTTCTAACTGGCAATGCTTCCACAGATATAAGTCCTTAGAGCATCAGTGGCTGTTGAGGAAGGAAAATAATAGTCCCTGAATTGATTATTAATTCAGAATCAGAGAATTAGGGCAAAAGTGCCATCCCTTCTCTGCCAAAACTTGTCCTAGGTGTTAACTTCTCTATTGCAATTTATATATGTCCCTTCATCTATAAATGAAGAAATTGGTATCAGAGCACTTGACTGTGAAATAGGAAACATCCCTGTATCATCTACACGTAAAATAAAAAGAAGTACTCTCTGAGATAGTGTATCATATTGAAACTGAAAGCAATAAATATTTTGTTCAAGGGAATTTGATAGAAATTAATTAATTTTATTAACTGAAAGTATTTTTCCTGCTCACAGTCCAGTGTTCCGTTATCAATTTCTTCATTAATTTGGTGTTATAACTAAATACTCACAAGCCTAAACAATTAACGGATTTATTCTCTTTCTTGATATATAAAGACAATAAATGTATATATTTGTTATATCTTTGTTGGATATATTATGTATTATATATAAAATGTAATATAATATTATATATAAATACAACAGTTGACTTTTGAACAACCTGAGAATTAGGGGTACAGATCCCCAACATGGAAAAAATCTACTTGTAACTTTTGGCTCCCCAAAAGTTAACTAGTAATAACCTACTCTTGACCGGAAGCCTTACCTATAACATACGCAGTAGATTAACACATATTTTATGCATTCATGACATAACTAACTTTTCAGTTTTTTCAATGTTTCTAGGCTACCCAGTTTGTGAGGTTTTCCAAATTGTCACTAATGTGCAAAAACTTTTCCAAAATATTTATTGAAAAAAATCCTTGTATGAGTAGACTTGCACCGTTCAACTGTGTTGTTCAAGGATGTACAGAGAGAAAGAGAAATAGAGAGAGAATAAATCTGTTAATTGTTTAAGCTTGTGAGTATCTAGTTGTAACACCAAAATAAATTTACAAATTAAAAACGGAATTTACAAACTAGCAAAAGTCAATGTACAATAATGATTTAATACAATTACTGTTGTTTTCATTATATTATATTTCTGTTCACAGTGCAAACATGGTATTTCCTGTACAATGCAAGTTCTACTGTGTTTTACCTGTGTACACGTTATGTGCTAGGGGACGCCTCAGTATTCCCTCTGTTACTCTCCCTTTGAGCTGTGATAAAAATATCCATTTGTACAACATACCTTAATGACACTTGGCCTTCATTTAGTGGTAATATATTATTTATTCTTCTTTATTCTGGGGGGCCATTGGAAACAAAGACTGATGACATAGCAGTTATAACTAGCAACAGAAACAATAGCAGTGATGTCACACAACAGTGCTTGTTCAAGGCTAATGTATAAATAATACAGAATATGTTCACTTGTTTTTTTACCAAAATTAAATTATCCTAGAAAACTCTTGGAGCTGTAAAATTTATTTCCACATCCAAGTTTGGGAAGAACTGAGGTAAGCTGCCTGGGTAGTGTAATGTCCTCATTAGATGTCAAACACTTGTACTACTTTAGGGCACTGTACTGAGCCAAAATATCAGGGTTCTAACCCCTAGCTCAGTGGGTCTCCTTGAGGGAGAAAATGAGTCATTGTTAGCCCCTATGAAAGATTAGGTTTTTTCCTCTGTTTCTTCATGGCATAAAATGAGAATAATACCTACTTCTAGGCTGTTTTAAAGATGAAAGGGGATAGTGCATGTAAAAGTATCTTATAAATGGTAAAGTGCAATAAAATACAAGATATCATTAGTGCCTAGTAGCTTACCACGTTCAAAAGAGAGAACTTAGAGAAAAGAAAATACTTTTTAAAAAGAGGTAAGTTTTAGTTTCAAAGACTGTGTATTGTAGAAACACTTTCAGATCATTTTTTCCCTATTTTTACCTAATTAAAACATGTTTACCTAAGTGTTGCATTAATGCTACGAAGAGCGTTAAAAAGTTTTTTTTAACAGAAATTGTGTTTTGAAGTAGCGTCAAAAATTCGTTTAAATAAATTTATGAAAAGGTATCTATGCCCATGCAAACACCTACTTGTATTCCTTTTCTCAGAAAGAAATTTAATTATATGCTTTTAAACTTAAAAAAGACTTGAAACATAATTTGCTAGGACTACTTCATAGAAAAAATTTTTAAGTTATCAAATAACTTTTAGGATACCAACAGATAAATTTGAGTCAGTATATATATTTTAAGAAATTTTCTGTAACTAACATGTTTCTTTTACTAAGATTGTGGCAAAAGTTTTATTCTCTGTCTCAAGACTAGTCATTCTTACTCACTTTCAAATTCTGCCTTAATTATTATAGGATTTCCTTTAATAATAAGTTTTTCTCTGAAAATTACATGCACAAAATTTTGCATTTAAAAGTAAATATTTAATTCTCCTACCTTGACTATATGCCACACCAGTTAATTAAAAATCGATTGACTATTATTTGCCCACATAATAAATTAGGTTCAAATTCCAATAAAACTTTACTCCCTACTTAGTGACTTTCAGGTCAAGTCACATCCTTTTAGACCTTTTGCCAGCATGGAGGGTCATCGTACTCCATTTAGAAAATGAATCATGATATAAAAAGTATTTCATTTATTATTCTGAGTTAATATACTTTTTCAGAACAACATATTGCAGATAATTTTCACGTGGTATTCTCAGGCCACATAGTTACAAATTATGTCAAATTTTATTTATAAAATAAATGTTATTAACTTACATATGTATTACATGGTACCTTAAAAAATTTTAATAGAAATGGAATTTAAATGCTTCCTTGTACTTTGGAATGATGTCACATCTATATGAATTCCGTTTACATTTTAACTATTTAAGGAAGTGGAAAAAGTACAGAAAACAAAAGCCAATGCAATAGGGGAGATATTGTTTATGAGGCAAACATTTGAAGAAGGAGAGTTGGACACATGTCAGTGATTTGATGGAACTACTAGGGAAATTGAAAGTGTCTCTGGTCCCTTCATTAGATACTTGGCTCTAATTGGGATAGGGCATATCTGGCTTACTGTGTTTAGCTCCAGGAATCATTTATTTTAATTATTTATTATTTTTATTTTTTAAGTTTTATTTTAAGTACATTCAGGGCTGCATGTGCAGGTTAGCTACATAGATAAACTTGTGTCATGGGGGTTTGCTATACAGAATACTTTGGCACCTAAATATTAAGCCTAGTCCCCATTAGTTATTTTTCCAGATCCTCTTACTCCTCCCACCCTCCACCCTCTGATAGGCTTCAGTGTCTGTTGTTCTTCTTGTGTCCATGTGTTCTCATTATTTAGCTCCCATTTACACGTGAGAACATATGATATTTAGTTTTCTGTTCCTGCATTAATTTGCTAAGGATAATGGCCTCCAGCTTCATCCATGTTCCTGCAAAAGACATGATCTCATTCTTTTTTTATGGCTGCATAGTATTCCATGGTGTATATATACCACATTTTCTTTATCCAGTCTAACACTGAGGGGCATTTAGGTTGATTCCCTGTCTTTGCTATTGTGAATAGCGCTGCAATGAACATATGCATGTATGTGACTTTATAATAGAATGATTTATCATTCTATCATTGGTGGGTCAAATGGTATTTCTGTTTTTGGGTCGTGCAGGAATCACCACACTGTTTTCCCCAATGGGTGAACTAATTTACACTTCCACCAACAGTGTATAAGCATTTCTTTTTCTCTGCAACCTTACCAGCAGTTGTTATTTTTTGACTTTTTAGTAATAGCCATTCTGACTGGTATGAGATGGTATCTCATTGTGGTTTTGATTGCATGTCTCTAATAATCAGTGCTATTAAGCTTTTTTCCATATACATATTGGCCATATGTCTATCTTCTGCTTATGATTCCTCAAGGCCCTGGGGCTCTACAACCAGCAAGTGGCAAAGCCAGCTAGGCCTGTCTGCTTCCCTTCAGGATAGTGAGTTTCCCGAGGCCAGGTGTGAGTCCAGAGTGCCTTCCAGGAGTCAGGGGCTAGAGTTAAATACCTTAGAAGTCTACCTGGTGTTCTATTATATTGCAGCAGATCTGGCACTCACACCACAAGACGTAATCCTTCCCACTCTTTCCTCTCCTTTCCAAAGGCAGAGGAGACTCACCCATAGCCATCACCACTCCAGGCCACAAGGAATACTTCCAGACTACCTTCAATGTTTCCTTAAGGCCCAAGGTCTCTTAAATCACCTTGTCATGAACGCTGCCTGGCCTGGGACTCACCCTTCAGGGCAGTGGACTCCCTTCTGGCCCAGCATAGGTCCAGGAGTGCCATCCATGAGTCAAATCCTGGAATTGGGGACCCAAGAGACTGCTTGGTGCTTTACCCCATGGTGGCTGCTCTGGTACAAGACAGAGTCCCCTTTACTTTTCTCTCTGCTTTTCTCAAGCAGAAGTTTTGCCCCATGGACACCATAGCTAGTAATGTGCTGAGTCTCACCTGAGGTCAGTATATCTCAGAGGCTCACCCAAGGCACTTGATGTACCTGAGTATTGCTGTCGTTTGTTCAGGACCCAAGGACTCTTCAGTTAGCACGTGATGAATCCTGCCAGGATTGGGTTGTTTCCTTCAAAGTAGCAGGTTCCCTTCTGTCCCAGGGTGTGTCTAGAAAAGTCATCTGGGAGCCTCTGGAATGAGGGACTGGATCTGGAATGGGGTCTTAACGGGGGCCTCACAACTCTGATGAGTGACCTAACCTGCTATGGCTGAGCTGGTGTCCTAGATGCAAATCCTCCTCACTCTTTCCTCTCCTCACCTCAAGTAGAAGGAAGAGGTCACTTTTGGAGCCCTGAGCTGTGCAGCCTGGGGTTAAGGGAGGGGTGATGCCAGCACTCCTTTGGGTGCTCCAGTTGGTGTTTCAGTATGTCATGTGCCAGCCCAGTCCACTGTCCCTGGGCCTAGTTTAGCACTAGGACTCACTTAAGAGATGCAGTCCTCATGGCCTTGACTGCCCTTGAAGTTTACTTGGAGACACAGAGTGCTGTAGCCCTCAGCGGTGAGGTTTGCAATCACTCAACTTTGGACTGCTGGATTGGTGATTCCCATCTAGCTAGGGCTGGTTGAAATACTCCTTCTATGGCTGGGCTTCAGCTAAGTTAGATCCAGTTTTCTTTTGTGCTCTAACAGGACAGCAGTGAGTTAAATGCCTCACAGTTGCTGTGTTCTCCCTCCTCCAGTGCCCAGAGACTCTGCACCAGCCTGTGCTTCAGGGGATGGGGGAGGGGTGATGTCAGTGATTCAGGACTGTTTTCTCTATCTCTTCAGTGCCTCTTTCAGCAATATGAAGTGCAAACCAGGCACTACGAGTACTCACCTGATTTTTGGTTCTTATGAAGGTGTTTTCTCTGTGTAGATAGTTGTTAACTTGGTGTCCTTGCAGGGGATGGGGTGGGGGACAATCAGTGAAGCTTTCTATTCCACCGTCTTGCTCCCATATGGTAAATTTTTTTAAAAGGAGGTCCCTTACATATTTTCTGAATTGTCTCAGGACCTAATTTTATTCATAATATCACTCAGTAGATGTTCTATGCAAGAAATAATAAATATTTGGGTTGTAATAAAATTGCTTTGGGTGAGTGTTGCTTGAGTAACTGACTGCAGGCTTTTGCCTGCCACAACGTGGAATTTCAAAGTGTTCAAAAAATAAACAAATCTCCCTTGATATGATCTCCCTTGGAGCTTCCTAGCAAGTAGAAGAGGCCACACAATTATGGTTGAACATTCGTGTTTCTACTTTGGAGTCAGAAGCCAAGAGAATAAATGAATGTTATGATGAAGTTAAGATTTTCTAGCCCTTTAGTAAGAACTGTTATTACTGATGTAAAGGTAGTGATAAAGCAATAAGCCAAACACAGAGACATATGAACCACAGTTATTAGAAAAGAAAGATTAAACAGAGAAATGTGTTCTGAGAATTAGTACTCTCTACAGGGATAAATCTGGCTTTTATTTGAAAGGTATTTTTTTTCTTTTCTGGTATTAAAGCTAGACCAGACTATAAAGTATCATGTAGAATAGCCACATTGAAAATGCTGATGAAATATGCAGGTGTGATATCAGTTAGCATTTTTTCTCTATCTCCTTTTTAGATTTTATTTTATTTTTTGGCTAACCAAACACAATTATTAGAACCAATATTGTTTAAAATAATGTATTACTACATACTCAAAACATTTCTTTAGAAAAAATAAAGTACATGCATATTATGGAATAGAATTTTTCTACAGCATTTTAATATAGAATCCTGGAGGAAATTGAATGAGGATTATTTAGATGATCTTGTGTTTCTTAAAATTCAGATACTTTAAAAATTTTTATTTCTGCTATTATTTAACTGTTGGTTTTTGTTAGAGAAAAATCATTGCAAGCTAAGAATAACAAAAAATGATAAAAATGCAAAACAAACTGAGTTAAGGTAAACATTTTAGAGTACCTGAAGAAGTCAAATCCAAGAAGTACTAACATTAAAAATCCACCAGGAGTTTTTAGGTAATGGCAATGCAATGATTACATCTCAATTGTTTGAAAAAACTGTCTGACTCCATGACTTTCAAATATAGATTTTTTGGAGTAAAATAATCAAGTAAGGCTTCTAGAGGAAAAAAAGAAAGGGTTTATTACTGATGGGACTATAAATCATATCTCTATAGAATTAAATCAAATTTTTCATTTTTTGATGAGGAATATTCTATTGCTTGATGAATAAAATGATCCTTTGAGTTGTATCATTTTTCCTTCAACAAACAATTTTGCATTATAACTTATTACTTTAACTGGATATATTAGTCATTAGTGCTTTCCTCATTTTTCTTTCTCTAGTCTAGTAAGCACAATAATGCTTCCCCACACTCTGGAAGTTAGGCATGGCTATAAGGCTGGGACTAGAGTGGAGGGAAAGAGATCTTCATTTCTGATGCAAAATTTAAGGAGGTGCCAAAACACAGTAATCAAAAAAAATGTTCAATGCAATATTTTAAAGAATCAAAATGAATGCAAAAAATTCCAGTATGATCAAAATATCTAAATGTTAATAATGGTATGATGAATAATAATGATTTCTCTTTTTGTCTTTGGCTGCAACATGGCAGGGTTGGCTCTGTACTGATTCATGATTGAGTGGTATCTAAACATAATAAGATGAATTTAAAACCATGCTCCTGGGAGGATTCAATTATTGGACATACATATGTAACAAAAATTATTAAAATAATAGAATCACACTATCAATCAAATGTATTCAAACAACTTCTTCTTTTTTTTTTTTTTTTTGAGATGGGGTCTTTTTCTGTCACCCAGGCTAGAGTGCAGTAGCCTGATCTCGGCTCACTGCAGCCTCCACCTCTTGCATTCATGTTCATCAATTCTCTTGCCTCAGCCTCCCAAGTATCTGAGACTGCAGGCACCCACCACCACTCCTGGCTAATTTTTGTATTTTTGGTAGAGACAGGGTTTCGCCATGTTGGCCAGGCTGGTCTCAAACTCCTGACGTCAAGTGATCCACTTGTCTTGGCCTCCCAAAGTGCTGGGATTACAGGCGTGAACCACCGTGTCTGGCCATCAAACATCTAATTCCATTGAATAGTCAACAATGGGTTGACAATTTAATGGATCACTACCTTACTGCTAAATCTTTATGTAATTATTTGCGAACAGAGAGTTTTATAAAGAAAATATGTTTAAAATGCAGGAAATTCTTCTCACATACCGATCTGATCAGAAAGTTATTTAATCAGACTTTGTTGATTTATTTAATGAATTAGTAATTAAGCATCTCATGTTTAATTGAAAGTTTTCTAAATATATAATGGGAGTGCAAGAAAAGTCCTTGTCTTTAAAAGACTTACAATCTTACTGAACAAACCAATACCCTCAACATCTTATCCCCAGAAGACTGAGTTATAAGAATTTAAGTCAATTGTTTGGGACTTAAAAGTGCATTTTCCTCAAGAAACACAATTAGAAAAATAGTTGGTTTCTGAAGCTCTATTTTAAATCCTACTAAACCAAAGCAGTCTACTGGGGAAATTATTAGTGCACACTCACATTTAATTCTTCTCTCTCTCTCTCCTGAGCACATAGGAAGACTAGATACCTTATATCTCTTGTAACAGTGTGAGACCATGTGACAAGTTTAGATCAATGGAATGTGAGAGAAGTGATGTATGAAGAGTAGTGGGACCTCATGTATGGTACACTTACCATTTGTATTACCTGGAAGAAAGGGATCTCTCTGATAAGAAATGGAGTGGGCACAATAAGACCTGAAAGCCCTGTAGAAAAAGTCTTCTTGGTCAAAATTACCAATAACAGCTCTTAGAGCTTGGATGATAAGATGGTGCCCACATAGAGGCAGACTGGAACTCAGGAAGCAAGTAACTCAGACAGGTTGCCTACCAAGTTATCTGTACTTTGAATACTGATATGGCTGTTTCAAGACTGAATTTAAAAATATGGCAAAACCAACAACTCTAAGGAGCAAATTTGTTGAGAAGTATCAGAAATATGTGCTGTGAAAGTCTTCCTATGTTTATATGTTTTCTAATTACCAAGTTTATCTTTTTAAAAAAGTTAGCAGCTAGTTAAAGCTTTTAAAGTTTCTAATCTATTTTACCTGTCCTACAAGAAATCAGAGGGAGAACATATGCTAATGATTAGGCCACAGTGTTAAAAGGAAAATAGTATGTGCCTGTCTGTAGTAAGAATTTTGTTGCCTCTGGTAACTGAAGCAAGGGAACGTACAACTCAGAGATCCTTGGGGATACCATGAGAAGACTCTCCTTGGAGAGAAAAACCTTGAAGTCTCTGCGTTCTTTTACTAGAGTGAGCATATTTCCTGGTTGGACAATGCTGAATTAAGGAGAAGGCTGAGTCAGAACAGATTATAATATTTTAACCCTAAATGGCAAGAAAAATAACACCTTTGACAGGAACAGAAGATTGGAGAACATTAGGTGGAAGCTGAAGAATTCTGGTTTGGATTTATTGAGTCGGAAATGATGGCAGAATAGCTTATTAAGTGCCGATTATGTGCCAGATTTGCTTGTGCTCTGTATCCAGATTTCCTAAGCAAATTCTGGGTTAAAAGATAGAAATCATTTTTAAATAATTATCGTATTTAATAACATGGGCAATTTTCCATGGTGGCAGAGAGGAGAAAATGGATAATTTTGAGGGTCTCACATGCTTCACTGATAATAGAATATTCTGAGTTTTATCTAAAATGATGAGCATAAACTTGCCAGATAAACTAGCAAAGAAGAGGTAAAGGCAAAGATAATCACAGAGAGGAAACAGGTAGGCTCTAACTGTATAAAATCACGTAATATATTTGGCTCACTAAAAATAATTTTTATGGGGTGAGAAGAAGAAAGAGCATAATAAAAGGTGACTCGGAGAACATGGCTTGCAACATCATAAAGAATAGGCCATGAAATGAAGTTTAGATTTTATTTTGTAAGCATTGTGAAGCCATTACAAGTTTGTTTATTTGTTTTTGTTTTAGACATGGTTTTGCTCTGTTGCCCAGGCTGGAGTGCTGTGTCTTGACCACAGCTCACTGCAGCCTTGACTTCCCAGGATCAAGCAATCCTCCTACCTCAGCCTCCCAAGTAGCTGGGACTATACCAAGCCTGGCTTTTTTTTTTTTTTTTGGTAGAAACGGGGTTTCCTCATGTTGCTCAGGCTAGTCTTGAACTCCTGGGCTCAAGTGATCCTCTAGCCTCAGCCTCCCAAAATGCTGGAATTATGTAATTATTTATGTAAGCATCAGCCCCTGTGCTCTGCCCCAGTATTGCAAGTTTTTAAGAAGAGGAGTGACTGATCAAATTCATAGTTTAGAAAGATCAATCTGACAAAGCAGTATGACAAATGAATTATATAAGGACAATATAAGGTGTATAGAGAAGATTTATGAGGCCTTTAAGATATTTCAGGTGAAAAATGATGAGAACCTAAAAAGTATCAGTGTGTGTAAAAAGGAGAGAATGAACACCAAACTTACACTTGCAATATAAAGCCAATCTATTTTGACGACATCATAGATGTAGTGTTCACTAATTGGGGATGGTTTAGGTTGGATTGGGATGAGAATGGAATGATGCAGTTATTGAGGCAAAGGAAAATATGTAAGATGACAGTCAGTTTTCTAACTTGGTAGTCATTCTTTTTCACTAGTCATTATGGGGTCAAATGGAGTGCCTACTGATTCATAAGACGTGCTAATTGTTACCATCGACTACAGTTAACTTGAATTCCATGTGTCTAGTCTGCCCCTACTTAACAATTACAAGAGTTTCTTGGAGCTTCAGAATTGGTAGGGAACATGTTAGTTTTGTTGTAATTAATAAAAGTACCAAAAAGCCCAAGAGATCTGAACAAGAAGGTCTTTGTCTGAAAGAACACAGGGGTTTCCCTTTAGTCCACGCTTCTAAAAACAAGTACATTGGTACCAACCTAGTGTTGCTGTGGAGAAATTAGGGTCTATCTTTGTTGTTCCACTTTGCTTCAAAACATGCACCTGAGAGGGACACAGCTCTTCCTCCAGTGTGTGGTTGCCCAGGATCTAAGGTCTGTCTAGTTTATCCTAGTTATTTCCCTTTCTCTTGTATTTTCTTTTCATTATTCAGAATTAAAGCAATGATCTCATCTTAGTTTTCCAAAAACAAAAAGAGAATTTATTAGATCAACAAAAATTCAGTAAAATAGTAAGAAAATACCCATGCATTATAAGACAATAAAACCTCTATTGCTTTTCTTATTTAATAGGCTACTGGGCTTGTTCTTCTTAGACACTTCTTTGAGAAAATAAAGAATATGAAATATTTTGTTCATGTGAAATCCTAGTTCTGTTTTTAGTAACATGGCTTTAAACAGGGTATCTACAGATTTGTTAATGCCAATGGAATAATACTTTATATCTGGTGACCCAGAATAAAATTTCTGCAAAATTTCATTTATATGTCCAATAATAAGAGATCAAAAGCCCTGATACTCTTGAACATTTTGACCTGTGAAAACCTACAGGCTACTTTCCCACAGGTACAGAGGCTTCTTATCAATCTCCACAGATACTATAGGCTGGGTCTGCAACCAAAAAGAGCATTCAAAGTTTTGGAAAAGAATAGAGAATAGTAGCTGGTAAGAAATCATGGAAGTAATACAAGGAGGTGTAAAGTAAAAAGGATCACAGTAATACAAGGAAGTAAAAAGTAAAAAATGATATCACAAATGAGGAAGAGAGATACCAAGAAGTTAGGGAAGTTGATTATAGTTTCAGGCTGAAAAAAATGAAGAGGGTCAGAATTCACATACTCTCTTAATAAATTTCAAACAGCCATTCTCCAATTACATTCATGCTAGTTTTTGTACAAAACCCGTTTTCATAATTATGACTGGTTTTTTTGTTTAGTGGAGCCAAACTGTAATGTGTGCCAGTTAAGAATGCTGGGGCAGACATTCATGGAAAGGATAGTGTTCCCTTATAAATTCAATAAATTGTGTGTGCCACTTAGAGTAAAACAGTATGTTTAGTTTAAGTTTGACATATTGAAGGCCTTTTTGGCTTTAATAGCAATATTATTACATTATTTATTAGGCATTTAATGGTGCCGTTTCATATAATTCTCATTCTGCTCTCCTCTGTCCTTCTGCTTTTTCTCCTCCTTCTCCCTCACCTTCTTCTGTTACTCTTATCTCCTAAAAGTCATCTGAAGACAAATTAGACTTAGAATATTCACCATAATGCTTTGGGAAGGTTGCCACAGATATCCCCTCACCAGACATTTCAACAAGTTGATTGTATCACATACCATTTAGCCCCAGTTTTTAAAATTTATTCATTTATTTTTGGATGCATAATAAATGTACATAGTTTTGGGGTAGACATATTGAGTTTTAAGTGTCTGTAAAATATTGATGGGACTATCTGACAGAGAGTGGTAGAAATTTCTGAGGCTTAAGAGAAACAAATACTAAGAAGAACATAGGGTAAGAATGTTGCTGTTCAAATCAAGGAAGAAATGCATTTTAAGGATAATTGAGTACTCAACAGCTTGAACACCAAAATGAGGTCCTTATCTCAACACCAGCCCATTGGCTGGTGGGCTTTTCCACCACTACCCAACTCAGGTCTTCTCTGCTCATTTTATTTTTAAGAGCTGACTGTTCTATCTGTATTTTCAGACACTTATTAATGCATGGCACTATAAGTATATATCCAAAGATAACAACTATTTACATCATTCCCAAATATTGCCTGTTACTTGAATTCACTAATCGTATGCCCTTCTAACAACAGTCAGTACCTTCTTTTAACGATGGTTGTAGGCATGAAGAGTTTAACATTCCATTAGGTCTCTATGACCCATTTAATTTCTTTGCAGAGCCAGTATTTATATTCTGATTATAATTCCAAGAATCGGGCTTTTCTTGATGGGGGGTAGAGATTATACCCATTATCCAAAAATTTGTCCTCTTTTAATAGATAGTTGAGCTCTATCTGTGATGTATTATATATTTTTGATAGCAGTTACCTTTATCTTAATCTTATCTGACCAATCTACTGCATTTGGCACAGTGAAAATTGTCTACTTCTTGAATCTCCTGTGCAAATTTATTCTCTATTTCAGCCATAAAATATCTTAGTCCTTCAACCTTTAATCATACTCCTTTCTTTATTACTATTTCCCTATACTCTTTCTCCCAGGCAATATGAAACAAGCATAAGGCATAGTAGCACTATTGACTACCACCATAATCTAGAAAAATCACCTAGTCTATATTTTCACTATCAAAATCACATCAAATTCAGTGTGCCCAAAGGTAAATGCATGGTATGCACTTTTCCAGCCAGGTCTGACCTGGTCTTGGTCATGAAACTGAAGTCTGAAAGAGTTACGACATAAGGTTGTGTGTGTATCAGATAAAGCTTACATGTTTATATACCTATTATTCATTAATTGATGAAAATTATTTATTAATTTCCAGCATTTATCATCTCATTAAGTGGCACCAGGATCCACGGAGTTACATCCACGATAACTAAGCATCTTCAAAGTATCTCTTTTTCACAAAACTCATAACCATCCCATAACCAAGACCTATTATTTTTCTCCTTAAGCATCTCTTTAAGCCACCCATTACTATTTTTAAAATTTTCACTGCCATCAAAGTCCAAAACACAGCCAAGTCTTACCTGGACCATTGTAGTAGCCATTGAACTATTTTTTTCTCATTCATTCTGCCTTCCCCCAACCCACTGTACATACTACAATCAGAGTGATCTTTAAAAAGACAAATATGATGTCATCTTCACTGAAACTCTTCAGAAATCTCTCATTGCTTCTAGGATTAAAAAAAAAATTGACTTGGCATACAAGGTCCTAATTCTCCAACCACATCTTGCAATTTTTTTTGTTTTTGTTTTTGTTTTTTTTAGACGGAGTCTCAGTCTGTCACCCAGGCTGGAGTGCAGTGGCACGATCTCGGATCACTGGAACCTCCACCTCCCAGGTTTAAGCAATTCTCCTGCCTCAGCCTCCTGAGGAGCTGGGATTACAGACGCAATCCACCATGCCCAGTTAATTTTTGTATTTTTAGTAGAGACGGGGTTTCACCATGTTTATCAGGCTGATTTCAAACTCCTGACCTTATGATCTGCCCGCCTTGGCTTCCCAAAGCGCTGCGATTACAGGCCTGAGCCACCATGTCCGACCTCATTTTGCAATATTCTATCCCTTCTCTCTGCACTCTAGCCATACTAGCTCTCTTTAAGTTTCCTGAACTTGTCACATGGCTTTTGTACATATTGTCTACAAATGTATATTTGTACATATGCACACATATATTGTCCATATGTATAAAATGTTAAATACATAGTTCCACCTCCTCTCATTCCTCTCTGTGAGGGTCGTGGACTGCAGTTGCTTCTAATTCGCTATCTTGGCCTCTCCTCAACTAAGATATTTTTTAACTTCCAATGGGTTTATCAAGACATAACCCCATTGTAAGACAAGAATATCTGTACTGAACTCAAGAATTTACTGTTTATATCTTCCTTATGTTCATACAAAAAGATACAAAACCCAAAACTGATTACTGATTTTTAGCACATGATCCAGAATGCTATCTTATAAAAAGGAGTAAAAATGTAACTAATTCGAACTAAATTTGTTCAATAATAGCCCAATCACAATACATGTTAATTTATTATAATCTAGGAACCCATATTTATATACACTGAGGTAATTGCTACTGTTTCTCTATCCAAATCAATAAACCGTCCTCAACTGTTAGGCCTATGTCCTGGAAACTAATCAACTGGAGTTACATGTTAGTCTGTTTCTTTCTATGTTTATTTGAATATCTGGTGCATATAAAGATGACATGGTTACAAATTTTCCCATTTGAGATATCAATAACTAGAACTGTTTTTTTCTTTTATCTTACAGTCAAGCTTTGAGCATTATTTTCTAAGTTCTTTACAACTCTTGTATTAGTTAACAAATAAAAAGAATCCAGTAAAATGCCTGAGACATTGAAGGTGCTCAATAAATGTTATTTACCCAACTAACCTTACAAGCAATTTTAATTTACCTTAATGTTTTCTCAAATTTTCCCATTATGATCCTTGTCTCATTAAAAATATAAAAAATCATAAGTGCCTTTATTTTCTTTTAAAATTTTTTAAATGCTTATTTTTCTTTGAAGCAATCTACAGAGAAAAATAACTTGCCAATTTGAATAACTCTGACAAAGATCTTAAGCCCCATCTTTAGGAGCCAAACAACAGTGGCAGAAAGAGACATGAAGTAAACAATGACAAAAATACTACAATAAAATTATGCTCTGTGACCAGAAAGTTCAATAAAGTTTTCTTATTTAGGAGGGTTAGCAGAGTGGTATTTATGTTATTTACAGGAAGACAAGGGGGGTAAAAAGAGATACCAGGAATATGCAGAAAGAATGTGACATATTCCAGAATATTTAAGCACCCGACCCAGATGGAGTTTAGAATGAATGGCAGGGGTAGATGGGATGAGGCTGGGTAGGCAGGCACATGCTAGATCAGGGAAGTCAGTGTATTTGCCTTAAAGGAGCAGAAAAACATTGAAGGATTTAAAGGATACAAGCAATGTGATGAGATTTGGCTTTTTGAAACCTCACTGTAGTTGCGGCAGCATGGTGCTTTCATTTAATAAGGCCTCTCCAAAGAGAAAATGACGGCAGTTTAAGAGCTATATAATTTACAGTAAGTCATATGACAGCTATCACTAACAGTGTATCAATTTACTGCTTTTTACAATAGAGGAAGAGAGCAAGCCTTGGATTAGTACACTAATGAAAACTAACCTTTTCCCCCATAAATGTGAAGATTGCATAGAGAACAATTATGTCAGACTAATACAATTTATTTCTATGATGTCATCTATCTGGGCTTGAGTAAGGACTGATCCAGTTCCAGATGGAAATCAAAATAACAAGCTAGACTGATATAATCTAGAACACTCCACCACTGAGAGAAAGAACATGAAATTAGAGGAAGGGTTGATTATTTCTGTTTGGAAAGAGAGGGTAGCGGGTGGGTGATCTGCCTATAGCTACTGTTGTTTAGTATCTTTATTCATCAATGTTTGAGTGCTTACCTATTAATTTTTCATATGATAAAAACTTTGTTGAACTTGACTACTTGAAAAAGCAAACATCTTTACATTTTTAATGCATATTATATAGATGAAAGTACAGTGTAAACAAATGAAAAGCAATATATGAAGAAGAAAACAAACTCTAAGTAAAGAAAAATTGTATCAGAAAAGTTTAATGTGTTCCTGGGGCCATGAAGATCCTCAGGTATATACATGCGTTCATGAATTAAGTTATGCTGGTAGTTTAACATGCACGTATTTTGCTGCAATGTGCAAATAAAAGTATGTAAGAAATTTAAATGATTCCCCTTAAAGGAGCATTTCATCCTACTCAGGGAAACAAATTTATTTTGACCTCATATTTCAATAATAATACTGTCATAAACCCTTACACTTACTAAATTAATCCTCATAATAACCCTATAATACAGGTACTACTGTATCTCATTTTAAAGATGAGGAAGCTGTTGGCGGGGCATGGTGGCTCATGCCTGTAATCCCAGCACTTTGGGAGGCCACGGTGGGTGGAACATTTGAGATCAGGAGTTTGAGACCAGCCTGGTCAACATGGTGAAACCCTGCCTCTACTAAAAATACAAAAATTAGCCGACGTAATCCCAGCTACTTGGAAGGCTGAGGCAGGAGAACTGCTTGAACCTGGGAGGCGAATGTTGCCATGAGCCGAGATCGCGCCACTGCACTCCAGCCTGGGCGACAGAGTGAGACTCCATCTCAAAAAAAATAATAAATAAATAAATAAAAAAGATGAGGTATTTAAGTGACTTATCATAGTCACTAGTAAATTGTGGAGTAATTTCAAGATCTAGAGAAAAATTTTTAGCAGATAAAGATTCAAAGCAAACTAAAATTATTAGAAATAGGTCCGGGACATTATTTATTGCCACATTTGAATACTCACTACGAGAATACAATAGCATTAGACATGTCAGGAATTTTATAAAGCATGATCAAAATTTGATTTGATGTAATGCACAGTAACATGTCAAACATATCAGAAATATTGTTTAACAGTGACCTAGTAAGGATGATTTTGACCCAAGTTGTTATTTGAAGAGAAAACTGGAGGAGACTATTTCTGGCAGAATATTCTTTATCCTCTGGAGACCTTTCACATGCCAACAACCTGACAGATGATGAAGAATGCATTATGACAAAACTGACCTAAAACTTTCAATAAGATTCACAATGTCATTCTTATTTGCAATGCTTTTTAGGTACTACATTGCAATTTAGAAAACAATGACTCCAGGCAGAAGCATGGTCTACTATTTAGTGCATTGTGTAACATTAAGATCTACTGAAATTTGCTGGTTCTTTGAAATAAAATGAATCTTTAGTGCTTGACATTATCCTGCATCATAAATTCCTAAGGAATGGAATGAGCTTTGACTGCCTTACCTTGAGAATAAGCATATTCACGTGAAGTATATAAGACAAATACTGGTTTAGATGAAGCTCGGCCAGTACTCCCGTTCCCCGCCATTTCGGACTGGGAGCTCCGTGGCGCAGGCACTGAAGGCGGCGGCAGGGCCAGAGGCTCAGCGGCTCCCAGGCCTGCTGAAAATGACTGAATATAAACTTCCGGTAGTTGGAGCTGGTGGCGTAAGCAAAAGTGTCTTGACGATACAGCTAATTCAGAATCATTTTGTGGACCAATATGATCCAACAATAGAGAATTCCTACAGGAAGCAAGTAGTAATTGATGGAGAAACCTGTCTCTTGGATATTCTTGACACAGCAGGTCAAGAAGAGTACAATGCAATGAGGACCAGTACATGAGGACTGGGGGCAAGGGGGCTTTCTTTGTGTATTTGCCATAAATAATATTAAATCATTTGAAGATATGCACAATTATAGAGAACAAATTAAAAGATTTAAGGACTCTGAAGATGTGCCTATGGTCCTAGTAGGAAATAAATGTGATTTGCCTTCTAGAACAGTAGACACAAAAGGCTCAGGACTTAGCAAGGGGTTAGGGAATTCCCTTTATTGAAACCAGCAAAGATAGGGTGTTAATGATGCCTTCTATACATTAGTTTGAGAAATAAAAGATGAGCAAAGATGGTAAGAAGAAGAAAAAGAAGTCAAAGACAAAGTATGTAATTATGTAAATACAATTTGTACTTTTTTCTTAAGGCATACTTAAGTAAAACTGGTAATTTTTATACATTACACTAAATTATTAGCATTGTTTTTGCATTACCTAATTTTTTTCCTGCTCCATGCAAACTGGTAGCTTTTACCTTAAATGCTTATTTTAAAATGAAAGTGCAAACTTTTTTTTCCTCTGCCAGTATTACCAGAGTTTTGGTTTTCGAACTAGCAATGCCTGTGAAAAAGAAACTGAATACCTATGATTTCTGTCTTGGGGTTTTTGGTGCATGCAGTTGATTACTTCTTATTTTTCTTACCAGTTGTGAACATCGGTGAGAAACAAATTAATGAAGCTTGTGAATCATCCCTATTCTGTGTTTTATCTAGTCACATAAATGGATTCATTACTAATTATAATTTCAGTTGAGGCTTTATAATTGGTTTTACTGAAACATTGAGGGAACACAAATTTATGGGATTCCTGATGATTCTTCTTCTAGGCATCATGTCCTGTAGTTTGTCATCCCGGGTGAATGTAAAGTTACATTGTTCACAAAGGTTTTGCCCCCCTTTCCACTGCTACTAGTCATGGTCACTCTCTCAAAAATATTATATTTTTTCTATAAAAAAAAATGGAAAAAAATTACAAGGCAATGGAAACTATTATAAGGCCATTTCGTTTTCACATTAGATAAATTATTATAAGGACTCCTAATAGTTTTTTCAGTTAAGGCAGACCCAGTATGAAATGGGAATTATAGCAACCATTTTCGGGCTATATTTACATGGTACTACATTTTTATAATAATTGAAAGAATTTTAAGAGGTATAAAACATTCTCACAGGAATTAAATGTAGTCTCCCTGTGTCAGATTTCTCTTTCATAGTATAACTTTAAATCTTTTATTCAACTTCAGTCTTTGAAGATAGTTTTAATTCTGCTTGTGTTATTAAAGATTATCTGGACCAGTCATAGCTTAGTAAGTGTTGAAGAGACCAAGTTTGCAAGGCCAGGCCCTGTGTGAACCTTTGAGCTTTCATAGAGAGTTTCACAGCATGGACTGTGTCCCCATGGTCATCCAGTGTTGTCATGCATTGGTTGGTCAAAATGGGGAGGGATTAGGACAGTTTGGAAAGCTCAACAAATACATTCTCACTCTGTGGCGGTCCTGCTGACAAATCAAGAGCATCGCTTTTGTTTTTAAGAAAACAAAATCTTTTTTAAAAATTACTTTTAAATATTAACTCAAAAGTTGAGATTTTGGGATGGTGGTGTGCAAAGACATTAATTTTTTTAAACAATGAAGTGAAAAAGCTTTAAAATCTCTAGGTTTGGCTAGTTCTCTTAACACTGGTTAAATTAACATTTCATAAACACTTTTCAAGTCTGATGCATATTTAAGATTAATGTTTAAAAATAAATATTAAAATAATCCTATTAATACACTTAAAATGTTACTTATTTAAAAATATATGAAGTGAGATGGTGTGGTGAGGTGAAAATATCACTGGACTAGAAGGAAGGTGACTTAGGTTCTAGATATGTGTCTTTTAGGACTCTGATTTTGAGGAAATCACTTACTATCCGTTTCTTCATGTTAAAAGAAGTCATCTCAAACTCATTGCTTTTTTACAACTATATAATTTATATTCCGTTTACATAGGATACACTTATTTGTCAAGCTCAGCACAATCTGTAACTTTTTAACCTATGTTACCATCTTCAGTGACAGTGACAATCTTGGGCAAAATTGTGCAAGAGGTAAAGTTTATATTTGAATATCCATTCTCGTTTTAGGACTCTCCTTCCATATTAGTGTCATCTTGCCTGCCTGCCTTCCACATGCCCCATGATTTGATGTAATTTTAATACTTCTAATTCCCCTAACCATAAGATTTACTGCTGCTGTG
This sequence comes from Pan paniscus, assembly GCF_029289425.2. Classification (NCBI taxonomy): domain Eukaryota; kingdom Metazoa; phylum Chordata; class Mammalia; order Primates; family Hominidae; genus Pan; species Pan paniscus. The sequence goes on from NC_073254.2 coordinate 69,240,542, forward strand.
GATATCTCCATGAAGGTTTCCCATTAAGTCACATCAAAATCCCTTACATCTTATTTCCTCAGGTCTCAAAAGAATCTGACAGATATCATAATGGGATTTGACCTAATAGCTAATTTTCAGGTAGTGGCTGATTCTTTGAACACCTCTTTGCTGCCCAATTCATTAGTGACAGTAGGAATTTTCAAACCTGGTATGAACAGACAGAACCCTATCCAGTGGAAGGAGATTTTAATAACGATACTGCTGAAAGAATTTCTTAGGTAATCTACAATTAGGACTACCCCTGGTAACAGTAATACATTCCAATGTTTTAATAACCAGAAATCTTCTTACAATGAAAAATACTTTAATATTTAATTCATAAAGCTTACTGGTTTTGTTTGTTTGTTTGTTTTTAGGCGGGGTCAGAGTCTCACTCTGTCACCCAGGCTGGAATGCAGTGGCGCCATCTTGTCTTACTGTCTCACTGTAACCTCCATCTCCCAGGTTCAAGCGATTCTCATGCCTCAGCCTCCCGAGTAGCTGGGATTACAGGCGTGTGCCACCATGCTCAGCTAATTTTTGTATTTTTAGTAGAGACAGGGTTTCACCCTATTGGCCAGGCTGGTCTCAAATTCCTGACCTCAAGTGATTCGCCCGCCTCGGCCCCATAAATCTTACTGTTTTGCAGAACTCATTTACTCAGTAAATATATACGGAGTGCCTACCAGATGCCAGTCACTGCCTAAGGCACTGGGTGTATGGTATCCCCAAACAAGAGGCATAATCCCAGTCCTTAGGTAGTGCTAGCATGGTCTGTAATATCTTAGTAAGGCCTTCGGCATATGACCCAGAGATAACACAACGTGTATTTTAGTTTTGCAAAGAAGGGGTTTGGTCTCTAGGGTTTCTTCCAGTTCTATAATTGTTTTGCTGTGATTCCAGTGCAACTCTTTGATCTAGCTACTTTATGTAAATCACTTCATTATTTTAAAGGAATAAACTTGATTATATTGTGTTTTATTTGGCATAACTATGTGATTCTGTTGGGCCAATTACTGTACACATTAAGGTATATGTCAGATACTCACAAAATTCCCAAATGTGTAGTATTCCAGTTTTCTCTGCATAAGTAATTAAAATAGACTTAAAAATTAAATATTTACTTCTAAAATAGTTTTATCTGGATACAAATAAACAGGCGCCTGAACTAGTTCATAGACAATGAAACTTCTATGTAAAAATCAGTATGGTTTCTGAAATACTATGCTAAACTACAGATCTGTGGAACATTGTTTAGGTAGGGTGTTATACAATACCTCTTGTTTCTACACAGAGAAAGAAATGGTTATACTTCAGGAACTGCAGAGCTTATGAGGGGATATTTAGGCCTCTTGAATTTTTTATGTAGATGGACATTTTTTAAGGTAATGATAATTACCTTTTATTATGTGAACTTTGAATGGTTTAACAAAAGGTTTGTTATTGTAGCGATTTTTAAAGGGGGAGAATTCTAGAAAGAAATGTTATCTAATTATTACAGCCTTAAAGATAAAAATCCTTGTTGAAGTTTTTCCAAAAAGTGCTAAATTACATAGTCTTAGGCATTAACATGTTTGTGGAAGAATAGAGCAGACATATATTGTATGATTTGAGTGAATATTTCCACTTAGGCATTCTAGGCTCTATTTTAACTGAGTCACACTGCCTAGGAATTTAGAACCTAACTTTTATAGGTTATCAAAACTGTTGCCACCATTGCATAATTTTGTCCTAATATATATATGGAAACTTTGTGGGGCATGTTAAGTTACAGTTTGCACAAGTTCATCTCATTTGTATTCCAGTGATTTTTTTTTAATCCAACCATTATTTCTTCAGTGTATATACATTTAGGGGATATTTCTTTAGACACAAAAACTATCTGAAGATTTCCATTTGTTAAAAAGTCATGATTTCTTGATAATTATGTAGTAATTTTTTTTACAGCAAAGCAGTTACTTTAAGGCTGAATTTATATTTAATAACTTCTGTGTTAATACTGGATAGCATGAATTCTGCGTTGAGCAATTGAACAGCATACTACTGATAGCTGTCTGTCAAAAATGAAAATTTCTTTCTAAAGATACTCACATGAGTTCTTGAAGAATAGTCATAACTAGACTAAGATTTGTGTTTTAGTTTAATAGTTTGAAGTGCCTGTTTGGGATAATGATAGGTAATTTAGATGAATTTAGGGGGAAAAAAGTTATCTGCAGAAATGTTGAGGGCTCATCCCCACCCAGCAAATAGAGCTAACTGGGTTACAATGTTTTATCCGAAAGTTTCCAATTCCACTGTCCTGTGTTTTCATGTTGAAAATACTTTTGCATTTTTTCTTTGAGTGCCGATTTCTTACTAGTACTATTTCTTAATGTAACATATTTACCTGGAATGTATTTTGTGTAAACTGAAACATGCACATTTTGTACATTGTGCTTTCTTTTGTGGGACATATGCAGTGTGATCCAGTTGTTTTCCATCGTTTGGTTGCGCTAACCTAGGAATGCTGGTCATATCAAACATTAAAAATTACCACTCTTTTAATTGAAATTAACTTTTAAATGTTTATAGGAGTATGTGCTGTGATCTGAAATTTGTAATATTTTTGTCATGAACTGTATAGCTCCTAATTATTACAATGTAATAAAAATAGTTACAGTAAAAAAAATTGAGAATTCTGATTCAGTAGTTCTGGGATGTGGCCAAAGTTTCTGCATTTCTCACATTCTTCCAAGTGATAATGATGATACTGCTGCAAGGGGTCCAAGCTACACATGTTGAGGAGCAAAACTATATAGTTACTCATGTGACATATCAAAGATAACACCATGTCCAACACACACGCACACATACACACACAAACACACACACACACACGCACACCCGTTTATTCCTGAGGAATTATTACCTGCATGAAGTACATAATTCATTTGTCCTTGTAACTTTACACAGATTATTTTCTTTTTTTCTCTGGTATAATAATCTTTCTCTTTCTTGTCAACTAATACATTCCTGGCCACAGCACACTTTGTGCAAGTTCTTTTAAATAATAAACACTGAATCATAATTCTCTGAGACAGGAATTGGGTTTTTATTGTTATCCACATTACTGAGATATTTTTGTTTAATGAATATGAGTTGCTGCCCACAGGGGTCTTCCAATCCAGTTGGAGAGACAAAAATAATTGTCTTAATATACTATGAAGATTAGGAACAGAAACATAGAAACTCTTAAAATTGTATTCCTAAGATAATAGTTTTACAAATATGGAATTTAATGGTTTCAAGTTCATAGACCTACGTTAAAAACCCCAATGTCTTATCAAGAGAAAGGAGAAAGAAATGGAGGACAGTATGCTTTGTTAATGAAAAAAGCCGAACTCTGGAAAATATTGAAAGAGGCTTAGTCTGAGCCAAATATGAGTGACCATGGCCTGGAATAGAGTCTAAAGCTGTCTTGAGAACATATGCCCAAGTCAATCAGGTTAAGCTTGGTTTTATACATTTTAGGGAGACAGAGGTTACAAGCCAAGACATAAGTTAATATATGTAAGGTATATATTGGTTTGTCCCAGAAAGGCAGGACATCTCAAAACCAGGGACTTACAGGTCATAAATGGATTCAAAAATTTTCTCATTAGCAATTGGTTGAAAGGATTAAGCTTAGGCCAGGTGCGATGGCTCATGCCTGTAATCCCAGCACTTTGGGAGGCTGAGACGGGCGGATCACCTGAAGTTAGGAGTTCAAGACCAGTCTGGCCAACATGGTGAAACCCTGTCTCTACTAAAAAAAAAGAAATTACAAACAATTAGCTAGGCAAGGGGGTGGGCACCTGTAATCTCAGCTACTTGGGAGGCTGAGGCAAGAGAATCGCTTGAACCCGGGGTCAGGGTTTAGAGTCAGCCAAGATCATGCCACTGCACTCCAGCTTGGGCAACAGAGCACTCCTTCTCAAAAAAAAAAAGAATTAAGCTTTGCCTAAAGAGTTGAATCAGCAGAAAGAAATGCTTGAATTAAGATAAGGAGGGTTATGGAAGCCAATGTTCTTGTTATGTAAATGCCTCTAAGTAGCAAGCTTCAGAGAAAATAGATCATAAATGTCTCTTTCAGGGCATTAAAAGGTGTCAAAGTCTTAGTTAAATGTCTCCTGAATCTGGAAAAGACCTAGAAAGGGAAGGAGATTCTCTACAGGATGCAAATTTTCCCCACAAGAGACAACTTTGCGAGTCCATTTCAAAATATGTCAAAGAAATATATTTTAGGGTAGAACACTTCGATTTTCTTCAGGGTCTTCTCCCTGTCATGTGATGCTATACCAGAGACAGGTTGGAATTTGACACTTTATTGTTACAAAGAGTGTTTTGTCAATCTTATGATCCCTATTTTAATGTTAATGCTGATTAGTTAAACTGGGGGTATATGTTAGGGAAGGGGTATAATGGAGCATGTCCAACCCCCTTCCTGTCATGACCTGAACTAGGTCTTCAGGTTCCCTTAGCCAAAGGTTGGGAGTCCTTTCAGTTGGTTAGGGGCCTTAGAATTTCAGTTTTGATTTATATGTCCAAATATAATAGATTCTCATGGGAGTCAGAATGATAGTGGTGAAAGGGCAGAACTCCACTTGTTTACTGTAAAAGAGAGGAGAGAGAGAATAGACAATACATGAAAGACAATAATAGACATTATCCATGGTCCATCTTTTTGTGTAGGGTGAGCAATGAAGAATATATGGAAATTAGCATGACCAAAATGAAGGTGCAGTGCTGGAAGTATCAGTGGGAAAGTGGATAGGCCTGAAAATGAAGAAGCCCGAATGCAATGTTTAGTCACTGGGCATGAGAGGACAGCGAGCAGGACATTAATGTTTCTGAGTAAGACAATTGCCATAACAGAAATGTATTTAAGAATTTATATTTTAAAAAACAAAATTTAAATAGAATATTGTGTTAATCAAATTTAAATATAACATGATCTGCTCACAAAATTATTCCTTCAATATGTGTCATAAAATATTTGAAAAAGAAAACCTTCTATGTGACATTTTGATTTACCTTTCCTATTATTTTAACCGCAGGACCAACCTATAGTGGGCCTACTCTGTTGATAAGATAATGTCAGGTTACCTTGTAGGTATAACAGAGCCTAAACTGGAAGTTATGTAGCCCCACCACATGCAATAGAAAAAGATTTGACCTCTAACAACACTCAGAACCAAGGATTCCTCCCCACAGAACCAAAAAGGCTGGGACATGATAAATACTGGAATCCTTTCAAAGGTGAGGGATCTTTTGACCCAGAAGATTCAGAATGTATTAGTCCATTCTTACATTGCTATAAAGAACTACCTGACACTGGATAATTTATTTTAAAAAGGAGGTTTGATTGACTCATGGTTCTGTAGGCCGTACAGGAAGCATGGCAGGAGAGACCTCAGGAAACTCACAATCATGGTGGAAAGTGAAGAGGAAGGTGTCACGTCTTACATGGCTGGAGCAGGAGGAAGAGAGAGAAGTGGGTGGTACTACAAACTAAACAACCAGATCTCATGAGAACTCACTCACTATCATGAGAACAGCAAAGGGGACGTTTGCCCCATGATCAAATCACCTCCCACTGGACCCCTCCTCCAACATTGAGGATCGCATGAGATTTGGCAGGGACACAAATTCAAACCATATAACATGGCTGAAATCCACCTCAGCATACCTTATTCAAATGGTCAAATCAGACCCTGACAAGCCAACATTCCCAAATTCTTCCCCTTGCCCTCTGACCCTTTAAAACTTACCCAGACCCCAAATTGGGTAGACAGATTTGAGCTGCATCTCTTGTCTCCTTGCTGGCTGGCCTTACAATAAAGCCTTTCTTTTCTCAAAAGCCAGTGCCATCGTATTGGCTTCTATGCTTGTCAGGCAGTGAGCACATTTGCTTGGTAAGATTATATTAAATGACCTAGCCACAGTTATCCAAATTCATGATTTAAAAAGAAACAAAATTAGATCTTTATTTTTTTTTTCAAGTGTAGAACTAGTTTTCAATTTCAAAATGCTTCAGGGAAGGGTGTGAATGTTAGTGCTTTTAGGATATTAAAGCAAGTCTAGACTCAGTACTTGAGTCCATTTTATAAAAATATATACAAAATAAGAAGTGGTTTTACTAGAAGACAATAAAACAGTTTCAGGATGATTTACAATTACTCATTCCCGTTCCTGGTATATTTAACACAGAATAGGGATATCGTGTTATTTCCATTGGGTAAAAATATAATAATGTGAAATAAATATCCACAATCAGAACAATCTATGTTCGTTATAGTATCCTTATTTTGTGTCTTCAAAAAAGTTTGTAGAATACATTTGACAGTCACACTGAAACAGGAAGACATCTAAGATGTCAGATAAGGAAAAACAAAACTAGAAAATGGTTGAATCTTGGCTGAGCGTGGTGGCTCATGCTTGTAATCTCAGCACCTCGGGAGGCAGAGGCAGGGGTATCGCTTGAGGCCAGGAGTTCAAGACCAGCCTGGCCAACATGGCAAAATCCTGTCTCTACTAAAAATTAGTCAGGCATGGTGGCATGTGCCTGTAATCCCAGCTACTCAGGAGGCTGAGGTATGAGAATCGCTTGAACCTGGGAGGCCAAGGTTACAATTAGCTGCAATGGCGCCACTGCATTCCAGTCTGGGGGACACAGCAACGCTCTGCTTCAAAAATAAATAAATAAATAAATAAACAAACAAACTAGAAAATAGTTGAAGCTTTTTCCAATGATTCACCTTTCTTTCAGTTTGAACACTTTCTCTTGATCAGGAGCCTCAGCTTCCTTTTGTATGCATACTAATTCCTATAAATTTGGAGCCAGAAAACTAAGTAACTGGAAATTAAAGATAGTGTAATATAAAAAATAAATTACGTTGATTCTACTATATATATTTTATTCTACTTTTGGATGAAAATCTCAAACATTTTTGCCTGCTGTATACAATTATAAATCCTCTCGCAATATTAATTTCATCAAAATTAATCCTCAAAATATGCTTATTATAGTGTAAAACTTACTGTGAGCACACAAGAATGATATTTTTAGTCCCTAAATTATACTACAGTTTATGTTAAATTATTAACATGAAGGCAGTATGTAAATAAAGCAACTTGGCTAAATACAAATTTCATTATCACTAAAAATGCAGCAGTATTTATGTCTTCCACAATAAGGAAAAACCAGCTCCTCAACTGAAAAATTTATGTATGAAAACTTTCTTCTCTGAGTAAAAGTTAGGTAATAAAATATGTTTACTTCCAGGATTTCCAAATGCTTTACATAGCAATTGGTGTTGAATATGCCCTCTTCCTGGGCATATAACCCTCTGATTTATGCCACATAACACACTTATTAGTTGTGCAAAAGTCAATGATATGAATCATGCTAAGAACACAAAAAAATTATTGTTTTTTGTGGATACTATGTCCTTATTTTTATTTATGAGGAAAGTAGTACAGAGTTAAGAATTTAAATGGTTTAAATATTTTCGAATACTTAAAAGGAGATATCAAAATGTTAGTAAGCATATATACTTGTAATTTTGGTTTTAAAAATTAACCCTTAAACCACGAACAATTTAGACTTAATCAATTATGTGTTGATTTAATGTAGAATCAGTTAATAATAGAGTTTAAGAATTGAGTCCAGGCCTAGCGCAGTGGCTCACGCCTATAATCCCAGCACTTTGGGAGGCCAAGGTGGGCAGATCACCTGATGTCCGGAGTTTGAGACCAGGCTGACCAACATGGAGAAACCCTGTCTTTACCAAAAATAAAAAATTAGCCAGTTGTGATGGCACATGCCTGTAATCACAACTACTTGGGAGGTTGAGGTAGGAGAATCGCTTGAACCTGGGAGACGGAGGTTGCGCTAAGCCGAGATCATGCCACTGCACTCCAGCCTGGGCAACAAGAGTGAAACTCCATCTCAAAAAAAAAAAGAAGAAGAAGAATTGAGTCCATTAGGATTTGGGAGAATTTGCTTAAAAAAAAAAAAAAGAATTGAGTCCAATCATAGAACCATTACTTATTAGCTAGGTGCAATTGGTTACGTTTCTTAACCTCTTTAAACCATAGCATTCTCAGTTCTAAAATACTATTACTAAAATAACCATCCAACAATACTAAAATTTATATGAAACCACAAAAGATCTCGAACAGCCAAAGTAATCTGAGAAAAAAAAAAATTCTGGGGATACTATACTAACTGATTTCAAAATTACTACAAAGCTATAGTAATCAAAATAGAATCATAGTGGTATAAAAACAGATACATAGACCAATGGAACAAACAAAGTGTCAGAAATAAACCCACATATTTATGGTCAAATGATTTTTGACAAAGGTGCTGAGAGGACACAATGGGGAAAGAACAGTCAGTTTATAAGTAGTATTGGGAAAACCAGATATCCATATGCAGAAGAATGAAACTGGACTCTCATCTCACACCATGTACAAAAATCAACTCAAAATGGATTAAAGACTAAATTTAAGACCTGATGCGGTAAAAACACTGGAAGAAAACAACAAATTTATGACACTGTTTTGGACAATGATCTTTTGAATATAACCCAAAAGGCACAGGTAACAAAAACAAATGCAGACAAATGGGATCATATCAAATTAAGAAGCTTCTACACACCAAAGGAAACAATCAACAAGGTGAAGAGACAACATACACAGTGGGAGAAAATATTTGCAAATCATGAATTTCATAAGGGGTTAATGCCCAAAATCTATAAGGAACTAAAACAACTCAATAGCAGGAAAACAAATAACCCAATTTAAAAAAAAGAAAAGGACTTGAAGAAACATTTATTAAAAGAAGACACATAAGTGGCCAACGGATATATGAAAAGTCACTCAATGTTACTAATTATCAGAGCAATGCAAATTAAAATCACAATGAGATATCACCTCATACCTGTTAGAATGGCTATTACCAAAAAGGCAAAAAATAAGTGTTGGCAAGGATATTGAGAAAGAGATACCTTTGTGCACTTCATGGAAATGTAAATTACTATAGCTATTATAAAGAACAGTATGGAGGTTCCAAAAAAAAAATTACAAATAGCACTACCATATGATCCAGCAATCCCACTACTGGGCGTATATCCAAAGGAAATGAAATCAGTATGTCAAAGAGATATCTGCACTCCATATTTACTGCGACACTATTCACAATAGCCAAGGAACGGTATCCACCTAAGTGTCCATCAACAGATAAATGGATGAAGAAAATGTGTATATATACACAATGGAATTGTTTTCAGCATTAAAAAGAGGGTTAGTTGCCACCACATGGATAAATCTGGAGGATCTTATGCTACCTGAAATAAGCCAGGCATGTAAAGACAAATACTGCATGATCTCCCTCACCTGGGAAATCTAAAAAAGCTGATTCATACAAATAGAGTAGAATGGTAGTTACCAGAGGCTAAGTGTTGGGAGGGTGGAGGAGTAGGGAGATGTTGATCAAAGAGTATAAAGTTGGCAGGGCACGGTGGTTCACACCTGTAATCCCAGCACTTTGGGAGGCTGAGGCGGAATATCACGAGGTCAAGAGATCGAGACCATGCTGGCCAACATGGTGAAACCCTGTCTCTATTAAAACAACAACAACAACAAAAATTAGCTGGGCATGGTGGTGCACGCCTATAGTCCCAGCTACTCCAGAGGCTGAGGCAGGAGAATGGCGTGAACCTAGGAGGCGGAGCTTGCAGTGAGCTGAGATCGTGCCACTGCACTCCAGCCTGGGCGACAGAGGGAGACTCTGTCTCAAAAAAATAAATAAATAAATAAATAAATAAGGTATAAAGTTTCAGTTAGACAAAAAGAATGAGTTTTCCAGATCTACTGCATAGCATAGTCATCACAGTTCATAATAATGTATATTACATTTCAAATATATGTTAAATATTCATCTTACTGAAAGAATATATTTTGAATGTTCTGACTACAAGAAAATAAGTATATTAATGTATATTAATTAGCTCAATATAATCATTCCACAATTTATACATATATCTAAACATCACATTGTATCCCATAAGTATATACAATTATTGTCAATTTAAAATTTACACTAAAAAAAATTTAAAACACAAATAGAAGAATTGGCTATATTGGATGAAATACATTACCAAAATTATAAAATTAACACAATTTTTGCTATTTGAAGATCAAATGGCATTTTCCATTTAAAGCATTTAGTGGTGTCAATCACAAAGTAACAACTCAATAATTAACAACACAGATTTTTGTTTTTATTGCATTATTGTCAATATTATTTTAAAGTTAAAGAGAAAGGGTTCCACAGATTTTTTTCAAAAATCTTCAAATATATATCAAAGAAGCATTAAGTTATTGGGCGCAAGTTTTTTTTTTTTTATTTAACCATTATAATATCTCTTGAATTACCATATATTTTCTATCTGCAGTGGTACATTTCACCACATCTTAACCCTTGAATATTATGATAGTTATTTAGTTGGATGCTAGTTTTACTAACAATCAGCTCACTCTCTACACAACTACCAAAATGATGTTTTTAAAGAAGAATAAGAGTCCAGACATAATTTTGTAGAGTAATTTTACCCTGCTCTTGTCTGCTAAGTAAAACTATAATCTCTTAGGGGGGAGAAAATACAAAATGAAGTCAAACAATAACTCTAAAAAGTAGAAATACAAAGGCACACTGGTTAGGAACCCCGGGAGTGGAAAAGCAACATAAGGACAGGGCATCTTACTATCCTTCACTCAAAAGAAGAAAGCAACCCTGGCCAATGCCTAGGAGGTTCATTCTCTCTTGGATCAAATATGAGTTCTCTCAGCAATACCAGGCAAGTCCAGTACCACTGGTAAAGAGGTGCCACACTCTGGAGCCACACTAAGAATAAATAGCCAGGGGAAGCATGGTCCTTCCCTGAGATGCTAGAGACTACCCTCCCTCACTGAGGGTAGCCAAGTGAACCCATCACAACAAGCTGCCAGACCTGGAACATGACCTTTGTCCTTATAGGCAAGAAAAGCTTTTTCTTTACCTTGAGGCACTAGGTGATGCAGCATAAGGCAACCCCTCCTGTCCCATTGAGAAGGACCAGCAAAGACCAGGGAGAGCTTCAGCCTCACTAAATAAATCAAGCAGAACAAAACAGCAAGGCAAAACTCTAAAAATGAAACTATCTTTGAAACCACAGCCAAAAAAAAGTACTGTGGAACTGCATGTTACAACTATACAGGGAGCTGCCTACTGTAATAAAATATTTAAATAGGGCCTAGAATCTTCTAATAAAATATCTAAATGTTCAGGTCATAATAAAAAAAGGAAAAAAAATCTCGACACAGCAAGAACCAGGAATATTATAACTTGAATGAGATAAGCAATTTAATGTCACTAACACTTAGTGAATCAGATGTTGCAATTATATGGCAAGAATTTTAAAGCAGTCATCAAAAATTTTTCTAGAAGCAATTACAAATCTCCTTGCAACAACAATAAAAAATACTTTCTAATCTCAGCAAAGAGATAGAGGTTATGAAAAAGAACCAAATGTAAATAATAGAACTGAAAGATCTGATATAAAAATCTAAAAAACTTGCTGGATAGGTTCAGTAGTAGGTCATAGATAACAGAGGATAGGATCAGTTAACTTGAAAACAATCAATAGAACTTACACAATTTTCACAACAGAGGGGGAAAAGAGAGAGAGCACGCAAGAGAGAGCGTGCACAAGAAAGGATGGAAAAATAGAAGAAATAAAACTGCCCCTACTTGCAGATGTCATGATTGTCTTTGTAGAAAACCCATGGCATCTATAAAAATGCTTCTAGAATGAATACATGAGTTCAGCATACTTGCAAAATACAAGATCAATACACAAAATTCAATCATATTACTTGTATAATACCAATGAACTTCAATAGTCCAAAATTAAAAACATAATACTATTTATAATTAGTCCAGTGAAAATGAAATACTCAGTGAGGTATATACTTACTAAAACATGTACAGAGTCTATATGTGGAAACTTATTAAATGCTGTTGAAATAAATCAAAGAAAACCTAAACAAATATAGAAACATAACATGTTCATAGATTTGAAAATTCAACATTGAAAAAAATGTTAATTCTCCCCAGATTGTTCTGTGGTTTCAATGACAATTACTATCAATATTCCAGTAAGAATTCTTTTTTTTTTTTGAGACAGAGTCTTGCTCTGTTGCCCAGGCTGGAGTACAGTGGCATAATATTGGCTCAATGCAACCTCTATCTCCTGGGTTCAAGTGATTCTCCTGCCTCAGCCTCCCGAGAAGCTAGGATTACAGGCACCTGCCACCGCGCCTGGCTAATTTTTGTATTTTTAGTAGAGACGGGGTTTCACCATATTGGCCAGGCTGGTCTCGAACTCCTGACCTCATGATCCACTTGCCTCGGCCTCCCAAAGTGCTGGGGTTACAAGCATGAGCCACCGCGCCCGGCACCCAGTAAGAATTTTTACAGCATAGACAAGCTCATTATAAAATATATACAGAATAAAACACAGCTCTAGAATAGCTTTTTTAAAAAATCTTTGTACAGAAGAATAAAACAGGTGAAATTACTCTATTTGATATAAAATCTTATTATAAAGTGACAGTAAACAAGGCAGTATGATACTGACAGAGGGATTATAGATTAATGGAACAAAATAGAGAACCCAGAAATACACCTACGTAAATATACTTAACTAATTTTAGAAAAGGTGCAAAAGCAATTCCAAGGAGGAAATATACCCTTTTCAACAAATAGTACTGAAGCAACTGGACATCCATAGGCAAGAAAATAAGCCTTGACCTAAATCTCAAACCTTATACAAAAACTTATTCAAAATCAATCATAGATGTTAGTATAAAAGTATAAAACTTTTAGAAAAAAATATAGGAGACACTCTTTAAAGTCTAAAGCTAGTGAAGAGTTGTTAGACTTGACATTAAGAGATGATCCATAAAAGGCAAAATTGATAACATGAACCCCAACAAAATTAAAAATTTTTGCTTTGTGAGAGCTTGCATGAAGAGGATGAAAAGACAAGCTACACAATGGAAGAAAATACAAACCACATGTCTGAAAAAGGGCTGCTATTTAGAAGACAGAACAAACTCTCTAAACTCAACAATGAAAAACAATTTATTTAGAAAATGGGCACAAAACATGAATAGACACTTCACCTAAGAATATGTACAGATGGCATATATGCACATGAAAAGATATGCAATGTCATCAGCCATTAAGGAAATGCAAATTTAAACCACAGTGAGTGCTTGCTTTAGTAATACATATACTAAAATACTATGCAACATAGGAGATTAGTATGGCTCCTGCACAAGGATGAAACACAAAGTCATAAAGTGTCCCATATTTTGCGTTCCTTTTCTAATGTTTACAGATAGGAAAACTGAGGCTCCAATAAGTAAAATGACTTCCCCAACTAAAAGTCATTTCAGCTTTAAACTATTTCCAATTCCTCTTCCTCTAACAAACGAACAAAAACCACAATAAGGTATCACTAAGTAACTATCAGAATAGATATAATTAAAATACTGGTAATGATGTGTGACTATGATTTAATTCTATTTCTATTTCTTTTTTTTTTTTTTTTTTTTGAGACGGAGTCTCACTCTTTTGCCTAGGCTGGAGTGCAATGGCACAATATCAGCTCACTGTAACCTCTGCCTCCTGGGTTCAAGCGATTCTCCTGCCTCAGCCTCCCGACTAGCTGGGATTACAGGCACCCACCATGCCCGGCTAAGTTTTGTGTTTTCAGTAGAGACGGGGTTTCCCCATGTTGACCAGGCTGGTCTTGAACACCTGACCCCAGTTGATCCGCCTACCTCGGCCTCTCAAACTGCTGGGATTACAGGCATGAGCCAATGCACCTGGCCATAATTCTATTTCTACAACCTTTTGAAATAACATTTTTGAAATGGAGGAAATATTAGTAATTCTCAGAGGTATGGACAGGGGATGATGATGGGGCAGAGGTGTAGGAACAAGACGAGTGTGGTTATGAAAGCACAACACAAGGGATCTTTGTGGTGTTGGTAAGTATGTTGACTGTAGCCGTATGTAAGCAAACCTGCCTAACTATAGTAAAATTGCATAAAACTAAATACATGTTCTTACACATGTGAGTGCAAATAAAACTGGGATAATTTGAATAATATTGCTCTCAGTGTCCATCCCCTAATTGTGATATTGTACTGCAGTTTCTGCAGTATGTTACCATTGGGGGGAAACATTGTAAAGCGTACATAAGATTTACCTGTATTATTTCTTACAACTATATGTGAATCTAAAATTATAGCAAAATTTAAAAGTTAAATTTTAAAAATTTTACAATGGAATGGAATATTACTCAGCCTTAAAAAATGAAGGAAATCCTGTCATTTGCTACAACAGGAATGAACCTGGAGGACATTATGTTAACTTAAATAGCCAGACACAGGATCACACATACTGTGTGATCTCACTTATATGTGGAAACTAAGCAGAGAGTAGAATGGTGGTTACCCAGGGCTGAGTGGGGGAAGGGAAAAGACGCTGGTCAAAGGGTACAATTTTCTGTTAGGAGGAGTAAGTTCAGGAGACCTATCATAGAACATGGTGACTACAGTTAATAACAATGTACTGTATTCCCCCAAAATAACTATTACATTTTCAATATATGTATTTAAAGAAAATAAGTAAAGTATAATAATATAGCCATTAGTTAATGATACATTAAAATATATTTCAATTGAAAGAGAGAGAGACATAAAGACAGAGTAATAGTCTTGTCATTAATAGCTCAGCACTATTTTCAGTGGATCTCTGGCATACACAGCAGTTCTCTACCTTTTAACATATCATAAAACATTTAGAAAATGATATTTATGTGCCACATGAAAGTATACAGAAAGTTACAGCCTAAGGCAACCAGCCATTCTCCTCTAGAAACCTCAATTCCCACCCATCGCAGACTGAAGAGATTACTATCTAACCTACTTGTAATTTTGCATAGCCTGAGAAGTTCTCATATAGGCTGAAATTTAAGATCTTTATTTTCTCTCTGGATGAGAAGCTCCTTACATCTGTGGTCTTCCTACAAGTCCAGCTATACTTTCTTCTTTCTATTTTATGCCTCATACTGGGAGCTCAAATCATAAGAATTTCTTGTAGTTCTCCAACCCATTAAGCCTCTTGAGTCCTTTCTATTTCTATGCATATTAATTCCTGCCTGGAAGTCTCCTCCTGCCTAGTTCATCTAGCACATCCCTTTCATCTCTCTGCTAATGGGATGATGAAAAGTTTTAAAGAGTAAAGTTATGCTTCAAGTCTATGCTTAAACATAATTTCATTTGTCAGATCAGTGTTTTATACAAACTTCAAATTTAACAAATTAGGAAAAGAGGAAGACATATTGTCCCTGTTTGCAGATGACATGATTGTATGTTTAGAAAACCCCATCGTCTCAGCCCAAAATCTCCTTAAGCTGATAAGCAACTTCAGCAAAGTCTCAGGATACAAAATCAATGTGCAAAAATCACAAGCACTTATACACCAATAACAGACAAACAGAGCCAAATCATGAGTGAACTCCCATTCATGATTGCTTCAAAGAGAATAAAATACCTAGGAATCCAACTTACAAGGGATGTGAAGGAACTCTTCAAGGAGAACTACAAACCACTGCTCAATGAACTAAAAGAGGACACAAACAAATGGAAGAACATTCCATGCTCATAGATAGGAAGAGTTAATACCGTGAAAATGGCCATACTGCCCAAGGTAATTTATAGATTTAATGCCATCCCCATCAAGCTACCAATGACTTTCTTCACAGAATTGGAAAAAACTACTTTAAAGTTCATATGGAACCAAAAAAGAGCCTGCATTGCCAAGTCAATCCTAAGCCAAAAGAACAAAGCTGGTGGCATCATGCTACCTGACTTCAAACTATACTATAAGGCTACAGTAACCAAAACAGCATGATACTGGTACCAAAACAGAGATATAGACCAATGGAACAGAACAGAGCCCTCAGAAATAATACCACACATCTATAACCATCTGATGTTTGACAAACCTGACAAAAACAAGCAATGGGGAAAGGATTCCCTATTGAATAAATGGTGCTGGGAAAACTGACTAGCCATATGTAGAAAGCTGAAATTGGATCCCTTCCTTACACCTTATACAAAAATTAATTCAAGATGGATTAAAGATTTAAATGTTAGACCTAAAACCATAAAAACCCTAGAAGAAAACCTAGGCAATGCCACTCAGGCCATAGGCAGGGGCAAGGACTTCATGACTAGAGCACCAAAAGCAATGGCAACAAAAGCCAAAATTGACAAATGGGATCTAATTAAACTAAAGAGCTTCTGCACAGCAAAATAAACTACTGTCAGAGTGAACAGGCAACCTACAGAATGGGAGAAAATTTTTGCAACCTCCTCATCTGACAAAGGGCTAATATCCAGAATCTACAAAGAACTTAAACAAATTTACAAGAAAAAAACAAACAACCCCATCAAAAAGTGGACGAAGGATATGAACAGACACTTCTCAAAAGAAGACATTTATGCAGTCAACAGGCACATGAAAAAATGCTCATCATCACTGGGCATCAGAGAAATGCAAATCAAAACCACAATGAGATACCATCTCATGCCAGTTAGAATGGCGATCATTAAAAAGTCAGGAAACAACAGGTGCTGGAGAGGATGTGGAGAAATAGAAACACTTTTACACTGTTGGTGGGACTGTAAACTGGTTCAACCATTGTGGAAGACAGTGTGGCAATTCCTCAAGGATCTAGAACTAGAAATACCATTTGACCCAGCCATCCTATTACTGGGTATATACCCAAAGGATTATAAATCATGCTGCTATAAAGACACATGCACACGTATGTTTATTGTGGCACTATGCACAATAGCAAAGACTTGGAACCAACCCAAATGTCCATCAACGATAGACTGGATTAAGAAAATGTGACACATATACACCATGGAATACTATATAGCCATAAAAAAGGATGAGTTCATGTCCTTTGTAGGGACATGGATGAAGCTGGAAACCATCATTCTGAGCAAACTACTGCAAGGACAAAAAACCAAACACCACATGTTCTCACTCATAGGTGGGAATTGAACAATGAGAACACTTGGACACAGGAAGGGGAACATCACACACTGGGGCCTGTCGTGGGGTGGGGGGAGGAGGGAGGGATAGCATTAGGAGATATACCTAATGTAAATGACAAGTTAGTGGGTGCAGCACACCAACATGGAACATGTATACAAATGTAACAAACCTGCACGTTGTGCACATGTACCCTAGAACTTAAAGTATAATAAAAAAAATTTTTTTCCACTGTATTCATTTATTTACTTGACAATATCCTGACTGAACTGCAACACTCTTGGATGAAAGAAATACATATTTTTAATCTTTTTTATCAGGATTTATAAGATATAACATAGTAGTCAATACATATTTGTTAAATAAATTCATAAATACTTGGAAGGTATCCAGAAGGATAACATCTTTATAATATTTTTGTTTAATATGTAGACCTCTTCATTACTGAATGAGAATTGTAAATTGTCTCCACAGAAAATAATGCTTTCATGTAAAATTTGCACACAATTACCTCATTCACGGATTCTCCATTTTATCACCTAATGGGCCACCAACTGCTCAAGACTAGACTGTACAAAAAGATCTCCTAAAATGGAAACTGGTTTTCAGTCTGTTGGACAAACTACTAGTATGATTTGATATTTACAGATATTTTTACCATGCACTAGTAATGATAAACTAATACTTTCAGAATTTAGTGGTTGTTTTACACTTAATGTATGAAGATAACATCGTACCAAATTATGCATTATGCATTGAGGAAAGCGAAGTCAATCAATATCCAATAAATTAAAAATGTTTCATATTCCAAAATAATCCAATATGTTACATTTTGAATGTGCAAACTGTCAAAATATTGTCTCAAGGTGTTTCTTTTATCTCAGATTGATTTTACTCATTTTTATGCTCTGAATATTTTGTTTTCAATATACTAAAAAAGGATAGTACACCATTATTTTTCATTTTAATCATGTGTATGCCTATGTCATGAGCTGGATATAAAAGACATTTTAAGAATTACTAGAAGATGTTACAAAAGTAATTTGAACATCATTGAAATTTATTTCTACTTTTGATATCAAAGGCCCAGTTGTAAGTAACTCATTTTCGCTTCATATTTATGAGGCAACTGTGGACAAATTTCAGTTCTTCACCCACAATAGTAAAAAGATTTAGATAAAAGATCTCATTTTTCTCCATGGTTATTTGTTCATTAAATTTTTACTAGTTGATTTTACTTTTTAGAGCAGTTTTAGATATGAAGAAAAATGAAATAGAAAGTACAGAGTTCCCTTATACTCCCTGATATCTCCCGTCATACATAGTTTCTCCTATTATTAACGTTTAGTATTAGTGTAGTACATTTGGTACAATTGATGGGCTAATATTCATGGTAGTTACTAATCAAAATCCATAGTTTATATTAGAATTCACTCTGTGTTGTCAACTCATGGGTTTTGGCAAATGTATGATACATATTCACCATTACAGTATTATACAGAATAGTTTCACTGCCTTAAAAATCCTCTGTACTTCACCTGTTAACCTCTCCTTTCCTTTCACCTCAACCCTTAGAAACCATTGATCTTTTTACTGCCCTCCATAGTTTTATCGTTCCACAACGTCATAAGTTTGGAATTATATAGTATGCAGCCTCTTCAGATTGACTACTTTTTTTTTTGAGATGGAGTTTCACTCTTGTTGCCCAGGCTGGAGTGCAAAGTTGCGGTCTCGGCTCACTGCAACCTCCGCCTCCTGGGTTCAAGTGATTCTCCTGCCTCAGCTTCACAAGTAACTAAGATTACAGGCACTCACCACCACGCCTGGTCTAATTTTTGTATTTTTAGTAGAAATGGGGTTTCACCATTTTGGCCAGGCTGGTCTCAAACTCTTGACCTCAGCTGATCTGCCCACCTTGGCTTCCCATAATGCTGGGATTGCAGGCATGAGCCAAAGCACCCTGCAGATTGACTACTTTCAATCATTAATTTGCTTATATGGTTTCTTAATTTCTTTCAATGGCTTGATAGCTCATTGACATGTATCGCTAAATAATATTTCATTATATAGATATACCACAGTTTGTTTATCCATTATTTGTGTCTTTCACAAAGCATAAACTTTTCATTTTCATGAAGTTCATCTTACAATTTTTCCTTTAATTGATGATACTTTTGGTGTTGTACTTACAAAGTCATCTCCAAACCCAAGATCCTCTATATGTTCCCCTATTTTGTTCTCTAGGAGTTTTATAGTTTTGCATTTTACTTTTAGGTATATGATTCATTTTGAGTTAATTTTTGTGAAAAGTATAGGGTTTGTGTCTAGATTTCTTCTTCTGCATAAGGATATCTAGTTGTTTAACCATCATTTGTTGAAAAGATTATCCTTTTTCTATTGAATTACTTATGCTTTTTTGTCAAAGATCAACTGACTATAATTGCATGGGTCTATTAATGGACTCTATTCTATTCTGTGGCTCTATTTGCCTATTTTTTCACTAATACCACTCTGACTTGAATACTGTAGCTTTACCGTAAGTCTTGAAGTCTGGTTGTGTTAGTCTTTTCACTGTTCTTAGTTGTCTATTCTAAGTCCTCTCCCGTATCATATAAACTTTAGAATGAGTTTGTGGGATCCAAAAAATAACTAGCTGTGATTTGTTCATTTGATTTTTGGTATGATTAACCCCTTAGATTTTATTCTATTTTTTAATCTTCAATTTTAAAACTATCACTATACAAAGATCCAAATTATTTTCTCCAATACAGGATTAATCTTAACCTTTAAGCAGTTCATTTTATATATTGAGGCCACAATTTGTTTTGAACATCAATTAAATATACTGCCTAATAATTTATTTTCTATTACCTCTAGCCTAAAATAAAGAATAACATTTTGTCTTTTTTGTTTAATAAATCAGTATTAAAATTGGAACTGGGTTGAAAAGAATTCACAAAGAAACAAACAACAACAAAACATCTTCACAGTAGGAAATAGTAATATGGCAGAGACGGAAGCAGACTCCATCAAAAAATCCTTGAAGTTTTTTTTCTTTGTTTTGTTTTGTTTTGAGACAGAGTCTCATTCTGTCACCAGGCTGGAGTGCAATGGCATGATCTTGGCTCACTGCAACTTCTGCCTCCCAGGTTCAAATGATTCTCCTGCCTCAGCCTCCTGAGTAGCTGGGATTACAGGCGCCTGCCACCAAGCCCAGCTAATTTTTGTATTTTTAGTAGAGATGGGGTTTCACCATGTTGGCCAAGCTGGTCTCAAACTCTTGACCTCGTGACCTGCCTGTCTCAGCCTCCCAAAGTGCTAGGATTACAGGCGTGAACCATCGCCTTCGGCCGATCCTTGAAGTTTTTATTATTTATTTGAATTTGATTTGTTTTTATAGACACTGATTAATTTATATACAAATTTTAAAGCATGTTATTAATCAGGACATAAAACCCAGACTAGAAAATGAAACTAGAAGCATTCACATTATCATTTCAGTTAATTAGGTACCCATCCACTGTGGTGTCAAGTTAATTATGTGAAGGTCTACAAAAATATTTATGGGGTTGTAAAATGTTAGGAGACTAATAATATATCTAAATTTCTGACATAGTATATATCTTTTAAGACTATAGAAAATATTGACTCAGTATATATGTTTTGTGCTTGGGTTTGTATTCAATCTTAAATCAGTTATTGCAATAAAAGTCACCTTTACAAAAAAAGTTTCAAGTTACTTATTCTAAGCAATGTTTTATACAGAAAACTCTCAATATTTTGTAGCCTTTGGATTGCCTGGGGAGTTCATATGCAGAACATTTTACCTGTATTGGAAATCATATTTAGATCAATGTACTTGTGAAATACATACTTATTGATTTTCTTTTTTTTTAGGTTGACAAAAGTAATAATTTATACTGACTACAAGCTCAGGGCCCTTTCCTTCCATTACCTTATCTTATTCTCCTAACATCCACATGGAGTGGGTGGTACAAATGGTGTTGCACCTGCTTCACCCATGAAGAAATAAAAGAAGAAGAACCATAAATAAATTGCCCAAGTTTAGACTAGCAGTTATCTGAATTAAACCAAAGTAAATGTGATTCCAAGTAGAATGTTTTTTCTGTAACACCATAACCAGAGATGAAGAAAGAATAAAGAAGGGCCGGGCACAGCAGCTCACATCTGTAATCCCAGCACTTTGGAAGGCAGAGGTGTGTGGATCACCTGAGGTCAGGAGTTCCAGATCAGCCTGGGCAACATGGTGAAAGCCTGTCTCTACTAAAAATACAAAATTAGCTGGGCATGGTGGCACGAGCCTGTAGTCCCAGGTACTTGGGAGGCTGAGTCAGGAGAATCCCTTGAATCTGGAAGGCAGACAGCTGAGATCACACCATTGCACTCCAGTCTGGGCAACAAGAGTGAAACTCCATCTCAATAAATGAATAAATAAATAATAAAACTCTGAGCTGGGCACGGTGGCTCATGCCTGTAATCCCAGCACTTTGGAAGGCCAAGGCAGGTGGATTGCTTGAGGTCAGGAGTTGAAGACCAACCTGATCAACACAGTGAAACCCCATCTCTACTAAAAATATATTTTAAAAAAATTAGCTGGGCGTGGTGACAGGCACCTGTAATCCCAGCTACTCAGGAGGCTGAGGCAGGAGAATCCCTTGAACCCGGGAGGCAGAGGTGCAGATCGTGCCACTGCACTCCAGCCTGGGTAACAGAGCAAGACTCTGTCTCAAAAAAAAAAAAAAAAAAAAAAAAAAAAAAAAACAGAAAAACTTTGAAGGGAGAAAGTCTTCTGTGGTTTTTGCTTCTCTTTAAAGCAGAGAACTGCTAGCATATATTTGACAATGTGTTTACTATGAATACTCTTAATTTATATATCTATATATACACACTTAAATAGGCTACAAATAACATCAGAATTAATTGATATTCTTCATATGGTTTGGGTCTGTGTCCATGCCCAAATGTCATGTTGAATTGTAATATCTGGTGTTGGAGATGGGGCCTGCTAGAAGGTGATTGGATCCTGGGGTGGATTTCTCATGAATGGTTTAGCATCACGACCCTTTGGTGCCATTCTCATGATAGTGAGTGAGTTCTCAGGAGATCTGGTCATTTAAAAGTTTGTAGCACTTCCCACCTCGCTCTCTTTTGCTCCTGCTCCTGCTCTAGCCATGTGAAGTGCCTGCACCCCTTTCACCTTCTGCCATAATTGTAAGTTTCCTGAGGCCTCCCCAGAAGCCAAGGAGATGCCAGCACTATGCTTTCTGTACAGCCTGCAGAACTGTGAGCCAATTAAACCTCTTTTCTTTATTAATTCCCCAGTCCTAGATATCTCTTATAGCAATGTGAGATGGTACCAATATGACTCTCCTTATTTCTCTACAGAAGTCCACAGGGGAAAAAATACTTTCCTTCTCTCAGGTGGGTTCAAAAAGATAATATTCTGCATTGGTGGTAACAAGATATACTTTTTTTGTGAATATTTATTAATTCTAGTGACATTCTCAACAGGAGATTTGCTATTGTTGTATGATCAGCTAAGCATTCATGTTCAATATAATGTTGTTGGAAGCCCTCAGGGTACATGCCATTGGAAAAATATCAACCTGGGTTGCAGTGTGTATTAGTCTGTTCTCACACTGCTAATAAAGACATACCTGGGACTGGGTAATTTATAAAGAAAAAGAAGTTTAATGGACTCACAGTTTCACATGGCTGGAGAGGCCTCACAGTCATGGCAGAAGGTGAGGAGGAGCAAAGTCATGTCTTACGTGGCAGCAGGCAAGAGAGAATGAGAACCAAGCAAAAGAGGAAAACCCTTGATATGGTTTGGCTGTGTCCCCACCAAAATCTCAACTTGAATTGTACCTCCCAGAATTCCCAGTGTTGTGGGAGGTACCCAGGCGGAGGTAATTGAATCATGGGGACTGGTCTTTCCCATGCTATTCTCATGATAGTGACTAAGTCTCACAAGATCTGATGGGTTTATCAGGAGTTTCGATTTTTGGTTTTTCCTCATTTTCTCTTGCCACCACCATGTAAGTAGTGCCTTTCACCTTCTGCGATGACTATGAGACCTCTCCAGCCATGTGGAATTGTAAGTTAAATTAAACTTCCTTTTCTTCCCAGTCTCGGGTATGTCTTTATCAGCAGCATAAAAACAGAATAATACAGTAAATTGGTACCAGTAGAGTGATGTGTTGCTGAAAAGATACCCGAAAATGTGGAAATGACTTTGGAACTGGATAACAGACTGAGGATGGAACAGCTTGGAGGGCTCAGAAGAAGACAGCAAAATGTGGGAACGTTTGGAAGCTCCTAGAGATTTGTTGAATGGCTTTGACAGAAATGGTGATAGTGATATGAACAATAAGGGCCAGGCTGAGGTGGTCTCAGATGGAGATGAGGAACTTGCTGGGGACTGGAGCAAAGGTGACTCTTGTTGTGTTTTAGCAAAGAGACGGGTGGCATTTTGCCCCTGCCCTAGAAATTTGTGGAACTTTGAACTTAAGAGCAATGATTTAGGGTACCTGGTGGAAGAAATTTCTAAGCAACTAAGCATTCAAGAGGTGACTTTGGTACTGTTAAAGGCATTTAGTTTTACAGGGGAAGCAGAGCATAAAAGTTTGGAACATTTGCAGTCTGACTATGTGATAGAAAAGAAAAACCCATCTTCTGGGGAGAAATTCAAGCCAGCTGCAGAAATTTGCATAAGTAGCAAGGAGCATAATGTTAATCTCCAAGACCATGGGAAAATGTAACGAGGCCATGTCAGAGACCTTCATGGCAGCCCCTCCCATCATAGGCCTGGAGGCCTAGGAGGAAAAAGTGGTTTTGTGGGCTGGGCCCAGGATCCCCATGCTGTGTGCAGCCTAGGGATTTGGTGCCCTGTGTCCCAGCTGCTCCAGCCGTGGTTGAAAGGGGCCAACATAGAGCTTGGGCTGTGGCTTCAGAGGGTGGAAGCTCCAAGCCTTGGCAGCTTCCAAGTGGTGCTGAGCCTGTGGGTACACAGAAGTCAAGAATTGAGGTTTGGGAACCTCCACCTAGGTTTCAAAGATGTATAGAAATGCCTGGGTGCCCAGGCAAAAGTTTACTGCACGAGCAGGGCCCTCATGGAGAACCTCTGCTAGCGCAGTGTGGAAGGGAAATGTGGGGTCAGAGCCCCCACAGAGAATCCCTACTGGAGCACTGCCTAGTGGAGCTGTGAGAAGAGAGCCACTGTCCTTCAGACCCCAGAATGGTAGACCCACCAACAGCTTGCACCAATGCACCTGGAAAAGCCACAGACACTTAATGCCAGCCTATTAAGGCAGCCAGGAGGGAGGCTGTACCATGCAAAACCACAGGGACGGAGCTGCCCAAGACCATGGGAACCCACCTCTTGCATCAGTGTGACCTGGATGTGAGACCTACAGTCAAAGGAGATCATTTTGGAGCTTTAAAATTTGACTGCCGCACTGGATTTCAGACTTGCATGGGCCCTGTAACCACTTTGTTTTGGCCAATTTCTCCCATTGGGAATGGCTGAATTTACCCAATACCTGTACCCCCATCGTATCTAGAGAGTAACCAGCTTGCTTTTGATTTTACAGGCTCATAGGTGGAAGAGACTTGCCTTGTCTCGGATGAGACTTTGGACTGTGGACTTTGAGTTCATGCTGAAATGAGTTAAAGACTTTGGGGGACTGTTGCAAAGGCATGATTGGTTTTGAAAAGTGAGGAGATGAGATTTGGAGGGGTTAGGGGTGGAATTACATGGTTTGGCTGTGTCCCTAACAAAACCTCAACTTAAATTATATCTCCCAGAATTCCTACATGTTGTGGGAGGGATCCAGGGGGAGGTAATTGAATCATGGGGGCTGGTCTTTCCCATGCCAATCTTGCAATAGTGAATAAGTCTTACAAGATCTGATGGGTTTGTCAGGGGTTTCCACTTTTGCTTCTTCCTCATTTTCTCTTGCTGCCACCATGTAAGATGTGCCTTTCACCCTCTGCTATGATTACGAGACCTCCCCAGCCATGTAGAACTGTAAGTCAAATTAAACCTCCTTTTCTTCCCAGTCTCAGGTATGTCTTTATCAGCAGCATAAAAACGGACTAATACACCGCTTATAAAACCATCAAATCTCATGAGACTTATTGACTACTGGGAGAACAGTATGGAGGAAACCACCCTCATGATTCAATTAACTTCCAATCGGGTCCCTCCCACAACACATAGGAATTATGGGAGCTACAATTCAAGATGAGGTTTGGGTGGGGATGCAGACAAACCGTATCAGAGAAATATGCTGCAATGTCATAGGGATCCTGTAATCATGTTGAGTCAACACCTTTAGTAAAAAATTCTCACATTATTAGGGAGATGGCACTATATATACATAAAAGCTTCTGAAAAGCCAAATTGTTGAATTTTTACTTATCTCTTTCATATCAAAGATAACATTTTATCATGTGCCTAATTTAGAATAATATGTTGAATCCCTAAATGTTCCATTTAATCAGCTTTCCTCTGGAATTAATACCTTGAAATCTATTTTTTTAAGATGCTACATAGTGTTCTATCAGTGCTAGTACCTAACCTGTCAATTCTTATCCAATCAGGTGTATAATAAATTTCTTCTGTATGCCATAGTTCATTAGGGTTCTGCTAGATCATTGTACCTTTTTGCCACTCATATATAAAGGATATTAATATCATACGGCTGAGCATTTGAATGAAAGCAGGATGAACCCCCAATAAACCTGAGCTGATAATGATCAGGAGAGAAGAGATTAGTCCCTTTTTATCTTCTGATAGAACAGAAAGAAAACACTAGAGACAGCTTTTGATTGGCCTTGCTAACAAATAAGGAGCAGTGGCATCCATGCTGGACTCCCAAGCAGCAGCAGTCCATGGGCAGCCCTCAATGTTGCCTTTCCACTAACCCAGGCTCACATTCTTCATGGTTGGTGTGCCTGTTCTGTCAATCCCAGTCCTGGATTATCCCAGTCTTGTTTCCTTCCACTTCTGCTCTGGCCCCTAAATGGTATTAGACCAAATGCAGAAATGACTGGCCAAACTTCCACTGGGTTCTTTTGTACTCCTGTGCAATTATTTCATATATCATCTGCTAATTTCACACCGTAGTGATTTCCCAGAACAACTGCTTCCTTGAGTCTCTGGTCTTACTCTCATTTTAGTCCTCTGTCTGAGCTAATGCCTTTAAAATCCATCTGGAGAAAACTTCCAAGTTTCTCTCACTTCTATCCATCATAATTTTGTTTCTATATTTACCTTTCCCTTTGGACAGGAAAGATTCCTCATGTTGTTTAAAGCTACCTCACTTGTAATAAACACTGATTTATTCCTCTCTCCCTTCTTGGATAACTTGTTTTCTCATCACTCCTTCCGTTTTAATTAGTAAAGTTCCTTTCTCTTCGGCTTGCAGAGGTCTCTCCTAACTTAATAACAACAATGAAACCCCTCACTTAATTTACTTGTCTTTTCTATTTAACTATCTTATTTTATTATAAAATGCCTGAAATAGCTACATGGTAGAGCTTATTGGGCCTGGACCATAGATCTAAAATTTGAAAAGCCTAAGTTTAAGAACTTATATCATTAATGTAATTATGTTTGCAAATAGTTTTTGAGAAGGAAGAAGAAAATGTTTATATGTGTAAATATAAACACATACACATTTATACACATATCTTCATACATGTATATGTGTAAACATATACAAGTGTAAACACATGCACATTTATACACATATAAACATTTTCTTCTTCCTTCTCCTCTTCTTAATCTTTGTTCTTCTTCCCAATCTCCCTTGTTCATAAGAAGTGATGTATATGTGCTCATTAATCCATTAATTGGCATCAAAATACTATAAAACTTTTTCTCAATTGGACAGTGTGGCTGCTAGTTAGAAGAAAATGACTCTCAGAGGAGCAAGCCCCACTCCTACACTAGCCAGATGGTATGGCAATGAGGTGATGGGTTCCTTTTCTCCTGGGTGGAAGAAAGGACTGCACGTATGAACATGAGGCAAAGCAAATAATCTAGAGGTGACTGAAGCATGACATCATAGTGAGCCTATAAAGCCACATATACAGTTTGCTCAATGGGGCAAAGTCTTTATTAATACAATTATAATTTAATAAATATAACATTGTTTTATTACTCTTTTGATTATCATTTACTGATGGTATCTGGAACACAGAATTTGACATATGAACACTCAATATACATATGACAAAGACAAAAGTACAAGGAAGAAAATGAAGAAATAACACTGGCATGATGCCAATGATATGGGAATTTATTATCAGAGTCAGTAAGTCAATTCTCTTTATCTTTAGGACCTGAACTTGGATAATATTCAGGTTCATAGATAGATGCAACATTTACTATGTTATTCAAAGTGGGAAATTTTATGAGCAAAAGTAGCAAAAGATTTAAACAAAAACTGTGTTATAAAAATTGTCACTCAACTTAGAGCATTAGTGCTAACTGTGCAGGCACTAAGAACATAGGAGCCTGTTGATATTTTTCTCATCTTTTACTGCAGATTTAAAAGTAAAATATTCAAACATTCAAATAACAACAATAAGTAAGTTCCAATATTTACTAGTCAGTTTCTAGCATGTAGTAAACCATAGAGACCCTACTAGTTGAATAACTTTGAATGGACTACTTTCCTGCTCTACCAACAAGGGCCTTGTTAGTGTGGCTATTCACAAAGATGGGGAATATATTTTTCCTTTCAATTTATATTTTTAAATATGCACATATGCCAGACACTGAGCTATATCCTAGAGATATACTCAATAAGGCAGAATCTGCCCTTGAAGATTGACAGTGGTGCAGAATATGAGATAGGCTATTCTTCAGTTTCAGACTTATGCACTAATATATACATATACATTTTAAAAATTATCTCATTTAAATTATTCATCACATCATTTCCCTCCATTGGTGCAGAAAATTAATCAAAGAGATTGAGGAAGAGAGAAACAGATTTAAAGCCAGATTTTATTAGATACAACTTAAAAATTATTAAAATATTGATTTACTCATCATTAAAAATATCTCTTTCCAGGAAATCCAAGGTCTTGCACTGTAACAAAGGAATTGCCTCATCTGTCAGTCAATTACACTCAACTCATTGAGAACATATGCCAATCATATCCCCATGCATAACAATCAATCAATCAACTAAAAAGTAACTGTACAGTGCATACAATGTAGGCAAAATGCCAAAACTCTCTTTTTTTATTGGCATTATTGGAGGTATTTGAATTTTTAAATGGAAAGTTACCAGTATGTAACCCTTTGTTGGAATGTTAGCTGTCAGCCATCATGAAACAAATACAGCACAAGAGCTAGAAAGACCACACTGTTATCATAATCTCCATTAAAAGCAAAATGATAGTTCCTTCAGCATTGAATCATTACCTTATATGACTTACAGTCAGTAAACTCTACTCACCAATATAATATTTCATGTATCTCCAGGCTTTTGTTGAAAGCCTTGTAACTGCGATGTCCTATCCATCTTACCCTGAAAATGTTAATTATGAAATTAGAGCTTACAAAGCTATGCCTGCCAGTAGAGTCATGTGATATCATGATGTCACATACCAGTAACTGAGCTTTGGTGTTTATGACTCATACTAGTAATCCATAATAAATCAGGCAGGCAGGGCTATTTGTGAGTCATTTAGCTATAAGATTTCCTTCTTGCTTGCTGAATGTTCCTGAAGAATTTGCATCTCGTATATGTTGTACATGGTTCACATTAATAAATTCATTGATTTAAAAATCTATGTTGCTAAGCAAAACCTTATATCAATCAGTGGTTGATTGAACTTGAGGACTGAGTTCCTTTTTTCCTTTTAAATATATACAATAAAGGAAAGCAATAATATTAGTCCCAGAAAAATTTGTAGTCTTTCCTTAAAATTGTGAATAACAACAGAAGTAAACCTGAATTATAAGAAGATATAAATTTTAATCTGAATTAGAATGTATCAATCATGTTCTAGAAACATATTATTCTGGAAGATGAGATAAATGGATCACTACAGGAACCTGTAATAGCCAACTTAATACATGGCAATGTTACTTCATTCAAACATTCCATTGACCTCATACACAATACATGATTTTTCTTTAAGTACAGACTGCTCACCTAGATTTACCAACAGAGTTAGATCTATTATTTATTCAAAGAAAACACAACGACCACAAAGATTACATGAAATTATTTTAATTCTACTGTTCTCTGTGATCTTTCTGTAAGACTAAACAATAAGTCAATAAAATTTGTCTGTGGTAAAACAAGGTTAATAATATGGCACTGCCTAATAGAAATGCTTGAGAATTAGCTAACTACTTGCCTTAAATTACACATAATATTTTAAATAAAAAGACTATGACCCTAATGTAGTTTAGAAACCACAGGAAAAGTACTAGCTACATATATGTATACCTAATTATTAAGATCATTATCTTCTATTCTGTCTTACTTGACAAGGGATTGAAGAAGGAAAATTCAATTCCACTATGCAATTTTTGTGATACTAGATTGGCAAAATTCTAACACTCAAGACAACTCTGTCCTTGGTGCTTCACTAGTGCCTCCTTCCTCAATCTTCAGCACTGCTGAGATATGCTTTTTCCTTTCTCCACTTACTTTCAAAAGCCAAGAGTCTGAGTCATTGCAGTAGGACTCGTGGTAAGGGCTGAATATGTATTGTGATTTTAGGGGGTTGAAAAGTCCTGCTGTCAGAATTCTGTACCTTTACAGTGCCATAAATGCTAGCATCCAGGTCACCTCTGTGAATCAAGCCCTGTCTCTAATTGGCTTCTAGTAAAATGCATGCAAGTTGATATGGTGAAGTTGAGGCGCCTGGAGAAAAAGTACTCATTAGCACACACCTCAACCACACCTTTGAAAAAAGAGCGGAAGCTTGAGTGCACATAATACAGAAGAACTACAATTGGATGACCTGTGCTTGGAGCGCCACTTAGGGAAGGCAAGACAGATAAGGCAAAAATGAGGTTGGCTATTGGCATGATAGGGAGGAACTAAACCATTCAGATAAGGCCCTGGAAAGAGAACTGCCTAGGAAGTTGACTGGAGAACTGTGGCCAACTCATATACCACACGTCTAAGTCAAGTTCTCACTTCTAAAGGGTGTAAAGCTCACCCAGGAATCTCTTAATTAGAATGCATATAATTGAATTCCAACAAAGAAAGGGTGATGCCATCTGAATAGGAATCAGTGTAAACTGACTTAGGTAGCAAATGTCACAGCATTTTTAGGATTCTTTCAGGCATTTATAATACTCTTGAGTTTTACATAGTTAAACTTAATATATAAATATGAAGATGAAACTAATTTGCTCTAAATTATTATTTTATAAGTTAAAAGTAAACTACATCAAACACAGCAAAAATTAAATAATAATAGAAGTGGATGAATTCAGGACAAAGCAGGTCAAAAGAGATAAGGTGACCTAGTACTACACAGTCAAGCAGACCAGGAATTGAATCCTAGTAACTCACCCTACTTGAAGTCTTAGTTTACTAACCTGTAAAATAAGTAAAATAAGATCTACCCATTAGGGTTATACATGAATTGACTAGTAAAGTGCTCAGTGAAATAGTAACCATCATTAGACAATTATTATTATTGTTGTTGCTACTACTGTAACCAGTATATACAATAAGGGCAAGACGTTTTCAAAGAAAGTATACAATTCTGTGAACTTTGGCACTCCGACACTGTTTTGAGGAAGAGACTGGGGTTGTGCTGTTGTTTGGATTTTGAGTAGATTATATGCGAAGGGAGCATTCTGTTAGTGGGAGGAGGCTTCATTTCACGAAAGAGGAAATGGTATAGTAGTTGAGCAGGCAGAAATAGCTCTGACATATTTTTTTTTTTTTTTTTTGAAACAGAGTCTCTCTCTGTTACCCAGGCTGGAGTGCAGTGGCATGAACTCAGCTCACTGCAAACTCCACCTCCCGGGTTCAAGCAATTTCTGGCTAACTTTTGTATTTTTAGTAGAGGTGGGGTTTCACCATGTTGGCCAGGCTGGTCTTGAACTCTTGATCTCAAGTGATCCATCTGCCTTGGCCTCACAAAGTGCTGGGATTACGGGCACGAGCCACCGTGCCTGGCCTCTCTGACATGATTTAAAGAGATAGTGAGTAGACTGATTTAATAAGAAAACAATTTTAAGTAGGCATGGGTAATATGGGAGAAAGGGTAAGTTGGGGCCTGATTATAAATGATCCTGAATATCTGCCAGCCCTTAGGCTTTTTTCTGTGGACAATTGATAATGACTTGGGTTATGATTAATAGGCCAGAGTGAGATGCTTGGTCATAGTCTGTTGGGCTATTCTCAATGCTGACATTTTAAATGGGTTATCAAAGACCTAGCCTACATAAGTAGCCAAAGAGTTACTCCAGAGCCAGAGAATTGAGAGTTCCATTCTATTCTTCACTGCGCAGATCACACTGGAAGCAGGGGACATGTTCACAAAGGATTAAACATGATAATTAGAAAACTAGAAACTTTGTCATCAAAAGGTCTGTGGAAAGGGCTGGGTGTTGTCAAACAAAAAGCTTATAGGCACTTTCTGATATCTGACAGAAAGGTTTTATTTCTGCCTATGAGCATAGGACAAATTGCAAAAGAATTCACTTTTCAGAATAACTGGTGTTCCAAAATAAAAAGAGGAGTTATTTATACTATATTATATAGCATAAATATTGTATCTTGTGTTTTCTGTAGCTAATAGTATATTACATTGTAGTAATTCTACTCTGTATTTATATTTCAAATAATTATTTAAAGTAGAAAATGTTAATTGGATAACATTTCAGTCATTTTGATATAGACCAGGCATTTCTGTGCTTGATAATAAGAGAAAGGAATTTTCTGGTATGTAGCATGATTCAAAGCTATCTGAATCTGTTTGTAAACTGTGTCTTTAAGGAATGTAAGGCATTTAGAAATACAAATCCTTCTGAGCTATGGAATGTGACAGGCTCAATGTCCAACCAGGGATGGGCTAAGCTAATAGCAAAACATCGATGTTTTCTTTTTTTTCAAATTCTATATGTTTAGCTTGGGAAGTGAATATTTAGGAAGGCCATGTTTAGCAAATGTTCAAGTAGTTAACAGGCTGTCATGTGGAAAAGGATAGACTTATCCTTTGTAGTGTCACAGAGTA
This sequence comes from Pan paniscus, assembly GCF_029289425.2. Lineage (NCBI taxonomy): Eukaryota > Metazoa > Chordata > Mammalia > Primates > Hominidae > Pan > Pan paniscus. The sequence continues at coordinate 69,273,027 of NC_073254.2, forward strand.
GAACTAGTTCTGTCGGTAAAAGACACAAAAAGACCAATTTTAGCTTTGCATAAAAAAATTGTATAAAATTGGCTGAAAATAGCTTAGCTTGCTTCTTGAAGATGGGAATATTAATGCCAAATGTGGGTGATCAGTAATTTGTGAAGCAGGAAGGAGCTATCAATTAACTAATTCAGTAATTTTCATTCTGCTTGCATATTAGCATTACCAGAAGGTTTTTTTGTAAAGCTACACTGACACCAGGGTCCCACCTCAGATCAATTCATCAGAACCCCTGGTGTAAAGTCTATAGATATTGATGGCTTTATTAAGCAGCAGGGGTGTGAATCGAGACATTAGCTAAGGTAAGTCTATATGGTCCTACAGCATCCACCCTGTCTGTGCCATGAAGAAAGAAAGTACCACACAGAATCACTATTAGAAAAGTCTATCATAAAATGCTATGCAGAATGGATTGGGGGTAATCATGTTCATAGGCAACAAAAACAAGGTATGCTGTGAATCCAGCTGCCAGATGCTGGAGACTGCTACAAAGAATATGCATTGCTTTTATAATCCAAAAAATAAGTTATTTTAAATTAGCAGTAAATGATAAGAAAAATAAATGAAAATTTGAGACTATTCCAGACTTATCTTCAGTCCCACCTTTGCTCCCACCTCTACCCTTATTCCTGTCACATGCACTTATATTCTGGCCACAATCGGTTTCTCAAGATTCTGCAAATATTTTAAATAGTTTCACGCTCCTCTAATTTCAGTTATTGAAATCAATCTCCTAAGTTGTTACTTGGGAGGTTACTAAGAGTAAGCAAAGTTACTCTTAGGAGGTTTACTCTAGAGAGAGTTAAACTCTCAAGGATGGCTTTATGTATTGGGTCAACCAGTTCACTTAGTAAACATAAGTGCTTCATATACGAATTAGATAACAATCTGAAAATGAAGACCTGGCATTGTTGATCTGGTAACTCAGGATTTGTTTCTCTTTCTGGGCATACAAGATTAAATATATTTTTGGAAAAACAAACTTTATTTCCATCTATTCTCCTACACAACATTTATACTATTACAACATTATATCACTCATTATTCTTAAACAGCTCCCTAGGTTTTTGTATATTCACTCCATTCCCTATCAAATATCTGCTCCATTTCTCCATGCCAAAAACTATAAATTTAGTCATAGCATTAATTATTATATTAAAACATTAAAAACAACATAGAAGTCAATCACAGAGACTATTATAGTCCACTCTTTGTTCTCCACTTTGTACCTGAGACTAGAACTCATCATTTTTACCTGCGTCTTGATTACTTGATATAAAGTCCACTTTTATCAATTCTCTTATAGCTAGTCATGGCTATGTGACTAAGTTCTACTCTTTGGATATAAATAAAATGGTGTGTGCAACTCGTGAAAAATGCCCTTCCCCATATTTACTTGCCTCCATCCTCCTGAACCATGAGAAAGAGATAGCCTGGGCCTGGGATTCTACATTATGTGGTATCATACCAGCCCAGAGCTTCTTTTATTCATGTAAGAAATAAACTTTTGCCTTGTTTAGTCCACTCAGTTTTGTTTTTCTCCCACTTGCAGCCCAAGTTGAAACTAAAAACATACAGCTTTCTACTTGAGGGAACAGGTTAAAAAAATTATTCAGACATTAAAAAGAAGTATCCAAATAGAAATATAATCACAATCTATTGAGTGTAAATACCAGATTACAAAATAACATTTACAGTATAATCTCATTATTACAAAAACATCTGAAAGCATAGAAAACACTGTATTAGCTATTGACAAAATTGTCCTTCATAATAAACCACCCCAAAACTCAGTGGATTAAAACAGTGATTTATTCTCAATCAGATGCTATTGGTTGTTTGATGATTATTGGCTAATCTAGGCTAGACTTTTTTGAAATTGGCTTCAAGGTGTTGACAGGATTCAGGCCTTCTTTGTAAGTCTGTATCCTTTTTGGATCAGGAAGTAGCTTATTTTTTTCATGGCAGAAATGTAAGAGAGCAGTCACATTTCAAGCCACTGCTTGTGTCACGTCTGCTAATATCACACTGACCAAAGCAAGTCACATGGATAATTCAGAAATCAAGACACAGGAATGAATACACAACCTTTACTTGGAGGGAATGCATGTCACCTAACAAATACCATAGATATATGGGAGGGATAAAAAATTGGAATCAGTAATTCAATCCTCCACAAACAAAATATTGATATTGACCTCAGGCTTATAGATGATTTTATTTCCTCTATTTGAAGCTTATTTTGTCTAATTTATGAGAAATAAATAGGTTTATTTACAGAATAAGTTCATAAAATTAAATTTTAAAACATAATACCCATGCTTCAAGGCTCATCTCAATGCTACTTTCTTTTTATAGCCTTTTTAGAGACTCCAACAAGTGCTAACATTTTTCTCCTCTGAACTACGATTTATTTCTATTTACATCCTATATATAGAACTTCTCAGATATTTTTTGAAATATTATTGGTATTTACTTCCCATTGGACTGTAGGGAAGAGATTATGCCTTGTTTAGAAATAGATCTAGGCCGGGCGTGGTGGTTCATGCCTGTAATTGTAGTACTTTGGGAGGCTGAGGCGAGCAGATCACCTGAGGTCAGGAGTTTGAGACAAGCCTGGCTAACACAGCAAAACACCATCTCTACTACAAATACAAAAATTAGCCAGGTGTGGTGGTGCATGCCTGTAATCCCAGCTGCTCAGGAGGCTGAGGCAGGAGAATCACTTGAACCAGGGAGGCGGAGGTTGCAGAGAGCAGAGATCATGCCACTGCACTCTGGCCTGGGTGACAGAGTGAGACCCCATCTCAAAAGAAAAAAAAAAAAAAAGAAGAAGAAAAGAAAAAAAAAAAAAGAAATAGATCTACTTAGACCAAGTTTTTCACATAGAAGTTACTGAAAAAATATTTTTGAAAATGAATGAATTGGTAAAGTATAATCAAATTTTTAAAATATGACACTTTGTATAGGAAAAATATTTACAAATTATTCACAAAACAGATATTGACAGGTCATACACAAAAATATGGAACCCATGCAAAAATAGTATTCATTAGGAGAGATTCTCATGAGAAATGCTGTTTACCTGGTTTGCCCACTCTGATCACCTGAATCTTGACTCTTGCAAACAGACAGGAGTACATCCATTTTTGAATAGCCAATTTTTTTACCTTAGGGCATTATGAATATCACAAAAAAGTTAAATGCGAATGACTGTGTGGAATATGAGCTATCCTCTGGGAGCTCTCATGAATAACTTGAAGAAACTTAAATGGTGGGATTGAGATTCTGCTCTTATAAAGGTGGGGAATATATTTTGCATGCAATATTAATATGCCCTTATTCATTTCCACTGGCAGGTAAGGAGAGGCTTACATACATACAGTCAAATCTACTGGATATAGAGTGGGTTGTTATCAATCTCTAGGGCTTTCTTATTTTTGACTTTGGGAAAAGCCTCATTTAAGGGAATAGTTATATCAGGTCCAATTCTCTCTTCCAGATGTCTCCTGTAATTCTTCCTTTATGCCACTTGGACTATGCAAGGTATATCAGATCTTTCTTTCACACTCTGCTGTTTACATTTTAATGGACTTTTAAAAAAGTACTACTACTCATTAACGGGTTTCCTCAGAAGTCTTATCTCTCCAAAGTGGTCTGATAGATGCTGGGCATGACCATGAGTGCCATAGCTCTCTATATCTCTGAGAGGAGAACTCTTGACTTGTGTTCTACGATGTGAGATAAGGAAGACGCAGTGTGAAAGAAAGTTTAATAATCTCTTTTTGGCTGGCTGATTCCCATCCTGGTGGAAGTGATACCTGAGAATTTGGAAACAAATGTGCAACTATACAAAACCAGGAGGCCACAGACACTATATCAGACTATTAAAACACAATGATTTATTGAGAATTAAACACAGCAAGCTCATCTTGGTTGACCAAGATGGGTCAAACCATCGAGATTGGTTTTACTTCTCATTGCTATGGGCCCTTTAAGAAGTAAGAGTTATTCTCCTCCAGCTTCTCAAAGGGGCAGCTGGTTTGTATTTGTAAAGCATAAATTTTCCTTCTTTGGATAAGAATGTCCTGGGAAAAAGAAAATAGTCTTTTTATGTTTTAGCCCTGAAAAGAAGTTGCAAGTATAAATGCAAACCCTGATGGGAGCTCTTTAATCTTTGGGGCAAGCAATGTATCTGGAAAGAAAAAGTGATGGCAGCTTTAAATTTGGAGTTGAGTTGTGTATGTGGGGAAGGGCATAGGAAGAGCAGACTCCCAGGGACATGGAAGTTCTGTGAGGGGTAAAGGGGCCCGAGAGAGCTAACTTTCAACATCTTTCTTAGGAGTCAATATCTCAAAGAAAAGAAAGAAAGAAAGAAAGAAAGAAAGAAAGAAAGAAAGAAAGAAAGAAAGAAAGAAAGAAAGAGCACAACTTCCTAGGTGCTTGTGAGCACTAGGGGCCCTAAGAAAACAGTACGGCCTGGGAGCCCAAGCAATGGGCCCTCAAGATAGAACCTGGGCCTAAGGGATAAGAACCACAAGCAGAGTTGCCCAACTGAATAAGTTCCACTGGTTTGGGTAGGAAACTGGGAAAAACTCCCCATTAGATGCAACTTCAGTGTTGAAAAGAGACAAGAGCTTAGAGCCTCTCAAGATATTCTGTATCCACTAAAAACTAAGGTTGCTATGGAAACCATGAACATTTTTTTTCTAAACCAAATAAATACATAAGCCTACATGACTGTCCAAATGCAAGGATAGAAAAGGAGTTTCCAGAAAAGCATTTATAGAGATAGCTCTGTCTGCATAAACTTGAATTGGGCAATCTAAAACCCCATGACATCATTTTGTTTTTAAACTGTGGTCAGAACCCTTATCATGAGATCTACCTTCTTAACAAAATTTTAAATATACAATATTTTAAACTATAGGAACAAAGTTGTAGAGCAGATCTCTAGAACTTTCCCATCTTACATAACTGAAACATTAGACTTGTTGGATAATAGCCCATTTTCTTCTTCCCTCACTTCCTGGGAACCACCATTCTCCCTGCTTCTATATATCTGAATATTTTATATACCTCATATAAGTGGTATCATGCCATATTTGTTCTTTTGTGACTGACTTATATCACTTAGCTTGATGTCCTCCTGGTCATTCATGTGGTCGCATATGGCAGGATTTCCTTTTTTTTTTTTTTTTCTTTTTTTTTTGTTTGAGTTGGGGTCTCACTCTGTTACCCAGGCTGGAGTGCATAGTGCAATCTCAGCTCACTGCAGCCTCCTCCCCTCGGGTTCAAATGATTCTCATGCCTCAGCCTCCCCAGTAGCTGGGATTACACGTGGGCACCACCATGGCTGGCTAATTTTTGTATTTTTAATAGAGATGGGGTTTCACCATTTTGGCCAGGCTGGTCTCGATCTCAGATGATCCACCCACCTCAGCCTCCCGAAGTGTTGGGATTACAGGCATGAGCCACCATGCCTAGCAGGATTTCCTTTTTTAAGGCTGAGTAACATTCTATTGTATGTCTGTGTCATACTTTATTTATTTATCCATCAATGAACATTTAAATTGTTTCCACATCTTATCTATTGTGAATAATGCTACAATAAACATGGAAGTGCAAATATCTCTTTGAGATCTTGATTTCACTTCTTTTTGATAAATAGCTAGAATGGGATTACTGGATTATATGATATTTTTACTTTTAATTTTTTGAGGAACCTCTGTAGCAGCTGCACTATTTTTCATTCCCACAAATAGTGGAAACAGGTTCCAATTTCTGCATGCCTCTCCAACAGTCATTACCATTTTTTTTACCATAGCTATCCTACAGGTATGAAGTGATATTTTGTTGTGATTAAGATTTGCATTTTTATAATGATTAGTAATTTTTAGCATCTTTTCATACACCTATTGGCCATTTGTATGTCTTCTCTGGAGAAATGTCTATTCAAGTCCTTTGCGCATTGTCTTAATCAGGTTATTTGCATTTGTGGGTGTGTGTGAGAGAGTGTGTATGTTTTGTTTTTGTTTTTTGTTTTTATTTTTGTTCTGCTATTAAGTTGAAGGAATTTCTTATTTATTTTGAATATTAACCCCTTATCAGATATGCAGTTTGCAAGTATTTTCTCCCATTCCATAGATTGCCTCTTCATGTGGTTGATTGGTTCCTTTGTTGTGCAGAAGCTTTTAGTTTGATGTAGTCGTACTTGTTCCTTTTTTTCTGTTGCTTGTGCTTTTGATGTCATATCCAAAAAAGTATTTCCAAAACCAATCTCATGAAGTGTTTCCCCTATGTTTATTTCTAGTAGTTTTACAGCTTCACGTTTTCTGACTAAGCCTTTAATCCATTTCCAGTTGATTTTTAAAACATAGGGGTTCAATTTTATTATTTTGCAATTCGGTGGCCAGTTTTCCTAATACCATTTGTTGAAGATACTAGCATCTCCCCATGTGTATTCTTGGCACCTTTGTTGAAGATCAATTGATCTTCATGGATAAGTGTATTTCTAGGCTGTCTATTCTGTTCAATTGGTCTATATGTCTATCTTTATGCCTGTACTATATTATTTTAATTACTGTAACTGTAAAATATTTTGAAGTTATAAATAATAATACCTGCAACTTTGTTCTTTTTTCTCAATATTGATTTGGCTATTTGTAGTCTTTGTGGTTCCCTATGAATCTTAGGATTCATTTTTTTTTCCTATCTCTGTAAAACAAATTCCATTGGAATTTTAATAGGATTACACTGAATCTGTAAACCACTTTGGATAGTACAGATATTCTAACAATATAGTAAGTCTTCTAATCCATGAACATGGGATGACTTTCCATTTATTTCTTTGTACTATAATTTTATCCATCAATATTTTCTAGTTTTCAGTGCAGAAGTTTCTCACCTTCTTAGTTTATTTCTATTTTTCTTCTTGATGCTATTGTAAATAATTTTTTAAAAAAAATTTATTCTCAGATAATTTGTTCTTAGTGTATGGAATTACAACTGATTTTTTTGTATGTTGATTTGTATCCTTCAATTTTATTGAATTTGTTTATTAGTTTGAATATTTTGTGTTTGTGTATGTGTGGAGTCTTTGTGATTTTCTACATATAAGATCCTGTCACTTGCAAACAGAGATAATTTTACTTATTCTTTTCTGATTTGGATGCCTCTTAACTTTTTTTTTTTTTTTTTGCCTAATTTACCAAACTGAATTCAATAGCACATTAAAGGGAGCATACACTAAGTCCTAGTGGCATTTGTTCCTGGAATGCAAAGATGGTTCAACATCTACAAATCAATTAGTGTGACATACACATTAACAGAATGAAGGATATAAATGACATGATCATCTCAACACATGAAGAGAAGGCATTTGACAAAACTCAACACCATTTCATGACAAGACTCAACAAATTAGAAAAATAGAAGAAAATAAACTTAACATAATAAAGGCTTTATAAAAATGTCCAAATAAAAAGGCTATATATTAAAAGTCCACATAAAAGGCCATATATAACAAATTTCATCATTGTCAATATGAAAAACAGAGCTTTTTCCTCTACAATGAAGAACAAGGCAAGGGTGCCCACTCTTGCCACTTCTATTTAACATTAATACTGGAGATCTTAGCCAGAACAACTAGACAAGAAAAAGAAATAAAATTGAAATTGCTTTTGTATTCTGAGTATGCTATGGTGGAGCAAATGACAACTACTACACTAACAATATTGCCATATCATTAATAATTTAGAATATTTCTATTTAATTTTCTTGCCCAATAATGGATGAAGCTTTATTTAAAATATAGTGCCCAGTGAGTTTGATATATAAAACAGATAATTAAATTGTGGTACAGAATTTTTAGCTATTCAGTTTGAAAATAAATATTTCACTATTGGTTTTCTTAAACGCATTGGAATAACATCCCCGATATTTTAGTTTTACAGGTTAGAAGTATATTAATTAAGGTCAGGTTGTATGAAAGATATTTTTATAATAATAAATTAAATTCTAATTCTCTTATATGAAAATATTCTCAAGTGATTGGCAATAGGACAGGTGTACAGATAGAAAATGTATGTGCCTGACTGCATAAATTTTTAGATTATGATTTTTCATGTTTTAGTAGTCTGAAATTTTTATTATATTATTCCATTTATTATTCCTGATATTGTATAATAATTATAACAGTTATATTTCCCCCTACACTCCCATCAAAGATACTGAGATGCTTCTTAATTGAATATATATATGTATATATAAATATATACATAAATAGAGAGAGAGAGAGACAGAGAGAGAGAGAGAAATTAAACATTGGTCTCTCTGTGCTGTTAAGTATTTGTACCACATGTCTGTCTGAGATAAGACCCTGTCGACTTAATCGGCAATTTGGCCTAGGAGCAGCTTTATGCAATAGCTAAAAGTCTCTTACATTAATTACGAGAAGTATTTAGATGGAGGTTTAATTGCTGTACATAATCCATGCATTGTCTACTGTGAGAGCTTTCCATGATTTAGTGAAGCTAACGTGACTAATGACATAAATATTAAAAGCTCTTCTTTCTTTGTAATATGCTTAGGTCTGAGAACAAGAAGGCTGGAAATGTTCCAGAGATAAGTAAGGCTCTCTACATCATGTTGAACACAGGCTAGACCCTCTTGAACATTTCCTATGAGTTTTAAGGCTTGGGAATATTATTGATTCTGTTAGTAATACCTCGTGGTATAAAAATGGAGTTAAAATGCTGCTAAGCAGATAGACAAAAGTACAACAAACAGAGCCCTGAGAGCCTGCTATGACCATGGTTGGTTTTTGGCTTTTTCTGATCTAGTAAATTCCTTCTGTCTTTCTTGCCCCCTTGTAAAATTGAGATAATAATGCTCACTCATGTTTATAGACTGTGGTTTGGGATGCTCAGATGAAATATGTTATTAGATTTATAGAAGATTTTACAGATATAATCTAATTAACCAGACATAATCTGGCTTACAGACATAATCTAAATAACTGCACTTCCTGACGTAAATTATCTCTAATTATTTTTACGTGAATATAGAATCTAAGAAATAATGAGATTAAATGATGTGCTAAAATTAATATTGTAAATTAGGGACAGTGCTAGAAATATAGCCTAATGTTTATAAAAGTTATTGGTATAGATCTGAATAATGTCAAAGAAACTCACTGGCTATTTATTTTAGGTAAGAATTTCCTGACTGGCTTGGTAAATTTCAATAAGAAAGCTACTATAATGTAATAAAGAATCATCTTTTAAAACATTTTTTCTCCTTAAGTTCTTATATTTTATACTCATGGACATTATAGTCATGCCAATCTGTGAAAATTCTAGAGATAGCATGAGCTAATGATCTTAGAATGAAGTTAAAATGAAAATGCTACAAAAGCTAATTGGAGCAATTAGTATAATGTAAATTCCTTTGGTGAGGAATATTATGAATCTGATAAATCCTTAGTCAAAACATTTGTTCTCCATCCTTTTAATCTCCTGAACTTTCTGAGGATCCAAAACTACTTCTTAAACTTTATTCTGTACATATTTTGTGATATCTCTTGTAACTATTATGTCCATTTTCTACTGCTGCTATAACGAATTACCACAAATTTAGTGACTTAAAACAACACGAACTTATTATCTTACAGTGCTGGAGCTCAGGAGTCAAAAATGTGTTCCATGGGCTAAACTAACATCAAGGTGCCAGCAGAGCTGTGTTTCTTTTGTAAGCTCTAAGGAAGAATTTGTTTCCTTGCTTTTTTCAGCTTCTGGAGGCTGCCCACATTCCTTTGGCTCATGGTCCCCTTATGTCTTCAAATCCAGCAATGGCCCATCTAGTCTTTCTCACACTGTCATAGCTCTGCTTCTCCTTTTTTGGCTTCTCTGTTAGATTAGTCCTTCTGATTTTATTGCACCCCACCCCCAACAATCCAGGGTAAACTCCCCATCACGAAGTCAGATGATTAGCAATCTTAATTCCATCTGCTGCTTTATTACTTCTTTGCCATGTAAGGTAACATATTCTCAGGTTCTGGCGATTTAGACGTGGACACTCTAGGACGGCCATTATTCCACTGACTACAGATGCAAAGAAGTAAAGCCTCTGAAATTAAAAGTAGTCTTATGAAAATACGTTGCCAACATAACCTTGTTAATCTCAAAAGTCGTAACCTACTTTACTAGGTTTAAATACTATTTTAATTCTTTAATTAGACATTTTTTTCAAAACGCAAAGCTTTTAAATCTTAATATTTTTCTTTTTTTAAAAAAATTATTTTTATTTATTTATTTATTTATTTTGGAGACAGGGTCTGACTCTGTCCCCGAGGCTGGAATACAGTGGAATGATCTTCGCTCACTGCAGCCTCTGCCTCCCAGGCTCAAGCTATCCTCCTACCTCAGCCTTCTGAGTAGGTGGGACGACAGGCACATGCCACCATGCCAGGTTAATTTTTTAAAATATCTTTTTGTAGAGATGGGGTCTCACTCTGTTGCCCATGCTGTTCTCAAACTCTTGAGGTCAAGCAATCCACTCTCCTCAGCCTCCCAAAGTGCTGGGATTACAAGTGTGAACCACTGTGCCCAGCTTTAAATTTTTTTCTCATAATTAATGAAGATCGAAATATTCTTGGCTGATAATTATTTGAAAACATACATTAAATTATGTAATTACACATGACCAGTAACAATATTATTCAATTAGCCCAAACACATGGAATTTTTTTTTTTTTTTTAGACAGAGTCTTGCTCTGTTGCCCAGGCTGGAGTGTGGTGGCATGATCTCAGCTCACTGCAACCTCTATCTCCCAGGCTCAAACGATTCTCCTGCCTCAGTCTCCCAAGTAGCTGGGATTACAGGTGCCCACCACCATGCCCAACTAATTATTTCTGTATTTTTAGTAGAGACGGGTTTTCACCCTGTTGGCCAGGCCGGTCTTGAACTCCTGACCTCAGGTGATCCGCCTGCCTGGACCTCCCAAAGTGCTGAGATTATAGGCATGAGCCACTGTGCCCAGCCCCTTGAGAGTTTTTTCTTTTTCAAAATAATAAACCTCGGCATGAAAGTCACTGAAATAAGTATATTTTCAAAAGAATTTGCCAAATGTTTCTTTTAAATATATGGATTATTTTTCAACTTCCTTATTATTAAGAACACCACTATTCTTCTAGTCACTCAGCATTATAATTTATATACTTTTATTCATCTAGATATCAAATTCTATTATTCTTTTGAAAGAATATTCTAACTGTTGCCTACTAAAAATCCTGATTAATTCATATGAATATTACTATGAGAATATATTTTAAGGATTAGTCTACATTGATTTGTTTATTTAAAAGTTAATGGAGAAATATCAACTCACATTTATTGAACAACTTACTATGTCCTAAGCAGCATTGCAAACACTTTAAAATGTAAAATTTAATTAATTCTTACCTTGACACTCTGTGTTAGGTATTATTAACCTAGTTTCACAGATGAGAAAATGAGAATGGAGAAGTTAAATAATTTGCCCAAGGGCTGACAAATAAAACTAGTGAAGCCAGGATGGAGAGTTTACACCAAACTGCTCCCTATGCTACCTGAACGGTTTTATGAGAACCAAATTAACTACGTTTGTGTCTTCTGGGGTTTGGGTGACCCACTATACTAATTCTAATAAATTCTTGCTCTGATAATTTCCACAGGGAAATGAAGGACGTATTTGGTAGAGAAAAGGAACCACCGAATGTGAGGGCCTCCATTACCAAAGGAAGAAAGAGGAGGAACAAGTCCTACCACCTTCAGATAGAAACTAGCAGAGTCCTGTTTCCCTAGTCCTGCCTTGTCATCCTTCTTCCAGTCTAGCTAGACAAAGCTGCCAGGTAATTTGTTCAATAGCACCCCTTACATCATGTTATCTTCTTACCCAAGAACTAAAGTGACTTTGTAATGCTTGCAGAAGCAAGTCCAAACTACTCTAGTTGATACTGAATATACTTTTTATTTAGCTCCATTGTATTTATCTTTCACTTCTGCCAAACACAAATCTTCTATTCTCAAACCTTGCAGTCATCCTTGAGTTCTCTAACACCTCATAGCCAATCTATCAGCAAATCTCACTGACTCTAACTTCGAAACATATCCTGAATCCAATTATTTCTCAAAACCTTTGCTGCTACCACCTAGATCATGTGATTATCAACCATTTTTTGGACCACTAACATAGCTGCCTAATTGGTTCAGCTGTTTCCTCCTTACCAGTCTACAGAATCTTCCAAACACTGCAGCCAAAGCATCGTTTTAATATAAATTACTCCTTTGCTAAAATCCCTCTGGTATCTCTCCATATGATGCAGGATAAAAGTCCAAAGGCTTTACCAGAGATTACAAGGCACTACATAATTTGGCCCCAGCAATCTCTCTGACTTTATTGCTGTCCTTTCCCCTTCTTGTTCACCTTGTACTAGCCACATTGGTACCTGTTATTCTTTTTAGATGTATATTTAGAAGTAATTTCTAAAAATATAAATAGTTTCCATGTATCACTTCCTGGAGCATAAAGATAGAATTAGATAGAAACTCTGCCTGGGTGCAGTGGCTTATGCCTGTAACCCCATTGTTTTGGGAGGCCAAGGTAGGAGGATGGCTTGAGCTCAGTAGTTCGAGACCAGCCTAGGGAAAATAGTGAGACGCTATCACTACAAAAATTTTAAAAATTAGCCAACTGTGATGGTGTCTGCCTATGGTCCCAGCTAGTGGCGTGGGGGTGGACTGAGGTGAGAGGATCGCTGGAGCCTGGGAGAGTGAGGCTGCAGTGAACTGTGATCGTGCCACTGCACTCTTGCCTTGGCAACAGAGTGAGTCCTTCTCCACCCCCCACGAAAAAAAGAAAAAAGAAAAGAAAGAAAACTGAGTTTTCTACAAAAATGTTGGCTGAAATTCCTGCGGATAAAAACAATAGTCATTATAATTGAAATTGTAGTCTCTGGAGAAATACAGTTTTTTTTATACCTGCTTATACTTGAAAAATACAGTGATTAAATGTCACCCTTAAATTCTCTTAAGGATTTTGAAAAAATTTATTTAACCTATACATAACATACCATTGATAAAAACATAACACCAAAGACATTAATAAATTGATATTTTCTAAATAGAAAGAGCTTATGAATATAAAATACTAACCTTGAATGTCTTTTAGTAACATTATCCAGTTTGAATTTTGGTAGTACATAACAAAAATTGAGCTTGAGATGCTGTCTATTCTTCTCCTTTCTTGAAGTAAAATCATTGTCAAAACTAATAAAAGTGGATTTTACTTTATCTTCTGTTTAAATATAAACTTTATCAAAGTCTTTATAAAGGATTTTTTTAGCCCTTTAAAAATATTCCATTTTAATGCTGAACAAAATATTATAAAACTGAGGAGACAAATTTTTTTTTTAACTTTAAGTTCTGAGATATATGTGCAGAACATACAGGTTTGTTACATAGGTATACATGTGTCACAGTGTTTTGCTGCACCTATCCACCTATCATCCAGCCCAACATGCATTAGGTTTTAAGCCCAACATGCATTAGGTTTTAAGCCCAACATGCATTAGGTATTTGTCCTAATGATCTCCCTTCACTTCCCCCCACTTCCCCTGAAAGGCCCTGGTGTGTGATGTTACCCTCCCTGTGTCCATGTGTTTTCATGGTCCAACTCCTGTTTATGAGTGAGAACATGTGGTGTTTGGTTTTCTGTTCCTGTGTTAGTTTGCTGAGAATGATGGCTTCCACCTTCAACCATGTCCCTGAAAAGGACATGAACTCATTTTTTATGGCTGCATAGTATTCCATGATGTGTATATGTGCCACATTTTCTTTATCCAGTCTACCATTGGTGGTCATTTTGGTTAGGTCTAAGTCTTTGCTATTGTAAACAGTGCTGCAATAAACATATATGTGCATGTGTCTTTATAGTAGAATGATTTATAATCCTTTGGGTATATACTCAGTAATGAGATTGCTGGGTCAAATGGTATTTCTGGTTCTAGATCCTTGAGGAATAACCATACTGTCTTCCACAATGGTTGAACTAATTTACACTTCCACCAACAGTGTAAAAGTGTTCCTGTTTCTCCACATCCTTGCATCATGTGTTGTTTCCTGACTTTTTAATGATCGCTATTCTAACTGGCATGAAATGGTATCTCATTGTGGTTTTGATTTGCATTTCTCTAATGACCAGTGATGATGAGCTTTTTTTCATATGTTTGTTGGCCGTATAAATGTCTTCTTTTGAGAAGTGTATGTTCATATCCTTTGCCCACTTTTTGATGGGTTGGTTTGTTTGTTTTTCTTGTAAATTTGTTTAAGTTCCTAGTAGATTCTGGATATTAGCCCTTTGTCAGATAGATAGATTGCAAAATTTTTCTCCCATTCTGTAGGTTGCCTGTTCGCTCTATTGGTAGTTTCTTTTGCTGTGCAGAAGCTCTTTAATTTAGTTAGAACCCATTTGTTAATTTTGGCTTTTGTTGAAATTGCTTTTGGTGTTTTAGTCATGAAGTCTTTGCCCATGCCTATGTCCTGAATGGTATTGCCCAGGTTTTCTTCTAACGTTTTCATGCTTTTAGGTTTTATGTGAAGTTTTTAATCCATCTTGAGTTAATTTTTGTATAAGGTGTAAGGAAGGGGCCCGATTTCAGTTTTCTGCATATGGGATGTCCATTTTCACTATACTGATTCTTCCTATCCGTGAGCATGGAATTTTTTTCCATTTGTTTGTGTCCTCCCTTATTTCTTTGAGCAGTGGTTTGTAGTTCTTGAAGAGGTCCTTCACATCCCTTGCAAGTTGGATTCCTAGGTATTTTATTCTCTTTGTAACAATTGTGAATGAAATTTCAGTCATGTTTTGGCTCTCTGCTTGTGTATTGCTGGTGTATAGGAATGCTTGTGATTTTTGCACATTTATTTTGTATCCTGAGACTTTGCTGAAGTTGCTTATGAGCTTAAGGAGTTTTGGGGCTGAGACGATGGGATTTTCTAAATATACAATCATGCCATCTACAAACAGGGGCAATTTGACATCCTCTCTTCCTGTTCGAATACCCTTTATTTCTTTCTCTTGCTTGATTGCCCTGGCCAGAACTTCGAATACTATGTTGAATAGGAGTGGTGAGAGAGGACATCCTTGTCTTTGCCGGTTTTCAAAGGGAATGCTTCCAGCTTTTGCCATTCAGTATGATATTGGCTATGGGTTCGTCATAAATAGCTCTTATTATTTTGAGATACGTTCCATCAATACCTAGTTTATTGAGAGTTTTTAGCATGAAAGGGTGTTGAATTTTATCAAAAGCCTTTTCTGCATCTATTGAGATAATCATGTGGTTTTTGTCATTGATCAATTTATGTTATGGATTACATTTATTGATTTGCATATGTTGAACCAGCCTTGCATCCCAGGGGTGATGCCAACTTGATCATGGTAGATAAGCTTTTTCGATGTGCTGCTGGATTCCGTTTGCCAGTATTTTATTGAGGATTTTTGCATCAATGTTCATCAAGGATATTGGCCTGAATTTTTTGTTGTTGTTGTGTCTCTGCCAGGTTTTGGTATCAGGATGATATTAGCCTCATAACATGAGTTAGGCAGGAATCCCTCTTTTTTTAGTTTTTGGAATAATTTCAGAAGGAATGGTGCCAGCTCCTCTTTGTACCTCTGGTAGAATTCGGCTGTGAATCCATCTGGTCCTGAACTTTTTTTGGTTGGTAGGCTATTAATTGCTGCCTCAATTTCAGAACTTGTTATTGGTTTTTTCAGGGATTCGACTTCTTCCTGGTTATTCTTGGGAAGGTGTATGTGTCCAGGAATTCATCTATTTCTTCTAGATTTTCTAGTTTATTTGCATAGAGGTGTTTATAGTATTCTCTGATTGTAGTTTGTATTTCTGTGGGATCAGTGGTGCTATCCCCTTTATCATTTTTTATTGTGTCTATTTGATTCTTCTCTCTTTTCTTCTTTATTAGTTTGACTAGCGGTCTATCTATTTTGTTAATCTTTTCAGATAATCAGCTCCTGGATTCACTGAGTTTTTGAAGGGTTTTTTGTGTCTCTATCTCTTTCAGTTCTGTTCTGATCTTAGTTATTTCTTGTCTTCTGCTAGCTTTTGAATTTGTTTGCTCTTGCTTTTTTAGTTATTTTAATTGTGATATTAGGGTGTTGATTTTAGATCTTTCCTTCTTTCTGATGTGGGCATTCAGTGCTATAAATTTCCCTCTTAACACTGCTTTAGCTATGTCCCAGAGATTCTGGTACTTTGCCTTTTTTTTCTCATTGGTTTCAAAGAACTTATTTATTTCTGCCTTAATTTCATTATTTACCCAGTAGTCATTCAGGAGCAGGTTGTTCAATTTCCATGTAGTTGTGTAGTTTTGAGTGAATTTCTTAATCCTGAATTCTAATTTGATTGCACTGTGTTCTGAGAGACTGTTATGATTGCCATTCTTTTGCATTTGCTGAGGAATGTTTTACTTCCAATTGTGTGGTTGATTTTAGAATAAGTGCCATGTGGCAGTGAGAAGAATGTATATTCTGTTGATTTGGGGTGGAAAGTCCTGTAGATGTCTATTAGGTCCACTTAGTCCAGAGCTGAGTTCAAGAGCTGGATATCCTTGTTAATTTTCTGTCTCGTTGATCTGTCTAATATTGACAGTGGGTTGTCAAAGTCTCCCACTTCTATTGTGTGGGAGTTTAAGTCTCTTTGTAAGTCTCTAAGAACTTTTTTTATGAATCTGGGTGCTCCTCTATTGGGTGCATATATATTTAGGATAATTAGCTCTTCTTATTGCATCGATCCCTTTACCATTATGTAACGCCCTTCTATGTCTTTTTTGATATTTGTTGGTTTAACATCTTTTTTATCAGAGACTAAAATTGCAACCCCTGTATTTTCTTGCTTTTCATTTGCTTGATAAATAGTCCTCCATCCCTTTATTTTGAGCCTATGTGCATCTTTGCACATGAGATAGGTGTCTTGAATATAGCACACCAATAGGTCTTGAGTCTTTTTGCAATTTGCCAGTATGTGTCTTTTAATTGGGACATTTAGCCCATTTAAGGTTAATATTGTTATGTGTGAATTTGATCCTGTCATCATGATTCTAGCTGGTTATTTTGCACATTAGTTGATGCTATTTCTTCACAGTGTCATTGGTCTTTATATTTTGTTGTGTTTTTGCAGTGGCTGGTACCATTTTTTGTTGTTGTTGTTGTTGTTTTTTTTCCATATCTAGTGCTTCCTTCAGGAGCTCTTGTAAGGCATGCCTGGTGGTGACAAAATCGCTCAGCATTTGCTTGTCTGGAAAGGATTTTATTTCTCCTTCACTTATGAAGCTTAGATTGGCTGGATATGAAATTGTGGGTTGCAAATTCTTTTCTTTAAGAATGTTGAATATTGGCTCCCACTCTCTTCTGACTTGGAGGGTTTCTGCAGAGAGAGCCACTGTTAGCCTGATGGGCTTCTCTTTGTAGGTAATCTGACCTTTCTTTCTGGCTGCCCTTAACATTTTTTCCTTCATTTCAACCTTGGAGAATCTGATGATTATGTATCTTGGGGTTGCTCTTCTCAAGGAGTATATTAGTCTGTATTTCCTGAATTTGAATGTTGGCCTGTCTTGCTAGGTTGGGGAAGTTCTCCTGGATAATATCCTGAAGTGTGTTTTCCAACTTGTTTCCATTCTCCCTGTCATTTTCAGTTACACCAATCAATCATAGGTTTGGTCTTTTCGCATAGTCCCATATTTCTTGGAAGCTTTACTTGCTCCTTTTTATTCTTTTTTTTTTTTTTTTTGAGACAGAGTCTTGCTCTGTTGCCCAGGCTGGAGTGCAGTGGCACGATCTCAGCTCACTGCAAGCTCCGCCTTCCG
This sequence comes from Pan paniscus, assembly GCF_029289425.2. Classification (NCBI taxonomy): domain Eukaryota; kingdom Metazoa; phylum Chordata; class Mammalia; order Primates; family Hominidae; genus Pan; species Pan paniscus. The sequence continues at coordinate 69,290,988 of NC_073254.2, forward strand.
GGTTCACACCATTCTCCTGCCCCAGCCTCCCAAGTAGCTGGGACTACAGGCACCCACCACCACACCTGGCTAATTTTTTGTATTTTTAGTAGAGACGAGGTTTCACTGTGGTCTCCATCTCCTGACCTCGTGATCTGCTAGCCTCAGCCTCCCAAAGTGCTGGGATTACAGGCGTGAGCCACTGCACCTGGCCTTTTATTCTTTTTTCTCTAGTCTTGTCTTCACGCCTTATTTCAGTAAGTTGATCTTCAATCTCTGATATCCTTTCTTCCACTTGATCAATTTGGCCATTGATACTTGTGTATATTTCATGAAGTTCTTGTGCTGTGTTTTTCAGCTCCATCAGGTCATTAATATTCTTCTCTAAACTGGTTTTTCTAGTTAGCAGTTCCTGTAACCTTTTATGAAGGTTCTTAGCTTTCCTGCATTGGTTTAGAACATGCTCCTTTAGCTCAGAGGAGTTTGTTATTACCCCCTTTCTGAAGCCTACTTCTATCAATTCATCAAACTCATTCTCCATCCAGTTTTGAGCCCTTGCTGGAGAGGAGTTGCGATCATTTGGAAAAGAAAAGGCATTCTGGTTTTTGGAATTTTCAGCACTTTTGCACTGGTTTTCCCTCATCTTCGTGGTTTTATCTACCTTTGATCTTTGAGGCTGATGACCTTTCGATGGGGTTTTTGTGTGGGGGTCCTTTTTGATGATGTTGATGTTATTGCTTTCTGTTTGTTGGTTTTTCTTCTAACAGTCAGGTCCCTCTGCTGCAGGTCTGCTGGAGTTTGTTGGAGGTCCACTCCAGACCCTGTTTGCCTGGGTATCACCAGCGGAGGCTGCAGAACAGGAAAGACTGCTGCATGGTCCTTCCTCTGGAAGCTTTGTCCCAGAGGGGCACCGGCCTGATGCTAGCCAGAGTTCTCCTGTATGAGGTAGCTGTCAACCCCTGCTGGGAGGTCTCTCCCCGTCAGGAGCCACGGGGGTCAGGAACCCACCTGAAGAGGCAGTCTGTCCCTTAGCAGAGCTCGAGCGCTGTGCTGGAAGAATCCTCCTTGTCAGGATCTGCTGCTGTCTTCAGAGCTGGCAGGCAGGAAAGTTTAATTCCACTGAAGCTGAGTCCACAGCCTCCCCTTCCCCCAGGTGCTCTGTCCCAGAGAGATGGGAGTTTTATCTCTAAGCCCCTGACTGGGGCTGCTGCCTTCCTTTCAGACATGCCCTGCCTAGCGAGGAGGAATCTAGAGAGGCAGTCTGGCCGCAGCCACTTTGCTGCACTGTGTCGAGCTCCACCCAGTCTGAACTTCCCGGCCTCCTTAGCATTGTCAGGGGAAAACCGCCTACTCAAGCCTCAGTAATGGCTGACGCCCCTTCCCCCCGACCAAGATGGGTCATCTCAGGTTGACTTCAGACTGCTGTGCTGGCAGTGAGAATTTCAAGCCAGTGGTTCTTAGCTTGATGAGCTTCATGGGAGTGGGACACACTGAGTGGGACACACTGAGTGAGACCACTTGGCTCCCTGGCTTCAACCCCCTTTCCAGGGGAGTGAACAGTTCTCTCTTGCTGGAGTTCCAGGTACCACTTAGTTGGTAATGCAGAAATCACCCGCCTTCTGTGGTGGTCTCACTGGGAGCTACAGACAGGAGCTGTTCCTATTCAGCCATCTTGACAGATCCCCGATAAATGTCTTTATATAAAATTTTTTTATTTAAAATTTACCTGGTTTCTGCAATTGACCAATGGATCCAATATTAAAATTTATAAAATGAAACGATAAAAGAACTAGATGATGATATTCTACTATTTGCAAACACCACCTTTCGTTTATCCATTCATCTGTAATAGACATTTCAATTGTTTCACCTTCCGGCCACTGTGAATAATGCTGTTATGAACATCAACAAATAAATATGTGTTTGAGTCCTTGCTTTTAATTCCTTTGTGTATATACTTAAAAATTGAATTGTTGGATCATAATATGGTTGGTTGTATGTTTAATTTTTTGAGGAACTGCCATCCTGTTTTCCACAGTGGCTGTACATCTTACATTTCCACTGGCAATGCCCACTGTTTCCAGTTTCTACACATCCTCTCTAATACTTATTATTCACTGTTTTTTGTTTTGTGTTCAGGACTCACACATAGATGGAATTTCTAATGTTCAAGGTTATTCACTGAAGCATTGTTTCTCTCAGGGACAAACGAATATAACACAATTGTCCATTAATGGTAGATTACTTAAATAAGTGGTTAGAATGTGTGTGCCCAATAATGTAGTTGTGGATCTGATACATTTATAATGTCAATGATTGACAAGGGGAAAGTAGCAAAAAATGAAAATGAAATTGGTTCTTAAATTATCTTAAGCTAATGCTAGAAACAAGAAATATGGAGAATTAGATATTTCTTTGAAAAAAATGTAAGAATTATAGATATTGTCTACAGTAGTGGCTACTCGTTAGTCGAATGTAGACATTCAGGAAGACTCCTTAAAGGGTGGGAGCAGCCTTGTTCTTGCATTCTCCTCTCTCGCTCAACAGAATGTAGATGGGTGCCTGGGCTAGAGCAGATATCTTAGATTGTGAAGCAATTCTCTTAGTATGATGAACCAGTGATATAGAAGTAGCCTAGGTCCCTGCTGATTATAGAATTTCCTGGAAATTTCTATGTTCTTCATGCCACTACTGTGTATTCTTTTTAAATATGGTGGAACAAAAGCTAAAAGAATATAGGAGCAAAGGTGAAAGCAGATTGACAGTTAGGAGGCCTATACAATAGTTCAAGTAAGAAGCAGCAACCAGGATTAAGAGGTAGTGGAATAACAATAGATGGTGAGATTCAGAGTATACTTTAAAGAACAATACAACAGAACTGGCTGGTGGATTGAATGCATACTAATTATTGAGATAGGAATGAAGCATACATCCCTATTTTTAGCTAGAATGAAGTTACTATTTACTAAGTTGGGAAAAATTGCATTTGGTGAAGCAGTGTTTTTTGTCTGCTTTTTTTAATTTTTGAAGGTCGGACCTAATCAAGACTATTTCGAGTATGTTAATTTTAGATGCTGTTATATTTTCATATTGAAATATGGTGGGGGCATTTGATAAATGATTCTGCATTTCGAGGGACAGAACTGGGCTGGAGATATATAATTATGGACTCATCAGATGTCAGGTAGGAAATATGTATAGATAAAGAAGAAATAAAAAGACTGAGCTGATGGGCACTCTGAAGTTTGCAAATTCAGAAGATAAGGAATCAGCAAAGAAAACTGAGAAGCAGCAGCCAGTGAGGTGTTTTAGCAGCAAAAGACTTGTTTCAAGAAGAATGGAGTGATCATTTGTGATAAATCCTGCTTTTAGGTCCAGTTAAATTAAATTTAAAAATTCAGGATTGGATTTGGCAATGTGAATGACAAGGATAGTCTTGTCAAGTGCTGTTTAAATAGAATAGTGATGAAAAGGACCTTACTGGAGTGGATTCAAGAAAGAGTGAGGAGATAGACATTAGAGATTCCTGGTACAGACAACTCTTTTTAGAGCCTTTGTTGTAAAGAGAAGCACAGAAATGAGGAGTTAGCTTTTTATCACTTTATTTTAGATAGGAAATACTATAACATATTTATATGTTCGTGGGACAGATTCAGTAGAAAAGACCAGTAGAAAGCAAAAAAACAAGAGGGAGAAAAATCCATCTCCTATCTTTGAGTAGGTGACAAGGGACAGAATCCAGTACACACATGGAGAGGCTGGCCTTTTGCATGAGTAAAAATAGTTCAACCAAAGGTTAGAGCAAACGTTTTTGCTTCAGAATTCATATCTTGTTGTTGGAGTGTTGGGACATTTTCTCCTAATTTCTTCAGTTTTTCAGTAAAATAATAGACAAAGTCATCAGTTGAGAGTGGGAGGATGGAGGAGATGTTAGAGGCTTGGGGATACACAAGAAGAAGGTAAATAGAGAAAACAGTGTGAAGAGTGAATTGAACAGGATAAAATTAGTAGGAGGGTTGAAAGTTAGTAATCGTAAATGTAAGCTGGGACCAGTCAGCACTGTGGTGGGGTTTTTCTCCAGCTATATTCTCTCCTTGGGTGTAGGTGCAGAAAAGGTGGAGGGTTATATTTACCCAGGCTGGGAAACTTGGCCATGAGGATACAATGGAGGAAAGAAGAAAGAGGGAGTTACTAGTATATATAAGGAAATGGTTGTAATGATGAGCCATGGAATCTAAGTCAGGTAGAAGAGAAGTAAGGAATGAAAGAGGCAAAAAGGAGTAAAAAGGCATTAGAGTGAATGAATTGGAGGTCCAGTGGGGTTGCGGTTTTTAGATGTCAGAGATCTAGTGGGAACAAATTGAGAAGAGTAAAAGTGGTGGTCAGAGTGTGTGATGTTAAAAATTAATATTATAGAGAGGGTATTGCTATTGGTAATGGCAAAGTCAAGAGTACCACCAGAGAGTGGTTACCTGAGGCAGGTTGGAGGCTAAGATTATTGGAGAAGAGGAAAAAAACCTAGTGGCCACAGTATTGGAAAAATGATCTATGTGGATATTGCAGTCACCAAGAATTAGAGAGCAAACCAGGTGCCTAGAATATTTGTATTGGTCCATTCTCACACTGCTATAAAGAAATACCTGAGACTGGTAATTTATTAAAAAAGAGGTTTAGGGCTGGGCACAGTGGCTCACGCCTGTAATCCCAGCACTTTGGGAGGCCGAGGTGGGTGAATCACCTGAGGTCGGAAGTTCAAGACCAGCCTGCCCAACATGGTGAAACCCCATCTCTACTGAAAGCACAAAATTTGTCGGGCGTGGTGGTGCATGCCTGTACTCCCAGCTGCTCGGGAGGTTGAGGCAGGAGAATAACTTCAACCTGGGAGGCGGAGGTTGCAGTGAGCCAAGATCATGCCATTGCACTCCAGGCTGGGCAACAAGAGCAAAACTCCATCTCAAAATAAACAAAAAGAAGAAGAAAAAAAAAAAAAAAAGAAAAGAGGTTTAATTGGTTCACAGTTCTGTAGGCTGTATAGGAAGCATGGCAGCATGTGCTCAGCTTCAATCATGGCAGAAGGCAAAGGAGAAGCCAGTACTTCACATGGCGGGAGCAGGGGGGCGGAGAGAGAGCAGAGAGGTGCTACACACTTTTAAACAACTAGATCTCATGAGAACTCTATCACAACAGCAGCACTAGAAGGATGGTTTCTAAACCATTAGGAACCACCCCCATGATCCAATTCCTCCCACTAGGCCCATCTCCAACACTGGAATTACAATTGAACATGAGATTTGGGTGGGGGAACAGATCCAAATCATATCAATATGCAAGTAGTTTCAGAGTGATGTAGAAGTCATAGATGTCAAACTTCTCATTAATTCCTTAAAAATTGAACTGTCTTAGGTATGTGAATACACTGGAAACTTGAGACGATTTTATGTTTGATATAATATTAGTTGACTTTCCCTGTTTTTATTAAATGCTAACAAAATACTAGGCACTGAAGAAAGAAATATGTATAAGGATGGCACAGCCTCTGATATTAAGGAAATGACTCTAATAGAGGCAACAAACTTGCAAACAAATGGCAATTCAGTGAAAATGCATTTCAACAATCTGAGACACAATAACAACAAAAAATTATGTTGGTTATGAATTGCTGAAATGAAAGCCTCCTTGATCATATACAAGTCATCCCTGGATGCAGTTCCATTTTACACTGATTTTCTCAAAAATATCTAGTGAGTACTACATAAGACTGTACAAAGTGTGGTGGAAGATAGAATTATATATTAAATTCTAACTCTGTCTTTACATTGAATTATATTACGGTAGGTGTTGTCATACGTTAAATTCTCTGTCGTTAATTTTTTTTTTCCAGACAATTTATTCAGGCAGTGCATGAGCTCGGATCACCTAGGGGCAAAGTTATTCTTTCATGTTACATCAAATTATCTGAGTCATGTAAGCATTTGTTTAAAGTCAGAGCTTCAGCTAAGAAAAATATCAAGGGAAAACAAAACTGGATACTGGATGCTGAAGACAGAGGATATTATCTAATATTCAGATTTTCTCTGAGAACTTAAAACAGGGTCAGTGTCAGTGGGATGTTGTTTTGTTTTTGTTTTGGGTGACTTTTTTTTCTGATCAAATAGTATTATCTGTCAGGGCATCTAATAATGTCTCTGGATGGCTGGTATTTACCTCCCTGTAACGATCATGACATGCTAGTGAATAACCAATTTCAAGAAGAGAACTTGCAGCCTTTCTGAGAATATTTATCTCTCATCTTTTTGGTTGGAAGTTTATTATAATATCGCAGTTTACTTAAAGGAACTCAGTATCTACTGATTCTTTAATTTGTAGTAATAACTTGCTTGAATGACTTTTTTCACCTAAACATGTAACAATATATGTTAATATATTGAGTTGGGGATAATAATAGCACCTATCTCACTAGTTTATAGTGAACATTACGTAATTCATGTGTAGTTGTGAAAAATGCTTAATATAAACTAACATTATTGTTATTATTGCCATCATAATTATTATTTTGACTACATAGCTGTTTTGTTTTGAAACATCTAGTTGCAAGTAAACGGAACCCAACTAAGAGTAGTGCAAGCATGCAATGAAGCTTAATTGAATTTACAGAGACAGTGGAGTGACATAAGGGCTGGAATGGTATTAGGACTCAGAAGACAATGGGATTAGAATGAGGAGAACCATTAAAACTCCATTTAAGCATCTCTTTTTTTATTTCTGCACACCTGCATCTTTTTTTTTTTTTGGTCTCTACATAAGGGCTGAAAGCAGAAATCTCTGCTTTTCATCCCTAAGGTGGAATGGCATTGCCATAGCCCCCAAATTTACTTGTTGAAGGTCCAGACACATGCAGGACTAACTAGCTGACTCTGAATTCCATTTCTACATAGAGGGGAAAGTGTAGTCAGTCCAATTTTGCTTAGTAATCATCTTCTGACCTTGTTAGGATTGAGGAGAAATTGATACAAGTTAAGAATGGTGGCCACCTCATCCTCATGATGCTTGGGCAGAAGAAAGATTATTATTAGTATGGCAAAAAAAGATCTACAACATACTCTTAATTTCTCAACACATATGTAAGTCTTTCTTTCTACCCAAAGGTATCCTATCCATGATCCAACTAACTTACGCATAACAACAAACTACTCAACGACTTCATAACCGGAGGAAACTGATCTTGTTTTGATCATAGGCCCACATAGGTCCAATTGCTCTACTTAAGATAAATGGAGATTTATCTGTGTCCAGAGATGTGTCAGGCTGGGACAAATAGATAGGGGTAAAGACATACTGTATGATTGACAGCCCCACTGGAATCACATGAATGGGGAAGGGATGGCTCCACAAAGATAGAGTGTTTATAAGATATTTTCGAAGCCACTGCTATATTCCAACCCTAGCTGCCCAGAATTCACATTATGAGAAATTATTATATGTCTCCACCTAATAAGCTATAATAATTCCAAATACCACCAAATATATACTCAGTTCTTAAGGGAAATAAATCAGTATCATCTCCAGATAACATATCTACTGATCAGGTCCAGATGCAATCCTCTATGATGCATTTAACCACCCTAACACTTAAAACCCACCATGAAGGAAGGCAGAAGATAAAAAAAAAAGGTAACTGCAATAGCTGTCTTATTTGTGAAGTAGAGAAGGAAAAATAACAAATAGCCATCACTGAATCCTAGCATAAATCATATTCTATAGGAAGGGGCAGTAAGGATCCCTACCTTTGGCCATGGAGTAATTTCCAGGTTACATATCTGCCTCCTTTTCCTATGACTGCCAGGAGGATTGCCAGGGTTCATTTTCCTCTGTGGTCATAATCCAAAGCAGCATATGATAAGATTTCATCTGTAGAACTATAGTCTCTTAGTCCACCTATTTTCTGTGGATATGATTATAATAAACTGAGTGTTGAATTAATGGTTGAGAAAAATAGATCTTTTTCAGGCTTGAGCGTTCTCTGACAATTACATTTTCTGAAGTACCCACTCTTTTGCTTGTTAATTTACTTCTGAAATCCCCAAAGGATAATAATCAGCATTAGAAATCTTGGATCTAGAGCGCTGAATCTTAACCCCACAGGTGTATGTCTCAGTAATTGCCGTTAGTGCTCTGCTAGTCTCCTGAGGCCTCTGCTCACCGGCTTCCACTGTGCCCTCAGCTGAAGGTGGTGAAGGTGAACCTGTCTGTACCCTGTCCCGGTGCATCCCAGTAGAGAGTGCTTTACACTATCTACTACCTGAAGAGAGAGACTATTACCTCTGTCAGTCTGGGAACAAATATTAAGATGTGTTTGGAAGATAAAATATATGACTTAAGCTACTCCTGGATAGCAATCTTATTTTCTTTTTCTTCTTTTCTTTTCTTTTCTTTTCTTTTCTTTTCTTTTCTTTTTCTTTCTTTCTTTCTTTCTTTCTTTCTTTCTTTCTTTCTTTCTTTCTTCTTTCTTTCTTTCTTTCTTTCTTTTTTTGAGATGGAGTCTTACTCTATTACCCAGGCTGGAGTGCAATGGCATGATCTCTGCTCAGTGCAACCTCCACCTCCCGGGTTCGACCGATTCTCCTGCCTCAGCCTCCAAAGTAACTGGGACTACAGGCAAGTGCCACCATGCCCAGCTAATTTTTTGTATTTTTAGTAGAGACGGGGTTTCACCATGTTAGTCAGGATGATCTCAATCTCCTGACCTTGTGATCCACCTGCCTCAGCCTCCCAAAGTGCTGGGATTCCAGGCATGAGCCACCGTGCCTGGCCAGCAATATTATTTTCTTACCTCCCTGATTTTGTCTGCTCTAACTTTTGCTTAGAAGCAAATGAGTTATTTTCTTTCAAAATTCACAAAGCACTGATTTTCTGACTCTCAGCCATCTCAGATTCCTGTGTTGTGCTTTATTAACAAAGCTAAATATTGCTGTCTTTCTAATGGCAGATAACTGGCTTAAGAACCTCAGCATGACCACTTCTTGCAGGATCTTACTGGAAGCTGCTGAAAGTGAACAGTATTTGCCAACATTCTCATCTATTTCTTTTAGGTTCTCCAAAGTTCCACCTGAAGAAGGCATATCAGAAACATAACAAGCATTTCCAATCTCCAGTGCAGAGATACAGGGATCATTGCTGCCTGCAAAGAAATCGGGACTCAGATAATTTCTCATTTCAAGATTTGTACCGGCAGTTTTACTTTTTAATATACCAATTTATACATTGAACTCTTTGGTTTACAGGGACAAAACCCAACTCATATCAGATTACATTTATATATATATATATATATATTTTTTTTTTTTTTTTTTGAGGCAGAGTCTCACTCTGTCACCCAGGCTTTAGTGCAGTGGTGCCATCTTGCTCACTGTAACCTCCACCTCCCAGTTTCAAGTGATTCTCGTGCCTCAGCCTCCCCGGTAGCTGGGATTACAGGCATGAGCCACTGCACCTGGCCAGATTAAATTTAAAATGGGAACTGGGTTGATAGTTTTAGACTTGGCTCTATTCAAGACTCAATCTATGTAGTAAATTTTTTGTTCTCTCTCTCCCTTCTTTCCGCCCCCACCTTCCCCTGGCCCCATGGCCTATTTTTTTTAATAAGCTGGCTTCATTTTCTTTTTCTTTACACATTTTTCCTACATGCAGTTAAGAAAGATGGAAGCCAAGACTCCAGGCTACTAACCCCAGTTTAACAATCTTAGCAGAAAGACAGCCTCTAACTTCTTGAATTACAGTATGATATATTGACACAGTTTTTAAAAATTATCCATTTGTAAAATTGACAATTTTTTGTAATTGTACACATGTATGGCATACAATTTGATGTTTCAGTGCAAACATTGCATGATCTTAGTTATATGTGGAATCTAAAAAATAACAACTGATATCATAGAAGCAGAGAGTAGAACAACTGATATCATAGAAGCAGAGAGTAACCAGTCACTGGAGAGAGGAGGGGGAAAAGGAGGAGGAGGGAAGGATGAAGAGAGGTTGGCCAATGTGTACAAAGTTGTAATTAGATAGAAGGAATAAACTATGGTGTTCTATTGCACAGTAGGGTGACTACAGTAAACAGTAAAACATTGATATTATTTTAAACTCCACAAAATAATACTATATATTCTTTTTTGTTTGTTTTTTGAGATGGAGTCTTGCTCTGTCACCCAGGCTGGAGAGCAGTGGTGCGATCTCAGCTCACTGCAACTTCCGCTTCCTGGGTTCAAGCAATTCTTCTGCCTTAGCCTCCCAAGTAGCTGGGACTACAGGTGTGCACCACCACGCGTGGCTAATTTTTGTATTTTTAGTAGAGACGGGGTTTCACTATATTGGCCAGGCTGGTCTCGAACTCTTGACCTCATGATCCGCCCACCTCAGCCTTCCAAAGTGCTGGGATTACAGGTGTAAGCCACCACACCCAGCCAATACTATATATTCTTTATGAATGTCTACATATGTTAAAAAAAGTTTCATAACTGACATGGGAATAATAAACATTAAATTGAGCAGAGTGATTACTTCTGCAGGACCATAGGTGAGTGAGCTGCAGTGGGGTACGTAGGAACCTTAGCTGTGTTGGTAATATTTTATTTCTTAAACTAGTTGGTGGTTATATGGATTCTTGTTACATGATTTTTTATACATTTAAGTATGGCCAAAATATTTTATAAGTTTAAAAAAGAAAAAAACCCAATTGTTATTAATGTTGGGATTTGGATTCCAGAGACAATCTCAGATTGGCCCTGTCTGGATGATTCAAGCATCCTAGTCCTTTATTTCTTCCCAGTAAAATGTGAATGGCTAGGTCATGCGCTGATCACTGTGGCTGTGGGACGGCTAAGGACATATTGTGGTTTCCAGCTCCATTACATACAAAAGGAATAGGGAAATATTACTTGTTAAGGAAAGGGATGTTGGCTAGAAAAAAACAACTGAGGGCCATTTTAGTCTGGGTTAATTTTCCCTAAGCGAAGCTCGTTCCTTTCTCCAGTTTATTCTCAATCTGTCCAGGTATAGACTCTTACCACATTGTAAACTGTGCCCTAAAATTTTAAATGTAACCATGGCCAACGCACCTGATAAACAATGGTGGTGGAAAAAAAATTGCTTTTTTTTTTTTTGGAGACAGAGTCTCACTCTGTCGCCCAGGCTGGAGTACAGTGGCACAATTTCGGCTCACTGCAAGCTCGGCCTTCCGGGTTCACGCCATTCTCCTGCCTCAGCCTCCTGAGTATCTGGGACTACAGGGGCCCGCCACCATGCCCGGCTAACTTTTTTTTGTGTTTTTAGTAGAGACAGGGTTTCACCTTGTTAGCCAGGATGGTCTCGATCTCCTGACCTCGTGATCCGCCCGCCTCGGCCTCCCAAAGTGCTGGGATTACAGGCGTGAGCCACTGCGCCCGGCGTGCTTTTTTTTTAAATGACATACATCTTAATCTTTTCCTTGGGTGGTGCTGTTCAAAGCTACTCCCAAGAGGAGCATGAGGAAGGTTTCTGTGAGTGGGGGTGTGTGTTTGCACACACACATAGGTATGAAAACACCACTTACTTCCTAGTAGTGTTTAAATTTGGATCTGAGGGTAACCCAAGTGGCTAACACTTCTCTTACTATTTATTACCATGGGTCACTATTCTTTAGAATTTCACATCATCTTAAAGCTCTTGTGTTTGCTGTGTTTTGATTTCATTTTGGGGGACTTGGTTTGCTAAAAACAAACAAACAAACCAACAAACAAAACATTTCCGTAAGACACTGTCTGTAAAGACATTCCCCAACCCTTATTCTACCATGAAAACTCCCTGCTTGTGATGATGAGCTATTGAGAGTACTCAACCATCCTCATATTTTTCTGTTGATTAAGCTCAGCCACAGACCACAGATAGGTAACAATGACCATAGGTGGGTAACAATGGGATGAGGAAGGAGCCTTTCTTACCATGACCTTGTCCTGGCTCTTTCTCCTGACAATGTAGTGATGGGATGAGTTTCACAAGGTAATGAAGAAATTATTATTACTGGGAGCAAATGTTAGAGGATTGTTCTAAAGACTTTCAGGTTGGAGGTAGGAAGGATGGTCAAGTTTGATATGTATACATCCAATATTAAGATTCTGTAGTTTTTCAGTCAGCATCAATCTTATCCATAGTTCCAGTTGAATCTACCTGCTGCAATTCATTTGATTCATGATTATTATTATTATTATTATTTTTGCCTGGACCTCAAATATTTTAAATCAGTGACACAGCTATTTTTATTTTTTATTTTTATTTATTTATTTTTTTAAATTACAATTGAGCACAGGATTGGAGCACATTCTAGGCTAAAATGAAATATATCAGGGCTCAAACAACACATTCTCACATCTGCAGATATTTGCTACTATTTCTACAAAAGTTTCATCCTTGGTAAGCATTCAGCCTAAGTATTAAGAACCAACAGATAAAAGCTTATTCAAAAACATCACTGTATAGTAGACTACCAATTTCTCCCCTGGAGTGGGAAAACCTTTCTGCACCTGAACCTTGCCTAATTTAGCCAGTTCCATATTTTCTGACGGTCTATTATTCTCAGCACTTCACATGATACTAAAATAGGTTATTAGCTAGAATTCTTTCCAACACAAGTAACAGACACCCATTTGTGTTTACAAATATAGGAATGGAAAATGTGTTATGAGGATGTATGCATATCTCATCTCCCAGAGCCTACGGACAGGATCACATCCAAGCCTCGTGCAGAACCTGGAGCTACGAAATGAAAAGCAATTAGGACTCAGTTTCATTTTTTGTCTTTTCTTTGCCCTGTGCCTTTGTGTCCTTGTCCTCTTTTCAGATCAGTGTTCTTTGCTTTTCTATCTGCATGACTACATATAGTTACTGCACAGTTTGATTTTATAGCTTCAGACACATGCTGAAGTTGTCTCCAAATTCCAAGGGAAAATCTCATTGGCTTAATTGAACATAAATACCTTCACCTTGTCCACAGATTGTGCTAAGTGAAAACTTAATTTGGGGGGAATTATTTTGAAATATCAGCTGGTCTCTTTAGAACATGGTCATTCAAGATAAACCATTATAAAGGAATTTTTGCCACTTAGAGAAAAAAGACTATGTTTCTGTCTAATTCATCTTAGAGCTGATCTTGGCTTCGATGTTTGAAATAGGTGTGGAATGTCTGCAGTAATGGTAACCATAGTAATACTGGACTTTTGTATGATAATTGCAGGTTTTATAAGCTACCAAACATCTTTTTGAGGTTAGTCAGTATTATTATAATTATGCTAGATTTAGGGATATGGATATGGAGACATAGAAATTGAAGTTGCTATGCTAAGTGGTCATAACAAATCTCGAAAAACTCAGAATTTAAATTAAAATCAACTGGCTCTAAAACTTGGGCTCAAATTTAGTAATGGTATTGGAGTTCAAGTTCTATTCCATCTGGATTTTAATTTTCTTCTTACCATTTCTCATTCCAAATGCTCTAATGGCCCAGCCATTTTTCATAATAGTTGTTTTTTTTTTGTTTTGTTTTTTTTTTTTTTTTTTGAGACGGAGTCTCGCTCTGTCACCCAGGCTGGAGTGCAGTGGCGTGATCTTGGCTCACTGCAACCTCTGCCTCCCGGGTTCATGCCATTCTCCTGCCTCAGCCTCCCAAGTAACTGGGACTACAGGTGCCCACCACCACGCCTGACTAATTTTTTTGTATTTTTAGTAGAGACGGGATTTCACCATGTTAGCCAGGATGGTCTCGATCTCCTGACTTCGTGATCCACCCGCCTTGGCCTCCCAAAGTGCTGGGATTACAGGTGTGAGCCACTGCACCCGGCCCTCAGTATTTGTTATAGCAACACAAAGAATGGCCTAACACATTAGGAAGAAAAAGTACGTAGAAGCTTGTAAACCTAGAATTGAGAGTCTAAGAAACCAGGAGGCTTTCCTGTGAAAGAGAGTGTTAAGCTAAACTGTGAAGGAGGAGTTCATAGTAGATTTTTTTTTAATATACAAGGATGTTGATGGCAATATTGTGAATAGTAGAAAAAATAATCTGGATATAAAATTCTAATCAATTAGACAGTGTGCTACATATATAATATATCCTCACCAAGGGGTATTATGCACCCATTCAAATAAACAATTAGAACTCTGTCTTTTGACATGGAGGGATTTCCATGAAGTAATGAGAAGTGAGAAAAGAAGCATGCATTTTAAAAAGCACAGGAATAGTTCCAGAGAGAGCATTCCTCAAGAAAGAGAGAGAGGAAGTAGTGTAAAGATGAGCTTCCTAGGCATAAGGAACAGCATGTGCAAATGCCCCAAGGAAGAAGACGGCCTGGTGAAATACAGTAATTGAAAGGAGAGTAAAGAGGCTGGAGCTCAGAAAATGAGGTCAGGGGCTATAGGACAAGGAGAGGTGGGAGGGATACCAGGTGAAATAGAGAAGTAGATAGGTCAGAGCATATATTTGAGAAAGCCATATCAAGAACTTTGTTGTTATCCTTCAGTAAATGTTTTATACCTTGAACTATTGCCTTTTCTAACACTTAGTGATTGCATGTCATTTAACACTTAGTGATTGCTGGGAGAGCTCTGCAGAGTATTCACTATATTTTAGAATCAATGACACTATACCTGGCACAAAGGAAATTCTTAATACATTCTAGTTTTCCACTTCACCTTGTCGCCTTTCCAGTCGTTTTCTCCCATGAATGCATAAAATATGGTTCTATAGTTCTCAACTCCCAGGCTCAATGCCCCTTCTTGGTTTTAAAGAAATATTTTGTAACACTGTCTTGCTACACTAAAACAATGAAACTTATTAATAATGTAATTTAACCTACATATAACTTTTAAAAGTAATGTTATGTCCTGATTATAAAGTAAATAAAAGGAATTTATAAAAATGCTATTTGTTGTAGTATATAAACATTCATACACAAATATACCAGAAGACAGAAGAAGCTGTGAGATGTGAGATGACTGACCTACAGATGCTAAGGGAGACTGATGAGTTTTATTATGTCTCTGAAGCAGTTATGTAGTGCTGTGATCTACAAAATGATGAATAATTCTTAGCAGATGTCTACGTTAAGCAAAATATATTGTAATTGGATTCCTGTAATTCAGTATACATTAAAACTGTGCCAAACATTTCTTGTACTTGTATGTAAAACAGAGAGAAGCTCTGAACTTAGGCAATTATAAATGAATTTTCACCTTCATTTTTTCTGGCAGGACTGCTGTTATTTGCTGAAGACATCAGATAATTTTCCATTGTGATGGATACATCACAGGACATTGTCATTCCCTGCCCACCAAATACCAGTACAGCCCTCAATCATTGTAACATTTTCCAAATGTTCCTTATCAGTTGGTCCACTGAGAGCCACTGATCTGATTGGAAGACAAGATGCTGGAAATGTCACATTGTACCAGGAGACTTCAATAACAGCTGAAAAAAAACAATAAAAGGGATGTTATAAAGTCACATGTAGATGGCAGAAAAAATACTAAAGGGATTAAGTCTTAGGCATTTTAAGTGGCCCACACCAGTCAAAGCTGGAATAAGACAATGTGGAAATAGATTTTGAACAATGACTAACCTGAAGTGAGACAGAGGAACAAGGGAGGCATTTTAGGCTGGAGGTCCACTGAGCAGAGGTGGGCAAAGGTGTGATGTACAAATAAACATGATATGTCTGGGAACCAGTGATACAGAATTTCAGACATCCTCAAATTAGGCCTTCCAGAAAGGCAGTTGGAGTTGGCAGTTTACTGTTGCTTCATTTTTGTTGTTGTTTTCTCTTTTTCTCTGTCTTAATTATAAAAAATACAAGTTATATCCCAGACCTCAGTTGAAGTTTGTGAAATCCAGTCCAGATAGTGACTCTAAGGGCACCAAAAATGATTAATACTGATGTGTTTTTTTAATAATTCCTACAACATATAGTAGCAATGGATGTCTATGATTATGTTAGCAATGTTGGTGATAAAGACCTTTCCATATTGCTATGATAAAATACTTTTGAAGATGGCTATTCATATTCATCCATAACAATGATAAGTAACGAATGACTTCAGAAGTTACATTTAATATTTTCAAAGATGTTAAATATGGACAATTCTCATGTCTTAACAAATACTAATAACAAAAGATGAATGAATATTTTAAAAATTGAATAATTAAAATAATCAGTACTTTGTATCAAATAGATTCTATTAGCTCACTCTATGTTCTGTTTTTACACCTAATGGCATGATTATGCAATTTACCAGTAAATACCAGCATGGTTTTTAATGTTATTTACGTGTATTATGAAAAATGTAAGCAACCTAATATCTTCATGTGTTTGATCTGCCCAAGAGAAAGAGAAGAGGAAATGCATTCATCAGAGAATAGGATCTAATGAGTTTAGCAATTTAAAAATTAAGAACCATAATTTTCTGCTATTTTAATTAAGTCATTTTATATCTCTTTACCTCTTTCTCTAAAATAATTTGTTACAATTATCTAACCTTTTACAAATATTTGCAAATTAAAAGAAATAATTACCCAGTACTACACCATAATTTTGAAGAATGGATGAAGCACACAGTATGATAATGTGTTTTTCATCCTTCTAAAGGAACTTCGTGATGACCAAAACAGGAAAAAATTCTTAATCTACAAATCTATTGAATTTTATTACATTTGTTTCCACACCTCTTTTCACAAATGTTTGTACCATCTTTTTGAACTTTAACTGGTCTTTAATTAGTTCTCTACACGCCAATGAACACACAAACACAAGTCAAGGAATCAAATTAACACAGGATTCCTGGTTATATTATCTGCTATGCTTTATTAGTCTTTCTATCCTCTGCCCCAACCAATGCTTGGCACAATGCCTTTTCTTTAGAAAGCTCTCAATAAATGTATTTATGACACTTACATAATACTTTATGTAACAATTTAAATGTGAGAGATATATAAAATGATTATGAAGTTCATTTCAATAATTTTCACAGTAGTCTTACATGAAATGTCATAAGACAATTAAACCAATGTGATGATTCATCTGGCCATAGGTTTAGCCAACACTGACAGAAATTTTGCTTGGTAACTTCCCCAAAGTACTGGGGGAAAATATTTTTTGTTGTTGTTGCTTTTTATTTTTATCTTGAGACGAAGTCTCACTCTATTGCCCAGGCGCCCAGGCTCCCAGGCTGGAGTGCAATGGTGCGATCTCAGCTCACTGTAACCTTTGCTTCCCAGATTCAAGCGATTCTCCTGCCTCAGTCTCCTCAGCAGCTGGGATTACAGGCACGTTCTACCACACCTGGCTAATTTTTAGTAGAGATAGGGTTTCACCATGTTGGCCAGGCTGGTCTCGAACTCCTGAATCTTGATCCACCTTGGCCTCCCAAAGTGTTGGGATTACAGGCGTGAGCCACCACACTCGGCCGTGAAAATGTTTCTGAGAGACACATCCATTTTCTTATTGTTAGATATGACATTCTTTCTGTAGTAAAGGCTTTATCTGCCTGAAAACCATTGTCTTGAACAGAACATACATCCTAAAGCTCTTGAAGGAACTAGAATCTTAGTGCTGTTTTTGTGTACAAATAATGACTGGGACCTGGTAACTAACTGAAATAGCTTCACATACTTCTCATACTTATCATACTTCTAAGGATTTTTGAAGAACATATTTGTTAAAAACAAATCAACAATTGAAAAGAAACATGTCATTCAGAATATGATTTCCTTCTTTCCCAATAAAATTAGTTGTTTCTTCTCTTCTATAACTCCTGTCTCTTTCATTGTTATCTATATTTATGTGTATATATATTATTTTCTGGATTATTGTACTTCACATATATTTTATCTTATCAATTAAATTATAAGTACTGGCCGGGCATGGTGGCTCATACCTGTAATCCAAGCACTTTGGGAAGCTGAAGCGGGTGGATCACAAGGTCAGGAGTTTGAGACCACCTGAGCCAATATGGTGAAATCCTGTCTCTACTAAAAATATAAAAAATAGCCAGGCGTGGTGGTGCATGCCTGTAGTCCCAGCTACTCAGGAGGCTGAGGCAGAAGAATCACTTGAACCCGGGAGGCGGCGGTTGCAGTGAACTGAGACCGTGCCACTGCACTCCAACCTGGGCAACAGCGAGACTCCCCCTCAAAAAAAAAAAAAAGTATTATAAGTACTTTGAGGTCAGGAAAAAATACCTGATTGCTTTTGAACCCCCTTGTATATCTGAAATCAATATGGGAGGCAAATACATACCTGTTAAGTGTAACTTCGTATTTCCACTAATTGGTTTAGACTTTAGATTAAATATTGTAGAATGGGGGTAAAGATGCATATGAAGATTGAGTTGACTTGTAGTTTTTAAAAGCCTTTTTTTTTAAAGACGGAATCTTGCTCTGTCTCCAGGCTGGAGTGCAGTGGCACGATCTGAGCTCACTGCAATCTCCACCTCCTAGGTTCAAGTGATTCTCCTGTCTAAGCCTCCCAAGTAGCTGGGATTACAGGTGTGCACCACCACACCCAGCTAATTTTTGTATTTTTAGTACAGACAAGGTTTCACTATGTTAGCCAGGATGGTCTCGATCACCTGACCTTGTGATCCTGCCATGGCCTCCCAAAGTGCTGTGATTACAGGTGTCAGCCGTTAGTGTAATCTTCCCATCCATCCTGTTAGCTACTTTTAAAGTATTAACTGTAAAAGTCTAGTTTTAGTTTCTGTCTTAAATATAACCGATCCATTTAAAAAATAATAGAGTTGAGAATTTATTAGGCATACTTATCATATGGAGAGACTGAGGTTTTATATGTCCCTTCCCATATCATCTGGACCTTGTTCATTACCCATTATTCTTTCTATTCTCTGCTATTTCCTTTCCAACACATTTACCTGAGTACCTATAGCTACAGAAAGATTCCCAACAACTTGAAAACAACCTTTCACATGATCCTGCTCCTGCCTCTTCCTGCTTTTCACATACATGGCCATTTTACTTCTTTCTTTCCCTCTACTGATGACTTTTGGCAGCTTGAAAACACTTGGGTTATAACTTGAGCAACATGGTGAAACCCTGTCTCTATAAAAAAAAATACAAAAATTAGCTGGGTTTGGTGGTATGCACCTGTAATCCCAGCTATTAGGGAGGCTGAGGTGGGAGAGTTGCTTGAGCTGAAAAGTTGGATGTTGCAGTGAGTTGAGACACTACACTCCAGCCTAGGGGACAGAGCAAGATCCTGTTTCAAAAAAAGGAAAGAAAGAAAAGAAAACCTAGTTATTTCTTTCACTTTAAATTCTACATCCAATCTATCTGATGCAAATCATATTGATTTTCAATTTCATTGGCTCTCAAATCGGTTTCCTCCTTTTCATTCTCACTATTCCTTCCCTTGTCATACTATTCACATGACAGCTAGGCATAACTACTCTTCCTGATTCCCTAGAATTTATACCAAAGGCACCAACTGTTAGATTAGTCAACATATCACCAGCCAGAGACACAAGTCCATATTTTTCAGCTTGCAATCAGAGTTCTTCCCAATCTGATTCCCAGTATAATTAATAGTAATGCACTTACGGGCTTACCACAGATCAAGAGCTGGGATGTTTTCCACATACCATATCTAATTTATAATTCTCACAACAATCTTAGATTATAAATAATTTTGATCTCATTCTGTGAGAAAATTACTCCAAACTTTATTTCTAAATGTATCTTCCACCACCCACAACCATGTGATGCCCATGGCCAAATCAGGTAATTGATTTGCGTGGTTCTGGAACTTGCTTTAACTTTCATCCTCTAGCCTTTACTCTGCTCTTTCAGCATCTAATCACATGTCAATTTCATTCTCCTGACAAGTTTGCTCATCAGTCAGGACCCAACTCAAATTCTAATAGTTCTGTGAAATTCTGTCCACATTCCTCACCTACCTTCTAGGCTCCTTAAGGGGTGAGATCAATTTTATGTATTTTTCCATCCCATTAAGGATGGAAAGGTCTTACATAGCATAATACCTTTAATGGATTCTCCCTCTCCACTTCTATTTTCTGATCTTTTATTTGCTTTTAATAATGAACACTCTAGTAGATATATCATTCTTTCTTTGTGATTTCACTTGACTTAGCATGAGTGCATATCTTAATAAAATTAGACTTCCTATGGGCCTCATTTTACTCCAAATATTCTTGATATTTTTAACAATAGGATAAGTGCATCTCAAAACGTTCGTAAGTATTGCACCTTTAAGAGACATCCAGAATTATTCTCAAAGGCTGTAGAAACATGCCAGTATATTAAGTACCACATAGAGAATATTAATTTAGTCAATGGATTGCATGCCAAAAATGAGGAAGAGAACTGAAAAAATATTAAAAAGTGAGATGTGAAAATTAGGAACAGAAAGAAAAAAATAAATACATAAAACAAGACAATTCTCTACATTCTTTTGAAGAAATGAAACTACAAACCAGACACCAAGATTTGGAAGATTAGCTTTGTACTAATCCTGGAATTTGCTTTTACTTTCCTGACTTTGGCCTTTGCTCTGTTGTTTCAGTATCTAGACTAACGCGAATTTCATTCTTCAGTTTAAATCAGCACGTCAGTCAGGGATTCATTCAAACCTTAATGGCTTAGCATTTTCCTAAACTGTTTTATTAGGGGCAAAATGGCCACGAAAGTCATTTTTAAGGGTCAATTCAATTTTATGATAATTTATATATTATGCCAGACGCTTATAATATGCCTATTATTACCCTAAATTCCATTCTTACAGTACTAGGCTGCATTTTAGACATTTGCTGCAAATGACTTTATCTTGAAGTCTACGTGATTACACAAGTTATTATAAACATTCATGACAGATTTACTGAGGTGTAGGCAAGGAAATTAAAAAATAAATTTTATTAATTACTGTATTTTATGTTTAAATTACACTGTCTCCACTTCCGTAACATTGCTCCGCAGTATCCCACCTAGAGGGACCTGCTTTCACGCACATCTCCCTATTTTAAACAATATCCTTTCATCCCAAATCTGTAACTAGGACAGTTGAGAGTCAGTACCAAAATCTTTGATGATATTTGAAATTCTTTTACATAAGAAAGTAAAGGCACAAGCACTTTTTCTTCTACTTTTCCACTCCCCACGTCTTCTCCAAGCCTAAAGACTCTTAGGCAATGAGAAGGAGTCTGCACTGCGGGATGCCCACTGGAATTACCTACTGTGGGCTGAATCCGCCCCACACTCTCGAAGGTGCTACAACCCTTGCTCTCACCGGCGGCCCCCAGGCCTCTCTTCCAGGCATTCTTGAGCCCAGGGAAAAGCGAGGACGGGACCACGGCCCCGCTCGGCCTAGATCCGCCTTCTTCTCAGGTGAGCGTCGCTGTCCTCCGGGATCGCTCCTCGCCCCAGCCCAGGAGCAGGGTGTCGGGACTTGTAATTGCCCCGTAGCCCCGAGGGCGGGCAGGAAAGAAAGGCTTTTTCATACTCCGCTGGGAGAGGGCTGGGTGTTTGAGTTCAGACAGGTTCCGAGCGCTTTCTGGCTGTTCGGGGTTTGGCGTGCCACCACTTGGGACTTGTTGTAACCCGTCTCCACTCCCCCCGCCTCCAGCGCTGCACCTCGTCTCGGGGAGGCGCGGTTCGAGCCGGAATCAGCCTCCCTCCGCGGACCTGACGCTGGGCAGGTAACTCCCCTCCCCTCCCTGCCCGCGCCCAGGCGCTTGCTGCTTCCTGGGAGGCAAACCTTCGGCGGCGGGCGCTGTGCGGCGGGCGCGGTTGCGCGCGGCTTGAGGCAAGTAAGTGGGGTTTGGGCTCCCCTGCTCCGGACCTCGGCGGATGGGACCCCAGCGGGTGCAGGGTTGAGGTGCTCGGGGTGCTGGGGGGGCCCGGGCCTTCACCCGCACCTGGCCGGCGCGGCGAACGGGAGGGATAGGGGCCTCCCCCTTGGGAGCGCGGGCGGGATTGGAAATTCCCCAGGGTGCAAAGCTCAGTTGCTTCAGTCTTTTCTACGTTTCTTTCATTGTCGTGGGGGTGCGAGTGAGTTGAGAAGTTTGAAAAGTTGTCTCGGGCGGAGTCAGTTTGGGTCCCCAGAGGACTGGCGCCGCCCCTCGTGGACGCTGCATTTGTTTCCTCTTTTCCAGTGTGGGAGTGCGCCGAGGACCCCGGGAGGGGAAGCGGGAGGAGAGACCGCTGGGAAAAGTCTCGTGGGAGGAAGTCCAGGGTGGAAGCAGAGGGCGTGGGGGTGGGGGGTTCCGGGAAAAGGTGGGAGAGCTTAGGTCGCTGAGGGGCGTGGGTGTTCTTTAGATCCTGAGTGGGGAGCAGAACTTGAAAAGACAGTTTTTTCACACAGCCTCTTAATTGTACAGGATCCCGTTTCTGAGTGCAGACTGGTAGCGACCTGTGTTTTTAAACTTGGGTCGGCCTGAGTCTGGGTCTGTGTGCTCTAGCAGCTCTCCAGGAGAGCTTGTACCTACCAAAGTTTGAGAACCACTGCTCTAGATCCTGGTGAGTGATCTAGAAGAGGACAGTAGGCCTAGAGCAGATTGCTCCTGGAACGGGACTTGGAGACTTTTGGTCTATTCTGTGTGATATGTGGGGAGACTTAACCTGTGTAAGGTGAGTGAAGAGGCAGAGAATGCCTGTGTTCATTGCAGGAGTCATAGGTATGTAAAGAGACAACAGCGCTTTCTTTATAGGAGGAGGCTGGGAGGTTATGGAAACACAGGTTAGCATGTTGTCTATGCTCGGAGCGGTGAAGTTATAGGGTCTCTCTGACCTAGAAGTGGAAGTGAGAGCTCAGGCGGCCAGAACACTTAAGAAGAAGGTGTGCGGGTGGCAAGCAATTGAGGCTAGAATTTAATGCTCAACAGCTTATGTCCAAATTCCCATTTACAAACATCTTGCTAGATTACTGGCAGGCACCTCCCTTCTTTCCCTTTCTCAACCTAACAAGTGCAAGAGCCCCGAGGAAATCCATGACTGAGGCTGAATCATTGCTGACAAGCAATAGGAAGGGAGACAGTGATGAAAGAGACTTAGAAGAGAAAACTGGGGTTTTTTGTTTTTATTGCGGGGGGGTGCGGGTGGCGGTGGGAGGCTCAAAATGATTGGAGAATGAGAATAATGTGAAACAGAATGACGGAAGGTTGGGAGTGCAGGTCTTTGTTGAGTTTGTTTCTCTCTGTCTTCCTGTAGTTCCCAGAAAAGTAGAAGTCCCCACACCTTCCAATTGCAAATTCCACCCCCTTGCCTTTGGGGCTCAGGCACACGTGGGGTATACACCTATTTAGGGTGCTGGCTACACCCTCTAGAGCCTGCCTAAGGGGCTGGGTGGATCCTGCCTTTAAAGCTGGCAGGCTTTAGACCGCAGATGCTGAGAATTTATTGTGGGAAGCATTACCAATTGAACAGTTGCTGAAAGAGATTGTATAGATGGAGACAAACCACACCTCTGGTGCTGACTCAGTGATGTCTTTTACGTTTATGCCCTTGAGTTTATGACGCTAACTGGCTAAACTTTTTTGGGATGAAGTAATTAATTTTATTAATCTTTCTATTTTATTTCCTCTACTGTCCACCGTTCTTTATAGGTTAAGCTGGAGGTTCGTTCACTGAGTATTTTCTTGACCATGACTCACCTTGCAGCAACTAACCTACTTATTTCCCATTTAATTACATTATACAATACTGAGTTGCCAAAATGTAATGTTATTATACTTTTAAGTGTCCAGAATCTTGGTGTGAAACTGTGATCCCATCAAAGCGGGACTCTTCTAATACATAAATCTGGTTGGAGGAGACCTTTTGAAAAGAGGCCACTTAGCTTAATTTAATGAATTATTGGTAAAATTTCAAGTTGTCCTTGTTTATCTAGTTAGGTAAGTTTGCACGTCTGTCCCTTTATAAGTTGCAAAATGTGAATGTCCCATGGATGTTTCACAATTCACCTTTTTAAACACAGTGTTTTGTTCATTTTGAAATTTGCTTTTGTTCCTTTAATTTCTGATCTGGAGATGGAATGTATTTTAGAATTTTGTTGTTGAATTTATCATTTGAACATCAGAATACATCCACTCCCCCATGAAAACAGAGTTCTAAATGATGGTTACTCACAGCCCAGCTTTAAGGATGCCTTAGATAAAAAGTTGTACAAATAGCACTTAAACTCCATCAAGAATCAAAGCCAACAACATTTCTCTGAGAAAATGTGTTAGAGCCTTCAGTGGGAGCTTCCTTCCCACTGAGGTGTGCCAATGGGCATGGGCACTGTCTAGAAGTATCCTGGCCCCTAAGGGTAGAGCAGGCTTCCCAAGGGGATTGGGAGGCTGAGTGCTGTGGGCTCCTGAGACAAGAGCTGGGGGAAATGGTAGGCTCCAGTGGAAAGGATATACGTGGAGGTGAGGTGGAGTGGGGGGCAAGTGGGCTGTATGCTGGGGAGGAGGGTGCACTGAGGAGGCAGGGGGCTAACATGTACAGAAGGTAGGGGTGGGTGATGGAGGGGGCAAAGGATGTTTTCAGGGGCTGTGATGCTGTAAGGGAGGTGAGCCTTGGTGGAGAGATGATCCAAACATGAGAGATATTCATTGGGCATGCTGTCTATGTTGGGAAGTCCTGGAATCACATGATCATGAACGGTAGGAAACTTTTCCTCTGGGGAACATCTAATTACTACCCAGTTTGTCTTTTGTTTTATTTTTACATTGTCCTTAAGAGTGAGGTGAGATGTCCCCTAAGGGCACATGACATTTATCTTTTCAGCTGTGTCTTAAATAATTTGTAGATTACTGGTCCGTGGGAAACTTAAAGTAGTCATGGTCAGCCTCTCTTGCATACTGACATAGAGTCAGGTGTAGTCTCCAGGTTACTGGCAGGGGCCTATGTTGAAGAGTTTATAGAGAACTTATGCAGTGATGATGATTATCTAATGGCTCTAACTTTGTGCTCTTTTACACTATCCCTTTGATTAAACATATTTATTGACCATTATCTGCCAAGCAATATGTTCCTCTCCGGGGGTAGGAAAGTAAAAATATATTCCTGGATCTTAGGAAGCTTCCAGTTTAGGAACCTAATGATAATTATAAGTACACAAATAAATAAATGGATCAAGTCCACTGATTTTTGTAGTTCCTTCCTATTCTCTGAAGGTCACAGCAGACGTTGTTTGTGTTCAGTAATCATTTGTGAAATTGAACGTTAGCAGCCCTGGGATAGTCATGTTTTTTGACAAAGTATTAACATTCTTTAGGCTTGCAGGTTTTTCACTGGTATTGTGAAAGGTTTAGACTATGTGGTCACTCCTGTGTCCCACCCACACTGCTCTGAAATTCTCTGTGATCACTTCTTATTGAGAGTATCATAAAATAATGTTAACTAAGGTTTCCCCACAGTATCACTGTGAAGCTTATTATTTCCACTTCTTTGGCCAAATTTTCATTTCAAAAGGTTTTCGTTCTTTATTTAACATCAGGTTCCTTCTTTGATTACATAAACATTACTACTTAGAGAAGAAAAGGCAGTTTTCAAAGCACTAAAGAGTGGCATCTTCCATCTCAATGGTGGTAATAGAATAACTCAACATAAGATGTTTGGGCTGTCATTTATATATACACACTAGCAATGATGGCTTTAATTCTTAACAGCACGTTACTCCAAATACCTAGTCTCACAAGACTCATTCAACAGATGTTTTAAAAGTACTATATTTTAACGGCTGGACGTAGTGGCTCACGTGTGTAATCCCAGCACTTTGGGAGGCTGAGGCGGGTGGATCACAAGGTCAGGAGTTCAAGACCAGCCTGGCCAAGATGGTGAAACCCCGTCTCTACTAAAAATACCAAAATTAGCCAGGCGTGGTGGTGGGTGCCTGTAATCCCAGCTACTTGGGAGGCTGAGGCAGAGAATTTTTTGAACCTGGGAGGCAGAGCTTGCAGTGAGCCCAGGTCGCGCCACTGCACTCCAGCCTGGGCGACAGAGTGAGACTCATCTCAAAAAAAAAAAAAAAAAAAAAAAAAAAAAAAAAAAAAAGTCCTGTATTTTTCTCAAATATAACTTCTGAGTTATTTGTTAAAGATGAGTGCAATATAGCTAAGTTGTTTTTAGAGTAAGTAACTGTTTACAGTGTTCCCCTATGATTCTTTTTTTTAGTTTCAACCCTTCCTTTCCATTTTCATCTTTATTGGCCTTTTCATCTTTTTTTGTCACATCTCATCCTTTCTATCCTCCTTTTGTCCCTTCTCTTCCTTCTTTTTTCTTTTATGCTTCTCTTCTCTTCCCTCCCATTATGTTTTTCTCTTCACTTCCCTTCTCTTTTTATCTATCCCTTCTGAGCCCTTCTGATTTACTTTTTTACCTGTTCATCTTTCTTCTTTCTTATCTCCCATTTCATACTTCTATTTATTTGTCCATTTCACCATCTGTTGAACTACCTATTTATTTACATTTTGTTTTGTTTTGTTTTGGTTTGTTTTTTTGAGACAGAGTCTCACTCTGTTGCCCAGGCTGAAGTGCCGTGGCATGATCTTGGCCCACCACAACCTCTGCCTCCCGGGTTCAAGTGATTCTCCTGCCTCAGCCTCCCGAGTAGCTGGGACTACAGGCAGGCGCTACCATGCCCGGCTAATTTTTGTGTTTTTAGTAGGGACGGAGTTTCACTATGTTGGCTTGGCTGGTCTCAAACTCCTGACCTCATGATCCGCCCACCTCGGCCTCCCAAAGTGCTGGGATTACAGGCGTGAGCCACTGTGCCTGGCCTATTTACAGTTCTTTATTTCTGTCTGTCATCTTTATCAGCACAGTTCTCTACTTTGGTATTCTAAAAATCTGTACAAGTAAAATTAGAAGCATATCTTGTTTTATTGTGCTATGCTTTATTGTACTTCGCAGCAATTGTGTTTTTACTAATTGATGGTTTCTGGCAACACTGCCTTAAGCAAGTCTGTCAGTGCCATTTTTCCAACAGCACATGCTCACTTTGTGTCTCTGTGTCACATTTTGGTAATTCTCACAATATTTCAAACTTCATTATTATAATGTCTTTTTTTGGTGATCATTGATCTCTGATGCTACTCTTGTAATTTTTTGGGGGTGCTACAAATCATGTGCATATATGACAGTGAACTTAATCTATAAATGTTGTGTGTGTTCTGACTGCTCCACCAACTGGCCATTCCCCTGTGTCTTTCCCGCTCCTTGGGCACAGTATTGAAATTAGGCCACTTAATAACTCTCCCAGGGCCTTTAAATGTTCAAGGGAATGGAAGAGTTGCATGCCCTCATTTTAAATCAAAAGCTAGAAATGATTAAGCTCAGTGAGGAAGTCATGTTGAAAGCTGAGATAGGCTAAAAGCTAAATCTCTCGTACTAGACAACTATCCAAATTGTGAAAGCAAAGGAAAAGTTGTTGAAGGAAATTAAAAGTGCTACTCCAGTAAACACACACATCATGAGAGAGTAAAATGGCATTATTGCTGATAGGGAGAAAATCTTATTGGTCTAGAATTCAAGGCTGTTCAATCTGTGGCCTGCAGGCCATATATAGCCCAGGACGGTTTTGAATGCTGCCCAATACAAATTTGTAAACTTTCCTAAAAGATTATTCGATTTTTGTTGCAATTTTTTTTTTTTTGGCTCATTGACTATTGTTGTTAGTGTATTTTATGCGTAGCCCAAGACAATCCTTTTTGGCCCAGGGAAGCCAAAAGATTAGACACCCCTGGATAGATCAAGCCAGCCACAACATTCTCTGCCAAAGCCTAATCCAGAGCAAGACCTTAACTCTCTTCAAATCTGTGAAGGCTAAGAGAGATGAGAAAGCTGGAGGAGAAAGGTATGAAACTAGCAGAGGTTGGTTCCTGAGGTTTAAGGAAAGAAGCTGTCTCCAAAATGTAAATGTGCAAAGTGAAGCAGCAAGTGCTCATGAAGAAGCTGAAGCAAGTTATCCAGAAAATCTAGCTAAGATAATTGATGAACAAAGTGACACTAAACAACACATTTTTAATGTAGGTGAAACAGCCTTCTAGTAGAAGAAGATGCCATCTAGTATTTCAGAGCTAGAGAGGGGAAGTCAATGCCTGGTTTCAAAGCTTCAAAGGATAGGCTGACTGATTTTTTAGGGGTTAATACAGCTGGTGACTTTTAAGTCGAAGCCACTGCTCATTTACCATCCCAGAATGCCTAAGGTCTTTAAAAATTATTCTAAATCTAGTCTGCCTGTGCTCTGTAAATGGAGCAACAAAGCTCAGATGAGAGCACATCTGTTTACAGCAAGGTCTACTGACTTTTTAAGCCTACTGTTGAGACCTACTTCTCAGAAAAAAAGATTCCTTTCAAAATGTTACTGCTTATAGACTGTGCACCTGGTCACCTAAGAGATCTGATGGAGATTAATGTTGTTTTCATGCCTTCTAACACAACATTTGTTCCATAGCACATGGATCAAGAAGTGACTTTGACTTTTAAGTTTTATTATTTAAAAAGACATTTCATAAAGCTATAGCTGCCACAGATAAGTGATTCCTCTAATGAATCTGAGCAAAATAAATAGAAAATCTGTAAAGAATTCACCATTCTACATGCCATTAAGAACATTTGTGATCCATGGGAGGAGGTCAAAATATCAACATTAACAGCAGTTTGAAAGAAGTTGATTCTAACTCTTGTAGATGTCTTAGAAAGGTTCAAGACTTTTGTGGAGGATGTAATTGCAGATATGGTGGAAATAGCAAGGGACCTATTAATAGAATTAGAAGAGGAGGCTGAAGGTGTGGCTTAGTTTTTTCAGTGTCATGATAACACTTTAATGGATGTGGTGTTGTTTCTCATAGATGAACAAAGAAAGTGGATTCTTGAGATGAAATCTACTCTCTTGGTGAAGGTGCTATGAACATTGTTAAAGTGACAACAAAGAATTTAGAATATTATAAAAACTTAGTTGGTAAAACAGCAGCAGGATTTAAGAAGATTGACTCTAATTTTGAAAGAAGTTTTACCATATGTAAACTGCTGTTAAACAACATTGCATGCTATAGAGAAATAGTTTGTGAAAGGAAGAGTCAATCTTTCTGGCAAAATTCGTTATTGTCTTATTTTAAGAAATTGCTATAGCCACCCCACCCTTCAGCAACCACCACCCTGATCAGTCAGCAGCCATCAACATCAAGACAAGCCCCTCCAATGGCAAAAAGATTACAACTTGCTGAAGGCTCAGATGATAGTTAGCATTTTTTTAGGGATAACTTATCTTTTGATTAAGGTTGTTCATTGATGTTTTAGACATAATGCTATTGCACACTTAATAAGCCACAGTATAATGTAAACATAACTTATATATGCACTGGGAAACCAAAAAATTTTGTGTAACTCATTTTATTGCAATACTCACTTTATTGTGGTGTCTGGAACCCAACCTGTATTATCTTCAATGTATGCCTAGGTATGAAAGTCAAATTTTATTTTCTAATACAGGTCAAATTTTATTTTCTGGTAGCTAAAATATAAATACAATTGACGATTGATTACTCTGTAAACATTGTAAACACAATATTCAACAATATGTTTCTAGTATTTTATACTTTTAAAAAATTGTTCCTTTTCTTCACAATGGAACATGTGTGCAATGGTCATCTGATCAAGACCAAAGAGTCGCTTCTCTTGGCATGTATGGTGAAGTTCATCTTTGCTTTAATTGTATCCAAATTATAAACATCCTGTCACTAACTTCAGAATTTTCATTTTTCCAGTTTTCAAAATTG
The DNA here is from genome assembly GCF_029289425.2 of Pan paniscus. Classification (NCBI taxonomy): domain Eukaryota; kingdom Metazoa; phylum Chordata; class Mammalia; order Primates; family Hominidae; genus Pan; species Pan paniscus. Next base: position 69,320,775 of record NC_073254.2, read on the forward strand.
ATTATAAGTTCAAATTGCAATAAAATATTCAAATAAGTGTGCAAATACGCGGTAAAAATACAGTGATATTATTGAAACTGCATATTGACATGCTGGCAGCCCCATGTACAGTAAAATGAAATACTTAGTAATTGATGGATTAAAGACTAGAATTATTAAAGTTGTTTTGAGTGTCAATCTCTCATGCAGAAAAGTTCAGGATTTTCAAATGTCAAAAGAGCTAAGTAGGAGATCACTTATACATATAATTGAAAATTACAGCATATGGCTACAATTTCTATGTCTGTTAATGTCAGACAAAAACATCAGTCCATATACATTGAAAAAAATATAGAAAGTGGTTTATTGCAGAAGCACTTATTTGTGTGATACTAGGCCAATTCATGTCCATTGATATCTCAGTATATTATCTGAGAAATCTGTCACCTTTGGTTCATACTCAAAGCCATACTCATAGCTCTGTTATTAACATAAGGTCTTCAAACTATTTGAAATTCTATATTTTGTTTATGGAGTGGCTTTACTCCCATTTAGCATGTTAAATCTTGTATGTGGAAGAATTAGAATAAGACATTTACAGGAAAAGAAGAGTGTTAAATCTCTCCAAGGTCATTAGATCCAAAATGTGATTCCACAGAAATTTGGAGTGGATCCAAAATATGATTCACCAAAAAGTGGGGGCAGGAGCCCTTGAAATCCTAAGTATGTGTGTGGATGTATCACACACAGAGTAAATAATTTGATAAAACCATTAATTACTTGAGTTAAAGAAATGAATCATCTTTGATTTTAATGTAACAATGTAGAAATTCCATTGTCTCCCAAATAATTCAGTTTATTTTGTATACATATGAGAAATATTTTTGATTTGTACAGAGGATGGTTAAAACTGAAAGAGAAGAAAGGTATAGATAACATAATCAATGATGATTCCATGGAAAGGGTGCCAACGTCTTTTCACTTCAGATATGTAGTGTTGTAGCAATTGCTAAATAATGGCCATAACTCTTTGGGGAAAGCTTAATTGAGAGACTAAGTGAGGAGCCCTGTCTTTGAAATCAGTTAGAACTTTGAGCTGCGAAGGAGTGGAAAAAGCAAGATTTACTCATGGACTCACATATACACACCCATATGTAAATTGTGCAGAGCGATAAGTCAACCAGTGATAGCTGCAATACCATGTGGCCAAGTCGTCTCCTTCTCCCCCACTGTTATGCTGACATAGGCCTTAAGGACAAATGAAAGTGAAATAAGCTGCCAGGTGCATTTTCTGGTTCAGGTGTGGTTTAAGCAACTGTGACTAGCAGAGTTCTATAAACATCAGCTTTGTCTCAGAATTGCAGTCTTGCAAGTTAGCCCTGCTGTCAGAAGAATTGAGCACAATTGTAGAGAGAGAAAGCTGAGAAACCAAGTTACTGTTCATATGTAACCCACAAGTCCTAGAAATCTGTCTATATAAATCCAGCAGCATTTTACACATTTAAAATATATATTTCTTTATTTATCTCTTATTTATTAACTTCCCTGTGTGCAAGTGCTCTATAAACAAGTAAAGAAGCCAACAAAAAAGGTTATTTTGAAAAGAACAAAAAGTTGAACTAGAGTGGGCTAGTTTTCTGATCAGATTTGTTGGCAGTTTCTGGGGTAACATAAAGAGAAAAGCACTTTTTTCAGTTGTGATACAGCTGTCTAGGCAGGCTTGATTACAAGTGAATCCTAAGGGAAATGACTAATAAAGAATTGGTAGGTATTGGGATTATTTTAGATATTCTGATTATTTATATGGCTCTTTAACCAAATGAAAACTAAAATCTTTCCAGGCTAGATATATTATTAATATTTAATATTATTTGGCATTCGAACTAAATAAATTTGTGTCCACTTACACAATTGGCACAAAATTATTTCTGTTTTTAACCCTCTACTTTATAAGCGTCTGAGACTGCTTTTCTGCCACTAAATGTATGTAACAATTTTACTTTTTTTGAAAAGCTGTTCCTGTCATAACTAAACAAAATACATTTTCTTAAGACATTTTATTTATAGACTTTTGCACTATTTTATAGTTGAGGCACACTATCCTTGTTAAATGTATTTGGGAAGCTGTTTTAAAAGTTGATATTGGAACACACATTTATCATTTTTCCTACAGCATTTACTCTGCAAATGTCATCATGCAACAAGAGTGACTTTATTGCCTTAAATAGACTCAGAGGTGGGACAGGAGGGCACATGACACATTCAGCATTTCACTCCATGGGGCTCTTGTTGCCTGTGGTGTTTTTGTCTAAATATGTCTTTGTTATAAATTATACTACATTTCTGAAACTGAGGTTGAACGAGACTGAACCCTGCTTCCCGTGGTGTTCAGGGAATTATGTATGAGTGTTGTGAAGTGAGGAGGAGGAGAGTCAAGGTGAATAAGTAAGGGGTAGGTCGACAGATCTGTAGTTATTTCTCCTTTATAATTATACCATGAGGGCAGAACTGAATTTACTTGTAATGTAAGAGAATAGGTCTTATCCAAGACAGTGATGATACCTAAAATATGGAATAACCAACATGATGGGGCCAGTGGTAAATTAGAATATACAGACTCAGTGGCCTTTAAGCAGCTGTTATTTTACTGAAGGGGGTACAGGAAACAGCACATAAATAAATATTTTACTTACTTCACTTAATAAGTGTTATAAGTTAAAGCAGGGTACAACGATTAAGTATGGCAGAGAGAGTGGGTACTCTCTACAATGGGTAGTCTGGAAGACCTCTCAGAGAAGGTGGCATATGGATAAGATAGAAATGAAAAAAAAAGGAGCATTCCAGGTGGATGGAACAGCTAGTGCAAAGATCCTAAGTTGGAAATTAACTCAGGATGTTAGGTGTAAAGAAAGAAAACCTGTTGGATATCCAGGGAAGAGGTCCACAAACCAACTGGATATGTGAGTCTAGAGGAGAAGGGAGCAGTGAAGTCTGGATGTCTGCAAGTCATTCATGGATGTAAGACTGGACGGGATTATTCTGGGAGAGTAATGGGAGAAGAGCGAAGAGAGATGGCAACTCCCAAGTCCAAACCCTGATAACAGGAACATCAATAGCTTTGATGACACTTGAGGAAAATTCTTAGTCTTCTGCATATCTCAGCAATGATTTTCAGATACCATTGGCACTAACAATAGTCACTATTTAAAAGTCATTTCCCCCACCTATCCGACATTTTCAAGAAAAGGAGATCCTCATCTTGTTGTAAGTTTTGCCTACCTTTAGAGTAGAGTGAGGGATGCATTCTTCTTGAAAAAAGAATCTAGATTCATATTTGGATGACTTATTGGATGAACTTAAGCCTTACACTGTTCTGTTATATCAAGTTGTAAAATATAGACTTCAGCTTCCCAGGGACTGCTCTGAAATATATAGTTACTTCAATTTCACCTTATTGATATATGAAATATACATAACCATAATTTATTTAAACAGCCAATTAATCTTTTCTTGCTATTGAAATAAGTTTATATAATAACAAAACTGATACCAGAAACACAAGAAAAAATGAGTCACGCTTTATAGCTAATTTGTATCACTACTTGTGTTGAAAACACAAGACTTAGCAATTTATTTTTTATGATTAATGAAAATGCCAAGAATCTGTTTGCAGAATGACTTTAACATAATAAAATAATGAAAAATGCAAATTTTATGGAGAATCCCCAGAGACACTTGATACCACCTTTCTTCTTCTGACAAAGTTCTCATTTGAAATTAATATTTATGTTTTTGATATAGATCTATCCATTTACCTAATCACTTTTACAGTACTCAGTGCATTTCTGGTTATTCTTTCTGAAGCCCTTTATAAATGGGTAATATTTTATATTACCAAAAACATAACCTCGATTTAACATAAGCAAATATATGTTCAGATATTCACAATTTCTGTATGGGCATTATAATTCCTCCCCCCACACCGTGCCCACTCCCCAGCCCCCACCACTGAGACGGAGTCTCACTCTGTCACCCAGGCTGGAGTGCAATAGCGTGATCTCAGCTCACTGTAACCTCCGCCTCCCGGGTTCAAGCGATTCTCCCTGCTGCAGCCTCCTGAGTAGCTGGGATTACAGGTACCCACCACCATGCCCAGCTAACTTTTGTATTTTTAGTAGAGACTGGGTTTCGCCATGTTGACCAGGCTGGAGTCCAATTCCTGACCTCATGATCTGCACACCTCGGCCTCCCAAAGTGCTGGGATTACCAGCATGAGCCACTGCACCCGGCCACGGGTATTATGATTTTTTTTAATCTATTTTTTAGCAGTCTCTAGTTTATACTTTAGTCAACTCTCACTCTGTTACCTTCAGTTATTAAGGCAGTATATCATTAGCTTATTTAACAATTATGTACTTACCGAGCATTTAGAATTGTACTAAGCAGACATAATCTCTGCCATCATAGAGCTCACAGTCTAGTGGAGAGGGTAGAGTATGATGCATTTAAATAATGCATGAGAAGGGATAGCATGTGTTGGGGATTACTGTGGGAGCTCCTTTCAGTGACTGTTGTACTAGCCGCCGAGTGTTAGGCATGACACTGTGTGTCAGTGAGCTACTTACTAAGCCCCAATTAAGTACATCTAGTTATTTTAATTTTTTTCCTTTGTGGGTCTGTACCCATATGGCTTTACTTTGGATATTCTGTACTTGTTCATGTGTTGCTCTGTAAGAATTATCAAACTTTGATATGCAGGGTTTTGAATCACCAGTTACAGCCAACAGTCTGTGAATGAGAAAAGAAGTGGTTATTGTAAACTCAAAAATAACTGTTGAGGTACTTCTTTTAAAAAATCTTTCCCCATTGCAAAATAATACATATTCGTTGATAAACATTTGTTAAATACAGAAAAGTGAAAAGAAGCTTCAAAAAACCACCTGTAGAACCACTACTCAAAGAAAACCACCCTCATTGTGTGTGTGTGTGTGTGTGTGTGTGTTTTCCTTTTGTTTTTGGGTGAATTTTCTCCAATTATAATTTTGCTCTTATATAGTTTTGTAGCCTGCTTGTTAGCTACATAGCATAATAACAAGCTTTTCTGCATGTTATTAAAACCACTAGAGGCAGCTTTTAACAATCTTGTTTTGTTTTTGCATTTGAATAGTGGTGTCGATAATGTTGCTTAGTTAACTTAGAAAAAAAATGAAACTGGAGAGTCTGGGTTGGTAAACACATTGACTTGCTGAGACAGGGATGTGCTTATAGAGAGCATGAAAGCTCCTCACTTCCTCTATACTCCTATACCTTGCCCTATGCATTTGGCTCTTCCTGAGTTGTATCCTTTATTGTATGCCATTAAAAAAATTGACAAGCTGTTTCTAAAATGCAAAGGGACTAGAATATCCTAAAAAATCTTGTAAGAGAAGTACAAAGTGGAGAACTTACATTAAGTAACTCTAAGACTATTAAGCTATAGTAACGAGGATTGTGTGATACTGACATATGTATCAATAAAGAGATCTATGGAACAGAAGAAAGAACCCAGAAATAGACCCTCCTTATATAGTTGTGTCACATTCAACCAAGGCATGAATCAATTCAATGGGAAATAGAATTGTCTTTTCAGTAAATAGCCCTGTAACAACTGTATTATGTGTAAGTGTGTGTATAAATATATGTACATAATCGTATCACACCCCATATACGAAAATTAATTTGAGATGAATCAAAGACCTAACACTTAAAATCTAAAACTATAAAGCTGCGTAAGGAAAGTGTTTCATCAAAATGTAAAACTCTCTTGTGTACATGTTCACAGCATGTTAACCACAGACCTCCCTGAGCGCTGACTCATTGCTCTGCTTATCCCTGACCCTCTCCAGGACTTGAGGATATTGTGGTTGTTCACGTTATGGTCTTGAACTCATGACCTCAGGTGATCTGCTTGCCTTGGCCTACCAAAGTGCTGGGATTATAGGTGTGAGCCACCATGCCCGGCCATGGGTTTATGTTTTCTTAAAATTTATTTTTTAGTAGTCTCTAGTTTATACTTTAGTCAACTCTCACTCTGTTACCTTCAGTTATTAAGGCAGTATTTCATTATTAATTTGAGATGAATTTGAGCAAATCTTTCCTAAGATGAGAGTTGAATATTTCATTCTTTAAACTGCATCAAAATGTCCCAGTAGAGAAGTGGCCTAGGCCGGGCACAGTTGCACATATCGGTAATCCCAGCACTTTGGGAAGCCAAGATGAATGGATTACTTGAGCCCAGGAGTTTGAGACCAGCCTGGCCAACATGGCAAAATCCTGGCTCTACCAAAAATACAAAAAAATTAGCCAGGGATGGTGGGGCGTGTCTGTGGTCCCAGCTACTCAGGAAGTTGAGGTGGGAGGATCACTTGAGCCCAGGAGGTGGAGGTTGCACTGAGCCAAGATTGTGACACTGCTGACAGAGGAAGACCCCACCTCCAAAACAAACAAACAAAAAAGAAGTGGTCTCATAAAATGAGAGGAATGGTCCATGATGTGGTCTCTTGGGTTCTTTCTGGTCCTAAATGTCATTTCAGTTTATAAAATGATGGAAGAAGCAATGAATCCCAGGTAAAATGGCCCCAAATCTAGTTGGAGTGTTTCCAGACAGAAAGGTCCAGCTGCTTGTTCTCACTGTCCAATAATGAGATGCAGACAGACGGGGAAAGAAGGGAGTTTATTTCTGCAACCGGTTACAGGGAAAAGGCCTGAGTAACTCACCAGATCAACTCCAAGTTACAAGTTTTTTTCTAGTGCTTATGTACGTTTTAAGCCCCATGCCTACCTGTGGGAGTGCACCTACAAGCCGGAGTGTTTCATTCAATCTATATGTAATCTTTAACTAGAGTCTGGAGTCTGGAAGGTTTTCTCTAGAGTCTTGGAAAGTTTCTTAAGTGGGCCCTGGTACAAGGTATACGTGTAAGAATGCCTTTATTATTCAATCAGACGTTAGGGTCTAAGAAAACCAGGTGGGGTCATAATGGGTTTGTTTTCGTATTCCAGCTGTTGTACTCAGGCACCAGTTTCCCCAGTTCTTTAATGTTTAACTTATACATACATCAGAGTTATAATAGAAGATTAGTAGAAACTGACTCTTCTAGTGGCTAATGGGAACCTGGCCTGCCACAGAAGGCCACGGATTTTGAGAGGCTATAGGTCTATTCAGATTATATGACCAGTCTGGGCTGAGCACAGTGGGTCACAGGAGGAGGGGAACAAAAGGAGAAGGTGTAGTCCGGCCTTTGAGCAGCATCAGGGTATAGTTGGAGTGATCCAAGGCACACCCTGAAAACAGTGAGGGAAGTAACCCTTGCTGAGGAAGCTAGGACTGTGGGAAGGACACTAGATGGCAGTTAACAGACTTGAATTCTTACTCAGGATGTGACTTTCAGTGTGTGGCCCGTGGTGGACATTCGCTTCTTCCTCCGTAAAATGAGAGGCTAGATGGATCAGCAAGTGTTTCTTCTTCTTTTTTAAAAACCTGTCATTGGCCGGGCACGGTGCCTCATGCCTGTAATCCTAGGACTTTGGGAGGCTGAGGTGGGCAGGTTGCCTGAGCTCAAAAGTTCAAGACTAGCCTGGGCAACATGGTGAAACCCCATCTCTACTAAAATACAAGAAAAGAAAAATTAGCCGGGCATGGCAGTGTGTGCCTGTAGTCCCAGCTACTTGGGAGGCTGAGGTAGGAGAATCACTTGAACCTGGGAGGTGGAGGTTGCAGTGAGCCGAGATCGCGCCATTGCACTCCAGGCTGGGTGACAGAGTAAGACTCCCTCTCAAAAAAACCACAAAAAAAAACAAAACAAAAAACCCCCCCCAAAAACCATGAAAAAACAAAAAAAATCCACCTGTCATCTTGTTTTCATTAGTTAAATACTTTTTATTGGTGCAAAAAAATAAATGAAGCTGAACTTTGAAGGGTGATTCTGGAGAAACTGGGAAGAAGAGTAGGAGGCGAGTTCTTGTCACTCTGGTGTAGGAAACCACAACACACCTCACTGCTGAGCAAGCTTATGAACCTCACAGATCTTTTGAGCGGGCAAAACACAAACTATTTTGGAATTCTGACATGAAGAAAGTCTCAGAAATCCAACTTGTTATCCTATAGGACCCTCTCCAAAAATGTGTCCTCTGCTTAATTATGCGCATAAAGAGGGGTTTCAGTTAAAAACAACACAACAACAACAACAACAAAAACCCAAAATAGAGGTACCAATTCTGTCTTTATGCAGCTTTATTATTAAATAAAACTCCGTCTTAGATTATTACCTAACAGTTTTTAGCAGTTTTTATGGCACATGTACACTTGAGGGCCTTTGTCTCATTTAGTCCACATAGAAACCCTTCGGGTCAGTACAGTTATTTTACCCTTTTTCCTGGTGAGCACCATGAAGCTTAAGGCCCTTAAATAACATGACTAAAGTTTTACAACCAATAAGTTTCAGAGTAGAGGTCAAAACCTGTGCCATCTTACCAACTATGCCGCAGAGCCAACCTGTGACTTTTGTCATTTGGTCCTTAATTCTACTTCTCCACTTCATATAATTGAAGACTACCCTTTAGTGCATCTCCTAGTGTTCTCTTTGGACTAAAAGTTCCAATTTTTCAACTATTCTTCATGACATAATGGGCTCCAAACCCTGCCTAATCCTGTGTGAATGTAGTTAATTTTCGATATAAATTAAAACCTCCAAATTTATTGCACTTGAACTTAATAATGTTCATATTGATTTATTATTTTGCCACTTTGTCACTATTTTACATATCTGTTTTGGCATCTAGCATGTATGTTTTTTGTTGATTTCTGCAGATTATATTAATGTGTCTCTATTTATTCATCCAAATGGTTGCTGATCAGGGCCAGAACAAGAATACGGCACTTTGGTATGGCACAAGACACAACTTTATCAAGATAGCCTTGTAGTTTAGATGTTGGTAAAATAATAATTTAATTTTATTTGCATTTTTAAGCCATGTATAATCCTTTGGAATTTGAGCATTCAGTATAAGCTGTCTCTGTAAATGGTTTATTTTTTCTTAATGAATTTGTTTACAGGAATTATTCAATAAATGCTTCCAAATGACATTGAATAATTGTGTTTTAATGTCATTAACATGTATTGGGTATTTTTTTCCCCTGATATCTAAAATTCCTATAGTTTATATCTAAGAAGGCAAATAGCAGCCAGTACAAACAAACCCTGGAATCATATTGGTATGAAAGTGATATTGCTATCCCCTCCCTCCAGTTAAAGTAAATTGAGGAAATTAAAGAATGAGTAGGTATTGAGCAAATGGGATTCCCATTTGAGATTTAGAAAATGAATTGGAAGTATGTTTATTGTTTTTATGAGTTTGATAAGATGGGTGATTCTACTGGTAATCCATCTGTGGAGATGTTTGCACCCAACACCCTGTGACTGAGTGCGTCATGTATTTATACGTTCTGTGACCTGCTGAATATCATGCCGTGCAGATGACTGTAATCTGTGCTATTGGGCCATGTTGTTATAAGTATTATTATGAAGCCAGCTTAGAATCTTTTAATGAGTTTGGATGTCAACATGAGATATCAAATTGCACTTGACAGCTTGAATATTATAGTCAATTTTTAATTTAATAGAAACTTCTTTCATGTTTTAATTGTTATCTTAAATTTCTGGTAATCAAATGAGAAGACAAACAATCTTGACAGCTGAAGAAAGAAAAGATATATGATTTTCAACTGTTGTGCACCATGGATAATGATTTTATATGAAAGAGACGTTCTGAAACAATCCTTTATGAAACATTTTCTTACATTATGTAGACAGACATTTTGATACATATCATAAAGTCAATTACCAAAAGAAATAACAAATTCAAGAATTTTTTCCCTCAATATATGAGAGTTTGCAAAGTATTTCTTAATAAAATTGCTTAATATTGAAGTTATATCAGATAACTAGTTTAACAATATCATTTAAGCTACAAAAACCAATCATTTCTGAATGGTAAATTTACTTGTTAATTTAAGTTTATTTAAAAATTTTGAAGGTTTCAAAATAAAAGCATTTTTGTATGCATTTGTATCAGCTGCCTAGTGCAGCTGTAACAAAGTACCAAAAATATTGGCTTAAAACAGCTGAACATATTCTGTTATGCTTCTGAAGTCTAGATGTTTGGAATCAGGGTGTCAGCAGGGCCATGCTCTCTTTGAAGTGCTCTAGGGGAGAATCTGTTCCATGCATTTCTCTTATCTCTGCTCTTGTAGGCAATTCTTGGCATTCCAGTCTCTGCCTCTGTAGTCACGTGCAGTTCTGCCTTTGTGTCTGTCTCTGTGTCCCCTCTCTCCTTATAGACACAAGTCATATAGTCATATTGGATTAGGATCAGCCATGGTCTAATATGACCTCATCTTAACTTGATTACATCTGCAAAGACCCTATTTCCATGTAAGGTCACATTCACCGGTACTGCAGGTTAGGACTTCAACATATCCTGTTGGAGGATGTAGTGCAACTCATAAAGCATTCAATAGTTGGAGAGAAACAGCTTAAGAGAGAGACTGGAAAATGGACTGCAGTGATGTTAGCCCCTGTGATATTTTTTGTATTTGTTTCAGTCAAAATTCTGACTTTGGTTTATTGGCTTGCACATTAGGTAATTATAGCCTCGGACTTTTGATTTTAAAAAGTTGTAATTTCTCTTTGGAACATTTTCCCACTGACCTATTACATCAGAAGCCTATTCAATGAATTCTCTCAGGTCAGAAACCAGGAACAAACTGATGCTAGGTTTGGTTGTTTTATACTGCAGATGATTAAATAGTTACAAATTGTATGATATTGCTAATGGTATGAAAAAACATCTCTTTTCAAATCTTAAAATCTCTTATCAAATTTATTACATATTTATAGTAATTATACTGTAGCAGATTGTGAACATGTAAAATAGTCATCATCATCATCATAATAATAAGGTTGAAATGCATTCCCTTATTTATTCCTTAAAATAACCCAAGAAGATAAAGACTGTTGTTATTCTCCTCTCTACATCTGCCCAAACTGAGGCTTGTGGACATGTGTAACTTGTCCAAGAGCTTCATAGTAATTGATGAAGCAGAGTTTTAACCTGGCAATTTGACCCTACAGATGAACTCTTATCTTGTGTGCTATAGGTTTTTTTTTTTTCTATCTAAGTCTCATGACATTGCTCATCAGTAAGATTTTTTTCATTAAACTTTTTATTTTGAGATAATTGTGGTTTCACATATAGTTAAGGGCAAAAATCCAGAGAGATTCCTTGTATCCTTTACCCAGTTTTCCCCAGTGCTGCTGTCTTGCAAAACTATAATACTGTATCGTAACCAATATGCTGATATTGATACTGTCAAGATATAGAATATTTCTATAACTACAAAAATTCCTCTGATTGCCTTTTTATAGCCACATCTACCTCTCCCACTGTCATTTTAAGAGTGCAGCATCTAACCAAATGGAATTATTCAGCATGTGAACTTTGGAGATTGGTGTTTTTTCATTCAGCATAATTCTCTGGAGAGTCATCCAGGTTGTTGCATGTATTAGTAGGCCATTTATTTTACTACCAAGTAGTATTCCACAGTATGGGTGTACCATAGTTTAATATTCACCTGTTGAAAGACGTTTGGGTTGCTTCCATTGTCAGGCTATTATGAATAGAGCTGCTATAAATATTTGTGTACAGAATAAGTTTCAACTTTTCTTGGATAAATCACCAAAGTGCAGTTGCTATGTTGTATGTTAGTTGCATGTGTCATTTTATAAATGAAACTGCCAAACTGTTTTTCCAGAGCAGCCCATGAATTGAAATCAATTTTTATGACTTATTTTATATCCTTTGTATTTATAGAATTTCAGTGGAATTTCTACTTGCTACAAATGACCCTAAAGCTCAATATCAAATGCAATTTTCAATTTTTTTTGAGGCATGGATTTGTAAGGCCAGTTTTTTTCTGGAATGAGTCATTTAACTGTTAGATAAGCCTAATGGTCTGCTCAGCTTACATGGCATAGTGATATCTTTTTTTTTTCTCTACTCATTAACTCTACTGTGTATGATAAAAGAATATGCTTCCTGGGAGTTTTTAATAGTTATTAATAAAATAATTCCTTATTTTTTATATATATATTTAAAGGCACACCTAATTAATTTTGTCCTCAAATAAAGCCCTCCAAATGTTCAGGGATTGAACTGCTGAGAGTGCTTTATTAAGTCTATAACTAAATACAGGTGATATTTAATTGCAATACTCACTATGCAAGTGCCATTACCCTGTAGTTCTCTGATAAAATTCATTTATAGATGGTTCCTTCACAAGTATTCCATGCAAATAGCTCTTATGATAAATATCTCTAAACCGTGGCTGGAACATAGCCTCTCTACCAGAACAATATAAAGTATATTTAGTAGTAATCTTAAGTCTTGTACATAATATTGTAACCTCATTGTTCATTCTGTTGTATGTTTTGTATAATATATTTTTCTGTGTGGTATCTGGCTATCGATTAGTCCTGTAATGGTAATTAATTATAAATAAGTTTCACTTCTTATTTCCAATTTTTTTCTTCAGATTAATTTATCTGTGTTTTCATGGTTTGGTTTTCATGGTCCTTTCGAGGTCTGTGATTTCAGAGTTTACATAGTTCCAGGATGAATTTTTTACAGTTCCAAAATATTTATTTGCATAGGTGTAGCTCAGAAATAAGTAGTATTTTAAAAGTACTTTATGCATTTTAACTTCCAAATAGGTAACAGGTGTTTAACATCACATATATAGGAATTCAAAAGTTACATTTTAAAAATTAAATGAATAGGTTTGCAGGAAACTTGGATTATGAACAACTAGTAGTTACCTATGACTTAACAATTACAAATTACAGATGTAATTTATCATGTAATCACCAGATGCTTGTTCCTTCATTGGCTGGAATTTTCAAGTGAAAACTATACCTCAATAAACCTTAGGAAACTGTAAGCATAAGGATTGAGTCTTTTAAGTGAATGCAAATCTTATTTTTTAATTTTTTTTGCTAACAATGAGCATTATGTGCAAAAGAGAACTTCAATGATTGTTGAAAGTTATTAATTAGTGGCATGATATCATGAATATGAAGTGAGCAACTTTATGAAGATTTGTCAACCTTGGCACTGTTGACATTTTGGGTGAGATTATTTCTAAATATGGATGGCTGTCTCATGCATTGTAGTATGTTTAGCAGCATCCTGGGTCTCTAATCATTAGATGCTAGTAGCCCTCCTCCGCACAAATGATTCTATTTAAAAATGTCTCCAGATGTTGTCAGATGAGGGACAAATCTTCCCTTTTGAGAACCACTGAACTTGAATGAAATGTGATTGGGAAAAAGATGACATATCCTAGAATGATTGAGAAATTTATGAAAGTTTTAGGATGTATCCCAATACATGTCAATAGATTAATTTTAATTAAGTAACAAAAGAAATTTTATTTCCCCATGCGATAGCTTTTATACTAGCAGACAAGATGGGTGTTCTTCCTTTTTCTCTTGGAGAAGAGAATATTTTTGCAAAACTTCACCATTATACTATTTAGGGCAGGAAGACTGCCATCACCAGAATTCAGATGCTGCCATCCCCAAAGTTCAGATGCTGCATTGTGGAGCCTAGGATCCAGGTATAGTTCTAGTTGTCTGGGCTTGGATCAAATTATGACTCAAGCTGAGGGCTTTCCAAAAGACAGAAAAGAACATGTTCTATTTTTATTCCTGTATCATATTTAATCTTTGGGCTTTCTGTACTGTTAGACTTTCTTTGTAAAACTTCTGAGCTCAGAGATGGGAACAGGATTGTCTCCACTAAGATGGTAAATGGAGGCACCCTTTGTGTTCCATGCTCCAAGTTACCTTTTTAATGCTTATAGCACATCATAAATCTGTACCTTGAATCCACACAATGGAGATCATGACTTCAAAAGACTGGAAAGTCCATCATCTGATTGAGAGAGCCCATTCCAGTATCTCACACAGTGTGGAGTAGTGACTGAATGATTGAATGAAGAGCATTCTGTGGGCATTGTGAGAGATGGAATGTGAGCCTGCATAGGCAGATTTTGACTCCTAAGAGAAATTCCTGAATTATCTTTCATGTCTTAAATTTCATCTCGTATACTCTGTCAAGTCACTGAATCTCAAGGCTCCTTCCTTAAACCATCTCTGGAATACTCTGTCCACTTCCTCACTGCGTTTTTGAACACTGAAACACTCTCCTAGCTACCTGTCTCTTCTTCAGTCCCCTGCTACTGCCAGAATTGTTTAAAACAGAAGTTTTGTTGAATCACAAAACTTTGTGTCCTTCCATTCTTGGCTTTATCTTGTCTATTCAATTTTATCTCTTCCTCCTGTTAAAAGGAACCTGTTTTCCAGCATGCCAGGTTTTTTTTTCTTTAATTTTTTTTCTTCCTTCATAATTAGTGAATGTACCAAACTCTCATATCTCTTCCGTGATTTTGCTCATGTTTTTATCCTTGTATGGGATGGAAATATTTCTTCTTGCCACCTGATCAGATTCTTACTCATTGCTCCGGGTCCAGCCGAAGCCCACCTCTTGCTCAGGGCTGTTCATAACTCATTTGCTCCATATTGATCTCTCCTTGCTTTTATTCTTAAAGCACTGAATATAGGCATTACTCATTTTGGCCTTTAGCAATGTATAGCTTTCTTCAAAGTGGTAACTAATGTTTTGTGCGTACAATTTGCCTCCTCAGCTAATTAATAAATTCCTGAAAGACCAGTGTTTTGTGCTCTTAACATTACATCTAGCATATTCTGTATGCCTGACAGGTACTCAGTAGAGACATTAATGGCTGGGTAGGCATTGATTGTTTTCTAATTCTCTTTTAATTTAAATTGAGATACCTTGGAAAAGGAAAATCCAGCAGCAATCTGTAAGGGAAATCTGTGTAGCTTATTTGTGATAGATGTGTGAATTGTGGTGCTATTAATGTCATTTTGGATACGAAATATGTGTCATTTTGAGCTTCTGGTAATGGAAATGTGTAAATGAAAAAATAATAGTTGATATGTATCATAAAACATTCTGTTGCGGAATTTTAACTTGATCTTGATTTTCTTCTTTTCAAATACCAGATACTTCTCACCACTGCATGAATGGACATTTGAAAGTGCCATAGCCAAACACTTGCAAGCATGGAGACCTCATCAATGCTTTCCTCATTGAATGATGAGTGTAAATCTGACAACTACATTGAGCCTCACTACAAGGAATGGTATCGAGTAGCCATTGATATTCTGATTGAACACGGGTTAGAAGCATACCAAGAATTTCTTGTCCAGGAACGAGTTTCAGACTTTCTTGCTGAGGAAGAAATTAATTATATTTTGAAAAATGTCCAGAAAGTTGCACAAAGCACAGCACATGGTACTGATGATTCCTGTGATGATACCTCATCTTCAGGGACCTACTGGCCTGTTGAGTCTGATGTGGAAGCTCCAAATCTTGACTTAGGCTGGCCATATGTGATGCCCGGACTCTTAGGGGGCACCCATATAGATCTCCTTTTTCATCCACCAAGAGCACATCTACTTACGATAAAAGAAACTATTCGGAAGATGATAAAAGAAGCAAGAAAGGTAATAACATTTCGATTTTGAAAGGAAAAATTTGAAACATGTAGAAAAGTAGAGAGAGTAATAACACAAATATGTATGTTAATAAAAGAATCTCTATATGTATAGGCCATGCCTATTATTTTTAGGAAAGTACCTATGGATACACAGGAAGGTTGTATTTCCTATATCTTGCATATATCCAAGAGAGTGGCATTAGGTCTCTGCTAAAGAAAAGAGATTTCCTTTTCTTAATAATGTACTCGGGAGATCTCTTCTCCCAGAAGACTGAGGTATGTTGACTAGGAATAAGATGACTCAACACTCATAATTTTAAAGCACCTAAATTTTTCTTCTTCTCTGAAAGGAAGTAGTTGGTGGATATGGTGAAGTTTTCTTTGTTCTTAACAGGACTGAATACCAATTCTTGCTCTGAATGTGCTTTATGCTATTAAATAAACCATACGTTTACTTATCTATTTTCCTGAGTTGTGTGGAAACAGTATAAAATCAACATAATAATGTAAAATTCTAAAGCAAGATTCTGAGATATTTAGCATTTTAAGGCTTTGGTGTTCTTTATCAAATATTTATATTGACTTATACATCTCACAGATCTTATTTTAGAACTTGGGTAAAACTGTAGGACTCTTTAATCAAGCAACAAAAGTTATTAAGAGTTTTATATCTACTCAGCACCATGGTGGGCACTTTGGAGACTACAAAAAAATTTGCCAAGCTCAATCTAGAGTTTTAAAATGTATGGGCAAGGCTGGGCATGGTGGCTCACACCTGTAATCCCAGCACTCTGGGAGGCTGAAGCAGGCGAATCACTTGAGGTCAGGAGTTTGAGACTACCCTGGCCAACATAGCAAAACCTCGTCTCTACAATAATAATAATAATAATAATAATAATAATAATAAGCCGGATATGGTGGCGAGTGCTTATAGTCCCAGCTAGTCAGGAGGCTAAGACACGAGAATTGCTTGAACCTGGGAGGTGGAGGTTGCAGTGAACTGAGATTGCGCCACTGCCCTCTAGCCTGGGTGACAGAGCGAGACCCTGTCTCACCAAAAAAAAAAAAAAAAAAAAAAAAAAAAAGGTATAGGCAAAAAGTTACAATTTTTAATTATAAAGTGTGCATTTTTTAGTTATGGCTATGTGATACAAAAATTTAGATCTAAAAGGAACCTTAGGAAGCACACACGCATGACATTGCTTTCTTCTATGCCAATAAGACACAGAAATGCTTGCAAGAGCATGCTTTTATGAAGTACATCAATATAAGACCCTTGAATTCCTCAGTGTCATGGCAGTTTGCAAGATAGGCAACTAAAAGGCTAACAATCATGTCGAGAGACACAGTGTTCTGAAGCTAATGTCAAATGCAAGCTTTGTAAAAATGAGGTAATTTTTTTCCCTAAACCTTTTGAGTTTAAATAACCTGTCTTTTCAGCTGTATTAATTCCCTTAACAGTATTATATTAAATAAAGTACTAATCCATTCCAGTTGTTAAAAATTAGCTATAGAATCAGGCTCACTGTAAGTGACCAAACTTTTATTGAATGAATTGAACTGTCATTCAGCTTTCTGAATTGAACCATGAATATTTTTTTAAACAGCGCTATCTTAGGCTCTGTGAACAAATTATACAACTGCATTTTGTAAGGCAACAGTACAAAATTTGAGGCTATATGTGAGTCTTTGTAATGGCAAAATAATAAATATCAAGTATTAATGTTTGCTGATTTTGTTTGGTGACATGATATGCTTTTGAAGCACAATGTTAACGGGAAATTGAAATCCATTTTTGAAAATACATCAGTGAAGATGAAGATTCTTATTGTAGTAACTTAGTAGTAATGCATTTATCACCCTGCGTGATAGCTAGTTTCCTTTGGGACATTGCATTATTGTGATACAAAATGTTAATTCAGGAGATATCATAAGTTTTTGGGCTAGCACTCACTGGGAACCGAACATTAGTCATGATCTTTTGATGTATTTTTCTTTCTAATGTGGCAGCTTTGTATTTAATGAGCCTCTAAAAGTAATATCTTCTACCCGGTCACTGTCCGTTGAGAACTCCCACTTGAATTAGCGAGCTGAAGAAATTGAAGTCCATACTGTAAAACAGTAATGTGATGTGTGCTTCTCTTTCATAAAATCAATGTGGCATGCAAATAAGAAAGATAATTGTATCTTTTTTTCTACTTGTATAGCTATAGCTAAGTTGAATTTGAAAGAAGAGAATTATTTGATCTTGTAAACTGAGTATACTGCCAAATATAAATTATAACAGACGACTTCGATTTGGTGCACATGGTTTTTTTTTTTTAATTTTATTTATTTTATTTATTTTATTTTTTGTTTTTAACACAGAGACAAGGTTTCCCTATGTTATCCAGGCTGGTCTCAAACTCCTGGATTCAAGTGATCCTCCTGCCTCAGGCTCCCAAAGTGCTGGGATTATAGGCATGAATCACCACACCCAGCTGTTATTTTTTAAGGTGTTAGGGACTGTGCTAGTTTCTACCCAGATGCAATAAATATTGAAGTCAAATTGGTTATCTTTGCATGGAATATGTATTTCTCAATTATTTTGGAAGATTCTTTATATGTCGCCATATCTACTTAAAGATTTTTGAAGAATTAAGTAATCTGGGAAAAAAAGTTATTGACCCCATTTTTAAAAAATTAAGATTATTTAGCTTATAACTGGACATGGTCCTGTGAAGAATTTTTAAAAGAACAAATATGAAATAAAAGCTTACCAGAACACATTGCTTTTTAAAGATTAAATGTGGTTTTCATGACTATCATTTACTCAACAGATGTCATGCTCTTATTATCTTTCAGAATCAATGGGAGCCTAATAGTCATCAGGATAAGCTTTCTGTTTTTGAATTTTTTTCAGAGGGTAATTTATCTTTATTGGTAACTCAGTGAATTGTCATGGCATTGTAAAGGGATGATCTTTTTTTTCATAAAGTATTTGGATAATGTATATTTTAATGGATAAAGTTTTTTTTTTTTTTTGGCTTCCAAATATCTCAGGGAGAATCTTTTGGTAATAAACACTGTAAAACTCTACAGAGATATGAAGCCAAACCAGTAGGACTAGACACCATCAAAACAGAACCCAGGAAAAGATCTCAGATAAGAATTTAAATCCATTTTCACTTTTGTGTTTGCAGTTGAGATAAGGTACTTGTGAAAATAATGCCATTTTATGGAAAAATCTTAAACTAATGAAAATAATATAAAAGTTATCTGCTTAAAGGCCCAAACATTTGAAGTCTGATTATAAGCACCAAGTTAACCTTCCAGTCTCTTATGAAAGGAATTAAAAATGATTCTCAATCTCAACTGTCTTTACTGGAAAGAGGTGAAACATTTTGTGTTTGTTTTTGAATTTCAGTAATTTATATGCTCTCATTTCTAGCTTAAGTTATAGAGTTAAATGAGCTCTTGATCATTTTGCTTTTATAAGCAGAATGTGATCTTTATAGTATTTCAAAAATCTATACTTTTTTACTTATTAATTTTATTTTTGCTAATTATCACTTAGAAATTGATTAGATATTTTTTGTTTATTTGTTTTGTTTTATTTCTTTCTTTTGTATGTTTGCTTATTTTGTTTGAGAACTTTCCTTTGGGAAAATTCAATTGTAGATAAAATCTTACTTGTGCCCTAAAGGGACATATTTTAATTTACTGATTCTTTTTTTGAAACCCTTTCTATTTTTCACTTTGTGATTGACATAATTACATTTAGGTCAGACTTTACTTTGCAAAGTCTGATAGTGTCTAGCCAGACTTTTCCCAGGTAATTATTTGTCTGTCAAGAAGTGTTCCCAAGATGATATATGCACATATTCCTAATTACTGTGAACTCCTCTTATGAAAACATCCCCTCTAATTACTTAAAAAAGTCTTCTTTCATTAAAGTTTTTTTTTCCTAGCCACTCAGTGGTACGTATTTACAAAGTTATAACTTCTGAGAGTCTTGAATATCTGAATGTTTAACCACAATGTTATTTGCATCTCTGTTTCCTAATTCTAGGCTAGCTTTTTTTGTGAGATGTGAATCTTACTCTTGTGAAATATGGGATCAAGACACATAAGCAAAAGTCTAGTGAGAATTAGGACAGAGTAATTCCTGATGCGCTCTGTACCACATTACCTGAGTTCAGGGCTTGGTTCCTTACTGAGTCACTATTCCTGGGTGTGTCTGTTATGGCCTTGGGAGGTATTAGTAATATAGAGAAATATTAACCATCAGTTGGCCCCACAGATGCAAAGAGGAAGATGAACAGGTGATGGGGAATCTTCTTGGGAGTGAGCTGATATTATAAAAGTAGAACTAGAATAGAGACTTTGTCACCAGGACTCTAACTAGCGTAGCATTAAACAAGTCATTGTACCTCCTCAAGTTTCTTCATTTATTTTGGAAAAGATATGAAGCAAAAATGTTTTCACATTTTTAAAATCTGGTGTTCCTATCCAAATCTCTAATACTGCTTACCAACTTAAGATTATTTTGATATGTTATATTCCTTGTTGAATTAGTTCATGATAGAAATGATTTTTATTGTGTCGTGATATGTTACTTTCATCTGCATCCCTTTGCAACCATGTCCTGCCCAGGTAAGTGTTATTTATATGTTTATCTGTGCCTTCATTAGACTAGAATGGTCTCTGTCCTGATGTTCCTAATTTTTATTAAGAATTTCCTCTCTACCCTATCCCTGTCCCAACTCTCACCGTGAATTTTGTCATTCTTTGAATTTGAGTCAAAATTGATTTCTTCTTGGAAATAATATTTTGCTTAGTCAAATTTAATGACATTACTATCCTGGGACATTAGGTTGAACATTTCTTCTGTGAATAAAATGCATTACATGTTAATATATATTATGTTTGAGTGTGTATGTTTGAGAGACAGGGCATGAGAGGAGAAGGACGGAAAGAGAGAGGGAAGAAGAGATGGAGGGAAAGAGAGGGAAGAGGGAAGGTGGAAGAAAGGGAGAGAAAAGAAGGTGGGGAAGAAGAGGTGGAGGGAAAGAGAGGGAAGAGGGAAGGTGGAAGAAAGGGAGAGAAAAGAAGGTGGGAAAGAGACAGGAGAGGAGGGAAGGAGAGAGAAAGAAAAAGAGATCTGGTTAAAATTGCACTGACTTCATCCTGCCAACAATTGCTGTGTCTGTATGGCAGTTCTCTGTCTTTAACAAACTCGTGGTGCTATACAGAGAGACAACACTTTCCATATCTATTTTATGTTTGTTGAAGCCAAAAAATTAACAAAGTATGAAAAAATGAAAATGAAATTGTTATATGAGACTTCCAACTTGGTTGCACACCAAAGTCGTCAGTAACTTAGAAATTTCAGATGTTTTACTCTGCAGTGTATTATCAGGTAAAGTCTAAGGATCCTCAGTGACTTGTATTTTTAAGAGACTTTATTTAAAAATTGACAACTGAGAAAAGAATTTTGCTTTAAAAAGAAAAAATACAGTTACTTATGGGTGTCAGTAAGTTTATCAGAGTCTTTGCGTTGCTAATACTAACCAATACCTCTATTAATAGTTGGAAAGAAATAATTTAAAATGCAAGTTATTTAGGAGTGCATATATATATGGTTTTTTGTTTTTTTTTTTTGAGACAGAGTTTTGTTCTTTTGCCCAGGCTGGAGTGAAATGTCACAATCTCGGCTCACTGCAACCTCTGTCCCCCCAGGTTCAAGCGATTCTCCTGCCTCAGCCTCCCTAGTATCTGGGATTATAGGCACCCGTCACCACGCCCGGCTCATTTTTGTATTTTCAGTAGAGACAGGGTTTCGTCATGTTGGCCAGGCTGGTCTCCTGACCTCAGGTGATCCACCCGCCTCAGCCTCTCAAATTGCTCGAATTACAGACATGAGCCACCGCACCCTGCTGGAGTGCATATAATTTATTTGATTGGGAGAAATGTTTTTGAGACTATTTCCTTTACTCGCTATTACTCTTTAGTATTTTTAAATTCTCTCTCTCTCTCTTTAAATATATATATATATATAATAAGCAGTGAGAAACAATTTTTGTAGGTACTGCACATGGTGTGTATAGTCCTCTGAGCTTTGAGGTAGTGTTACTGACTATGGTACAAAATGTAGTTCTATATATTTGGGGATCTCTGAAGTAGAATGTTTATTTTTTGTGATTGTTTATGTTTACTCATTCTTTCCTGTCTCTGGTTTAAAATAAAAACCAAACAGTTACTTATTGAAATGTGTAATATTTTCTGATGATACACCTATAGTAGTTTGTTGGAATGGCAAAGCTAATTGTCATCATAAAACCTTGTCATAAAATACTGAGAATTCCTAATGCCTAAACAACTAAATTCCAGAGGGGTAGAAATTAGCAGTTTTACACACTCAAATGCCTTCAGGGCTAAGCCACAAAAATAACTGCAAAAACTCTGCAAAGGAGAAAGGGCAGATGGTAGTCCAATAGGGAATGAAAGGAACATGGAAGAAGAGATAACTTGACCAGACTTAAGGCATTCTTTAGGCATTTGTTATAGAGGTGATAAGCTTAGGACCTTAGGTACATATTGAGGCATCTTATCAAAAGTTAACTTTCATGAAAATAAGGGGATATTACTTTACTTGTCTGTCCTCTCAATGAGATGTAAAAAGTCATGAAGGTTTGCCATGGGAGCCTTTTTGAGATGATGAGTGCTGACATTTTGGCACACTGACATTTTGCATTTTAAGGATTCTGCCTGCTGTCTTATAGTTGCTACAGATCCATCATGTGGCATATATTTTTATATCAATTATTGATTTATTTAACTAGTCACTCTTCAAATTATCTTGAAAAAAGTTGGGCGACTTTTATCCTAAGGACTGGAACTCACATCTGATTTTGAGTAATGAATTTATATTATGCAATTTAGTAACAATATCAGGTAACATGTATTGAGCACTTACATGTTAGGCACTGTGCTAAGCACTTTACATGCATTATCTTAAGTTGACCTTCATAGTAACCTTGTGAAGTGTGCCCTTTTATCCACATTTTACTGATGAAAAATACTGCGTTCACGTGGTAGGTTGGTCAGCGGTAATGAAGCAGAATGAAACCAAAATGATCATAACTAGAAAGTGGTAAAGATTACATATTCCTAATTGGAGTTGTTTGAAGACCTGGTTGAGAGGGTCTAAGATTGAGGTCAGTGGGTGTAGATGTGGAAGCATTGATTTCTAAATGAGTCAGGTAAAAAGTATCATGTGGTTGTTATTAGAAGTCAGAAGTCACTCACCTGGAACTGACAAAAGTTAATGATAAGTAGATGAGGTGCTAGTACCCAGAATGTAGACCAGGCCAGGAGGCACTGAAAGGAAATGCGTTTCTGAGTTCAAAGGTAAGGTAAATTTGAAGCAGGAAGAAAAGGAGAATCAGGTAATGAAGTTGTCCTTTGGCCTCTGCTGGGTTCAGCTATGAGGGAAATCAGTAAGTCTTTGGCCAACCTTATAGGTTAAAGGTATTGCAGGCCATTTATTCATTTAGCAGTTATTTTTTTAGTGCCAATGATGTATCAGATACTATTCTAAGTTCTGAGAATACATAGGTGATTAAAGTACCAAAGAAACCCTGCGTACCCTTGAATGAAGTTTACCTACAAATGGGGTTAATCAACTAATAAATAAGGAGTGCTAGCAGGAAGAAGCAAAACACAAATATGGTTGAGTAAAGGGAGCTGAGAGTGGTGGTGGAAGGTAGTTTGCAATTTTAAATAGGGTGCTCGGAGTAGGCCTTAACAAAGTGACATTTCAGCCAAGATTTGAGAAAAGAAGGAATAAGCCGTGCATGTATTTGTGGGCAGAACACAGGAGACATAGGGGAAGCTTTCTTGTTTTTTAGAAGAAGAGCAGAGACCAGTTGTTGGACCCGACAGCAAAGAGGAGATGAGTAGAAGATGCATCAGAGAGGAAACATGGAGGCTAGATCTTGGGGATCCCCACTGGCCATTTTAAGGAACTTGGCTATGATTCCTGTAAATCAGGAATCTACAGGAGAATTTTGAGCAAAAGAGAGACATCAATTTTAAACCTGCTATATTTTAACAGTATACTTCTGGCTGTAATATTGAAAATTGACTGTAGGGGACTAAGAATGAGCATATCAGATATTACTAAAATAATTCAGGTATGGGGTGATGGTATCTTAGATGGTCAGATGGTGGCAGCAATGGCTAGTTTTTAGGTATATTTTGAAGGTAGTGAAACATGGGATGTGAAATAGGTTGAACAATATAACACGACTTCAACATTTTTTGCCTGAGCAGTTGGAGTGATGGTATTGTCATTTGAGGTTGGTGTCAGAGGCCCCAAAGTTGGGATCAGGAAGCAGGCATAGAGACTGAGTTAAGGGGACTTTTAAGTTACGACTTCACCATAGCCTTTGGATGGTTGATCCGTAACCCCAGTCACTGACATCTGGCAACACACATGTCTAAGTATCTCTAGATGAGGGTTCACATTGGAACCCAAATAGACTGACTTGGAGAACAGTCCTGACCCCGAGGACCTAGTTGTAAGTAACTTGGATAAGATTCAGATGCAAAGGAGTGGGTAAATAGAGAATATGAGATAAGAACATGACTGATTAGATGCTGTCCCAGGACCTAATAAAACAGGAGATTATCTACCCTGCTGAGAAGCAGAACCTCCCAACACTTAGTCTTTTCAAACAAACTTTTACAGGCAATTATTTCGCAATTCCTTTATGCTGGGTCAGGTGAGTGGAAGAAGGAGAAACTGGGAAGGGGTCACGTAGGAGGTCCCTTTTTTTAACAGGCCATTTAGATGGATAGTTTTGATAAGTAGGAGATGTATGGTGGAGAGCTGGGCATTTTCAGACAGCAGGGGAGCGTGAGAGAAGTAGAGTAGGGTGGAAAAAAAGGAAAGCAGAGTTGTTGAGAGAGGTTGATTACGGCCAAATCGTGAAGGTCCTTTGATCAAACCTTGTGGAAGAGAATAGTGGGAAGTCATGAGATGTTTTTTAGTGACAGTGATGTTGTGAAATCTGATTTTGGACATATTAATATTGTGTTTTGGTTAGTTAACACATACAGAAGAATGTAAGACAGGTTGTAACAGGCATTGGGATAATGGTCAGCAACAAGCTGACAATAGGCTGAAGCTGACGTCCAATAGCAAACAAAACGTCTTTTCAAGGGGAAAATATATCTTCAATTTCCTACTAGAATAGAATGTAAATGTAACTACTTAATTCTGTATCTTAAGGAAAGTGCTTTTTTGTTTTAAAGCTATTTTTAAGATGTCTTAATCATCTGATTTTAAGCTAATAAAATTTATTCCTGTACAAAAAAAGTTTTAACAATCTACATATAGTTTAAGTCTACATATGCTTATTGAGTCCCAGCTATGTGCAAGGCACTCTGCTAATTCATACGGATGGGGGGAAAAGCCCACTTCAAGTGATTTAAAGTCTAATATTTGAGGGATATGGTAAGAGATTCGTAGGAAATATATAGGTAAAATCATGTGTGCTTTTGGGCATCACCCGAATGATCTATGTGTTATATGGGATCTGGATTTTTTTCCACCTGTTTACTCTTTAAGTATCAGGATTATAGAGACAATTATTGAAATTTTAAAGTAGCAAAAATATGATACAGATAAAATACCTCCAAAATATTTATTAGCAAATATGTTTTACTAATGCGATGAATGTATATATAGAGGGTTTCTTTTTTTTTTTTTTTTTTTTTGAGACGGAGTCTCGCTTTGTTGCCCAGCCTGGAGTGCAGTGGCATGATCTCGGCTCACTGCCACCTCTGCCTCTCAGGTTCAAGTGATTCTCCTGCCTCAGCCTCCTGAGTAGCTGGGATTACAGGTGTGCGCCACCATGCCTTGCTAATTTTTGTATTTTTAATAGAGACAGGGTTTCACCATGTTGGTCAGGCTGGTCTCAAACTCCCAACCTCATGATCTGTCCGCCTCGGCCTCCCCAAGTGCTAGGATTAAAGGTGTGAGCCACTGCGCCCAGTCGAAGGTTTATTTTTTATTATTAGGGTACATACATTCCTTATAGTCAATATGGAAAAATTCAAGAAAGGGTTAAGAAAAGGCAATCATAATCTCCCAGTAGAGATAATCACTGCTATTAATGTTAGAAATTTTCTTACCTATTAAATAGACATACATGTATACACAAGTGAATGTGTATGTGTTTTGATATCTTATATAAATCCCTGAAATAGAAGATTCAGATGTGTTATATTTGAGATCATATGTTGTATAATATTTTTAAAGTTGCCTCCTGTCTTTTTTCACTTAGGATTTTTCTTACAATAAAATAATTGGTTTCTTGTACTGAAATGCAATGGCATAACAAAATAGGGGACAGTGGGAGCTGCTGTGTCTCCCACGGAATTTAAAAACACTAAGATTGACTAGATGGCAGTCTGCTTTTGAGAGCATGTGCTGACAATTGTAAATAATATTAGTGATAATATACTCCTTCATTACTGCCACCTCCACCCATTTCTTACTCATCCCTCTACCTCTCAGCATACCAGTGCTGATATGGTGAGAGTCTCATGGTAATATTCCTTCAGAAATGAAGAAAGCCTCATAACTGTTTCTGTGTAATCATCGGTAAGAAAAATTGGTAACTGTACATTTTCTTTTGAAAATGAGAACTTTCCTTTGGGCTGTATTAATTTCATATTAATAATCACATTTTGAATTTTTTTCTTCCTCGAACTCAAACACAGGCAATAAATAAACATGAAAGGGAAAACATTGTCATTTGGCTAAATATCAATCCAATATACGCTGCTGAAAAAAATCTATAATCATAAAAAAAACTGAGTCATAGTAGTCATATTTCAACCTGCTGAATTCTGGAGCAGTTACTGAAAAAAAAATAAATCTGAGGTTTGTGATCATGTAGTCTTTTTACAATTGGGCAATGAGAAATTGAGAAAGTCCAAAGTCACCCATTTGGTGACCATAAGGACTGACAGCACTCAGGCATCTGGGCTTCTATTCTTTTTTATTTATTTATTTTTATTATTTTACTTTAAGCTCTAGGGACTTGTGCACAACGTGCAGGTTTGTTACATATGTATACATGTGCCATGTTGGTGTGCTGCACCCGTTAACTGGTCATTTACATTAGGTATATCTCCTAATGCTATCCCTCCCCCTTCCCCCTGCTGCACGGCAGGCCCCAGTGTGTGATGTTCCCCACCCTGTGTCCCTGTGTTCTCATTGTTCAATTCCCACCTATGAGTGAGAACATGCGGTGTCTGGTTTTCTGTCCTTGTGATAGTTTGCTGAGAATGATGGTTTCCAGCTTCATCCATGTCCCTGCAAAGGACATGAACTCATCCTTTTTTATGGCTGCATAGTATTCCATGGTGTATATGTGCCACATTTTCTTAATCCAGTCTATCATTGTTGGACATTTGGGTTGGTTCCAAGTCTTTGCTATTGTGCATAGTGCATCTGGACTTCTATTCTATGATTATTGTATCATGTTGCTTCTCTAGTGGGTAGGAGAAATACATTTGTTAATGACACCAGTAACAGCTAATGTTCAATGCTATGTGCCAGGCAGTGTTTGAAGCATTTTATATATACCGATGTATTAACACATTTATCTTCACAACAGTTCTCTAACGTAGATACCTTTATTGCCCTTTTTTTAGAGGTGAGGAATAAAAAAATAATTTTTTCTAGGCTTCAGAAGTAGAAAATGACAGGTCTGGTATTTGAGCCTGGGTCATGGGCTCAGACAGACCCTGCTTGGGCTTACCATTATGGTGTATTACCTCTGATAGACCACTCCAGGCAGGCTCCATGCAAACCAACTGAACATTCACAACTACGCTTTTGTTCCAGTATTATTGCATTTGATTCCTGGTTATCTGCCACATGGACTCCAACTCATAAGCATGGAGTATATGATGAGACTTTGTGCTTTATCTCCTGCCTCCCTCAATCACTTCCACTCCAGGGCTACTGGACCTGTTCTGGGCCTTCCACTGTAGAAGTATTCCTTCCTGCTTTTGTTCATGATTATTTACCTACTTGGAGCATTCTTTCCCAACTTTTTGCCTCCAACTCATCTTTTAAAATCCATGTTAAATTATACTTGTTTGGGAAAGCTTTGTTTGATTCCCTTACCAGACTTCAGTTAGTCATCCTCTATATTATTGTCACTTTATTTTTTTATTATTTATTTATTTATTTTGAGATGGAGTCTCGCTCTGTCGCCCAGGCCAGAGTGCAGTGGCGCGATCTCAGCTCACTGCAAGCTCCGCCTCCGGGAGCTTCTCCTGCCTCAGCCTCCTGAGTAGCTGGGACTACAGGCACCCACCACCATGCCCGGCTAATTTTTTTGTTTTTGTATTTTTAGTAGAGACTGGTTTCACCGTGTTAGCCAGGATGGTCTCTATCTCCTGACCTTGTGATCCGCCCACCTTGGCCTCCCAAAGTGCTGGGATTACAGGCGTGAGCCACCATGCCTAGCCATTACTGTCACTTTATACCTGTTCTTTAAGGTGAGATATATTCTTCATTTTCTCGTAGGACCCATGATTTTTTAGTGATTTTTTTTTTAAGTTTTTTTTTTTTTTTTTTTGAGATGGAGTTTCACTCTTGTTGCCCAGGCTGGAGTGCAATGGGGCAATCTTGGCTCAGCGCAACCTCCGCCTCCCAGGTTCAAGCGATTCTTCTGCCTCAACCTCCCGAGTAGCTGGGATTACAGGCATGTATCACCATGCCTGGCTCATTTTTTGTATTTTTAGTAGAGACGGGGGTTCTCCATGTTGGTCAGGCTGGTCTCGAACTCTCAACCTCAGGTGATCTGCCCTTCTTGGCCTCCCAAAGTGCTGGGATTACAGGCGTGAGCCACCGCACCTGGCCGATTGTTTAAAACTAGGTTATTTTTCTTTTTAAATTTATTTGCAATAATTTTTTATGCTGTGTATGAATTATTTGTCAGACACATGTTGCAAATATTTTCTATAGCTTAGTTGTTCACTCTGATAATGGTTTTTTTTTTTTTGGATTAACAGGAGTTCTTAATTTATAGAAATTCTTAATCTCAATGTAGCCCAATTTTTTAATGTTTTATTTTAAGGTTAGCTATTTTTGTGTTCTATCAAAGAAATATTTGCAGCTGAGTGCAGTGGCTCATGCCTGTAATCCCAGGACTTTGGGAGGCCGAGGCGGGCAGATCACTTGAGGCCAGGAGTTCATGACCAGCCTGGCCAATATAGGGAAACCCTGTCTCTACTAAAAATGCAAAGAAGACCAGGCATGGTGACTCATGCCTTTAATCCCAGCACTGTGGGAGGCCAAGGTGGGCGGATCACGAGGTCAAGAGATCGAGAACATCCTGGCCAACATGGTGAAACCCCGTCTGTACTAAAAATACAAAAATTAGTTGGGCATGGTGGTGTGCGCCTGCAGCTCCAGCTATGCTGGAGGCTGAGGCAGGAGAATCGCTTGAATCTAGGAGGCAGAGGCTGCAGTGAGCTGAGATCGTGCCACTGCACTCCAGCCTGGTGACAGAGCAAGACCCCGTCTAAAAAAAAAAAAAAAAAAAAAGAGAGAGAAAAAAAAGAAAATGAGCTGGGTGTGTGGCGCATGCCTATGATCCCAGCTACTTGGGAGGCTGAGTCATGAGAATTGCTTGAACCTGGGGGACGGAGGTTGTAGTGAGCTGAGACTGCGCCATTGCACTCCAGCCTGTGCAACAGAGTGAGACTCTGTCTCAAAAAAAAAAAAAAAAAGAAATATTTGCCTTCCCCAATATCAAGAAGATGTTATCCTTAATTGACCTCTAGATGTTTTATTTTGTCTTTCATATGATGTGAGGTCAGGGTCCATTTTGATTTCCATATGAATATGCAGTTACTGCTGTGTCATAACTCAAGTGACCACTTATATATGGGTATATTTCTGGACTCTATTCTAATTCCATTGATTTATTTATCATTGCTGTGCCAAAACCACAGTGTCTTGGTTATTACTGTAAGCCTCTCCATTTGCTAGTGAGTCCTCTAGTATTTTTTTTTTTTTTTTTTGAAACAGAGTCTAGCTCTGTCGCCCATGCTGGAGTGCAGTGGTGAGATCTGGGCTCACTGCAAGCTCCGCCTCCCGGGTTCACGCCATTCTCCTGCCTCAGCCTCTCGAGTAGCTGGGACTACAGGCGCCCGCCACCAAGCCC
Source organism: Pan paniscus (assembly GCF_029289425.2). Classification (NCBI taxonomy): domain Eukaryota; kingdom Metazoa; phylum Chordata; class Mammalia; order Primates; family Hominidae; genus Pan; species Pan paniscus. The sequence goes on from NC_073254.2 coordinate 69,350,673, forward strand.
GGCTAATTTTTTGTATTTTTAGTAGAGACGGGGTTTCACTGTGTTAGCCAGGATGGTCTTGATCTCCTGACCTCGTGATCTGCCCGCCTCGGCCTCCCAAAGTGCTGGGATTACAGGCGTGAGCCACTGCGCCCGGCCCAGTAACAATACTTTTTTCAGTATTGCCTTGGCTACTCTAAATCTTTTGCTTTTCTGTAGGAATTTTAGAATCATCTTGTCAACTTTCCAAAAAAAAATAATGTTGGGATTTTGATTGGGATTTCACTGCATTTATAGAACAGTTTGAGTAGAGTTGAACCTTACAATATTGAGTCTTCTAATCCAGGAACAAGGTATATTCCTCTATTAAGTTATGTTTAATTTTGTTCTGTACAATTTTGTTGTTTTCTGTGTATAGGCCTCACATATCATTTGTTTGATTTATTCCTAATTATTTGTTATTTTTGATCCTGTTGGAAATATTTTAATTTTTTGTCTTAATTTTTTCTTTTTTACTAATATGGAAACATATTTTTTGTATATTGACATTGGGTCCAGTGACTGGATTGATATGCTTATTAATTCCAATAGTTTTTATATAGATTATTTTGGATTTTCTAGATATATTATCTGTAAATAATGGTAGTTTTATTTTTCTCTTTTCCAACCCATATAACTTTCAAATCTTTTGACTGCCGTAATACCTTGGGTACGTGTTCCATTGCAATGTTTAACATAATGTTAAATGTAAACAATACTTGCTATACAAAACCATCATTCTCAGCAAACTATCGCAAGGACTAAAAACCAAACACCGCACGTTCTCACTCATAGGTGGGAACTGAAGAATGAGAACACATGGACACAGGAAGGGGAACATCACACACCACACACCGGGGACTGTTGTGGGGCAGGGGGAGGGGGGAGGGATAGCGTTAGGAGATATACCTAATGCTAAATGGCGAGTTAATGGGTGCAGCACACCAACATGGCACATGTATACTTATGTAACAAACCTGCACGTTGTGCACATGTACCCTAAAACTTAAAGCATAATAATAATAAGAAGAAGTAACTGTCATATATAGGAAGTTCTATTCCTAAAGAGTTTTTATCATTTTATCATGTCATATGATTTTTCTCCTTTATTCTGGTAATATCTTAAGCTACATTAATTGATTTTTCTAGAAAGATATCACCAATGCAATCCTGGAATTCATTTGAATTAGTTGTGATATTTTATTTATATAAAGCTAGATTATATTTGCTGGTATTTTATTTATGAATTTTGTGTTTATGTTCAGAAGAAATACTGGCTTGTAGTTTTCATTTCTTATAATTGTAGTCGTCAGTTTTTAGTATCAAGGTTATGCTGCCCACATAATGATTTTTTTTTTGTTTTTTGTTTTCCCAGTTCTCTGGAAGAGTTTGTACAAGATTTCAACCTTGAATATTAGGAAAGATTTGCCAATTAAGTTATTTGTGCTTGAAGTCTTTTTTATGAGTCTAATTTTAATTCTGGGTTTAATTTCTTCAATAGGTCTAAGGCCATTCAGATTTTCTATTTTTTTCTTGTATTTGTTTTGTTTTTACTGCTTTTAAGTTATATTTTTTACAGGAACACCCGAGTTTTTCTAATGGATTGCATAAAATTGTTTATAATATCTCCTCATTGTATTAATGACTGTTGGATTTGTGATGACGTTATCTTTTCATCCTTCATATTGGAGGTTTGTTCTTTTTCGTGACTAGTTTCTTTATTTTCTTTTTCAAATTTAGTGTGTTGATTTTTTTATATTACTGATTTCTGATCTCATTATTCCCTTTTTCTTTTTTCTGTTTTACGTTGTTTTATTTTTCCAGGATTCTTGAATACTTGAACTATTAATTTTCAGTGTTTTAGTTTATAATATGTGAATTGGAAAATAATTTTTTCTTTAAATATAGCTTTAGGTTTATCTTATGAGATTCAATATTTATATATACCTTATTATTATTTAAACTATCATTTAGTTTCAATTTTAATTGATCCTTTGGTTGCTGGATTATTCAGAAGTGTTTGTTAAATTTCCAAATCGTTTCGAATTTTTATCTTTTTGTCGTTGAATTTTATTTGAATTATACTGTGATCAGATAATTTACTCTGTATGACTTATGTACTTTGACAATATTTAAAGTGTGTTTTATGATTCAGCCTGTGTTGCATTTGGTAAATGTTTAATGAGAATTTGAAAAACATAATTAACCCTTGAACAACATGACTTTGAACTTCATGAGTCCATTTGTATGTGGATTTTATTCAACAAATACAGTAGGTCTCCTTTTCCAAGGGTTCTGCATCAACAACCAAACACAGATTAAAAATACAGTATTCTTGGGATGCAAAACTCGCATCTGTGGAGGGCTGACTTTTCCTAATGCTGTTTCTGCAGGATGACTGCAGGACTTGAGAAAGCACAGTTTGGAACATACAGAGGTCCTGGAACTGTGTATTCCGAGGGACGACTCTATTATATATTCAATAGCTGTTAGGTGAAGTCTTCTGTTCCTTAGGTTAAGTTTTAATTCTTGTATAGTCCTCCTTATTTTCACTTTGGTTTTTTTGTTTATTTGTTTTATTGCTTGTTTTATCAATGGTTATGGACCTTGTTATTACTAATTGTAATTATTTTATTTTTAAAGGGAATATTTTGAGACTCTTTTTAGGTACATAGAAATTTCTTTTGTTTTGAAACAGTTCCCTTTATCTCCTAAAAAACTTCTTTATAATTTACTCAATTTGAAATTACATAACTATTTAACTTTATAAAATTAGTATTTTATATGTGTGTATATATAAAATGTGTATATATGTATTTGATGTGTCTTTGTACACACACACACACACACACACACACTATACATTGTATGCTATATATTTTCATCCCTATATGTTCAACTTTTCTCTGTATGATTATGGTATGTTCCCTATAAACAGTGTATAGTTATATTTTAAAAAATTAACTTTAACCAACTTTTGTCCTTTAATTGGTATGATTAGTATATAACATGTAATTACTGATTTCTTTTACTCACCCCATCTGTTCTTTATTCCTTTTTTTTGTTTGTTTTTTTTCTGTAGGATCATTCACGTAGGTTTTATTATTCACTTTCCTCATTTATGAGCTTGTTTGTTGTGTGTTATTTATATAATAATAAATTTACATTCTTGACATTTTAAACTGTATTAGAATTTAGTATTCTTAGTACAATCTAGACAGTACAAGGACCTTTGAACACTTTAATTCTACTAATGCCTCTCTTGCATCTTGGTCATTGTCATGAATTCAATATATGTTTTATTTCCAAAATATTTTTATTATTGTTTTAAGTTATCAATATTCATTAGTTATATATACATATTCACTTTAGCCAGTGCTGTTCATTCCATATTTGTTATGATTCTGTCATGTGGGATAATTTTCCTTCTTCCTAAAGAATTCCCTTTAGGATTGCTTTTGTTACCAGTCTGTTGGCAATGAGTCCTCTTGGAACTTTAAAAAAATGTGTTTATTTCTCCTTCCTTTTTCCAGATAATTTATACCTGGTATGGAATAAAAGTTGTTATTATTATTATTGTTATTTAGCACTTCAGTGACTTTGAGTTATTTTATCTTTAGGCCTTCATAGTTTCAGTTGTAAACTCTTCTGACTTTTATTGTTGCTGATTTAAAGGTATATATTTTTTCTCTGTCTACTTTTAAGGATTTCTTTTGTCATTCATTTTTAATAGCTTTAACATGATGTAACTAGGGGAACAGTTTTTTAATTTGTTTTTTCTCCTTGACATAATAGAGCTTCTTGAATTTGTGCCTTAAGGTTTTCCTGCTGTTTTGGAAATATATCAGCTAGCATCTCTTCAAATATTGCTTCTACCTTCTGTTTCTCTTCTTCTAGGAATTCTGATTACAGGTCTGGCATACATTGTTTTGTTTGTTTGTTTGTTTAACCATGTTCCAGCTATCTCTCATTCGTTTTTGTGTTTTTTATAATTTTCTCTCTCTGTACTTCATTTTGTGTATTTTCTACATAGATATCTTTCAATCACTAATCCTCTCTGCAGTTGAGTCTAATTAACTATTAAACCCATCTGTTGAGTTTTAATTTTGGTATTGATATTTGTCAGTCCTATAATTCTCATTAGTCTGTGTATTCAGTTCTCTGTTGAAATTTTCTTTCTTGGCATCTGTTGTCTTGAATGCTTCAATAACAGTTGTGTCACAGTCTGTTTTTGATAACACCAATGTCTGCATTACCTGTAAGCCTGTTTCTTTTGTCTGTTTTTATTTTCTTATTTTAAGCATTTCCAATATTTTAATGGATGGAAACCATCCTGCATTTTGTTTTTTCTTCCCATGTCTTACTTTCCCAACATTTATTTATGCAGTGCACATAAAGAAACATGATTTTAACCATTATCCCAATGAAGTGTTGTCTATTTAAGCTACATACGATAAATCCCTGTGTTTAAAATAACGCTACCACAGAGTATTGGTTCCAGGACGCCCACACCCCTTCCCGTACCAATGTGGGATACCAAAATCCATGAATAGGCCTTTATATAAAATGACATGGTATTTGCATATAACCTACATACATCTTCCTGAATACTTTAAATCATCTCTAGATTGTTTATACTACCTAGTACAAAGCAAGTGCTGTGTAAATATTGCTATACTGTGTATCCAAAATTTGTATTTTTTTAATTGCTGTTTTTTAAATCAAATATTTTCTGGAAACAGAATCATGGACGGAGTGCTGACTATATACATATGAGGATATATGTGTAGACTTTTCATTTTCTTCATAAACTTAGAGAATGAACTCCAAGTTGTTGATACACGCTTACAAATGGTTGACTCTATTGGAAACATAATAGAGTTTAAGTACTCATGGCTTTAAAGCCTTAAAAAATTAGTTATGGGTGTGTATTTTTAAAATGGGATTATAAATATCCTACAAACATACATAATTTAGTAGTGAAGTTTTTGATACTTATAAGTTTTATATTTTAACCATTTATGTTAAACTTGTTTTAAAAATATATATAGTCATGATCTATTCAAAACATGAAAAGAACAGCCATAAATAAAACCAAATACAAGAATTTTATTGCATCATATTCTTTACAGCTATTCTAGAAAATAATTGTATTGTAGAACACATAGGTTTGGAAAATGTAATGTCAAAACTTTTTTGACTATATGTTCATTTAATCTGATTTTCAAAATTATTTGACACATTGAAATAAGAAATGTTTTATTGAACCAAGTACACCAACCTTTTGCTAAGTTACATTTTCATAATTTATTTCAATTCTTAACAACCCAAGTTGAAAAATTGTGCAGCTAATTCCCAAAATAAAAGATTGCCTTGTCATCTGCCTTTTTCTATTTTTGTAAAACTGGACCAATTCTCATTCAATCAACAGAGTTTTTAGGATTTATTTACATAGTTTCACAGGAGTAAAATTCCTGGAGCTCAAAGTTATAGATTTCCCAAAGCTTAGTTTCATGTTAACTTGTATGTCCATATTATTTTATTTTTAAGGGTGAGATCAAAGAAATTAAGAGTCCAAACAATTATTTTAACATAATAGTACAGGAAATGTGACCAAAGAATGCACTCATCAGTTACACATGTGAAATATCTCAACTTCAAAAGCAGAAAAAGTCCATTCCCTGCCCTCCCCTCATCTTTCCCCACCACCTGCCACCATAAGAATTCTATAGATTACTGTAACCTGTGTATCACTGCATTCAATTTATGTAATCAGTGAGAAGAAACAGTGATAAGATCAGTTTAAAAATTTACACATTTATCATGTGCATTAATGTTTTAAACTCAACTGAACCTTTTTGTTCTCTTTCCCTCAACAAATCCCTGTGTTTAATAGGGGACATTCAGAGTGAATTTTAAACTTCCTGTCTTCCCAGTCTCAAAAGCCTAATCTCAGCTACCATTACTTCTAATTTGCTTTCTTCAGAGAAAAAATAAATAAATAAAGTTGTGATCTTGAGCCTCCTGCGATTCCATTTAATTTTTATACCTTTAATTTGTATTTATGGTTATTTCTCTGTGTTCCATCATGACAGTCCTCTAGAGTGAGTTGCTTGCCTCCCTGCTGCTAGTGTCTCAGGTTATTATTCCTTTTTCTTGCCTTTTAACCATTAAACATTTGAAAGAAGTAGTTTCCATAAAGGGCTCTACTTCCTTACTTCTCTTTCCTCCCAGCCCTGCAGTCTGAATTTTGCTTTCCTTCCTCTCCTAACCTGTGTCTCATAGGCTACTGTCGTCCACATGACCAAGACATGCCTGCAACCTTGTAATATCCTTTAGTCTCTTCCACTCCTCTGTAAGTAGTTTGCCTTTAATTCTCTTACCATTGGTTTCTGTGTTATTTCTCTCTTTGTTCTTTCCCTGTCTCTTTAACTGTTGTTTCTTGATTTTCTTTGCTCTTTCCATCTGTTGAAAGTGAATGTTTTAAAGACTTTTAGCTTTGGGTCTGTTCTCTCTCCACATTTTATTTCTTACTGCTGCTTTCTACCTTCATACTTTGGCACTCTTGCTATTTACAACCTGATGTGGCCTGTCTTCTGAACATTAGCCTATGTGATTCTAGCTGGTGGTCCAGCATATTTACCTGTGGCCCACTGGCCTATCAAATGCAGCATGTCCAAAATAGTAGCTAGAAGAATGGAAAACTCACTACACTTTTTCTCATCCTCTCTCTCTGTTAAAGGCATCATCACATTCCTAGATGCCAAGACTACAGTATCTTGGAATCACATAATGATTCATTCCTCTCTCATTGTATACCTTCACTTTTGTCATCAGGCACTGGGTTTTGTTTCTTTTTTTTCTTTTTCTTAAAATAGAGATGGGTTCTCGTTATGTTGTCCAGGCTGGTCTAGAACTCCTGAACTCAAGTGATCCTACTACCTCAGCCTCCCAAAGTACCAGGATTATAGGTATGAGCCAGCACACCTGGCCACAGGCACTGGGTCTTGGAAATTGCCATGTCTACCTCCTTCTAATGCTCGCCATTGCTACCATCCATGTTCTGCCCTCTACATTTGGTAATTACTTGCAACAGTCCCCTTAACTTATCTTGCTAATGAACATTTCTGCTTTCTCCCGTATTCCTGTAGCCACTTGCCTGAATGATCACTGATAATGTCATTCTTTTCTAAATATAAATCTCTGTGTCTTTGCATTCTGCAAGTGCCAAAGAAGCCCTCACTTCATCCAACAGCCTGCCTTTCTAGATTTAACATGCTCCTTTTTTTCTGCCTCTGAATCTTTTTTTTTTTTTAACTTTCATTTTAAGTTCAGGGATACATGTGCAGGTTTGTTATATAAATAAAATCATGTCACGGGGGCTTGTTGTACAGATCATTTCATCACCCAGGTATTAAGCCTAGTATTCAGTTATTTTTCCTGATCCTCTCCCTCCTCCCACCCTCCACTCTCCAATCGGCCCCAGTGTCTGTTGTTCCTCTCTATATGTCCATGTGTTCTCATCATTTAGCTCCCACTTATAAGTGAGAACATGGGGTATTTAGTTTTCTGTTTCTGTGTTAGTTTGCTGAGGATAATGGCCTCCTCCATCCCTGTTCCTGCAAAGGACATGGTCTTATTCTTATTATGGCTGCCTCTGAATCTTTCCTTTCCCTTTTTTCTTCCAAAAATACTCTTCTCCATCTCCTCCTATTAATATTATATACATAAATATATATATTGTATATATTGTATATATATTTATATTTTGAACACCAAATTTAAATGTTACATGTGATAATTTTAAAATACATTTACAACACTTCAACAATCCTCCCTCCAAAAGGTGGAGCCAATTGTCTCCCTCTTAAGTGCGGATGGGGCTTAGTACCTCCCTTCTAATGAGTAGAACATAGCAGAAGTGATGGCATGAATCATGGGTTATAAAGGCATCATGATTCCCCCTTGCTTTCTTCTGGATTATCCACTCTATGGGAACCCAGCTGCTGTGTCATGAGATGACTCAGCAGCTTATATAGAGGCTGTTGGGGTGAGGAGCTGAGTCCTCCCACCAACAACTGTGTGAATGAACCATCTTGGAAACAGATACTCTTTCCCAGTCAACTTTAGATGACTGCAGCTTTGATTCACAAGTGACTCTGAATCAGCACTGCCCAGTCAAGTTCCCCTCAGGTTCCTCACCCACATAAACTGTGAGATTATAAGTGTGGTTGTAAGCCACTAAATGTTGGGAACAATTTGTTATGCAGCAATAGATAACTAATACAGTATATTTTCGAGGAGATCTAGTCTCTATTAGTAAGATAATATTTCTCCTGAGAATTTTTTATTTATACCATCAACCTGTTCCTTGTCACAGTCTATTCATATTGTGGTTATTTGTTAATACATTTTATAATTTTGTGTATTAGGGCAAATTTTTCCAAGTCTATACTATTTAATGAAACATGTAAATACATAAAAACTCAAAATATGAACCAAAGTTCTGGTTATCTGTTTAGTATCTTAATACTTCATATTTTGGGAAATTTCTAGGTATAAATGTTTATCATCACCAGGTGGTTCTTAAATGGCATCCTCATCTTAAGCTTCACATTTCTGATTATGCTCTATGTCCAACATACATGAACCAATTAAAGAATTACGATTCTACTACATTAAGTTGTATATACAGCCAGTATCTAAATCCAAATTCAGATACATGAATATATATCTATATGTGTATAGTTAAGCATAGATATATATATAGATAGAGAGGGGAAATTATTCTTTTTTTACAAGAACCTTCTTAAGTTTAGTGCCAAGGAGTTTCCTCTGATAATATTTATATGCAGAGAAATATAAAAGGAGCCTCCAATGAGTAATTTATAGTGCATATGTATGTATGTGTGAGGTCTCAATATTTATTACTGTAGCCATTCTACTTCTGTCCATTTTGGAAATGATTTGACATTCTAATCACTTGAAGTGTTATAGGTGATAAAAGATCACTGGTTTCTTCTCACCTTATTTTAACCCGTGTCAGTATGTTTTATTATGGTCAAAGATCAACACTCTTCATTATTCCATGAAGTAAACTGTGTTCCTTTCCACTAGGTCCTTTATATTTTTCTGTAGAGGCTTAACTTAAGGATGAGGGAGAAGGGTTCTTTCAAAGCTTATATTTAAGTATGTCTTTTGTGCTTTCATCACATAAATGCTGTATATGGGTAACCATTGGCCTTCAGGGATTGTAGTGTCCATTGATTTAAGTGGTTCTTGCAAGTGCTCTGTATCTGAATTCAGGAAGCAGTGAATCTGGCAAGAATTTACAAACTTAAGTCCTAGGAACTTTTTTTTTTTCCCCGACAGAATTTGGTAAGATGGTACATTGGTCTATGTGGATTCTGATGAATCTCTTGATTTTGTTTAGGATGATAGTCTCATAGGTAAATTGGGGAAATATGATACGCATTCTGTAACTTAACATATTTGTGTGATGTCTGCTAAGAAAATGCACACTCATGCCATACAAAATGTACAAATAAGTCTAGTTTATGCAGGTATCTTATACTTGAGAGAACACAGTTGAAGAGATTTTAATTAAGAATCTATGCCATCTTAGGGAAACTAAGAAGTAGAACTCCACAGGGGTTTGGCCTCAACCATCTGGTGTTTAACAAATTTTGATTTTTACTGGAATAGAATACAAAGCCTGCTACTTAAGTTTTTTTGTTTAGTTGATGACATATTGGAAAGGGTAACAGGCCCTTAGAATTTAGAATTCAAATACAAAATGGCTTCTTTGGTCAGAAAACTTAGAAGCAGGGACAAATCTGATATTGTGGTTTTTGAAAAGACACTGTGAGACAGCTTAGGGCAGTGGTTGAGAGCATGAACTCGGGATCCAGACTGCCTGGCTTTGAATCTCAGCTCTACCACTTAGCTTTTACAGTGTCTTATGTATGATGCGACACATGCCTCAAAGAGTCTTTCACTTGATCTTTGAAAACATTGTGGGTAAGGTATTATGTTCCCATTGTTCACATAGAGACTGAGATTTCAAGAGGTTAAGTAATTTGACCAAGGTCAGCAGCTGAATCCAAGACTGACACCTAAGTCTCTGACTGCAAAGCCTAGGTCTTAACTCATGCATTACCAGTGGTGTTAAAAGTACTGTATTGTGTAGATTCTGTAACTCAGAAAGGATGTGGGGAAACAACATCCAAAACTGTATCAGTGAGAAAAACATTACAAAGAGATATTGAAGAAATGATTACTATTGAGTATGAAGAGAACAAATTTGGTTTACCTAGAAAAGCCATAGTCTTGGAAAGGTCTTGGGACAGATTCAATAGCATTTCAAGGTCTCCTCAGTCTTTATTATTTTAGCCTTGCATAAAATTCTATTATACCTCCTTGGGACTTGTACATTTATTTTCATAAGATATGTAGTGTCTTTTTCATATCCTCAGGTAGATGTGCCAATTTGTGCTTCTGATTTTTACTACTTTTTAAACTTTTTAAGCAGTATCTTTTAAGCAATATTACTTTTACAAGCAATATCTATTCAAACACAGTTATTGCACCACAGTTTTAATACACATTTACATATCAAGCATCATAGATTCTGAAACTGAATATGTGAAGTTGACATTCATAGTTTTTATATTGTATGTAGTATGTATGTTGTATGTAATGATTGTTTTTGTTGAGAGGGACTTCTACTGAATTAGGGAAAAATGGGTTCTGAAACCAGTAACCAGTAACATGGCATAGGTTTGTTTTGTTTTGTTTTGTTTTGTTTTGAGATGGCGTCTCGCTCTGTTACCCAGGCTGGAGTGCAGTGGGGTGATCTTGGCTCACTGCAACCTCCGCCTCCCAGGTTCAAGTGATTCTCCTGCCTCAGTCTCCTGAGTAGCTGTGATTACCTTTTTGTTTTGTTTTGTTTTGTTTTTTAGATGGAGTCTTGCTCTGTCACCCAAGCTGGAGTGCAGTGGCATTATCTCAGCTCACTGTAACCTCCACCTCTGCCTCCAGGGTTCAAGCTGTTCTCCTGCCTCAGCATCCCTGGTAGCTGGGATTACTGGGGCATGCCACCATGCCCAGCTAATTTTTGTATTTTTAGTAGAGACAGGGTTTCACCATGTTGGCCAGGCTGGTCTCAAACTCCTGACCTCGTGATCCCCCCTGCTTGGCCTCCCAAAGTGCTGGGATTACAGGTGTGAGCCACCGTGCCTGGCAACATGGCATAGGTTTAAAACAAACTAAGGAAAAAAATACAACCATTGATAAAATACCTCATCAACTGATTATACCAAAAGCATAATCTTAACATTCTACCTTTCTGGATTTGGCTACCTTGTAGCATCCATCTCGAATGATGCAAAAAACGAGAAGTGAACAAATTATCCACTGAGCAGCCAAAACAGACATGCAAAGCTTGTTGGTAGAAGAAGCCTCCTGGTCCTACCTCAGAGCTCATTTACCCTTGTTTTATACATAATTCAAATAAGTTCTCTGATCTTCTTTCCACACCCAGATCAGATTATAAGTATGAAATTGGAACACAAGAGGCAAGTCCACACTGATAAGAGAAGGAAGTGTTAGCTTGACGTCTAAAAGGAAAACAAGAAAGAGAAATACTGTTAAGAAGCGTACAAAAGAATACCATAAACACAGCAGCATAAAGCAAAAGAATATGGCCACTGCCACTCTCAATAGCCTTTAAAATTGTCAATGTCTCAGAGTATTTTTAAATAATACTAAATTTAAATTATGTTCTGGACACTATTTCTGAGAAGTCAGGAAAGTATCTTCTATATTTAATAGTATTTTCCATTTAAAGTTGACAGAAGGAAAACAACAAAGATAATTTTGTACTTAAAGAAGTCACATTTCTACAACTGTCAGGAAAACTTTAGCCACAATCTTTGGAAGGAAGTTGTTTAACAAAAATCAATTATATTTGTTGAAAAATAAACATAATTGAATATTACAGTTAAGTCTAGATTCTTAGAGGTCATACTGTAACAGTAAGAATGCACAATACTATGAAAATACATTTGACACCATCCTGTTAGTATTTAGCTAGAGTTTGTTTCTGTCTTGACTTCCCTGGAGTCCTCCTTTTTATCATTACTGTTAATATTATTGTCACTGCCAAATTTCTTCCCTTGTCCTCTCTCTGACACCCTTTAGGCCACTCTCACAACAAACCTGGGGACAGCTTTACCAGCTAATACTGCTGCTACACTGGTATGGCAGTAACCCATGTTGTGATCTAAAAAAAAAAACCATCTGGACAGTGGGGAAATCACATATGGGAAACAGTCATGGGCACAATGATTAATCTAAAACAATATATATAATCTCCTTGCTGATAATGAAAGTCTTGATTGCATTGTTAGGTATTCTCAGTAGTTTAAATGTTACAAATAGGAAAGCCTTAAATGAGGTTAAAATTTCTGACATTTACTTATGTATCATTTTATTCTCTATAAATAGAATATAGGAAATAAGGCTCTAAAATTTTTTTTTAGAACTTTTGACAGAAATCCTAATAACAGTTTCCATCTGAAAACTGCAGATGTCTGGAGAAAAGCAAAACAACATAGAAACCTGACTATTAAATTAGCTGTCAAAGTCCAGTCCAAGTGTTTAATCTCTTATTGGGTAGAGTTATATTCTGGAATTTCTTAGTCATTTTCTTTCTTTTTGTCTGAACTGGTAAGATGATTCAGTAAAAAAGAAATTTAAACAACATGAAGATATCTAGAAGAAAAAGAATGAAATAACTCACATGCAAGTTCACCATCAGTAATGCTTTTGGCAAGCATATAGGGATTAGATAAGCATAAAATAGAAATATTGCCTGAACTATTTATTTTCTAATCAGCAACCTTAATGTTTAAGGAAATTTGGTGTTATAATTACAACATAATCAAGTAAAACAATTACTTGGGGGCAGAGAAAAGTCCTGAATGAATAAGAAACATACCTGAATTATTACATATGTTTAAACTAGAATTATCAGAAAATTGAAAGATTATGATGTCATGTATACTTTTTGGTTGTATATAACTAATATATTTATTTTTTTCTCCCTCTATTCAGTAGGTCTTTCTTGGGGTGGCTAATGATACATTATTCCTCCCCTTTTGGGTGTTAGCTAAAATTGCTGGCTTAAATAGGCTTTCTAAGAATCCAGTATAGCTTTCTCTATATTTCCTCTTAGAATTAATGCTTGAGAGAAACAACGGGTGCCTGACATACTTGAACCTGCCCATTGCTATTTTCTGATGCTCTTCTCCGTCCAATCTGTCTCTAGCTTAGAAAGAAATTCCCTGTTAGCCCCCCAGCAGTGCAGGAATAACAGAATTTCCTGGGAGACTTATCATTAGCTCTGTTCAAGTGTGAAGCAGGGTTGGGCCGCCTCTACATTGTTCGTGGACTCAGAAATGAAGATGGCTGGTCTTTGTAGGTCATTTGTTACTTGTTGAGAAATGGGACAAATGCCACAAAAAATGAAGTGCTGCCCATCATTGCTAGTTCATGAACATCGTCTTCTGGACATCCCTACCTGAGTGTTCCATAGACCCCAAACTAGGTACTTAGTTCCCCAACTGAACTCCTTATCTCTACTCTGCTTCCAAACTGGTTATTACCATTTATAGCTTCTGACTAGGATAATGGAATTACCATCTAACAACTCATTCAACATAGTAACACTGAAGTTATGTTTTAACTCTTTCCTCTTTCCCGTACCTTTCCCTAACCTCATCCAAAGTTTTGTCAAGACCTGTTGATTCTATCACAAGCATATATCAAATTGGTTCTATTTTCTCTATTCGCAGTGCCACGTGCTCTACTTTAGGCATGCATGATCTTTTGCTTGGACTGTTTCAGGAACTTTTTAACTTACTGGTGGTCTCTTGCAGTGTTCCTTTTGACTTCTTCTGTAAGGTTTGAAGTGTCTTTTCTATTAAGCATTTCCTGAACTTTCCAAGTTAGTTCATTATTGCCTTCCATGCTGCTATGCACATTTTCTGTAGCACTTAATCAGGCAGTGACTCAAATCTTTGTTTATGCCTGTTGCTCCAGCTAGACTTTGAAGTCCTTGAGATAGGAACCGTACTTTCCCCATTTAACATTTTCGAGCTCATAGTAAATGCCCAGCATATTTCTTAAATAAAAATGAGAAATAGAAAAAGTGAGTTTTAATTTGTCATGAAATCTAGAGTTAGTCATATAAATAGATAAAGTAGAAATTGAAAAGGCTCTATTATTTTTGAAGAGTGTTACATATAACACTTGGGTGAATGGGAGAATCGGTACAAGGGTTTTTCTAAACATTTCAAAGGATTTCAAAAATCACAAGCATGGGTAATTTTGCATTGAGATTTTAGGATTCTTTTGTTGTAGTAAATGTAGCAACTCTCCATATGGATTCACAATACACATTTTATCTTTCGTTATACCTAATGATTTCAGTGTTCTCTTCAACTTGCTTTTGTCAGTGTCTTCATCTGTTCAGGACTGCTATAACATAATGCCATAAGCAGAGCAGCTTTTAAACAGCAGGTATTTATTTCTCACAATTCTGGAGACTTGGAGGTCCAAGATCAAGACACTGGCAGTTTGGATGTCTGGTGAGGGTCCACTTCCTGGTTTTAGATGACTAGCATGTTGCTATGCCTTCAGATGAGAGAAGGGGCGGGGAGCTCTCTGATACCAGCTTTATAAGGGCACTGATTCCATTCATGAGGCCTCCCACAGGCTCCACCTCCTAATATATTGTCTCCTTAGAGGTTAGGATCCCAACATAAGAATTCGGGGAAACACAAACATGAATGTTACCATAGCAGTCGGTGTTTTTTTCAATAGCTAGTGGAAATACCAAACTGAATGTTGTTCACATGTTCATTTTCAGTTTTTTTCTGACTGAAGGTAAGTTGCGCTCCAGCAATGAAATGACCCAGAGCATGTATTTCAATTATAATAAAATGAAACAACTCACATTAAAACAAAAAGGAAACCTGATATATGAAACAAGTTAGTAATTTATCCTATGATAATATAGTTTAGTGATGATTACAAAACACAGTATCACATTTCAAAGCTAAGTTTTTGTCAAAATTAACATTTGTTATGTAAAATATCATTTACATGAAGTTTTTGATGTACATTCATTTCTGTAGCACATATAACCTTAATGGTGGGGCTTTCCAATATTTGGTATTTTCATATAAATGCAAGGCACAACATGAAAGCAAGAACAAAGAACCAATCTATTTTTAGATCATTGTCTTTCAGTGGGTTGGAGTGATGAGAAAAGAGGGAGGCCCTATCCTACCCCATGCTGGCATATCAGGATCTCTGGGGGAACTTTTCAAACTGCTCATTTTCTTTGGCCCCAGTAGGAAGCACCAGGTGTAATGTGAGCTTTTGCCTGACAGGAGTGTACTATTCTTGAAGAATATTGAAGCAGAAAAAATGAGAGTACTGTTGGAGGAAGAAGTTAATAGCTGATCTGATTTCTGTTTCATAGTTCAAAAATATAAAAAATAAAATAACTCATTTTAAAATATTCAAAATGAAGCATTTATTTTAAAGTTATTTGTTGCCATAGATTCTGTCTTTGCTCGTAATCAAGTAAGTGTTGTTGACGGGGTAAAATAAGGGAGACCAGATGTAGAAATAAGTATGTGTCAGTGACAATATACACATATATGTAACACATATGCACAGGAAATCCAGTGCTTGACCTAGGAGGGCTGAATTGACTCTATAGCTTGCAGCTAAATGATGGTATGCCTCAAATAAGTTCCTTTAACAAGAAAGTGAGAAATGCCAAAACTGATGAGTGTGATAGACCACCCCCTTCTACTTAGTAAGAAAGGCTGGGAAATGTGGGCATAGAACCACAAGCACTGTATCCACATGTGTATCCAATAAATAACAGCAGGCACGCGTGAGCTCAACATTCAAACAACTCTAATTGTGTATTCAGACATTAAAGAGTAATCATAGGTCAAAATTTAAAATTGCCCATTAGAACATGATTGCTCTTTGACACTATAAAAATGTTGTGTTACTGACAACAAAAGTTATTATCCATGTGTGGAAAGAACTGGGAATCTGTTTATTTATCTAGCCAAGCCAGGATTCTTGAACAGACTAAAACAAGAAAGCCTGAAGGTTACAGATGACAAATAACTCAGAACACAATTTATATTGATCCTTCTTTTCAGGCTGTTATCCTTGACAACTGTTGTACTCCTCTTAATACATCTACCATGTGTTCTTAGACTGTAAACTCCAGTGGGACAGGGGAATTTGGTAAACACCTGGATCAATATAGAATATCAGTAAGTAAAATTGTTTCAGGTTTACAAAGTTTCTCACGATTTAAAAAAACAACAACACTGTATCTTATTATCCTCTTGAGCAAATGTGATAAAAGCCTGTTACAAGATAGTTTTATTTCTGAAAGCCATTATGTTAAAGAATTTTCTGTCATGAGATAATATATAACACATCACATATTCCCTGAAAGAAGCTTTTAAAATGTGGAGATGCAGCATTGCTATGATATAAAAAGTTAATAACTTATAGAGGTTCTTATTAAAAATTTCATTGTTTCCTTTATTTGATTCTTTAATGTTGAAACATAACATTATAAAAGAAACAACATAAAGAAAATAAACAATATTTGCTGGTTGAAGTTATGCTGTCAAGGTACTAAGCTCTTTCTTGCAATGACCTGGAGGAAAATTTAGTATTTTACATTCAGATCATTTTTTAAACCAGATTTATAGAGAAGCAATTTAAGGTAATTAAGCACTTTAACTCTGACAGGTTGATGTTATTTAGTGACAGGTGTGTCATTTTTATGACAAACAGCTAATTTGAAGACTATATTTCCTTCCTGTAAGCCCTATTTTTCCTCCTTTTCAAGCCTTTACAGGTCAGCTGTCTTCCCATCCGTGGTCCCTCTTACTTAGGAATCATGACTTTATTTGTATTCATAATATGCAAATTTGCTGCCATTTGCCTGAAACACTTTCAACACAGTTATTTTCTATTTCATTTAACTCATAATGAAGGGATTGGTGTATTGGGTCAACCATTATTTCCTATATCTCAATGTTTTCTTTCTCACATTGACACCAAGCTCTATGTTTAAAGATAGCAGAGCAATTGTCCTCCATGATCTGACTCCAAAAAGTAAAGCTTTGTCCCGAGATGCCCTCAAGTTCCATTTCAGAGGTGTTTGCAAATTTATAAATTATGGATTTATTTTTACTCATTCTGGATTATATTTCTCAAGCTCCTGGCCTCAAGCAATCCTCCCTCCTCAGCCTCCCGAGTAGCTGGGATTTCAGCCATGGGCTACAGTGCCCAGCTCTCATTCTGGATCATATTTCTATTGTCTTGACTCTGCCAACTTCTACAGGTAGAGATTCCTTAGGTCCAATATCTACTATATCGAATTTCTTCTTTTCTGGGGTTATGTTATTAGGAATTGTGCAGGTGTCATGATTTCAGTCTTCAACTCTATTATGATCATCGTCTTTGTGGAAGTTCTGATTAACTTGTTTTTCTGGAGGCTACACATGCCCTCATTGATCATCATAGTTACCTTGTTTTTGACATTTTTCTACATTTTTCCATATTTTTATGTTTGTCCTAAGATTAAGAGGACCATAGAATTCCAGGCAATAGCTCCCCTTATTTTGTGTAAATGTCAGATTGTCTCCTCATTTTATTTCCAGTACTCTATTAGTGATCCCCACATAACCTGTAACTCAGTCAGGCAGAAATAAGTCTTATTAAGACAGAATTTTTCAAGGAGTGCTGATTACTGTACTTGCTCTCTCTCTGTGTACAAGAATCTTGAAGGGTTCTTTAGCTTTTAGGAGTAAAACAAAATGATTTGTTCAGAGTAATTGAACCCCCAAGGTGTAAGATGAGATTTATACACTTTATTTTCACAAATATTTAAAACAAGTACATTTTGATAACTAGAAAAAATAGAACAAGTCATCTTTAAGTTAATATTCATGTATAACAAGAAGATATGTAGAAAATAATAAAAATAACCTCATACAATTTGCATATATTTATAGATTTGTTTCTATGGATATATTTCTCTATATTTCAATAAGTGGGTTTATTTCAGCATTCTTTGAACTTGACTTATTTTTATCATTGTTTTCCATTATATACGTGTACCATAATTGGAATGCCTTATTATTTATTGGACATTTAAGTTTCTTACAAATGTAAGTGTAGAGAGTGTAGTGCTGAACATGCAAGTATACATATCTCTGTATATTTGAATCATGCTTTTCCTTTAGGATAAGTCCAAAGAGTTGGACCGGCATGGCAAAAGAGTATGGCTTGGTCACCTATTCACTGTAAAGAACATTGCCAGATTGCCATTTAGGAAAATTGTCTGCATTTCTACTACCATTGAGACTTCATGTGAATATTTCTGACACCACCTGCTAACTTTGAATGTTGTCAATAGCTTCAATTTTTAACAAAGATGACAGGCAAAACATGATAGTTTAATCTGCAGTCATCTGTTATTGAGGTCTTGTGCATCTTTTTGTATGTTTCTTGGCCACTTATATTGGTTTTAATAATTATTCTTTTGGGGTATTAATCTTTATTATTTCCTAACTACATTAATATAATATTTCATCCTTTCTTAACTGCTATAAAGTCATCTTCATAAAATCATCTCAAGTGTTTTTTTAACTCATTCTTTATTTTTTTCTACATACCTTTCTACTTGTCTGTTTCTTATATGCTAGTAACATACTATTTTATTCTAGCATAATAGGTTTTTTTAATTACTTTTTTCTCTGACATTTTCTGTATAGTCTTACATTTCATTTTTCAGTCAAATATTGGAATCATTGCCCCATATGCTTATGTACCACACATGTACAGAGTAGATTCTCATGTCACTTCCCAGCTCCTCCTCACTAAGATTTCATGGCAACCCTTATCCATTATGGCTGGGAGAAACCTCTTTTGTTCGGCTGAGAACTGTCCTCTGCATCCTAGATTGTTGTTGTGCCCTCTTATTTGGCCAATATAATTTACTGCTTATTTTAAGGCTCCTCAGACTAATCACAGTTTAAAGTCTGTTTACATATTGTTCATTGCTCAATTGTTAAGTTATGAGCCAATGTTTTTAAAAACTTATAAATGAAAGACTCTTTCTCTCCTGAAATGCTTTACAAAGTAGTTGGTGTTCACAGGTTTTTAATGTTGCTAGAGAATGATGATCAGTACATATGCTGATATGTAGGCAGTTATCAAGTCCATCTGAAAAAACAAAACTTCTTCAAAAGCAGCCAGTGGCATGATCTTCCACAAGTTCTAAGGTACCTGTGGAGTGAATCTACAGGTACTGACATTTCTATGTAGAGGTGCTGTCGTCCAAAGATTAAATATTGTTCTAAACTAGATCACTGCCTCCCCCTACTTTCTAAGACAATTTAAGGAAAACACACCTCCCATTCCTTGCCCCACTCCACGGCTCTGTTTTAATATCTCTCACAGGTGCCTGTCAGCGAATGAGAGCCCAGTACATTTTTTTAATAAAAAATAAACATATGGATATGGCTTCACCTCTGCCCATGCCAGTCATTACTATTCATTCCATGGGTGTACCAAAGATGTTCTGACTGAGGATTAAGACATTAGACTAAGAGACTTAGATACTAAGGTTAGTAGATGACATTAGGACTAGAGGTATGAAGCCAGAATGTGGTAAGAGCCAGGATTTGGCCATGGCTTCGGGAACTGAATGCAAGCCAAACTTGGCATAGTAGGAGTCGGTGGCAAATACTACCAGCTTTGTGGAGAAGGCAAGCAGTAAAAAGAAGCAGAGAAAAAATATATTCTGTGGAGCAGGGAAAGAGGAAGAAAGAAGAAAATTAGAGGGAAATAAGAGAGCAGAGAAAGAAAGGAGGAGGGAGAGGACGGGAGATCAACGATCTGTAAAGAAAGGAAAGACATTCTGGCAAGTTGTAAAATGATTGGCAGAGGTAGTAGCAATGGTGGTTAAGGCAGGACCTGGAGTAGGTGGATAGGAGGAGTAGTTGCAGGGCACCTAGTGGGAATAAAGTCTTCTCTGTTTCTACTCAAAGAGCAAGAGGTGGAGAAAAGAACCTGGGGTCAGCAGGGAGAATTTATTTGCTGCAAAGAAAATATAAGATGGTGGTGCTGTTTGGAACTGTTGGCCCCTGCTGTTCTGGGAATAGCATAGCATAGTGGTAAAGTCTTAGCTTTACTACTGACTGGGTGGCAGGAATCCTCAGGAAGCCAGTTATCTCCCTAATACGAAGCTCTCAGTACGTGTGCGATTGTGCTGAAAGGACTAAATTATGAACCTGAAACTTAAAAATTGACAAATAATACTTGTATATGTTTATCAGGTACAATGTGAAGTTTTAATATATGTATACATTGTGCAGTAAATAAATCAAGCTAATTAACATATCTTTCACCTCACATTCTTTCCTATTTTTTTGTGGTAAGAACTCACCATTTTTATTCTTGGCCATTTTGGAATACAATACATTATTATGAACTATCGTCAACATGCTGCGCAGTAGATCTCAAAAATTTATTCCTCCTGTCTAAAACTTTGTGTATGTAAAATAGTCTTTACTATTTTCTTAATTACACAGTTGAGAAAATAAAAAGTTTAGAAAGGTTATGTAACTTAGTAAAGGCTAAAACTTATATGTCAACAAAATAAATAATAGAGACATTTAAGAAAGTTGAATAAAACTAAAATATCAAGGTTTGGCCATAGGATCATAATCTTTTATGATCACAATCATAATGTAAAGGAAATTGCTTCCTTTATGTTATGAATTCTCCATTTCTGTTTTTCCCCATTTGCCCCCTATAAACATGTTTTTCTCTTCTATTAGAAGAACAAAATCCCACTATTTATCCTATTTATGTTAGTTATGATTTTTCCTCTTTCTTTTCATGGTTAAGATTCTATACAGAATAGTTTATATATATTCTCCCTGACACTATTATTTTGCATTCATTCTACTGCACCTACTATTTGAAAAAAAAAAAAGTATTAAAATAACCAGTGACATTCTAAATGAAGACTCTTTGTTTCAACTGATCAGCTGGTTCTATCTCTATGGAGACTGTAGATTCTATTTAAATGGCATTTTCAAAGGACCACAAAATAAAGAGTGTGTAGTTCAATTTAAATATAAACTAGATCATTTATACTATTAAGAGCAGATAAAAGTGCCAGAATCTGTGACAATTACCCTATATAGTTAACATACATGAAATGAATTGAGTTGGTGTTTTGGTACCTATTTTATCAGATTTTCTTATCTAAATTTAAACCAATAAAACAATTATTATTATTTTTATGCTTATTTATTTATTTTTTTGAGACAGAGTCTCACTCTGTTGCCCAGGCTGGGGTACGATGGCATGAGCTCGGCTCACTGCAACCCCTGCCTCCTGAGTTCAAGCGATTCTCCTGCCTCAGCCTCCCGAGTAGCTGCTATCACAGGCGCGTGCCACTATGCCCAGCTAATTTTTGTATTTTTAGTAGAGATGGGGTTTCACCAAGTTGGCCAGGCTGGTCTTTCACTCCTGACCTCAGGTGACTCCCTGCCTTGGCCTCCCAAATTTC
Organism: Pan paniscus; assembly: GCF_029289425.2. Classification (NCBI taxonomy): domain Eukaryota; kingdom Metazoa; phylum Chordata; class Mammalia; order Primates; family Hominidae; genus Pan; species Pan paniscus. The sequence goes on from NC_073254.2 coordinate 69,372,394, forward strand.
TGAGATTACAGGCGTGAACCACCATGTCTGGCCGAGAAAACAATTATTTTTAGACTGAAAACTCAATCTAATAAAGTATAGTATATAGTTAAAGCAAGACAAGTTATTTACCATTCTCTCAGTTAATAGATTATTTTTTAAAATGGTGATTTGATAGAGGATGTTGCTAAGAATTATATTTCAGTCCAAGTAATATGACTAAATAACAACATACTGAAATAATATATTCACAGATACAGCAGGTATTATACAGTCTCTTTTGTCTAATATATATTTGTGAACCCTTTTGGTTAGACATTCTTTCCTGATTATATTGAAACCCATTCTGTTTTATGAATGCCCATTTCCATTTGTTCTATTATTATAATGTGTTAAGGGTGAACAGTAGCATCAAATTTATACTCATTACAGTTATATGGAGAAAGCCTACTTTTTAATACGTGCTATGCATCCATTATCAGCCTGTGCCTTTTCTTGAATGCCAGTTAACCATAAAATAAAACAGATGCTAGAAACGCATTCCAGCCTCTTTTGTTGTTTCTTTAGGATAGAAAAGCTATTATCTACATTAGTCTTATTATGTTTTTAATTAAAGATTATTCTTATCATTGTTTTATTCAATCAAATGGTATTTAAGAATATGCTACTTTTCGTAGATTGTTTTATTTACATATCTCAATGATTTAGAAGTATTACCATGGAAAATAAACAACCACAAAGCTTTATTAAATGTGGCTAAAATAAAAAAAGTTAAAAAAAATTCAGTATGAGTAAGTTTTTGAGTAACATTAGTAACCATTCTCAGAAACCTAGCACTGCATCTCTTCAGTTCTTTATTCTCTTTGCTCTCACTTGATCTTTACTTTCAATTTCTATACTTAACATCTCATTAGCTTTCAACATAAGGAGCCTTCTGACAGGGTGAGACTGAGGAAGTAGAAGAGAGGTTTTGATGATATTTTCATAGAGAATGTTTTATGAAGATTTTTTTTTAAACAGTGTCATAGAATTTCAGAGTTTGAAGGCACCTCAGAGGTCAGAGTTGACCTAATTTATGTATTTGTTCAATGTATGAATTTTTTCTGTTCCATGCGAGGTTCTGGTTAAACACTGTAATGTTGCCAAATTTTTGAGGATATATTAAGATTTGAAGGAATCTTGATTTCTAAAGCTAATACATTTTTTATATTGGCTTGGGAAGAGACCTAAGGTCATAAGTATTATGAGAACATATTTAGCTTGAATAAGTTACTATATGATTTTTATCAAAGGAATGACATGAGACAGATATGATGTAGAACTCTGTTATGAATCAAAGTCCACTTAAGGAATAAAAAATTACCATTACTTATTTAAGGTTCTTCTTGGCCATAATTTAGAGGATGAAAAAAAAGTGGGCTTGATACTTTCAAAATAACAGGGCAGCTGTTGCTGTCTAATTTGTTGACCAAATGGAGATTTCTGCCTTCTTGAGATTTCATGGAAAAAAAAAAAAAAGTCTAGCAATTACTGTCAGGGTGGGTGCTGCGTAAAGGATAGCTATTCTACTGATAGAAGTTGTATTTAGTGATTTCGTTCACTCTCAAACTCCTTATTCCCTTATGTTATGTTTTTTCTTTCCTCTATTTCTTTATTAGAAACTAAGCAATTTCTTCCATGAGCTATTGTATTTTCACTGTTGAGATTCTAACTTTTAATAGATAGGGTTCTTTCATTTTTGAGAGTTATTCCTAAAGTATCATTCTACTACCAAAGAAAAGAGCTCCTTCAAACACTCTGAAATCTGTCATATAAATATTGTATGCATTTAGCATAGATGAACATTTTCTGATATCTGGTTTATTCTGATTAGTTAATTTTTAATTTCTAAATTAAAAATTTAAAAATTGTATTTTATAATTTCTCATCCATAATGGGTTTAGGTGCTTTTATAATTGAAGTTCTCGGACTTAAGATTCTGTCCTAGACTTGCTTCAGCTATAGCTCATCATAGAGACAATGTACAATTCAATACCAGCCTCACCCAAATGGCAGTAACATGGAAATTGCCAGAAGTTTGAGGCAGGATTCCAGAACATGGGGTACAGGTGTACTTCAAGAATGGAACTTTGAATCACACTGTTCCTTGACCCTTCTTATTAAGGGAGCATTAGCCATATATCTGTGATCAATTTGGATTCTATGTTCTGGAACCCCTCAGGTATACCCATTTGTCCTTGATTTTGGTAGGGGGCTGGAGTCATATAGTATAATAGTAGAGTACTGATCTAGAAGAAAACTAGTTCTAGTCATAACTTCATCACTTACTGTGTGATCTTAAATAAATATTAGTTTCTATGATATTTAACCTTTTATTGCTGATGTCTTTGGCATGTGTCTGTATTAGTGGAAATACTACTACTTGTCTAACACAACTCATAGGGCTGTTTTGAGAAATTTGATTTTTACAATACCTTCCACAATGCAAGTGTTATTATTCCAAACTTACTAAGATTCATGTTTTTTACATTTATTACTTGTAGCATTTAGAATGTATTTCAGGTTATACTTCATTTGAATATATGGCGGGTGACCTTTAGGAGTCTTCTAGCTGTTTCATACAGGTGTTCATGCATAAAATATTACCTAGAACCAGAAGACCAGCAAGCAAAGTAATAACGGTCCGTATATTCCAATCCAACTCCCTCTTGGAATGCTGTAGATTCCAGATGAAAACTATTAGTTTGGTGCAAAAGTAATTGCGGTTCTTGCCATTACTTTCAGTGGTGAAACCGCAATTACTTCTGCACCAACCTAATACCATGAGAGATTTCTGAGGCATTGCTTCATTTAGAAAATTATTACAATTTTCAGGAATTCAAAAGAAAAAAGATGAAATATTCATTAAATATATTTATTTGCATGTTTAGTATTTGAAAATAACTGTACCTGATGCTTTGGAGAAATAACAGTGAATAATAAGTTTTATTGAGTTATATTAGTTAATTGGATGGGATACAACAATGACTTAGGTCCACACCTACCCTCAAGTAACTTATTGCCCCCAAGAAAGTAATAAGTAAGCAACAAGGCTGAATAAAATAAACACTCCACTAAAAGTATACCTAAACTGTAGAGGAGCATAAATTAGGATGCAGTTAATTTAGGCTCAGAGAATTGGCAAAGGCTTTATGAAGAGGCCTGCAGAAGCCTGTGCCTTTAAAGATGAGTTGAATTTTCTTAGAGAAAAGAAAAGACGGGGATTTTGGATGGAAGGAACGACATGAGCATGATATTGGGAAAGTACATGGCCATCAGAGCAGCACACATGGAAGATTCAGTAAGATGTGAAACTAAGAAGAAAAGTAAACTTTTGGTAGACACTGAATATCATTGTAAAGAATTTATTTATGATTCCATAAATTATTTTTAAATAGTTTATCTGAAAGAAAGATAGATTGGAAATTGGAGGCCAGGAGCTTTCTTCTGAGACCCAGACCATGAAAACCAGCTCACAATGAGTTTCCACCTAGCTGTTTCATAGATGGCTGGAACTCAGCGACCCAAAGCCAGATGGATTCTATCCAACAATCAATATCCAGATGTCTGTAATTGACAACACCAATCACTTAGCCAACAAGAAACCTGGAAATACATTCTCCTCATGTGCCCAACCATCCAATTGACTGTCAGGTTTTATTTTTGCCACCTACTTTCTAAATATCTCTGAAATCCGAGTTCATTGTTCTACATCCTTTAGCGTGCTATTCTCTGTTCCCGCCTCTACCGGATCTATTTTCCATGCTTCTCTGCGCTTTCGTTTTCCGAGGCTAATGCAATGGACTGCATTGGCTGGGCTTCCTTGCTGCCTGCCTTTCTGGTGGTCACCAGGTTGCCTAGTAGGAAGTGCCAGCAGGAGAGTAGAACACTAGAGCGGGGCAGAGTTCACTTTCCGTTTGCTTGCTTGTTTTTTCTCTTGCTCCCTCACTCCTTGAGTGCCAGAGTTCTGTCTCCCATGCTGGTTTCCTTAGCCATGCTCACACTTCAGTAAATAGTCTTTTCATAAATGTCTCATTTTCGTAAATGTCAGCATTGAAATCTCTTAGGGAAATTTGGATTCCTGCCAGAACCCTGAATGATAGAATCCCCTTTGCCAATTAAGTTAGATTCTCGTTTCTGGACTTCTGCAGCAGTTTTATGACTGGTCTTTCTGTGTTCAGACTACATTCTTTATACTGCTTTGAAGAACTGTTTTTTTTCCAAACATGGGATGTAACAACAGTTTGTAATAAGAAAATATACTATAATGATAAACATGCAACATACAATATCACATACATAAGATGATCTCAGCTTTGTAAAAATATACATATACCAAGATGAAAGGAAAAGAATCACTTTTCCTGGTTGCGAAATTATAGCTATTTTTCTTTTCTTAGTCTGTTGTCTATCATTTTTCTCCTGGGGGGTACAGAGAGAGTGAGCATGAGAGGAATGCAGAATGACACACAGCGTGTGTGTGTGTGTGTGTGTGTGTGTATGTGTAATAGAAAAATATTTTATACATTTTTATATAGAATGTTACCAACTATTTGTTTGCTTCTTTGTTTTTTGATCCAGATGTTAGAATTGAAAGAAATGCCCCTAAACTTTACTTAGGAAGTTTGAGTTAAAGAAAAAAAAAAAAAAACAAAAGCAAAGGCAGTCTGACATTAAGTCTAAAAAAATAGTGAGATGATCTTTCACTTTTAGCTGGATAATTAGTGATAAGGTTACCTCAGGAAGTGGGGTTAGGAGCCTGTTTTAGATGCTCACAAATTGTAATTTACTTTAAAATTAAATATTTTATTGAATAAGTTACATACTGTCACAAATTATAAATTCAGAAGAATATTTTACAAAACCCTTTTCTTCCCTCCTCACAGATGACACAATACTTTGGGCCCCTTCTTAGCATATGGCTTTTTTGTATTTCGTAAGGTCAGTAATAATAGCTTAAGGTTAGATTTTTTACTGAACTGCTTCACATTTTAATAATTTGGATAATTTTTCCTTCGCTGTGACTATTGGGATTTTTATTGGCCATCTGATATAATTTTCTCTTGCCATTTTATGTTTCTGAAAATGAAGTCTCAAGAAATCTAAATTATAGGCATATTTAAATTGTCTCAAAATATTTCATTTGCCCAAATTGAAATTCTAATTTAAATGTTGCTGATCACAATAGATACATCTTTTTAATATTATTTGTGTCTTTATGTATGAAAGATGAAATTATTCAGCCTTTGGAAATATGTAAAGTTTAAGTAAGTTTTTAAATGCCATTTTATATTTTTGGTACAATAACCACATTTAATGTACTGCTCCAAGATAATTTTTATACCTTTTTTTCTATGTTTTGCCCTCTTTGTCTCATTTTCTTCTTCTTCTTCAATCATTATATTTCATGATCCCTATGTTTATAACTTAACTGTCTGCTTGAGGATATATTTATATGAAGCATATTTTATTTTCCCAAATAACATTTATTTAGAATATCAAGTGTGATACATAAGGCTGTGAAAGTTTTTGAATTTCACAAATAAAACAATTTGGTTTAATGTAATGAAAATGGTTGGAGTAAATGTGGTTGTTTTAGCTTTTGATATAGGCAATCTCAATTTCAATAAAATGTCAATTTTTAGATGTAAAATACGTAATAAACAGAAGCAACCTTCCAAATCAGAACACCGACAAGTTCTTTTTTATGAACCTGAATTCATAGAGGAAGTGAATTATACTTCATAATTTCCCCAGCCAAAAAAAAAAAAAAACAAAAAAAGATTCTGACGGTGAGATTTTAATCATTACTTGAAATGTTGAAAATAGAAATTGTTAATAAAATACAAACTCTACATCTTACAGCCCAATTGAAAAATATTTTCTAAGTTTTATAATTTGAACTATATATTATATTTATATATTGTTTATCTGTTTATAGATTATCTATTTTCATTTATCGTTAGTTGTTAAATACTCGTGAGAGGAATATTCAGTTAGCATTCTAAGTAACATGGCTAAAGTTGTTCAGTTTAGCCTGATGGCCCCCTGAAAATTTATTTCTCACATCTTTAGCTTTGAGAACAAATGTTTTCTACCACCAAAGGTATGCTGTCTTTCAAGTTTCAGGCTTGAAAGTGAAAAATAATGCATAATTTACGGAAGCTATTGGTGTGAAAATATCCAAGAGAAGAATGAGGAATAGTGGAGTGAAATAAAGAGGAGATTAGGTAGATAGAAATTGACTATTGGGTACAGATGTAGGAATATATTACATTAAATACAAAATTGCTACTTTACCAGTTTATGACTTGACTATAACTACTTTACATTTAAGTTTTTTATTCAAATGGAAATTACTAAAAAATAAATAGGACTATATTTTTCCTTTGCAGTATATTTGATTTTTTATGCTAGGTTAATTGTTTATACTTGACATCAAAGTGAAACAATTATCACCCAAGTAAAAAATGCAGCCTCTTAAAATGGGAATAGAAAGTTTTGCTTTGCTGTATTTGTTGTGTTAATTGTTGGAAGAATATTTGGTTGAGGTCAACATAAATTAAAAATAATGGCTTGAGAAATGTGAAACACCTCACCAATCTTCTCTTTACATGTGGACTATCAATTTCTATTCTTCAAGTTATATTGTCACCAACATTTTTATTCATAGCCACTATTTAATGCTTCCTTACCATGTGCTACTGCTCTAACAACTTGGTATTCATAATCTCAATTTTCCCAATAATCCCATGGGGCAGGAAGTATTTATTTGATTTTATAGATGAGGAAATAGAGGCTCAGAGATAATTTTCTTCTCTCAGTTTGCCCGAGTAGAAAATGGCAGATCCCAGATTGAAATAGATATACAGAGACAGACACTTGTGGAAGAAAAGGAAATACTGACAGGTGACTTCGGGAGAATGAGAACAAAAATAAAAAGGGAAAATTTAGCAAGAATGTTATATACGAGTTAAAGAGAGATAAAAATAGAAAAAAAAACATGAGAAGAGGAATAAGATAGATAGAGTAAAAGCTAAGATAGGTTATTGGATACTTAACATCTTGTTATGGAAGTTTTCAAACATATGTATATGAAGAATCAGTTTCAGTAATTATCAACTTGTGGTCAGTTTTGCTTCCTTCTATATCCCACTCTTGCTGAATTACCTTAAAGCAAATTTCATGCATCATATATTTTTAATTTCATCTGAATTGTTTCAATGTGATTGTCTTTTTTTTTAAAAAAAAGCTTTTGAAAACATACCCCATGTGTAATTATCAAACCTAAAGAATAAAAATAATAATTAATATTATCACATATCCAGTCAGTGTTGATCTTTTCCTGATTGTTACCTAAATGTCTTTTTACAGTTGTTTTGTTGAAATCCAAACAAGATCTGGTTCACACATTGCATTTTGTTGATATGTCTCTTAGTAATCTTTTAATCTATAAGTTTCCCTCTCCTTTTTTGGTAAATAGTGGTGGGATATTTTCTGTTTTCTAGGTGTCTTTAAACGTAAGATACCAGTGGGTGTGTTCCTGTGAACATCAGCAAAGTACTGTGAAAAACTAGAATTTATTCATGAATTATGTGTTGTATAACATTGCTGCTAGAAAGGACAAAACCTTAACTTTATGTTACATATTAGAAATGCCAAGTTTCATGACATAATAAAAAATAACCTATTTATTTTTATATTGAACCTAGCACTTACATTCTGTCTCACCCTAGAGGTCACTTTTCATCAAACCCAATGAATTTGAATTTTTTTCTTATGCTGATTTCTGGTCTCTTCACATTCTTCTTATCCATCCATCAGTCTCTTTGGATGCTGTTTGGTCATTTTTGTCAGAACCCATCTCTCTATTAACCTGAGGAACCCCTAATCCTGAGTCAAACCCACTTCCTGCTGCCTTTGCTTTCACTCCAGGGTTGTTGGGCATTGCTGGAAAATGTCTAAAACATTTGTAAAAAATGTCGACTTCAAGTTTACATTTTTGAATCTCAATTGGGCTCTCACTGAACTCTGCCAACCCTTTAAAAATTTCTCATAAACTGTTATTGTATTTCTCTAAGCAGCTATTCTGATCTTTTTCACTTCCTGGCAAGCCCACAATCTGAGCCCTCACTGACTGCACCCAGAGGAAAACTTTACCTCCAATCATGAAGGGTATGTTAACAGCATCAAGTGACAGTCCCCTACTCTGGTTCCCATTTCTCCTTTGTGTCCTGTTCACCACCAAAATATGCCTTTTCATTTTCTTCTTCCCTACAGTTTTAGCATATATGTATAACTTAATTCTAAGGCAGACTTTTTCTCTTGTGCTTATACCATATCATTGTGATGCCACTGATATCTTCTATCATCAAGCAAATCACCTCTTTCCTATTTTATTCTTTTGATGTTCACCCACCTGTTTTTATGCATAAAAATTCCCGAGTTTCTATAGTTAAAAAAAAAAAGCATAGATAGTTAGATGGGTAGATGTGTGGATGGATAGATGGATGAATGGTAGGTAGATTAAAAAGTAACACAACTTTTTATCATATTGTTTTGACTTAGTCTGATGGCTTTCTTTATACACAAAAATGAAATACTACTTTTGAATTTTAAGTTTTCTTATAATGCTACAGTAATTCTCCATGTAATTTAGGTCTCTACACCCTAGAGATTTCTGTCTATCCTTTCTCTGTTGTCCGTTAGAAGCAATTAGCCAATGAGTCTTGTCACATCATCCTTTACAACTTTACCTCCAACCCTTTTATTCCTGCTTTCGCCATCCACGTTGGCATCTCATGCTAGACTAGGACTGAAAACCCCTAACTCCTCTACCTACTGGTAGAAACTCACATTTCTAACTCATCCTATGTATACAAACACGTTAATTTTCTCAGGTATTGTTTTAATCATGTGATTCTTTGACTATAAAGTTATGAATGGTTCACTGTTGTGCCTTATAGAATCCATAGTTAGCCTAGCATTCAAGGACTTCCCTCCGCAATTGACCAAATTTACCATTACAATCTTTCTAGCTTTATCGCCATCTCTTTCTTAATAGAATTCCATTTCCCAACAAAACTGGGCCTCTAGCTGTTTCTGCGGTAGTGCTGCTTTGCCACTGAACCTTCCTAAAGCTTCTGCTCCTATTCCCCAAACTCCTCTTCATGCACTATTTTACAATTTTCCTTACGCAGAGGGATTTTTACTCCGTCCTCCCTCTTTCTCTTTCTGCCTGCAGTGCCCTTCACTTCTTTTTTCATGACAGACACCCTTTTATATCACTAAAGTACAAAATAAGATAATAGCTATCTCGGGACCATGGATAATTACATTACTGAGAAAAAGTTACCTACCAAGAGGTCTCAGGGGGAATTTTTTTTTCTTTAGTCACTTTGCCAAAATCTAGATTCTGAACCTTACACTTAAGAATTAAAAGCCTGATTCACACACTCATATTGACTAAGCTTGGAACACGGATGTCTGACAAAATAATTTCATTTTATAGTGCCAATTGTAAGTGCTCAATATCCTAGCAGATTTGTGTTTTCCAACTGGCTCAGTCTCCTTTGTGGCAATATACACACTAAATCCCAATATATTTGAAGGCTATAAAATCAGAACAAGAGGAGCTAATAGGATGTTTAAAATGCATCTGGCTCAGATGCCATTACCAAACTAAATATACCTAGCCAATATTATACAAAGATCAAGTTCATGCCTTTCAATACCCCTCCTCTCTTCTGGATAGTACACAGATGAATGTGGGCAGTATTTGTCTCTTTGACTCTATTTGCATGACTTACGAACCAACTTCTACATTTTTCTACTGAAATATCTACTTTTATATGTTATGTTGCTATCTTTCATCTGGTTATTATTACATCTTGCAGACCTTGCTCTCTGCTAAGGGACTTTGAATGCCAGTGCTTTCATTTGTTGACATTTAATTCTTAGAAGACAGTCTCATTTCCCTTATTAAATGAGATCCACAGGGATGCCTTACTCACTGTAGGCTCTAGGTACTGACGACACATAATTCTTAGTCATAAACAGTTATTCCCTTACAGTAGTTTGTTCTACTGTGTTATGTACATTTTATGGCAGATGTCACAATGATTTATAGTTCTATGAATGAGTCTTTCAATACTGTATACTCTTTGAGAACAGGTGCCCTGTAGACACTGCATCCCAACAAAAATTTATTGAATACCTGAAATATATCAGTTATAACTACCTTAGAAACTAGGTGTAACAGAGTAAATACTCTCAGGCTGTGTGGTTAATTATGGAAAGATCTAACTAACTTAATAATTACAAAACACGTGTTTAGAAAGATCAGGTATGTTTTAGTCTAACCCAGAGGTTTTATTTACAACTAAAGTTTTCACTTAACTCTAAAGTGATTTTTTTAAAATTTCCACTTTTAAATATTCCCTTCCCAATGTCTTCTTTACATAATTAAATTAATAATTTAATCATTTCTCACTTTAATGCATACCTATATTCATGATTGGTGAAAATAAAAAAGCCAGAGAAAAATTAAAAAATATATGATCTACCTTTTGCCTTCTTGTTCAGAATTTTTACCTTCTTGGTCAGAATTTTGAGTAGCTTTTCTTGGTTCAAATTAATAATCTAAAATAACAGTTATTATAATACTCATTTTCTCCATAATAAGTTTTCTTTTAAATAGCACCAGTGAAAATGACCAATTACACATTCGGTTATAGTGCAAAATTGAAAAATTAATAGTAAGCTATTAAGAAATTAAGTAGAAAAATGTTTATTACTTTTAATGCATGGCTTAAAAAGTCTCATAAAAAATTCTTCTGTTTTAGCAAGTTGCCTTACGTATCCACCCGAAGCCCTCTCTCTAACTCTTGTTAAAAAATATAGCCATATCAGATGTATCTGTTTTTACTCTGAATTTTGATCCTGTGTCACTTAATAAATACCTGTAAAATTAAATATGACAAAATTTTAACATTTAAAAATATTGGTGATGGATTATAGATACTCATATTATTCCTTCAACTTTTCTGTAGGTTTGACAATTTTATAATAAAATTGAGAATGAAGGAAAATAGTCATATATAAATATTATATTTTGATACTCATTCCTGATGAAGTGATTCTATGGTAATGAAGTATTAGAATACTATAACATACACTTTGAAAAATTATGAATGCTTCATAGTTTCTTAGTAAAGTCTATTATTAATTTCAAATATATTTCTCCTTACATTTTTACAAATATTGTCAGAATTTACTAAAACTGGCCCTGATCCTTCAATAGCAGCAAGTCAGAAAACACTGGGATTTCTAACTCTGTAGTAATACAGCACACATCTTTATTTTAAAGAACATCTGTATTAGTCCATTCTCACACTGCTATGAAGAAATACCCCAGACTGGGTAATTTATAAAGGAAAGAGGTTTAATTCACTCACAGTTCTGCAGGGCTGGCGATGCCTCAGGAAACTTACAATCATGGCAGAAGGGAAAGCAAACACGTCCTCTTCACATGGCAGCAACTAGGAGAAGTGTAGAGTGAAGTGGGGGAAAGCCTCTTATAAAACCATCAGATCTTGGGAGAACTCATTCACTATCACAAGAACAGCATGGAGGTAACCACCCCCATGATTCAATTACCTCCCACCAAGTCCCTCCCACAACACATGGGGATTATGGGAACTACAATTCAAGCTGAGATTTGGATGGAGACACAGTCAAACCATATCAACATCCTTCTGACATACTGAGAGTTAGATTTTGCAGAAAGTTGGGGGCATTTTAATTGTTTTCTGGTTGAACTAAATATGCTTTGGCATTGCCTCCTCTCTGTCTTCCAGCATCCCCTCAAATGGTGTAACTCCCCGCAGAGCTTCCTCTTATGCTTTGTAAGGTGCATTGTTTGTGTGATCACAGAGCTAGATTATTCTAACATAGGAGAGGCTGAGGGGTCTTGAGCTCATTTTTCCACCACTAATTACTCTGTCCTGACCCTCCAACATCTTGGCTTTGAGGGCCCATGCGTGGGACACTTACCAGACCAAGTTTCAGAAAAAGTAACTTTTCAGGAAGTACTGAGGAAGTTAGAACATGAAAGATTATTGAATTGTTGAAATCAGTAAAAAAAAACTATGGCTTTTCTTTGCAGTTTCTTTTAGGCCTACTCCTCATTCTTTATTCCTCCCAATTCCTTGTAGATTTCCTTATTAGAGCAAAAGTTCCTTTAAAAATCAAAGATGCCTACTTGCACAGAGCTGATATAAAGATTTCCTTAAATTGGACAAAGGTAAAAATGTGATTTATTTTTGTGGTATTAAGTATTTTCAGTTCTATGATATGATGCAAATAATGTGGAAAATAATGTATGCAGATTCCCTTCTGAGTTGCCATACACTAGTATTCATTTTATAAATTAATTTTGCTGTAACAGAACCCAAACATGCCTTTTACATTTCCAATTGACTTTTATTACAATAATCTAGATTTTTCCCCCCACTTTCACCAAGCAAGCTATGTACAATGTACCTTTTAATCCAATTGCTAAAAACTAGTGAGATCTCATTATTTACAAAGTCTAGATAATTAGGATTATAAGTTTCAGGTCTTGTTTGTATCCCCCTAGTAATATATAAATCAACTTTGAATAATAAGTTGCCAAGATGTCTAGTGTGACTCAGTTCTCATGTTTTAATATATATAAATGAAACCCTGTAATACTCTTTTATGATAGTGCTTGAAGTCTATGTCTATTTATATTATTTTATCCATCATAATATGGAGTGAATGAATGGTTATTGAAAACATAGACTTTTGGAACCGGGTACATGCAAGATATTCTCTGGTTCATTTGTTTATTATATTTAGAGGTGTGTGAGACTCAAAGTCATTTCAGTAACTTTCCCAGAATCACTTAATTTATGGCAGACCAAACCAGTAGATATATAGATATAGCAGTTAAGATAGATTCTTAAATATCTGAGAAATTATTAATACATCCATAATGTAAAGCTGTAAGTTACTAAGCAATACTATAGTGCACACAGTATATTATATATAAATTTCATGCAAAATGGATACTCTTACTTAGGCTATAGAAGGATTTGGGCCAAAGGTACTTCTTTATATCAGCCTCATTTTTTTTTTCTGAAATCATTTAGCAGATTGTTTTTGACAGGATTTACAGACTTGGAAATATATGTCCCTTAAGTGATCATTTCCCTTTATCTGTTATTTAATTCTTTAAAGTTTTTCAGTTGTGTTGAATTTTGTTATAATGTTATTGTAGAGCTCCATTAATCTGTTTTTTCAAAATTAGAACTCTCTATGAGTTTTTCTTCCGCTGAAAAAAATAAATCCTCCTATCTCTATTTAGGCAATTACAAAAGAAGTCTGAATAATATTCAGTTGTGAGGGTGATAGTGACAGTTGTGTGACTAAAGAACATTAACCCAAGGTACACCTATATTTCATTAAGTATCTAGGTCATACAAAAGCATATTGCTAATAGCTCTGTATTATAATAGACTTCAAAGGGAAAAACAATGTAGGTTTTAACATAAAATATTGAAAATAGTGAAGCATATTTGTAAGGAAATGCAAGTTTTCAATGTCAACACTGTAATGAATATTTTCTATGAAATGTGTCATTTATTTTCACTTTTCTTATCACTGGTTTCTACCACACTTTTTGGTTATTTGGTGCATTTATTAAATTACAATAAAAATCATACAGAAGGCTTCACAATCTTATGCAATTGTATGACTCATTAGAACTTAGATATTTTCAGTATGCGTATTACTATCAGACACATTTTCCCAACACACAGTTTTGACTAGATATTCTCTTTTCTAGCACTTATATTGGTCTCCAGACCAAATGTAATAATGAATCATATTTTCAAGATCTTTCATAATCTGTATAAATCCTAACTAAATTTATTCCTTACTTGTGAGCATAATGATCTTTGTATTTAACTTTATGTTAATTCAATAAACATTTGTTAGAATATTACCCTCATCTTCTTTTTTACTTTTGCCTCTGTATCTTTGCAGTACTAGCCTTTCACCTTGGATGGCTAAAAATAATTTTGCTCATTATTTACTGCTTATCCATGAAGACCTGTTGTCTCTTTCATTCTACTGTATACCCCCCTTTACAACCATGTACATATAGATTATTGTTTTTCTTTCTCTGAATTACCATTGTATTACTTAACACTTGATTATGTACTTTCCTGAATGGCCTTACATTTTGCAATGCATATGAACTTATCAAAATACCCATTGACTATATATGTAATATATACTGTAGGTGTCCTCCGGGGTCTGGGTCACTTCGGGAAAATTTAGTACTGTAAGAAAGATAAGTGAAGAAAAATGTCCTTGGGTCAGGTTCTCGGAGACCGTTAATACTAAAAGATGTGAAGTTTTACTCAAATCTTAAAAATGACCTGGAATAGCGTTCTGAAAGTTTTCTAAGTCTCATGTTTCCAATGAATGCATTTATTTATTTACCTTTTTGAATTATAATGCAAGAATTGTGAATTCATGACAAGAATTAATGAAGAAGCAAGTACATAATTTAAGAAATATATAATGTCATGGTAGTTTAATGAACACCAATTAATAGAACTGGTTTCTTGATTAATATAATCGATTGATGTACCTTTTGAAAAGCCTTATGCTAATCAGGCATATAATTTTTCTTCAATTATATACAGCCATGTGGCCATGTGTGCAACACAGTGTAATTTTGATAACTAACCAAGCATGTAATAATTTCAGATCAGATTTGGCATACCTCATTTCTAATTATTATTCTTTCCCAGGAATGTAACCCATCATTTAAAAAAAAAAAGTTACATTATATTTTGCCTTTTGCAGCACAGCTAGAAGTTACTGTAGATTTCATGTAATTTTTCCACACATCAAGTGAGAGTACAAAGAAACAGAAGCCCTGAAAAGCAACCTGGCTTGGTTGACATCAGATAAGCTTGTCAGAGATGTGTAATCTAGTCTTCTGGATGCTGATCCAGCGTATTATTTTGTCATGCAAGAAAGACTGTCATTTGTTCTGCGTTTAGTGTGACAGAAACATCCATTGGCTGAGTGACTTCAATTACTTTTTGCAAACAAAATCCTTTATGTATCCTAGTAATGTGTTTTTGTTCACTTCCAAAGTCTAAAGTAATGTGTTACATGCAGACTATCTGGCAAATTAAAAATAAATTTTTAGATATGCTAATTAAAGAATACCATGTTGTACAATACTGTTTCTGTATTCAAAAAATTCTGATTAAAAAAATTAGTGCCAGACTGCACCAGACATATGTTTTTACAAGTTATTTTATAAAATAAATGTGAAATATGGACTTTAAAAATCTTAATGCCTATGTATCATTACACCCCTCATTAATGCATACCTAATGCATTAAATTAATAATTTTGGGTATGATTTTAAGACTTTTTGTATATTTGACATTATGAAAAGTATTCTCAAACACGAATGAGATGGTTATCACTGGTTTCTCCCTTCATCTGGCTCCTCATACCATTTATAAATAAGAAAAAGGTTGTGGGAAGCTACTGGAATGATTGAAATTGTTCTTTCTAGAGAAAATCTGATTGGAGTATGTTTCACAGGTAGTTTGAAGAATGTTATCACAGATAAAATTCAAGCATGGTCCAGTATTTTGTTTAAACACTGTAATTAGCGTAAATAAAATTATTTCATATATTATCCATAACTTTGCTCATCTTCTAACGTATTCACAATGTATCCGTTACATTATGCTGTATATTGCCATTCGCCTATTCTCAGGTCATTCCATTCCCCCTCATTTCTTTACAATTTTTGTTTTCTGGTCTCTGTCACTCTTTTCAACATTATTCATCTGACTACCACCTCTGCTTCTATTTTTGGCTTACCATCTCTAGTATCTGCTAGTAAAAAATATTCTTGTCTTTTTAATTTTTTAATCTTTATGTTATAAAAACTTTCAAAAGTAGGAAGAATAGTATATGGAGCCCTTATGTACAACCAACTAGCTTCAACAATTATCATTCATGGCCATTTTTTTCATCCATTATAATGGGAAGTAAATATAAGGCGTGATGTTTTCATCTGTAACTATATTAACATGTCTATTTTAAAGATAAGATATATATTCAATCTTTAACAATAATTCTTTAATATCTAATGTTCTTTAATGCCAGCAGGATCTAAAATTCATTTATCCTACCTTCATTTCACTGCCTCTCACATTCATGACATCTTCTCTCCTTTCTATATCAAACTTAAAGCCCATGATCAATCATTTCAGCCACTCCATATTATATACACCTTCAATCTCCCTGCCCTCTTTCAATTTGTTACACACTCATGGCAGAACCACAGCCATGGCTAAATCAAATTCTGCCTACTCCATTCCTAGAGGCTTGCCACCAAACAGCGTTGAAGAATAACTCACAACCACATTGACTAGTCCCATATTAAATTTATGACCTGGTGAGTCTTAAAGCTAACCATCAATCATATTATATTTTCTTAGTCTATTTTATTTTCTACTCTCCTAGATGACTACATAGTACCCTTTTCCTCAGATCTCTAAAATGTCTTCTGGAATCTTCACTCTGAGTTGAAGACCAAGCTTGCTTCCCACTACACTGAGAAAATCAAAGAATTCAGAAGAGAACATCCACAGCACCACTGCCATGCTGTCTCCCCCACCAGCATCTGCACCTTTATACTTGGCCCTCTGGCTTCATATAATAGATGACCAGTTACTAGTCTTTACTTTACTTTCTGTGCTATAATTTTCTTTTTTCATTTTTTTTTTAACTTTTGCACTAGACTCTATACCTTATTGCCTACTAAAAGATATTGTTCCAGAAATTCTCCCCTTCTCCACTTCACCTCCCACCTTCTCTTGCACTATTAATTTTACTCTTTACTGTAGCATTTCATTAGCATAAAGACATACCGTTATTTCTCTCACCTTAAAATATTTTTAGATTCTACATATGAGTGACATCACTCAGTATTTGTCTCTCTGTGTCTGCCTTATTTCACTTAAAATAATGCCCTCCGGGTTCATTCATGTTGTAACAAATAGGATTCTTTTTATGGTCGAACAGTATTCATTTATACACACACACACACACACACACACGCACACACCACATTTTCTTTGTGCATCTGTTGATGGACACCTAGATTAAGTCTCTATCTTAACATCATGTTGTACATGATGATTACACACAATTTTATGCCAATTAAAAAATAAAAAGTACAACTTCTTTTGATTCAGCTCTACCCCCAACTACTGTTCAATTTCTCTGCTTCCTATTGTAGCCAAATTACACAAAAATAGTTTTCTGTATCTTCTATATCTAGTATCTGTCCCGATTCTCTCTTAAATGCCTTCCACTGAGGCTTTTGCTGTTCCTTCTCCACTAAAACTATTCTTGGCCTAGCAGTAGGATTTGAACCTCTCAAGTTCACCTTCCTTCTTACAAATGCACTGTCTTTATTGGTGTTCAGTATTCCACCTGCCCTTTGTTTCCTCAGTCTCCTTTGCTGGGAATTTTTCTGTTATTAGACTTCTTAACTTGGAGTGTACCAGGGCTTGATTCTTGGTCTTCTTCACTTTTTCTCCCTTTTCTCTCATACCTTACAGTCAGTCCATCCATAAGACCTTTGGACTCAAAGATATCCAGTATCTGGCTATCTCTTTTCATCCCTGACACTACCATCTTGGTCCTACACACTGTCACCTCTCACTTCTCTTGCACCAGTAGTTCTAACTGGCCTCCATGTTTCCATCCTTGCTACCTTTTTTAAAGCCTATTCTTAACACAGTAGCCAGAACAATCCTTTCAAAACATAACCAGATCATTTCATTACTTCAACTCAAAACCCTTTAATAGCTTACAGTCTTATTCAGAAAAAAAAATACTGAAGGCTTTTAGTGACTTTAAGACATTGTGATAACTCTCCCATTCTCATTTCATTCTTGCTATCTCCTTTCTGTTTTTTGGATTGCCAGAGCAGAGTCGCTGGTTTCCTCTGCCTACAAGAGTCTTCTTGCAGATATCAATGTGGATAATGTCATTTCCTTTAAATTCTATTCAAAGGACACTGTCTCAGAGAGACCTTCCCCGAAACCCCCAAACTCCTCCTGAATTTCCAGGAACCCATGATCCCCTATTCTGCTCTTTTTTTTTTTTCAAAAAACCTATAGCTTGTTACGTAATTGATTTATTTATTATCTTTATTACTTATTATGTCTTCCCCCACTAGAATGTAAGCTTCATAAGGGCGGGATTTTGTTCTTCTTGCATGGCCCATAGTAGGTGGTCAATAAATATGCCTGGCACATAGAAGGTGGACAACCACTTAAATGATTTTTCCCCTTCTGCTAGCATTATTTTACTTTCATTCCAACAATCAACACAGACTCTACATCTTAGGGACCTGTCCTTTAGGGCATTTTCCTTCTAAATTATATCACCTTTTTAATTCACTTTTTTCTTTTGCTTATTTTATCTGCTAAAGTAATTTTAGGCAAGTATAGCTGGCCCTTAAACAACATGGGTGTGAACTGCTTCAATCCACTTTTTGCAGATTTTTTTTCAACCAAACATGGATAAAATACTCCAGTATTTAAGGGGTGTGAAACTCACATATATGGAGTTCCTGCTTTCCATATACGTGGGTTCTTCAGGGCTGACTGTGACTTGAGTATGTGCAGATTTTGGTATATGCAGAGGTCCTGGAACCATTCCCCCAGTAAACTGAGGAACAACTGTATATTTAATTTTTTGGTCTTCAAGTCATCTTATACTCTTTCTCCATCTTTCATCCTTTCCTAGGTATATTTCTATTTCTAGAATATTTTTTTTCTCTGTCTCAGTTCCCCAAGACTTTTATTCTTAATGACTGGTTCAAAAAATCCTACTTTCCCCTGGAAATGCCTCTTAGAAAAATTGTAACACTGGTTTCCACCTTGTCCTGTTTGTCTACCTTACAGGCAGTCTTGAAATCCATGATTTGGATTCGCCCATTTTTCAAAATCCTACTGAAATGCAGATTTCCTTTAAATTAAAGCTAATATGAAAATGACTTAGTGTTACAAATCTGCATATAGTTATTTGCTTATTTTAATATGGTTTATCTTCTGTTTTAGAAAATGAAATGTATGTTTGTATATACATACATATATGTATTTAATTTTTAAAATTTTATCTGACCTTTACTGAAAGTAAGCAATTTCTTAAATCTTTTTCTATCAAGGATCTAAAATTGTTTCATATTCTTATATTTAACAGGTCATTGCTTTAGTGATGGATAAATTTACAGATGTGGACATTTTCAAAGAAATAGTTGAGGCATCAACTCGAGGAGTATCTGTTTACATTCTGCTTGATGAGTCTAATTTTAATCATTTTCTAAATATGACTGAGAAACAAGGTTGTTCAGTTCAGCGTCTCAGGGTAAGAATTCTGTTTTTTTTTTTTCCTCAAGTATTTTATGTGTCATTTTCAACTCAGTCAAATGTAAGGCATCTTAAGGTAGATGAATATAAAACTTAAAAACAAACAAAAAAAAACCTATTTAAGGTTATGGAATGATTGATCACAGAAAGGTCCCCTGTACTTTTTAGAATGCGACTGAAAGCACATCTTCATGAGAGTGTTTGTTTGTTTGTTTTTGAGATGGAGTCTTGCTCTCCCTCCCAGAGTGGAGTGCAGTGGTGCATTCTCAGCTCACTGCTACCTCCGCCTCCCAGGTCAAGCAATTCTCCTGCCTCAGCCTCTCGAGTAGCTGGGATTACAGGTGCCCGCCACCATGCCCAGCTAATTTTTTTTGTATTTTTAGTAGAGACGGGGTTTCACCATCTTGGCCAGGCTGGTCTTGAACTCCTGACCTCATGATCCACCCACCTCGGCCTCCCAAAGTGCTGGGATTACAGATGTGAGCCACCGTGCCCGGCCTTCATGAGGGTTTCATATTGTGCTTTTACTGATTAATATTTAATACATCAGTTTTGCATGCACAGCTTTGAAACCAGTGACTCTGGTGCTTCTATGGTTCAGCATGTATTGCTTATTAGAATCATTTCACGTAGTATTTTCTGTTACTTTTGACTTTTTAAAAGGAAGGTTAATTTTAATTTTAGTTAATTTATCATCAAGGCATTATAACCCAAAAGGGTTTTTTATAGTCAGAGGCTGAGTGATTTTTGATGCCATTCTGTGTAAATATAAAGTGAAATCTCCTATTTAAGCTATGTTGAAATGTATATTTTAAATGATTACTTTCATTAAGGATTTAATATTTGGGAGTTTTTTTTTTAATTACCTCAAGTAAATTTTTTATATTAAGATTCTATCATGATATGGATTTTGGTTTTCAGAATATTCTTTTCCTAGCCATAATGTCTGCTTTTTATTTACATATAATTCTAGAATATTCGAGTGCGAACAGTAAAAGGCCAAGATTATCTTTCAAAAACAGGGGCAAAATTCCATGGAAAAATGGAACAGAAATTTTTGTTAGTTGACTGCCAGAAAGTGATGTACGGTTCTTACAGGTAAGATCATTGTGTTTAATTTCAGTGTTATCAATCGTTTAGATGATTTATTAGTTTCAACTTTTAATATAATCAGTTAAGCTCTTCCTTAAAAGTAAAAAAAAAAAAAAAAAAAAAAAAAGGGAGAGAGAACACTTCCATGGAGATTAGAGACCTAGGTTTGAGTTATGAGTCTGCCACTAAAGAGCATTAAGATCTTATGCAAATCATATAACTTCCTTGAGCTTCAGATTGTTCATCCAGAACATGAAGACATTGACCAATATCTAAGGTTCCCTACAGCTCTATGGTACTAAAAGTGGTTTTGCTCCTTATGGAAACATTACATAGTATGGATTTAGTTACAATCGTTTGTAAAAACAGAAGCTATTTACCACTTTAAATAATCTGGTAAATGGATTTCTCTTATTTTGTATTCTTAAGAATCTGATCAAAGCAGAACTGGCAACCCAGTCCAGGTGAGGCTGGCTCGAGAGTGTAAGCACTGCCCTAATACTCTCTTGTAAATAAGTCCCCTGGCTTCAGTCCTGAATCAGATACATAGTGAGGCTACATAAACAGGAAGATAAAAGCACCACCAAATACCCATGAACTGCTAGGTCACTGAGGCAGGGTAGAGTCATTATTAAAGACTGAGGGAAGAATCCAGAAGAGCTATGGATGTGAACACGACTGTGTAAGGCGAAACCTTTGTCTCCTGTCTTAGTAACAGAAAGTCCATGAGAAGGAGGTATCACATTGAAATGGTGGCCTTGAGCAAGTTACTTTATTTGGTTGCACTTTAGTTTGCTCCGCTATAAAATAAGTCATAGAACTGGCCTCATATCATTGTTGCGAGGATTAAATGAGTTCATGCATCCCAAACCCCTAATGTTAACTATTATTTTAGGACTTGATTTGTTACTTTCTGCTAACTCTCTCTTTAAGCTCGGGACCTTTTTAAAAAAACGTGCTGTTTGGAGTTCCAAATGAAAACATATTAACAGCAGAAAATACAGCTAGTGCTTGAAATTAGTGAGTCCTTTTAAAGACTCATTATATGTGAATATATTTGTCCAGACCCACTTGGTTTTGGAGAGTTTTTAATTGAACTTTTAATTAAAATTGAGAGTTCACTTGACTTGTAGAATCATTGTTATTTAAGCTCATCATAATTAATAGTTTCTATGGTTATTATTTAAGTTTTAAGATTATCTTTGACAGTAAATTTACCTCAGCTTTGTTTTGCTGCCACTAGATATTAATAGTTGCTAGTGTTGCAATGACTGTAGTTGAGCTACTTTTGATTAATGTGGGGGGAAATCAAACAGCAGTGACAAAAAAATTATATATCTCTATCTTTCTGTCTATATCAGAAGCCAGAGGCAGAATTTAAGTTACTATTTATGATAGTAACTATAGAATTCCTAGGACCGTGGATTATAAAAAATTCGTCACAACTCTTAACTAACACTCTATTCTCTGTGTTATCTCAAGTTCATTTTAAATATATTTCTTTAAATAATTTATAGTTGTAATCATTGTCCTTTTTATTTTTTCTGACATTATCATGGACCTTTCCTGTTGCTAACAATATTCGAACGAGATGTGGTAGACTAGTTTTGAACTAGTTTGGTTAAAAGTGAATTTCCTTTTGGTTTAAAAACAGCCTTTGTCCCTCACATTCTGGTATTGCTATTGTTTTCCTCATAGGCAAGTTGAAAATGCCTTCTTCTTTAATTCGGTATTCTTTGCCATGGGATATCATTGGATTCTAAACTCCTACCATTCCTGGAGAGGCCCAGAATCTGTATTTACCACAGTTACACATTGTGTGACAGCTCACTCACATGCTGATGATTTTATCAGGAAAACATGAGGAGTTTTTTCATAACATGATACTAACATTGATGAATGTTTAATAAAGCATTGTCTATAAATCAAACTGAGAGATAATTTTATAGGCTTTTTCATTTTTAATCTCATGAGCTCAATGAAAGTTACTTTCAAAAGACAAATTGGCTGAAGTTGGCACCTCTCAGGTTCCATTTTTAACCACACATAAAAATCATCACAGTTGAGGTCCAGGCTGCAACCAGCATACTGTTACTATTTACATTTGATGGACTTTAAGCCCCCAGCCAGGAACTCGGAATTTTTAAGTCAACTTCATGACTAATATCTGACAGTGTGTGTTTAGTGGAGCTGGGAGTAGACAGTTTTTTTTTAATCCATGAAAATATTTGCACATTTTAAAAAAATCAAATATTACTAAAATATGTGCAGTACAAAACAGTGACTTTTGTTTTCCATCTCTAGCCAACTCTGGTCCTGATCTCCAGATGCAGTTGCTCAATTCTTTTAGTTGGTTCTTCTGATATTTATTTCATCCCTTAAATAACATGATTATGTTATTCTTTTTTGATTTACCAATTTCATATATTATCTTGGCTTTTTATTTTTGGAGAATTGTATTTCCTACCTACTATTCCTTCTTGTCTGCATTATAGTTTTATCACAATTTTTGGTTAAATGAGAAGTCCAGGTCTACATTATTGAAATTGTGTCAAAATGGATCACTGATGAGCCATAGAGTGATGTACGTTTCTTTTTTCGAAACAAAGTTAATAATGGCCATTTTGTTTTTATTAATTGTGTTTGTTTTCTATTTATCTATTGCTACTTCTTTCTCCAGTTGACCACATAGATTTTGCAGCACATGAATGATTTTCCCAAATGCTCAGTTACAACCAACCATCTATGACATCCCATCTGAACTAGCAGGTCCTTAAATTGGAAGCACACCTGGGGGCCTGGTATTTTTCATATTTCTAAGTGATTTGATCCATGATTTCTTAAATCCTGTATTTCCTCATTTTGTTTCCAAGTCTTCATTTTTCTCCCAAGATTGCTCAAGGACTTTTAAATTAAAAAATTTATAATTCTAAGTCATTTATGGCTTAATGTGGGATGGAACTCTAAGTTGAACCATTTTTCCTCCAAATTGGTAAGGTATTACCCCATAATCAAAGTTGCTGCTGAGAAGTTTCAGCAATTATTATTAGTCACATTCTTTTCACGCAGCCATGTTTTCTTTCTTGAACCTTTCAGAATTTCCCTTTTTTCCCTATTTGTTTTTGTTTTTTCTAGTTTCTTGAGGTATAAAGCTAGGTTGTTGTGTGAGATCTTTTAGCTTTAAAAAAATGTTTTATTGATAAAAATACATGTACATATGGTATAGGTCATATTTTTCATATTTTATTACATGCATAGACTAGGTAATATTAAGTCAGAGGAGATATTTTTGCTTTTTTAATATATGTATTTACAGCTATAAACGTCCCTCTTAAGAGTGCTTTTGCTACATCTCATAAATTTTGATATCTTGTGTTTTTATATTCATTTGTCTCAAGGTATTTTCTAATTTCCTTTGTGACTTCTTCTTTGACTCATTGGCTACTCAAAACTGTGTTGTTTAATTTCCACATATCTGTGAATTTTCAAATTTTCCTTGTACCATTGATTTCTAGTTGTGTTCTGTTGCAAGTAAGATACTTTGTGTGATTTAAATCTTCTTTAATTTGTTGAGGTTTGTTTTGCCTAACGTGGTCTGTCTTGGAGAATGTACGATCTGTACTTGAGAAGAATGTATATTCTCCTTTTGTCAAGTGTTCTCTATGTGTTTGTTAGGTGCTGTTGGTCTGTACTCTTGTTCAAGTTGTCTGTGTTCCTTTTGATCTTCTGTCTCATTGCATTCATTATTGAAAGTAGAGTATTGAAGTCTCCTACTAATACTGTGTTGCTGTCTGTTTTCCCTTTCAATTCTGTTAAAGTTTGCTTTGTATATTTAGGAGCTCTGAGGTTTGCTGCACAAATACTTATAATTGTTATATCTTCTTGGTGAATTGACCCCTTTTTTATCACATAATATTCTTCTTTATCTCTTATAAGTTTTTTTATTTTAATTTAAAGCCTGTTTTTCCTGATATTTTTACAGCAATTCCTGCTTTCTCTTTTGGTTACCATTTGCATGGTGTATCTTTTTTTATCCTCTTACTTTTAGCTTATATATGTCCTTAGATCAAAAGTGAGTCTCTTGAAGATAGCATATATTTGGATACTGTTTTTTTTAATCCATTCAGTCAATTAAAGTCTTTCAATGAGGTAATTTAATTCATTTACCTTTTAACTAATTACTGATGGAGAAGGACTTACTATTGTCATTTTTTTTCCGTATGTCTTGTAACTTCTTTGTTCTTTTTTCCCTCTTTTACTGCAGTCTTTTGTGTTTTGTTTTGTTTTTTGCACATATATGCTTTGATTATCATCTCATTTCCTTTTGTGTATATTCTAAAGATATTTTCTTTTCAGTTATCACTGGAATTACATAAAACTTTTTTTTTTTTTTTTTTTTTTTTGAGACGGAGTTTCACTTTTGTTGCCCAAGCTGGAGTCCAATGACACAATCTCGGCTCACTGCAACCTCCGCCTCCCAGGTTCAAGCAATTCCCTTGCCTCAGCCTCCTGAGTAGCTGTGATTACAGGTGTGCACCACCACGCCTGGGTAATATTTTGTATTTTTAGTAGAAACTGGGTTTCACCATGTTAGCCAGGCTGGTCTCGAACTCCTGACCTCAGGTGATCTGCCCACCTCAACCTCCCAAAGTGCAGGGATTACAGGTGTGAGCCACCATGCATGGCCTTACATAAAACATTTTAAAGTAATAGCATTTTATTTTAAACTGATAACTTCAATCACATATGAAAACTCCACACCTTTATAGCTCTATTCCTCACTTCACATAATTGTTGCTCCAAATTACGTATTTATATATTGTATAGCAATGAACACAGATTTAAAGTTACTTTTTATATTTTTCACATTTAAATTCTATGAACCACATCTGCAATAGTACAGGTCACTTCATTTGTCTACATATTTACTTTTACTGGAGAACATGATATTTTCATAAGGCTTTGTGTTGCTCTCTACCATCCTTTTATTTCAACTTAAAAAGATTCACTTTAGCATTTTGTGTAGAGTAGATCTCCTAGTAGTGAACTCCCTCAGATTTCATTTATCTGGGACAGTCTTAATTTCTCCTTCCTTTTGAAGGACAGTTTTGCTGGATTTTTGGTGTTTTCAGTGTTTTTCTTGTAGCTCTTTGATTATGTGGTCCTGCTTCATTGTTGCCTGCAAACTTTCTGCTGAGAAAGTCACTGATAGTCTAATGGAAGCTCCCTTGTATGTGACAAATCACCTTTCTTTTGATGCTTTCAAGACTTTCTGTCTTTGGCTTTAAACAGGTCTGATTATAATGTGTCTTGGTGTAATTCTTTTTGGATTTATCCCAGTTTGAGTTCTTTAAAATTTGTATGTCAATTTTTTTTCCTCAGACTTGGGAAGTTTTTGTCCACTATTTCTTCAAATAAGTTATCTGCTTCTTTGCCTCTCCTCTTTCTGAGCTTCTCATAATGCAATATTGATCTCCTTGGTAGTTCTATAAATTCTTTAGTATATCTTTGCTTTTCTTCATTCCTTTTTTTTTTCATTTTGCTCTTCTGACTCAATTATATCCATGACCTGTCTTCAAGTTTATTCATTATTTCTTCTGCCTGATCAAGTCTGCTGTTGAATCCTTCTAATGAATTATTCAGTTATATTTTTTCAGTTCCAGAATTTCCTTTTAGTTTTATTTTATAGTTTATCTTTGTTGATATTCTCATTCCATTGGTATGTCATTTTCCTGATTTTGTTTACTTGTCTGTGTGTGTGTGTTGTTGATTTTTTTTTTGTTAGTTTTGTTTGTTTTTAGCTCATTGAGCATTTTTATAGCAGTTATTTTAAATATTTAATCAGGCAGCTTGTAGATCTGTGATTCTTTAGGGTCAGTTTCTGGAGTTTTATTTTATTTCTTAGGATTGGGCTGAGTTTCCCTACTTCCTCATATGCCTTGTAATTTTTTGCTAGTATTCAGACATCTTAAAAATAATCAGTCACCTCTCCCAGTCTTTGTATACTGTCTTTGTTCAGGGGAAGACCTTTACCATTCAGCCCGGCCACAGATTCTAGGACCTTTCAAATCTTTTCTGACCTCTCGTTCCCTTGGTGTCTGCCCATGGAACTGCAGGTTTAACATGCTGCTTACCTCTATTTTCAATGATTTCTAAACTCTGGTTCCAATCCTACTAGCACTCAGGTAAGATAGAAGCCAGTCTCTTGGGCTGCACTGAAGACAAGCCAGAATTATGATCCATAGTCTACTCTTTTGTTTCCATCCTGAGGGAGGAACCCCAGTCTGGGGGCTGGGGGAAAAGTTTCTCTCTGTTTGCTTCATGCTGTACCATATGGGGGAGGAATAGGAATGAGCTGGCCAAACATCACAGGTTTTTCAACCTGTATGGCTGGAATATAATGTTCTGGGTGCTCTATCTTTTCAATTGGTCGCTAGCATTTCACAGAGGTCTTCTGTTTCACATATTGTTGTTAACTAGTGTCTCTATGGGGTACGTAGGGCTTGTAACTTTCTAATCTGCCACTTTACTGACCTTGTGTTTGTGTTTTCGGAAGTATTTTTATTTGTAGTTTGTGTCTGTTTCTTCTAGGTGCCATTTTCCAGCTTGTTTTGATCTCTGATTGCATCTAAGCTCTTAAGCTTTATAAGCTGTCTTTGAAACTTTGTTTATTCATCTGTTAATCTTTGTTATGTGTTTATATTTAAGAATGAGGGACTGTAAAGCTGATTAGAAACTGAGCGGGAAATGCTTATCAACGTTTGAGTTTACAGCTGAATGATAGACTGGGGACCTGACAACTTTACAGGAGAATCCCCGACTATCAATATAAATATCACTTATCTGGGGTTTTTCAATGTTTCCAGAGAATAATGTCTTTCTCCAAAAGATTGTCAAAGGAGATGGAATTTGGAATGCAGTCAGAATATGATCCTAACTGAAGATATTCTAGAAGCAGAATGGGAAAGAGAGCTGAGGGTCTGATAAGTCTCATTTTTAGCTCACCTTTATCCCAGTCATGGTTTGTTTAAAGTTTCTGAGTTCAGACTTTCTCTGGATTGGTTTCTGCTGAAGTAAACCTTAGATTCCTGAAAGGGATAGGAAGGAGTGCTTCATGGGAAAGGAAAGAGTAGGGAACCTGGAGGCCCAACTGCTCTATATGAGACTTTCAATCAATCTTCCTGTTTCTCTATTTTCATGACCTTTCTAACCCACCATTTGTAGTACCTTTTGATCCGATGTTGAATTCATAAAGATTCTGCTGGGCCCATCTGGCTTATTCTCATTGCTGCTCACCTCATGCAAACTTCCTCTAAGTCAGCCACCACTTCTCCATCAGATTTCTCTGTTCTAAACATTTATTAAATACTTTCACTTGCTACTTCCCTTTTCCCTTTGCTATCTTTTTAGTATTGTGTAGGAAAGAAAAAGAAATAAACCTGCATGATAATCCAGATTTGATGTAAACCTTTTAAGTTTTCCACCAACATAAACATCTTTGCCTTTTAGTCTTGATTTTGAAACTAATAGTTCATTTATATTATCATTTGTTTATTTACAACTAATGTTTTTAAGTGTTTACAATATGCCAAGCACCGTTCTTAGCCCCTGGGAGTGCAGTCCTAAATAAGGTACACAAGATTGCTGAGCTAAATTTTATTTTAGTGGGCACTGGAGACAGACAAAGGAAGAACATACAAGAAACCATCTGATAGTGGTAATGGGGTATTGTATAAATGAAATCAGGGGAATATGATAAAGCATGATCAGATGGATACTTTGAATAGAGTGATCATAAATGTCTTCTAAGAGCATGTCAGCAGGGGAAGAGATATATTGAAGAGGGAACAATAGATAAAAGATCCTGGGGCAGATATCTGGGGGATAGCAGAAAGGCCAATGTGGTAGGACCACATTAAGCAAGGGAAGAGCTATCCATAGTAAAACTGGAAAGCAGGCAGGGTAGGAATTATCTTAGGCCAGGTAAGGAGCCTGAATTTTCTTTTAAACAAAACAGAAAGTTCTGTGTGGGAGTGTGACATGACCCAATTTGTTTTATGCAAAGATCACTTCTGCTGTTCTGTTGATTGAAAAATGAGCAAATGAGAACACTAAGAGTCAAATTAGCCGATAATGCTAAGACTAGGGTGATAGTGGGATAGGACTGATTTGTGAGAAGTTTTGCAAGCAGAGTCAACAGGACCTTTTGGTTCTGAAAAAGAGGGCATTCAAAGATGACTGCTTGTTTCCTGTCTTGATCACCTGAAAGATGGCTGAGTCACTCACTTAAGCAATACTAGGGAAGAAATAGGTCGGGGAAGGAGGAGTGCTAGATGACAACTTATGAGTCATACATGTGAGGCTTGCAAGGCCCACTAAAATTTTGAGTAGAGATTGGACACAGATTCCAGAGATGAGGAAGAGGTCAGCACTGGCAATACGGACTTCGGACTTCGTAGTTAATGGCATAGAAATCACCTACGATAATAGAGGAATACAGAGATCATTTCCAAGCCCTGAAGCATGTCTGTAGGTTTTCAGATTTACTTACTGAATATATTCAATGAATGTCTTCCTGTTGCCTGAAACTTTATTACAATATTATTTTCTGATTTACTATAGCAGGGAAACTTTTCCAATTGCCACACCTTCACCAACACTGTATCTTCTTAGTTTTCTAACCTCAACACTTGGAAGTTGTTTTTATTTAATAACGTATGGATGTTCTTTTGACATGAAGTCTTTTGGTTCTTTCTTCTTACTACTGGCTCAACATTTTCACTCATTATTCCTATTTCTACTTTGGTTGGGCTCTTACTTTTAAGTCTGTACTACAATAGTACTACAAATAGCTACTAGAAAAAAATAGTTCCTCAAACATCTCTTTCTATTATAATTTATCCAAATTTGGAAACAAATTCTACATAATCAAACTTTCTGTTTTGTTTTCAAGATTTTCCCCACTAGTTCATCAGTCTTTTATATGGCTTCTTTGCTCCAGCTATATATAGTATGTTTTCTGTGTTCAACTAGAACATGACCCTTATTGCATTCTTCCCTTTTCCATATTTCTCCCTCCACACAAATTGTCTTCCCACATCTTTTGTGTCTGAACTGGGAATCTAGTCTTTATCAAAATATTGCAGAACTTCACTTTCTTCTTGGATTTCCTCATACTTGATAGTTCACTGTTCATTCCATTACTTGATGTTTCTAATATTTTGAATTCATACCTTTAGTCAGATTGAAAATTTCTTTAGTTACTTACTTTTATACCATTTCTTTTAAGTCAGCCCAGTGGCATAATAAATATTCCTCCTGTATCATGCTTCCTATAGGCATACTAGATAAAATTAAGCATATCCAAATAACAAGATTCTTAAGTTACATGCTCCTGTTTGTGATATGTAATATTTTGTTTATTTTAAATGTTTAATCTGCACATTCTTTTAATTATTTTCCTGCATTTTTATTGTCTCCTTTATAGAAATAATAAGATGCTTCAATGTGGAGAGTGTCTCTTTTTTCTTTTGTATTAACCCCCATTGTGTCATATACATTACTTTATGCATAGCATAATAGCAATTCATTTATTTTTCAGTTCAGTTGACTGTATATTAAATCATTATATTTTCAAAAATCAGATTTAAAATTTGATATGAATTTTAAAGATAGCTGTTACCTCTAAACTCTAGGAAAGGAATTGGAGCTTCCATAAAGTACTATAAAGTCATACAGACATTAATTTCCTAAAAATTGTATTTTATATTAAAAGATCCTGATTGGCATTTTGACTGGCATGGTTTCTGAGGCCTGCATTTACTAATACTATGTACAGTGAGTACAGTGAAGTCTGCCCTTTAATGATTGAGGCAGCTGGCCACAAATCCTGTTTACAGCTCTTGGCATCCTAAATTACACTTATTGAGTAAACCACAGAGATAACAGTCTGAAAACTTACCGACTCTTAAAATACATGCATTAACACAGCTGTATCTTACATTATATCATGTTATAGCTATGAGACATTGTAGCTATTATGCTGTCCGTATCCTTACATTGGACACGAGGAAAGTGAAGCCCAAGCTCATGTGTCTACAATTCAGCAGAAACCAGGCCTCTCGACTTTTTCTCCAACACTGGCTTTACTGCATTCTGCCAAGATGGTATATATGAAATATAACATCAGTTTTTATGCCACGAAGTTTTGACACAGATGTAAAATACACAGCAAATTTTTCTTTATTTTTTTTAACATTCTATTTTATTTATGTCATTAGTGTTTGGGGAACAGTTGGTTTTTGGTTGCATGGATAAGTTCTTTAGTGGTGATTTCTGAGATTTTGGTGCACCCATCACCCAAGCAGTGTACACTATACCCAATGTGTAGTCTGTTACCCCTCACCCCTCTCCTACCCTCCTCCTCTAGTCATTATATCATTCTTCGGACTTTGCATCTTCATATCTTTAACTCTCACTGATAAGTGAGAATATACAATACTTGGTTTTCCATTCCTGAGTTACTTCACTTAGAATAATGGTCTCCAATTCCATCCAGGTTGCTGCAAATGCCATTATTTTGTTCCTTTTTATGGTTGAGTAGTATTCCATGGTATATACATACCACATTTCTTTATCCACTTCTTGGTTGATGAGCATTTAGGCTGGTTTCATATTTTTGCTGTTGCAAATTGTGCTGCTATAAATAGGCATGTGCAAGTGTTTTTCATATAATAACTTCTTTTCCTCTGGGTAGATACCCAATAGTGGGATTGCTGGATTGAATGGCAGTTCTACTTTTAGTTCTTCAAGGAATCTTCATACTGTTTTCCATAGTGGTTTTACTAGTATACATTTCCACCAGGAGTGTAAAAATGTTCTCTTTTCACCACATGCATGCCAATGTCTATGAGTTTTTTATTTTTTAATTATGGCCATTCTTGCTGGAGTAAAGTGGTACCTCATTGTGGGCTTAATTTGCATTTCCCAGATAATTAGTGATGTTGAGCATTTTCTTTTGTATTTTTGTTGGTCATTTGTATATTTTCTATTGAGAATTGTCTATTCATGTCTTTTGCCCATTTTGATGGGATTATTTGTTTTTTTCTTGCTGATTTGAGTTCCTTGTGGATTCTGGATATTATTCCTTTGTTGGATGCATAGTTTGCAAATAGTTTCTCCCACTCTGTGGGCTGTCTGTTTACTCTGCTGATTATTTTGCTGTGTAGAAGCTTTTTTGTTTAACTAGGTTCCATCTATTTTTCTCTGTTTTTGTTGCATTTGTTTTGGGGTTCTTGGTCATGAATTCTTTGCATAAGCCAATGTCTAGAAGAGTTTTTATTATGTTATCTTCTAGAATTGTTATGGTTTCAGGTCTTAGATTTAAGTTTTTGATCCATCTTGAGTCGATTTTTGCTTAAGGTGAGAAGTGAGGATCCAGTTTCATTCTTCTACATGTGGCTTGCCAATTATTCCAGTATCATTTGTTGAATAGGGTGTCCTTTCCCCACTTTATGTTTTTGTTTGCTTTGTTGAAGATCAGTTGGCTGTAGGTATTTGGCTTTATTTCTGGGTTCTCTATTCTGTTCCATTGGTGTATGTGCCTATTCTTATACCAGTAGGATGCTGTTTTGGTAACCATAGCCTTGTAGTATAATTTGAAGTCAGGTAATTTAATGCCTCTAGATTTGTTCTTTTTGCTCGGTTTTGCTTTGGCTATGCAGGCTCTTTTTTGGTTCCATATAAATTTTGGGATTGTTTCTTCTTATTATGTGAAAAATGATGATGGTATTTTGATGGGAATTGCATTGAATCTGCAGATTGCTTTTGAAAATGCACAGCAAGTTTTTCTTTGGACTTCTGGAAAGTAGTGGATTCAAAGCCAAAATTTGAGTTGCGTTGTTATTTAAAATAGGAACATGAGGATGGGAAAACATGTAGTGCATGTAATGATGGAAAATATTCTAAATAATGATAGCCAAAGAAAAGTACAAAAACGTAGTCATTAAGTGATACTTTTTTAGTAGAACTATATGTTATTATCAATCTTTTAAATGATTAAAATTTTTCCATTTTTTTCCCCAGTTATATGTGGTCATTTGAGAAAGCTCACCTCAGCATGGTTCAGATAATTACAGGACAACTTGTTGAGTCCTTTGATGAAGAATTTAGAACTCTCTATGCCAGATCCTGTGTCCCCAGTTCATTTGCTCAGGAAGAATCAGCAAGGGTGAAGCATGGAAAAGCCCTCTGGGAAAATGGCACTTACCAGCATTCGGTTTCTTCATTAGCATCTGTTTCCAGCCAGAGAAACCTTTTTGGTAGACAAGACAAGATTCATAAACTAGATTCTAGTTACTTCAAAAACAGAGGGATATACACTTTAAATGAACATGACAAATATAACATAAGAAGTCACGGATACAAACCTCATTTTGTTCCTAACTTTAATGGTCCAAACGCAATACGTCAGTTTCAACCCAGTCAGATAAATGAAAATTGGAAAAGGCATAGTTATGCTGGGGAACAGCCAGAAACAGTGCCATACCTCCTGCTTAATAGGGCTCTGAATAGAACCAATAATCCACCTGGTAATTGGAAAAAGCCATCTGATAGTCTCAGTGTGGCGTCCTCATCACGGGAAGGCTATGTAAGCCACCACAACACACCTGCCCAGAGTTTTGCCAATCGGCTTGCGCAGAGAAAAACAACAAATCTTGCAGACAGGAATTCAAATGTTCGGAGGTCTTTTAATGGGACAGATAACCATATCCGCTTTTTGCAACAACGAATGCCAACCCTTGAACATACCACAAAGTCATTCCTACGTAACTGGAGAATTGAATCCTACTTAAATGATCATTCAGAAGCTACACCGGACTCAAATGGATCAGCTTTAGGTGACCGATTTGAGGGCTATGATAATCCTGAGAATTTGAAGGCCAATGCCCTTTATACTCATTCTCGGCTTCGTTCCTCTTTAGTATTTAAACCCACTTTACCTGAGCAAAAGGAAGTTAACAGTTGTACAACTGGCTCCTCAAATTCAACTATCATTGGTTCTCAGGGAAGTGAGACACCTAAAGAGGTCCCAGACACCCCTACGAATGTACAGCATTTGACAGACATACCCTTGCCAGAATCAATCCCCAAGCTCCCATTGCAGTCAGAGGCACCAAAAATGCACACCTTGCAGGTTCCTGAAAACCACTCAGTAGCCTTAAACCAAACTACAAATGGCCATACTGAATCAAATAACTATATATATACAACCTTGGGTGTAAATAAGCAGACAGAAAATCTAAAGAATCAACAGACTGAGAATCTACTTAAAAGGCGAAGTTTCCCGTTATTTGACAACTCAAAAGCCAACTTAGATCCTGGAAATAGTAAGCATTATGTATATAGTACACTTACCAGGAATCGAGTTAGACAACCAGAAAAGCCCAAAGAAGATTTGCTGAAAAGTTCTAAAAGCATGCACAATGTGACTCATAACTTGGAGGAGGATGAGGAGGAAGTTACCAAGAGAAACCCTCCAAGTGGCACTACTACCAAATCAGTTTCCATTGCTGCTTTACTTGATGTGAATAAAGAGGAATCTAACAAAGAACTTGCTTCAAAGAAGGAAGTTAAGGGTTCCCCAAGTTTTTTGAAAAAGGGGTCTCAGAAGTTAAGGTCATTACTTAGCCTTACCCCAGATAAGAAAGAAAATCTATCCAAAAATAAAGCACCTGCCTTTTATAGATTGTGTAGTAGCTCTGACACATTAGTTTCTGAGGGTGAAGAAAATCAAAAACCAAAGAAATCAGACACAAAAGTTGATTCATCTCCTAGAAGAAAGCATTCTTCCTCATCGAATTCTCAAGGCAGCATCCACAAGAGTAAGGAAGACGTAACAGTTAGCCCATCTCAAGAGATAAATGCTCCACCGGATGAAAATAGAAGAACACCTTCTCCAGGTCCAGTTGAAAGCAAGTTCTTGGAAAGGGCAGGAGATGCCTCTGCCCCAAGATTTAACACTGAACAGATCCAATACCGAGATTCAAGGGAGATTAATGCAGTTGTTACCCCTGAAAGAAGACCTACTTCTTCTCCAAGGCCAACGTCCAGTGAGCTTCTACGATCTCATTCAACTGATCGGCGTGTTTACAGTCGTTTTGAGCCGTTTTGTAAGATTGAGAGCTCTATTCAGCCAACAAGCAACATGCCAAATACCAGTATAAATCGCCCAGAAATAAAATCTGCGACTATGGGCAACAGTTATGGCAGGTCTAGTCCAATGCTTAATTACAACACTGGTGTTTATCGCTCATATCAACCCAATGAGAACAAGTTTCGAGGATTTATGCAAAAGTTTGGAAACTTTATACACAAAAATAAATAGCTATTAAAATGCAAAATGAATGAGGCTATCAATATTTGTCCAAAGAAAATTGTGGACAGTCTTTATAACATGCCAATAGATTTTCCTAAGGACAGAATTATGGGTATGATGTATATGTTCACCAGTGTCCTAGTATAAAGTTATTTTTCTGTGTGATAAAGTTAGGGTCTGCTGTAGATAGAATTTCTCTGTAAACACATGATTTGTAAGTGGTAATGGTAAAAATAATAGATGTATTTAAATCATTTTCTTTAGACTGAAGATTTTAAGTCTCACTTAGAAATTTTTGTGGACGATGTATGGTGTATGGTGTATGGATTTTAACCATTTCCTTTTAAAAACGTCATACTACCCTCAGTAACCCTTTATAACATGTCTTTATAGTGTTTTCATATCTTCAAAAATATAAGCAAATGGGACAAAGCCCTTTTTTAATATTAACTTGAAATTCTACGGGATAACTTGTTATATTTTATTAATATTATTTTTTCTGTGGATCATTGTACAGCTGTTTGGGCAACAGCAGTACCTTTTACATTTTTTATTTTTTATTTTTTTATTTTATTTTTCTGCCTGAAGTGTTTGCAAAGTATCAGCCTCATGTAGTATAATGACGTTCGTAGGAATTTATTTTCCTCAGCCTTTGAAAACGGTCTGGGATGTGCTTCTTTCTACACTGGACCCAGGGAGCTGTCCCCCTCTTACCCATAGGCTGCTGATTTTTTATAGTCATTCCTTACTTCACATTTAGGACAAACCAGTAGGAATTTAGAAAATCTGAATGATTCCCCCTCCTTTTTCTATTGTATAAAAGCTTGTAGAAATGTAAATTTCTGCCTAAATTTTTGTTAGATTGGCATGACAATGCTAAGGGGTCTTGCTTGCGAAAATTCTTGTTCTTTTTTTTTTTTTTTCTTTTGAGATGGAGTCTCGCTCTGTCACCCAGGCTAGAGTGCAGTGGCGCAATCTTGGCTCACTGCAACCTCTGCCTCCCAAGTTCAAACGATTCTCCTGCCTCAGCCTCCTGAGTAGCTGGGATTACAGGTGCGCACCACCACACCCAGCTAATTTTTGTATTTTCAGAAGAGACGGGATTTCACCATGTTGGCCAGTCTAGTCTCAAACTCCTGACCTCGTGATCCTCCCGCCTCGGCCTCCCAGAGTGCTGGGATTACAGGTCTTGCTCTTCTTTAAGTTGTGCCAAATATGATATGACTGCATAGTGTTTTTGTAAGAATACCATTGGGAAAATGAGAAGTTGTACTGGGCTAGTTCTTCCATGATTTGAGGATGATATTCAGATTATAAGATACCCTTTGTCTTTCTTACAGTAATGAAGTATAAGCTCCATATCTGTTCCAGAGACTTTAACTTGACTTTGCTTCATTCACAAAGAACAGAGTTCAAGAAGCAGTGCATCCTGTGAGAAGTGTGAAGTGTTTGTACATCACTTTAAATATATTACTTAATATATTCTAAGTTGCTGTGTGGAGCAGTATACTGTTGTTTTAAAAATGCAAGATTCAGACAAATTTTAATATTATCTCATTAAAATAATTTAAATAATGGTATAAAATATCTATATCATTAAAATAATTTTCCATAGTGTTTAGAAACCATGAAAAAGAAAACATAGCAGGAGAAAATATGACAGGAAAAGAAAACCTAACAAAGCCCAGAACCCACAGTTAACCAAACTAGACTGACTTTGTTATTACCCATTCTTTGTTAGTGTTGGATGGGGAATTAGGATAATGAGCCATTAGGCAGTTCTGAAATGGAAAGCCCTGAAATTTAGTGCAATGTAACTTTAAAACTGAAATTATATAAAGAGTAGAAGTTTAATCATGTTTAATTACAACCAAAAGCCTGTTGCCTTTTTGTACAGAAATCTCCTTAATTTCAGGACATATAGATAGCTTATAGAAACATCCTTTTAAATAGTTTGTGAGCTCTTCCTCTTCAGTGGAATTGAGGAGTACAGAATGCTTTATTTCATCATCCCCTGACAGGTGACTTAGGCTTTGCACAGCAGATTTATTTTTCTCTGCGTTTTTTAAAAATTGTTTTTCTTGTATCTTTTTTCTTCAAAAATGTCTATATTTGAGAATATGTACATAACAACTTTCCAAAGTCTCTGTGGCCAAAAAACTCTCCAGGGATAAGACTGAGCAAGAATATAATACTTCAAAAAATATACAGCTACTGTTTAAGTTTTAAACAGACACCATCACAGTTTGGGGATGAAATAGTTTTAAGCCATATACTTTATTTCTTTTTCTCCCCATATTAATATTGGGGGACAGATAATATCACTTTGATGTACATTGATATTAAAGTTTGGTAATGCAGCTTTTACTGTCTACATGGTACTGTACATTAGTTTTTAAGCAGAAACACAAGAAAAATGGGTATAATTTCAAAGTAGTTCTTGGCAAATGGCTAGAGAATACTGCAAGTGACCCTGTATCCCGAATATGCAGATATGCCTCTATTACAAGTTTGGGATTAGCCATAATTCTGACATGGTGTGTTCGGGTATGGGTATATGTTGTCAGTCTACACTTGTGGAAGCAAATATCTTGTTTAATCAAGATGATGTCTAGTGTCACCTAGATAAATAATGCAAAAAGTTTAATTCTGGCTGAATTCAGCTTTACTCAAGATCCACATATTCAAGTATCATTCCACAGATATTTCTGTGTTCTGTGAATATCTGTTGATTCTTAATATGCCTGTGGCTAAGGGATGCAAAGTAGAATTGCTTTACATTGACTATATATGTGACATGTACGATTTTTTTTTAAATAACTTTATCATGATATTCAGGTAGATCCTGGGTTCTAGAATATTTAAAACAAGAGGATAAAATGATAAACCAAAGAGTCAACTTGTTAACTTTTCTTTTTTAAGAGATGGGTTCTCACTAGTATGCCCAGTCTGGACTCCAAGTCCTGGGCTCAAACGATCCTCCAGCCTCAGGTTCCTGAGTAGCTCAACATTTTATGTATGTACGATATTATAAAGAAATATTCTTCCAAATGAACTTTTGTTTTTAGATCAATAAATGAGTAATAAATAATTTTGTACAAACATCAATATATTGTAAGCTATTGTTTTTTTAAATCTTCATACTCTGCATTTCTGCATTCAAGCTCAGTCTTTCACTTAGTTATTCTAATCAGGAATTTAGATGTGTACATATTTTTAAATGTTTTTCCATGAACTTTGAAATCACCTGTAAAACATTGTTTTGATTACCAATTATATTTCTTATAGTAATTTATTCATATTTGAAATTCAGTGGCAATTCTCTTCCTTTAAGCAAAATATTATAGATACACATTCTCTTTATTTCTATTATACTATAATATAGTGGTTACTTTAAATAATTTTTACTTTTTTTTTTTTTTCAAGACGAAGTCTTGCCCTGTCACCCAGGCTGGAGTGCAGTGGCGCGATCACAGCTCACTGCCACCTCAGCCTCCTGGGTTCAAGCGATTCTCCTGCCTCAGCCTCCCAAGTAGCTAGGTTTACAGGCACCTGCCACCTAATTTGTGTATTTTTAGTGGAGATGAGGTTTCACCATGTTGGCCAGGCTGGTCTCAACCTCCTGACCTCAAGTAATCTGCCCCAACTTGAGCTCCCAAAGTGCTGGCATTACAGGCATGAGCCACTGTCCTGGCCTAATTTTTACTTTAAAAGATGGAGAATCTTTAAAAAGGAAAAAAAAAGTGATGGTTGACTTCTGTATAACTTCATAGCATTTGGTTTGAGTAAAATATTCTATATGCACATTTGTATTAATGACATTAAGTAACCTACAGTCTGAGAGTTAGTGAATTAAAACTCAGAATTTATTAGAAAAAATATCCTTTTTATCACAGCTTATGAGGTAGTTGAAATAGTGTGTATTGCAGATTAAAAGTTGTGTCCTTTTAAAGGCAAATGTGCTTTTTAACTAGTTAATTATAATGAATGGTAGAACAAATTAATCATAAATGCCAATGTTTAAGAAAATCCTACTTCAGTTAGAATAGTAAGGGAAATGGATAAGACTTCACTTTTGTGGCCATCTGAAAGGAAAGTTATAAATAGGTTCAGTTGGTTTAAGGAGTCAAAGACCATCTTGAGTAATTGGACCTGGGAAAGATGGAAGGGCATTGTAGGGGATATGTGTGTATCCTGTCCAGGGAAACACTTGACATAATGGGAATTACCTGAGCTTCAAGCAGTGAGAAAAGCAAGAGATACACAGAAGAATATTTCTGAGTTAACAAAGGGGTGATATGTTAAGTTTGGACATTCCTCCTATAATATTAATGTTTCAACAATCTGGCTCATTTATTTAACACTCATACTGGGGACCTACTTTGTTCCAAGTGTGTAGGTTATAGTAGGCTTTTGACGGAAAAAATTAAAATTAAAAAAAAAAGGGTTGTCTGGATAATCAGAGGCTGCCAGCAAGTTTTCATACATGTTTTAAGAAAACCCCAAACTTACGGCAAAAGTCTATGTTACTTGAGGGCTATTTGTCCTAACTTGTTACTTAAATGTACTCCTAGTGCCTAAAAAGGGTGCACATAAAAGATACCTGATAAATACTTGATGTGGGAATCCAGTCATTTCCTTAGCTGCAGTTTGGAGAAGATAATAGTCCATTAATATCCATACATTAAAATGGGTATTTTATAACTACCTGAATAAGCATTCGTATTAGCAGATGTAGATAGGTTAATGCAGCAAGGGTTCTAGTTTAAACTTCAGCCACATTAACCCTAGAATCTGGGCATCTTTAAAGACCCAGAAGTACTGGTCTTCCTAGGGTATATTTTTGTGCAGGAAAGAAAACCCCTGATGAATTCATCCTGAAGGAAAAAAGAGTAGAGCTTAGCAAATTAAGTTCAAAGGCAATTGGCACATGAGGGAAGGGAGTGGTGATTTTGTTTTAGTCCTTTAGATTGTCAGCTAACATGGGCAGGTTGTGTGGGAATCTTAATTGAAGAATGGCTCCTCTAAAATCTCTATAGTGAAAACTCCTGGTGTCAGGACTGCAGCAGCGAGCACCTTCACTGAGGACCTCAGAACACTCGATCTATTGCTTTCAACAGCAGCCCTTGTGCTCTTGTTGAAAGGTTATAACAACTGCAGATACAATATACAAAATTAGACTTTGACAGAATGACCACTATTTTACTTTCATTAGAAAGGTAAATTTAGAGTTGGGCGTGGTGGTGAATGCCTGTAGTCCCAGCTACTTGGGAGGCTGAGGCAGGAGAATCCCTTGAACCTGGGAGGCCTAGGTTGCAGTGAGCCAAGATTGCGCCACTGCACTCCAGCCTAGGTGACAGAGCGAGACTCTGTCTAAAAAAATAAAAGGTAAATTTTTAAAAAGTCCAACAACAAAACCTTTTATCAGGGCTTTGTTTTAGAAAACAACATTCAGTGTATATTTTAATTTTAGCATATTTTGCCTCTAAATTTCTTTTTAGCATTTTAATAATCTGTATGTGTCTCAATTCAATTGGCAGATTCAATTAGACTCAATAGCCTACATTTTAGAAAGTATCTTCTTTTTTGTTGTTGTTTGTGTATTTTTGGTTTGTGTGTTGGTTGTTTTATGCATTACCAAAATTTAATGTTAGTTAACTGCTAAGGCTAAGTAAGATAGTTATTAAATTAAGTATTCTAGTTAATTGGGATCTACCATAAAGCTAAGAACTAAATGTATTTCTATAAATGGAAAGTCTAAAATACTTGATTTCTTGTTTTTCTCCTTCAAGCAGAATATTTTGTTGCTTTTTAAAGACAGAAGGAAATTGTTATGTATTTTGCTAATTCAAGTATGAGAAAAAATTTTGCTTTACAAAGCATTTACAAAATGTGTTTCATGTGACACAAAATTAAACAATATTGGCTACACCATGTGCTTTCACAGTGCTTGACACAGAGAAGGGACTTAATAAGTGCTGATCTCATTTGATTTTCAGAGGAAAAATTTGAGAGAGATTTTGCATTATAATTTAAGGCGAAAGACATTGTTTTGAAATAAAATTAGATAGAAATCGAAAAAAGAGCACGGAGCAGGTGAAAGACCTAATATTACTTCAATCTTCTGGTAAATCACTTTTTGACACTAAACTTATTTGTTCTTGGTTTCCTTCATATTAAATAAAACATTATATTTTACTTTATGGGAATATGTAAATATTAAAGACATCTACCTTATAAGTTGTGCCCCTTTGAAAGGGCCACAAGGCAAATATTAGCATAGATCATCATTCCTCTTGCATTGTTTTTTTACTTAGGTAAAAACAGTAATAATATTTAAATTCTTAGTAGTTCTCTTCACTGGACTCAGAGTTTGGCAAAAGGGTAGATTTCCAGATGCTGGAATTAAAACTAAGTATTTGAGAGTAAAATACAATGTAAAATGTCATCTAGCTTAAAATGTTTGTGTATGAGCTTGAAGGCACATATAATCAGAGGTAAGAGACTGGCTGGAATAGAGTGATTTAGAGGCAGAGCATGCCAGTAGCAGGTGCTGCTCCTAGTGCCCCCAAGATTGGACGTGTTCTGATGCAGCCACCCTGTGACATGCTTAGAGTAATGATGACTCCATCGGTCAGAATGACAGAACCCATTTCTTACTGTTGGAATCCTACAGACAATGATTTAAGACACTGTAAAATGTTTTAATACCTAAAAAGCCTGGGAAGTTATTTTTAAGTTATCTTTATCTAATGTCAGGCAATTACAAGAATGGGATTCTACAGACCTTCTACCACAATAGTAACACATCTCAGTTTGGCTAATGGCAAAATCTGCTTAAAAGTGGCAACCAGGATTGATTATTATACATACTACATTATAGATTTCAGATTACTTACAAACTTCTCCATGTTAGACTCCATATTGACTCATCAAATTCATGCAAGGCTTCTTTTCCCCCATAATATTACCTGATATATATAATCAAAAACTACTTATAGGTCAGTTTTTTTCAAGTGCTTAGCCAATTATTTTCATTTTACATCTAGATGTTACCTTGTTCTTATTTCTCCCTATACCAGAGTAATGCATTAAAGAGCTAGGATGAGTTTTTTGTTGTTGTTTTTTGTTTTTTTTTTCTTGAGACGGAGTTTCGCTCTTGTTGTCCAAGCTGGGGTGCAATGGCATGATCCCGGCTCACTGCAACCTCCACCTCCCAGGTTCAAGCAATTCTCCTGCCTCAGCTTCCCAAATAGTTGAGATTACAGGCGTGCACCACCAAGCCTGGCTCTTTTTTTGTA
Source organism: Pan paniscus (assembly GCF_029289425.2). Classification (NCBI taxonomy): domain Eukaryota; kingdom Metazoa; phylum Chordata; class Mammalia; order Primates; family Hominidae; genus Pan; species Pan paniscus. The sequence goes on from NC_073254.2 coordinate 69,414,696, forward strand.
TTTTTAGTAGAAACGGGGTTTCTCCATGTTAGCCAGCTGGTCTTGAACTCCTGACCCCAGGTAATCTGCCCGCCTCGGCCTCCCAAAGTACTGGGATTACAGGCGTGAGCCACCATGCCTGACCGATGAGTTGGTATTTTAATTCAACACGCATACTATCAAATTAGCTTATACACATCAAACACTGTCTTCAAAATTATGGGGTACAGGCCTCAAGCACCTTAAAACACAATCTGTAGAAATAATGTAAATACATAGGAACAATTATTGAAGGGTTAAAGATTATAACACAATGTATAGGTTAATGTATTCATTTTTATCTTTATGATTTTTAAATGTAGTAGTGTAGATAATATCTATTAAATAAGCCAAAAACTGATTTGTCACTATTTAGATGCCTATATGGCTTGTTAATATCAAGAACTTAGTGGTACTCAGTTTTTCATTTTTAATATATTTATTTAATCAGTTAAAATTGATTTGAGGCCTGAAAATTAAGTCTAAGGTAATATATTTATTTGATCAGTTAAAATAAGTTTGAAGCTTGAAAATGGGTTTGAGGTAATATACTTATTTGATCAGTTAAAATAGATTTGAGAGTCCAATTAAGTTGGAGGGGACAACAAAAGAGGCAGTTCAGTGGGACTGCATAAGATGCAACAGTATCACTAACTGCTCCAATATAAAAAATGTTTATTATTTGTTGATGGCACATCCTAGGAGGCCTAGCTTGTACCATAGAAAACAAATGACGTGGGTAAAGAGAAGTGTATTTATTAATAAAAACAGAATGGCATTTAACTTTTTTAATCAGAAACAAATGGGCTGTACAAATAAAATCTAAGGAGTGACTTAGGATGCCTGGAGAATATATGAAACTGGAAGTTTCTCTGTAGTTGCAAAGCTAAAAAACAATCAGAATGTAACACTAGAAAGTCCAGCAAAACAAAGAGAATTGCAGATGATTATACACAGAACAGAACATAGGGAAGGGTGAACGTTCAGGAAGACTCTCTTTTTATGTTAGGGTCAAGTTTAAAGGATACAATTTAATCACCTGGGACAATATTGTTGACAATATTGCTTATTGTTTTATTCAAAGCAGTGTTCTTTATAGAGTCAGAAAAAAAATTGTCCAAGGAAGGACAATATATGAAATCAAAGCATAACTTTGTCCATAGCCTGCCTTAGTCTTCAACTGTTTAGACCAACCCCAGAAAACTCTTCTGCAGCAGACTTTATGACAAGAACCATGTGATGAAATTAGAGTAACATTAGGGAGATGCTTAAAAGCTTAGGAGCTTTATGAGAAGGTTAATATTTAATATGAGTTATGGAAGATTTTTAAAGTGGGCATTGGATAAGAGGGAGATTAATTCATGCAAGATTATTTTATGACATAGAACAGCGTTTGAACTCTTTAGCAAAGACTGAAATAAATTTAGTGGTTCATCTTTAGTAGGCTTAATTTAAATTAAAAATAGAATAGAAAAGAAAATATTACAGTGTGTCACAAATAGCAACAAGCATTTGATGTCATTTTAATTGTTCATATTTCTGTAGGCACTGGTCATGATGGAAAATGTATTTCTTTTTTAAACTTTATTGTAGAGAATTTCAAACATACACAAAGGTGAACAGATATTTGGATGAATGTTTGTTATCCATCACCTGTCCTATATACCCATTGATATGGTTTGGCTGTCACTCAAATATCATCTTGAATGGTAGCTCTCATAATTCCCATGTGTTGTGGGAGGGACCCGGTGGGAGATAATTGAATCATGGGGGTGGTTTTCCCCATAACTGTTCTTATGGTAGAGAATAAGTCTCATGAGATCTGATGGTTTTATAAGGGGAAACCCCTTTCACTTGGTCCTCACTTCTCTCTTGTCTGCCACCACGTAAAACGTGCTTTTTGCTTTCCACCATGATTGTGAGGCCTCCCAGCCACATGGAACTGTGAGTACATTAAACCTCTTTTTCCTTATAAGCTACCCCGCCTCAGGTATGTCTTTATCAGCAGCGTGAGAACAGACTAATACACCCATTAACCTGTGGATGAACCTGCCTTGTCCACATTCTTAATTACATCACCATTTTGCATTATTTTGAAGCACATCTCACAAGTCATATGTGTGTTTTCATCATGTATCTCTAAAATTTAAGGATTCTCATCTAATGTAACTGTAATACCAGTACAAGTTATTTCTTAATATCATCAAAGATCCAAAAATGTTTTTCTTTGTTTGGCTGATAGTCAACATTATACTTCACTTAAAAGACCTGTCCTTAATATTATACAATGAGGATTGACTTGATATTAGATGTGGAAAATTTCGGACAAAATTTTTGAGTTAGTTTTCAACAGAGATGTAAAATGGCAAACATGGTATACTTTAAGCATGAAAATAACTTTTCCTTTACATTGCAAGTAAATGAGAAGAAAACTGGTATCTTTCCAGATTTGTAGTCCTTCCCCAAATATATACAATTTACTACTCACTCATTTATCAACTTTATTCAAACATCACTAGGATTTTTATTTATAGGTATACTTACTAAGCATGTTGCCTTATATTGATTCATTTATTCATTCACTGAAATTAAATGTCCATTATCTGCTAGATAACTATGGTATACTCATCATCCTTTTTTCCGGGAGCACAGTTCAATGAGCAAAGAGTCACAACCACACAACTAACATGCCACATGAGAAGTCATAGTGGAGATACTGCATGCCAGTAAGATAAAAAAGAGATATTCTATGCAGAGAAAAAACATATACTGTAAAAAGAAACAAAAGCATAAAAGGGGTTGTGCGTGGTGGCCCATGTCTATAATCCCAGCACTTTGGGAGGCCAAAGGGGGTGGATCACGAGGTCAGGAGTTCAAGACCACCCTGGCCAAGATGGTGAAGCCCTGTCTCTACTAAAAATACAAAAATTAGCTGGGCATGGTGGTGGGCACCTGTAATCCCAGCTACTCAGGAGGCTGAGGCAAGGTGGAGGTTGCAGTGAGCCGAGATAGCACCATTGCACTCCAGCCTGGGCAACAGAGCAAGACTCCATCCCACCACCTCCCACTCCCCCAAAAAAAGCATAAAAGGTATTTTTCTATAACATTTAAGTTTATATGGTTTGACTTAGCATTTATGGAGGTGCAAAGGAGAAACAGTAAATGTTAGAAAACAGATTTTAGAGCCAAATTGTAAGGGGTCTTATGTGCTTAGCTGAAGTAGACTTTACCTTGGAAACAGCAAGGAATTCTTGGAGGCTCTTAGATACAGAATGACCTTTATTTTTATTTTTGGTAAAAATAAATCTCAAGAAGTGATATAGAAGATGGACTGGAGGGAAATATGGAGACTTGGAGACCAACTAAGCAGCTATTTTAGTAATCCAAGAAATTTGCAATGAGTGACAAACTAATACAATGGCATTGGGGGAAGAATAGGAGAAAAATTGAGAATTATTATGGAATTGAAAGAAAAATCAATAACACATTTATTATTTTTATTTAAAAGGGGGTGAATTTTAGATAATTCCAATATTTTTATCTTTGGAAACTGCATAGTCTCCTTAGCTTAGATAAGGCATGTAGAAGGAAGAGCATGTTCCATGTGTGTTTGTGTGAAGGGCATGGGGCACAATGATGGTGAGTCATTTGCAGTTGGATTATGTTTTAGTTGACCATGAGACACCTGGTTATAGGTACCCACTAATGGTGTGTACCTGGAGCTCAACAGAGAAGAATGATAGATGGGGAAGTAATGTGCATTGGAGTCTATAACTCAAGCGATTAATACACAGGGTAAGATAGTGCAGGGAGAGACAGAAAGAAAAAAGAAGTAGAGACAGGAGAAAGAGAAGAGCAAATGGTGGTTTTTTTTTTTGGCCTTTTTTTTAAATTAATGTCTATGGAATAAATGAGTCTTCTCTGCTAAAAATCTGTTTCTTTTATTATCTATTGTGTCTTTTAAATAGGGACTTCTCCTAAAATCTTTACTTGGAAACTCCTGATTAAAATCCAAGATGCTGTCTATATATCTTATATACTGCTTCTGCATTTATGAATGTGTATAAATACATACCAAAATTTCTCAAGATGCCAACAACCATAAAACTGCCTTAAGCCAAAAGTAACTTCCAAAGAAGATTTTGATGGCTCTCTTATTCTAAGTGTGTCTTCTATTGAATTTCTCTTTATCCAGATGGTCTAACATGATGAAAACTCAAACTCAAAAGTGCAACATTTTCAAAGATCTCTTCTAGTCTGATATCATTTGCTGAGTAAAGTGACTATTCTGTTTCACAATAGAACCAGGCTTTGACAGAGTAACTACAGCAGAACTATAAAGAAAGATCTAAGAGCTAGAGTTAGAACTAGAATGACTTTTAATGGGGCATGGAGTAAGTGAAGTTTCTTACTCTCTTTCATCATCAGAGAGGAAGGCAGAACTTAGAATATTGGAAGCATAATAGAGATGTTTTGTACCACAAGAGATGGTCCAAAACAGAACCCAACATTTGGAAATACAAACAAAGGGTAAAATGAGTTCCCCAAATATTGACAAATGGAGCATATAAACTGCTGGTTTATCTCAGAGCAATTGACATAGATAGTTATGGCTGGCCACAAGGACCTTTCAATCCACTGTTTCTTCTTCCTTCTGGGATTCTCTGATAAGAAAGCACCTGATGCCCCACCACCTTTAAGGCTTGGCTGAGAAGTAGCATTAAACTTAGACTTGGCAGGCTGCTGGATGCTTCCTACTGCACTCCTATCCCTCTCTGCCACAATCTGTCCCTCTACCCAACCATGTTTACTCTCATATACACCATTAGTATTCTTGCATCCTGATGAAGAATGGCCTATTCAATGATTTAGTTTCTGACTAGTTTGCTTAATAATTATTGCACCCTTGCAGAATAGGAGAGAGTAGTCAGAGGCACATGCTTGGGTGGACATTGTATCCTCTGTGATAAGAAATTGAAATATAAGAATGAAGTATACATGCTTCAGAAATAGGAACTTGGTTTGATAAATAGACAAGGTAGAACTAACCACTATGATAAGTGAGATTGGCAAAGAGTGTCACAACACTGAGCTTCAAATTATTGATCTGGAGTTACCTTGAATGTGGTCAAGACCAGTTTTAAAGATCAAAATAAAATTGAGCTTGAATTTATAGCAAAAGTAGAACAAATAGGGCATTGTATAAATTGCATTTTAATTTAGTCAAAGGAGTAAAATAAATAGATAGGACTCGAAAGCATCTGGAAAATGCATCAGTGGCAAACTTAAGTAAGTTACCGAAGCATAATTTCATGTGTTTGCCCCTGAACATCTTGGTTACATACATCAAATTTCCCTTGTTTTGTGAGGAATTGATTTAGACCAGGGGTCCTCAAACTTTAGCATGCATCTAAATTGCTTGAAGAGCTCATTAAAACACAGATTTCTTGATGTCCACCCCCAGAGTTTCTGAGTTAGTAGGTCTGGGGTGGAGCTTGAGGATTTGCATTTCTAAGTCCTTGGATGACGCTCTTGCTGCTAGCCTGGGCAGCATAATTTGAGTCATTGAATGCTAATTTTTTAGTAATGCTAAAAAATACTCTTAAATCTTAATTTCAGGAAAGGTTACACTACCAGAATTGAATGTTGACATCATGATGTTTAACAAATTCCACAAAGATAAAATATTAAAACTTGTTCTTTTAGGCCTGATTTTCCTTCTTTACCATCTCTTATAAAACCTGTCTCTCATGCACATTATTAAACACATATTTGATGAGCCCCAGTTTATTTAATTGTATAAGGAAAGATACTATATGCTCTTGTTTGCAAGTTCTACACACACACACACACACACACACACACACACACTTCCTAGGACCTATATTTGGTTAAACGAGATTATATTGGAGAGAAACCATACTTCTTCCATCTTCAAGGTTAGAAATAATTTCCCGCATAAAATGTTCCCTCTTCAACTTGTGCAAAGTTAATTTATTTGCCTTATTGAAATTTGAAGGTTTTGCTTACTTAGCCGTAAAGTGATATGTGCGTCAAAAGTGGAGAGGAATTATATCTGTACTAGTTTCTCATTGAGACAAATCTTATTTGTCTTTGTGCTAATGCATATTATTTTAAACAAATAACATGTGAAATTAGATTGGGAATTGTGTACTCTGTATCATTGCAGTTTATTAAAATAACATTTAATTTGCCAGTTGAGAATGGAATATTTTTCTTTTCTCTAAAAGTTTTACCATCTTTAGTGACAAGGCAGCTTATTTGCTGTTCCTCCAGAGCTCTGTGGTTGCAATCAGTTTGATCTGGCTACTCTGCAGAAAGAAACACATTATCAAATACCCTGTACTTCTAGTGTGAATTCTGAAATTTTTGAGAAACCTATCAAAGATAATTTTTAAAAATTTGAGTAGGAAACAATAAGGTGCTGCATATAAGAGCCTCATTTTCATAAATAACAGCAGAATCCAAGGTTCTCACTCTGTCACCTAGGCTGGAGTGCAGTGGTGCAATCACAGCTCACTGCATCCTCAACTTCTTGGGCTCAAGCAATCCTCCCTCCCAAGTAGCTGGACTACAGATGCACATCACCATGCCCAGCTAATTTTTTAATTTTAATTTTTGCAAAGATGAGGTCCCACCTATATTGCCCAAGCTGGTCTTGAACTCCTCCTGGGCTTAAACTACCCTACCACCTTGGCCTCCCAAAGTGCTGGGATTACAGGCGTGAGCCATTGCACCAGTCCAGCCTTTTACTTCTTGAATCGATGTTATATAATCACAGTAAAGAGCTACTGAGTAGTTGTGTTGACACTATTCTAAGACAATGCACTAGAATTATATTTTTAAAACACACTACTGGTTTATGTATTCTGTTCAGATTAAATTTAAATAATGAATGAATTTTAAGATATATTTGAATGCATCTGACTATTTAGAGTAGGATAAAAAATTAAAATAAAAATGGAAAGATAATCAGGATTGGAAATTCTGTGCATTGTTATGAATGAGAGAATACCAAGGACTCCTGGGCTTGAGACAGCTCCCTTTTCATAAAGCATTCTAAATGGACAAATGTTAGCTTATTGAGACCAATTAATAAATTTAAACTTTACCAGTATTAATTATCCATTCAAAAATATCTGCCCCACAGGAGAGGAAAGTCATAATAGGGACAGCTGCACAATAAATCAAGACCCAGTATAACAGTATTAACTAGTATTTACTGCATGCTTACAACATGCTAAGTATTTTAATTACATTATCTTAATTGATCATCATGGAAATTTTATTGCCTCAGTTTTACTAACATCTCCATTCTCCCAGTGAGAAAACTGAAGCTAGAAAACTCCTTTAATGGTCTCACAGGACAAGGAGCTAGTAAGTGGTAGAATTAGAATCTGAACTGAAAAAATCAGCTTTCAAAGTGAAATATGAGAAAAAAACATATTTTAAAGCAGATTCATCTTTCATTGGATGGTTCAAAACACATTATATGCCCATTAATGTCTTAACCACAAAGTCTGTTCAGACCAGATTTACTATCATAAATTAAAATAGTCATATTTATCTATTCACCTCTTTAAAATTAATTTGAGACACATAGCCTATAAGGTATAGATATGGTTCCTAGCAGAGTGTCCTGCATATACTAAATAATAAATATTAGAGACAGGGAAAAGAGAGGAAAATACTTGGATACTGTGATTGTATCTGAAAGGAGGATAATGCTGAAAACTGTTCAGACTGGGCATGTTCTCCAATGCTCCTAATATTATATCTGTATCCTTTTCTTGCCTTAGGAACTGCAAGTTCTTTTCATGTCTAGTCTTCTGTCTTCTCCCTCAAGTTCCCTTTCTCCTTATTTTCCTTTTCTTCAAAATATAAATTGCCCTCTCTGCTACATATATGTCTCTCTTCATCATTGCAAATGATCAAAGCAAATCAAACATTATAAATGGTCAGGTTTGCTTTAGTTGAACACAGGAAACTATGTGGCACCCATATAATTTCCCTGTGTCTGTCAAACAAAAGCACACAGCTTTCCTTATAATACACATTTCCACAATTAAATGTTTTACTCAATTTTAATTAATGCTTTCCCTTTTATCATAGAACCAGAATAAAAAATATCATTTAAAGATTTGGTACCTGCCTTCAATGACTTAACAATATATAGGGCTATGTAGAATGACTGAAGTAAATAAATAGCTGTAATGAAAGATCAAAAGTACAGTAAGAGGCATGTACACAAAATACTAAAATGACTCAGAGGAGGGAGAAAACATAACCTGATGAAAATTCATGTTTTAATTACTGTTTGAAAATGACTTAGTTTTGAAGCAAACTTTGTCCAAAAAATGAGTCAAAGATACCCAAAAGTAAAAAAGAAAGTTTAGAAATATCCAGTTTAATTTTTAGACAAGACATTTACTCTGTATAATTTTCTAATAACTATCTCCCTTTTCCACTTACAGTAAATACTAGTTTAACCAAAGCAGTGCTCTTCCAAGCTGTGCTATGTATCTTTGCTGCTAAGTGGTAAGTCATAAAAACAGATGTCCTAAGACCCAACATAACAATAATTGGAGGACTACATGTTCCAGAATAGGCCATGAAACAAATGCAGATCAAGTGTTTCAGTCCAAAGATCCTAAAACCATTGACAACATAGATGGCATGGGATACAAATTATAAATTTGTTAACTCGTAAGTCAATATATAATCCCCAAACTAATTATTAGTTAGCCACTGTGCCCCTGTCAACACATCTCTGCAAATATTTTTAAAAAGATATCCCTTAATCCTTCGTGACCCTGCTTGGGTGGCCTAACAGAATACAAAATAGTACTCTTGAATATTAGCACTATTTTTTATAGTTAAAAAACCAGGCTGTATGATTGTTTTAAACCATAATATCTAAAATGTAAAATTTGTCAAGGTGCAAACTAAAATGTCATAAATGCATTTAAAAGCGAATATTAAAACGAATATTGGATATTAAAATGTTGCTGTGAGAGAATAATTCTGACATAATAATTTTTTTTCATTGGTTTAATGGACCAAATCTTGCCACTATTTCTGGCTTCTGAAACCAGGAAGGGATTATTTTTTCTCTTCACTGGCAATTAACTGAATGTATAATTTTGAATAATCATTTATAATTATTTCTTGGGCATGGTCCCCATACCTTTCATCGAATTCCAAAAGCCTAGTATATGTGCTGTGCTTTTGAAGTTAGGTTAGAAGTGGAAGTGTTTATAATTTGTGGCTGGCAACCGTTGCACTTGAACTAGGACCGGAACTTCACTGTGCTGTGCAGATGTCAGCAAAACAAAACACTCTCCTAAATTCAGCAGCACACCACTTTACAAAAGTGGTAGCAGCCACCTTCTGCCAAACCTTTCTGCAATGTTCTAGATAGAAAATACAACTAAGGAGTCACTAAAATGTGATTTACTTTTCATGTGTGAAATTCACTGATTTCATAACAAACAAGCACTATAGTGACAGTGTGTAGTTGTTAAAAGTATGATCTCTGGAGCAATCAGACATGGGTTTTCATGTGTTTCACCACTGATTTTCAAGGTAGCCTTAGCTAAGTTACAGAATTCTCTGAGCTTCATCATCTGGTAAATGGAGTCAGCAAAGCTTTCCATAAAAGGTCAGATAGTAAATATTTTAGGATTTGTGAGCCATAGGGTCTCTGTTACAATTACTGAACTCTGTCTTATAGAACCAAATCAGCTATAGATAATATGTAAACAAATGGATGTGGATGTGTTTGAAAAAAACTTTATCTATGGATGCTACAATTTGAATTTCATGTAATTTTCACATGTCACAAAATACTATTTTTCCTTTGACTTTGTTTCAACCACTAAAAAATGTATAAACCATTCCCAGTTTATGGACCATACAAAAACAGGTAGCAGGCCCGGCGCGGTGGCTCACGCCTGTAATCCCAGCACTTTGGGAGGCCGAGGCAGGCAGATCACGAGGTCAGGAGATGGAGAGCATCCTGGCTAACACGGTGAAACCCCGTGTCTACTAAAAATACAAAAAATTAGCCAGGCCTGGTGGCGGATGCCTGTAGACCCAGCTACTCAGGAGACTGAGGCAGGAGAATGGCATGAACCCAGGAGGCGAAGCTTGCAGTGAGCCCAGATCGCGCCACTGAACTCCAGCCTGGGAGACAGCAAGACTCCGTCTCAAAACAAAAACAAAAACAAAAACAAAAAGACAGGTAGCAGCCCAGGCCAGACCCACGAGCCATAGTTTGTTAAATGCTGATCTATAAAATGGTGATAAAAATATAGCTCCCTTACAGAGTTCTGACGAAGAGTAAGAGAGAGAATGCAGGTACAATTGTTAGCATTATTTTGGCCCTTACAATTTCTATTCAGGTAAGTGTGGATTTTACAAACTTGTCATCCTAGAAGCCAATTTGTATTTTTCAACTATGTTGTTATTGAGAGCAGTTTCATGTACACCTTTACGGATGGCTTAAGAGACTGCGTTAGACTCTCCTTCTGGCTGAGTACTTGGCAGCATGAGACAGCAGCAAAGAGAAGCACTAATGCTCCAGGTGAAATCAAATGACTTAGCTTTGTAGCCAGGCCCTTGGTGCCACAAGACTTGGGTAATTCTAGGCTTCAGACAGGCCAGCAACGACACTGAAGGCAATCTAATTTAGTTGATTGAACAAGGCAGCAAAGGTCACTCACATCAAAGGATGTTTAAGTCACTAAGTGGCCAATACAAAGTATCCTTGTGATGAATACATTCAGAATTAGTCAAGTGAGCAGAGATTTACAGCACAGATTCAATCCACTGGGGATCTGGCATACTAAGCTCAAAAGTGCAATATCAAACATAGAGAGCAGAGATTGAGGTTGGCTGTGAATTGGTGCATATTTGAATTTCCAGTGCTCAACAAGATGCCCCACCTGCCAAGTTTACAGAAGTCAAACTTATTCCACTGGTGTAAAATATTGGTCCTATTTGGTTCAGGAGAGATGATAAAGATTTATCATAAAACGTATATGAGCCAAGCACTACACAGTTATTTGCACATAAAATATTTCATTTAATCTCTACTCAACATTCAATCATATGTATTACTCCAATTTTATAAAGACAGTAATAGAGACAGACTTTGTCTATCAGGATCCAAAATTCATTCTTTCTTATAGCATTAGGAGGGAGAAAAATTTTCTTCTTAATGTCCCTCTTGTCTCTCAAAGTTCTGATAACCTAGCAAAAAAAATGGCTAGTAGAACTAAACTTGCTCAGTGGAAGAACGCGAGGTCTCTAGGTAAAGGCAGTGCTGGTATTCAGACTCACCTGGAATTTTGCATTTTCTAACCAGCCATTTCTCTGGCTAAAAATCTTCCATTGTTGCATAGTCCATGGGTGTTACTTGCCACCTCCTAGCTTCTCTGTAATTATGTGAAATATTGCAGTTAGAGATAGCTTTATCAAGAAGCTAATAAAAAATGAATAGGAGAATTCTTCATAGTGTATGTGGAGAAGTGCTGGGAGCATGGCATGATACCACCCTCTGTTCACCAATGGTGGCCCTGGGGCTGAGGGTGGGCCAATAGGCTGCCATCTTTGCCTTCAATAGTTAGATCTGTGCCCAGTAGATGTCATCATTCATCTGGACCCCGTCTTTGACCTAAAGAAGAGGGAACTGACTCAGAGTCTGCTCCATTGCTTCCTATCCAGAAGTTACTATGTCTAAGCTTCATAGTTACTTCATGCTCTGCACACCAATGGTCTGGTGAGGGCTGGCATGGTTCAAGGAAGACACAGTTAAGGTGGACCAATTGCTGTCTTTTCAGTTCTCTGATGACTTGTCCCCTGACAAGGAGCACTGTCTGAGCAGATGTTGCACTATTAGTAAAGAAATGTGACATACACAGACTCTTTTGTGTCAATAACTTTTAAAAGTACACCCAACTTTCCATGAAGCATGTCAGAAGAGAGATTGACTATTACCTTTTTATTTTCTTTTTAGAAAATTATTTCACAAAATTGTTGCCATGGGAAGAGACAGTCAGAGAGTATACACCAAAAATTGTAAGAAATAAAGTGTTAGGGCCAAGATGGCCGAATAGGAACAGCTCTGGTCTACAGCTCCCAGCCTGAGCGACGCAGAAGACGGGTGATTTCTGCATTTCCATCTGAGGTACCGGGTTCATCTCACTAGGGAGTGCCAGACAGTGGGCGCGGGTCAGTGGGTGCGCGCACCGTGCGCGAGCCGAAGCAGGGCGAGGCATTGCCTCACTCGGGAAGCGAAAGGGTTCAGGGAGTTCCCTTTCCTAATCAAAGAAAGGGGTGATGGACGGCACCTGGAAAATCGGGTCACTCCCACCTGAATACTGCGCTTTTCCAACGGGCTTAAAAAACGGTGCACCACGAGATTATAACCCGCACCTGGCTCGGAGGGTCCTACCCCATGGAATCTCGCTGATTGCTAGCACAGCAGTCTGAGATCAAACTGCAAGGCGGCAGCGAGGCTGGGGGAGGGGCGCCCGCCATTGCCCAGGCTTGCTTAGGTAAACAAAGCAGCCAGGAAGCTCCAACTGGGTGGAGCCCACCACAGCTCAAGGAGGCCTGCCTGCCTCTGTAGGCTCCACCTCTGGGGGCAGGGCACAGACAAACAAAAAGACAGCAGTAACCTCTGCAGACTTAAATGTCCCTGTCTGACAGCTTTGAACAGAGCAGTGGTTCTCCCAGTATGCAGCTGGAGATCTGAGAACTGGCAGACTGCTTCCTCAAGTGGGTCCCTGACCCCTGACCCCCGAGCAGCCTAACTGGGAGGCACCCTCCAGCAGGGGCACACTGACACCTCACACTGCAGGGTACTCCAACAGACCTGCAGCTGAGGGTCCTGTCTGTTAGAAGGAAAACTAACAAACAGAAAGAACATCCACGCCAAAAACCCATCTGTACATCACCATCATCAAAGACCAAAAGTAGATAAAACCACATAGATGGGGAAAAAACAGAACAGAAAAACTGGAAACTCTAAAAAGCAGAGCGCCTCTCCTCCTCCAAAGGAAGGCAGCTCCTCACCAGCAATGGAACAAAGCTGGACGGAGAATGACTTTGATGAGCTGAGAGAAGAAGGCTTCAGACGATCAAATTACTCTGAGCTACGGGAGGACATTCAAACCAAAGGCAAAAAAGTTGAAAACTTTGAAAAAACTTTAGAAGAATGTATAACTAGAATAACTAATACAGAGAAGTGTTTAAAGGAGCTGATGGAGCTGAAAACCAAGGCTCGAGAACTACGTGAAGAATGCAGAAGCCTCAGGAGCCGATGCGATCAACTGGAAGAAAGGGTATCAGCAACGGAAGATGAAATGAATGAAATGAAGTGAGAAGGAAAGTTTAGAGAAAAAAGAATAAAAAGAAACGAGCAAAGCCTCCAAGAAATATGGGACTATGTGAAAAGACCAAATCTACATCTGATTGGTGTACCTGAAAGTGATGGGGAGAATGGAACCAAGTTGGAAAACACTCTGCAGGATATTATCCAGGAGAATTTCCCCAACCTAGCAAGGCAGGCCAACATTCAGATTCAGGAAATACAGAGAACGCCACAAAGATACTCCTCCAGAAGAGCAACTCCAAGACACATAATTGTCAGATTCACCAAAGTTGAAATGAAGGAAAAAATGTTAAGGGCAGCCGGAGAGAAAGGTCAGGTTACCCTCAAAGGGAAGCCCATCAGACTAACAGCGGATGTCTCGGCAGAAACCCTACAAGCCAGAAGAGAGTGGGGGCCAATATTCAACATTCTTAAAGAAAAGAATTTTCAACCCAGAATTTCATATCCAGCCAAACTAAGCTTCATAAGTGAAGGAGAAATAAAATCCTTTACAGACAAGCAAATGCTGAGAGATTTTGTCACCACCAGGCCTGCCCTAAAAGAGCTCCTGAAGGAAGCGCTAAACATGGAAAGGAACAACCAGTACCAGCACTGCAAAAACATGCCAAATTGTAAAGACCATCCAGGCTAGGAAGAAACTGCATCAACTAATGAGCAAAATAACCAGCTAACATCATAATGGCAGGATCAAATTCACACATAACAATATTAACCATAAGTGTAAATGGGCTAAATGCTCCAATTAAAAGACACAGACTGGCAAATTGGATAAAGAGTTAAGACCCATCAGTGTGCTGTATTCAGGAAACCCATCTCACGTGCAGAGACACACATAGGCTCAAAATAAAAGGATGGAGGAAGATCTACCAAGCAAATGGAAAACAAAAAAAGGCAGGGGTTGCAATCCTAGTCTCTGATAAAACAGACTTTAAACCAACAAAGATCAAAAGAGACAAAGCAGGCCATTACATAATGGTAAAGGGATCAATTCAACAAGAAGAGCTAAGTATCCTAAATATGTATGCACCCAATACAGGAACACCCAGATTCATAAAGCAAGTCCTGAGTGACCTACAAAGAGACTTAGACTCCCACACATTAATAATGGGAGACTTTAACACCCCACTGTCAACATTAGACAGATCAACGAGACAGAAAGTCAGCAAGGATACCCAGGAATTGAACTCAGCTCTGCACCAAGCGGACCTAATAGACATCTACAGAACTCTCCACCCCAAATCAACAGAATATACATTTTTTTCAGCACCACACCACACCTATTCCAAAATTGACCAAATACTTGGAAGTAAAGCTCTCTTCAGCAAATGTAAAAGAACAGAAATTATAACAAACTATCTCTCAGACCACAGTGCAATCAAACTAGAACTCAGGATTAAGAATCTCACTCAAAACCGCTCAACTACATGGAAACTGAACAACCTGCTCCTGAATGACTACTGGGTACATAACGAAATGAAGGCAGAAATAAAGATGTTCTTTGAAACCAACGAGAACAAAGACACAACATACCAGAATCTCTGGGACACATTCAAAGCAGTGTGTAGAGGGAAATTTATAGCCCTAAATGCCCACAAGAGAAAGCAGGAAAGATCCAAAATTGACACCCTAACATCACAATTAAAAGAACTAGAAAAGCAAGAGCAAACACATTCAAAAGCTAGCAGAAGGCAAGAAATAACTAAAATCAGAGCAGAACTGAAGGAAATAGAGACACAAAAAACCCTTCAAAAAATTAATGAATCCAGGAGCTGGTTTTTTGAAAGGATCAACAAAATTGATAGACCGCTAGCAATACTAATAAAGAAAAAAAGAGAGACGAATCAAATAGATGCAATAAAAAATGATAAAGGGGATATCACCACCGATCTCACAGATATACAAACTACCATCAGAGAATACTACAAACACCTCTACACAAATAAACTAGAAAATCTAGAAGAAATGGATAAATTCCTTGACACATACACCCTCCCAAGACTAAACCAGGAAGAAGTTGAATCTCTGAATAGACCAATAACAGGATCTGAAATTGTGGCAATAATCAATAGCTTACCAACCAAAAAGAGTCCAGGACCAGATGGATTCACAGCCGAATTCTACCAGAGGTACAAGGAGGAACTGGTACCATTCCTTCTGAAACTATTCCAATCAATAGAAAAAGAGGGAATCCTCCCTAACTCATTTTATGAGGCCAGCATCATTCTGATACCAAAGCCAGTCAGAGACACAACCAAAAAAGAGAATTTCAGACCAATATCCTTGATGAACATTGATGCAAAAATCCTCAATAAAATACTGGCAAACCAAATCCAGCAGCACATCAAAAAGCTTATCCACCATGATCGAGTGGGCTTCATCCCTGGGATGCAAGGCTGGTTCAATATACGCAAATCAATAAATGTAATCCAGCATATAAACAGAGCCAAAGACAAAAACCACATGATTATCTCAATAGATGCAGAAAAGGCCTTTGACAAAATTCAACAACTCTTCATGCTAAAAACTCTCAATAAATTAGGTATTGATGGGACATATTTCAAAATAATAAGAGCTATCTATGACAAACCCACAGCCAATATCATACTGAATGGGCAAAATCTGGAAGCATTCCCTCTGAAAACTGGCACAAGACAGGGATGCCCTCTCTCACCACTCCTTTTCAACATAGTGTTGGAAGTTCTGGCCAGGGCAATCAGGCAGGAGAAGGAAATAAAGGGTATTCAATTAGGAAAAGAGGAAGTCAAATTGTCTCTGTTTGCAGATGACATGATTGTATATCTAGAAAACCCCATTGTCTCAGCCCAAAATCTCCTTAAGCTGATAAGCAACTTCAGCAAAGTCTCAGGATACAAAATCAATGTGCAAAAATCACAAGCATTCCTATACACCAACAACAGACCAACAGAGAGCCAAATCATGAGTGAACTCCCATTCACAATTGCTTCAAAGAGAATAAAATACCTAGGAATCCAACTTACAAGGGATGTGAAGGACCTCTTCAAGGAGAACCACAAACCACTGCTCAAGGAAATAAAAGAGGATACAAACAAATGGAAGAACATTCCATGCTCATGGGTAGGAAGAATCAATATCGTGAAAATGGCCATACTGCCCAAGGTAATTTACAGATTCAATGCCATCCCCATCAAGCTACCAATGACTTTCTTCACAGAATTGGAAAAAACTACTTTAAAGTTCATATGGAACCAAAAGAGAGCCCGCATCGCCAAGTCAATCCTAAGCCAAAACAACAAAGCTGGAGGAATCACACTACCTGACTTCAAACTATACTACAAGGCTACAGTAACCAAAACAGCATCGTACTGGTACCAAAACAGAGATATAGATCAATGGAACAGAACAGAGCCCTTAGAAATAACGCCGCATATCTACAACTATCTGATCTTTGACAAACCTGAGAAAAACAAGCAATGGGGAAAGGATTCCCTATTTAATAAATGGTGCTGGGAAAACTGGCTAGCCATATGTAGAAAGCTGAAACTGGATCCCTTCCTTACACCTTATACAAAAATCAATTCAAGATGGATTAAAGACTTAAACGTTAGACCTAAAACCATAAAAACCCTAGAAGAAAACCTAGGCATTACCATTCAGGACATAGGCATGGGCAAGGACTTCATGTCTAAAACACCAAAAGCAATGGCAACAAAAGACAAAATTGACAAATGGGATCTAATTAAACTAAAGAGCTTCTGCACAGCAAAAGAAACTACCGTCAGAGTGAACAGGCAACCTACAGATTGGTAGAAAATTTTCGCAACCTACTCATCTGACAAAGGGCTAATATCCAGAATCTACAATGAACTCAAACAAATTTACAAGAAAAAAACAAACAATCCCATCAAAAAGTGGGCAAAGGACATGAACAGACACTTCTCAAAAGAAGACATTTATGCAGCCAAAAAACACATGAAAAAATGCTCACCATCACTGGCCATCAGAGAAATGCAAATCAAAACCACAATGAGATACCATCTCACACCAGTTAGAATGGCAATCATTAAAAAGTCAGGAAACAACAGGTGCTGGAGAGGATGTGGAGAAACAGGAACACTTTTACACTGTTGGTGGGACTGTAAACTAGTTCAACCATTGTGGAAGTCAGTGTGGCGATTCCTCAGGGATCTAGAACTAGAAATACCATTTGACCCAGCCATCCCATTACTGGGTATATACCCAAATGACTATAAATCATGCTGCTATAAAGACACATGCACACGTATGTT
This sequence comes from Pan paniscus, assembly GCF_029289425.2. Lineage (NCBI taxonomy): Eukaryota > Metazoa > Chordata > Mammalia > Primates > Hominidae > Pan > Pan paniscus. The sequence continues at coordinate 69,432,402 of NC_073254.2, forward strand.
TATTGCGGCATTATTCACAATAGCAAAGACTTGGAACCAACCCAAATGTCCAACAATGATAGACTGGATTAAGAAAATGTGGCACATATACACCATGGAATACTATGCAGCCATAAAAAATGATGAGTTCATGTCCTTTGTAGGGACATGGATGAAATTGGAAATCATCATTCTCAGTAAACTATCACAAGAACAAAAAACCAAACACCTCATGTTGTCACTCATAGGTGGGAATTGAACAATGAGATCACATGGACACAGGAAGGGGAACATCACACTCGGGACTGTTGTGGGATGGGGGGAGGGGGGAGGGATAGCATTGGGAGATATACCTAATGCTAGATGACGAGTTAGTGGGTGCAGCACACCAGCATGGCACATGTATACGTATGTAACTAACCTGCACAATGTGCACATGTACCCTAAAACTTAAAGTATAATAATAAATAAATAAATAAAATAAATAAAACCTCTTCCTCAAACCATTCCAAAAAAAAAAAAAAAAAAAAGAAAAGAAATAAAGTGTTAGATATACAGGTTATTAATTAATAATAGTAATGTGTTCTTTTATTTATTTTGTGAAACTTGGGATGCTGTTTATTTTTTAAATTGACTGAGGTTCTTTTTCTCATTTCTAATAAATATACAATTTCTTCCCCTATCATTGTTCACATTTTTATAATCTTTTCCGTAAAGGGCAGGCCCCTGAATTAAAATGCTTCAGGCACCACCAAATTTGATTCAGTTGAGTCCAAGGGTGGATTTCTTTCTTGGCATGCAATTATGCCCAACCCAATACTGCTTCTTTGATAAATAGAAAACTGGAGGATGAGGAGTCATGTCTACTCTACTGCAAACTTTTTCCTTGTTAATATTTTTATAATACATTTTTCTCACTCTCTGTGTTGCTAGTGGTATGTCTATGTCAACTTCCCATATATTCGCTGCCTTGGTCAGAGATGACTTGAAAATGGGCAACATCAAGCTTGCCTATGAACATTTTACAAGTTATGACTATAGGCCTGAGATCTCTCAATGTCTCATTTTAAAAATTGTTCCATGGGAATAATAGTTCCCATTCCACAGAGCTGTGTTGAATGTTAAAATTACGCAAACAAAGGACTCAGAATGTTTCTGGCTTACAGGAAACTTTCAATAAAATGTTACCTAACATTATACTTATGATCATCATTTTTGTTAAACAGATCTGTGAAGGCAGGTCTGGCCTATTATTCATTGCATGTTTACAGTGATGGCAAAATCTTCCTCATGGGGATAATTTGATAGAAGGCAACAAAAAGAGAAACAATAATAAAATAAGTGGGAGTTGTGTTTGATGAAGGAGGAATGTGATGAAAGATGAAAGAGTGATGTGTGGTACTAAAGTGGTCCATCCACTGGCTCTGAAGGCAATGCCATCCCTTATCAAAAAGGGCACTAAATACATGTGAGACAATAACAACTCTGTTAAATGTTTATCCTTCCGAGGTGACCACTTTGATAAAGTTCCACAAATACATGGATGTCTAAGTTTTATTGTGTCAATAAGTAAATCAGACCTATAACTCATTTAGTTCCACTTAAGCCTGCCCAGCTCTGTTGATTAGAAGGCAGGAGGGGTTAATAGACATTCTGCCAGGCACATCTTGTGCATAAAAGAACACAATAAAGACTGGCAGCCTGACAAACATTTCCAAAGAATAAATGCAAGTAATTTTGAGTTCCTGGGAAGAAAACTATTTTATAAATCCAAGGCAACCTTATATCTAACTTCCTTCCTGATACTGTTAAAATTGAGATTGAAATACAAAAGAACAAAGAGCCCAGTCCTGTACAGTATACAGAGGAAGTAATATTAAATTATGTTTTGTTTAAAATTACATGTCTGAATTCACAGCTAATGATAATAAGAAAAATAAATTCTTTCCATATAGTCAGATAAAATACCCATACTGGCATTAATACAAAATAAACAAATTTCTTACTGCTAGTGATGATATGTATTATTTGTCTGAACTTTTTTTCTGTAGCATGTAGTTATGTATTAGGTTGGTGCAAAAGTCATTGCAGCTTTTGCCATTATTTTCAATGGCAAAAGCTGCAATGACTTTTGCACCAACCTAATAGTTAAAAATGTATTTCAGTACGCCAAATTAACATATCTTTCTTATTCAGAAGTTACATATCTTTTAATAGTTACATCTTTTGCCACATATTTTCGCCAGTACATTAGAAAATGACATTGCTTTTATATTTTTAATGATATAGATAAATGTACATATACAAAAAGCAAACAAAAAATAGTGTTCCAGAACTGAAGTAGATTTAGAACATTCTACTTATTGAGCATTTTCACATTCATTATTATGAAAATCAATTCAATTTTTAAAGACAGAGATAATTGTCATTTGATATATGGAATAATTTAAAATTGTAGTACACCATGTAAAATAATCTTCATAATTTCTTGCTGTATATACTTTGCATTTGACATTCATAATTGGGTCTCTAAAACTTAACCAGGGAAACTATCTTACTTAAGGTAATTTTCTAAATTGGATAAATCTGCAATTCTCAAACTCTCTTATGAAGCACAAAGAGATCTCCAGGTGATTCTCAGATACTTCATTTTGAGAAACTTTTGTACTAAACTATGGCAACTCCAGATTTGAGCAGTTACCCATCATGATTTCTTCTTTTCGCTCATATTTTATTTGACAGCAAAATATATCCACTTTTTCTGGATAAATTAACATCCACATTATGTCATTTATCTTATTAGCATTGTTCAATGTCCCAGTGTTGGGAAAGAATTACAAAGCAGACACTATCTTCTAATAAATAAATACAAATTATTTTTTAAAATATATTAAAACAGTTTTTTGCATAGAATGCGTTCCATGACACTAGGCAGTTTCTTGTGTTGGATTTGTTGTCTATAAACTGCTCTTTTTAAGACCACACCTATGAAAGAATCAAAATGATTTCGGTAAAAATGTTTGCATTTTGGCGTAAGTAAGAGATGTACTGAGCAGCATGAAATCTGTAGATAAAATGTTTTGAACCCTTCTCTTCCACCATAGTTAAAAGTGGAGATCCTGTCAACACGGTTACTTCAAGTTTAGGTCCATGATGATTGTATTCCCTGGGAAGCTCAGAAAAGGATCTTCTTTGAATGGTGCCAATGACACACTACTCCCAGTGGGCCCAGTTTGACCTGGAGTGCCAGGCAGAATCCCCATCCCTGCAACTCAACATGATGCAGGGAGCAGAGGGCTGGCTGGAGAAAGGGTAGGACTATGTTGAACTGGTCATGGGGCCTGCAATCTTCAACACTATTGTCAGTATTCGAGATGCCTAGCTCAACTAACTTCAACCTTCCTCTACCCACCTTGGCCAGATTTTTCCAATTGCTGTTACTCTCTTTTAACCTCAATTTCTACTTCCCAGCCCCATTTCCCTACTAGGCTCAGCCTTGACCGACTGACCCTTGATGCTGTCCAAGTCCTGTGTTCCTCTCCCCTAGAAAACACTGCCATGAGTTATAAACAGAAGATGAATCCACCAGGTACTCAGCATTTGCATCACCTTAAGTAATTTTCCGTATTAAGATTTGAATTGATTTGTAGTTGCCACATCAGGCCTTTTGAGGATGGACCTGCTTGAGCTTCAGTTCCTTTGGACCTTCTGCATACTGCAATTTTATTCTTAGGCACTGGGTAAGCCAGGGTCAGCTGTCAGTTTTGTGATACAGTTGGCCAAGTCCTTAGCCTTTGTTTCTTACTGAGATTCCAGCAAACCTGAGCCATAGTCACCTGAGTTAATCATGTAGACATATTGATCATAACAAGATTATTACATTGATCATGACAAGTGCTTGGTCTTTCCATCTTCACTCTTTCTCGGAAGCCTCTGCAAAAGACAAAAAGACACAAATTGACTTAAAAGCTCTCACTGAGCCTAACATAGACTTATAGCTCCTCTTAATTAACTGCTATGGAAAACTACTACCAATAGATCAACAGAACAAAAACCCTAAATCTTTAAAGACTTGTTTTCCACAGAAAGACCCTTTTCTCCAAAGGGATCTATTTAAAAAATGTGTAGACCCTTCTTATGCAATCTTGAAAAATTGGAATTAGAGAAGATGGAAAGGGACAGAGATTTTTAACAAAAGTGATGCAAGTTAAGGCATTTCAATGATTCAAACACCCTCAGTACAAATTAGAACAACAATCCTCTTTCAGGAAAATTAAGAGTGATTTCCTTCTCTGAGTTTGAGTTTTATTTTATTTTTAAAGAGCATCAAGAAGGGTAAAGTGCCAGGAAAATTAGAGGTATAGACAGCCAGAAAGAGATATCCTATCCTTCAATTCCCTATTAAATATGACGCTAAGCAATGTGAATCTGCTAGTAATAGTATTCCTTCCAGTTTTGGCTTGATTTGGGATTTGTTCCTTGTCTTGCCAATTCTGAGCAGAGGCTCATGGTTCTCTCCCATTAACTGGGGATAAAACGCAGAGAAATGCTTGGACTTTGCAGATGTTGGGATCCCTTAAAGACACTGAGAGATTATAAGGGCGAAACTGTAGACTTACATAATTCTATCCCTTTTTTATATGCTGGTTATTTCTTGAAAGGGGTATTAAGAGATTTATTTGCTTAAAACCAAAATTCACAGTTTGTAATTCCTTTGCATTCTGTAAGAAGGGATGATCATTACATGATGGTGGTCTCAGGGCCCACTGAAATTTTCATGAGGATCTCTGATAACAAAAGTCTTTTCCCACAGCTCTGTATCCTTTCAAGTCCATTCACTGCTTACTCTGCTTTTTGTCTAACTCCTAATAATTTCTCTTTTAAGCTAAGTCCCAAAGCTGGCAAAGAAGCTCTACATCTTGTATTAGTTTATAGTGAAGTTTAGGAAATCATGTCTTCAGTGGCTAGGCAGGTAACATGAGTCACTGAGAAATGCTAGGTATCGCTTAACTGTGAGTGCTGAGTAATGTGATCAATTGGGGAGAGAGCATTTCATCAAGTGGTAGGTGAAAAAAAAAAAAAAAAAAGACAAGATGTGGTGTCACATGCCTGTAGTCCAAGTTACTTGAGAGGCTGAGGTGGGAGGATCACTTGAGCCCAGGAGTTCAAGGCTGTAGTGAGCCATGAATGTGCCACTGCACTCCAGCCTGGCCAACAGAGTGAGACCCCATATCCAAAAAAAAGAAAAAAACCTGTGGCTAAAGTCTGGCTTGAAGTCTCCTAGATTGCTGCCTCTAGTACTAGTTGAAATAGTAATTTATTCAGATTCTGTCATCATACTTTTGAGTTTTGGTTTCTCCCATTATTAGCTATGAGATTTTAGCTATGAACAAATCCCTTATTTCCTCAAGTCTCAGGGACACAATTTTATTTGGCACAGCTGTCTCTCTGTTCAGTTGTAAGATAATTTTGCAAAAGCACATTATGAACCATAAAGCCATATAAAGGTGAGATATCATTTTCTCAACAACCACACATCAGATGTTTACCATCCACAAATTAATACAATTAACGACATTATCATAAACCAAAAAAACTATAGGAAATATGGTTCTTTATCTCAGGGAGATAACCTTCTTGAAGAAATAAAACTACTATGCTGGAACAATCTACAAAAATACAAGAAAATATTATAAATGTAACTGGTATGCCGCATTTATTCACTGGGGTAAAAAGTTATATTTATTTTCCTACACTTCTTTTTAAATGGCAAGACCTCTAAGAAGGAGTACTTCTCCCTTCAGAATTAGACTCACAGTTCTTATAGAGCAGCTGTTTTATTCATACCTACAGCCTCCAATCCTAAGGCGCACCCACCTATGCTATGTACAATGGCTCCACGGGATTCCAGCATCAGTCACACAGTGAACAAAGCCTCCGTGACAATTTTGGGTCATGGGCCAAATCCCCATCTTAAAACAGAGTTTCATTTTGGGTAACCCTGGTTTCATTTTATCAGGGCAAAAATATTTTCCTATTTTAAATATTCAAACCTTAAAAGAAAGGAGCAGATGTTACCTTCACAATACTTTTGGTTTTCTCTTTATCTCTAAGTAAATTTCTGGATGCAGAGATGTTCAGCAGGTAAGGCAGTGCATTCATAATACACCACCATCCAACACCAGCGCCTAAGCCAAAGGTCTTTGCCAAAACAAAATACATCATGACTTTGGTCATGTGCTTGTTTTTCTGGGGGGATGGGGGTGGGAGGTAATTATTGGGATGGCATTCTGGTGACATTTCCAAAACTGAGGACTTGATATCTCTATCACAAGAAAGAGAAACAGCCAAGAGTATTTAAAGAACATTTATTCTGGATAAAAATAAATAAAATTCTGCAGTTTTATTTACCTCAATAATAATCAAGGTATTGAGAAATTCAAGATAGGGAAGTGGCTAATGCTGGATAAAAATTACCAGAAAAATCATCTTGAAGGAAGTTGAAAATACAGGCCAGTAGATGTCCAATTGGTCTTCTAAAAGATAATTTAGGCATTATAGCAAACCCATACTTTTGTTTGAAATTTTGCAGTGTTTCTCTGAATTCAGTGTCATAAAGACTAAGGAATTTATGAAGCAGGAAAAAAAAATAAAACAATGTCTTGGGAGAGTAATGCAACATCAATGATTACCTCTCAGATTTAATGATGTTTTTAAAGATATTTTGGTATTAAATCATCATTTCCCTCAGAATAACAACAAAACTAATACATTAAATACAGCTGGTTTTAAATATAAAAACAGTGGTTAGATTTGTTTTAGAAAATTTCAAATGTAAGCCTTCCATTTGGAAGAGTAGCAGTGTTTACACAGGTAGGACACTTGTCTATAATTTTGGATTGGCTTAGAATAATCTCCACATGTCAAAACCACTAATTCTGCTGTCATGAACTGAATGGACACGACAGAAAAAAATCACTCACCATAAAAGAAAGAGCATTTTTTCCCCCATATGATCCCACAAAGTCATGCGGAGGTAATGGCTTAGGAGTGATTCTGTAACAGGGTTACCTCTGAAATTAGTTCCTGCAAGTGTGCCTGTAGATGCAATACCATGTGGCATATATATTTTAAATGTGGAAATAAACTAGAAAAAAAGCCATGTAATTTAATATAGACATCTAAATAATAGACACTGACACTGGTTCCAAAGTGGTTTAAAATAAAAAATCTTTCTAGTTATAATTCATAATGCATACCAGAACACTACTTTCTATGTGAGTCATCAAAGGAATAAGGGTTTGGGGGATCAAGAAATATTAATAATGTATTGCTCCCAGATTTCTTACTTACTGCCTTCACAATTAAAGATTTATTTTGATGATTAAATCTATATCCCATTTAGTGAATAAGTAATGCTTAGTACCTCTCAAGTACTTAATTGATACCTTATTCAGTGCATCTTACTGAGAATTTCCAAGACCACCTAAATTACCATCTGTATTATATATTGTTGTTTCTTGTATTTTGGTTGCAGATTTTGAAAAGAAAGCCAGGAGATTGGCTCTAGCTTCATGCTATTACTTTCTACTTTGAAATGGTTACTACTGCTTCCAAGAGAGGTTTCTCTAAACAAAAATTACAATATTGAATTAAGGAAGCAATTTAAAGAGTCACTACACATATTATATAACATGACATTTCTGCCACTTTTCAATGATCCTGAATCTTGTCTTCCTTTGTTGCCTCTAGTGAGACCGCATGGTGACAGCTGCTTGGTTCTGCTCTCCCTGCATTAGGTGAAGTAGTTTATCACGTCTCCCATATGATATGATTGGAGAGGTGCTCAAAATGTCTTCCATTCTGTAATTATTCTTACCCCATAAGCCATTACTGTACCTTAAGCCTACCTTAAAATCATGCCCTTTTCTATAAGAAAATTTCCAACTAATTGAGAAGACAACTTTAAGCGATAACATACTAATTCAGTACATCTTGATAATTGAGAAGATTAAGAGAGATGTTCAGAATCAAGAGATAGCCCCTTTGAAGACAGACGTAGATATGGCATCATTACTTGGCAAGTGGGGTTATGGTGAATTGAATAGTGTCACCTCAAAAAGATACCCTGGTGTCCTAACCCATGGTATCTCCAAATGTGACCTTATTTGGGGTCTTCACAAATAAGGTCTTTTTAAATAAGTTAAAATGAAATCATGAGTGGGCCCTAAACTGATAGGACCAGTGCGCTTTTTATAAAAAGGAGAACTTGAACACAGGACAGACTTGCACAGAAGGAAGATGATGTGAAGACACAGGGAGAACATGTGAAGATGGAGGCAGAGACTGAAGTTGTGCTGTCATAAGCCAAGGAACACCAGGGATCCACGGACACCACCAGAAGCTAGGAAGAGGCAAAGAGGGATTCTTCCCCACAGGCTTCCGAAGGAGCATAGATGTGCCAAGACCTTGATTTTGGACTTCTGGTCTCCAGAACTGTCATAGAATCAATGTATACTGTTTTCAATCACCCAGTGACTGGTATTTCCTACACCAGTCCTAGGAAACTAATACAAGAAGAAAAAAGCTATCAGACATGAAATAAAAGGGAAAGATGCTGAGAAGTAAAGTAAAATATTTTTCAGATAACTGCTTTTTAAAATAATTTATCTTACTATTTATCAGTTTATCTCCTCACTGCAGATGATTTTGAAAATACATAGAAGATTTTAAAATTTTAAATAAATTCGTCAACTAAAGAAAACCTTCCTTGACATTTTTATAAACATCCTTTTAGTTTTTGGTTTACTCACATGTGCATTTTTTTAACTTAAAAGAAACCTATATACATAATTATATTTTATTTTAAAGACATAACCTATTGTAAGCATTTCCCCATAAAATAAATCTTTGTAAACATCAATTTTAATGCCTACAGAATAGTCTATGATGTGACTGAACTGTAATTCACTTAACTGTTCTGTCAAAGAACGCTTTGTTTTTTCTTCCATTACAAATTTTCTATAAAACATATCATCATTTGAACATATTTTTAAAAACTAATCATATATTTGGCTCAAATGGGTAAACACTTGGGGTATTTGAAATGCATTAGCAAACAGTTCAATTCCAATACTCATCCACAGTATCTAATAATGTTTATTTTACCACATACTTGGTAGTATTAAATATTCTCGTTACAATTTATTTTTATGTGTGAATTTAGCAAATATAAAAGTTTCTCAGTTTTTCAGTGTCTATATTGTTTACTATTTGGATTGGACTTCTCTGTTTATTTACATTTATTTTTGTCATTTAAATTTCCAGTTAATTTTTTTATCTATTGGAACCTTAATTTTTTTATATATTCATATGAACTCTTTTTTGTTGTGTTTATTCCAAATGACCCTTTTGTATTGCTTTGTTTAATTCTATTCAATTATTTATTTTTTACTGTAATGCAGCTTTGAATTTTTAAATAAGTCAAATCTAAAGCTGATTTTATTTCTCATGTTTTCAGATGGTTTTAAACTCAGAAAGTTGTTTAAGGATTACCTTAACGTGATTAACAAAGTACACACTCTAGACAACCCTCCCTTACCAAATGCTGAACAGTATACTTTTAAAAAAAAATTCATTAGAACTAGGAATAGAAAAGTCATAACCTCAGTGGACCAGAAATAAATCATTGAAAGGTGGCAGACAACAGAATGAGATTAAAGGAGGGAGTCACCGCTCAAAAGCTATATACAAGAAAACTGATAGAAAAAATAAAGATGGTGGGTTGGGGGATGTAGGGGGAAGTTTTTCCAAGCTTGGACATGATGCATGTGTTAAGGAGAAAGGGACCATGAGTCAATTAACAGAGCCTTGGAAGATGAGACTACCCCAAAGACATGCAACCCTTCCCTCTCTCTCTTAGTTTAAGGCCAAGTAGAGGTTTTTGTGGCCAGGCACAAGCCGTGAAATTGGTCATTTGGGTCAGAGAAACATGGCAATGTACTGAAGAGCTAGAGACACCCAGGAAGAAATGTAAAATGTAAAATTCTGTGACCAGAAAATTAACTTCTGATGTAGTTCTTTCTATAGCATCCTACCTCTCACTAGTTTGCCCAGTAAAATGAGCACACAAGAAAAAAAAAAAATCTGGGCACATAAGCAACAAAACTCCATGAAAAAAAGACACGTGAATGTCAATAAATAACACCTAATGAAACAGCATGAATAGAACACACAAATTTAGAATAGACAGAATTATCCTCAAAGTGATGAAGAAGAAATTTAATACACTTCCCAAAACACAAAAAGAGCTAAGAATAAATTTGGCAAGTACTAAAACTTGTTAAAATAAATAAAATTAGCAGACAGAATCAATGTCAGAATGGACTCAGATGAGGAGTGAATTAGTGAAGTACAAGATCAAATGAAAAATCCTTCCTAGTTCAACCCATAAAGGACAGAGAATTAAAATGTATGAAAATAGAAGTTAGAAAAAAAGGGTGATAGATCTAAAAGTTCCAATATATGTCTAAAGTAATTTCATTATAAATAGAATACTCAGAATTAGAAAGGAGGAAATAATAAATACTATCAGAATTGAAGAAAGGTGTGCATTAATCTTGTTAACTGGGTGCTTAACATGTTGTAAATACATGAAACAAAGCAAAACTTCATACCCAGACATACTGGTAACATTTTAGAAAACCCAGGATCAAGTGAAACTTACTATGAGTTTCAAGATGAACAAAATTAGAGACTAAAAGACAAAGTATCACATTGACATTGGAATTCTAGCTGGCAATTCTGAACATAATTGCCAGAATTCTGAATATATGATCTGATTTTAAAAAAGGTCTGATTTAGAATTTTCCAGAACCAAATGAATTATATGTGTGAGGACAATACGACTGTTTCAAACCTCTAGGACTCACAAAGCTTACTCTCAAAATTACTAGCTGAAGAAATAGTGTATGATAGATTTTTATCACAAAATTAATCCAAAAGGAAGACGAGGAAAACGAGAAACACAAAAGAATGAGGAAACTATAAAGGTTATTGAATTAGACCAGAAAATTGAGGTTAGTACAGCCTGAAGATTGTAAAAAATGATTTCAGAAAGCAGTAAGAAAAATTGATAGTGCCTGAATACATCCCAACAACAACAGAGAATTACACATACAAGAAATGAGATAAGGCAAATTTTGCTCGAATGGAAGTGTAGATTAAAACAAAAAGATGTTTCTTTTTTGTCTACCAAATTCGAAATATATAACAAGTTTTATGATATAGGGAAAATGGAAATATTTTGTCTACCAAATTGGAAAGCTATAACAAGATGTATGGTATAAGGAAACTGGAAATATCACTGATGCAAGCTGATAGTTTTCTGAGTTATATATTAAAAGTTAACCATATTAAAAGTGATTGAAGTTCAGTCTTTTGATATAGTGTATTATTGATTGGATTCTTTAGTTGCCAGCAACAGAAACATTGGTGTGTGTGTGTGTGTGTGTGTGTATCACACACATAGTTAATTCTCATTATTCATGGTAGCTATGTTCCATAAAGTCACCATGAATATTAATTTAGCAGATATCAAACTATTGCTCCAAGGGGAAATACAGGATTAGGTTCCTGTGAGCCTATGGTCACAAAATTTTTGTCACTCCAAACACCACTTGTGTTACCTAGGTTTGTTTGCCAAAATCTTTGAAAAACAAGCCAGTCTCATTACCTTTGAAAACCTGCTGTTGTACATAACCCTTTTTCTGTATGACAGTTGGCAAGTGTTTTTTAATTGCCTTGCCTGCCAGTTTAACATTTTCCATGTAGCATTGCTTTTTGAAACACGCAAACCAGCCAGCACTAGCTGAGAATGGTTTTAACATTTTCTTGAGCATGGATAAGGTGACCATACATATTTTTGGGTTTTAACCTCACAACAATGCTGACCACTATGCTTCTTAACAATTCGTAGTCATCACATGAATCCACACGTTTAACTACTTTTTTGTCTTTTCCATAGTTTCAATACATCCTGTGTCTATGTTACTGAGAGGTGACAGCGTGCTGGCAGTCCTCAGAGCTCTCGCTTGCTCTCGGCACCTCCTCTGCCTGGGCTCCCACTTTGGCGGCATTTGAGGAGCCCTTCAGCCCACCACTGCACTGTGAGAGCCCCTTTCTGGGCTGGCCAAGGCTGGAGCCCACTCCCTCAGCTTGCAGGCAGGTGTGGAGGGAGAGGCGCGAGCGGGAACCGGGGCTACGTGCGGCGCTTGCGGGCCAGCTGGAATTCTGGGTGGGCGTGGGCTTGGCGGGCCCCGCACTCGGAGCAGACAGCCAGCCCTGCTGGCCCCGGGCAATGAGGGACTTGGCACCCGGGCCAGTGGCTGCGGAGGATGTACTGGGTCCCCCAGCAGTGCCAGCCCACCGGTGCTGTGCTCCATTTCTCACCGAGCCTTAGCTGCCTTCCCGAGGGGCAGGGCTCAGGACCTGCAGCCCGCCATGCCTGAGCCTCCCACCCACTCCATGGGCTCCTGTGCGGCCCGAGCCTCCCCGACGAGCACCACCCCCTGCTCCACGGCACCCAGTCCCATCGACCACCCAAGGGCTGAGGAATGCGAGCGCACCTTGCGGGACTGGCAGGCAGCTCCACCTGCAGCCCTGGTGCGGGATCCACCAGGTGAAGCCAGCTGGGCTCCTGAGTCTGGTGGGGACGTGGAGAGTCTTTATGTCTAGCTCAGGGATTGTAAATACACCAATCAGCACCCTGTGTTTAGCTCAAGGTTTGTGAGTGCACCAATCGACACTCTGTATCTAGCTGCTCTGGTGGGGCCTTGGAGAACCTTTGTGTCCATACTCTGTATCTAACTAATCTGATGGGGACGTGGAGAACCTTTGTATCTAGCTCAGGGATTGTAAATGCACCAATCAGCACCCTGTCAAAACAGGCCACTGGGCTCTACCAATCAGCAGGATGTGGGTGGGTCCAGATAAGAGAATAAAAGCAGGCTGCGGAGCCAGCATTGGCAACCCGCTGGGGTCCCTTTCCACAATGTGGAAGCTTTTTTGTTTCGCTCTTTGCAATAAATCTTGCTACTGCTCAGTCTTTGGGTCCACGCTGACTTTATGAGCTGTAACACTCACCTTGAAGATCTGCAGCTTCACTCCTGAGCCCAGCGAGACCACGAGCCCACTGGGAGGAACGAACAACTCCAGATGCGCTGCCTTGAAGAGCTGTAACACTCACCACGAAGGTCTGCAGCTTCACTCCTGAGCGAGCGAGACCACGAACCTGCCAGAAGGAAGAAACTCCAGACACATCTAAACATCAGAAGTGACAGACTCTAGACGCGCCACCTTAAGAGCTGTAACACTCACCGCGAGGATCCCCGGCTTCATTCTTGAAGTCAGTGAGACCAAGAACCCACCAATTCCGGACACATTGCTTTAGCACTTTCCAAAGCAATCTCATGTACACATCAGTGAGTTTTCTCTTTCTTTTTCTAGACATACGGTATTGTTGACTCATAACGTTGAACTCATGGCCAACAGCACTGTCACACGTGCCTGAACAAAGATTATCTAGCACACATTTCTTCTAAAGGAACATCACAGCCTTCTTGTGCTTAGAAATATTAGACAGCGCTTCAGCCTAACACATATAAAGGCCATTTTATACATCAAAGTCACCCCCCTGAAAAGCACAAAAATGTGAAAATGGCATTACGTAGGCTGTGAAAGGAGCACATTTACAGTGTGAGAGCTGAAACAAGAAGGTGGAGTCTTGCCTTGTTCCACCCCATCAGAGAATGTATGTGTGGGTGACACAAAGATTTCAATGCCCTGTACATGTGAGCGTATAACCACAAAACCATAGTGAATATTAATTTTGGAGTTACAGATACATTTAGCATGCAAATTCATAAGTACTGAATAATGAGGATTGACTCGTGTGTGTGTATGTGTTTGTGTGTGTGTGTATGCATGGAGAGGGAGAGAGAGAGATTTATTAGAAGGATATGAGTCAGCACTCATGGAATTAAAGAAAAATTGAACAATGAAGCGTAAGAAGTGGTATGAAACAGGCACATGGGGATCCAATTGGAAGGGAATTACAGAAAGTTTCATCAGATGTCATAATAAGCATGAATCAGATTTATGGATTTTCAGTGCCTTTTTTTTTTTTTTTTTTTTTTTGAGACTCAAATTCCAGGAAGAGAGTCTGATGGGTCTTGTTAGGTCCATGATTCTCCTCAGGTCAGGCAAAGGCTGCGTACCAAGGCTGACGTCTCATCAAGACTGCAAGCATCGGACAATTGAGTTGCTATTACTAAAACAAAGTGCCATGAATTTGAAAATGCAAAAAATAACATATGCGCACTCTCTTCTCTATATCTATTTCCTTAAATTTATACCAAGAAAAGAATCATGGATTTAGGTTGGTGTTTATGTTAAAAATACTTAAATAATTTAAGTCTGAGTCATCTAATAGTTATTTGCACCATGACTTGAAAACACATATTTACGTGATTTCTGTTGCTACATAAAAAGTTACCACAGATAGCAGCTTAAACCATTTATTAATTATCTCATGATTTCCATGGGTTAGGAGTCCAAGGGTGGCTTACTGAGTCCTCTTCTCAGGGTATCGCGAGGCTGCAATCCAGGTGTTGGCTGGGCTGCATTCCATTCTCAGGGTTCTCTTCCAAGCTCACGTGGTTGCCAGCAGAATTCCATTTGTGTGTATGTGTGATTATAGGAGTGAAGTCCCTATTTTCTATGATTGTATGTGATTATAAGACTGTCAGCCAGGATTTGCTTTCCGCTCCTAGAGGCCATTTGCAGTTCCTGGCCTTATGGCCTCTCCTAGTCCCTCTCTCCACATGGCAGCTTACTTTTTCAAGACCTGCAGAAGAATGTTTCTCTTTGGGGATGGCCAAGCATTTTTTTTTTTTTCAAGAACTATCTTGATTACATTATACCTATCCAGGATAATATCCCTTTTGATGAACTCAAGGGACCTTAGTTATAGCTGTAAAATATTTGCACCTGTTATATAAAGTAGGGTAATTATGGTACTAATACCCCATCACCTCTGCCAGGTTCTATTCATTAGAATCAAAGCACAGGGGAGAGGATAATGCAGGGTGTAACACCAAGAGTTGGATTCTCAGGGGCATCTTAGAGTTCTGTCTACCACTTTGAGGAATATTTAATTTATTGAAAAAATGTTTTATATATAATATTTAATTTAGAAAAATCCCAAACACCTTACATAATATTAAAACACTGTAACAGTTAAAGGACAATGTAGAACTAAACTAAATACAACCAATGGCCTTCCCGAGTTGTATAATTAAGAGTGATTTTTGTTTATTCTTCACAGCTTATTTATAAATTCCATATTTTCTGCAGCAAGCAAGTGATGCTTTTATAATTAGAAACGTTGTATCTAGGTTAAGAGCATGGATACTGGAACCAACTGACTGAACTGTAATTGAGATCTGCAGTTTAAAAGCTCTGTGATTAGGGTAAACTATCCACACTGAGCCTTTGTTTTTGTTTTTTAAACAAAGAATCTGACTCCATTTCTGTTGATTGCTATCAGCTTTCAAGCCCTGCCACTCCTTATGGACCCTCTGCCTCCTTTCTAGAGAATGTGATAAGGGAGCCTGAGTGTTCCCTCCTGTGGCTCTGGTAAAAAGTTTAAACCATACAAAAACCCTAAAAGCCAAGCCCGTCTCCTTCCCTACTCTCAATCCATTTCGGGACTGCTTGGGAGCCTCCCCTCTCCTCAGAAAACCTCATTATGTGAGTAACAAATATTTTCATACCCTCTGTGCATGTGTAGTGTCATCATTCTCAACAACTCAACCAACTTTTGAGTGGGGAGAGCCCATTCTGCCTCTTCAGGGTGACCACAACACTTTATTTGTGAAATGGAGTTATTAATAGTATTGACACACTCATTTATTATAAGGAAAAAATTTATTAATGTATATAAAAGCACTTAAAACAGTGCCTGCACATAGTAAATGCAAGGCTCTTGTATCGGTTCGAACCCCAAGAGCATGCCAACAAACAACACAAGGTGGTGTGGAGCAACACACTGTTTTTAATGAGCGCCTGGGTGCAGATGGGCTGAGGCCTAAAATGGCGTCAGCAACAAATTAGGATGAGGCAGGGGTTTTATAGTCTCCTATAAACAGGAAGTTGTTTATAGTAACAACTCAGTCTGATGTAACTGCTACGCTGTACCGCTGTACCCGGACGGCCTCTCTCTTGGTCTTCAGCGGGTACCGTGTCTTCCAGCCAGCTCTCTTCCTACTTCTGCTGTCTTGCTGACGCAAGTGCCTTGGGACTGGGCCTGAGGAGGGGGGAGTTATTAATTCCCTTAAGCTTTCAGGCCCCTGGGAGAATCATTCAGTAAACATCATGTAAGTAAGTGTTAACTGTAGATACTTATAAATATTATTGGTGATCTGATTATTTGCCTTATGCTGCTGATTCTGCCAACCATAATTGTTTTACAAAAGAAAATTAACATAATATTGTATGCTATAGCAAAAATTTTTTAAGTCCTTTAGAAAAGAAAAAAATTACATGCTATATACTGTAATGTAATTTAGAGAGTAAATTGTGTTTTCAGTCATTTCCAAAATTAAAGAAAATGGACTTCATTTATTATAATTTGAATTTTGATTATTTTTAGCCTTTAAATAACATATAATTATACATCAAGCACCTATTTATCTAGAACTTAAAGTTACAGCATGCTTTTACAAACACTTTTCCTTAATCTATGGATACATAAAATGTTTGTAAATGGGTTAGAATCAGGAATTTGTTCTTTAACCAGCTTCTGGAATTTATTCATGGAGATCTGTTAGGTTTCCTATTTTTAAATCTGGAGGACTATAGAATGAAAAAAATATTAGAATGATGGCTTATGGCATTAGAAATTTTTATAGCAGCTTTATTCATGATTGCCAAAACTTGAAAGGAAGCAAGATGCCCTTCGTAGGTGAACGGATAACCAAACAGAAGTAGAAGTACATCCATACAATGGAAACTATTTAGAGATAAAAAGATATGAGGTATTAAGCCACAGAACAACATGGAGGAGCCTTAAATGCACATTGCTAAGTGAAAGAAGCCAATCTGGAAAGGCTACAGACTGTATGCTTCCAACAATATAATGTTCTGAAATAGCTGAAACCATGGTCAAAATAAAAAGATCTGTGGTTGCCCAAAGCTCAGGGGAGAGGAGGTTAAGGATACACAGATGGAGCACAGAAGATTTTTAGGGCAGTGAAACTATTCTGTATAATAGTGTGATAGTGGATACATGTCATTATACACTGCTCAAAAAAGAAAACTTGAGGTCAATATCCTTGATAAACATCAATGCAAAAATCCTCAAAAAATACTAGTAAATCAAATCCAGAAGCACAACAAAAAGCTAATCTACTGTGATTAAGTAGGCTTCATCCTGAGGATGCAAGATTGGTTCAACATATGCAAATCAATAAACGTGATTCATCACTTAAACAGAACTAAAGACAAAACCACATGATTATCTCAGTAGATGTAGAAAAGACTTTTGATAAAATTCAACACTCCTTTATGTTAAAAACTTTCAATGAACTAGGTATTGAAGAAACATACCTCAAAATAATAATAGTCATCTATGACAAACCCACAGCCAACATTATACTGAATGGGCAAAAGCCGCAAACATTCCCCTTCAAAACTGGCACAAGACAAGATGCCCTCTCTCAACACTTCTATTTAACATAGTATTGGGTGTCGTAGCCATAGCAATCAGGCAAGAGAAAGAAATAAAGGACATCCAAGCAGGAAGACAGGAAGTCAAACTATCTCTGTTTGTAGACAACATGATTCCATATCTAGAAAACCCCATAGTCACAGGCCCAAAACTCCTCTAGCTGATAAACAACTTCAGCAAAGTTGTAGGATACAAAATCAACATACAAAAATCACTAACATTCTTATATACCAACAATAGCCAAATCAGAAAGGCAATACCATTCACAATTGCCACATATACAAAATTAAATACCTAGGAATATAGCTAATCAGGGAGGTGAGAGTTCTTCACAATGATAATTACAAAACACTGCTCAAGGAAATCAGAGAAAACACAAACAAATGGAAAAACATCCCATGATCACGGATAGGCAGAATCAGTATCATTAAAATGGCTATACTGCCCAAAGCAGTTTATAGATTCAATGCTATTCCTATCAAACTACCAAAGACATTCATCACAGAACTAGAAAAAACTATTTTATAATTCACATGGAACCAAAAAAAGAGCCCGAATACCCAAGGCAATCCTAAGCAAAAAGAATAAACCTGGAGGCGTCATGTTACCTGACTTCAAACTATACTACAAAGCTACAGTAACCAAAATAGCATGGTACTCATACAAAAACAGGCCCATACCAGTGAAACAAAATAGAAAGCCCAGAAATGAGGCTGCATAGCTATGATCATCTGATCTTTGACAAAGCTGACAAAAATAAGCAATGGGGAAAAGATTCCCTATCCAATAAATGGTGCTGGCATAACTGCCTAGCCATAGGCAGATTGAAGTTGGAGCCCTACCTTTCACCATATACAAAAATCAACTCAAGATGGGTTGAAGACTTAAATGTAAAACCCAGAGCTATAAAAACTCTGGAAGATAACCTAGGCAATACCATCCTGGACATAGGAACAGGCAAAGATTTCATGACAAAAACTAGCAAACAAATCTCAATAAAAATTGACAAGTGGTATCTAATTAAGCTTAAGAGCTCTGCACAGCAAAAGAAAGTATCAACAGAGTAAACAGACAGCCTACAGAATGGGAAAAAATATTTGCAAACTATGCATCTGACAAAGGTCTAATATCCAGCATCTACAAGGGATTTAAACAAATTTATAACAGAAAAACAACCCCATTAAAAAGTGGGCAAAGGACATGACCAGAAACTTCTCAGAAGGAGATATACAAGCGGGCAACAAGAATATGAAAAAAAGCTCAACATCACTGATCATTAGAGAAACGCAAATCAAAACCACAATGGGATAACATTTCACACCAGTCAGAATGGCTATTATCAAAAAGTCAGAAAACAACAGATGCTGGCGAGGCTGCAGAGAAAAGGGAACACTTACACACTGTTGGCAGGAGTGTAAATTAGTTCAACAATTGTGGAAAGCAGTATGGAGATTTTTCAAAGAGCTAAAAGCAGAACTACTATTCAACTCCGCAATCCCATTACTGGGTATATACCCAGAGGAATATAAATCATTCTACCATAAAGACACATTCATGCAAATCTCCATTGCAGCACTATTCACAATTGCAAAGACATGGAGAAATGTCCATCAATGAGAGCTTGGATAAAGAAAATGTGATCGTGTACACCATGGAATACTATGCAGCCACAAAAAAGAATGAGATAGATCATGACTTTTGTGGGAACATGGATGGAGTGGAGGCTATTATACTTAGCAAACTAATGCAGGAACAGAAAACCAAATACTGCATGTTCTCACTTATAAATGGGAACTAAATGATGAGAACTTACAAATACAAAGAAGGAAACAACAGACACTGGGGTCTACTTGATGGGGGAGGAAGGATAAGGGAGAGGATTAGAAAAGATAACTATTGGGTACTGGGCTTAATATCTGTGTGATGAAATAACATGTGCAACAAACCCTCATGACACATGTTTACCTGTGTAACAAACGTTCACATGTACCCCCGAACCTAAAATAAAAGTTAAAAAAATTAAAGTCTATTTTTTTAAATAATATGTTAGAATGATGACTTGAAACATTCTAAATTTTCTTTTAAACTATCGAAGAGTGATTCAATTAAGTTGTGTTGGTCAATTTTTGCATTGCTATAAAGAAATATCCAAGGTTGGGTAATTTACAAAGAAAGGAATTGTATTTTGGCTTACGATTCTGCAGGTTGTAAAAACATGGCACCAACATCAGTTCAGCTTCTAGTGAGGCCCTCAGGAAGCTTACAATCATGGTGGAAAGCCAAGGTGGGAGCTGATGTATTACACGGAGAGAGATGGAGCAAGAGAAAGCAAGGGAGGAGGTGCCACACTCTTTTAAACAACCAGATCTCGTGTGAACTTGGAGCGAGAACTCAGTCATTACTCCGAGGAGAGCACCAAGCCATTTATGAGGGATCTGCCCCCATAGCCTAAACACCTCCTACCAGACTCCACCTCCAACATTGGGGATTACATTTTAACATGAGATGGAGGAGACAAATATACCAACCATATCATATGCTCTTGATTATGTAAGTATCATTTTTATTACACTTATATCTTAAAGCATTGTTTTGCTCATGGTTTCTATGAGGAATGAACATTCTACCAATGTTTCAGAACAATTAAATAGGTACTGTATTTTCTAAATAATCTAGACAAATGACTCACATTTACTATTTTTTCTTAAAATTAAAGGTTCTCACAAAAAATCTTTTCATATGCTATATAGAATCATATACAAATGAGAACAGTAATGTACACTCAGAGGTATTTAGGTGGTAGTAAAATAGTGAAACTAGAAAGAAAATCCATTCCCTCATTAAATCACTGGCATGTACTCTTTTCCTGTGTAGAAGCAAATCATTAAAGCCAGAGAGTTATATTTAGACTCAATACCACAGTGAAAGAACTCTATTCCTCCAGGAATATTGATTCTGTCCTTGAATTTCAGTGAATGAGGCATGTATTCTTTGTAAACTTGCCATCCAAATTATTTCTTATTCATTCAAATAATTTCAAATAGAAGTGATTTAACTCTTAATTGATTTATTGCTGCCACAAATATGTTTATCCAGAGACGAATTCAGGAGTGGGGAGCATAGAGATGTGAGGGTGTGTTTACATGGCACAGGGTGTGTAAGGGAGTGGTTAGATCAAGGTCTCTGGAAATACCACATCAAAGCATTAAAGTGCTTTGCCTCTCAGTGGCTGTGGGTAGTGTGTGGCTCACTTTTTGCCTGGTGCATAGTAGAAGTTCAAGAAATGTTTACTGTACATATAGCATGGTAGTTTGTAGCCAGTGTTCTTAGAGCTAATTTGTGTGTAATATTGGCTCTACTTATCATTGTTTATGTGATTAGCTACTTGGATAAATCAAATCATAGCTCAGAGCTGAGTTCCTTCGTCTGTAAAATGAGGATAATGAGACCTACTTCTTAGAGTTTAAATGAGATGGCATTAAAACATAAGCCACACAAATTCTGGAATGTTTTGTTTTGTTTTGCTTTGTTTTGCTTTTCCATTTGGTTAATTGTTGTAACCCAAGTGCCTAAAATGTGCTTCATTCCTATTTGGTGTTCTTTCTATCTATCTATCGATCTATCTATCCACCTATCTATTAATTTAATGAGTTAAAATTGCTTAATACTTGCTAGATTGTTATAAGATTCTTCAAGTAGTTTAATTTTTACAACAATCTCATAAGGTAGGTGTTATTAGTACTTTTTTGTGATAAAGAAGTGAAGCAAAGATAAGTTAAATAATTTGCTAGAATGCTGCATATAGAGAATTCCAAGTACTTACACTGTGAGTCATATTGTAAATATCTTCCTTACTGTAGACATGGTCGTAAAGGGTTTCACTGACAGTTAGGTGAAACCTATCCCAAGGTATATTGTTAAATTTGCAATCATCCTCACCCCCACCTTGTGTGTTATAAGCCACCCCCATTGTCTTTGAACATTTATGAGCTAAAGTTTAAGAATTGTCTTTAGAGAATAAAGTGAAAAAATGAATATATAAAGATATTTTAATGTAAATAATTTTCAAAATCAAAAGCAATCTAATGGCTGCTTCCAGAAGAACTACAATATACAACCTTATTTTCTAGGGGGAAGCTGAAGGCCCTAATCTGTGAAAAGGATCAAACAATAAAGAGGACTGTATGCAGCTTACAACTAAGTCACCTGCTGTGATCTCTGTATTAGTTCATTGTCATGCTTCTATTAAGAACTGCCCAAGACTGGTTAATTTATAAAGAAAGAGGTTTAATCGACTCACAGTTCCGCATGGCTTGGGAGGCCTCAGGAAATTTACAGTCATGACAGAAGGGGAGGCAAACATGTCCTTCTTCACATGATGGCAAGAAGGAGAAGTGCCGAGCAAAGGGGGAAAAGTCCCACATAAAACCACCAGATTTTGAGAGAACTCATTCACTATCATGATAACAGCAGCATGGGGCTAACTGCCCCCATGATTCAATTATCTCCCACCAGCTTCCTCCCATGACACGAGGGGATTATGGGAACTATAATTCAAGATGAGATTTGGGTGGGGACATGGACAAACCATATTGATCTCCCAGTTTCCTTTCTCTTCTTACTTCAATCCATAGGCTGTATACGGGACGTCCCCCTTATCTCCAGGGGATACTTTTCATGACTCCCATTGGATGACTGAAATTATGGCTAGCACCGAACCTTAGATATACTGTTTTTTCCAACCTAATAACTGAGAAGGCTACTAAGTGATTAATGGGGGGTGGGCGCAGGGGGTACTGTATACAGCATAGAAATGCTGGACAAACAGATTATTTGCATCACAGGTAGATGGTGTGAGATTTTATCATGCTACTCAGAATAGTACACAATTTAAAATTTATCAACTATTTATTTCTGGAGTTTCCTGCTTAACATTTTCAAAATATGGTTGATTATAGGTAACTGAAACTGCAGAAAACAAAACTCTGAATAAGGGGTGACTACTCTACATGGTAGCCCAACTATCGATTAGAGTCCCCAGTATTCCTTTCAGGTAACTGTGGCCGTGTAACTAGGTAATTAGGCAATGGGATATGAATAGAAGTAATGTGTGCAACTTCTGCTTCAAATGATTTTAAAATGCAGGTGCCTTTTTTCTTTCTTTTAGGACAGGATGTAGATGTGAAGCTGAGGCAGATTTGACTAAGGAAAATTCAACCCTTTTGAGGATGACAGAGTTGTGAAGTACCTGATTGCCGTAGTCACCTGATAGAGCAGGATTGTTTACTCTGTTTGGATCACTTAGCTATTTTTGGACTTATACATTTAAAAGCAAAAGGAAATTCTGTTTTGTTTTAATCATGAAATGTTGTGGTCTGTTTGTCATTGTACATTTAAAAGCAAAAGTAACTTCTGTTTTGTTTCAGTCATGAAACGTTGAGGTCTGTTTGTCCTAGCAGCTTAGCTTATATTCCAAATAATGTATTCTTCAAATTAAAATGTAGGTAATAACACTATCACAATTACTACCAACAATGAGAATAACAGTTACTTATTCAACTTATCCTTTGTGCTTGGCCTTGTGCTGTATGTTTTGAATGCATAATTTTATTTATACATCAAAACAACCCAATGATGTATATACATTATTCTGAGACTTAGGTGAAATTTTTTTTTAAGCAGTTTGCTCTCAGCCAAAAGTCAAGAAGTGAGAAAGCTAGAATTGGAACTCAGGTCAGTATGACTACAAACGTTGTGAATTTTAATGCAAAGTAATTCCACTTTCAGCATTTCCAACAATTCTTTTAGTGCCTTATTATAAAATGAGGTCTACTATACCAAGTCCTGTATTATCATTAATTATTTCCAACTGAAAAGAAAATGTCTTTGTGTTCTCATGGCACTAAATTAATTTGTGCTAAGTTTGTTATTTCTCATTTGGTTTCATTTATTCACAAGGTATCTATTGAATACCTACTTTGTAAAGGCTGTTTCTATAGTTAGAAGAACAAACTAGTACAGTACTTGTCTGGCTCAGTAGGAACTGGGAGAGGGCAATGTACAAGTGGATTAATACATAACACTATTCAACAATACACAATCCATGTTATCACATAACAACATTTTTGTGAAGAGCAGACCACATATACAATGGTGATTTTATAAAATTATAATGGAGCTGAAAACTTCCTAGCCTGCCTTGTGACATCATAGCTGTTCTAATACATAGCACAACACATTACACATATATTTCTGGTGATATTTGTGTAAACAAACCTACTGCCCTGACAGGTATATAAAAGTATACAGGCTCAGCAACGTCACTTCATAGATTCCACAAAAAGAGTGTTTGGAACCTGGTGAATCAAAACACAGGTTCCATTCTGTGATATGAAACAGCATATCACAAAGCATTTTCACAGGTAGCTTGTTTCTAGATTTTAGAGCTAGAAACTCTATTTACTATTATGTACCACATACTATTATGTATAATACACAATAGTTGATAATAAATGACTGTGTTGCTGGTTATATATTTACTATACTATACTTTCATCATTCTTTTAGAGTGTATTCCTTCTACTTATAAAAAAGAAAAGTTAACTGTCAATTAACAGCTTCGGGCAGGTCCTTCAGGAAGTATTCCAGAAGAAGGCATTCTTATCACAGGAAATATCAGATCCATGTATGTTACTGCCCCTGAAGACCTTCCAATGGGACAAGATGTGGAGGTGGAAGACAGCGATATTGATAATCTAGCCCCTGAATAGGCCTAGGCTAAAGTGTATGTTTGTGTCTTAGTTTTTAACAGAAAATTTTAACACAGCCACCTTCCCCTGCCTAAGCATTTCATCTCTGACCTGTTGTCCTTCTGGGAGCCCAGCCTCCAGAGGCCTGCGATCTGCCTTGGGGCTTCCACCACTGTCAATGCCAACATCCAGCCAAGGAGGGAGTGGGGAGAGTGGGCATCTTTGTGGATTCTGTCACTGTTTCTGTGGGAGGGAGGCCTGAGCAGGCCTGTCATGCCTGACAGCTGCTGGCCTCCACTGCTCTCATTGATGGGGACTATCCCTCCTGTCGACAGGCACTCTGTACAACTGCCCTGCCCCTGCCTAATCATTTCAGCCATGGCCTGGTGCCCACCTGAGAGCCCAATTCCTAAAGTCCTGTGATCTTCCCTGGCACAGCTGTCACTGGAATGTTCTACAGCTGCCTGAGTGTTTTGCCTGCCCCTGCCTGAGTGTTCTACCAGTGGCCTGGGAGCTAGCCCTCCCTTCCCTAACACAGCCAGCACCTGAAACCTGAGGAACTGAGAACAAGTACACTGGTCTGGACCTGCCCTAGTCCCTGTAGGATTGTGCACACTATCCAGGGGACCATCCAGGGGCCTGAGGATTGGAGGAATGTCTAGCCCAGTCCACAACCACTGGCACCTCCACACACCCAACCAGCCAGTACCACCACAGCTGACACCCACACGTGTTGAAAGGCAGAGCCCCTCCTCCTCTCTATACAAAGCAGCAGTATTCATGCATCAGAGTACAAGTGAGCCACAAAGATGTATTCACCCCAAAGTCACTCCCATGAAGATCTTGGGACAGGTGTTTTCCATGGCTCTCAGCTACATTGTGGCCTGGAGATAGCAGTGTCTTTCTGAACTGAGAGTCTCGAGTCCTAGGACAGGGATGTGACACAGAAACAGTTCACATTCCTGCCTGCCCAGGACAGGGAGCTGGTGCAGCCCAATCCCCCACTGCAGAGACCTGAGCACATTTCACCAGGAGCTCAACCACCCACCCCTATCAGGGCTGGTGCCTGTGCTTGTCACTGGGGTATTTATGAGTGAGCTTGGTAGTTGGTGGCCCAACTCTACCCAGCTTGGTCTTCCCCACCCTCTCCACTCCCTGCTGACCAAGGAACTTAAGGCAAGGGGAACTCCACAGAGAAGCCCATCACCTGAAATACCAGAGAACACCTCTCAATAAGCAAAGACCAAGCACACACTCAACTGCTGTTGCAGCCAATTCTTACATGTAAGTGCCACCTACTGGCCTGGAGGTTGAACTGCACATCACAATACAAAAACTACTGACAGAAGTGCACCAGGCTAAAAAAGTAAAGCCAAAAAAAACCCTAAACAACAGACACTACAGTCATACTTTCAACGGTTAGAAAAAAAATCCTATCCAAATAAAAGTAAATTCAAAAATAAGAAGTAACAGTTTCTCCAGGTGAAAAGGACCCAAAACTCTGGCACCATGAAAAATACAGTATCGTAACACAAGAATCACACTACCTATCTAGCAATGGATCCTAACCAACATGAAACTTCTGAAATGATAGATTAAAAAATTCAAAATATAGATTGTAAGGAAGCTCAATGAGATCTAAGAGAAAGTTGAAAACCAGCACAAATAAATCAGAAAAGCAGTGTTGGATGTGAATGCAGATAGGTATCTGAAAAACAAACAAACACACCAAACAAATGGAGCTTCTGGAAATGAAAAATTTACTGAAGGAGTTACAAAACACAGCTGAATGCTTTGAGGATAGTCTAGACTGAAGAGAAGAAAGAATTTCAGAGCTTAAAGACAGGTCTTTCAAGCAAACCCAGTCAGACAAAAATAAAAAATTTAAAAAAATGAAAACAATCTTTAAGAAATATGGGATTATGTATAGTGACAAAACCTACAAGTTATATGCATTCTTGAG
The DNA here is from genome assembly GCF_029289425.2 of Pan paniscus. NCBI lineage: Eukaryota > Metazoa > Chordata > Mammalia > Primates > Hominidae > Pan > Pan paniscus. The sequence goes on from NC_073254.2 coordinate 69,458,881, forward strand.
GGAGAAGAAACAGTAAAACATTGGGCAAACCTATTTAAGAAAATCTCCCTGGCCTTGCTTGAGATACACACATCCAGATACAAGAAGCTCAGGGCATACCAGGAAGATACTTTGCAAAATGAACATCATCAAGCCATACAATCATCAGACTTTCCAGTGTCAATGTGAAAGAATCCCAAAAGCAGCAAGAGAGAAGAACCAAATCACATTTAAAGAAAATTCCTTCAGACTAACAGCAGACTTCTCAGCAAAAAACTTACAAGCCACTGCAAGCAGTGAGGTTGCAGTGAGCCAAGATGGTGCCATTGCACTCCAGCCTGGGTGACAGGGTGAGACTCTGTCTCAAAAAACAAAAACAAGAAAAATTGGTTTTTGAATCTATAAAACTAAACATTTTTAAACATTAATAATGTTTACTTACATAGGGTCCTAAGTAAGTACTTACTGAAAATAAAGTCCTATTTTCAGTATTCTTAAAGAAAACAATTGGCAGCCAAGAATTTTGTATCATGCTAAACTAAGCTTCATAAATGAAGGAGAAACAAAGTCTTTCCCAGACAAGTAAATGCTAGGGAATTAATCACTAGACCGTACCTATAAGAATTGCTTGAAGGAGTTCTAACATGCAAATAAAAGGACAATACTCACCATTGTAAAACACATGTGAGTACAAAGCTCACAGATCCTATAAAGTAATTACACAATTGAGACTACAAAGCAGCTAGGTAATAACATTATGCCAAGAGCAAAACCTAACATATATATATTAACTTTGAACATAAATAGCTTAAATTCTTCACTTAAAGGATATAGATTGGAAAACTGTATTACAAACAAGATCCAATTATTTGCTGCCTACAGAAGACCCATTTAATGGGTAAAGACACCCATATACTCGAAGTAAAGGGGTGAAAAAAGATATATCACGCAAATGAAAAACAAAAACAATCAGGAGTGGCTATAGTTATATAAAACAGACTTTAAATCAACAACAGTTTTAAAAAAAAGACAAAGAAGGTCATTATATAATTCTAAAGGGTTCAATTCAACAATAAGGTACAACTATCCTAAATATATGCTCCCCATACCAGAGCACCCAGGTTCATAAAATAAATACTACTAGATCTAGGAAAAGAGCTAGACAGCAATACAAAAATAGTGGGGAGTTTACACCCCACTGACAGCATTAGACAGATCACAGACATAGGAAAACAATAACAAAACTCTGGAACTAAACTGGACTCTAGACTAAATGGAAGTAACAGATATTTACAGATCATTCAATCCAACAACTGTGGAATATACATTTTTCTCATCTGCACATGGGACATTCTCTAAAATAGACCATATGCTTGGCCATAAAGTAAGTGTCAATAAATTTTGAAAAATCACAATCATATCAATTATCTTCTTGGACCACAGTGAAATAAAATTAGAAATCAATACCAAAAGGAACTCTTAAAGCTAAACAAATACATGGAAAGTAAATAACTTGTTCCTGAGCAATCTTTTCATAAATGACAAAATTAAAGCGGAAAAAAAAATTCTTGAAACCAATGAAAATGGAGACAAAGCATACCAAAATCTCTGGGATATGGCATAAGCATGCCAAGTGGAAAGTTTATAGCATTAAATGCCTATATAAAAAAGAGAGAAAGATCTAAAATTAACAGCCTAATGTCACAACTTAAGAAACTAGAAGAAGAATAAAAAATCAAACCCAAAGCTAGCAGAAGAAAAAAAAAATAACAAACATCAGAGCAGAACTAAATAAAATTGAGAAAAAATAATAATACAAATGGTCAATAAAACAAAAAGTTGGGGCTGGGCACAGTGGCTCACACCTGTAATCCCAGCACTTTGAAAGGCTAAGGCAGGTGGATCACGAGGTCAGGAGTTCAAGACCAGCCTGGCCAACATGGTGAAACCTCGTCTCTACTAAAAATACAAAAAATATCTGAGTGTTGTGGTGGGTGCCTGTAATCCCAGCTACTTGGGAGGCAGGAGAATCATTTGAACCCAGGAGATGGAGGTTGCAGTGAGCCAAGATGGTGCCATTGCACTCCAGCCTGGGTGACAGGGTGAGACTCTGTCTCAAAAAACAAAAACAAGAAAAATTGGTTTTTGAATCTATAAAACTAAAAATTTTTAAACATTAAAAATAAAAAATTAAAATTATTTTTTAAAATTTAATAAAGATACAAAGAAAAAATATTTCTGCACAGCTGTAAAATGTTGTGTTTTAAGACAAGTGTTACATAGGAGTTAAAAATTTAAAATATTAAAAAAGTTAAAGTAAAACAGTTGCAGTAAGCTAAGTTTAATTTATTATTAAAAAAAGAAATTGTTTTGTAAACTTAGTGTAACCTCATTGTACATATTTATAAAGTTTATAATAGTGCACAGTAATGTCCTAGGTCTTCACAGTTGCCTGTCACTCTCTCACTGCCTCACCTAGAGCAACTTCTAATCCTCCTAGCTCAATTTATATTAAGTGCCCTTTACAGGAATACATTTTAAAAATCTTTTATACTATTTTTTTATTGTACTTTTTCTGTGTTTAGATAAACAACCACCATTGTGTTACAATAAAAGCCTACAGTTTTTAGCATAGTAACAGGCTGTATATGTTTGTAGCCTAGGAGAAATAGCTATACAATACAGCCCAGGTGTGTAGTAGTCTGTACTATCTAGGTTTGTGTAAGTACACTCTATGATGTTGTCACAATGATGAAATCACCTAACAATGGATTTCTCGGAATATTTCCTGTATCCTTTTTCAAACTACTCAAGACTGTATAATTAAATTATTAGAGAATTTAGGGATCATCTAGGGTAGCTGGAAAAAACTTTGCATAGTATGAAAATTTAAGTTGATGTTGAAGATTATGTTTGATAAGATGAAAAAGAGAGGTGAACAGCATAGGCAAAAATTTGGTGCCAAACTTGGGTCTAATATATTATAGAAATTCTGAGAAATCAATTTAGTGAAACTTAAGAATGTCATTAAGTAGGACAACAAGGAATGATCAATACAGATTGAGGCTAAAAGGCCAAGAAACTGTTATATGAATCTGGAACACTTGATTTTGTAAAAATCTCAAGTAAAGATATCATCAGGATTGAAAGATTAAACAGATATTTAAAAAAGATTTATTGATCTGATTTATGAATTGTGTTCAAAGAAGGAAGGACTAAAAATGGGGAAATTCGTTCAGTTATTGAAGTAATCCAGGAGTAAAATGGACATATAAATACTGATTTACTGGGTTAAAATTGGAAATTTTTAAAAATGTTAATACTATAAAAGAAAACTATGCAATAGTTGAAGACTGATTAGTGAAAGTGATATTGCAAGTGTTATCTCTAGGTCACTATTTGCTATTTCTTTCTTTTTTTTTTTTTGAGATGGAGTCTCACTCTGTCGCCCAGGCTGGAGCACAGTGGCGTGATCTCGGCTCACTGCAAGCTCTGCCTCCCAGGTTCACGCCATTCTCCTGCCTCAGCCTCCCAAGTAGCTGGGACTACAGGCAACCACCACCATGCCCGGCGAATTTTTTGTATTTTTAGTACAGATGGGGTTTCACCGTGTTGTCCAGGATGATCTTGATCTCCTGACCTCGTGATCTGCCAGCCTTGGCCTCCCAAAGTGCTAGGATTACAGGCGTGAGCCACCACGCCTGACCCACTATTTGTTATTTCTAATTCCAAAATTACAGTGCTATGGGCAACAACTATTGGGTACCATTAATTGCTAAGTATTCTCATCCTCTTTGTTCTATTATTGAGAGGTCAGGAGGGTTGAAAATGGAAGGAGGACTTTCATGGTGGGAATATTGAAGGATAGCACAAAATGGCATGAGAGGTAGGGAGATGTGAGGGAATGACTAGGTAGAGTGGCCTTTTCTTTTTTTGCTTGTTGTTTTGCTTGCTTTGTTTGCTTTCATAATTGCAGAGGCAAATTTCAAGCTAAAAATGATTGGGAAATGATCCTTGACAAAATATCTAAGTTGTCTCAAAATTCCTAATAACAAGTCACCTAGTAACAGAGTAAATGAGTAGTATTTGTTTTATGAATATGAAAATTACCACTTTCACTGCTTAAATGCTGGTTTAAACATGAGACTCCTAGATGATTTTTGCTCTGCCCTGTAGACTTCTTTCTTTTATCCCAAGAAAATTCATTAGTGTAAAAAACCTGCTTACCTTTCATGTAATGTATAGTTGGATATTGCATAATCATCTATACTTTATACTTTTCCAAAAAAGGATCTTCACATTTATATGCTGCTGTATATATTTTTCAGCCTCAGGTAAAAGAAATACAAAAAGTTTTCTTCTCAAACTAAAGTTTGGCATTTTTCTACGCAGATTTAACTTTTTACTGCAGATGTACTCATATAATTTTTATACCATTTACCAGTTGGCTGCAATCCAGTTCTCAACCTCTATTATTTCTGTAGCATATACCAAGAAATTTAATTTATGTATTAATCTTTTTGTTAAAGGCTTTCTTCCTACTAAGAAGATGGAAGACAGATTAACATAAATCCCTTCAAACAGAGTCCCAGCACGAATGCACCACAAAACGGGCAATACTTTTTCAAATTTCTAGTGTGATGGTCACACAGTACAAGAAAACTTCAGACTTTTCACTTGTAAAACTGAATGCATAATCAAGTACAGTATAAATACTTTTATTTTGAAGCGAAGATGCAGAGTGGAGAATTAAAAATACAAAGTTTTGTTAGTTTCTCTATCTCTCCCCTTCCAAATGAACCACATTATATGTATGCATTTCAAGAGAGAAGAAAAAATTGACAGAGAAAATGATACTACTGTTTCTAGAGTCAGCTTGTTGGAATTTGTGTCTTCCTATCAAAAATGACAGAGGCAATCAAAATCAAAACTTCTTGATTATAAAGACATCATCTCCAATTATAAGCAGAGCAAAACACAATAGGTGTTTATTACTGAAATGTAGCTGGTGGCTGTAAGATGATAATTTTACAATAATAAAATAATGTTATTTATTATTTATACAGCAAAATCAATAAATGTAAAAGAAGAAATTAAAATTTATGTAATGAATTTAATATCTCAGGAATTAGTGGGAACAGAAAGATTAAAGTTAGTACCGAATATGAGATTTGCGGATTCAGTATGTGGCATTGAATATTCTAATCGTAGTAGTTGAATTGGTCAATATGACAAAAATGTAAATAAAAGATATAGGACAAAGAGATCAATATGTGAACATTGATCTCATTAGATCAGAGAATCAGGTGTAAAGAGTAAACAAAGAACAGCAAAAACCAGAGGTCAGCATAGCATAACACAACCCAAAAATGTTTACTGATAATGTTCAGTGAAGGTTATGTCTTGTCAGTAATAGCAGAGATCATTGTGTGATGAAAGCTAATCTGAGACTGAGCACAGCACATAAGAAATCTGGGAGCTTAAGATAGCAAATGAGCGAGGATCTGTAAGAAATCCAAAAAAATTAAACCACAGGCTACAGAAAAAAAAAATAAGGTAGCACGAGGACTGAGATTGTTGTCTCTAGACACCTGAGAAGAAACAACTTGCCATTCCTTTATTGTGGAAGAATTAGAAATTAATTAATACTTTACCTGTGACACATTCATGGTAATTCAGTGTATATATGTATTTAAATAATTATTACACAAAATTTTATTAAATGATACATAGGGTGTTTTCTTTTTGCATTATTCTTTCTGGTTTCTAATTCCATGGTTAATAAAGTGTCATGGCATTGCAAATGAGACATGTCTAAGATAAATTTGTCAGCTGGCCATATGATTTGTATCTTGGGGCCTAGGCAGGGGGGGGTTTTGTATAGATCTTCTGAGTTGCCATATAGGCAAACCCATATTACTCCAAGGGTGCCTGAAAACTAGTTCTATTTTGTTACTATGAAGTAATTGACTCCTACATGTGACTCTGAAAAGGGAAATGATTATTTGCTATTTCAGTGAGCCCATTGTAGTGCTTAATACAACCTTTCTAAGTCGTTTCCTTGGTTTTATATTTCATTCCTAAGAAAACACAAGTTATCTAAGCATACTTTACAATGAATAACCAAGAACAAAGGAAAGGCCATGGTAGGTAGAATAAATAAAAAGAAAAGGTTATTCATATATTTTTTACTTATCATTTGGATTTGGAACATGACTTTTTTAAAAACAAACAAACAAAAAACCCTACTTTACTTTCTTAGTCCACTTGGGCTGCTGTAACAAAATACCATAGGTGGAGTAGCTAACAAACAGGCATTTATTTCTCACAGTTCTGGAGGCTGAGGAGTTCAAGATCAAGGTGTCTACAGATTTGGCTCTTGATAGTGACCCTCTTCCTAGCTTGCAGACAGCCACCTTCTCACTATGGACTCACATGACTGTTCCTCAGTGCATGCTCATGGAAAGAGAGAGAGAGAGGAGAGATCTTCCTCTTCTTCTTATATAGGCACTAATCTCATTATGAGAGTGTGACCCTTGCTAATCTAATTATTTAGCTTCCAAAGGCCCTACCTTTCAATACCAACATGTTGGGGGTTAGGGCTTCAACATATGAATTGAGGGAGAGTACTAATTCTCTACATTTTTTCATTTTCTAATATTTTATTTTTTTCTTAAGCATGACTCTTCCAATATTTCTAAATTCTGGAAGGAAGAAATGGACAGATCAATGCTCTGCCCTCCTTTTTATTTTAAATTCAAATCTTAGATTACAATTTTATAGCCACAAATATTCTCTCTCTCTCCTCCCTTTCTCCATTCTCTCTATTTCTTATTATTATTTGTTTAAAGAGGATTAAAAAAATGACTTACAAGAACCCATCGCAATTTATTTTTAGAGGACAACTGTCTCAGATGGAAGACAGACTGAAACTCTTTGCAAACAAAGTTGTAAAAGGAACTTTTTATTTGCTGAAATCAGTTGTCTTTTAAAAACATTATTTATAAACAGATTTTTTTTTATTCCCTGCAATGCATCATTATAGCAAATATGGTCAGTGCCACATACACATCTTTCACATTTAGCCTTTTAGGCCATGACCCCCCAAATTCCACCTTCTAGTATAGAATATTATGTGCCTGGGCACTCTCTCAGCACAAGAGCCCATTCAGGCTGAGCCCAGCACTGACAAACATGTTGAGAACTTAATGGTACAGTGGCGTAGATAAAGGTCCCAACTGCCTCAGCTGTGAGCTATGTGTTCTACACTTGTTCTTAAAGTTCGCTAGAACAATCAAGTTCTAGTTGCCCACAGTAGTAATGTTCTTGATAACATATATTTAATGTCCCCTCCTCCTTTCTTCTTTCTTGTCTCACTTCCCTACACAAGTAAACTGCTTCTCCTCAAAACTTAGCTTAGGATCTAATTCTGAGAGAATTCAGACTAAGTCTGCCTCATTCCAAATATTTATGAAAATGGTGAACTAGTACTTTTGTAAGTAACAACAGAGTCTTGAAAGGAATTTTCTTTTTTTTCCCCTCCTCGAGACGGAGTCTCCCTCTGTCGCCCAGGCTACAGTGCAGCGGTGCGATCTCGGCTCACTGCAACCCCTGCCTCCCGGGTTCAAGCAATTCTCCTGCCTCAGCCTCCCAAGTAGCTGGGATTGCAGGCACCCCCCACCATGCCTGGGTAATTTTTTGTATTTTTAGTAGAGATGGGGTTTCACCATGCTGGCCAGGCTGGTCTCGAACTCCTGACCTTGTGATCCGCTGGCCTCAGACTCCTAAAGTGCTGGGAATACAGCCGTGAGCCACCATGACTGGCCAGGAAAGGAATTTTCTTATGGAACTTTAAATGTAAATGTAAGGCTAGTGATTCAAAACAAGGAAAATTCTGTTAAACTGAGCTGAAGCAATGGTATTTTATCATCTAAATTTCACTATTTTCAATTAGGTTTAAAAACAAAAGTTTAAAAATGTTCTTATTAAAGGTCTCACAATACTTTTCTGGTTCTATTGACTCTTTATTTTAGTTCACTTAAATTCATTTTATTTCAGATGTTCATTATACCCAGACAGAGTGAATAATACCAGAATAAATAAATAAATAAGTAAGTAAGTAACTAAATAAATAAAGGTCACTTCCCCTGAAGAGCTTAAATAGTAGGTATGGTATCTATATGAAACAGAATTAACCATCACTGAATATCATGCTTAGGCCTTTGAAATAATTGGAATTAGATGAAAATGTAATTTTGGGCTGGATGCTGTGGCTCACTCCTGTAATCCCAGCACTTTGGGAGGCTGAGGAGCAGGAATCACGAGGTCAGGAGTTCAAGACCTGTCTGGCCGACATAGTGAAACCCCATCTCTACTAAAAATACAAAAAATTAGCTGGGTGTGGTGGTGTGCACCTATAATCCCAGCTACTCCGGAGGCTGAGGCAGGAGAATCGCCTCAGCGATTGAACCCAGGAGGCGGAGGTTGCAGTGAGCCGAGATCGCACCATTGCACTCCAGCCTGGGTGACAATGCGAGACTCTGTCTCAAAAAAAAAAAAAAAAAAATTGAAAAAAAAGATAGAAAGAAAATGTAATTGTTATAATGGAAAAATTGAGAAATTCTATTTTATAGGTCCTCTACTGGGATCACTATATTTCCTCTCAATATCAGATCCTAAGACTTCAACTGCCAGCCAATTGCTAATGTATCCTAAATTTATTTCTCTATCCTTGACTACTCTTCTGAGTTCTAAAATTATATATCTTACTTACTACTTTCTGTTTCTATTTTGATGTCTAATCCATTATGGCATGTCAAATCCATTATGGTTAAATTATACCTCTTTTCTCTGGCCCTCAAACCTATTTATCCCCAATTTTTTCAGTAAATCTGTACAGAGTCCATTTATGTAACCAGTTGTTCAAGGACCTCAGCCTTACTAAATTCAGCAGGTAGTCATGTTGCCTGTAGCCTTCAACCTACCTTGCTAATGGACTATTCTCTCTATCCTCATTGTCCTCTGACAACCTAAGCCTGTATCACTTCTCCTTTGGGATCATTATTCTTTCATTCTTACTTCCGTATAAGCCATTCTCTGCTTAGCAGCCAGAATGATCTTTCTACAAGATAAATTCAATCATGCTTCTTCCCTTTTAAAAATCCCACAGCGACTTCTATCACAATTAACATAAAGATTCCTTGCCATTACTTCTATCTCCAATCTCATCTTCTACTACTGTTTTCCTCACTCACCATGTTCCATATAAACCATACCTAAAAGCCTCTTGATGTATTTCAAACAAACCAAATTTCTATTTACTTTAGAGTCTTCATACTTCACATCTGAAATACTTTGCATATCTGCACAGGTTGGCTTCTTCTTTCTACTCAGTTTAAACATTCCTTCCTTACTGAGGCTTTCTTAGCACCCAATTTAAAGTAGCCCCATCTGGGTACTCTTCGTGGCACTAGGTGTAAATACCCCTAGTTTACTAGATATCATCAGATTGTCTTGTAAGTTTCACAGCTAAAGGGACCTCACTGTGCTGGGCACCACTGTATTTTCTAGCACTTATATCACTACCACATATCAAACAGGTGCTCAATGAATATATACGTATAATGAGTATATAAACGAATACATAGAAAGAAATGAATTGCCTGATAATGAGAAATGCTGAGAGAAAAAACAAGAGGGAAAGGGAAGATGATTGTGGAGGAACATTCATCAGGTAGGACTTTCTGAATGAGGTGAGTCACATTTGAACTTGAAGAAACATGGGCTTTGTCCTTGGAAGGGAAGATAAATTTATGCAATAGACCTGTATTTCAAATAAATATTTGGAGATGACCAGAGCTATTTCTAGAATGTGAAAAAGGAACATTATTGGAGTAGGGAGGGGGGCGTTGTTGAGCAAGATTGGTAAAAGTAGGCTTTAGTCTATAGGCTGCCTAGTTCAGATTCAGCCTAGGGAATGGAAGTTTGTACTGGTGAATGAATTACATTTTAAAAAATCTGAATAATTTAGCACCTCATCTCTGAATAAAAGCCTTATGGTGTCTGATATCTCAAGTGTTTTTCTAAATCAGTGCCTGGAACAAGATGTTAAAAGCAAGAGCTTTGGAGACAAACAGATGTGAGAGTGTATGCAGGCATCAATTTGCCAGTTGTCTGACCTTGAACAGTTACTTAATCTCACCTCCTGAACTCCAAATTGCAGTTTTTTTTACAAGATTAATTTTAAGAATATAAATAACTCAACGCCATGAGTGACACCAGAAGGATTAATAAATGTGTGATCATTATCATATTAATATGTTAAAGCATAGTATCTGATGTGAGTTTCAAACCTGTTATTGAAATTGCTCATTTCACTATAGTAGTACCAGCCAGCTCATTATCTTGTCTCTCCACCCACCACATGGGTGCTGACAAACGTTGGTATCACTGATAAAAATGGTAGAGTAAGCTTAGTTTTAGAAATGTTTTGTAATGGAGAAAAATAAGTAGAATTATCTTATAGATGGCAGAATACTGACATTTTGGATGTCACAAATTGCATTTGGCTAAACACTTAAGTGAAATTTTAAAAACTAAACTATGTAAGTTAACTTTCTTAGTCAGATCTTTGTACTCAACTAATAATGGAGTGACTGCATTCTTGAAAAGTTCATTCATTCACTCACACTCACTGAGCACTGACATTGTGCCAATCAATGGTCTATGTGCTGAGAAAATAGTGCTTAAAAGCAGACATGACCTTTGGCTCTCATTGAGCTTATGGTATTGTGGAAAAGACAATTAATAAATAATTCAAAAAACTAAAATTACACAGTGATGAGTGCTATAAAAGAGAGTTACATGATTCCATGGAATTCCATAATGAAGAAAGCTTACTAGAAATATAAATTTCTATAAAAATATTTATAGGTTCCATTAACTTGAATTAAATGCATGGCAAACTGAGAAAAGGGATCTATTATAAACCAAGTTAAAAAGCATTTTTTAAAATATTTTTTCTTGGTAGTTTGTTTTGTTTTCTTTTTCCCCCCTTTATTTCTTCTTAAAACAAAAGGGGATACATGTACAGAACTTTGCTGAAGTTGCTCATCAGTTCCAGAAGTTTCTGGGCTGAGATGATGGGGTTTTCTAAATATAAAATCATGTTGACTGCAAACAGAGACAACGTGACTTCCTCTCTTCATATTTGAATACCCTTACTTTCTTTCTCTTGCCTGATTTCCCTAGCCAGAACTTCCAATACTATGTTGAATAAGAGTAGTGAGAGAGGGCATCCTTGTCTTGTACCAGTTTTCAGAGAGAATGCTTTCAGCTTTTGCCCATTCAATATGATATTGGCTGTAGGTTTGTCATAAATAGCTATTATTTTGAGATATGTTCCACCAGTATCTAGTTTATTGAGAGTTTTACCATGATGAAGGGATGTCGAATTTTATCAAAGGCTGTTCTGTATCTATTGAGCTAATCATGTGGTTTTTGTCATTGGTTCTGTTTATGTGATGGGTTACATTTATTGATTTGCGTATGTTGAACCAGCCTTTCATCCAAGGGATGAAGCCAACATCATCGTGGTGGATAAATTTTTTGATATGCTGCTGGATTTGGTTTGCCAGTATTTTATTAAGGATTTTCACATTGATGTTTATCAGGAATATTGTCCTGAAGTTTTATTTTTTTTGTTACGTGTCTTCCAAGTTTTGGCATCAGGATGATGCCGACTTCATAAAATGGGTTAGGAAGGAGTCCCTCCTATTCAATTGTTTGGAATAGTTTCAGAAGGAATGGTACCAGTTCCTCTTTGTATTTCTGCTAGAATTCAGCTGTGAATCTGTCTGGTCATGGACTTTTTTTTGGTTGGTAGGCTATTAATTACTGCCTTAATTTCAGAGCTTGTTATTGGTCTATTCAGGGACTCAACTTCTTCCTGGTTTAGTCTTGGTAGAGTGTATGCATCTGGGAATTTATCCATTTCTCTTAGATTTTCTGGTTTATTTGTGTAGAGGTGTTTATTCTCTGATGGTAGTTTGTATTTCTGTGGGATCAATGGTGATATCCCCTTTATCATTTTTATTGTGTCTATTTGTTTCTTTTCTCTTTTCTTCTGTATAAGTCTAGCTAGCAGTCTACTGTGTTAATTTTTTCAAAAAAAAATCTCCTGGATTTGTTGATTTTTTTGGAGGGTTTTTCGTGTCTCTATCTCCTTCAATTCTCCTCTGATTTATTTCTTGTCTTCTGCTAGTTTTGGATCAGTTTGCTCTTGCCTCTCCAGCTCTTTTAATTGTGATGTTTGGATGTCAGTCTGAGATCTTTCTGGCTTTCTGATGTGGGCATTTAGTGCTATAAATTTCCCTCTTAACACTGCTGTACCTGTGTCCCAGAGATTCTGCTTTGTTGTCTCTTTGTTCTCATTGGTTTCCAAGAACTTCTTAATTTCTGACTTAATTTCATTATTTACCCAGGAGTCATTCAAGAGTAGGTTGTTCAATTTCCTTGAAATTGTGTGGTTTTGAGTGATTTTCTTAATCCTGAGTTCTAATTTGATTCCACTGTGGTCTGAGAGAATATTTGTTATGATTTTAGTTCTTTTGCATTTGCTGAGGAATGTTTTACTTCCAATTATGTGGTCAATTTTAGAATAAGTGCCATGTGGCCCTGAGAAGAATGTATATTCTGTTGATTTGGGGTAGAGAGTTCTGTAGACGTTTACTAGGTCCACTTGATTCAGAGCTGAATTCAAGTCCTTAATATACTTGTTAATTTTCTGTCTTGTTAATCTGTGTAATACTGAGAGCGGGGTGTTAAAGTCTCCCACCATTATTGTGTGGGAGTCTAAGTCTCTCTGTAGGTCTCTAAGAACTTGTTTTATGAATCTGGGTGCTCCTATATTGGGTGCATATATATTCAGAATAGTTAGCTCTTCTTGTTGAATTGTTCCCTTTCCCATTATGTAATGCCTTTCTTTGTCTTTTTTGATCTTTGTTGGTTTAAAGTCTGTTTTTCAGAGACTAGGATTGTAATCCCTGCTTTATTTGCTTTCCATTTGCTTGGTAGATTTTCCTCCATCCCTTTATTTTGATCCTTTGTGTGCCTTTGAATGTAAGATGGGTCTCCTGAACACAGCACACTGATGGGTCTTGATTCCTTATCCAATTTGCCAGTCTGTACCTTTTAATTGGGGCATTTAGTCCATTTACATTTAAAGTTAGTATTGTTATGTGTGAATTTTATTTATTTATTTATTTGAGATGGAGTTTCACTCTTGTTGCCCAGGCTGGAGTGCAATGGCACGCTCTTGGCTCACTGCAACCTCAGCTCACTGCAACCTTGGCTCACTGCAACCTCCGCCTCCTGGATTCAAGCAATTGTCCTGCCTCAGCCTCCTGAGTAGCTGGGATTACAGGCGTGTGCAACCACACCCAAATAATTTTTGTATTTTTAGTAGAGATGGGGTTTCATCATGTTGGTCAGGCTGGTCTCGATCTCCTGACAAGTGATCCAGCTGCCTCAGCCTCCCAAAGTGCTGGGAGTACAGGCATGAGCCACCATGCCCCATATATGTGTGAATTTGATCCTGTCATCATTATGCTATTTGGTTGTTTTGCACACTACTTGATGCAGTTTCTTCGTAGTGTCATTGGTCTTTATATTTTGGTGTGTTTTTGCAATGGCTGATGCCAGTTTTTCCTTTCCATATTTAGTGCTTCTCTCAGGAACTGTTGCAGGGTAGGCCTGGTGGTAACAAACTCCCTCAGCATTTGCTTGTCTGGAAAGGATTTTATTTCTCCTTCAATTATGAAGCTTAGTTTCACTGGATATGAAATTCTGGGTTGAAAATTGTTTTCTTTTTTTTTTTAAGAATGTTGAATATCGGCCCCCCATCTCTTGTGGCTTGTAGAGTTTCTGCTGAGAGGTCTGCTGTTAGTCTGATTGGCTTCCCTTTGTAGGTGACCTGGCCTTTCTCTCTTATTGCCCTTAACAGTTTTTCCTTCATTTCGACCTTGGAGAATCTGAAGATTATGTGTCTTGGGGTTCAACTTCTTGTGGAGCATCTTAATGGTGTTATTTGTATTTCCTGAATTTGCATGTTGGCTGTTAGGTTGAGGAAGTTCTCCTGGATAATATCCCAAAGTGTGTTTTCAGCTGTTTCCATTCTCCCCATCTCCTTCTGGTACTCCAATCAATCATAGGTTTGGTCTTTTTATGAAGTCCCATATTTCTTGGAGGATTTGTTCATTCCTTTTCATTCATTTTTCTCTATTCTTGTCTGTATGTCTTATTTCAGTAAGGTGGTCTTCAAACTCTGATATCCTTTCTTCCGCTTGGTTGATTTGGCTTTTGATACTTGTGTATGCGTCACCAATTTCCCATGCTGTGTTTTTCAGCTCCATCAGCTCGTTTGTGTTCCTCTATAAACTGGTTATTCTAGTTAGCAATTCCTCTAACCTTTTATCAAGGTTCTTAGCTTCTTTGCATTGGGTTAGAACATGCCCCCTTTAGCTCATCATAGTTTTTTATTACCCATCTTCTGAAGCCTACTTTTGTCAATTTATCCAACTGATTCATCCAGTTCTGCACCCTTGATGGAGAGACATTGCAATCATTTCCAGGAGAACGGAAACTCTGGCCTTTTGGGTTTTCAGCATTTTTTTCTTTGATTCTTTCTTGTCTTCATGAGTTTGTCTAGTTTTGGCCTTTGAAGCTGCTGACACTTGGATGGGGTTTTTGTGGGGGCCTTTGTTGTGCTGTTAATGCGATTGCTATTGCTTTCTGCTTGTCTGTTTTTCTTTCAGTAGTCAGGTCCCTCTTCTGTAGGGCTGCTGCAGTTTGCTGGGGTTTCACGTTAGGCCTTATTCATCTGATTTGCTCCCATGCCTGGAGATGTCACTCAAGGAGGCTGGAGAGCAGCAAAGATGGGTGCCTCCTCCTTCTTCCGGGACCTCTGACCTCAAAGGGCACCAATCTGATGCTAGTAGGATCATTCCTTTATAGGGTGTCTGACAACCCCTGTTGGAGGGTCTCACCCAGTTGGGAGGCACAGGGAGCAGGACCTGTTTAATGAAGCACTTTGTCCCTTGGTGGAGAGGGTGTGTTTTGCTGGGGGGAAACCCACTTGTCTGGGCTGCCTGGATTCCTCAGAACTACCAGGAGTAGAGGCTAAGTCTGCTGGTCCACAGAGACTGTGGCCACCCCTCCCGCTAGGGGTTCAGGACCAGGGAGAGCCAAATTTTGTCCCTGAGCCCCTGGCTGGAGTTATTGGAGATCCTGCAGGGAAGCCCCACCCACTGAGGAAGGATGGGTCAAGGCTAGACCTGAAGAGGCACTCTAACTGCAGACAGCCACAGCCGGTGTCTTGGGCTGTGGGGACAAGTTTTGGGACCTAGCTATCCAGCCTCCCTGGTTCCAGAAGGGGAAAAGTGCAGCCTGTAACTATGGAAATGGGTGCTGCTCTTCCCCCCGCCCAGGGAGCTCAGCGTGTTAGGCAGTTGCAAGTCCCAGTGCTGGCTGCTACCCCTCCCACAAGGAGCTCAAATGGCTTAGACAGCAGGCAGCTGCAGCTTGTTCTGGTCGCCCCTTTCCCCGGGAGTTTGGTAGGCTTAAGCAGATTCCAGCTGAGAGGCTGAAGAATCTTCACATTCCCGGGTTGGGAAGCTAGGTCGCAGTGGCGTGGGTTCGTGAGTGGGATCTTCCGATCCAAGGATTCCACAGTTCCGTGGAAGAAGCAGTCTCCCTGGCTGGGTAGCGCGCTCACTCACCGCCTTCCTTGGCTTGTGGGGACAGGGTACCCCTTTCCCCTGTCGCTCTCAGGTGGGTCGCCACACCACACTGCTCTTCCTTTTATCCGTGGGTCACGCCAGCCTTCTAGTCAATTTTGATGAGCGAACTTGGATACCTTGGTTGCAGGTGAAGACTTCACACGCTTATTGTGGTTTTTTTTTTCTATGGTAGACTCCAAGCACCGCTGCTTTTAATTGGCCATCTTGGCCCCACCCGAAGTTAAATTTTTTTTTTTTTTCTTTTCTTTAGACAGGGTCTCACTCTGTCGCCCAGGCTGGAGTGCAGTGGCACGATCTCAGCTCACTGCAACCTCCGCCTCCCTGTTTCAAGCGGTTCTCCTGCCTCAGCCTCCCGAGTAGCGGGGAATACAGGCATACGCCATCGCACCCAGCTAATTTTTGCATTTATTGGTAGAGACGGGGTTTCACCAAGTTGGCCAGGCTGCTCTCAAACTCCGGATCTCTGGTGATCCACCTACCTCGGTCTCCCAAAGTGCTGGGATTACAGGCATTGAGCCACCACACCCCAGCCTAAATGTTTTTAATGAGAATTTACTGAGACTATATTTAGCTGTTTTTCATGTTGACACAGTACAAGAAATTAAACATGGTCATTTGGTCTTTATTATTTACTATATATGCACGCACATGTACATATATGCATGTATGAATGGATGCATGTACATATATATACAGTTGTGGTGCTTCATTCATGCCAGGATTTCTCAACTTACCTTCTCCAATAGAATGTTTACTTCAATAAGAATATGTAGGAGCTAAAAAGTTAATCTCATGGAGGTAGAATAGAAGAGTATTTACCAAAGGCTGGGAAGGGTATGTATATTGGAGGGAGATGAAGAGAAGTTGATAAATAAGTACAACCATACAGTAAGATAGAAAGAATAAGTTATAATGTTCTATAGCAGAGTGCGGTGACCATAGTTAATAACAATGTGTTGTATATTTCAAATAGCTAGAAGAGAGGTTTTGAAATGTTCCCACCACATAGAAATGATAAGCGCTTGAGGTGATGGATAGCCTAAGTACGCTGACTTGATCATTATGCAATTCTATGCATGTAACAAAATATCACAGGTATTCCATAAATATGTACATTATTATATATCAATCAAAAAAGAATTAAATATCAATCAAAAAAATCTACAATTCCTAGTGCTTGTGCAACACAAGTTCTCCCTCCTGTTTGACCATTTTGAGAAACTGCTTGTGAAGTGGTGCTTTTATATTAAGCATCATCAGACTTCACTTCCATTTGTAAGTCAATGACCCATAATAAATTCTACAGTTTAACAATTTTTCCTAAGTCTAGAACTATATATGCAAATTGATACTAGATATTGGCATCTAAGTGTCACTTCTTTGGGGACTAAATTCAAAGTATCTGAAACTGTTATTGTTGTTCTTCAATTTGGATTCTCCTCATGTAATCCAATACTTGGTGAATATCCTCACCATCCATCTCGGTACCTATGTGACTTTGCTAAAACTTCCATAACAAAATACCACAGCCTGGGTGGCTTAAATAACACGTTTTGGGGTTACAAGAGCAAGGTAAAAGTACTGGAAGGTTTAGTTTCTTCCAAGGCTCTTCTTCTTGGCCTACAGGTGGCCCCCTTCTCACTGTGTTCTTGCTTGATGTTTATCTCTGTGCATCCCTCATGAATCTTTGTGTGCCCAGATTTCTTCTTCTACAGGCTTCCAATCAAATTGAATTAGGGTCCACCCTAATGGCCTCATTTTACGTTAATAATTTCTTTAAAAGCTCCAAATACAGTCACATTCTGAGATACTAGGGGGCAGGTCTTCAATACAGGAATTTTGGGGGGACACAGTTCAGCCCATAGCAGTACCCACATCGGAGTGTTAGAGGCTATTCTAGAGGCTTTACTTTTCCTCATTACTTAATATTCAATTTGTGAACAAGTATTATCAACGTCAACTCTTGAATGTTATCATATCTTACCTCTTCTTTCTATTCTCACTGCTGCTGCCTTAGATACATTCCTAATCCTCTCTTGGCTATATTGCATAAATATTCTAATTTTTCCCTCCTCCAATCTAGTTCTGTCTCCATGTTGTCCTCTACATTATTATTAGAGCAAGCTTCTTAGTTTTCAACATTGAAGCCCTTCAACGGCCAGCCCTTGCCATTGCCCTTGCTGCTGCCTGTAGAAACTATTCCTAGCACTGTTTCACCCTAATGATTTCAGGTTGGTTCTTTTAAGGGTATGAGGCAAGTTCTTTCCACTAATATGTTCACATCATTACTCAGGCAAAGAATCCAAGAACATTCTCTATCATTTCTGAAACCCTTCTCTGGGCAGCTGACTTCTTTCTCTGTTATTCTGTTTCATAAAGTTTAGCTTCCTTCACCTTTTTGAAATAGAATTTTCTGTCTTCTCAACTCAATGACACTGCCATGCTCTGTTTAGATTTCCCTGTTCTGCACTGTGGCCTGGAAACTGCCTCCAGGCATTAAGCTGGGACAAGCCTTGTGCTCATCTCATTTGTTTTTCTGCTGTCAGGGATCACAATTCCATGCTTCCTCATGTCCAGTATCTGAAAACAATGGCTTCATATATTTTTATCCAGTTTTTTTAGTTGTTTGAAAGGTAGGAGAATGAATACAGTCCCTGTTAAAATTCTATTATGATCAGAAATAGAAATTTAGCAATATGTATTTTTTAAAAGACAAAAATATGGGTTTATATTGATATTTACAGTCATATTTAAGAATATGCTCTCTTTTTTAAAATGTATGCTTCTTTGTTAGCATAATTCTTTATTTTGTCATACAGCATGTATATAATAATTTCAAAATAACAATTTTATTGTAACTAGAAACCAATGAAAAAACTGAAATATGACAAATTATTTTAGCATATATCCCATTGAAGACACTATGATCTAAGTCAGATGGAATTATTGTTTTCTTCTCTGACAGATTCCAATAGAGGAACATTTTGCATTATACAGGTATTTCTCAAAACTATCAAGGTCATCAAAAATAAAAAAAGTCTGAGAAACTGTCACAGCCCAGGAGAAACCTACAGGAGACATGATAACTAGATATAATGGGATGAGATGCTAGCATGCGCATACACACACACACACACATACACACACACAAGTAGATAAAAACTAAGGAATCTGAATAAACCATGGACATTATTTAATAGGAAAGTATCGGTTTATTAGTGGTAACAAATGTACCATACTAATGTAATACGGTAATAATAATGGAAAGTATATGTGTGGTGAGGGCATCTATGGAAATTCTCTGTACTGTCTACTTAATTATTCTGTAATTTTAAAACTGTTCTAAAAATAGTCTACTCAATTTTTAAAAAGCTGATTTAAAACCAAGTAGTTTCATACCATTATACTCCAGACTGGGTGACAGAGCAAGACCCTGTCTCAAAAGAAACAGACAGACAAAAAGCTTAGTAGCTGTTAATAGTAGTGAATCTTTGTTTTCCTTTACTTTCTCTCATAAAATTACATATTGCTTAATTTGAAATTATTGTATAACTTAAATGAATAGAATATATATTAATTTCAGAATATATATTAATTTCAGAATATATTTTAATATATACACATAAAAATAAATCTGTTTATATTTTCCCAATATGTTAATTCTATGGTGAGAACAATTAAAGCATTTTAAGTGGAAAAAAAATCATAGTTCTTTCACTAATTATACCAACATTTTTAATGTAAAAATTTCCATGAGTTCTGAGTCTTTTTAAAAAATTTTCTATTCTATTTACTTTCTCTTCTTGTTTAATTTTATTTTATTATAATTATTTATTTTATTATTTCTGATCTATTTGCTTTCCCTGCTCATCTGTTAATACTGCACTGTTTAAATTACAGAGATTTTTAATATTTATTTAAGGATCATGGTATTTTTATACATTGATATGTAACTTAGGAGCCAAGATGCCGTATGCATTAGTTCATGGAATTGCCAATTTACAAAGAAGCCAACATTATTGAAATGATATTTCTTTCTAGCTAGAGAACTTGACACATATTTCCATAGTAAATGTATTACTACGGCATTCTCAATATAGTTTTTGCAATGGCTATATTTAGGTTTCCTGAAAATGAAAGTTTATTTTTTAGGTGTGAGTTTGTTTACATATTTAACTTTTAAAATATCTTGATATCCACTTTTAGCTAGGTGTGTGTACAGTTACAAGTTACTTTAGAGAAGTCTAATTGAATGTGTATTACAGTTCTTATACTATAAAATAAAATGTTACATATTCAGAAAATGTTCTACTCATCTTCAAATTGGATAAATCAAGTAATACTATTAACTTATTTAGTTTTTTATGCTGTTAGCTTGCCTTGTGTGAGGCTTGAATCACACACGCTTTGAAGACTATATGCTCAGATAAAGTATGTTTAAGAAGATCACACTAAAGCATGGTGCCTCAGAAATAAAAAGAAGTTGAGGGAATAGCTCTCTGGGTTGCAGATAAATAAATCTGTATTCAATACCAGCTGTTGATAGCTATTTAAATGTTACTTGGGCCTTTGGAGTATTAAAGGGCAAGCATCGCATTTATAATGTTAAAAGTTTTTGAGTAAATTAAAGGTGCAAATGTGCTTAGCAATTAGCAGTGCTGAAAACACATATTACTGATTTAAAGTTCTTCCATATCATGTATTTTATAAGAAAGTTTTAAATTTTAATGTTGAGGTTATTCATATTTTAATTTAGCCCGAGGCAGACACAGCAAGATTTGGAATGCATAGCTTCCTTCTGGTTGTATTATAGTCTTTCACTGATATCAGCCAAATTGGATTTTGCAAAGCTTACATTATTGCATTTCAGAAATTTTAGGTCATGCCATGTTCATTTTTTAACTTTAATTTATGCATATTTGCCTTTCACTGTTCATTTAATGAAAACATAAGCCAGCTGGAAGTTCTCAGTGTTTCTCTAGTCAGAAAAGCCAGCATCAGGGACAGAGTTGTGTGAAGAGGAATATACTATTTCAGAACTATCCCAGCATAATTGGAAAGCCTATATATAGACTGTTATACAGTACAATAAATTGGCATCTGATCCAACCTATTAATAAACAGCATAACCAAGTCAATGGCAGAGTAGAAGAATAAGAGGCACAAGAGGGTGACAAAAGACAGTTTGAGAAGAATGCATATAAAAGACTACTGCCTCATCCCTACTTCCTCATGAGGTGTGCCATCTCCTGCTTTCAGAGTAGACTCTAAACTCATTATCTTGCTTAGGGTTGCTCTAATGAGTCAGTGAGGTGACAAGACAGCAGATGGGATGAATAAACAATTACACAGCTCCTTAAAAATTTGTCCCCTCTGCCACTTGAGTAAGAGGAAATTTAGTCAGGGTGAGATAATGAGTTAAGGTGGAAAAATGCTTGCTAGGTGGCATCTGCCTCAATAGTTGATCCCTCACCCCACCAATGCACAAAATATGATAACTTGCCCAAAGAAACTGTTCATTCTCATGAAACATAAACTTAATTGAGAACCATGTGCTTTATTGTACATAATTTTGTGTCCTGGGTGCATAAGTATTTCGCAGAATTCTTTTTGGTTAGTATTGACAAATATAGAAAAGACCATTAAGTATTTCATAAGTATTAAATCTGACACGTTATTTTATAGCATCAGTGTGTGTATACTCATTGCCAGAAAATGGTGGATTAAAGACAGTTACTACAAAAGTTGGCATTTGTTATATTGTCAGGATTTGCCAAAAAAAATTTTAATATCTAAAACTCAGTCTTAACATTAGAATTACTATTTAAATAAATAAATGCTTAAATACATATTTACACATACACATAAATATTTATTTAAGTAGATATTCTATTATATTAAATTTATATTTTCTCTAGTTGGAAAAGCCAACATCATGAACAGAGTTGTGTGAGGAGTAATATACTGTTACAAAACTATTTTAGCATATACTAGACTGTAATCTAGCATAATAAGTTCACATCTGATTCAATCTGTTAATGGTAAATACTAATATTTTAATTAAAATTTAAGTGATTATTATTTTAATTAATACATCGATATTAATATCTATTTAAATAGATGTTTTGATAAACATTTATATAATGAATATGATAGCATTAAATTGTAGGGTAAATTAAACATCTCTTTGATATTTGTTTGAGACTATGAATTTGACATATGTGGACAGATAGCAAGAGTAATATTTGTCTTTATACTCTAAAAATTGCAGCTGTTCGTACATTGAAATATGTGTTGCATTTTAACCAGCAACAGATTTGTAGAACCATTTCATTATCTGAAAACAAAAAAAAGTTGTTATTAAATATTTGCTGTATACTATTTTTAGAGTCCTTTTTAATGTGGTTTTTACTCTAGCTTTTTCAATGGCATATTTTTATGAAAGGATCCACATTTTTTCTTGCAGCTGGACCACAGCAAAGTTCATAGGCAGCCAAGGCAAGGAAGAAAATTTGCTATGTGTAAAATAAAATATTTGACAGTAAATTGAATCTTGGCTAACTGATAAACCATATATATATTTACTATAAGTCACTGAGTAATTATTAGGAATTTGCCTTTGTGTTGTAAAAGAGAAATCAGATGTTGACATTATTTCTCTTAAATACATTGTGCTTTCCTTTGCATTGATAAAAACGTGAAGAAAAAATAGAATTTTAAAATTTCTCTTAAGAATGGTAGCAATGCCATTTATGTCCCCTGTATATAAATTTTGGATTCTGGAGATAAAGCCCTGTTCCTTGGCCCAGGGCTCAGCAATCTTTAGAACAGAGCTTTCTGGACTCTCTGGCACATACCACACCCCAAACTGGCAAATGCTCATATCTGCAAAGGTCAATGTACTATGAGGGTTGGAACAATCCCTGATGACTAAGATGGGAAAAGAAAAATCAAAGTACAAAGCAAGCATAATGTCATTGATCAAATTTTGTTTGAGAAACAGCTGTGATCCAAATCTTTAGTTCAGTCTGACATGCACTTTCTATATGTGGTGTAGACTCATAGTTACAAAAAAAGTACGTAAAAAGTTTTATTCACAAAAAGTTAAATCTGTTGGTAGACACAATGTCTCTCACACTTGGACAAACCACCCATTTGTTAATCACTCCCAGATTATTATCTCTGGGTTGGAAATCTTCCCTGAACTGTGGACTCAACATCCAGCTATCTACTTGACACTAGAGGGCTTAATAGCCCCCAATTAATATGTCCTCATAGAACCCCTAAAACTTTCTTCACACTCAAACTTCTCCATGCTGGTCGATGGCAATGCCATCCTTCCAGCTGGCTCAGGCCAAGAGCTTTGGAGCCTTTACAACCCCTCCCTTTCTCTCATCCTCCCTACCTGGTCCATCATATAGACTCTTGGCATCATTGTCACTCACCTGGATATTCTGAGAGCCTCCTAACTACTTTCGCTGCATCCGTCATAACTGCCTTCCCACACAGTTTTTTTCAATACAGCAGTTAGAATGATTCTTTAAAAACATCCGTCTGATTATGTCATACTTCTATTCAAAACCCTCCAATAGCTTCCATATCACTTGGAGTAAATACCAAAGTCCTTAAAATGGGCACAAGATCCTACCAAATGAAACTCCCTATTTCTTCTCTTGGGAAGAAAGTACAGAGAGTTTCCATATCCCCCACACTCAGTTTCCTCTATTGTTAATATCTTACATTATTATGGTACAGTTGCTACAGTTAATTTATGAATATTGATACTGTGTTATTAACTACAGGCCATCCTTTACACAGATTTCCTTAGTTTAAACCTTGTGCTCTTTTTCTGTTTCAGGATCTCATCCAATACACCACATTATATTTATTTCTTATATCTTCTTAAGTTCTTGGCTTAAGGAGAGTTGAGTTTCTCAGACTTTCCTTGATTTTGATGAACATGACTATTTCTGTTTTGAGTAGTAGTGTACATAGTTTGTAGAATTACTCTCAACTGAGATCTGTCTGATGTTTTTGTCATCATTAGGCTAGGGTTATGGGTTTTGTGGAGGAGGAGGTAAAAAGCCATTCTCAACACATCATTTCAAGGAGATATGCTGTCAATGACAGCACAATTGATGGTAACCTTAATCCATGACTGAGTTAATGTTTGTCATATTTATCAGCTGTAAAGTTAATGTTTTATGCTGCTTTCCATATGCTATTCTTTGGAAGGAAGTTACTGTGTGAGGGCCACATTTAAGGAGTGAGTAGCTATGCTTTTATAAGGGCTGGAAATCTACATCAGATATTTAGCTTTCTTCTGCACAGGGAGTTTGTCTCTTCACTCCCATTTATTTATTTATTCGATTATTTAGGTTATGAGTATGAACTCATGGATATTTATAGTTTGGATTATGATCCAATACTATTTATATACTTTACTGCTCAAATTATTCCAGCTTTGTTTACTGGGAGCTTTTTTAGTTGGCTCCTATGCTTCTTTGACTGTATGTGTTAGTACTTCCTTATGTTTTGGCACTTACAAGTTGCTCCAGGATTGTATTTTTATTCTTGCTTCAGTTCTAGAATTCGGCATTTCTTTAAGATTCCTCTTGTAGACTGAATGTTTGTGTTCCCTCCAAAATTCATATGTTGACATTCTAACACCCAAAGTGATACTATTAGGAGGTGGGGCCTTTGAGAACTAATTAGGTAACAAGGGAAGAGTCTTTGGAAGTGGGATTAGTGCCCTTATAAAAAAGACCACAGAGCTCTCTAGTTCCCTTCCCACCATATGAGGATACAAGGAGAAATCAACATTCTGCAACCCACAAGAGGGGCCTCAGCTCAGAACCTAACCATCCTTGTGCCCTGATCTTGGACTTCCATCTCCTAGAACTGTAAGAAATACATTTCTGTTGTTTATAAGCCCCCAGTCTATGATACTTTGTTATAACAGCCCAAATTGACTAAGAAAGTTTCTTTTATTGGAAAATTCTATTAGAAACCACAATCTGAGTACTGGGTGTGCTTGCTATTACTAGGGTGGCATTGCTTCTAGGCCCACTCAGCTGACCGAGCAAGAAAATATATGAATATATACTAAGCTTTGTACCTGTACATCTCTACAAATATTTCTATATGTATCTGTGTTTATATTAAACTAAACATGAATTCAGAGTTCATACTGATATCTTCAATGCTAAGCTAGTACCATACAGATTATTCCAGCCCCCTCCTCATTCTTATCTATAAATTCTCACTCTTGGTTCTCACTGTCCACTTACCTAATTGTTCAATTCTTGTATACATGTATAATGGTCTCAGAGTTGCTAACCTGTACTCCCATGAAACACAACTTTATGAACTAGAGTACAGGCTTGCATATAGCTTCTTTTACCTGTAGTCTCACAAACTCCACTTATTTCCAAACTCAGCACATTTTTCTCCTATCCTTTTCAGTTAGGCTATTTTTGTATATTTTTAATATAGCTAAATTATTTTGTCATAGTCTGCATTTCATGCTGGGATCAGCTGACTTCCTACATTAAAAAAATTGTAGACTTTAAGATACAATCTTTTTATTGTAAATTTCTATTTTACAAATTGTTTTCACAAATGCTTAGTGCTTTGTATCATACATTATTGTCTTATAGGTTATAGTTTCACCACCCTAAACAATCCCCTATGTGACACTTATTAACCCTCTCCAAATCTCTGGCAACCACTGATCAGATTACCATTACCATTATCATTAGTTGCCTTCCCAGATTGTCCAATAAAGAGAATCATGTATTAAATCATTTTCACACTTTGTTCATTGAGCAATATGCATTGGCATTCATTTACATCTTTTCACAGTTTGATGGCTCATTCATTTTTTATCACTGAATACCATTCCATTGTATGGATGTACCACAGTTTGTCTATTCATATCTAAGGACAATTTTTTATACCTCCAGTTTTTGGTAACTATAATGAAAGCTGCTATAAACACTTACATGCAGATTTTGTGTGGACATGAGTTTCCATATCAGTTAGATAAATACCTAGCAGCAATATTGCAGGATCATATTGTGAGACTATGTGTAGAAAGAAATTGCCAAATTGTCTTCTAAATTGGTTTTGGCACTTTGTATTCCCACCAGCAATGAATGTGAGTTCTTATTTCTCTACATCCATGCCAGCAGTTGGTATTGTCAGTGTACTGGATCTTGGCCATCCTAATAGTTGTGTAGTTGTATCTTGTTTTAATTTGCATTTTCCTAGTCACAGTTGGTTTTGTTCATCTTTTCATATGCTTATTTGCCATCTGTTTATCTTCTTTGGTGAGATTTGGATCTATTTCCTCCTTTTTAAAATTGATTTATTTGTTTTCCCAGTTTTTAACAGTATTTTTGTATATTTTGGGTACAAGTCTTTTACTAGACCTGTGATTTGTAAATATTTTCTTTCAGTCTGTTACTTGTTTTTCTCTGTGTTTTAAAAGTGTGTTTTACAGAGGAAATGTTTTAATTTTAATAAGGTCCTACTTCTCAACTTTTTCTTTCTGGTAGCATACTTTGAGTGTATCTAAAAACTAATCCCCAAACCCAATCTCACATAGATTTTCTCATATGTTTTTATTTGTAAGTTTTATGGTTTATATTTCACATTTAGGTCAGAAATACATTTTGAGTTATTTATTAAGGTATAAGGTCTCTATCTAGGTTTTTTATTTATTATTAATTTGTTGCTTATGCATGTCCCACTGTTTCAGTGCCATTTGTTGAGAAGACTCTCCTTTCTCCATCTAATTGCCTTTGCGTCTTTGTTAAAAATCTGTTTCTTAATTTTGTCTGTATCTATTTATGGGCTCCTTATTCTATTAATCTGTGTGTCTATTCTTTCACCAATACTATGTTATCAATACTATATGCCTTGATTACTGTAGCTTAATAGTCATTATTGAAGTTAGGTAGTATCAGTCCTCCAACTTATTTCTCTCCTTCAATATTGTGTTAGGTATTCAGTTTTTTAATATTTTTTTTTTTGTAAACTTCATTAATAGAGTCAGTTTGTTTATACCTGCAAACAAACTTGTGATTTTGCCTGGAATTGCGTTGACTCTATACATTAATTTAAGAATAATTGACATGTTAATAATATTCAGTCTTGCAGTCCATCAAGTAGAATATCTCTCCATTTACTTATGTCTTTGATTTATTTCATCCAAGTTTTGTAGTTTTACACATAGAGTTCCCTGTTTTTGTTTTTTTCTTTAGATTTTTACATAAGTATTCCTTTTCTGATACTGCTATAAATATTCTTGTTGTTTGTTTTTATTTTCAAATTTCAATTGTTCATTACTGGTATATAGTAAAACACTTGCCTCTAGAATATTAACTTTGTATCCTATGGCCTTTCTATACTCAGTAATTTCAGGAGATATTCTATAAATTGTTTGAAGTTGTTTACATAGACAATCATGTTATCTGTAAGTAAAAACACTTTTTTCTTTTCAATCTGTAAATATTTTACTCCTTTTTCTTGTCTTATTGCAATAGTGAGATCTTCCAGTATGACTTAAATAGGTGTGGTGAAAGAAGACCACCTTGCTTTGTTCCAGATTGTAGATGGAAATCATTTTTATGGCTGAAAGCTCATTGTAGAATTTGTGTGCCACAACTTCTTGCACTTCTAATACAATTTTTTAAATAATAAAGTCACCCAATTCATTGAGAAAACTTATAGCACAAAACGATTTTCCTACGAGGGCAATGGAGAAAGAAACTCTATTGTTAAGACACTGGGAAAAAATACAGTTATCTGTGGTCAGCTGAATGGAATGAGTTGCTTTTTTTTTTTTTTTTTTTTTTTTGAGATGAAGTTTTGCTCTTGTTGCCCAGGCTGGAGTGCGATGGCACAATGTCAGCTCACTGCAACCTCTGCCTCCCAGGTTCAAGTGATTCTCCTGCCTCAGCCTCCCAAGTAGCTGGGATTACAGGCATGCACCAACATGCCCAGCTGATTTTGTATTTGTAGTAGAGATGGAGTTTCTCCATGTTGGTCAGGCTGGTTTTGAACTCCTGGCCTCAAGTGATCTGCCCACCTCGGCCTCCCAAAATGCTGGGATTACAGGCGTGAGCCGCCACGCACAGCTGAGTTGCTTGTTAATATTCTACTGTTGTTATATTTTATTCGTGAAATATATTTATTCCTACTTTATTTTTAATACTTTCTGTTAAACCAGTGGTGACAATGATTTTCCCACATGACAAACATTTATTCTTATATTTAAAAAATGAATCATAAAAGTTAGCAGAGAGATATTTTGTTGGCATTATTTTTAAATAATGTTGTTTCTGATCATTGAAAAAACATGTTTTATGCTCTATTTTGTTCTATCAAATTAGCTACTTTGGGAACATATGTAAATACAAAAATGTAAAAAGTTATAACAAATATTTTATGTTTCATCTCCCTAATGGTAATTCAGTGTTTAACAATCTAGTGTATTTTTACAAATATTTTATGTAAATACACACATCTACACACACAAACTTTTATATAATTGAAACTATAATTGTTCTTATATATTTTATATATTTAATACTTAGGAATTTTCTACAACTTTGCTTCTGAAGAAAGATAAATTTTAATGGCTTCCTAACATTTTATCATATGAATGTGCTAGAACGACTTACTCTTTTTTATTATTGCATATTTGTTTTTTCTCAAAAAAGTACAATGCAGCAAGTGGCGTTGAGAAAACTGCATATCCACATGCAATAAGAATAAAGTTGGAACATTATGTTACATTATATGCAAAAATCAACTCAAAATGCATTAAAGACTTAAACATAAGTCCTGAACCATAAAGCTTCTAGAAAAAAACATAGGGGAAAAGCTCCTTGACATTGGCCTTAGCAATGATTTTTTTGAATATGACACTAAAAGCACAAGCAACAAAAGCAAAAATAAACAAATGGAACTACGTCAAAATAAAAAGCTTCTGTATGGCGATGAAAAAATCAATAAAACGAAAAGGCAACCTTTGGGTTTGGAGAAAATATTTGCAAACCATACATCTGATAAGGGATTAATATCCAAAATATACAAGGAACTCACACAAGTTAATAGCAAAAAAAATCAAATAATTCAATTAGGACTTGAACAGATATTTTTCAAAGAAGGACATATGAATGACCAACAGATATCTACAAAGGTGCCCAAAATTATTAATTACTAAGAAAATGCAAATCAAAACCACATTGAGCTATCACTTCATGCTTATTAGAAAGGCAATTATGAAAAAGAGAAGGGATAACATCTTGGCACGGGTATGGAAAAAAGAGAACTCTTGTACACCGTGGGTGATAATGTAAAATGGTACAGCCATTATGGAAAACAGTATGGAGGTTCCTCAAAAAAAAAATAAAAAGAACTACCTTATAATGCAAGAATCCCTCTTTTGGACATATATCCAAAGAAAATGAAGTCAGTATCTGAAAGAGATGCCTGTGCTCCCATACTCACTGCAGTATTACTCATTATAGCCAATATATGGAAACAACCTGTGTCAATCAACAGATGAATTGCAAAAGAAATTTTGATATATATATCATATGTATATCATAATAATATTTGAATATTATTCACTCTTAAAAAAGAAGGTGTTTGTGACAACATGAATGAACCTGGAAGATATGATGCTAAGTGAAATAAGCCAGATACAGAAAGAAAAATAGTGCATTCTTTCACTTGTATGTGGAATCTAAAAAGCCAAACACATAGAAACAGGAAGTAGAATGGTGGTTACCAGGGTCTGGGTGTGGGGGAAGTGGGAAGATGTTGGTCAAAGTGTACAAAGTTGCAGTTATCTAGGATGAATAAGCCAAGAGATATAATGTACAACGTGATGACTACAGTTAATAGTATTGCATTGTATACTGAAAATTAGCTAGGAAAGTAGAATTCAGGTCTTCTCACCACAAAAAATGGTAACTGTGGGGCAATGGATATGTTAACTTGCTTAACTGCGGTAATCATTTTACTATGTATATGTATATCAAAACATCATGTTGTACACCTTAAATATGTAAGATTTTTATTTAAAACAGTAATTAAAAAACTCAAAATATCTCTATGTGTTTCATGTCAAAATTTTCAATTTCTTATATGGCTTTGTAGAGATAAAAATATAGAATCCAAGTGCATAAGCATTTTCAAAACTCTGGGTAGATTTTAACGAATTATTTTCTATTTAGAAGGGTTAGATCAATCTGTATTTCATATAAAACTAGTACATGAGGTACTTTGTTAAATCTAATTCAAAATTAGGTAGCATCACTAATAAAAAGGGTAAAAGTATCTTTGCCAATCTAATAGTCAGGAATGGTATTTTATTTTGATTTACATCTTAGATCTAACTGAATCTTCTTGAGGTTTATGTTTTGCTTTTTTTCTAGCATGGGTTTAGGGCTTCCCTTTTCCACTTTTAGAAGGTCTTTTTTAAAGAGATGAAGTGTTTATCTTAGAATGAGTATGCATATTTTATCCATCTTCCCACTCGCCTTTTACATTTATGGCCATTTATCAGGAAGAGTTAATTAGTGTAAACTGACCCCTTCCTCTGCACATCTTCTACATCATTCATTGCTTTTAAGCTTACATCATTCATTGCATTAACTGATTTTTACCCAGTTAGAGATCATTTGTGTTTTCATCTTTTAAAAATAGCCTTATTTGTAAACTTCAACCAGAAGTTTGTTATAAGATGAATATTTAAATTCTTTTTAAGGTACATACTTAACCTAGTATTTGAGCAGTATCTTTGGAAGAATTCTGTCAAATTATACATATGTGTGTGTGTATGATATGGTTTGACTGTGTCCCCACTCAAATCTTATCTTAAATTGTAGTTCCTATAATCCCCACATTCGTGGGAGAAACACTGTGGGAAGTAATTAAACCATGGGGGTGGTTACCCTCATGCTGTTCTCGTGATAGTGAGTGCGTTCTCATGAGATCTAGTGGTTTTATAAGCGGCTTTTCCCCTTTTGCTCATATATCGCCTTGATGTCACCATGTGAAGGAGGACATGTTTGCTTCCCCTGCCGCCATAATTGTAAGTTTCCTGAGGCCTTCCCCGTCATGCTGAACTGTGAGTCAAGTAAACTTCTTTCCTTTATAAGTTACCCAAACTTGGGTATATCCTTATAGCAGTGTGAGAATGGACTAATACACTATATGTGTGCTTGCATGTGCATGTTTTCGTTTCTTCCATTTCATTAATCTGCCTGTCGGTTTTCATATTGCCAACATATTATGTTAATTATTATAATCTCATTAAATATCATATTTTAATACCTTATAGGTCAAGATTCCCATTATCATTCTTTTTTTGATATATTTTCACATTCTTACCTATTTTTCACTAGACAAAATTTAATTATCATTTAATCATATTTTAAGATGTGTCTTACTGATATTTTAATTAGATATATATATATTTTAAATCTTGGTAACAGTTCACTTTTTGTATTTTTTTATTAATCTATTTTATCATCCACAGAACACATTCTATCAAGTATCATCCAAGTAGTAGGCATGGAGAACACACTGGTTAACAATACTCTTGCAGTCTACTGGGCTATATCTTTCAATTTATTCAAGCTTTTAGTAATATTCTGAATGGTAATTTATAATTTATTATTATAAGTATTTCACATTGTATAATAAGACCATTTTATACTTTACAGTGTAAGCTATAATATGTGTGATAAATATTGTTTTGACTGTATTTTACACAATAATTACCATTTTCAAATTTTTTCCTTATTTTCTTTTTTGGCATGTGAACTATATGATAGGATTCATTTGCTTTAATCTCATTTGGTAGTTTGGAAAATGTTTATTTTCTATTTGTCACCTTTTCAAAAATGTACAATTATCTTTGCCTGGAAATAGGAATTTTGCCACATTTTAATTTCTTCTGTTTATTGTGTTCCTGGCCAATCGTGTATTTTTGTGCTCTTTCTATGAATCTTTTCATTGTTAATAACTTATTTGTATTTGGTAGAACATATTGTCTTGGCTGCAACATGGTTTATTTCTTTACCCAGTCTTGAACTAGGCAAGAAATATTCATACAGTTTGTTAACAAATTAAATTTGTGACACTTTGGAAAGTTTTTTTTTGAAATAATAATTATTTTTTCTTTATCTCATTGTTTTAGGTGATTTTAATAGAAAGATAAATATTTTCTACATTCCAAAATATTGCAAATATTTGTGGGTTGAGGCTGAATGTGACTCTGCAGTTACTTATTGGTTTCATTTTCTGAATTTCATAGGCAAAGCAGAACTTTTGCATTCAAAGAATACAAAGCCCAAGAGAACTGTCATATAGGGGTCTAGTCCCATTGAAAGAAACAGATTCTAGGAACTCAGGAGAGTGTAGCCATGTCTCAAAAGGGCAAGTGGATAGTGTTTTGTTTTCTTTATTATTATTATTATTAATTTTTTTATTTCCTTAGGTTATTGGGGAACAGGTGGTGTTTGGTTATATGAGTAAGTTCTTTGGTGGTGATGTGTGAGATTTTGGTGCATCGATCGCCTGAGCAGTATACATTGCACCCAATTTGTGGCCTTTTATCCCTCACCCCCTTCCCACCCTTTCCCTCTGAATCCCCAAAGTCCATTGTGTCTTTATTATGCCTTTGCATCCTCATAGCTTAGTTCCTACATATGAGTAAGAACATATGATGTCTGGTTTTCCATTCCTGAGTTACTTCACTTAGAATGATAGTCTCCAATATCATCCAGGTCACTGTGAATGCCATTAATTCATTCCTTTTTATGGCTGAGTAGTATTCCATCATATATACATACCATAGTTTCTTAATCCACTCATTGATTGATGGACATTTGGGTTGGCTCCACACTTTTGCAATTCCAAATTGTGCTGCTATAAACATGCGTGTGCAAGTATCTTTTTTCATATAATGAGTTATTTTTCTCTGGGTAGACACCCTGTAGTAGGATTGCTGGATCAAATGGTAGTTCTACTTTTAGTTCTTTAAGGAATCTCCACACTGTCCTCCATAGTGGTTGGACTGGTTCACATTCCCACCAGCAGTATAGAAGTGTTCTCTGTTCACTGCACCCATGCCAGCATGTATTATTTTTTGATTATGGCCATTCTTGCAGGAGTAAGGTGGTATTGCACTGTGGTTTTGATTTGCATTTCCTTGATCATTAGTGGTGTTGAGCATTTTTTCATATGTTTGTTGGATATTTGTATATCCTCTTTCGAGAATTGTCTATTCATGACCTTAGCCCACTTTTTGAGGGGATTGTTTGTTTTTGTCTTGTGAATTTGTTTGAGTTCACTGTAGATTCTGGATATTAGTCCTTTGGCAGATGTATAGATTGTGAAGATTTTCTCCCACTCTGTGGACTGCCCATTTACTCTGCTGTTTCTTTTGCCATGCAAAAGCTCTTTAGTTTAATTAAGCCCCAGCATTTGCTTTTGGTTTCCTGGTCATGAAATCCTTGTCCAAGTCAATGTCTAGAAGGGTTTTTTCAATGTTGTTTTCTAGAATTGTTTTTCAATTTTTATTTATTTTTCTCAGATAGAGTCTCACTCTGTTGCCGTCTCGGCTCAGTGCAACCTCTGCCTCCTGGGCTCAAGCTATTCATCTGCCTCAGCCTCCCAAGTAGCTGGGACTACAGGCACCTGCCACCACACCCAGCTAATTTTTTTAGTGTAGATGGGATTTCATCATGTTGGCCAGGCTGGTCTCGAACTCCTGACCTCAAGTGGCCCACCCACCTTGGCCTCCCAAAATGCTGGGATTACAAGTGTGAGCTAGCACATCCAGCATTGTCTTCCAGAAGTTTTATAGTTTCAGGTCTTAGATTTAAGTCCTTGATCCATCTTAAGCTGATTTTTGTATAAGGTGAGAGATGAGGATCCAGTTTCATTCTCCTACATGTAGCTTGCCAATTATCCCAGCACCATTTGTTGAATAGGGTGTCCTTTCCCCACTTTATGTTTTTGTTTGCTTTGTCAGAGATCAGTTGGCTGTAAGTAATTACGGTTTATTTCTGGGTTCTCTATTCTGTTCTGTTGGTCTATTTGCCTATTTTTATGCCAGTACCATGATGTTTTGGTGACCATGGCCTTATAGTATAGTTTGAAATCAGGTAATGTAATGCCTCCAGATTTGTTCTTTTTGCTTGGTCTTGCTTTGGCTATGAGGGCTCTTTTTTGGTTCCATATGAACTTTAGGATTGATTTTTCTAAGTCTGTGAAGAATGATGGTGGTATTTTGATGAGAATTGCATTGAATTTGTGGACTGCTTTTGGCAGTATGGTCATTTTCACAATATTGATTTTATCTATCCATAAGCATGGGATATGTTTCCATTTGTTTGTGTCATCTGTGATTTCTTTCAGCAGTGTTTTGTCATTTTCCTTGTAGAGGTCTTTCACCTCCTTGGTTGGGTATATTCCTAAGTATTTTATTTTTTTGCAGCTATTGTAAAAGGGGTTGAGTTCTTGACTTAATGCTCTGCTTGGTCACTGTTGGTTTATAGAAGAATTACTGATTTGTGTACATTGATTTTGTATCCAGAAACTTTGCTGAATTCTTTTATCAGTTCTAGGAGCTTTCTGGAGGAGTCTTTAGGGTATTTTAGGTAAACAATCATGTCATCAGCAAACAGTGACAGTGTGATTTCTGCTTTACCAATTTAGATGCCCTTTATTTCTTTCTCTTGTCTGATTGCTCTGGCTAGGACTTCCAGTACTATGTTGAAGAGGAGTGGTGAGAGTGGGCATCCTTGTTTTGTTCCAGTTCTCAGAGGGAATGCTTTCAACTTTTCTCCATTCAGTGTTATGTTGGCTGTGAGTTTGTCATAGTTACTTTTATTACATTGAGGTATGTCCCTTGTATGCTGATTTTGCTGAGAGTTTTCATCATAAAGGGAGGCTGGATTTTGTCAAATGCTTTTTCTGCATATATTAAGATGATCATGTGATTTTTTGTTTTTGGTTCTGTTTATGTGTTGTATCACATTTACTGACTTGCATATGTTAAACCATCCCTGCGTCCCTGGTATGAAACCCACTTGATCATGATGGATTATCTTTTTGATATGTTGTTGGATTTGGTTAGCTAGAA
Organism: Pan paniscus; assembly: GCF_029289425.2. Lineage (NCBI taxonomy): Eukaryota > Metazoa > Chordata > Mammalia > Primates > Hominidae > Pan > Pan paniscus. The sequence goes on from NC_073254.2 coordinate 69,493,831, forward strand.
TTTTTTTAAGGATTTTAGCATCTATGTTCATCAGGGATATTGGTCTGTAGTTTTCTTTTTTTGGTTATGCCCTTTCCTGGTTTTGGTATTAGGGTGATACTGGCTTCACAGAATGATTTAGGAAGGGTTCCCTCTTTCTCTATCTTGTAGAATAGTGTCAGTAGGATTGGTACCAATTCTTCTTTGAATATCTGCTAGAATTATGCTGTGAATCCATCTGGTCCTGGATTTTTTTTTTGTTTGTTTGTAATTTTTAAATTACCATTTCAATCTCACTGCTTGTTATTTGTCTGTTCAGAGTATCTAATTCTTCCTGATTTAAGCTAGGAAGGTTGTATCTTTCCAGGAATTTATCCATCTCTTCTAGGTTTTCTAGTTTATATGTGTAAAGGTGTTCATAGCAGCCTTGAATGATCTTTTGTATTTCAGTGGTGTCAGTTGTAATATCTCCTGTTTTGTTTCTTAGTGAGGTTATTTGGATTTTCTTCTTTTCTTTGTTAATCTTGCTAATGGTCAATCAATTTTATATATCCTTTCAAAGAACCAGCTTTTTGTTTCATTTATCTTTTTAATTTGTTGTTGTTTTGATTTCATTTAGTTTTTCTCTGATCTTGGTTATTTCCTTTCTTCTGCTGGGTTTGGGTTTGGTTTGTTCTTGTTTCTCTGGTTTCTTGAGGTGTGATCTTACATTGTCTGTTTGTGTTCTTTCAGGCTTTTTGATGTAGGCATTTAGGGCTGAGAACTTTCCTCTTAACACCACCTTTGCTGTATCCCAGAGGTTTTGATAGGTTGTGTCACTATTGTCATTCATCTAGAAGAATTGTTAAATTTCCCTCTAGATTTCATTTTTGACCCAATGATCATTCAGGAGTGGGTTATTTAATTTCCATGTATTTGCATGGTTTTGGAGGTTCTTTTTGAAATTGATTTCCAGTTTTATTCCACTGTGGTCTTAGGGAGTGCTGGATATAATTTCAGTTTTCTTTAATTTATTGAGGCTCATTTTGTGGCCCATTATATCGTCTATCTTGGAGAAAGTTCCATGTGCTGTTGAATAGAATGTATATTCTGCAGTGTTGGGTAGAATGTTCTGTACGTATCTATTAAGTCCATTTGTTTCAGGGTATAGTTTAAATCTATTGTTTTTGTGTTGACTTTCTGTCTTGATGATCTGTCCAGTGCTGTCAGTGGAGTATTGAAGTCCCCCACTATTATTGTGTTGCTGTCTATTTCATTTCTTAGGTCTATTAGTAATTGTTTTATAAATTTGAGAGATCCAGTGTTAGGTGCATATATATTTAGGATTGTGATATTTTCCTGCTGGACAAGGCCTTTTATCATTATATAATGACCCTGTTTGTCTTTTTTAATTGCTGCTGCTTTAAAGTTTGTTTTGTCTGATATAAGAATAGCTACCCCTGGTTGCTTTTGGTGTCCATTTGCATAGAATGCCTTTTTCCATCCCTTTACCTTAAGTTTATGGGAGTCCTTATGTGTTAGGTGTGTCTCCTGAAGGCAGCAGATAGTTGGTTGGTGAATTCTTATCCATTCTGCAATTCTGTATCTTTTAAGTGGAGCATTTAGACCATTTACATACAATGTTAGTATTGAGATGTGAGATGCCATTCCATTTATTATGCTATTTGTTGCCTGTATACCTTATTTTTTTTAAGTGTATTTTTACTTTGTAGGTCTTGTAAGATTTATGCTTTAAAGAAGTTCTGTTTTGATGTGCTTCCAGGATTTGTTCCAAGATTTAGAGCTCCTTGTAGCAGTTCTTTTGGGGTTGGCTTGGTAGTGTTTCTTTGAAAAAGACTATATCTTTCCTTCACTTATGAAGCTTAGTTTCACTGGGTACAAAATTCTTGGCTGGCAATTGTTTTGTTTGAGGAGGCTGAAGATAAGGCCCCAATCCCTTTTAGCTTGTAGGGTTTCTGCTGAGAAATCTGCTGTTAATCTGATAGGTTTTTCTTTGTAGGTTACCCGGTGTTTTTGCCTCATAGGTCTTAAGATTCTTTCTGTCATCTTAACTTTAGATAACCTGATGACAATGTTCCTAGGTGATGATCTTTTTGCGATGAATTTCGCAGATGTTCTTTGAGCTTCTTGCATTTAGATTTCTATTTCTCTAGCAAGGCTGGGGAAGTTTTCCTTGATTATTCCCCCAAATACATTTTCCAAACTTTTAGATTTCTCTTCTTCCTTAGGAATGCTGGTAATTCTTAGGTTTGGTCTTTAACATAATCCTAGACTTCTTGGAGGCTTTGTTCATATTTTTTTATTCTTTTTTCTTTGTTTTTGTTGGATTAGTTTAATTAGAACACCTTGTTTTTGAGCTCTGAAGTTCTTTCTTCTGCTGGCTTGATTCTATTGCTGAGACTTTCCAGAGAATTTTGCATTTCTGTAAGTGTGTCTATTGTTTCCTGAAATTTCTATTGTTCTTTATTTATGCTATTTCATTGAATATTTCTCCCCTCACTTCTTATATCATCTTTTTGACTTATTTACATTGGGCTTTGCCTTTTTCTGGTGCCTCCCTGATTAGCTTAATAACTACCCTTTTGAATTCTTTTTCATGTGGATCAGGGATTTCTTCTTTATTTGGATCCATTGCTGGAGAGCTATTGTGAAACAAGTAGAACCTTGTTTTTTCATATTACCAGAGTTTGTTCTCTGGTTCCTTCTCATTTGGGTAGCCTCTGTCAAAGGGAAGTTCTAATGCTCAAGGCTATTGTTCAGTTCCTTTTGTCCCACAGGATATTTCCTTGATGTAGTACTCTCCCCATTTTCCTAGAGCCAAGCTGCAGTGATTGTTATCTCTCTTCTGAATCTAGCTATCCAGCAAGACTACCAGGCTCTGGGCTGGTACTGGGGGTTGTCTGCAAAGAGTCCTGTGCTGTGAACCATCTATGGGCCTCTCAGCCATGGATACCAGCACTTGCTCCTGTGGAGGTGGGAGGGGGTAAAATGGACTCTATGAGGATCCTTAGCTTTCGTTGACTGGTGCACTATTTTTGTGCTGATTGGGCTCCTGCTGGTAGCTGGCACTTTCAAGAGAGCATCAGTTATGGTAGTATGGGGAGGAACAGGTGGTGGGCAGGACCCTAGAACATCCAAGAGTGTATGTTCTTTTTCTTCAGTTACCAGGGTGGGTAGGGAAGGACCATTAAGTGGGGGCAGGGCTGAGTATGTTTGAGCTCAAACTCTACTTGGGTGGGCCTTAGTGTGGCTGCTGGGGGGTTGGGGGTGGTTTCCAGGTCAATGGACTTATGTTCCTGGGAGGATTATGGCTGCCTTTGCTGTGTCTTGCAGGTTGTCAGGGAAGTGGGGAAAGCCAGCAGTCACAGTTCTCACCCAGTTCCCATGCAACCCAAAGGGACTGTCTCATTCCCACCTTGTCCCCAACAACAGCACCAAGTCTGTTTCCAGGCAGTGAGTGAGCAGGGCTGAGAACTTGCCCCAGGCTACCTGCCTCCCAGCTGTGAAGATAAATAGGACTTTCCTTCTTTTCCCACCTGTGGAGTCTGTACACTGGATTAATACCTTCCCCCAAGTTCTGGCCAGGAGACTTCTTGATCAGTTCAAATTGTTAAAATGTTCAGCTGGAGGTTTCCTTCTCCCTTGGCCTTTTCCCAGTGCATCCAGCAGCCCTCCTCAAGGACCCCTGTGAGGCAAGGCAGAAATGGCTTGGTAGGGGACCCAGCAAGCCTACAGGGATTTTTCTGCTGCTTCCTCTATCCCTGTATTTCACTTGGCTCTCTAAACTGACTCAACTCCAGGTAAGGTCAGAATCTTCTCCTATAATCTAGACCTTCAGGTTCCCCAGTGGGGGATGTGTGTTTGGGGGTGGACGATCTCCCTTTCCCACTTCCATAGTTTGGGCACTCACAGTATTTGGGGTGTCTCCCGGGTCTTGCAGGAGCAATTTGCTTCCTTCAGAGGGTCTGTGGGTTCTCTTGGATTTCCTAATGTATTCCTGCAGACATTCTGGAGCAAAAGTTCATGATACAAGCCTCCACATGCTGTTCTATCCATCTGAGTGGGAGCTGCAATCTAGTTCTGTCTCCCGTCCCCCATGATCCCCAGAAGTTCTAGTGTTTTGTTTTCTATATTGGTGTGAGCACTGTAAGCATAAAGAGTTTATATATTTCCTCATGCTTAATCTATTTTATGATATAATAAAATGTAATCTGACAATAGGGTTTTCTGTTCCCCCCCCCCATTAAAATGGATCTTGCATTCTTCTAATTTGGGAAATATGGTACTAAGAGTACCGAGGAGGACAGTTTGAAAACCACTAATCTAGTTTGTCTTTTTGTAGTGGTAAATGGGACATTTTTTAAGTCACACCACCAGATTCTCTATATCCTAAAGGAAGAGCCATGGCGCAGTGCTTTACTTTGAGAAATTCCATCTCCATGACTGTATGAACCTCTGTATACTCTGTCTTTCCAATCCCTGTTTTCTGGTCTTTGTGGGATCCCAATGGCTGTAGAAATGTGCATGTGTGTGAGAATGAAAAGGAAGAAGAAAAAAGATGAAGAAGCACAGAAGCAGTGGTGAGATTACTTTCAGTTTCCTAATTAATGCATATAGTTGGGTAAATGGGTCAAGAGACAAAAAAAAGTAAACAACAAACAACAACTTTCTTCCTAGCTGTTCTAGGCAATTAAGATTTCTCTCTTTTATGTAGTAGCACTTAATTAGTACTCTTATATACACATTTTTCAAACTTGTTTTATTGATAAAATAGTTTTATATGTGTGTGTGAGAGATAACATTCACATATATTAACACAAGTGTATACGTAGGTTTTTTCATACCGATGTATACATGCATACACACATATATTTTATACTAAATAAATATATACTTCCAAATGGAAAATTAAAAATTTTTTTAATACATATATACTTTATATTGGCATCTGCCAATAAAGTGAGGTTAAACTCTAATTCAATTAAGAAATGAGGTTGCTTAGTGCAAATTTTTAAAATGAAGTGTGGACATAAGCTCTGAGGTTTGTGAGTTTGAGAAAAACATAAATCTTAAGAAGGTGACATATTCCACTGTTCTGAAATCTGTTGAGAAAAATGAGATGGAGACATGAATAACAAAGGCTAAAGGATACAGTTAGAAAATATTATATTCTATAAAGTTCTAGAAGCATATAAAAATATTCCAAATACAATAATATCTCCCTTACTATAAACCTGTTTTCTAAACTCCTTGTATTTCAAGTTTTATTTTAGGCATTTGGATTTTTTTTCTTTTAAACATAGAAAATTAATATAATGGGAATCTACAATAAAATAAAAATTAATTTAACAATAGGCAATTAATGAGCACCCATTACATACCTGGTATAGTGCTGGAAGTTGATGGCAAAAATATTAAAAAGATATGGTGTCAGCATTAAAAATTATTACAGTTTACCTGGGAAAACAAACACGTGTGAAGGAGTCAAATCACTTTATAAATATGGCCTTTTGATCACTTAGCTGAAACATATTTTTTGGGGGGCAGGGGGTGAACTGTAGAGGACTTTTGCTCTGTTAAATCTCTAGCTTTCATCAGTCTGTACTGAATATTTACACCAAAATAACAGATACAGCAATCCCTTTTCATGCTTCTTTCTCATTTTCTTTTTTTTTTTTTTACTGAGTCTAGCTTTAATCTAAAATTTCCTTTCTAGCTATTGCCATCATTTTTCTCTCTGAAGTTGCTCCGGCCTCTCTTTTCTTATCAGGCTCACATATGTCAGTCTTCACCTCCCACTGCATTTCTTGCCCTCTAAACTGACTTTTTACATTTGGCTCTTTGTTTTGCATGTGCTTTCAAATTAGACATTTTCTTTTATTTTCTTTAAAATACATTTTTATTGACATTTACTTATAGCCAATATACTCCTGAAAAAGTATTTTTAATAGCTTTATTGAATTATAATTGATACTAAAAAATGCACATATTTAGAGTGTATAATTTAATAAGTTTGGGTATATGCCTACACCCATGAAACCATCGTCTGAGCTCCAGTCTCATTCATCAAAATATCAAATCTCTCCTTTTTGGTGCTGAAAGGGTGTCGAACAGAATTGTAGTTTGTTTTTTTTCTTCTGCCCACAAACTGTAGACTTCCTCATATTCTTTATTTGCTCTGTTTCCCAGGCTGGTGTTCAGTGGTGTGACCACTGTTTCCTTCCACCTCACTCTCCCAGGCTCAATTGATCCTCCTGCTTCAGCCTCCTGAGTAGCTGGGACCATAGGTGTATACCACTATGCCTGGCTAATTTTTGTGCATATATATCTATATATATACACACATACATATATATATACACACATACATATATATACACACATATATACATATATACACACAGATATATATATATACACACACACATATATACACACATATATACACACACACACACACATATAGTAGAGACACGGTCTCCCTATGTTGCCCAGGCTAGTCTTGAACTCCTGGGCTCAACTGATCCTCCAGCCTTGGCCTCCCAAAGTGCTGGGATTACTGGAGTGAGCTACCGCACCAGGCCCCTCCTCATATTCTTGATCATGGCTCAATTCTAAGATTTCTTCTTTTTTTCTAACTCTATTTTACCTCGAATCCAAATTTAGCCCTCATGGCTGTATGATAAAGGAACTTCAAACTGGACCACTTGTCACTACTGCAATTAGTACTAGCTTTGTTCCAGTCACTCTTTACCAAGCTACTTGAATCACTCTAATTTCTTAATGGTCTCCAGTTTTCTGCATTTGCTTTTCTATAGTGTATTCTCTTCAGTCTTTCCTTCTCAGCCAGAAGCATATTCATTATAAACACATGTAATTATATCACTCCTCTGGTCTAGCACTCTAAACTTGGCCTCCCCGACTCATTTAAAATAAAGATCGGAATCCTTGCTAAGCCCTACGGGGTCCTACATGATCTGGCCCCAAAAATTCCTCTGCTCTCCCTCTTTCTACTCATCCCCCTCCTTCCATGCCTTCTTTCAGTTTCTCAAACACCTTGAGGCCATTCTTATCTCAGAGCTTTAACATTGGCTTTTCTCCTGCCTGGAAAACTCTTCCAATGGCCTTTATATCATTTAGGCCTCATCAATGGTAAGCTTCCCAGAGATGCCTTCCCCGCACACACTTTTACCAATAGCACTGCTCAGCATGTTCTATCCCCTTACTCCACTTAGCTATCATCATAGTATTTATAACAACATAAAATTACATCATTTATTTATTTGCATTTTTTATCTCTCCTCCTCCTGCTAGAGGGCTTTCCCCATAAGATAGAGACTACTTAGATCATGTTTGCTTTTCCTTTGACAAGAATAAGGCTGATACATGGTAGACAGTCAAAATATTGTTGAATGAATAGTTGTTGTTTCTATGGCTTTATTAGTGGAATAAAGAATATTATTTATGGAATTTAAAATAATTATAGAATTGTTCTGTATAGAATATGCTAGTATTCACTTTTCATATGTATAAAATATTTCATATATCTTTCTATATTTCTCAATATAATTTCCTAATTTTAATATATGATATTTAATATCTACCTTTCATTTACATTTTTTCTTTTTTTATTATACTTTAAGTTCTAGTGTACACATGCACAACATGCAGGTTTATTACATAGGTATACATGTGCCATGTTGGTTTGCTGTACCCATCAACTCATCATTTACATTAAGTATTTCTCGTAATGCTATCCCTTCTCCAGCCTCCCTCCCCCTAACAGGCCCTGGTGTGTGATGTTCCCCACCCTGTGTCCATGTGTTCTCATTGTTGAACTCCCACTTATGAGTGAGAATATGCAGTGTTTGATTTTCTGTCCTTGTGATAGTTTGCTGAGAATGATGGTTTCCAGCTTCATCCATGTCCCTGCAAAGGACATGAACTCATCCTTTTTTATGGCTGCATAATATTCCATGGTGTATATATGCCACATTTTCTTTATCCAGTCTATCATTGATGGACATTTGGATTGGTTCCAAGTCTTTGCTATTGTGAATAGTGCCACAATAAACATATGTGTGCATATGTCTTTACAGTAGCATGATTTATAATCCTTTGGGTATATACTCAGTAATGGGATCAGTGGGTCAAATGGTATTTCTAGTTCTAGATCCTTGAGGAATCGCTACACTGTCTTCCACAATGGCTGAACTAATTTACACTTCCACCAACCATGTAAAATTTTTCCTGTTCCTCCACATACTCTCCAGCATCTGTTGTTTCCTGACTTTTTAATGATCGCCATTCTAACTGGCGTGAGATAGTATCTCATTGTGGTTTTGATTTGCATTTCTCTGATGACCAGTGATGATGAGTATTTTTTCATGTGTCTGTTGGCTGCATAAATGTCTTCTTTTGAGAAGTGTCTGTTCATATACTTTGCCTACTTTTTGATGGGGTTGTTTGCTTTTTTCTTGTAAATTTGTTTAAGCTCCTTGCAGATTCTGGATAGTAGCCCTTTGTCAGATGGGTAGATTGCAAAAATATTTTCCCATTCTGTAGGTTGACTGTTCACTCTGATGATAGTTTCTTTTGCTGTGCAGAAGCTCTTTAGTTAAATTAGATCCCCCATTTGTCAATTTTGGCTTTTGTTGCCATTGCTTTTGGTGTTTTAGTCATGAAGTCTTTGCCCAGGTCTGTGTCCTGAATGGTATTGCCTAGGTTTTCTTCTAGGGCTTTTATGGTTTTAGGTCTTACATTTAGGTCTTTACTCCATCTTGAGTTAATTTTTGTATAAGGAGTTAATATTTGGTATCAATTTTAATATGTGATATATAATATCAACCTTTCATTTACATTTTTTCTTAATTATTTAATAATGGCATTGGTAACATTATGGAAGGGAGATATATCTTTAAATGCTCATTTTAATCCATGCTGTTGCTAAGTCTTATATACATTACCCACATTACCAAATTTTCTTCATTTTATTTCTATTAAGAGTATCTTTAATATTCTACATATATGTGCAGCAGCTTCATTTTCAAATTCTCTTATTAATTTTATTTTTTATTAATAAAATATCTTTAATATTCTTTTTTCTCTATATATTTGTAAACGAATATGTCTCTTCCAAATTTTATATCAAAAATTTATCTTTCTGATTGCATAGATTAAAAGTATCAAAACGAAATAAGCATCATGTGAAATGTTGTTCAGTTTCAAAATAACTGAGCATCATGTGAATGTCTTGAATATTTTCTGTTCCTGTGTCTTCTTTACTACTTTCTTTTCTATTAGATGAATATTCTCTAGTGTAGCATTTTAATTCCTTTAATAATTATATTTTAAAAATTATTTTCTTAGTGGTTTCTCTAGGGTTTACAATAATAATCTTAACTTATCTATATCTACCTCAGCACCATATTAACATAATCTAGTGATACGTAGAAACTTTGCTTCTATATAGTTTCAATTGCTTATTATTTTTATGCTTTGTTATTAGTGATTAACAGAAAACCAAAGATGTTCAAAGTCCTTCAAATCTGGCAGTATTCTATTGCTAAACTCTATAGGATTTGTAGAATTTTATTTTATTTTTTTTCAGATGGAGTCTTGCTCTGTCACCCATGCTGGAGGGCAGTGGCGCGATCTCGGCTCACTGCAAGTTCCGCCTCCCGGGTTCAAGCCATTCTCCGCCTCAGCCTCCCAAGTAGCTGGGACTACAGGCGCCTGCCACCACGCCCAGCTAATTTTTTGGTATTTTTAGTGGAGATGGGGTTTCACCATGTTAGCCAGGATGGTCTTGATCTCCTGACCTTGTAATCCGCCTGCCTCGGCCTCCCAAAGTGCTGGGATTACAAGTGTGCGCCACTGCACTGGGCCAGCAAAGGACTTTTAAGAAATTTTTTTGCCTTACCTTGTTGAAAATCTGAAGTTTTTCTATATTTCTACATTTAATAATAAGTCTGATGTTCAAATAATCTCATCAGAAATCTTCTTTCTTTGGCATTGACTTCATTCTCAAGTAGGACATCAACCAGTATCTTCAGGCTTGCAAAAAACAGTTTATTATCTCTGTGGGGGGGTTGGGGGGAGTCCCCAATAGGTCCAGTTGAGGTCCCTGCATCTGTGGTTTTTGTCCTAGATTAGGTTATATGAACATCTTAGAACCAACATTGGAGCCAGGAAAATGAATTGCTCTGAGTGACCTGGTTGGGAACATGTTACCCAACTGAACTCAGGCGTGCCTGCTCAAGGCAGTAAAGCCAAACATGGTCATTGGTATTGAAGTGACAGAAACTGAGACATTTATTGGAGAGCACCAAGTAAGGAGAGTTGGACAGATAATGTTTAAGACCCAAACTCCCATATGGCTTATAAGATAAGGGCTTTTAAAGATTGAGAGGCAGAGGTTATAGGCAAAGTTATAAGTCAACATAGAGGGGCTACACATTGTTTTGACCTAAAGTGGTGAGACATCTCAAAGCGAGGAACCACAGGTCCACAGGTTATAGGTGGATTTAGATTTTTTGATTTGAGATTGGTTATGGAAGTGAAACTTTGTCTAAAAATTTGGAATTAGCAGAAGATAAAATTTGCTCTGGCTCATGAGAGTGACTTTTTTGGGCCTCCACAGGAAGAAATTTAGAACAAAGGAAAGTGGTCAGAGTTTAGTCTTCATCTCTCTCTTATTTGAGGTCTATGTGTCAACACATAAAGACATAAACCTCCTTATCTGAGATATATGTTTGGTGAGGGTCTGGGTTTTTTGAAAAACAGCTCAGGGACGTATGTTAAGATGTTATCTTCAGTTTTTATAGGGGATTATTCTTGTGACTCTGTTATATTTTGGCTATTATTTTAAGCTACTGTTATCTTTTTGTTATTTATTTTGTGGGGCTTGCTAGGTGTCTGGAATTTCCTTTGAAAAAATTCAAGATTTTTTTTTTTTTAATTTTCGTGTTTGGGAGGGGATACCTAGCACCCTCCTAAGAGGGGTCCCTGTTTCATTTCAATGTCTACCATAATTGTGGATTAGGAGTGGTGCAAGCTCTCTGAATTACGGGGGTTAAGAACGGGAAGAAATGCTTTCCCCAAAAATTGGAATTATTACTTACATGAAGAATGAATGAATCCTTGTAAGACAAAATCAACAGATGTGATCTATGTATAAGCTTATATTATTATTTAATACATAAACCAGGAAACTTTTGAGGGTGAAAGTTTTAACAAAAACTATTTTTTAAGAGGCGTTAGTCATCACAATGAGTCTTAAACTTATACTGACTTGTAAAACAGAAGAACTAGATGAAACTGACATACAACACAAACTAAGTTCCAATTGAACATCAACAGTTCAGACCCATATATTCCAAGTTAAAATAAAAGAGAAACTGATATAACAGGACTTAACGTGTTCCAAAGCCCACTGACTGGTTGAGCAACTTGAGTAGTTTACAAATTCTCACCAATCTCTGCTAGATCTTCCTTACTAACTTTTTCCCTAAAACCACTCTATATGACTAACTTCAACCTTCAAATTCCCTAAAACCACTCTATATGACTAACTGCAATCTCAAATTCCTCTTTTGAGACACTTCTGAGACTCTGCCAAAGCAGTGCTCTCCTATGTTCAACACATTTAATAAATTCGGCTTCATATGGTCAACAGCTTTCACTAATGGTCTTTGTAAGGAGATTTCATGATGCCCAGGAAAGTGCCCAGACTTTTAAAGTGAAAACATGGAGTTTGGTGTGGCTGAGGCTGAGTGAATAAGAAGGAGTATAGTGGGAAATAATGTGAGAAGGTAAGAGGTGCACACCATGGAAAGCCTTATTGGCCATTTTAAGGATTGATGTTATTGTAAGTGAAAAGTGAGTCACTGAAAGATTTTGAGAAGAGAAATGATATGCATTTACTTCATGTCAAAGGTCTTGCTCTAGCTGTTGAGCTAGGAATAGAATATAGGAGGACAAAGGTGGAAGAATGTTGGCCAGTTAAAAAGCTATTGAAATAATCAAGGCAAGAGATAGTGATAGATCAGCTAATGTCATAGCAGTAGAGACAGTGCAAAAATATCAGACTTTGGGTATATTTTCTAAGTGTGGACCAATGCGATTTACTAATGAGCTAGATGTGGGAATAAGAGAAAAAGAAGAGTCAGGGATGATTCCAAAGTTTATGACCACAGCAACTAGAAGGATAAAATTGCCACTTCCTTCTTGGAAAAGACTGGCACATTACAGGCTTGTGATAGAATTTGAGTAAATTGGTTTTGGACATTACTATGGGAAGAATTGTGGTCTTCTCAAAATTCATGTTGTGAACACCTAGCCCCCCACATAAATTGTAAGTTTACGTGGATATAGGGCCTTGAAAGAGATAATTAAGTTAAAATGAAGTGATTGGGATGGGCCCTAATCCAATGACTGGTGTCATAGATGAGGATATTAGGACACAGACACACACAGAGAGAAGGCAGCCATCTACAAGCCAAAAAGAGAGGTCTCAGAAGAAACCAACCCTACTGATACCTTGATCTTGAATTTCTAGTTTCCAGAATTGTGAGAAAAATGAATTTCTATTGTTTAATCCACCCAGATTGTGTTGCTTTATTATGGCAGCCCTAGCAAACTTGGGAGTCATTGTCATACAGAGGGTATTTAAGGATATTAAACAGGGTGAGGTTACAAGGAGAATGACTGCAGATAAAGAATAGAAGGAATCCAAGAAACAAGCCCTGCAAAATTTCACTTTTAGAGGCTGGAGATAAGAACAAAAATGTCTCAACAAAAGAAACTGTGAAAGAGTGACCAGTCAGGAAATTAACAGATTGAAATATCCTGGAAACCAAGTCAAGAAATTGTTTTCTATACAAAGGAGTAATTAATTAATTGTTTTAAATGCCCCTGATTGTGCAACAGGTTGAAGATTGTGAATTTTTAATTATATTCAGAAATGTGGAGATCATCGGTGACACTATCAAGGAAACTTTGATGAAATAGGAGAGGAAGTAAAAGTCTAATTAAAATAGATTTAAAGTGGAGAATGAGAGATGTGGAATTGAGACTAATTTATCTTTTTGTTTTATTATGTGCCTAGCACAGAAGTCTCATTGAATCTATATATTAGATCTTTTAAAAATAAATGTTTTTATCTGATTTCCAAATCTGCAAAGCTGAAGCACAGAACCTTCACGGAAGTGATCTTTTAAAATACCTTGAGAAGTTCCCTGCTGAGTTTCTCAGAAACCTTTCAAAACATTAGTCATGATATGCTTTTATAGAGAAATTTACTTGTAGAGTAGCATCCCTATCAATAATGTAATATCAGAATGTGCTTCAAATTTTGTTTACTATAAAGAAGTAATAACTTCTTTAGGTAATTATTTACTGTTTTTCATTTGATACTTTAATGGATTTCCTCAGAGCACAAATAAATTACATTAAATAATTTCAACTGAAGAATTGTTTATATAAATTAGATTTACTAGTAAATCCTATTAATATGCCTTTTTATATCAAGACATAAAGGCATTGTTTTAGAGATACAGACTTTCAAGAGAATGAAAACATTATCTAATGCCATATGGAACTTTTCTGTAACCTAGTAGCTTTAACTACAATAGGTTGTATCTGTTGGTTATTTAGTACATTTTAATAGCAATCTGAATAGTGATATTTTGGTTAACGCAATTTTCAGCTGATAACAAGTGGGTATTCTGTGGTTTATTTTTAAACTTTTTTCTTAGACGTTATTAACTCATTATTAAAAACAGTTTTTATTTTGTAAATAAACATAGTACACATATATATTTAGGAGGTACATAAGTGATATTTTGATATATACAATGTGCAGTGACCAAATCAGGGCAATATGCATATCTGGCACCTAAAATAGTAATCATTTCTTTGCGTTGGGAACATTCAATATCCTCTCTTCTAGCTATCTGAAAATATATAATAAATTATTGTTAACTATAGTCAGCCTCTAGTGCTATAGAACACTAGAACTTATTCCTCCTATCTAATTGTAATTTTATATTCCTTAACAGATCTATCCCTACCCTATCCTCAGTCCCATTTTCTCAGTCTCTAGTAAACATTAGTCTACTGCTTACTTCTGTGAGAGCAACATTTTTAGCTTCTGCATATGAGTGAGAACGTGGTTTTCTCACTTTCTGTTTCTAGCTTATTTTACTTAACATAATGATCTCTAGGTTCATCCATGTTGCTGTGTATTTCATTCTTCCCCATGGCTAAATAGTATTCTATTGTGCATATATGCCATATTGTCTTTATCCATTCATCTGTTGATGGACGCAGGTTGATTCCATATCTTAGCTATTGTGAGTTGTGCTGTAACAAACATGGGAGTGCAGATATCTCTTCAATACACTGATTTCCTTTTCTTTGGATATACACCCAGTAGTAGAATTGCTGGACCATATGATAGTTCTAGTTGTAGTTTTTTGAGGAAATTCCGTATCATTCTCCATAATGGCTGTACCAGTTTACATTCCCTCCAATAGTATGTAAGAGTTCCTTTTTCTCCACATCCTCACTACCATTTTTTTTTTGTTGTTGTTGTTGTTTTGTTTTGTCTTTTTGGTAATAGCCATTTTAACTGGAGTGAGATGATACCTCATTGTGCTTTTGTTTGCATTTCCCTGAATGAAATGTTTTTAGGCATTTAAAAGATAAATTTGTTGTCCATTTGTATGTCTTCTTTTGAGAAATGTCTGCTCAGATTGTTTGTTCATTTTTAACTGAATTATTTGTGTGTTTGTTTGTTTTGCTGTTGAGTTGCTTGTGTTTCTTGTATATTCTGGATATTAATTCCTTGTTGGATAAAAAGTTTGTAAATATTTTCTCCCATCCTTAAGTTGTCTTTTCATTCTGTTGATCGTTTCTTTTGGTGTGCAGAAACCTTTTAGTTTGATACAATTTCATTTGTCTATAAAATTAATACTTAAGAGACAATTGCAAACTAAAGATGTTTCTAATATTTAAGAGCAAAAAGAGGCTATATGGTAGATGTTATTAATGTATCTTCACATTTATTCATACATTAAACATGTTTTCTTAGGTTCCTCTTTTGGGCCCTACATTATGCTGGCTATTGTAAATAAATAGGCTAAGCAAACAGGCATGGTCCCTACCTCACAAACCGTGTAATCTAATGGAAGAGAAGACTAACAAATAACCAAACAATACATAACTAAAATTTGTGATAAGCTCTACCATACTGATAATATTAGGAGTATAATTCCTAAGGTCAAATAATAAAAATGTAATTGCTACTTGGGAAACATTTTATGAGAGAAACTATAAAAAGACTTCAGTGGTCTGTAGAATGTAAAGGAAAATAGATGGCACGATCAAGAAAAATCAGAGATGATAATTAATTTGAGATATGGATGATAAGAGGAAATCCTCTAAGCAAAGAGTGGAAGACAGAGTGCTCCTAGCAAAGTCTTGAGTTAAAAAAGAGATTAGAAGCTGAAAAAGAAGAGGAGCTCTCACTCACTAAGAGTGAGAGCTCAGTGGTTTGAAGTAAAATTATAAAGACAGGGAGAAAGATGATCTTTTTTGGCCTTGTAGGATTTCATGCTAATCCCAATGGGAGACCTTCTAAAGGTTTTAACAAAGAAAAATAATGTTTTAGAAAGGTCACTCTGCTTTCTGTGTGAAAAATGAATCAGAAAAGTACAGTCAAGGAGACTGACTGGAAGGCTCCAGAAATATTCTAAAGTAAGAAAGGGATTGTGTGGAAGAAATGGTTGTAGAAGTAAGTAGTGGACTGAGCAAATATTGGAAATAGAATTAAATGGACTTACTGATAAATTAGATATAGGAGATGTGGCAGTACACTTCCATAGGGATTACATAATCTTCCACTGAAGAATCCAGTATTTTGTGTGCCTCTCCAATGAACTGAAGAGCAGTTCTTTGCTCTTCTAGAAATATGTCTAAATAAATGAAAGCACTATTTATGATGTTGATGCTTGTTTCCCAGTTATTATGTGCTCACATTCAAAATTCCTTAAAGCATAAAAATAGAATTAAATATACAACTGAGAAATAAGGATACATCCTATTAGTCAAAAAGGAAAGGAATGCTGAATAGGAACTCTCTATAAAACACATACACATGCAAACAAAACACCCCTTTAGAATGCAACTCTTAAAACATTTTTTTTTCCACTCACAAGAAAAAATATATTACCTCAACTTAGAGTTTATTGTGTAAATCATTCATCATAGTGGCCCAAATGAAAGTCATGGCCTTCTTATAAGTAGAATCACTATTAAAACTCTCTTCTTGAATTTCAGATGTGCCAAACTAGTTTAAATATATTTAAAGCTTATATTCATGCTGTTGTATCGTAAAAAGAAAGAGTATTTCTTACTGATTACTTTGGAATTTCATTCTAGCTAAGACAGCATAGTTGAAACCAAAGAGAAAGAAAGTTTTACTTAGTCAATAAAACTGCATTTTAGCTTATTTTTAGGACATTTTTCTTCAATTAAAGATTGAAGAGAATAAATTAGTAATTCTCTCGTTTCTCTCTCTCTTTGAAAGAAAATAAAAAAAAGCGTCCCCTTTCAAGAAAATGGTGTAGGAAGGCAAAATGAATATAACTGGTACCGTTCGCCTTAGTTTTGTCTTTAAATAGAATTCTTATTCAAGGAGAAAGATCTTTCTGGAAATCTGAGAACCAAATCAGTACAATTTATTCAAACATTATATGACTCTTTTAAAATACCGTAACCCAATGGAGAATCTACTTTTATCTTTCTTTTCTTTTCCTTTCCTTTCCTTCTTTATCCTTCTTTCTTTCTCTTTCTTTTTCTTTCTTTCTTTCTTTCTTTCCCTTTCTTCCTTTCTTTCCCTTTCTTTTCTCTCTTTCTTTCTTTCTTTCCCTTTCTTCCTTTCTTTCCCTTTCTTTTCTCTCTTTCTTTCTTTCTTTCTTTTCTCTCTTTCTCTCCTTCCTTCCTTCCTTCCTTTCTTTCTTTCTTTCTTTCTTTCTTTTTGACAGAGTCTTGCTCTGTCACGAGACTGGAGTACAATGGCGAGATCTCAGCTCACTGCAACCTCCACCTCTCGGGTTCAAGTGATTCTCCTGCCTCAGCCCCCTGAGTAGCTGGGATTACAGGCATGCACCATCATGGCTGGCTAATTTTTGTATTTTTAGTAGAGACGGGGTTTGGCCAGTCTTCTCTCAAACTCCTGACCTCGTGATCCGCCCGCCTCGGCCTCCCAAAGTGCTGGTATTACAGGTGTGAGCCACTGCGCCTGGCCCTGTCTTTCCTTTAAAAATTTGATTTTATTGAAAATAGTTTTAAATTTATTCTCAACTCATTCTCCACAAAACTTAGACTATATATAGAGCAGTTGATGACATAGAGATTTTAAAATGGCAGAGAAATAGGTGTTTATTCTAGGAAGTCTGGTGCACATTTCAAAATACCAGAAATAATTTGTGAGAGAAGTAAAGAAAATTTATTTTAAAAACTTGTTTCTGAGTGCAGAAAAAAATGTTTTCATAAAGACACACATCACAGTGGCATTCTTGTTCACCATTATTTTAACTTTCCTAAATAAAAACAGAACAATGTATTTTTTAAAAAGTGCCAGAGCAGCAGAGGATTTGAAATAACAGATTAGATATTATTTCATTTGATACATTTTTTAAAGGCAGCTAATTCTTTTGCCCAGTTGGGGAGATGGGAGAATGGGGGGGCAAGGTGGAGTGAGGGTAGAGGTTAAGAGGGAGGGGCCTTAACCTTAAATATGGAAGAAAGGGAAACAGGATTTTTTTTTACATCAAACTTCTCTGAAAGTGTAGTTTCAAACTTAGACATCATCATTACTCCAGAAGGTCATGGAAAGGCAAAGCATAGTTGAGCTAAACTAGCTGTGATCTCCAATAAGACTACCAATATTGTGTAAATAACACCTAGTTGACAATGAGTTGGAAGATCAGTATCATGAGTAGATGTCAATCATAGGTCAGGTTAGGATATCCAGAGAGGTTATGGTTTAGTCATCATCGAAGTATACTAGGTACACAGTCCCAAGCTCTACAGGGCTTCCAAAGCATTTAGGTAAAGAGCGAGACTAGCCTAGGAGCAAGCCCATCTCAATTCAATGTGATTAACTCTTATAGTAGCTCTGTTCCCCAGTAACATAGGTCAAATTCTTATCTTTCATTGTCCCAAACAGCAGGAGCTGCAGCAACTGCTTAACACTTGTTAGAAATACAAACTCTTGGATCCCAGCCCAGACCTAAATCAGAAACTCTGGGGCTTAAGGCCCAGGAGTCTGTGTTTTAACAAATCCTCCAGGTGATTGTGATGCAAGCTAAAGTTTGAGAAACACACAAGAAGAGTTTTCGACCTTGACAGCCTTAAAAAAATACTGATTCATGAGTCCCAACCTCAGAGTTTTTAATTATTCTTAGGTGCAGCCTGGGCATTGCAATTTTTAAAATCTTTCGAAAGATTTCTAGTGTTCAACAGGATGGAGAATCATTGACAAAAGCAAGATTTGAGTCCCCAAAGGGGCATGTCACTTCAATGGGGCTGGCCTTCTAGATCTTTGTAAGCAAGTCTTTCTTTACCCATATAGCCCACACAATCCCAGTTTTCACCCTCACTTTGAAAATGTAATATTGCTACAAAAACTGTGCAGAATGAAACTCTGAAATACTTTGTAATTTCTTACAGACCCAAAAAAGGAAGGTGGCAGCAAATGTCACAGGTTCCTCAAAACTCTTTCTGAGTAAGGATTTTCTCTTCTCCTTTTATCTTTTCGCAGAGAATGTGACTCATTCCTGTCTATTTTTGGTGTCCACATTTAAGTTCATTAATAGATTCTCTCACATGGTGGCTTTGTGACTTTGTGGACTTTAGGGAGTCACTTTTCAGTCATATTCTATTATATATCTAGGAAATCTGGCACTAGATAAAATGATTCATCCTTCTAATTTTTTACTTAAAATATTAAATTACACTATAGTCTGTGGTGTTCTGTGACACCCATTTCCTCTCAGCGGTGACTGTGACTGTCAGCTTTTACATCCCTTATCTTTGTTCATACTGTCCTATATATCTACAGAAAGAATATAAATTTATATATATATACTTTTAAATTGTCACAGTCCTACTTCTAATGCTTCATTCAGTTGATGAAAATTACCAGGTTTTATTGATCATTTTCATGATGAATGACTCAGCCATTTGTACAGATGCTTTGTTTCAAAAATACTTGTGGAAATGCCATTTTGAGATAATGGGATGGCAAGCAGATATTCAGAAATATAATGGGTCATGTGTATATATAGCAGTGGCTTCTCTGGACCTTCCAGTGGATGTTTTGAGACAAGATAAATAATCCTTTGTCACTTGGATCATTAGTTCCCTTAAAAAATCAGCTCCCTTAAAAAAAAAAAAAGTACAGTTTAGCGGCTGGGGAGTATAGATTGTGGAGCCAAACGGTAAGAGAGAAGTGTGAAGCCCAGCTCTGTTGTCTACTACATCTAGTCTACTACATACAGTGTGATCTCAGATAAGCTATTTAATCATTTAATGCCTCTATTTTCCATCTTTACACTGGGAATGAATATTATATATTCTCAGTTATGAAAGTCTTATGGATTAAGCCAGCTAACATATGTAAAGCACTTAGAACAAGGCTTTTCACATATTAAGATCTCAATACATCTTATTGTGTGTGTAAAGATCTTGCTATTCTCACATTCAGATTCACGAATCTAAGTTTTGAAAAGTTGTATTCACTGAATAGTATGAGACAAAACATGAACTCAAATTAGATTGCAATCATCTTTATATCTTGGAGAAGATTTTAAACAAATGTGATAAAACTTCTTGCTTTTCACTGCTGTATCAAAGCTCAGCTGATTTGTTCCTGTGGAGACCAGTCACTGGGATTCCTCCATGCCCTCCACTAAATCTCATACAGATGTGATGCTCCCACAAGGCAGCAAGAAAGGAGAGGGCAAACAAAAGTATACAGTTTTGCCTCAGATTTTTACAGTTTTGCCTCAGATTTTAAGTGCTGGTTATGGACAGTGTCATTACTAAAGTAGAAATTTAAATAACAACAGTAATAATTGAGAATCACCTGTCCAACAAGAACAAAAATTCATGGTTGAAATTACATCGAAAGCATCAAGCCCATCTAATTATATGGAGTGCTGAAAATAATGAAAACACATTTCTTGCATGGCTTATAGCTCATAAAGCATTCTTTTTATAATAATAATGCATTTTATTTATAAAATGTATTATGCTTTACAAATTATTTTTAAATATTATTTCATTTCAGTCACCCAACAGCAATGTGAAGGTAAAAATAAATGTCTTATACACAGAGCAAAGGACAATACCAGAACTAGACATCATACCCTCTGAGTTCTAGCCACCTTTTCAACAGAGTGCATTCATGTCATCAATTCTGGTGCTCTATAAAACCTTAATTCTAGACATATGTAGAAATTTTTGGATAACCAGTCAACATTAACATTAGTAGTTTTATATTACATAGCATTTGGCTTTTAATCATTTATAATTTGCTATTAAATAGTATATACAAAATACCCTGATGTTCTGAACTATTCTACTAGAACATCGGGAAGATAATTTGTATTGTACAAAGGGATTTTTTTTAAGTTTTTGTTTCTAACATTTTTTGAAGTATCTTCAGTAGTTACATACATTTTGCGGGAGAAAAGCATTGCTCTTAGAAGGAAAAGCATTGGAAAGTTACAGAGGATAATGGAAAACAATTGACTACACACTTCCTTCCAGAGTAACTACAATAAGTCAATTATACTGAATATATATATATATATATTCATATATTTATATATATAGGATAAAATGTATGTGTGTATATATATATCTTTAGATATTTCTTACATATTCAAATATGGTACTTATTGCTTCTGTATACACTTTTAAAAGAAGGAATCTTAAAACAACTGCTATTTGGGTTTTCAGTTAATTTTGTATTGGCTTACTAATTAAATAACTATAGCATTTGAAGAGAGAGACAGAGTATGGAAAAGTGATGTTTTCTTCATAAGTATGTTGTGGGAAAAGCCAAAGAAACATAAGAAGAAGACCATGTAAAAGATTAGGAACATGTACCATATCAAGCTATTTTTGTGACTGACTGATTGGGACAAAAGAATCAGATCACATCCATGTGGATATGGGAGGACAGAGCTGCCTTTAGGAGAACAAACATTTTCACTTTCAGTTCTACTGGGAAGAGGTTATTTGTGAGGAAGGATTAAATGGACAGAATTTAAACTATGAATGTCAAGTAAAGAAGTCGGAGAAAAAACTTAGTGTCTTTGAGCAGAGTATTGTCCAGTTATTATTATTATTATTATTATTTATTATTATTTTGAGACAGAGTCTTGCTCTGTCATCCAGGCTGGAGTGCAATGGCGCAATCTCAGCTCACTGCAACCTCTACCTCCCGGGTTCAAGCAATTCTCCTGCCTCAGCCTCCCAAGTAGCTGGGATTACAGGCACCCACCACCACACTCGGCTAATTTTATTTGTCTTATTTAGTAGAGACGAGGTTTTGCCATGTTGGCCAGCCTGGTCTTGAACTCCTGACCTCAGGTGATCCACCTGCCTCGGCCTCCCAAAGTGCTGGGATTACAGGCGTGAGCCACCACACCCAGCCAGTCCAGTTATTATTAATAGGAGTAGAGAGACCTAATGTCACTGGGGATGGTGGTGAATTTCTCCTAGCTATTTAGAAAGGCTGGGATACTAACAAAGGTTTGTTCAGGTAAGGGGGGCTGTGGATGTTTGGGCACTAGTCAAGTAGTAGGGATGGTCACCAGTAGGAGAGAGCTTTGACCAACAGAAACAAAATTACCAGCATGGCAGAAAAATGTGGAAATGGGACCAAAACACCAAAGGTCTTATTTGTAGGCTCAGGAAAGAAAAGTCCCTGGAAAACACTCAGTGTTAGCTTAAGCACATTTTGATGAGGACTACATTTTGTTACTAGGATATTTCACTGGTAATTTGGCTATATTTTAAATAAATGAGACCTTTGTTTTCACATGTTTGTAGAACTGTGCCATAGGGATTTTAGATGTTAGAGTCACACTTCCCAAAAGAAGCAAGGTAACAACTCCTCTCGGTTTCAGTGAGCTTTGTAAGTCTAGCAGGGCAAATGACATCTTTTAAATTAGCTTTCTTAGAATACAGGGCTCCAGTTGTACATAACCATTTTATCCTTTTGAAATGATTAGCAAAAAATATAGCATGTATGCTCCTCTTCAACTTACGTTTAGTGTTGTTGTGTATTCACTGTAATAAACAAAAGAATATTAGAGGTGAGAATTCAAGGCCTAGATAATTAAGTTACTTGTTCAGAGTTTAAAATTAGTTAAACTAGTTTTTTTTTTTTTTTTTTTTTTGAGACGAGTCTCACTCTGTCATCCAGGCTGGAGTGTAGCAGTGTGATCTGGGCTCACTGAAACCTCTACCTTTTGGGTTCAAGCAATTCTCCTGCCTCAGCCTCCCAAGTAGCTGAGATTATAGGCATGCACCACCAGGCCAGGCTAATTTTTTTTATTTTTAGTAGAGATGGGGTTTTACCATGTTGGACAGGCTGGTCTCAAACTCCTGACCTCTAGTGATCTGCCCACCTTAGCCTCCCAAAGTGCTGGGATTACAGGTGTGAGCCACCACGCCTGGCCACTTAAACTAAATGTTAATTAAAACACTCTATCTTAGAAAAAAGTGGTATAAAGAATTGGTTATTTAATTTTGTGACTCTTCACTAACATGAAATAATTCTAAATAAGTCACTAGGACATTTTGTCATTATTGAGATAGATAATCACTGCAATTTACAAGATTTTCCTGCTGGACATGTTTGAACAGAGAAGAAAATATATCTTCAAAATAAGTCTTAGTTTTATTTTTTGTAGGCTTAAATTAGGGAGAAGGGAGCGAGTAACCTGTACCATTATTAACTGGGACAGGCAGGGAGATACCTAGATTGACTTTTGGACTGATGTAGCCTAGAATTCTTCTAGGGGTTTCTCACACACACTGGGGTATCTCTGGATGATTGAATCCTTTCTATACTTTATAGGGTATTCTCAGGCAATCTAGGTCAAATCGAATATCTGAAGCATAACACAAATTCTTAAAGGAAATTCAACCACAATCTAATCAGATTCCTGGTCTTCATTTCCTAATACCATCCCCTTGAAGACTAAAATGCTAGAAAAACCTGATATATACTAATCTTTCTTACTTCTCTGCCTCCTTACCTCCCTCCCTGCCTTTTTTTGCTTCTTTCCTTCCTTCCCCTCTCTGCCTTCTACCCTCCTTTTTTCCCTTCTACAAGACTTTATTTATTGAGTAGCCACAGTGTCCTTAGATTGCTCTGGACAGATTCAACTAAATAAATTACATAATGTGTGTCACCAAGATGCCTGAATTGCCATACTAAATGATGATATTTCAACACGAAATATATCAAAAGAAAGTATGTATTAAAATAACAAATGAGTGGCATGTAAAGTTATCTCTAAAGTCTGCCATTTTCTCTGCATCCATGCTGTCAACCTTAATTTATAATAGTATCTTTGGTAACATGAACTACTTCAAATAGTCTTTTAACCATTTTCTCTACCTCAGGGTTGAATTCTTATCAAATAATTTTCTATCCTTCTATTAGATGGCTTTAAAAATACTTAAATAATAGTGGTTAGAATTTATTCCGCATTTACTTGGTACCAGGTAAGCTATCTTAAAAAACTCTAAGATGGAGTACTATTGTCATTTTCTTTTTCAGACACAGCCTGACACGTGGAGAAGTTAAACATTTGGCCAAATTCACCCTAAAACTAGGGAAGCTGGGGAGCAAGCCTAGGTTGCCTGACTCAGGGGCCTTTACTTTAACTGATCTCTACAGTGCTTCAAATTTAATTTTAAGTTCTACTGCCTCAAACAAAAGCAGCCCGATTTACAGAATGGTTCCCATTGCCTGTCGTTTCAAAGCCCAAATCCTTTTCATGGCTCACAATTAACTGACATCTGATTTATCCCTGGTTTACACACTCTGGTCCCTGCTTTACTCCCAGGTCTCATCTTATTTCTCTCTCATTCCAAATCCATGAACTAAATGCAGATCTGAAATGTTAGCTTCTGCCTGGGAGCTTTTGAGAATACTGTTTGCTCTAACATTCTTATCCATATTTCACAATGGCTAACAATTACTCATTATTTAGGGCTTGTTTAGAGCATTGGATTTTTCTCTCTAGGGTCTCCCCTCTTACTGGAGTGCATTTTCTGCCCTAAGTTTAGCAAAGTCCTCCTGTAGCACCACAGTGTCCTGAGTCTGCACTGTCATACAACTCAAGTTAGCTTATTTGTTATTAAGGTCAATGTCCATCATTAACACCAGATTTTTGGTTCTATGGGCATCCAAAGAGAATTAGGAACTAACCCTAAAGGAGATTGCAACTATATAGATAACAAAAAATAAAATTTTGTACTAAGTGATTTATCAAAATTTTCAGAAAAATACTGTGACATTAAATATGCCTATGAATGGGTAAGACTCATTCCAATTTCAGAAAAATTAAAATGTGAAAAAATACATTTTAGATTTTAAAAATATGGAGTCATAAATAGTTGCCAAATGTTCAGGACACTTTCTGAAAGTTGTTTGTTTTTTTTTTTTTAATCTTTTAATTGTGATAGTAGCCACAACCATAATGACAAAGATGCAGGCTTAGATATTTAGGAGGTAAATAGATATTTCAGAGGTAAAAAAATCAAGCCCAAACTTCCATATATGTGGTATACATTTTTCTACAAATGTGTACTGCTATTAACATCCTGTTCTAAGTTAGTTATCTATTTTCTTTTTTAAAAAGAGTGATAAATAAGATATAAAAATATAGATGCCTGAGAATGTTGCTGATATTAGTAACCTCTAGCATTGGAGTTTTACGAAGGGCACAGAGGAAAGGAGATGAAGCTTCCAGTTCAGAACAGACATAAGGCATATTTAGAAAAAAAGGAGCAGAAAATAATATGCCCACGATAATCGATACTTCAGTGTTGTGGCTTCTGCTGTGACTTAAATAGATAGATACATACATACATACACATTTACCCTTGAAAAGTAAAACCAAATCTTGGCTTCACATGGGTTAGGGTTCACTTTATATGTCACACACATTGTAGGAGAGCCTAAGCTGAAACATGAACCTAAGATTGTCCAGGATTGGTAGAGTCCTGGCGTTCCAAGGATTGGTTCCAGGACTCTTGTGGATACCAAAATTCTTAGAAGTCCCTCATATGAAATGATGTTGCGTTTGTATATAACCTGCACATATCTCCCATATATTTCAAAATCTTCTTTAGTTTACCTATAATACCCAATACAATGCAAATGCTATCAACATCATTGTTATACTATAATTTTATTTGTATCTTTATTGTTGTATTGTTATTTTTATTAATTTTCTTTGAATATTTTCAGTCTACTGTTAGTATCATCCATGGATGTAGAACCTGTGGATGTGAAGGTCTGACTGTGTTAGTTTGCTAGGGTCGCTGTGACAGAATACCACAAACTGTGTGGCTTTAACAACAGAAACTTATTTTCTCACTCTCTGAAGGCTGGAAGTCCAAGACTAAAGTGTTAGCATGTGTGCGTCCTCCTGAGATATGTTTTCTTGGCTTGTAGACAGCTGTCTTCTTGCTGTGTCTCACATGGCCTAGAGAATACATGTACAAACCCTTAGCGTATCTTTCTCTTCTTATAGAAGCACCAGTCGTATCATATTAGGACCCTGCCCATATGACCTCATTTAATCTTAATTGCATCTTTGAAGTCCTTCTTTTCAAAGATAGTCACACTGGGGATTAGGGATTCAATAAATACATTTAGAGGGGACACAATTCACTTCACAATAAAATACATATAATTCCTCTTTGAAATAAAGTAACTTCAGCACAGGCCTTAAAAATATCCATGAATTTACATCAGACAGTTGAATAAACTCTCCAATAAAAAGAGCTACAAAACACCTAAGGAAACAAACCGAGTGAGTATGAGCAGAAACAATAAATGTCAAAATAGTTATCCTAAGGATTTTACAGATGAGAAGATAGGATATATTTAGAATATATAAAAAAAAGTTTAGTCAAAATAGGTAAACTTTAAAAGGAATGAAAATAGCAAAGAACAAGTGAGTATAAGCAAAATAGACTTTTTTTTAGTTTACATGATAATTTCAAACTTCTAAAAATTATAAAGACAAAAATAATACAAGGAATATCTCTATAATATTTTCCTAGATTTGTCTATTAATATTTTATACTATCTTGCATATACAAATGTAGCTCGATGATGTTACATCTCAATAAACCCATCATAAGTCAAAAATATTGTAAATCAAAATGCATTTAATACTCTGATAAACCCATTGTACATTGAAAAAAAAAGTGAATTGAACCATCATAAGCCTAGATGCTCCTTGATCTATGATGGGGTTTTATCGACTTTTCTGAGTTCAATTGATAAACTCATAGTAAAGTTGAAAAATCATAAGTCAAAACCATCTTAAGTTGGGAACCATTTGCATGTGTATATATCACGAAAATAAATAAATTATATATATATGACAAGTGAGGGAAACACAATATATGTTTCCATAATGATTAAAAATTACTAGTATTTTTTAACCCATGAATCTTTAGATTCTAAAGCTTAAAGAATTTTAAAAAGGATAAGTGAAATTTGTTGGTAGGAATTTTAGTAAAACTTCAGGCCACCAAAAAACTTGAAAGCTGAATGAGTAGAACTATCATCAACAACAACAAAAAAACCCTGACAATTTGAATTGCAGGGGATTCCTCAACATCAACCATGAAAATCAGAAGACAGTAGAACAACTTCCTTTGAATTCAGAGGGAAAATAATTGCTAATCTATAACTTTGTTCCCAGATAAACATCCATTTAGAATGAGGGCAAATAAAAACATTTTCAGATGAAAGAAACAACGATAATTAAAACAAAAATCTTTCCAGAGATATTCCTACTAACAGTACTTTACTATAGGCACTTGTAAAGAATACAATTAAGAATGGAGGAAAATAATCCCAGAAGGAGGACCTGAAGTATGAGAAGTAGGTGGTAAAATGTTGACAAACATGAGTTTAAACCTAAATAAATATTGACGGTAAAAAAGAGAACCATTTGTAGATAATAAAAAGCAAGGCAGAACTAAAATACTGTATAGCAGCTTTATGAGATGGAAAAGGACTCCTGTAATGACTGGAATAATGAAAGAGGTATGAAAGAAGAGACCAAGGGCTACAATAAAAATGAAACAGTGGACAATACCAAATGTGAATATAAATGCATATAGATACAAATTATAGATTACTACCAAATTATATTAATGCAGTTTAAAGGTGGAAAAACATGATCTCCCAAAGGATGCAGACAAAAAAATCATTCAGCCAAATTCAGCACTCATTTGTGAAATATATATATATATATTTTTTTTTTTTTGAGACGGAATCACGCTCTTTCGCCTAGGCTGGAGTGCAGTGGTGCTATCTCGGCTCACTGCAAGCTCCGCCTCCCGGGTTCACGCCATTTTCCTGCCTCAGCCTCCCCGGTAGCTGGGACTACAGGCTCCCGCCACTGCGCCCAGCTAATTTTTGGTATTTTTAGTAGAGACGGGGTTTCACCGAGTTAGCCAGGATGGTCTCGATGTCCTGACCTTGTGATCCACCCGCCTCGGCCTCCCAAAGTGCTGGGATTACAGGCGTGAGCCACCACGCCCGGCCGTGAACTATATTTTTAAAATCGATATATAATAATTGTACATATTTATGGGATGACGTGATATTTTGATACCTGCATAAAATGTGTAATAATCAAATCTGAGTATCCATCACTTCAAATATTTATCATTTCTTTTTGTTGTGAACATTTCAACTTTCCTAGCTATTTTGAAATATAAAATAAATTATTAACTATAGTCACCTTACTGTGTTATCAAACACTAGAGCTTATTTCGTCTATTTAATTGTGTTTGTACCCATTAACCAACCTCTCTTCACCTTCCTCCCATCATGGTTCATAGCCTCTGGTAACCATCATTCTCCTCTCTACCTCCTTGAGATCAACTTCTTAAGCTTCCACATATGAGTGAGAACATGTGATATTGTTTTTTTTGTGCCTGCTATATATTCACTAACATGACCTCCAGTTCCAACCGTGTTGCTGCAAATGACAGAATTTCATTGTTTATGGTTGAATAGCATTCCATTAAGTATAGATACCACATTTTCTTTATCCATTCATCCATTGATGGACACTTAGGTTGATACTATATCTTAGCTATTGTGAACAATGCTGCAATAATCATGGGTATTCTTTTGATATACTGATTTCCTTTTCAGTAAATACCTAGTAGCGGGATTGCTGGATCATATGATAGTTCTGTTTTTAGCATTTGGAAAATATTCATACTCTTTTTCATTATGGGTGTACTAATTTACATTCTCTCTAACAGTGTATCAGAGTTCCCTCTCCCCATATCCTTACCAGCATCTGTTATTTTTTGTCTTTTTGATAATAGCCATTCTAACTGGGGTGAGATGGCATCTTGTGGTTTTGATTTGTATTTCTCTGATGATTAGTGATGTGACGCATTTTTTATATACCTGTTGGTCATTTGTACATCTTCTTTTGAGAAATGTCTATTCTTGATCTGTTGTTGAATTTAGTTTGCTGGTATTGTATTGAGTACTTTTGCATCAATGTTCACCAGGGATATTAATATGTAGCTTTTTTGTTGTGTCCTTGTCATAGTTTGGATATCAGGATAATGCTGACCTTGCAGAATGAGTTAAGAAGATTCCCTCCTCTTCAGTTTTATTTTTCTTTCTTTCTTTCTTTCTTTCTTTCTTTCTTTCTTTCTTTCTTTCTTTCTTTCTTTCTTTCTTTCTTTCTGTCTGTCTTTCTTTCTTTCTTTCTGTCTTTCTTTTTCTTTCTTTTTCTTTTTTCTTTCTTTCCCTCTTTCTTTCTCTTTCCTTCTTTCTTTCTTTCTCTCTTTCTTTTTTTTTTTTAATAGTTTGAGAAGCATTAGTGCTAGTTCTTTAAAAATTTGGTAGAATTCAGCAGCAAAGCCATCTGGTCCTGGGCTTTTCTTTTGTGGAAGACGTTTTATTACTGATGCCATCTTCTTACTTGTTATTGGTCTGTTTAAGTTTTCTGCTTCTTCCTGATTCAATCTTGGTAGGTTTTATGTGTCCAGGAATTTATTCATTTTCTCCAAATTTTCTAATTTGTCAATTATAGCTGTTCATAGTAGTCTCTAATGATGTTTTGTATCCTGTGGTATCAGTTGTAATATCTCCTTTTTAATTTCTGATTGTATTTATTTGGGTCTCTCTTTTTTTTTGTCCTTTTCTAGTCTAACTAGTGGTTTATTGATTTTGCTTTTCTTTTTAAAAAACCAACCTTTTGTTTTACTGATCCTTTGTATTGTTAAGTCTCTATTTTGTTTAATTATGCTTTAATCTTTATTATTTGTCTCTGAGTAATTTGGGGTTTGGTTTGTTGTATTTCTAGTTCCTTGAGGTGCATCATTAGGTTGTTTATTTAACATTTTTCTAATTTTTTTAATGTAGCTGTTTATTGCTATAAATTTTCCTCTCAGCACTGCTTTTGCTGTATTCCATAGGTTTTGGTATGTTGTATTTCGATTTTTATTTGTTTCAATAAATTTTTAAATTTTCTTCTTAATTTATTTTTTGACTTAATGATTGTGCTGTAAGCTTGGATGTTTGTCCCTACCAAAAATCATGTTGAAATATGATTCCCAATGTTGGAAGCAGGCCTAATAAAAGGCATTTGGGTCATTGAGTGGATTCCTCATGAATAGATTAATGCCCTCCCTTGGGGGTTGAGTGAAGGATTCGTTCTCATTCTGTTAGTTCCTGTGATAGCTGGTTGTTAAAAAGATCTTGGTGCCTCCCTCTCACCCTCTTGCTTCCTGATTTGTCATGTGATCTCTGCACATGCTGGCTCCTCTTCACTTTCTGCAATGGGTGAAAGTAGCCTGAGGCCCTCAGTAGACATAGATACCTAATCTTGAACTTTTACAAACATCAGAAACATGAGCCAAGTAAATCTTTTCTTCTTACAAATTATCCAATCTCAGATATTCCTTTATAGCAACGCAAAATAGACTAAGATAGTTGTTCAGGAGTATGTTGTTTAATTTCCATGTATTTGTACAGTTTCCAAAGTTTCTTTTCTTACTGATTTCTAGTTCTTTTTTCACTGTGATCTGAGAGATACTGGATATGATTTAAATTTTTAAATATGTGTTAAAATTTGTTAAGACTTGTTTTGTGGCCAGCATATGGTCTATCTTGGAAAATGTTCCATGTGCTAATGAGAAGAATGTGTATTTGGTAGTTGTTGGATGAAATGCTCTGTAAGTGTCTGTTAGGTCCATTTGGTCTAAAATACAGTTTAAATCCAATGTTTCTTTGTTAATTTTCTGTCGGAATAATCTGTCCTGTGTTAAGAATGTGGTGCTGAAATCCCCAACTATTATCGTATTGGAGTCTCTCTCTCCCTTCAGATATAATATTAGCTTTATATATATGGGTGCTCTGTTGTTAGGTGCATATATATTTAGAATTCTTATATCCCCTTGCTGAATTGATTCATTTATCATTATATAATGACTTTATTTGTCTCTTTTTACACTTGGTGATTTGTCTGTTTTTTCTGATATAAGTATAGCTACTCCTGCTCACTTTGGGTTTCCATTTGTGTGGAATGTTTTATCCATCCCTTCACTTTCAAGTCTATATGCGTCTTTAGAGATGA
Organism: Pan paniscus; assembly: GCF_029289425.2. Taxonomy (NCBI): domain Eukaryota; kingdom Metazoa; phylum Chordata; class Mammalia; order Primates; family Hominidae; genus Pan; species Pan paniscus. Next base: position 69,524,766 of record NC_073254.2, read on the forward strand.
AGTGAGTTATTGTAGGCAGCACAGAGTTGAACTATGGTTTTTATCCTTTAATTCAGTTTATACCTTTTAGATGGGGGATTCAATCTATTTACCTTCAAGGTTACAGTTGATAAGTGAGGACTTATTCCTGACATTTCGTTAATTGTTTTCTATCTATTTTGTATATCCTTTCTTTTTTTTACTTTCTCTCTCATTGTGAGTATATTTTCTGTAGTGGTAACATTTGACTCTTTTCTCTTTTTCATTTGTGTCTTTTCTCTGCCAGTGAGTTTTATACTTTCTTGTTTTTTCCTGATGGTAGATATTATTCTTTCGCTTCCAGATGTAGGTCTCCTTCAAGAATTTCTTGTAAAGCCAGTCTAATGGTAATGAATTCCTTCCATTTTTATTATTTGTTTGGAAAAGACTTTATTTCTCTTTCATTTTTGAAGGACAACATTACTTGGTATAGTATTCTTGACTAGCAATTTTTTTTCAGCACTTTGAATATATCGTCTCGTCCTCTCTAGACCTATAAAGTTTTTACTGAGAAATCCAGTGTTAGTATGATAGAGATTCCCTTATATGTGACTTGAATCTTTTCTCTTGCTGTTTTAAAAATTCTTTCTTTGTCTTTGACTTTTGGAAGTTTGACTTCTGTGCCTTGGAGAAGATGTTTTCAAGTTGAATCTATCTGGGGACATTTGAGTTTCCTGTATCTGAATGTCTTCCAAGACTTGGGAAGTTTTCAGCTCCAATTTTATTAAATAGATTTTCTATGCTTTAAATTATCTCTTCTCCTTCTGGAAATCTCAGAATTCAAAAATTTGGGTGCTTTATGGTACCCTATATGTTGTATAGGCTTTCTGCATCCTTTTTTTTTCTTTTCTTTTTGGTCTTACTGGGTTATTTCAAAATGCCTGTCATGAAGTTTAGAAAGCCTTTCTGCTTGATCTAGTCTATTGTTGAAGCACTCAATTGCATTTTTATTTTATTTATTGAATTATATAATTCCAGGATTTCTGGGTTTTCATTTTTTAAAAAATAACTTCTGTTAAATTTCTCATTCATATCATAAATTAGTTTTCTGATTTATTTGCATTTTTTATCTGTGTTCTCTTGTATCTCACTGAGTTTCTTTAATATTATTATTTTGATTTATTTTTCAGACATTTCATAACTTTCCTTTTTGGAGGAAATTTGTTACTGGTGAATTATTGTGTTCTTTTGGAAGTGTTATGTTTCCTTGCTTTTCCATATTTTTGGTGTCCTTCTGTAGATATTTGTGCATCTAGTGTAACAGTTGCTTCTCTCATTGTTTATGGATTGGCTTTCTTAGGAAAATTTTTTTTTCTATAGATGGATTTATAGTGTTGGTTGGGTAAGGTGCTTTGGCTTTGATTCTGTGTGGAGGCAATAGTGTAGTATCCATATGATTTCTTCAGCTGTAATCAGCATGAGTGGTGTCTGTGAGTTCCTCAGTGGCTTGCACTGCACTTGTTAGAGGAGGCCGTTGTTAGGCTTTGCTGGGGATGGGAATGCCAGGCAGGCTGGCAATTGGGCACCAGTGGTAGCAGTGGTGAGCAGGAAGCCCTGTCCTCAGGCCCCCAGATGGCATGTTCAGATGCTTATAGTGGTAGGTGAGGTGGATCAATCACCAGGCTCCCAAATGTTCTGTTCAGATGCCAGTGACAGTGGCTGAGGTAGGCCTGTTCTCAGGCTCCTGAGTGGTTTGTATAGGCACTAGCAGTAGTGGACAGAATGGGTGAATCTTTGTGTCCCCAGACGCTGTATGTGAAAGCTGGTGGCAGCATCAGTAGGTAGTATGGGCTTGCCTCAGGCCCTGATGTTGTGTGGAGGCACAGGCTGTGGCAGGTGGGTAGGATTGATTCCCAGGCCTACAAACAATATGGTTGGGCACAGGAAGCAGTGGGTGAGGTGGACTTGTCCTCAGGCCCCAGGTGTTAAGCACAGGTGCTGGCAGTGATGACAGTGGACGTGGCAACCCTGTCCTCAGACACCCTGAGGGTGTATGTTAATGGCAGTGGCAGCAAGTGGGGTGAGTCAATTCCTAGGCCCCCATAAGATTTGTGTAGGTGCCAGCAGGTGGAGTCGCCTCTCTTCAGACCTCCCAGTGGTGTGGTATGGGCACCAGTGGCAGTGGGTTGATGTCCAGGCCCCCAGATGGCACATTTGTGTTCAGAAAGTAGTGGTCATGGCAAGCTTGTCCTCAGGCTCTGGATGAAATTTGTAGGCCTGGCAATGTCAGCCGTGGGCAGGGTGGGCTTGTCATCAGGACCCTGGATGGTGCATGCAAGCACAGGTTATTGCAGATGGAGTAAGTAGATTCCCAGGGCCCTGGACAACATATGCAGAGACTGATGGTAGCAAGTGGGGCAGGCCTATCCTCAGGCCTCCAAACGGTGTGCGTGGAAGCCCACAGTGGCCGGTGAGGCAGGTTGATCTCCATTGCCCCCAGATGACATGTACCAGATGACATGGCACCAGTGGTAGCCAGGGCAGACCTCTCCTCAGTAACTCAGCTCTTTAAAGCATTTTCCTCATTCCCTGCCCTGCTTTCATGCTCAGGGCCAGAATCTGCCAAGGAGGTGCATGCAAATCATGACACCAGGAGCTGCCATGGGGATTGACCATGTTGCTGTGGTGTGCGCCCACCTGCTCTGGCCAGTGCAGCCAGGATATCTGAGTCATCCAGTGCTTCACACTAAGAGTCAAAGATCTGGCCGGGCACAGAAGCTCATGCCTGTAATGCCAGCATTTTGGGAGGCCGAGGCGGGAGGATTGCCTGAGCTCAGGAGTTCGCGACCAGCCTGGGCAACATGGTGAAACCCCATCTCTACTAAAATAATAATAATAAAAAAGTTATCTGGGTATGGTGGAGTGTACCTGTAATCCCAGCTGCTTGGGAGGCTGAGGCAGGAGAACTGCTTGAACCTGGGAGGCAGAGGTTGCAGTGAACCGAGATCATGCCACTGCACTCTGGCCTGGGTTACGGTGAGACTTCGTCTTAAAAAGAAAAAAAAAAAAAAAAAGAGCGAAAGAGTTCCTTTTTTTTAGTAAACTAAAACATATGAATTAAATATTTACTTCCCAAAATCATAGGTTTTTGAAATCCTAACCCCCAGTATCTCAGAATGTGAACCTAATTTGGAAAGAAGGTTATTGCAGATGTAATTATAAAAGTTCAGACGAGATCCTACTGGAGAAGGGTAGATCCTTAATGCAATATAACAGATGTCCTTATAAGAAGAGGAGAAGAAACACAGAAACAGAGACACACAGAGAGAAAACAGTCATATGATGATTGAGGCAGGGATTGGAATGATGTACCTACAAGCCAAGGAATCCTAAGGATTGCTGAGAAACATCAGCAGCTAAAAGAGGCAAGGGAATATTCTCTCCTACAGGTTTCATTGAAAGCATGTGCCTGCCAAAACCTTTATTTCAGACTCTTAGCCGCTGGAGCTGTGAGATAATACATTTTTGTTATTTTAAGCCACTTAATTTGTGGTACTTCGTTATAGCAGCCATAGAAAAACAGTGCACCAAGAATATAAATATTTAAATTAACCTGATAAATTGTATGTGCCAAAACCTATAAAACAATATACTTAATGATGACATGATACAGTCATTTATTTTATGATAAAACTGCATTTTTCCCCTTACACTATGCAAAAAACTCAAATCCAGGTAGATAAAGCCACTAATGCAAAAAGAACACCTTCCAAATTCTTAGAAGAGTACCTTGAAAATATATTTAAGACCCCCCTTTAATGGTGTAGGAATAGATTTACATTTTTAAAGGCAAACACCATAAAGAAAATATAGTTATGTAAAGACATATCAATTATAACTTTTCATAGCTGCATGATTTGCAATAGCCTCCAACTAGAAATAGGACAATGAATAATTGGACTGTGGTATTTTTATGCAATACAAAATTATACAGTCATGAAAATGCATGAACTAATAATATGCTACCCTTATTAATGTGGAGGAATTTATAAGTATAATCTCAAAAGTAAGCATAATTTGCAAAAGAATGCAGAGTATATAGTTTATATAGATGTTTTGAAACGTTTGAAATAATAGTATATATTACTTTATTACTTATACTACAAATTTATGTAGAAAAATGCATAAGTAAATGATGGTAATGGTAAATTCATCTCTGGTAGTGGGAGTAGGGCTATGGCCAGATGAAATCTAAGGAAGTTTCCTCTATAATGCCTGATTTTGTATTTAATATACTTTTCAGGTTCTTCTTTGTGTTATAATGATTTTAAACAATGACACATCTATAGTCCAGGTTGATTACTTCTGACCTACCTGAAATTTTAGTAATTTCACAGAATGTTTGTATATCCTTGAAGGAGATATTTTCTTGGTACCTCTCTATTTTTTTCTCCTTTATTCTATTCAACAAATAGTTATTGAGTCTCTATTACGTGTTGGATCTAGTATTAGGTACTTAGATTTTTCCCCCAAAAGAAATAGAAATTTATTATAGATCATTATACTAATTCCTCCCAGGTCTAATAATGTTTGATCCATTTGGCTCAAATTTGGGATGACTCCCTTTTTTCACAGAGATCTCTCTGGAATAGCCTCTCTGAGGGCACTAGACGGTAGATGGATACCTCCCACTTTAGCTCCTTCCTTTTGCCTATAGGTCACCAGCTGAAAGCTTTCCTAGCTGCTATGTTTCTAAAACATGGCTTTGTTTTATATCCCTCTGAAATGAGTCCTTACTTTTATTTATCTCTCTGAACAGAAAAACAAATAACTCCTTTATTAAAAACTTTTCTCTTCTTTTTAAATTGCCCTAAACCTGACAGACATGGAAATATACACATGGTTCATTGCTGAGGACTTTTACATGTTCAGATAAAGCTTTTGCACCTATAGCCACTACTACAGGCTGAGTGCTAATCATTTTCCAATTCCTACCTGCTCAAAATATGTTTTATTGTAAATATTTCTAATTTCCAGGAAATCAGATAAGTAGCATTCATGCTTTTCATATTTGCTTTTTTAAAAAATGTGGCTTCCTTGTCCCATTGTGAAAAGCTAAAATGACTTGAGGAAATTCATTACTTTTTTTGTACATTCTTACTTAGCTATTTCCTCACATGACATTTGTCTTGAAATCCTCCCACATACCCTTTCAGAACCTTGCTAAGAAGGAGTTGTCATTCATTGGTCATGTAGAAAGGTTATTTGAGGCAAAATACATTTGTAATTTAAGAAAGTTATCTAAAATATATTACTGTTTGAGATTTTTCTATATTGAAGTCACAAAACAGTGGTTCTGCTCAGTCTACCATAGGAATAGATACAGGACATTATATTTAACCTTCCAAATGTATTTTTCCAGTGTTTTTGCCTGCCATTGCAAGCATCAGATGACTGGACAGGGCACCATATAATGACATCATGGAGCTGTCAGTCTTTTTATTGCCATCTGAGGCAGGCTTCTTGGACCTTGGATTAAGTGTGCTGCTCTTGTGAGGAGGAAGAATGACACCAAACAGTGGCTGTATACACAGCTAGAGTGGAATAATCCAAAGAGGGTCGGTCAAACTCATGCTATATACAAGCACTGAAGATCAGCTTAATGAACTGCTGTTGAATTAGAGTTATGGAAACTGTGTTGTCATAAGGGAAACAGAGATGGAAGACTAGACCTGAGTGTTTGTAGAAACATTTCAGGGGGTAAATTTTAAAATCACAGAGAATATAACTGCAGTGGAAGACCACAAGTTGTGTCAAAAGCTAAGTGTTGTGTTAAAAGCTAAGTAAAGGGATCTGAGACAAATAATGTGGAAAGAGTCTGTAAGACTTCATTGTAAAAAAAAAAAAATCAAACTCATTCAGCACCTGTAGATAGGGGTGTGTGTGTGTGTGTGTGTGTGTGTGTGTGTGTGTGTAGGAGGTATAATTGAGCCCTGTTCCAAAAGGTAGTTTGTGCAGTGATTATACTCAAGGTCAAAATCATTCATCAAAGACAAATGCATAGTCATTTAATTTAACAAGGACTTAAGATTACTCACAGGCTTTTTAGCTACATTGGTACTTGTAATGTTTGATTCAAACCACATTTAAAGAGGTTACAGTCATGGCTTTTTGGCTGAATGCTGCAGGTCAGCCCAAGAAAAATAGGCAAGCTAAAGCATTGGGCAAGGAAAAGGGCCCAATGGAAAGCAACAGCTAATATTCTAGACTTGGCAGCAGTCAGGAGGACAGGTGGCAAAAATCTTTCATGCTGAAAACCAGTCTGAAAGGTGACATTGAACATGGGCAATAGAGAAAGGTTTAACAGTCTGATTCCTCAATTTAGAAATGCTACTGAGAACACAATGTTCCGTAGAACAAGGATCAAAATTCTCAGCTAAAGACACTTTGTATGTAGAAAGAAAAAGGGCATTGCTATAAATATCAGATGCTTTATTGCATGGCATGCCAAAGGGAAGATAACGAAAGCAGTATCATATTCTCTAACAGTGAAAATGAATCTGGGGTGAATACTTCTACCAGAATCACAGAAGTGTGGATGTTAAAACATAAATGTGGGATCTTTAGCATTTTACAAGTATAATTGCCTTTAAAATTCAGACAAATTGTGTAGTACTGATAACATAAATGTATAATATAGGGATAAAATGTTCAGATTTTAGGACAATATTAGAGACCTTCTTCCAGGTTTCATGCAGGTGATTAAACTGCCCAAGGACTTTGAAAAGATACATAAGAAAGCTAAAGAGAAAGGGAGAGAACTGGCAACAGTTATCTAAAGGACGATGTAGAGAAGGAAGATGACAGAAAATTGAAGGTACTGAAGTAAACAGCCAACCCATGTAGTATTTGATGTAGAAAACTACTGAAATGTAGACTCCTGGGTTGTACAGGCTGGAGAAAGGTAAGAAGAAGAAATGAGACTACTGTATCGCCAGAGCTGTAAGTATCCACGCCAAAACCACAGACTGTCTACCCTCAGTGCCAGAAGAGGCAGGAACAGGATTTCGGATCAGTATTCAAATGCTGCAGATAGCTACCAAGTGATGTAACTTTTGCCATCAGTGTGGCTCTTTTTCATGCCTGGATACTATTTAATTTCCCTGTAACTTGGGAATATTTAGGATTTCATACACTTCTTTTTCCTTCTTCCAACATTGGCACTCGTTATTTTGCCCCGATCCTTTATGATAAGCACTTGGGTTTCTGAGTGAAATATACTGATATTCTGAAACCTGTTTTTTTTTGTTTTATTTATTTATTTTTTGTTTTGTTTTGTTTTGTTTTGGTCTGTGATATTTCAGCAGCTTACATTTCTTCAAGGGAACTTTAGATTTCTGAAATTTCTGCTCCAAGATTTTGCCTTTATTCAATTATTTTTACTGCATACATTTAAGGTGCACGACATGATGTTTTGATATACTTATCCTGATATACATACACATAATGAAGTGATCACTACAGGCAAACAAATTAACATATCTATCATCATATAATTACTTTTTTGTGGCCAGTGTATCTAAAACCTACTTTTTTGGAAAATTGTCAGTATATAATGCAATAGTTTTAACTATAGTCCTCAAATTGTACATTAGATCTCTAAATATATTCATCCTACATAACTGCAAGTTTGTATTCTTTGACCTGTATTTTCCCATTTCTCCCTTGCTCCAACCCACCCCCGTTAACCACCATTCTATTCTCTGTTTCTATGTCTTCAATTATTTTTTAAGATTCCACATATTAGCAAGAGCATGAATTTTTTTTTCTGTCTTTGGCTTATTTCACTTAGCATAATATCCTCTAGGTTCATCCATGTTGTTACAAGTGGCAAGGTCCTCTTTTTTAAGGCTGAATAATATTCAATTGTATATACATAATTTTTTAATTCATTAATCTGTCAACAGATACTTCAGTTGTTTTCAGATCTTGACTATTGTGAATAATTGCTGTAACTAATATGGAAAAGCAAATATCTTCACTAGGCGGTGCCTTTACTCCTTTGAGTATATACCTAGAAGAGGAATTACTGGGTCATATGGTAGTTTCATGTTTAATTTCTTTAGGATTTCCATACTTTTTTCCATAATAGTTGCACAAATTGAATTCCCCACCAACAGTGTACAAGGGTTTCTTTTCCTTGATGCCCTCACCAACACTTGTTATTTCTTGTCTTTTCGATAAAAGCCATCCTGACAGGTGTGAGATGATATCTTGTTGTGGTTTTTATTTGCGTTTCTCTAATGATAGTGATGTTGAGCACATTTTTATGTAATACCTGTTGCTCATTTCTATGTCTTCTTTGGAAAAATGTCTATTCAGGTCCTCTGCTCATTTTTAATGAGGTTATTGTTATAGTTATTCCTATTATATGCTATTGAGCTGTGTGAGTTCTTTACATATTCTTATGTTAACCCCTTATCAGATATATGGTTCACAAATATTTGTTTCCCAACACAAGCCATTTCATTTTGTTTAGTGTTTCATTTGCCCTGGAGAAGCTTTTTCTTTCTTTCTTTCTTTCTTTTTTTTTTTTTGATGTAGTCCTATTTGTTTATTTTTGCTTTTCTTACCTGTGCTTTTGGTGTCATATCTGAAAAATCATTGCCCAGACCAATGTCAAGAAGCTTTTCTTTTATGCTATTTTTCTTTCAGAAGATACAGTTTCAGATCTAATGTTGAAGTCTTTAACACATTTCCAGTTGATTTTTTAAAAGGTAAGGGTTCAATTTTATTCTTTTGCTGTGGATATCCATTTTTTCCTATGCCATTTATTGAAAAGACTATCCTTTCTCCATAGCATCTTCTTGCTGCCCTTGTTTAAAATTAATGGACTGTACATACCTGGGTTTATTTCTGACCTCTCTATTTTGTTTCATTGACCTACATGTCTCTTTTTATGGCAGTGCCACACTGTTTTGATTACTATTGCTTTGTAGTAGAGTTTGAAATTAGGTACTATGATGCCTCCAGCTTTGCTCTTTTCATTCAGGTTTGCTTTGGCTAGTCAGAGTCTTTTGTGGTTCTATATGTAGTGAATTTTAAGATTGTCTTTTCTATTACTGTGAAAAATGTCATTGAAATGTTGGTAGAGACTGCATTGAATCTGTTGGTCACTTTGGGTAGAATGAACATTTTAACAATATTGAAATGTCTTCCAATCCATGAACACGGGATATCTTTCTGCTTACTTGTGACTTCAATATTTTCATCAATGTTTTATAGTTTTCTGTGTACGTATATTTTATCTCTATGGTTAAATTTATTCCTAAATATTTTATTTTATTTTATTTTATTTTTGGAATAGCATTCCTATACACTAAAAATAAACTATCTAAAAAAGAAATCAAGACATTGCTTTTTAAAGGGCCTGAAAGGCAACCCAGTGCCTTCTCTGGACTGGACTCCTGGAGGCTTCTTGGCATTCCTTCCCTTCTCCATGTTCCAATGAGCACACCACAGTCTCTTCTTAGACTAAGTGCAGGACCCAGACTCTTGGACTTTTTTCAGAACTTCTGTTCTATTCCTATTTGTCTTTTCTCCAGCTGCCTCTCAACCCTCCATCTGTACTGCCATCTGCTGGTTACGAACAGCCTTGTTCTTTAACAGCCTTGTTTTGGATCTAGTTAATATCAAGAAATAACCACGGTAATAATAAACAGTAAAAGATGATATATATTTAAAAATTATTGTGGACAAAACAAAAATTTTTTTATATCATGGAACTTTAACAATAAAAAAATAAAAATGCATTTAATATTAGATAGAGATAACTGCTAACAAGAACAAAATAAAAAAGGGAAAGGAGTATAAAATGTCTTGGAGGTTAAAATTTGTGATGGGGTATGTAGGGAAGATCTCTTTAAGAAAGTGACTTTTGAATAAACATTTGAGGAAGTGAGGAGCCAGCCATGTGGCTACCTTGTGAAAGACCATTCTAGACAAAGAAGAGCAGGAACAAAGGCCCTGAGGTGACAGCAAGCCTGGCATGTTCAAGGCACAACAGAGGAGAAGGCATTGTAGATGGAGAAGGAGGGGTAAAGGTTGTGAGTAGTAAGAGAAGTTTTCAGAGAGGTCATTAGAACCAGTGCATGTAGGGCTAATATGGTCATTGTAGACATTTTGCATTTGATTCTAAAGCAGGGTTCTGGACAAAAGAAAGATATGACCTGTTTCATTTTTTAACAGTACTACTCTAGTTGCTTTATGGATAATATATTGTGTCTTAGAGATGTCAACAGATTTACTTAACCTTCTGAGACTTAAAGCTTAGGTGCCTAACCAAAAATATATCTAAACTAGTCAAATTGGTAACAAAAGTGGTTTAACCCAGAGCCAGTGAGTAAGACTTACCGACTTTATAGAATAATCGTGCTTCTTAAAGCATCACAAGAAGATTGAAAATGCAACCTAAACCTAGGAGGGTAAAGTAGAATGCACAAGCCAGGGAAGCCTTACCTGAAATGCCTCTACGGCAGCAGTTCTCAAATTTCTTGATTTGGAGACTTCCCGGAACTTCTTATTCTTTAAAATTATTGAAGACCCCAAAGACTCTATGATTATGTGGGTTAAACACATTGGTATTTACCATAATGAAAATTATTAATAAATTAAGATACTTTAAAAATAGTTATATGTTTGTTCACTCAGGAAAGACAATAATAAATCCATTATGTTTACATAAATAACTTTTTGAGCAGTATTTCCCAAATAAAAACTTGAGTGGGAAGAGTAGCATCATTTTACATTTATGTAAATCTCCTTGACACCTGGCTTAATATATAACAGTTGATTTTTTCTAATCTGCTTCACCATTTCTTCTTTTAAGAAAACACACACCATGTAGCTTGTGGAAAACTACACTGTATAATAAAGAAAGTTTGAGAGCAAAAAACACAGATAACACCTTTTTTGATTATTAAAATATTTTTGACCTGTGGATTTCCTGAAAAACAGGTCTGTGAACTACACTTTAATTTTTACACTCCTGTAAAAAAAGACAAGTTGTTATATGTATAAGGATCTACTTTGCTCCTTAAAACCTATGCCAGTGTCTCAGTAATAGAGGTAAGATGAATTATTATAAATCAGAATAAAGCATAATGAATATAGTAAAATTGTGCTTGGAAAAATATACTAACCACGTGAGATTTGCACACCCAAATTGTCTTATATTGTTTAATTTGGCACATTCTTTGTTTTTCAAGTTTTATTAATTTTATTAGGAAATACATAGAATATTAAGTTATTTGCGGGGGGTGGGGCACAATCTTTGTCTTGAAGTATAACATTTTGGCAAGAGATAGGGTGAGAAAAGAAAAATTCCAAGGAAGTAAAATGATTTGGGTAAAGACCAATTCCCTGTGAGTAATAATTGGTGAAAGATACTTTTTTCCTATTTTTCTTCATGACTTGGGACAGAGTTGTAGCCATGAGGGCAGTATTTATTATAATTCAGTGGACATGATGAGGTCTCCAAAAGTACTTAAACTAGACCTCTAGATTCAATTTAAAGTCGTATTCTAATATCTCAAACTAAAAAGAAAATTGTGACCTTTAATTCTACTTCTTTGAATTTCTGAGGCAAATTTCAACAAAGATTCAATCATATTTTTAAATTAATTCAATCTTACTTTAAAAACAGTAACGTTTGATACAAATAAATATACAATAAGAAAAAATCTCTACTTCAGGAAAAAAAATCTATCAGCTACTGTTTTATAGTGATCTTAATTTCTTTTAGCACATTCAGTGGCAGAAATTATTTTATTTGATTGTGTTTTCTTTAGAAAAATGTCCTTTTATTAGCTCTTGAACTATTACTAGCTTTCATAACACAAAATTTAAAAGGATTAACTTTCTAATTTGTCAAAATTATAATAATAACCCATATTTAAAAGATAATCAGAAAAAAACTTAAGATTTGGACATTGTATTTTTAATTTTTATATTACATGGTAGTTATATCATGTAGTGACTTCATTAACAGAGAACTTAGTTCAATAGTTATTTTCATTTTATGTTAATTCCTCAATTATTTGGTTTTATATTATGTAGGACATATAAGGATAAGCAGGTTATATGTAATTTAATATTTAATCAGCATTTTAATAAAAATAATTGAAGTCAACACTGAAAAGAAATGTGACCTACAACATACCACGGCATAGCAAAGCTTATTTTTGTAGCATGTGCCAGCAAATACAAGGTACTTGCTGTGATGCACACATACATATCTTCCTAGGCACCTTCATTCATTCTGCTCTCAAATTGTTACCTTCAACACTTCGTGCTTTCTTGTTTCCAAACATTGAGATAATAATATTAGCATGATTGTAGACCATTGTTACCAGCCTGAAAGCAAAAAGGGAATTATGAGAGTGGTTATCAAGTATTTTGGCAAGAGGAGGGGAAGCTTAGAGTAGAAGTGCCTTTGTATGTTAGAGGTGGGCCTTAGGAAGAAGAGGAGAGCAAAAGAGATAAATTTGAGTGTGGTTATTCAGAGGAGTTGATATCCGATGTCACAATGATTCTAACAAAATAGATTTCATCATAGTGCTTGACTTTGCTACATTTCGCATTTATCAGGAACTGAGCTCTATCATCTACAGTTTCCCTCTACTCCATCCTTAATCCTCAACCCCTGTACCCTTTTCTCACCATCTCCTTATGTTAATTTTGAGTTTAAGAATGTATTGCGGTTTTAAAATAATATTTCAAAGGGTCGGCGCGGAGGCTCACACCTGTAATCCCAGCACTTTAGAAGGCCAAGGCCGGCGGGTCACGAGGTCAGGAGATCGAGACCATCTGGGCCAACATGGTGAAACCCTGTCTCTACTAAAATACAAAAAAATTAGCTGGGCGTGGTGGTGCGCGCCTCTGGTCCCAGATACTCGGGAGGCTGAGGCAGGAGAATCGCTTGAACCCTGGAGGTGGAGCTTGCAGTGAGCTGAGATTGCACCACTGCACTCCAGCCTGGAGACAGAGTAAGATTCCGTCTCAAAAAAAAAAAAAAAAAAAATCAAATATATCACCCTTTTTTGATTAAAAATAGTTTAGTAAATTCACTATGCTAATGCTTTTATTTTCTACTCTTTAAAGATTTGTAAAAAAAGAAAGAAAGAAATTATATTCTCCCAGTTTCTGGTCTAACATGTAAGGAGCTTGGATGTCACCACTCCACCCTAATAAATGTGGAGATGAACGAACTGAAAAATCAGCTCTTCTTGGATCTGCAAGAGAAGTGAGGATTCAGGGCAAACCAGTGCCCCCAGGATTGGAAAGACAAATAGGCAAAGACAGAGAGTCATGGCTTACTGGAGTACCGATTCATGAACTGAAACATGGGAACAAGTGCTGGGGTAGGAAAAACGGAACTGTAATTGACTAATTGCTGGAAACTTAGTGTGGACAAGTATGATAGACAAAAGCTTCCGGTAGACCTAGTCATAGGGGAGTCCATACAATTTTGTGAGTTTTATCTCCTGGAAAACTACTGAGTTCTCATAGTCAGTACCTGAGAAAAATCCCCTCATGATTCCTGCGGTTGGAAGAGTAAAGGAACCATCTTGAAATATGTCAGATAATTATTTCCTGAGCAAGGTTTGCCCTCAGAAGAAAGTATTTAACTAGAGCTAACTTATCTGGGCAAAGGGAAATATTTAATTCCAGCTGGCTCTAGCCTTCCACTTGTAAGAAGAGAAATACTAAACTCAAGCCCACTCTAGTCATTAAGGGGTAAGGGGAGAAGATTGAGAAGCACTTGTGAAGTTTAGTCCTGAGACACACACTTACTAAAAGACTGAAACCTAATCATAGGACTGTAGAATGCTTTCCCTCCCTACACTCTTTACCAGCACATTACTAAAGTTCTGTTTACAGCAGTATCTTTTACCCAACACATCATGTCTGGCTACATAGAAAAAATTACCAGGTATACTAAAAGGCAAAAAATACAGTTGGAGGAGACAGAGCAGTCTCCTCAGAATGAGATAGATACGGCAGAGATACTGGAATGATCAGATTGGGATTTTCAAACAACTATAATTAATATACTAAAGGCTCTTATAGGAGACAGAACACAAGAACAAATAGGCAATGTAAGCAGAGAGATGGAAATTCTAAAAAAAACTTAAACGTTAGAGATCAAAAACACTATAACACAAATGAAGAATGCCTTTGATGGATTAATTGGTAAAGTGGACATAGAGGAAGAATCTCTGAGAATGAGGATATCTCAATGGAAACCTCCAAAGCTGAAAAGGAAAGAGAAAAAAAGACTTAAAAATGCCCAGAATATGCAATAGCCATGGGAAACTACAAAAGGTGTAAAATACAGGTAATGTGCATAACAGAATAAGAAAAAAGAGAGAAAGAAACAAATGTTTGAAACAACAATTTCTGAAAACTTCCCCAAATTAATGTCAGACACCAAAACACAGATATGGGAAGTTTAGAGGACACCAAACAGAGTAAGTGCCCCCAAGCCCACACACCCAGGTATGTCATATTCAAACTACAGAAAATCAAAGATAAAGAAAAAATCATGAAAGAAGCTAGAGGGCGGGGAAACATATGCTTAGAGGCCAAAGATAAGAATTACATCTGACTTTCAGAAACCAGGCAAAGAAAAAAACTAAAAGCAAAAACAAAATATTTAAAATATATTTAAAGTGTGAAGTTAAATATTTAAAGTGTTAAGAGTAAAAACCCACCAACCTAGAATTCCATTCCCTGAAAAACTATTCTTTAAAAGTGAGGGAGAAATAAAAATCTTTTCAGATAAACAAAAATTGAGGGAATTTGCTGCTAATCGATCTACCTTGTAAGAAATGTTTTTAAAAAGTTATTTAGAAAATAGGAAAAAGATACAGGTCATAAACTCATGTCTACATTAGAGATTAAATAATTGAAGGTAAAATAAAACTTTTATTTTTCTTATTCCGAATTGATCTAACAGATTTTGTTCCAAATAATAATGACAACAATGTATTTGATTATGTATGTTTATGTGTATATATGACATATATAATGTATGTATAATAGATTATATATATGCTTATATACCAGTGAAATGAATTACATCAACGATACAAGGGATGGGAGAGAGGAATTAGAATTATTTTGTTATTATAAAGTATTTACGCTTCCCATGAAATGGTATAATATAGAGTTATTTGAAAGTGAATTTGGATTACTTGTAAATGCTTATTGGAAACTCTATGGCAACTACTAAAAAAAATTAAGAGAATAATATATAGTTTCAACTTGTTAGAAGGGGGATGTTGAATGTTCCCAATACAAAGAAATGATAAACATTTGAGATGCTAGATATGCTAATTACCTTGATCTGATTACTATACAATATATGTATTAAAATAACACTAAGTACCCCATAAGTATGAATAATCATTATTTGTTGATTAAACGGTACAATTTAAAAAGCAAAAAAGAAGTATAACTGATGTACTAAGAAAAGAGATAGCGTGGAATTATATAAGATACTCAAAACCACTTTTGTGGTATTTTGCCTTTTGGCAGAAAGAGTGAAAGACAAATGTAAGAAAAATGAATAAGAGCAACACAGAAGAAACAGTAACAATTATGGTAGATTTTAATCCAATCATATTAATATTACTTTGAATTTCAGTGGTCTAAGTACACCTATTAAAAGACAGAGATTGTCAGAGTATATCAATAAACAAGACCCAACTATAAGTTGTCTATAAGAAACCCACTTTAAATATAAAGACACATATAGATTAAAAGAAAATCGATGAAGAAAGGTTTGCTGTGCCAACACTAATGAAAAGAAATTAAGAATACCTATTTTCATTTCAGACAGAGCAGACTTCAGAGCAAAGGAAGTTATCACGAATAAAGAGGGGCATTACTTAATGATAAAGGGGTCATTTCTCCAAGAAAATACAACAATTCTTAATGAATATGTGCTTAATAAGTATGCATCATTGCAACAAAGTGTCAAAATACATGAGAAAAAATGTTATAAAATCACAAAAAGAAATAGAGGATTCCACTATTATAGCTCTTCTATTAGAAATGGACAGATTCAGCAGGCATAAAATCAGAAAGCACATAGTTGAACTGAACAACACTATCAAACAAATGGATATAATTGACAATCTATAGATTATTTAACTTAACAACTGCAGAATACACATTCTTCTTAAGCTTATGTGGAACATTCACCAAGAGAGATCACATTCTGAACCACAGAACACACTTTAACAAATTGAAAGAATAGAAAACAAATGGCTGCTCTAAAACTACAATTGAATTTAACTAGCAGTCAATAACAGAAAGATAACTGGAAAATCCCAGAACACTCGGAGGTTAAGCAGCATGCTTCTAAGTAATACATGGGTGAAAGAAGTCTCAAGAGAAAATTTTAAATTATTTTTAACTAAATGAAAATGAAAACACAACATATAAAAATTTGTGGGATATAGTATAAGCACTACTTAGAGAAAAATTATAGCATTAAGTGTACATATTAGGAAAGAAGAAAGATCTAAAATCAATAATTTAAGATTCTCCCTTAGAAAATTAGAAAAGAAGAGCAAATTTAATTCAAAGAGAAGAAATCCAACAAAAATCAATAAAATTGAAAATTGAGAAGCAATAGAGAAAAACGAAGAAAACAATAGCTGACTTTGTTGATCTTTAAGAAGATCAATATATCAATAACCCCCTAACCAGTCTAAAAAAAAAGAGAGAAGGGAAAAAAATGACTAATAGCAGAAATGAAAGAGGAGTATTACTGTGGATTCCATGGATATTAAATGGAAGGTAAAGGAGTACTATGAAGAGCTCTATGCCCTTAGATTTGATAATTCACATAAAATTAATCAATTCCTCAAAAGACACAATCAGCAAAACTTACACAAAGAGAAATAAGTGATCTGAATAGGCTTCTATGTATTAGAATACTTAATTAACAACTTTCCAAAGGAAAAAGCATCAGGACCAGATGGGTTCACTGGTGAATTATAAACAACATTTAAGAAAGAACTTATACCATCTCTTTCAGAATATACAATCTCTTTCAGAAGACAGAAGCAAAGATAATACTTTCTAACTCACCTTATTAGACCAGAGTTACCCTAATACCAAGACTTGACGATGACATTACAAGAAAATACTGCAGATCAAAATCTTTCAGGAACCCTAGGTGCAGAAATTCTCAACAAAATATTATGGAATCCAACAATGCATGAAAAACACTACACCACAACCAAGTGGTATTTATCCCAGGTATGCAAAACTGGTCCAACATTGAAAAATGAACTAATGTAATCCATCATATCAAGAGGCTAATACAAATCACATACTCATAGATGCAGAAAAAGCATTTGATAACATCTGACGCTCATTCATGATGAAAACTTCCAGTAACATATAACCTGCAGAATGAGAGAAAGTATTTGAAAACTGTGCATCTGACAAAAGTCTAATATCCAGCATCTATATGGAGCTTAAACAAATTTACAAGGAAAAACAACCCCATTAAAAAGGGGGTGAAAAAGATAAACAGAGACTTTTCAAAAGAAGACACAGATGCAGCAAACAAGCGTATTTTAGAAAGCTCCATATCCACATGCTTACCTGTGTAACAAACCTGCACATCCTGCATATGTACCCCATAATTTAAAATTTAAAAAAAGCTCCATATCATTGATGATTATAGAAATGCAAATCAAAACCACAATGAGATACCATCTCACACCAGTAAGAATGACTATTATTAAAAAGTCAAAATGTAACAGATGATGGTGAGCTTGCCGAAAAAAGGGAATACTTATACACTGATGGTGGGAGTGTAAATTAGTTCAACCATTGTGGAAAGCAGTGTGGTGATTCCTCAAATAGCTAAAAATGGAACTATCATTTGACCCAGCAATCCCATTACTGAGTATATACCCAAACGAATATAAATCATTCTACCATAAAGACACATGCACACATATATTCATTGCAACACTATTCACAATAATTCCAAAAACATGGAATTAACCTAAATGCCCATCAATAGCAGATTGGATAAAGAAAATGTGGTATGTATACATGATGGAATACTATGCAGCCATAAAAAGAATGAGATCACATCTTTTACAGGAACATGGATGGAGCTGGAGGTCATTATCCATAGCAAACTAATGCAGGAACAAAGAAACAAATATTGTGTGTTCTCACGTGTAAGTGGAAGTTAATGATGAGAACACGTTGACACTAAAAGGAGAACAACAGACACTGGAGCCTGAGGGTGAAGGTTGGGAGGAGGGAGAGAATTAGAAAAAAATAACTATTGGGTACTAGGCTTAGTGTCTTGGTGATGAAATAATCTGTAAAGCAAACTCCTGTGACACAAATTTACTTGTATAACAAACCTGCACATATACTCCTGAACCTAAAATAAAATTTAAAAAAAATGAGTAAAATAGGAATACAGGGAAACTTCTTCAACTTGATAAAGAATATCTACAAAAAATCCTGCAACTAACATAATTCTTTTTGGTAAAAACTACAAGTTTTCCCACTAAGATCAGGAACAAAGCAAGGATGTACCTTCTTACCATTGCTTGTCAACATCATACTGGAAGTACAAGCTAATGCAATAAGACAAGACAATAAAGGAAGAGGATACATATTGAAAAGAAAGAAGCAAAACTGTCTTTGTTTGCAGCCGACATGATTGCCTATGCAGAAAATCTGAAATAATTGACAAAAACTTCTGGAACTAATAAATGATTATAACAAGGTTGTAGGATACGGGGTTAATATATAAAAGTCAATAGCTTTCTATGTACCAGAAATGAACAAATGGAATTTGAAATTAAAAACACAATACCATTTACAAAACACTCGTGAAAATGAAATGCGTAGATATAAATCTAACAAATGAGAAAAATGAGAGAACATAGAAAAAGGTCAAACTAAATGGAGAGTTATTCCATGTTCACTGAGAGAAAGACTCAATATTGTCAAGATGGCAGTTGTTTCAAACAATCTATAGGTTCAATGCAATCTAAATCAGAGTCTCAGCAAGTTATTTTTTATGCTATGTATTTTGACATTTATTTTAGATTTGGAGGTATTTTGTGTGATGCTGATATTTGCTGTATGAATAATCCCATCACCCAGGTACTGAGCATAGTACACAACAGTTAGTTTTTCAACCCTTGCCCCCTCCCTCTCTCCTTCCTCTAGTAGTCCTCAGTTTCTGTTGTCATCTTCATGTCCACGAGTACCCAACTTTTAGCTCTCACTTATAAGTGAGAACATGCTGCATTTGATTTTCTGTTCCTGTGCTAATTTACTTAGGACAATGGCCTCCAGCTGCCTCCATGTTGCTGCAAATGACATCATTTTATTCTTTTTTATGGTTGTGTTGTATTCAATGGTGTATACATACCACATTTCCTTTATTCAATCTACACTTGATGGGCACCTAGGTTTATTCCATGTCTTTGCTGTTGTGAGTCATGCTGCAATGAGCTAGTGCATGTATCTTTTTGGTATGATAATTTGTTTTCTTTTGAATGTATCTCAGTAAAGGGATTTTGGCAAGACACACACACACACACACACACACACACAAACTGATTCTAAAGTTCATATGTATAGGCAAAAGAATAGCTGACATAATATTAAGAACAAAGTTGAAGGGCTGATACTACCCTACTTCAAGATTTAGCATAAAGCTATACTAATGAAAACAGTGCTGTATCGGCAAAAGAACAGATAAGTATATCAGTCGGAAAGAATGAAGAGTCAGAAGTAGACCTACATAAATATAGTCAACTGATCTTGGACAAAAGAAGAAAGGCAATACAATGGAGAAAGTCTTTTTAATAAATGATGTTGGAACAATTGGACACTTGCATGCAAAAAAAAAAAAAAACTAGATGCAGACTTTACAACTTTCACGAAAGTTATCTCTAAATGAATTGCAAATCTAAATGTAAAACATGAAACTGTAAAGCTCTGAGAAGATAACATAGGAGAAAATTTAGGTGACCTTGCTTTTGGAGATGATTTTTTAGATACAACACAAAAGTCGTGATCCATGAAAAACGGATTGGTAGGCGGGACTTCATTAAAATTAAAGTGATTTTTTTTCTGCAAAAGATACTGCCAAAGAATAAAATGATAGGCCACAGATTAGGAGAAAATATTTTCAAAAGATGTATCCAATAAAGAATTGTTATCAAAAATATACAAAAACCTTTAAAAACATAACAATGAGAAAAGTAACAAACATTTAAAAATGAGCAAGAGATCTGAACACATACATTGCCAAGGAAGGTATACAGATCACAAATAAGCATTTGAAAAGATGTTCCACATAATAAATAATCAGAGAATGTAAATTAAAATAATAATGAGATATCATATACTTATTAGAATAATCAAAATCCACGACACTGATAGCACCACATGCTAGTGAGGACATGGTTCGACAGGAGCTCTGATTCATTGCTGGTGGCAGCACAAAATGGCACAGCCATGTTGAAAGAAAATTTCACAATTTCTTACAAAACATAACATATTCTTACTATGCAATCAGCAATTGAGCTTCTTGGTATTTACCCAAAGTTGAATACTTATGTTCACGCAAAAAATTGCACAAAATCATTTATAGAAGCTTCATTAATAATTGCCAAAACTTGAAAGCAACCAAGATGCGCTGCAATAGGGAAATGGATAAATTGTAGCACATCCTGACAATGGAATGTTATTCAGTGCTAAAAAAAAAACAATGAACTATCAAGCCATGAAAATACATGGGTGAAACTAAACTGCTTATTTCTAAATAAAAGAAGCCAGTTAAAAAGGCTACGTACTGGATAATTCCAACTATTTAATTAATATTCTGGAAAAGCCAAAACTAAGACGACTGTAAAAATATCAGTGGTTGCCAGGAATTGTGTGGAGGAAGTGATAGGAGGGGCCACAGCATGTTCTGGGCAATGAAACTACTCTGTATAATACTGTAATGGTGGATACATG
The DNA here is from genome assembly GCF_029289425.2 of Pan paniscus. NCBI lineage: Eukaryota > Metazoa > Chordata > Mammalia > Primates > Hominidae > Pan > Pan paniscus. Next base: position 69,545,814 of record NC_073254.2, read on the forward strand.
TCATTATACTTTTGTCCAAGTCCACAGAATGTACAATATCAAGAGTGAACCCTAAGGTAAACTATGGACTCTGGGCAATAATGATGTGTCAAGATAGGTTTATCAGTTCTAACAAATGCACCCCTCTGATGGACTATGTGGGTAATGGGGACGACTATGAATGTGTGGATTAGGGAATGTATGGAAAATTTCTGGTTTTTTTCCTCTCAATTTTGCCGTGAACCTAAAACTATTCTAAAAATGTGAGGTCTAATAATTTTTTAAAAATATTTCAATTCTGAATTAAAATACCCTAATGTTCTGCTTTGAGGATTATTTTGCACATTTTCTGGGACATACAATTCTTGTTGGAAACAATCAAAGAAAGCTGAGCTTTGGTTTCCTGAATGCTATATGAGATCTGCCATCAAAATACTCTGGTTTCGATAATACCCCAGGGTAAGTTTCCTATGTACTCGACTCTGTCATGTGGGGAAAGATTTTCTTGCTAACTGTACCAATAAAATAATTAGACCAATAGCAGAAGACTCTGTGGAAGGTCTTAAAGAGTCTCAGCTGAGAAGAACCGACAGTTATTCTTCTGTTCCCGTAATTACTGGGGCATTGTTGTGGATCATAGAACTTGACAAGCAGTCCCTAGCTCACAGGTCATAGCCATATTGTCCTTCTGCTATAGAAATACTGAGATTTGTCATTCTCCCATAGTTCTATTATGGTCATACTTGACATTCCCTTGTTTCCTTAGCATGCAGTTGGCCATAGTACGCAACTGGGCAAATTCCCAGAAAGGGTCAGCTGTGAAAGTCCAGTTTAAGATTTAAGGTAGGTCTCCAGAGCAAGTTGGCAAGTTTAGGTAACTAATTAAGATAAGTACTGTACATGAAGAGGGTTGTTTTAAATCTATGCCTACTAAACTATAAGTTCTATGAGGACAATAACATTGCTTCTCTGTTTTCCCAAAGTATTTGCCTAGCTTTACAGCACCACACATATATTTGGCACTCAGTCAATTATATTAAATGTATGAATGGTTGAATAGGCAATAGATGAGTATCAGTTTGTTTCTTTGTTTTTTGAGACAGAGTCTCACTCTGTCACTCAAGTGTGCAGTGTCATGATCTTGGCTCACTGTAGCCTCAACCTCCCATGCTCAAGTGATCCTCTCACCTCAGCCTCCCTAGTAGCTGAGAGTATGGGCACACACCACCACGCCTGGCTAATTTTTTATTTTTTATTTCTTGTAGAGAGAGTGTCTCACTATTTTGCCTAGGCTGGTCTTGAACTTCTACATTCAAGCGATCCTCCCACCACAGTCTCCCAAAGCGACTCAAGCAATCTTCTCACCTAAGTCTCCCTAAGTGCTGTGATTACAGGCATGAGTCACTGCACCCAGCCCCATGAGTGTGGGTTTTTATGTCTGTAGTTATTTACTACCTTCTTCCAGAAAAGACAAAAGGCAAATAAGTATTTAAGAGAAACTTAGCAAATTAGAGCTTTTGAACCCTGGGACCTGGGTTATTTGCTCTAATCCCAGTTTCATAACACTTGTCAGGTTGAGTGAAGACTAAGTCCACTGGTATAAACAGTGGGAACTCTGAGGACAGCCAATAACAGTCGAGTCAGATAAAAATGCAAAATCACAGGAATCCAAAGTAGAATAAAGAAAGTAAAACACTACGGAACCTAAACATATTTGTAGTGACAATTTTAGTGTCCTGCTTTATGATGGCTCTTATGGCCCACTGGCTTTATTTCTCATTGTAGAATTTACATCATCTTGTATCATTATTTCAAACCCAACAGGGAAATTAGAAGATGAGCTTAAATAGCACTGAAATATTCTGAGACAAAAAAATTAGGTAGTGGCTAGACACCTATTTAAATGCTTATGCCTGGAGACAGATTCCATATTGCATTTAAATGGTACATGAGAAAAAAATGAGGAAATTTTAATGACAGAGACAAAATAGTTTTAAAATTTAAAGCAAAACACTTCTGTAATTAATACTTTTTCCTAAAATATGAACAGCATATGAATTTAGTAAATTATATAGTTTCTAAAACTAATGCAATTTAATTATAATGCTTCCCTTTTGTGTAATACTTTGTCTTACTTTGCATATATTTCTATTACCAACTTACTGATTCTTTTTGCCAGGAAGACATTGGTTTTTAGTTTTTATTTGTTATTTTTACCTCTTACTTATATAGGCAGTTTCACTTTTCTGAACATGTTTAAGCTTACTCCATTCCTGTAGCAATGTGTGTTCTACAATGAGGAGCCTGTTTTTTCCTGTGGGACACAAAATGATTAATGTCAGTGGAGAATAATGTATTTTCATATATCACAAATTGTCTAAGGTTGCAAGAACTCAGAATGCAATGATATTAAAGAGATACTGACAATTGGTCATTATAGATAGAAATAGTGCCTCTTCAGATATACTTCCTGTGATTTCTATTCAAATAATAATGGTTTACTCTTTTTTTTTTTTTTTGTATTTTTAGTAGAGATGGGGTTTCACCATATTGGCCAGGCTGATCTCGAACTCCTGACCTTGTGATCTGCCCACCTTGGCCTCCCAAAGTGCTGTGATTACAGGTTGATTTACTCTTGAGGTAAAATAATATATATCTTCCCAATCAGAAAACATGAAGGTTATTTCAATTTAATTTTTATAAATGTTATAAAAGAAACCAGACAACTCTAAAGATTCAGGGCATCATATATTAATTTGTTTTAAAGATTGGAAAGAAAGATATATTTTTCTTACTCCTAGATAAAATAAATAATTTTGTTTATGAGGTACTTTCAAATAGTAATCTTTTGTATGCTTAATATTTATGAAGCAATGAGTAGAAAAGACCAAGACCAAACTGATTGAAAACGTTAACAAACATACGCATAATCCAGAAGCTTCTCAATCAGTAAATTACTAAGAAATTATTTTGTTTTTAAGGAATTAGAACAATTTACAATTTCATAATGCATGAATGTTTTCTCTGTCCCCTCCTTTTTTGTTGTTTTGGTTTTAGCATATACAGTATATATGGTCCTGAGTTACAGATATATTTTATAGTCAAAACAAAATTGGATTTTAAGAGGTATTTTCTCTTGCACTTTAGATTGCTTTATCATACCCTTAAACTTCAGAGAGAAAACGGCTCCTCCAGTCTAGCAGTTTCTTTGACTAAGCAGTCATTATATCCAATATTTGCTCTTTGCTATTTTCCTCTGAAAGATGTGCGAATTTACATATCTATGGCTAAAAGTACTGTTATTCGAAGACATGGTATCAACCTAAATGCCAATCAACAATAGACTGTTAAAGGAAATGTGGTACATAAACACCATGGAATACTATGCATCCAGGAAAAATAACAAGACCATGTTCTTTGCAGCCACATGGATAGAGCTGCAGGCCATTATCCTAAGTGAACTAATGCAGAAACCGAAAACCAAATACCAAATGTTCTGACTTGTAAGTGGGAGCTATGTGGGCACTTATTGATCAAAATTTCAGGATACAAAATCAATGTACAAAAATAAGTGTCATTTCTACATACCAACAAAGTCAAAGCTGAGTGCCAAATCAAGAATGCAATCCCATTCAAAATAGCCACCAAAAAAATAAAATACCTAGGAATACAGCTAACCATGAAGATGAAAGATCTCTAAAGCGAGAATTACAAAACACTGCTGAAAGAAATCAAGACGTCACAAATGGAAAATAATTCCATGCTCTTGGACAAGAATGAATATTGTTAAAATGGCCATGCTGCTCAAAGCAATTTATAGATTTATTACAATTCCTATTAAACTACCAAGGAATTTTTTTACAGAGTTAGAAAAATCTATTTGAAAATTGATATGGAACCAAAAAAGAGCCTGAATAGCCAAAGCAATCATAATCATAAAGAACAAAGCTGGAGGCATCATGTTACCTAACTTCAAACCATACAACAAACCTATAGAAACCAAAACAGCATAGTACTTATACTACAACAGACACATAGAACAATGGAACAGAATGGAGAGACCAGAAATGAAGCCACACACCTACAGCCATCTGATATTCAACAAAATTGACAAACAAACAAACAAAAAAGAAATGGAGAAAGGACTTCCTATTCAATAAATGGTGCTGGGATAGCTGCCTAGCCATGTGCAGAAGATTGAAACTGGACCCCTTCCTTTCACCATATAAAAAAATCAACTCAAGATGGATTAAAGACTTAATGTAAAACCTAAAACTATAAAACCCATTGAGGAATACATAGCAAATACCATTCTGGACATAGGCCCTGACATGGATTTCATGATGAAAATGCCAAAAGTGATGGTAACAAAACCAAAAATTGACAAATAGGATATAATTAAACTGAAAAACTCCTCTACAGGAAAAGAAACTATTAACAGAGTAAACAGACGACCCCCAGAATGGGGAGAAAATGTTTTCAAACTATGCATCTGAAAAAGGTCTAAAATTCAGAATCTTTAAGAATTTAAACAAATTAGTAAGCAAACAACAAACAACCTCATTAAAAAGTGGGCAAAGGACATGAACAGACACTTTTCAAAAGTAGACATACCTGCAGTGAATAAGCGTATGAAAAATGCTCAACATTATTGATCATTAGAGAAATGCATATAAAATCACAATGAGGTATCATCACCCCAGTCAAAATAGCTATTATTAAAAAGTCAAAAAATAAAAGATGCTGGTGAGGTTGTGGAGAAAAGGGAACACATATGCTGATACTACACTGATGGTGAGGGTGTAAGTTAGTTCAACTATTGTAGAAAGCAGTTTGGAAATTTCTCAAGGAACTTAAAACAGAGTTACTATTCAATACGGCAACCCCATTATTGGGTATATACCCAAAGAAATAAATTATTCTACCATAAAGACACATGTAAGCATATGTTTGTTCACTGCAGCACTATTTGCAATAGCAAAGACATGGAATCAACCTAAATGCCCATCAACAGAAGACTGGATAAAGAAAATGTGGTACATATACACCATGGAATACTATGAGGCCATAAGAAGAATGAGATCATGCCCTTTGCAGGAAGATGGATGGAGCTAGAGGCTGTTATGCTAAGTAAATTAGGAACAGAAAACCAAATACCATCTGTTCTTACTTATAAGTGGGAGCTAAACTTCGTGTTCACATCGAGGCAAAGAAGGGAACAACAGACACTGGGGCCTACTTGAGGGTGGAGGGTGGGAGGAGGGTGAGGACTGAAAAATTACCTATTAAAGCTACCTTTAGAGACCATGCTTATTACCCAGGTGATGAAATGATCTATATACCAACCCCCCCATGACATACAATTTACCTATGTAACAAATCTGTAGATGTACTCCTGAATCTAAAATAAAAGTTTAATAAAAATCTTGGTCAAAGAAAAGGAGGTATTAGGAAAGCTTCCCAGAGAAGTTTATATTTAATTTGCATCATAGAGGAGCCATAACTAAGAAAGACAAAAACAAACTAGATGGCATTTAAGTATCTAAAATTCTAAATTTCCATTATTTTATTAACAGACATTAGGATGAGTGGTTAATGACAGGTAGGTATTGAATGCTTACTAATTTTCAGTCATCATGTTAAGAACTAAATGGTTTCATGTCATCCACTTGTTGTAGATTTGATTGTGTCTCCCCCAATTCATATGTAGAATCTGTAACCCCCAATGTGACTGTATTTGGAGATAGGGTCTTTAAGGAGATATTTAAGGGAGTCATAATGGTGGGACCCAGATCCAATTCTACTGGTGTCCATATAAGAAGAGGAAGAGGTACCAGGGATTCTTGCATGCAGAGGAAAGACAGTATGAGGATACAGAATGAATGTGTCTGTCTGCAAGCCAGAAAGTGAGATCTCACCAGAAATCATTCACGCTGGTACCTTGATACTGAACTTTCAGCCTTCAAACCTATAAGAAAATAAATTTCTTTTTTTTAAGCCACTAAGCTTGTGATATTTCGTTTTGACAGTCCTAAACAGACTAATAGAGATTTTAGAACACTGACTAATAAACCTCTAAACCACCATATGTTGTATATGCTATAATGATTCTCATTTTCAACATGAGAAATCTGTGGTTCCAACACTTTATTATCCATCACTATGATCCCTAATCACATGGATTTCAATCCAGAGAATATGACATCATAGCATATACTTGTTTTCCTTCTACTTTAGTTATTAAATTCTAATTTTATTATGTTGTGATGAAATTCTGTGATTTGAACGATTTCAACTTTGGAGAATAGTTAGAGGCTTTTAATATTGGGTCAATTTTTTACTTAGAGAGCTTGAGTGTAAGCATCTGTTAGAACAAGTTTGTTAATCATATTCATTTGTATATATCCATTTGTAGGTTTTATTTACTTTGCTTCATGTACTTCATGAATTTTGATGCTGTGTTTATTCTACTCATAAATATTCATGTCAGTTAGTTGTTTATTGTGGTGTGTAAATTTTATCACTAAAGTTTTTTTTCTTTATTGCTCTCTGCCACAAGTTTATTTTTATCTGATAATTATATTATGACCCTACTTTAAAAAAATTCATTCCTTAATATTTTTTGCCAATATTTTATGCTTTATATATTTTCATTCACTTTAATTTAAAAGCTTTTCTCATATATAGCATCTTCACTTTTGCATTTTTAATCAATTAAGGATTAAAATTTTAACCATTTATCACTAGTGGTTTTACAGGTATCTTTGATTTAGCACTTTTATTAATTTTATACTAGGATTTCTGCTTTTAAAGTTCCTGTTGCTCTTTTTTTTTTTTTTTTTAACATTTAACTCTGCAGCCTGTATTTTCTTGTCTTTAAAATAAATGACTGAGTGTTTTCCTTCTAGTAATTTGTAAGGTTTATGGCTGTTTTAGCACTTTTGGTGATTAACTTTAAAATCTTAAGTATATTTACCATAAATATTTGATTTAGCAGCTGTAAAGATATCTTTGGGTCTCTGCTCTAATTGAAAAATCATCCATATTTACAGAATGTACCTCTCTGATTCTGACATCAAGAGTCTGATTATTTCTGCATTATCAAAGTTTATAACATTTATATTATTTCTTGTAACCACATTTTGCAGAATTGTTTACTTACAGCCAGTCCCTTTACCACAAGTAGGCCATCCTTCTATTTATATTTTGTGTGGTTAGAGTTCATCAAGAAATAGCTCTTTCAGGCTGGGCACGGTGACTCACACCTGTAATCCTAGCACTTTGGGAGGCCAAGGTGGGCGGATCACTTGAGGGCAGGAGTTCGAGATCAGCCTAGCCAACATGGTGAAACCCTGTCTCTACTAAAAATACAAACGTTTACCAGTGTGGTAACCCAGCTACTTGGGAGGCTGAGGCAGGAGAATTGCTGGAACCCGTGAGGTGGAGGTTGCAGTGAGCTGAGATCACACCACAGCACTCCAGCCTGGGTGACAGAGCAAGACTCTGTCTTAAAAAAAAAAAAGAAAGAAAGAAATAGCTCTTTTAATGAGGGCAGGTTTTAGGTTCAGACTCCCTTAGTTTATGTACATTTGAAACAGTCTGACTTAGGCTTCAAACTGATTAATATTTCATCAGTGCTTAAGATGTGCAAGCCATTATTTTGAGGATATTACAAATATATAGTTAAATTTCATATGAAATGGATAATGTTATTTCAAATGTTCAGATGAGAGCACTGAGATCAAGCAAGGTTAAGTAAATTACTCAAAGACACAAAACTAGAATTTTACATCCTGTGATAACAACTTGTCTGATTTTATAGTTATTAGAATTCACTTTATTTCTCTGAGGACATTGCAGGTACTATGTGTTAGTCCACTTTGCATTCCTATAAAAATACTTGAGATGGGATAATTTAAAAAGAAAAATGTTTATTTGGCTCTCAGTTCTGCTATCTGGAAGATTGGACATCTGGTGAAAATCTCAGGCTGCTTCCACTCATAGCAGCAGGTGAACAGGAGCTAGGGTATACAAAGATCACATGGCAAGAGAGGGAAGCAAGATTAGGAGTGGGAGGAGGCGCCAGTCTCTTTTTAACAATCAGCTTTTACAGGAACTAATAGAGTGAGAACTCATTCATTACCATGAGGATGAGTCACCAAGCCATTCATGAAGGGTGTGTCCCTAAGACCCAAACACCTCTCATTAAGCCCCACCTTCAACATTGAGGACCAAATTTCAATATGAAGTTTGGGAGGACAGACATCCAAACTATAGCATGTTGCTATAAAGGAGTCAAAATTTCCTCACTTATAGATGGCTTTATTTATTTATTTTTGCTTTACTATACCTACTTTCCTTTTTAAAAATAGAGCATAATATAGCTTTTATTAATTAATAAAAATATTTTATTTCTTACTTTTTATGTTTCACTCCTTTTGTTACACTCCAAAGGTGGTTTACCTAATTTTGTTTTGTGTCTTTTTTATTAATGTATTCTGTTAACTTCTCTAATAAACTTAAAACACAACACATTTTCTCGATTTGTTTATGTAAGCATTATCTTCTGCTCTCCCCATTATGAAAGATGGGAATATTACTATCATTGAAGTTCCACATGCCATCTCTTTCTTCCTCTGCTGCCCTCACCTCCTCTTCCTCTTCTTTTCATTACTTCCCTTCTTCCTCCTCCATCCTCTTTCAATGTCTATTAGCAATTCTTGGTATTCCTTGGCTTGAAGCTACATAACTCCAATATCTGCACGCATCTTCACATGGCCTTCTCCCATGTTTCTCTGTATCACAAACTTACCTCTCCTTTCTCTTATAAGGGCACCAGTCACTGGGCTTAGGACCCACCCTGAATCCAGGATGATTTTTGTCCCACAATCCTCAGAGGAAGGATTAGGCAGCAACATCTGCTGTTCTGCAGCCTCTTCTGGTGATACCCAGGCAAACAGTGTCTGGAGTGGACCCCCAGCAAACTCCAACAGACCTGCAGATGAGGGTCCTAACTGTTAGAAGGAAAACTAACAAACAGAAAGGACATCCACACCAAAACCCCATTGGCACGTCACCATCATCAAAGACCAAAGGTAGATAAAGCTGCAAAGATGGGGAGAAACCAGACAGAAAAGCTGAAAATTCTAAAAATCAGAGCACCTCTTCTCCTCCAAAGGAACGCAGCTACTTGCCAGCAACAGAACAAAGCTGGATGGAGAATGACTTTGACGAGTTGAGAGAAGAAGGCTTCAGATGATCGGTAATAACAAACTTCTCCAAGCTAAAGGAGGATATTCGAAGCCATCGCAAAGAAGCTAAGAACCTTGAAAAAAGATTAGACGAATAGCTAACTAGAATAACCAGTGTAGAGAAGTCCTTAAATGACTAATGGAGCTGTAAAACATGGCACGAGAACTATGTGATGAATGCACAAGCTTCAGTAGCCGATCTGATCAAGTGGAAGAAAGGGTATCAGTGATTGAAGATCAAATGAATTAAATGAAGCAAGAAGATAAGTTTAGAGAACAAAGAGTAAAAAGAAATGAACAAAGCCTCCAAGAAATATGGGACTATGCAAAAAGATGAAATCTACGTCTGATTGGTGTACCTGAAAGTGATGGGGAGAACAGAACCAAGTTATCCAGGAGAACATCCACAATCTAGCAAGACAGGCCAACATTCAAATTCCGGAAATACAGAGAACGCCACAAAGATACTCCTCGAGAAGAGCAACTCCAAGACACATATTTGTCAGATTCACCAAAGTTGAAATGAAGGAAAAAATGTTAAGGGCAATCAGAGAGAAAGGTAGGGATACCCACAAAGGGAAGCCCATCAGAGTAACAGTGGATCTCTCAGCAGAAACTCTACAAGCCAGAAGAGAGTGGGGGCCAATATTCAACATTCTTAAAGAAAAGAATTTTCAACCCAGAATTTTATATCCAGCCAAACTAAGCTTCATAAGTGAAGGAGAAATAAAATCCTTTACAGACAAGCAAATGCTGAGAGATTTTGTCACCACCAGGCCTGCCCTACAAGAGCTCCTAAAGGAAGCACTAAATATGGAAAGGAATAACCTGTATCAGCCACTGCAAAAACATCCCAAATTGTAAAGACCATCGAGGCTAGGAAGAAACTGCATCAACTAATGAGCAAAATAACCAGCTAACATCATAATGACAGGATCAAATTCACACATAACAATATTAACCTTAAATGTAAATGGGCTAAATGCTCCAATTAAAAGACACAGACTGGCAAACTGGATAAAGAGTTAAGACCCATCAGTGTGCTGTATTCAGGAGACCCATCTCACATGCAGAGACACACATAGGCTCAAAATAAAGAGATGGAGAAAGATCTACCAAACAAATGGAAAACAAAAAAAGGCAGGGGTTGCAATCCTAGTCTCTGATAAAAAAGACTTTAAACTAACAAAGATCAGAAGAGACAAAGAAGGTCATTACATAATGGTAAAGGGATCAATTCAGCAAGAAGAGCTAACTATCATAAATATATATTTACCCAATACAGGAGCACCCAGATTCATAAAGCAAGTCCTTAGAGACCTACAAAGAGACTTAGACTCCCACACAATAATAATGGGAGACTTTAACACCCCACTGTCAACATTAGACAGATCAATGAGACAGAAAGTTAACAAGCATATCCAGGACTTGAACTCAGTTCTGCACCAAGCAGACATTACAATAGACATCTACAGAACTCTCCACCCCAAATAAACAGACTATACTTTCTTCTCAGCACCACATCACACTTATTCCAAAATTGACCACATAGTTGGAAGTAAAGTACTCCTTAGCAAATGTAAAAGAACAGAAATTATAACAAACTGTCTCTCAGACCACAGTGCAATCAAACTAGAACTCAGGATTAAGAAACTCACTCAAAACCACTCAACTACATGGAAACTGAACAACCTGCTCCTCAATGACTACTGGGTACATAACAAAATGAAGGCAGAAATAAAGATGTTCTTTGAAACCAATGAGAACAACGACACAACATACCAGAATCTCTGGGACACATTCAAAGCAGTGTGTAGAGGAAAATTTATAGCACTAAATGTCCACAAGAGAAAGCAGGAAAGATCTAAAATTGACACCTTAACAACACAAAAGAATTAGAGAAGCAAGAGCAAATGAATTCAAAAGCTAGCAGAAGGCAAGAAATAACTAACATCAGAGCAGAACTGAAGGAGATAGAGACACAAAAAACCCTTCAAAAAATCAATGAATCCAGGAGCGGTTTTTTGAAAAGATCAACAAAATTCATAGACCACTAGCAAGACTAATAAAGAAGAAAAGAGAGAAGAATCAGATAGAAGCCATAAAAAATGATAAAGGGGATATCACCACTGATCCCACAGAAATACAAACTACCATCAGAGAATACCATAAACACCTCTACAGAAATAAACTAGAAAATCTAGAAGAAATGGATAAATTCCTCGACACATACACCATCCCAAGACTAAACCAGGAAGAAGTCGAATCCCTGAATAGACCAATAACAGGTTCTGAAACTGAGGCAATAATTAATAGCCTACCAACTAAAAAAAGTCCAGGGCCAGATGGATTCACAGCCGAATTCTACCAGAGGTACAAAGAGGGGCTGGTACCATTCCTTCTGAAATTATTCCAATCAATAGAAAAAGAGAGAATCTTCCCTCATTCATTATATGAGGACAACATCATCCTGATACCAAAGCCCAGTAGAGACACAACAAAAAAAGAGTATTTTAGACCAATATCCCTGATGAACATCAGTGCAAAAATCCTCAATAAAATACTGGCAAACCAAATCCAGCAGCACATCAAAAGGCTTATCCACCATGATCAAGTTGGCTTTATCCCTGGGTTGAAAGCCTGGTTCAACATACACCAATCAATAAATGTAATCCATCATATAAACAGAACCAAAGACAAAAGCACGTGATTATCTCAACAGGTGCATAAAAGGCCTTTGACAAAATTCAACAGCCCTTCATGCTAAAAGCTCTCAATAAACTAGGTATTGATTGGATGTATCTCAAAATAATAAGAGCTATTTATGACAAACCCACAGCTAATATCGTACTGAATGGGCAAAAACTGGAAACATTCCCTTTGAAAACTGGCACAAGACAGAGACGTCCTCTCTCACCACTCCTATTCAACATAGTGTTGGAAGTTCTGTCCAGGGCAATCAGGCAGGAGAAAGAAATCAAGGGTATTCAATTAGGGAAAGAGGAAGTCAAATTGTCTCTGTTTGCAGATCACATGATTGTATATTTAGAAAACCCCATCGTCTCTGCCCAAAATCTCTTTAAGCTGATAAGCAACTTCAACAAAGTGTCAGGATACAAAATCAATGTGCAAAAATCACAAACATTCCTATACACCAATAATAGACAAACAGAGAGCCAAATCATGAGTGAACTCCCATTCACAATTGCTTCAAAGAGAATAAAATACCTAGGAATCCAACTTACAAGGGATGTGAAGGACCTCTTCAAGGAGAACTACAAACCGCTGCTCAGTGAAATAAAAGAGGATACAAACAAATGGAAGAACATTCCATGCTCATGGGTAGGAAGAATCAATATAGTGAAAATGGCCATACTACCCAAGGTAATTTATAGATTCAATGCCATCCCCATCAAGCTACCAGTGACTTTCTTCACAGAATTGGAAAAAAAACTACTTTAAAGTTCATATGGAACCAAAAAAGAGCCCACATTGCCAAGACAATCCTAAGCCTAAAGAACAAAGCTGGAGGCATCACACTACCTGACTTTAAACTATACTACAAGGCTACAGTAACCAAAACAGCATGGTACTGGTACCAAATCAGAGATACAGACCAGTGGATCAGAATAGAGCCCTCAGAAATAATACCACACATCTACAAACAACTGATCTTAGACAAACCTGATAAAAAGATGAAATGGAGAAAGGATTCCCTATTTAATAAATGGTGCTGGGAAAACTGGCTAGCCATATGTAGAAAGCTAAAACTGGATCCCTTCCTTACACCTTATACAAAAATTAATTCAAGATAAAGACTTAAATGTTAGATCTAAAACCATAAAAACCCTAGAAAAAAACCTAGGCAATACCATTCAGGCCATAGGCATAGGCAAGGACTTCATGACTAAAACACCAAAAGCAATGGCAACAAAAGCCAAAATTGACAAATGGGATCTAATTAAACTAAAGAGCTTCTGCACAGCAAAAGAAACTACCATCAGAGTGAACAGGCAACCTACAGAATGGGAGAAAATTTTTACAATCTATCCATCTGACAAAGGGCTAATATCCAGAATCTTCAAAGAACTTAAACAAATTTACAAGAAAAAAATCAAACAACCCCATCAAAAAGTGGGCGAAGGACATGAACAGACACTTCTCAAAAGAAGATACTTATGCAGTCAACAGACACATGAAAAAATGCTTGTCATTACTGGCCATCAGAGAAATGCAAATCAAAACCACAATGAGATACCATCTCACACCAGTTAGAATGGCAATCATTAAAAAGTCAGGAAACAGCAGGTGCTGGAGAGGATGTGGAGAAACAGGAACACTTTCACACTGTTGGTGGGACTGTAAACTAGTTCAACCATTGTGGAAGACAGTGTGGTGATTCCTCAAGGATCTAGAACTAGAAATACCATTTGACCCAGCCATCCCATTACTGGGCACATACCCAAAGGACTATAAATCATGCTACTATAAAGACACATGCACATGTATGTTTATTGCAGCACTATTCACAATAGCAAAGACTTGGAACCAACCCAAATGTCCATCAACGATTGACTGGATTAAGAAATTGTGGCACATGTACACGATGGACTACTATGTGGTCATAAAAAAGGATGAATTCATGTCCTTTGTAGGGAGATGGATGAAGCTAGAAACCATCATTCTGAGCAAACTATCACAAGGACAGAAAACCAAACACTGCATATTCTCACTCATAGGTGGGAATTGAACAATGAGAACACTTGGACACACGGTGGGGAACATCACACACCGGGGCCTGTTGTGGGGTGGGGGGGAGGGGGGAGGGATAGCATTAGGAGATATACCTAATGTAAATGACAAGTTAATGGGTGCAGCACACCAACATGGCACATGTATACATATGTAACAAACCTGCACATTGTGCACATGTACCATACAACTTAAAGTATAATAATAATAAAAAATAAAAATAAAAACAAACAAAACAAACAAAAAAACAAACAACAGCAACAACAAAAACTCTGTGGTCTCACTGGTTCTCCCTTCCATGACCTCATAGAGTTGAACCCACATATGTCTATCTTATGGGACAGCAAGGAGCCCATGGAACTCCATGCAAATCCCTGGAGCTCTTTTGTTTTGTTTTTAAATCGAACTCCCTCCAGTCTAAAACTTAACTCTGCAACTTCCAGCTGCCTCAGCTTCCCTGAAATCTGATATCTGTCTACTCAACTCAGTGAAACCAACATGCTCTGCAGTAAGGTATTTCCTTGGGCAGAAAGTTAGAGTGATTATAGGTCTTTCTTTGCTTTCTTTCTCTTAGAGATCAAATCATATTTTTAGTAGAGACGGGGTAGTGGCGGGTGCCTGTAGTCCCAGCTACTGGGGAGGCTGAGGCAGGAGAATTGCGTGAACCAGGGAGTCTGAGCTTGCAGTGAGCAGAGATCGTGTCACTGCACTCCAGCCTGGGCGACAGAAAAAGACTCCGTCTCAGAAAAAAAAAAAAAAAAAAAGTGATCACATTATGGAAACTGTTATTTTATAAATTTTGTCTAGTTTTCTGGTTGCTTAAGATGAGAAAAATATTCGCTTTTTGATCCTAGTGTCCCTGTTATATATTCTTACCTCTTTAACATTTTTTTTTTTTTACTGTGTCTTCAAATTCTATAGCTGTTTACTTATGTCTTTTTTCATCTTTTGAGTTTGTTTTCAATGTATTTAAATGTATCTTTCCTTCAGTAAGTCTTTTACTAAAAGACATTTGCTTGCCTCTTTTGTTGTTATGTTCACTTTGTGGGGGGTTGCTGGGGAAGTAGTATCTACGTTTTTATTTCTTTCCAGATATTTTCTGTTTATAATTAATGAGAAAGAGATTTTGTTTGGACCTTCTCTTTTTCAGACTTGTAAAATGATGGTCAGAGGAATGACTTGGGCTAAATGTCCATTTGGTCGTTCAGTCTTGAAACACTTTCTTATTAACTTTACCATGTTCTCTGCCTTTGTGTTCACTTTTTCCATCATATTTCCACATTTTATTTTGTTTTAATTTTAATTTTTATTTTTGCAGAGACAGTGTCTTGCTCTTTTGCCCAGGTTAAGACTGCAGTGGTGCAATCATATGGCTCACTGCAGCTTCAAATTCTTGGGCTCAATGAATTCTCCTGCCTGAACCTACTGAGTAGCTTGGACTACAGGCATGTATGATCATACCTGGCTAATTTTTTTTTACAATTTTTTTTTTTGTAGAGACAGGGCTTTGTGATGTTGTCCAAGCTTATCTCAAACTCCTGGCTACAAGCAATCCTTTTACCTTGGCCTCTCAAAGCACTGAGATGATAGGTGTGAGACACCATGCCCAGTTACCACATTTTATTTTATACATCAGCAGATGAATCACCCAGATGGTAAGTCTGTAGTAACACTTGTGTCTTACAAGTAACAGGTCTTTAGTTTGTATTTTATTCATTTCTTTTTAGCTCACATTGATCATCAGCTGCGGAGCTAATTTTATCTTCTGTTTGGTTCTCCACCTAATTCACAGACATCCAGTTTCTCTGATTTTTAAGTGTTCAGATTGAAAAGCACAATGAGCAATGCCACTATTCAAAGGAATGATAACACCAAAACTTACCTCTCTTTCTGTCCTCCTTCATTTCTACCTGCCACGAATTCTGCAGTCAAATAACTTATTTAGTTTCCTGTGGCTTGTTCATAATCTGTCCTTTCATTTTGAATTAAAAGCTTATTGGTTATGGTTTCTCAACAACTGTTTGCTTTCAATCAAATAAATCCACCCCCTATTGAGATTCATAGAGATAAGCACAATTTTTGTGTCCTTTCTTCTTTTACTAATATAGCTTGAAGATTTTTCTTTTTATGGTCTGTGGTTGTCCATTCTCTTTTTCTCTATATATAAGATAGATAGATAGATTAGATAGATAAATGGATAGATAGATAGATAGATAGACAGACAGAGTCATTGTTGTTTTTGTCTCTTTGCTTATTTGGGTTATTTCCCTTGATTTTTGAAATGTCCAACTATTCTATGCCAGAATAAATGTGAAATTATGTTTGCACCACATGCTGCGGTGTATATAACAGGAGAGAAAAGCCAAGCTAGATATACCATATCTTAAATCATTTTACTTATTTTACATTGATAAGGTAATTTTTCTGATTCACATAGATTGGCAGATACATGCAGAAAGTAAAGTTAATTGCTTTCCTCGATTTTGAGAAATTATCTTAGCAAAGTTAAAGTCCTACTTTCAAGTGAAGAGTTTGTTTGTATATGCATGTATAAAAATGGAAATGCAAGATAAACATTGCTTCAGCTACATCAAAGAAGATGTTAATGGAGCTACCCTTTAAGGTCTTGTGCTTCTTATTTGTAGTATTATCACAGGTTGGGAATCCACTCTGATTTTTTTTGAGACATGACAAAATTGCATTAACTGTTGTATACTGAAAACTTTTCATCTCTTGAGCATTTATTAATCATTCTACTTCTGGCTAGGAAAACTAAGTTCCCTGTAGCCCTGACTCTTGGGATCTCTGAAAAGAATATTATATGAATCCTGGGTCGTTTAACTGTCAGAATCTCAGTACTACCTATTGTTAAACTAAATATCCCCACGCCCTGGTTGTGGAGATACGTCCTGGTCTAAGCATTATTTTCTTCCAAGCGCCTTGTTTCTTTGTTACTTCAGAAAGGCTATAGTCAGCCACTTTGGCAACCGTATGTCATATATCTCAAATCATAAATTACCTTGATTTTGAAGACTGAGTAGGAGAGGCATCTATTCTCCTATTTTATTCATATCTTTCTTCCTAAGAAAAGCTTAATTGTCTCTAATAGGGATATCTCCAAATCAAAGTTTTATAATGCAGTGTGTTAGGCAAATAACAAGAACAAAGCCTGCAGAACATCCTTTATGCTAACACTAACAGTGTATAGCTACACCATGCTAAGTGCGCTGAGCAATAACAGGAGGAAGCGTAGTGAATTGGAAAGAGGTTTTTCTAGTGTTTGAAATCCTTTCCAATTTTGTTTTAATTATTATATTTCAATATAATATATTCATAGTTACTATCAGATCTCAATCAAGTCTGAGTTTACAGTGAACAAAATTTAAATAATCTTTTATTAGTTTACCACAATTAGAGACAATTGATGAATTAACAATGGGTGATATATGTTTGGATATAGAATAGTGTGCAAATTTTTGCAATCTTGGTGATATAAAGTAGATGTGTAAAAGATGTATGATGGGAGAAGAGAAAAAAGAAGAGGGAAGTGTAGAGGAAGAACATTCTCATTTTTCATAGAAGAGCCCACAAATTACTGATTGAAGTTAATGGAACAAAAATAGAGCTATAAGAGTATAATTTAAGCCAGGCACGGTGGCTCACGCCTGTAATCCTAGCACTTTGGGAGGCCGAGAAGAGCGGATTGCCTGATTCAGGAGTTCAAGACCAGCCTGGGCAACACAGTGAAACCCTGTCTCTACTAAATTACAAAAAATTAGCTGGGTGTGGTGGCCTGTGCCTGTAGTCCCAGCTACTCAGGAGGCTGAGGCAGGAGAATTGCTTGAACCTGGGAGGCGGAGGTTGCAGTGACTCGAGATCGTGCCACTGAACACTCCACCCTGGGTGACAGAGCGAGACTCCATCTCCAAAAAAAAAAAAAAAAAAAAAGTATAATTTAAGTTGTAAAAATAACCAAAATAAGGACTTAAAGGACTTAAAATGTGTATGTGTGTGTACATATATACACAATACACATACATACGTATATAATGGTAGATTAGGAGTGTAGTGTGAGAAATTCCTCAGTTTTGCAGTAGAGAGTGAATTATGTTATTTAAAAGTGATTACTCAATGCATATATATTTAGTTATATTTATATGACATTTAAACAATGATATTGTCTAAAATTGATGCCTCAAGACATAGAAGCACACTCACATATATATATTTAAAGTGATGGGACCAACTGTTGAAAAGGCTAAATCAAAGGAGGCACATGGTTTTTGCCTCTGGGGGTGGGCTTTCCATAATAAATTCTTTGCGGTTTTTTTTTTTAAGCTTGTTAATTTTGGAACTTTAAGCATCTCTTCATGGTTTCATGAGTACGTGTCTTTAGCTCAGGTTGAAGTATTTAATTCTGATCTCATATCTTTGAATGTAAAAATTTGAAATCAAAAATAAGAATAGATTAACAACACATATTTTCAGGATTTTGTAAATCCAACCACCCCCTTAAAAGTGAACACACACATACTATGTAGGACATTGTCTGGAAAGTGTCTTATTTATTATGATGCCATCTTGAAGTAGTGGAAATAGTGTGAACTTGGGATTAAAGTGACCTGAGTTTGAATACTGGCTGCACCATCTAGCATTGTTACCTTCTGATGCCACCGTGAAGATTAAAAGAGGTAGTTCATTTTAAATGACTAGTTCAGTGTCATATAGACAGTACCAATTAATATTAGCTTTCCTCAGCCAATGTAAAGCAGCACATAGTAAAGGAATGCAGTTGAATGAGCACCTCTCATTTAAATGCTGAAGAAAATAAATTGTATAGACTACTAGAAACCAACTTTTGGAAAATAGTAGGTACATTCATATTTTTGTCATACAAAAACAAAGATAAAAATGCAAATTATTAGTCAACAAAACAATGTGACAGGAAAATAACAGTTGCACCTTTTTCTCTTTTTCTAAAATACAATATAATATGAATGATAATAGGATACCTTTCTGAACATAATTTATAGCTTTGTATGAGAAAGTTCATTTAACCACATTTATTAAAATAAAATATTCAAATATGTTCCTTTCTCATTTTAATACTCAAAATAAATGATGTTTCTGTTGTGCCTCACTTTATTTAGAGAAAAACATCCAAAGGCACATTTAGGAAGAAAATTAATTATTTCACTTTGGGAATGTTGAGTTTAACATGATGGAAAGATAAGTATCTATTTGGGAAGGTATTTTTTTGATAATAAGACATAAGGGCCTAAAATAAAGTCAGAGAAAACGGGATATAGAAAATGAGGGATCTATAGCTTCAGATAGAATCTTGTGGCACAGATTCAGAAAATGAAAAGAAATTGAAAAATCAAATGTCAGTGATGCAGGAGAATTAGAGAAACTTAGGGTCACAGAAAATGCAGGATGGAAAGATTTTTCCCAAGTAAGTAGGTAAAACTGTGAATGTGCTCAATAGTGAAGAAAAGGCCATAGTTATAATGAATCACTTACTTTTTAGAGAAGTTCTGTCAGGGTTTAGGTAAGTGACAACTGGGGCTGTGGGAGTCAATCCAGGAAACCACACACTGCTAGTGAGTTTTCCTTGGAAAGATCAAGCCCTAAAATAAAATAAAATTTAGGTAGCTTTGATAGACATGTTTTGGTACAATTTGGTCTATTTTCCATAAAATCAGTGTAGTAAAACTGTGTTAGAGCAAGCACAGAGTTGTTGTTGATGAAATTGCCTTAATCTGTGTCTTGGTTTTTGAATCTGCTTTAAAATTATTCGGTGTTAAGCATGACTCCTTGAAAAAGCATCACAATTTGAATGCTGGCACCACTTTAAAAAGTAACTTGTTACTTTATGAACTCACTGAGTTAATAATTTCAGAATCAAGAGAGTGATTGCCAAACCCAGCAAAGATCAGAGTCATGAAGGAGTCTGCCTCAGAAGTGCCTATATACAGAACAAACCCAGAAGTGCCACTTAACTCTGCCACCTGGGCAGCATACTGCTTCAGAGCTGTGCTGAAAGACAGAAGAAGAGAAAATAAAATTTTGAATGTCATCTTTGCTTTGGAAAGCAAGGGCTAGACATTTTTATTCCATGTTTTGCCAGAATTTTGGTGACAAAGTAAATCAATACAAATATCCTCCGGCTGGTTTCTCATTCTTCATCAGATGAAATTCAACAAATATGTGTTGCATATCTTGCATGTGAGAAGCATTCTCACATAAATTCAATATTTTTAATTTGAGTAGCGCTATTTAAATTGTAAACTTGACCTATTTACATTTCTTTTTAACATCAGTTTTATATAGTGTATTGCTCTCTCTTTTTCTTTTCTGCATTCTTTCTACCAACCACCACACTGGTCAAAACCACCATCATCTCTCACCTGGTCTAGTAGTCAGCACTTTCTAGTTTCCAGTGACTGAAATCCAAACGACCACTTAGCTCTCCTTTCTGCTGGATTTAGCTTGGTTAGTATGCACCCTCAGAAGCTCAGATTGACATGATCTTTAGCATCAGCTTTCCCCAACAAGGGAAGATTTTCTTCCCTCAGCATCTGTATTAGCTCCTCAAAAAGAACTGGTTTTCCCTCTTTGGGTATATTATTAAATCCAGGACCAATATAATGATGAGAAAAGTGGCTACTCTGGGCATCCAACCCCTGGATAGAAAGAGTGGGATTAGCTTCAGCATACCACTTAGATTAGAAATAGGGGTGAGATGGTTCCCCAAAACGATAAAGGATGAAATTAAAAAAAAAGAAAAAAGACTCACTCTACCTAAATCACTAGAGTCATACTCATTTCTTCACATTCATTTTTTTTCTCCCTTATCACTTCCTAAGCAAAGGCCTTTTTGTAAAATAATTATGACTATTATCTCAAAATAAAATAAATTTTCAAAACCTTGAACCAATAATAAGAGGCAATATGATTATATGCTCCCCGTATTTGAAGTATCTCAATGGATTCCTATTGCACTAAAAAGTTATATCCAAAATTCTGAATGTGTTTGTAAGACTTTTTTAGGGTAGTCTCTGCCTCTCCAGCTTTTCTGTGTAGGCCCATGCTCTCCACTCAGCCGTGTGGGCCTTCTCTCTGTGTCATTACAGTGTACCATGAAGTTAGCGGGTTTTTTTTAGAAATGTCTCCTAAACACATCTCATTCTTTCATTCCCATGCTTACTCTAATCCTCACTTCTCTCCCCTGAACCCATCTTTTTGCCCAGTCCACATTTACTGATTTTCAGATCTTAGAATAAAGATGACTTCTCAGGGCATTCCTTTCCTGCTGTATTAGATTCTTTTGATATATGTTGCCACAGTACTGTGCATTTCTTCCTTCTAACACTTAGTAACACTTGCTATTGTTTTCTAAATGTCTGCCCCTATTTTCTTTGACAGATTGTTAATCCCATGTGGTTAGAAATCAGTTCTAGTTTTTCTCACCACAATATTGTCACTGTCCAGCATAGTGCTTGGCACAGAGCAGTAGATAAAGAATTATTTGTTGTATAAATATATAGGGATCAACAGGTGCTTTTACCTCTTTGCATGCAGAACCTAGAACTGTTAGCTATGAAGGCGATGAATTATATTTGAATGATCTTACTTTGGTTGGCTTTTCCAAAATATAATTCTAATATTACGAGGTACTCCATGTGTGCAGAGCACGGTCTATAAACAGCCAGTGTATTTTCATGTTAAATAGATGAACATATTTCATTCTTGAGATACTTTGGGAGGCTGATATTATTATTCTGAATAATTTCAGTTTATAACTGAGGACTATTAAATTCTGATCTTAAAGAACTTAATTCTGGTTCCCTAGCTATTAAGCAGTGATTTGGATCCAAATTAGATTCAGACAGTATCTGTTTTACTTCAAAACTTAAATGTGTTTCAATGCCTCATTCTCTGCATTGCTGGTTCCTTTTTCTAGTTTAAAAATTCTTTAACTTGGTCAAAAATTAGGCTGGGGAGTAGTATTTATGATTTATATAATTTAATTCACTTCATTTTAAAAATGTATTGAATATTCATGTTCTGTCAATCACATTGCTGAATACACAGAAGAAAACATATCTCTTACCATTTAAAAGTCTTGATTATCTTAGTTTATTTGGGCTGCTAACAAAATGCCATAAACTGGGTGGCTTGTAAACAACAGGCATTTGTTGCTTACAGTTCTGGAGGCTGAGAAGTCCAAGATCAAGGTGCTGACAGATGTGATGTCTGCTGAGGTCTAGTTTCCTGGTTCACAGATGGCGCTTTCTCACTGTGTCCTCATACGGTGGGAGGGACCGGCAGCTCTCTGGAACTTTTTTGTACAAGGGCTCTGACCTCTTGATCTAACCACCTCCTAAAGACCCTACCTGGTAATACTATGACATTGGTAATTCAGTTTCAACATATGGATTTGAAGGGTAACCGTAATCTTAATCATTCAGACTACAGCAATGATATATTAGGGAATAGAGAATTAGGGAAGAATGAAACAAAAACAGAGAGGAGATAATTAGTAAGATCTTCAAGAAAGGAGAGGTCATTGATCATAAATGGCAAAAAAGGAAAGCTCCAAGTCTTCCAATAGCAGTCATTTGGAGAAGGTAGCAAAAATAACTTCAGGTTAAGATAACCATCCATAAGATACTTAGGAACCCGAAGTATATTATAGTACTAAAAATAAACAACAGCATACCTTGGCAAGATTAGTAAGTACACATAGGTAAGTAAGAAGGTGAAAAAAATTGGGAAGATTACTCTGGTTAGTAATGGCTTAAGTTTGGAAGAAAGGAGAGTCAGAAATTAAACTAGGAAGGCTACTGACAGTTATCCAGCCATGAAGTCTTTGGTCCTGGATGAGGGCAGTGGTGGTATGTCTTACAGACACGCAGACTCTGTGACTGACTAGAGTTGGAAATAAAGAATAAAATGGGATAAAAAAAGGTGTTTGGAAAATTGTTTTTGCTTAAACTCTATAGAAATACGTGTGCTATGGACAGAAATGTGGAAATTAAATGATGAAACTTGGGTAAGTGCAAGGGTTGTTAAACTCAAATGTTTTCAAGAACCAGTCAAGCAGTAGGCAGGCATAAAGCAGGCTGAGGGAAGGAGGAAAGAGGATGATGGGAGGCAAGGAGGAGCCAGTTGATATTCAGCTCCAGCCATTGGGAGATAGAAGTAATCAGATCATCTGACTTGCCAAGAGAAACTAAAAATTCAGAGATACTCTCACTTTAACTGTTGGTAAATAATTCATTTTTTAAAATGTTAACACTGTGTGCTCCAAATAAAGTATTTCCATGTGCTTTAGGTAAGCTTTGGGGAATGGTTAATGATATCTGGCCAGGAAACAAAGGCCTTTGGTTAGGTTCTATGGCATTACTATTAATTCAGTGGTTTTCAGGCATCGCTCTTGATGGGACTCAATAAATTCCTATTTCACAACTCAAGAAAGCAAGAACAAAGGAAAACAAAACCATTTACATGCTTTTTTCTTGTCCTTTGAAGTTCTGAAATATATTGCAGTTTTGAGTGGCTTTCTAAGCCTTTGTGTACAATCTCAAATGGACTATATTATACAACCTAAGTTACTCAGACATCTATTTTTTGATATTGTTGATACAAATTCAGTAACAGCTTTGATATGTATGTTTTGTGATGATCTGCTGTATACATTCAGTATGCTTTCTTTAAATGTCTGAAAATACAAATCCATGTTATATAAGGGATACTATTTTGTAGAAATATTCAAGTAGAAACAAATTATAGCACATCCTCTGGAAAAAAATGTATTTACTAAGCAAACATTTATTTCATAGAAAGTATTAAAAGACCAACTGGTTTGCATGTTAAAAGAAATGGCTTCCTTTTTATATATTAATGGAAAATCTGAAAGATATACATTTGAGGGAAGAAATACAATGACTTTAAGATCATTGATTTGAAAATCCTGTATCTCTCTTTCTGTTAAGTCCATATTTAAAAATGATAGTTTCACCATATGTCTTATTAGAATCTCTTGACTAATTTACACTACCTTTTAAATGTAGCTGCAACTTTAGGGACATATGGTTGTTATGGGGTGGAAGAAATTACTCCCTATTTTTATGCCCTTCCTTCAAATTTGGGATGGGTCAAAGAGAAACATAAGCAACAATAATAATTATGCCAGTAGCAATGCTTCTTAATCTTTTCCGTCAAGAAATGCCAGACTACGGAGACAAATGAACATCTCTGAAAATTTCTTTGAAGTTTTATCACAAAATGTGATATTTTACAATCTGCTCTATAATATAAATACTTTATTATTAACTAATTATTATCTTAAATGAGTTACCATCAAAACGATAAAGTTTCCTACCCATCTCACGGAGTTACAGAACAAGGTTTTTCCTGTAGTTAGAACAGGGAGTCAAACATCCTGGGTTCAATTTTGTCTTCACCACTTACAATCTTGGGCAAGCCACTTACACAATTGGGAATGAAATAGTATGTCCTACATACAGTTGTTCTCCCTTATATAATTAGGAAGAAAGCAGCACTTACTACATAGCAAGTGTTGCTCTGAAGTTTCACTGTAACGTCACATGCAGAACTTAGCCTATTGCCTAGAACAATATTAAACCCCCTGTATGGATCAGGCAATATTTTATGTGCATTTCAGGCAACTGAACCTTCATTTCATATCATTTGCAGCTTCTTGGAAATTCCTACTATCTATCTAGGTATCATACTATTTTAAGAGTTCTGATGTATATACATGTATGGATTCAAATTATATCATATTTTCACTGATTAATGAATATCTCATAGTAATCACTGAAGAGAAGTATTCAGCATAGCATTTACCAAAGGATAGGGTAAAACAATATTTTTAGGTTACTGCTGAAAATATCATTAGAAATATCTTCCTTTTGAGAGTAGAGTCGCACATATATATGAGAGTAAAATGGTTTTTGAGCAACCAGTTAGTATTTTCTATTGGTCAAAGGAAATCCCAGCTCAAGTGCTTTCCTCAACTAAATCAGATTACTAATTATGCATTTTTTAATGTGTAGATTAATATACTCAAATTACTTATACCACCACAAGAAGCATTCTAGATTGAAATCTAAAATTCTGTCTTCACTGGAGTGGTCTTGTCAAGTGTACTTAAAAAAGAAAAGAGAAGAATATTATTATAATGCCTTGTAGTGTTAATGGAAATTCAGTCTTAAAAAATTCTGCTGAGTTTGTCAACTATGGACCATTCTTCATTCTTAAAAATGCATGGAATTACTCGCCTCCTATAGCTCTTACCCCTTTGTGCTGACTATTTTCTCCCACGGAGACAGATATTAATTCAACCTTGAGTTTAAAAACTCTTACCAGCAACTTCCCTGCCAACCTATCAGAACACAGCAAGATCTCAAGGTTACTGCTTATGTAATTACAAAAGATCTTATTACGTATAATAAAAGTTACTGTTTTCAGCATTCCTTTTGACTCACTGAAACAAATCAAGAGGTGAATATATTGAAGTGAGTTATTTTTAGTGAAGGTGGAATTTGAGCATTCAAGGTACGTACTTTAATTCATTTACTCTATTTTTTTCTATTTATTCAAGTCAATTCAATAAATATTTATTGAATAACAACCATGTTTTAGAAATCGTCCTAAGGAATATTCTGATTTATTAAAGACAATTTATTAAATATTTTGCCACCATTTTTCAACTTTTTGTTAACCACCAAGCATTCTACAGATTCCGTTTTCTCAGACATCATCATGGTAAATACATCAAGCTAGTCCTGACAAAACCCTGGGTTAAATTCAGCCTATGTGCTGTTATTTTATACAAATCTTTTGCACATGCCTACATGCCCCTTTTGCTGATATCACTCATGTAGGCTGTAAAGGGGCCTGTGTTTAGCTTGTCTATCGAAAAAGATACTTAACGTTTTCAATCTCAGACAGATGTGACTATCTGTAATTCAAGGAATCATGAAAGCACCTTCTAGTGTGACTCTCCAAGGTGATTGTAAGTGATTGCTATGACTGTCTTTCTTTTCAAGGTGATTCTGCAAGTGATTGCAAAGGGCACATAAGCAAATTACTGCTTGCTGGTTTATCTATATTTGTCATTTTCTTACTTTCCGTGTAGATGTCTTGTTTGTAGGTGCAAAATATTTTCCGGTAATTATTCTTTAAAATTTTATGATTTTTAAAAATTGATCATTTATAAAGTCTTATAGCATTATCTTTGAAATGGAAATGAGCATGCTTGAAAAAATATTCAAATACTATAAAAGGATATATGACTCAAAGTAAGTCTTCTTCCTACCCTGACTTCTTGCCTCCCAGTTCTTTGCTCCCCAAAGCAACTCCCATTACTAGCTACTTGTTTTCGGTTTCAGAGATAATCCATACATTTATGAATATTTAGGTATCTTTATTTTTATCTCTGTCTCTCTGTCTCTTTTCAATATATAAAGGGAAAGGCATAAGGCATAAGTACTTACTTACTATACAAATATATTTATTTCTCCCTTTTTTTCTCCCCATAGGTTCTGTAACATATACACTATAAAGTAGTTTCTCCTTGACCTTTTTAAAAATTGGCAGTATATTTTAAAAGGTCTAATCTTTAAAAAAATGTATATATTAGTATTGTTGCAAAAATAATAGTTTCACAAAATGTTTGACTTGCTTCAGTTTCCTTTCTTATCAAGTTTTACACATACATAAATTTCAAACAATAAGAATAATATTTTAAATATACATCCTGGTATAGTTTTGATTTTCTAAATTTACTGCTGATTTTTACAACCATCTACTCATTGTAATTAGATGAGTGCTTATATCATTTTCTGTTTTACTCACAGTCAGCCTCTGGAAGTATGCTATGACTATTGTAATACTTCATGGGTGTTTCTAAATGCCCCTCATAATTTTGTGCATATTCATTGCTTATGATTTGCTATGCTTAAAATTTTCTATTTTAAACCACCTATCCATACTTTTGGTTGAAAATATAATAGCACTAAAATCAGAAAAGAAAAAAATTGATACATGTTAACTTTTATTATTATCAATAAATTCATGATGATAAGAGGTAAAACTAAATGAAATTTTAAAACTGCATTTAAAAATTGTTTTAAAAAATTCTACATGAAATCAAACTCCTATATGATTATCAGTGGTTTTATTCTGAAGGCAACTTTTTTTATTGCTTCATAAGGAGATAAACTTTATGCCCTTCAGATCGGGAAAATGGTGGATAGGAGGTAGGACTAACTTGCAGCTCCCACTCGGATGGACAGAACAGTGGGTGGAGACTCACATTATGAGCTTTTGCTCCAAGAACTACCACAGGAACATACCAGTAAAACCAAAAGAATTCACAGACCCTTTGAAAGAAGCAGCTTGTTGCTGCAAACTCCGAGAGACAGCAGAAAAGCTGTGAGTGCCCAAAATGTGAGATGGGGAAAGTCTACCTCTGAACACACATCCTCACCCCAATTCATTTCAGCTCTAGATAAAAAATTTTTCTAGGTAAGGTTAAATCCTTCTAGGTAAGGTTAAATCCTTCTAGGTTAAATCCTTCACAAGAGAGAGAAGGATTTAACCTTACCTAGAGCTGAAATGAATTTAGAGAGCTGAAAGGAATATAAAAGTAGAAGCAGCAGCAGGAAGAGCCCTGTAGGCACTTCTGGCCCCTAAGGAAGCCCAGGGAACCCATTTCTGACTTTATTTCACAGGTGTCCTTGGGGAGGGCTGCCAGTGGAATTGGGGAAAGGCCACAGGGAGAAGAAAACATCTGGCTTTTTGTAATTTTGTAATAATTTCAACAGAGTGCAAATTTTCCAGTGCAGAATGGGGGGGTTGGGGTGAACGGAGAGAGCACAGAAAGCATTGTGGGGAGGGGCGAAGCCTGAAATCCTGCTTGTTTTCTCAGCAGGGAGGCTTGTAGCCTGGGGCAAGTTCCCAGCTCCACTCACCGGCTGCCTGCATATAAACTCGGTGGTGTTGAGGGAGCATGGCAGTCCACCTCACTCCCCTCCTGCTACCTCCACTGGAGCAGGTGCTGGTATCCACGGCTGAGGGACCTGAAGATTGATCATATCACAGGACTCTGCAGACACTTCCCAGTACCAGCCCAGAGCCTGGTAGCTCCACTGGGTGGCTAGACACAGAAATAACAATCACTGCAGTCCAGCTCTCAGGAAGCCCCATTCCTAGGGGAAGAGGGAGAGCACCACATCAAATGAACACATGTTGGACAGAAGAACTGAGATCTTTTCTCTGTCATAATCTACCCAAATGAGAAGGAGTCAGAAAAACAATTCCTGTGCTATGACAAAACAAGGTTCTTTAACACCCCCAGAAGATCACACTAGCTCACCAGCAATTGATTTAAACCAAGATGAAGTATCTGAATTGCCAGAAGAAGAATTCAGAAGGTCAATTTTTAAGCTACTCAAGGAGGCACCAGAGAAAGGTGAATACCAACTTAAGGAAATTTAAAAAAAAGTTATAGGATATGGATGGAAAAATCTCCAGAGAAATAGGTAGCATAAGAAACAATCACAACTTATGGGAATGAAGGACACACTTATAGACATGCAAAATACCTGGAAATTCTCAACAATAGAATCAAACAAATAGAAGAAAGAATTTCAGAGCCCAAAGACAAGGATTTGAATTAACACAATCTGATAAAGACAAAGAAAAAAGATTTTTTTTTTTAATGAAAAAAGCCTCCAAGAAGTTTGGGATATGTTAAGCAGCCAAACCTAGGAATAATTGGTGTTCCTGAGGAAGAAGAGAAATCTAAAAGTTTGTAAAACATATTTGAAGGAATAATTGAGGAAAACTTCTCTGGAGGTGCTAGAGACCTAAACATTCGAATACAAGAAGCTCAAAGAACATCTGGGAAATTCATTACAAAAGGATCATTGCCTAGGCACATAGTCATCAGGTTATCTAAAGTCAAGAAGAATGAAAGAATCTTAAGAGCTGTGAGTCAAAAGCATCAGGTAACCTACAAAGGAAAACCTAGCAGATAAACAGCAGATTTGTCAGCAGAGACCCTACAAGATAGAAGGGATTGGGGTTCTATATTTAGCCTCCTACAACAAAATGATTATCAGCCAAAAATTTTGTATCCAGTGACTAAGTTTCATAAATAAAGGAAAGATAGTCTTTTCCAGACTAACAAATGCTGAGAGAATTCGCCACTATCAAGCCAGCACTACAAGAACTACTAAAAGAAGCTCTAAATCCTGAAACAAAAACCTCAAAATGCACCAAAATAGGACTTTCTTAGAGCATCAACCTCACAGGACCTATAAAACAATAACACAACAACAACAACAAAAACAAGGTATTCAGGCAATAACTAGCATGTTGAATAGAATAATACCTCACCTCTCAATACTAACACTGAGTGTAAATGGCCTAAAGGCTCTACTTAAAAGATACAGAATGGGAGAATGGATAAAAATTCACCAACCAAATATCTGCAATCTTCAAGAGACTCACCTAACAGATAAGGATTTATATAAACTTAAGGTAAAGGAGTAGAAAAAGATATTCCATGCAAATGGACACCAAAAGCAAGTAGGAGTAGCTATTCTTATATCAGACAAAACAAACTTTAAAGCAACAACAATTAAAAAAAAGACAAAGAGGGACATTATATAAAGATAAAAGGTATAGTGCAACAGGAAAATATCACAGTCCTAAATATAAATGCACCTAACACTGGAGCTTCCAAATTTTTGAAACAATTTATAGTAAACCTAAGAAATGAGATAGACAGAAAACAATAGTGGGAGACTTCAATACTCAACTGAAACAACTAGACAGGTCATAAAGATGGAAAGTCAACAATGAAACAATGGACTTAAAGTATACCCTAGACAAACAAACTTAACAGACATTTACAGAACATCCCACTGACAACTGCAGAATATACATTCTATTCAACTGCACATGGAACATTCTTCAAGATAGATCATATGATAGGTCACTAAACAAGTCTCAACAAATTTAAGAAAATCGAAATTATATCAAGTACTCCTTCAGACCAGAGTGGAATAAAACTGAAAATCAACTTCAAAAGGAACTCTCAAAACCATGCAAATACATGGAAATTAAATAACGTGCTCCTGAATGATCTTTGGGTCAACAATGAAATCAAGATGGAAATGGATACAGCAAAATGGTGCTAAGATGAAAGTTCATAGCTTTAAATGCCTACATCAAAAAGTCTGAAGGAGCACAAATAGACAATCTAAGGTTACACCTCAAGGAACTAGAGAAACAAGAACAAACCAAACCCAAACCTAGCAAAAGAAAAGAAATAACAAAGATCTGAGCAGAAATGAATGAAATTGAAACAAAAACATATAAGATAAATGAAACAAAAAGCTGTTTCTTTGAAAAGATAAAATTGATAGAACATTAGTCAGATTAACTGAAGAGAGAAGATCCAAAGCTAAATTAGAAACAAAATGGAAGATATTAAAACTGATACCACAGAAATATGAAAGATTATTCAAGGGTACTATGAACACCTTTACATGCACAAACTAGAAAACCTAGAGGAGATGGATAAGTTCCTGGAAATATACAAGCTCCTAGATTAAACCAGGAAGAAATCAAATCTCTGAACAGCACAATAACACGCAGCGAGATTGAAGTGATCATTTAAAAATTGCCAACAAAAGAAGTCCAAAACCAGATGGATTCACAACTGAATTCTATTAGAAATTCAAAGAATAATTGGTACCAATCCTGTTGATACTATTCCAAAAGATAGAGGAAATCCTCCCTAAATCATTCTATGAAGCCAGCATCATCCTAATACCAAAACCAGGAAAGGACCTAACAAGAAAATAAGACTAAAGACCAATGTCCCTGATGAACGTAGATGCAAAAATCCTCATTGCAATTCTAGCTAACTGAATACAAAAGCATATCAAAAAGATAATCCATTATGATCAAGCAGGTTTTATAGTAGGGATGCAGGAATGGTTTAACATATGCAAATCAATAAATGTGATGCACCACATAAACAGAATTAAAGAGAAAAATCACATGATCATCTCAATAGATGCAGAAAAAGCATTTGACAAAATTCAGCATCCCTTTATGATTAAAACCCTCAACAAAATCAGCATAGAAGGAACATATCTTAGGGTAATAAAAGCTATCTATGACAAATGCACAGTCAACATTATACTAAATGGGGAAAAGTTGAAGGCATTCCCCCTGAGAACTGAAGCAAGGTGAGGATGCCAACTTTCACCACTTCTATTCAACGTAGTACCATAAGTTTTAGCCGGAGCAATTAGACAAGAGAACAAAATAATGTGAATTACAGTTGGCAAAGAGGAAATCAAAATTTTGCTGTTTGCCAGTGATATGATTGTATACTTAGAAAACCCTAAAAACTCATCTTAAAAGCTCCTAGACCTGATCAATGAATTCAGTAAAGTTTCAGGATACAAAATCAAGGTACACAAATCAGTAACACTGTTTTACACTAACACAACCAAGCTGAGTCAAATTCAGAATTCAACCCCTTTTACAATAGCTGCAAAAAAAAAAAAAAAAAAAAAAAAAAACAAAAAACCTTAGGAATATACCTAACCAAGGAGGTGAAATAATTCTACAAGGAAAACCTCAAAACACTGCTGAAAGAAATCATAGACAACACAAATGGAAAAACATCCCATGTTCATGGATATGTAAACTCAATTTTGTGAAAATGACAATACTGCAAAAGCGATCTACAAGTTCAATGCAATTCCCATCAAAATACTATCATCATTCTTCACATAACTAGAAATAAAACCTTCAATTCCTATGATACCATGAAAGAGCCCACATAGCCAAAGCAAAAAGAATAAATCTGGAGGTATCACATTACCTGACTTCAAACTATACTACAAGGCTATAGTCAACAAAACAGCATGGTACTGGTGTAAAAGTAAGCATATAGACCAAGGGAGCTGAACAAATAACCCAGAAATAAAGCCAAATACTTACAGCCAACTGATCTTCAACAAAGCAAACAAAAACATAAAATGGGGAAAGGTCACCCTATTCAAGGAATGGTGCTAGGATAACTGGCAAGCCACATGTAGAAGAATTATACTGGATCCTCATTTCTCACCTTATACAAAAATCAACTTAAGATAGATCAAAGACTTAAATCTAAGACCTGAAAGCATAAAAATTCTAGAATATAACATTGGAAAAACCCTTCTAGACATTGGCTTAGGCAAAGACTTCATGACCAAGAACCCCAAAGCAAATGCAACATAAGCAAAGATAAATAGATGAGACTTAATTAAACTAAAAAGCTATTACACAGCAAGAAAAATAATCAGCAGAGTAAACAGACAACCCACAGAGTGGGAGAAAATCTTCACAAACTATGCATGTGACAAATGAGGAATATCCAGAATCTACAAGGAACTCAAACAAATCTGCAAGAAGAAAACAAATAATCCCATCCAAAAGTGGGCTAAGGACATGAATAGACATTTCTCAAAAGAAGATACACAAATGGCCAATAAACATTTGAAAAAATGCTCAACATCACTAATTATCAGGAAAATGCAAATCAAAACCACAATGTGATACCACCTTACTCCTGCAAGAGTAATCTTATCCATTTTAACCATAATTAAAAAATAAAAAAAAAATAGATGTTGGTGTGGATGTGGTGAAAAGGGAACATTTTTACACTGCTGGTGGGAATGTAAACTAGTACAACCACTATGGAAAACAGTGCAGAGACTCCTTAAAAAGCTCAAAGTAGACCTACCATTTGATCCAGCAATCTGACTGCTGAGTATCTACCCAGAAGAAAAGGAGTCATATGCAAAAAAGACACTTGTGCATACATGTTTATGGCAGCACAATTCGCAATTGCAAAAATATGGAACCAGCCCAAATGCCCATGAACCAGCAGTGGATAAAGGAAATTTGGTATATATAATGGAATACTACTCAGCCATAAAAAGGAATGAAATAATGGCATTCATAGCAACCTGGATGGAATCGGAGACCATTATTTTAAGTTAAATAACTCAGGAATGGAAAACCAAACATCATATGTTCTCACTCTTAAGTGAGAATGCAAAGGCATAAGAATGATACAATGGACTTTAGGAACTTTGGGGGAAAAGTGGAAGGGTGAGGGTTAAAATACTACAGATTGGGTACAGTGCACACTGCTCAGGTTATGGGTGCACCAAAATCTCAGAAATCACCACAAAAAAACTTATTCATGTAACCAAACACCACCTGCTTCTCAAAAACCTATTGAAATGAAAAAATAAAATATATCATTCAAATTAAAAAAAAGTGATAAACTTGTTCTACACACAAAACAACACAAAATAGAACAAACAACTACCTATGTGAGCTACTTGGAAACTTCAATCCCTTTCCTCCCCTGATTAGTTAGCGTTCATCCTGCTCACCAACACTGTTAACAGTATTTCCTCCCAGTAATGCTCCTGTTTCCCTGAGCTGAGTACAATCAAATGACAATATGTTTCCACCAAATTCCAATAACCCAGATTATCCAAACATTTGAAAGCCATTCAGAATTTCTACCCTCTGTATTTGCAACATCCACCTACCTTGCACAAAAACAGGATACTAATATGGAAAAGGAAAATGCTGCTAGTTTTGATGTCTATACAATAGTTGCTTAAAAATTTATAATTTGTCTTCCAAAATTTTCAAATGATGAGTATAAAGTGCTGATGCTATAAGAAACACTCCATATTCCAATAAATTAATGCTCGTATTTTTATAATTTGATCTACACAAGAGCATTATTTGAGCTGGTTATCTAATACAGAAACATAGTGCCTATTCTGTAGAGTAGAAGATACTTACCCTAGTCAGAGTACAAAGTGCAGCACTCAAGTCTAAGTTTATAATTAAAAGGTGAGTGGGTGTGGAGAAGCAAGGTTTTCACTACCAAAGACCCTTGTTTTCCAATGACACTGCTGCACTTTCAGAGGCATGCAGACATACAAATTAGAAATGTGCAAGCTAAGGTTTTGGAACTGTAGTCAAGTGACAGAGAACAGAGCTGTGGGTGAGAATTTTCCAGTAGTGTTTGCAGAATTAAGGTGTACTACCTTAGCATAGTTAGTATAATCCTGAGTTTATTACCTTCTCTCTTCTACTTCTGTACCTTATCATGCAAACATTTCTATCTTTCATTTATCCATGTATACTCTATTGATTTTATTAGCTTATGAGTTCCTCAACCTACTTATTCAATTTTGACTCTTGTGGCTTGAGCACAGAATCTAGGTGTTGATCACTTCTAGTTCTCAATCCTAGAGATTCAGAGTAGAGACTTTTCATTTAAAAGAATAATCAATCAGGCCAAGTTCAAGTCCTTCAACTGCTAAAGTAGTTGTATTAAATTGGGCTAATCAATTTTCTAAACTTCTGCTTAGTCACCTGTGGCACAAATATAGTAATATCAAATGCACTGTGTTGCTAAAGAGTGTGTGTGTGTGTGTGTAGTAGTAGTAGTAGTAGTACTAGCAATAGTAGCAGCAGGTAAAGTGCTTAGCATAGTGCCAGGCATATTCTCTAAAATGCTTGCTACCATTTTATTCCAGTGGAATTTTAGAAGGGTAGTTACCATTTTTATTGTTGTTATTGTTATTCCATAATCTTTATTAAGTCAAATGGAAAGCAATTGACATGTCCACCTCAATTTTATGTAGATTTTAGTAGATTTAGGGATATCAGCCATTACTTAATCAGAAAATGATAATAGCTGAACCATGAGAAGATGAAACATAAATAATACAGAGATATTCATTCAAACTATTACTCTAAGTTAAAATTTAAATATATATATATTTGTATTTTTCAATTACTACATCTTTTTTGTTTGAGGTTGATATTGTTTCCATGATGTATGTGTGTAAAATATCAAATTATCTATGCATGCATATGTTTCCATAGAGCTTCAAAATGTCTCAGGTATTCAAGAATTTTTAAATCCAAATTTATTTCTTGTAGCCTCATGGGATTTTTTGTCTCAAGACATTTCCATTTTTTTTAACTTTTACAAAATATTATCAATATATTGGCTTGTGCTGTGGTAATAGAAATTTACTAACTCCAAAGAGAAACAGAATTATATGTAAAGCTTGAGAAGTTTTCCTCATCTAGAATCTATGGTCTGAATGTAGAAGTTCTTTTATTTATAAGAAATGGCCAGTAAAACAGATAGACTGTATCACATAGTATAACATTGTTTACTGGCATGTATGAGACTTAAATTATTTTGTTAATGCAAATTATTTGAGTCGACTAATTTTTAGTCTGCATAATCTTGAAAATACTTCGATGTATTTAGATTTAATTAGGGAATATATATATTTTTCATCACTGGTTTTTAGTTTTAAAAAATATTAAAAGAGGCTAAAATACTTCTAGGGGGAGATAGAAAAAGAGAGTTGGAAGAGGAAGAGAGAAAGAAAAAAATGAGGGGAAGAGGAGAAGAAAGGAAAGAGGGAAGAAGGGAGAAGCAAGGAGAGAAAAGAATCACCAATTTGTCGTTAAAATTAAAAATATTTCTTCTTGAAATACCTAGAATACAATTGATCTAAAAAAAATTCTTTGTGCATATTCAATTAGACCTGGACATCTGCTTCCAAATGATTGTATCAAAAATAGTGGTTATTCTGAACAGTACTGTAAAGAGAGAGAGAGAGAAAAAAAACACTCTTATTCCAGTGGCAACAGATCAGAAGCCTCTCCTCAAAGGTCATAATTATGAAAGGTACTAACAGTCTAATGATGAGCTCCAAGTGACTAAGTTGGTTCAGAAACCCCCCAGAACTCTAATTTGTGGTAAAAGGAAAGTGTGAAGAAGTCACAGGCCACAGGCAGCAGATTTCCATCTTTGCTAAACGTGCTTTCCTCACTCATTAGAGCTTGGACATTAAATAAAACATCTGACAAAGACCGGGGCACTCCATCTACAGTTGTATATAAAAGAGAGAACCAATGAAAAACCTACATGTACAGTATGATGTCAGATGATCAAATAACAATTGCATTAAATGGACTGAGAAAAGCTAAGTCATGATAATTATCTGAACTTGGACACCATTCAAATAGTGTCTGGAATATGATCCATATTGTAAAAATGTCAAAGTTTATAAACCAAGGAAAATGTAAATGTGAGCAATACTTGAGTACAAATTTATAATCTTTTAAAGCACTCAAATACCTTGCTATATTAGATATTTGTCATTGCTCTGATAAATTAAGTGAGAAAGTTTCATGGTAGCTATTTCATTTTACAAGATAAGCTAAATGCTCAAAGAGGTTGAATCAAACAGATCTAAAGTAGTAAACAAGGGATTAGAATCCAATCTACTGAATCTCAGACAAGTGCTCCTTTTTTGTTTTTGTTTTTTTACTGATACACAATCGTTGTACATATTCATGGGGTACATGTGATATTTTGCACTGTGCGTACAATGCATAATGGTCAGATTATTTAGAATATTCATCACCTCAAACATTACTGTTTATTTGTTCTAGGAACCTGTAAAATCTTCTATTTTAGCTATTTTGAAACATATAATAAATTATTAACTATAATCACCCTATTGTGCTCTCTTTAATTACAGAGCAATTGCACCTGTTGTAATTATTTTCTGCATACTCTCCATCCACAGGATTTCACTTCCTGATTCCACTGTGTAGAAACTGGAATTTCTATTGAGGTTTTAGCCAACATGCTGCACCTGCCCTTGGGATAAAGTCTCAAAAAAAAAAAAAAAAAAAAGGGAACTGGAAAACTTATCCTCTTGCCAGTTACCTCTAATTTTTACTTCCCTCCACAGATTGTTTTTTTTTTTTTTCTGTTTTTCCTTTTTTTAACTTCTATTTTAATTTCAGGGGTACATGTGCAGGATCTGCAGGTTTATAATGTAAGTAAACTTGTGTCATGGAGGTTTGTTATACAGATTATTTCATTACCCATGTATTAAGCCTAGTATCCACTTGTTATTTTTCCTGATCCTGTCCCTCCTCTCACCCTCACTCTCCACAAGGCCCCCAGTGTATGTGTTCCCCAATATGTGTCCATGTGTTCTCATCATTTAGCTCCCACCTATAAGTGAGAACATGTGGTATTTGGTTTTCTGTTCCTGAGTTAGTTTGCTTAGGATAATGACCTCCAGCTCCATCCATGTTCCTATAAAGGATATGATCTTGGGTTTTCTTATAACTGCATAGTATTTCATGGTGTATATGTACCACATTTTTTTATCCAGTCTATCATTGATGGACATTTAGGTTCACTCCATGTCTTTGCTATTGTGAATAGTGTTGCAATGAACATATGTGTGCATGTGTCTTTATAATAGAATGATTTATATTCCTTTGGGTACATACTCAGTAATGAGATTGCTGGGTTGAATGGTATTTCTGTCTTTAGGTCTTTAAAGAATTGCCACACTGTCTTCCACAATGGCTGAAGTAATTTACACTCCCACCAACAGTGGATAAGTTTTCCTTTTCTCCACAACCTTGCCAGCATCTGTTATGTTTTAACTTTTTAATAATAGCCATTCTCACTGGTGTTAGGTAGTATCTCATTGTGGTTTTGATTTGTATTTCTCTAATGATTATTGAGGATGAGCTTTTTTATTTATATGATTGTTGGCTGCATGTACGTAATCTTTGAAAGGTGCCTGTTCATTTTTTGCCCACTTTTTAATGGGGTTATTTGTTTATTCTTATAAATTTTCTTATTTATTTATTTGCTTATTCTTTTTTAAATTATACTTTAAGTTCTGGAGTACATGTGCAGAACCTGCAGTTTTCTTACATAGGTATGCACATGCCATGGTGGTTTGCTGCACCCATCAACCCGTCACCTACATTAGGTATTTCTCCTTATGCTATTCCTCCCCTATCCCCCAACCCCCTAACAGGCTCCAGTGTGTGATGTTTCCCTCCCTGTGTTCATGTGTTCTCCTTGTTCAACTCTCACTTATGAGTGAGAACATGTGGTGTTTGGTTTTCTATTCCTATGTTAGTTTACTGAGAATGATAGTTTCCAGCTTCATCCATGTCCCTGTAAAGGACATGAACTCATTCTTTTTTATGGCTGCACAGTATTCCATGGTGTATATGTGCCACATTTTCTTTATTCAGTCTATCATTGATGGGCGTTTGGGTTGGTTCCAAGTCTTGGCTATTGTGAATAGTGCCACAATAAACATACGTGTGCATGTGTCTTTATAGTAGAACAATTTATGTGGGTATATACCCACTAATGGGATTGCTGGGTCAAATGGTATTTCTAGTTTTAGATCCTTGAGGAGATGCCACACTGTCTTCCACAATGGTTGAACTAACTTACACTGCCACCAACAGTGTAAAAGCATTCCTATTTCTCCACGTCCTCTCCAGCATTTGTTGTTTCCTGACTTGTTAATGATTGCCATTCAAACTGGCATGAGATGGTATCTCACTGTGGTTTTGATTTGCATTTCTCTAATGACAAGTGATAATGAGCATTTTTTCATATGTCTGTTCGCTGCATAAATGTCTTCTTTTGAGAAGTGTCTGCTCATATCCTTTGTTCATTTTTGATGTTTTTTTTTTTGTAAATTTAATTTCTTTGTAGATTCTGGATATTAGCCCTTTGTCAGATGGATAGATTGCAAAGTTTTCTCCCATTCTGTAGGTTGACTGTTCACTCTGATGGTAGTTTATTTTGCTATGCAGAAGCTCTTTAGTTTAATTACATCCCATTTGTCAATTTTTGACTTTTGTTGCCATTGCTTTTGGTGTTGTAGACATGAAGTCTTTTCCCATGCCTATGTCCTGAATTATATTGCCCAGGTTTTCTTCTAGGATTTTTATGGTTTTAGGTCTTACGTTTAAGTCTTTAATCCATCTTGAGTTGATTTTTGTATAAGGTGTAAGGAAGGGGTCCAGTTTCAATTTTCTGCATATGGCTAGCCAGTTTTCCCAACACCGTTTATTAAATAGGGAATATTCTCCCCATTGCTTGTTTGTGTCAGGTTTGTCAAAGATCAGATGGTTGTAGATGTGTGGTGTTATTTCTGAGGCCTCTATTCTGTTCCGTTGGTCTATATATCTGTTTTGGTACCAGTACCATGCTGTTTTTGTTACTGTAGCCTTGTAGTATAGGTTGAAGTCAAGTAGCATGATGCCTCCAGCTTTGTTCTTTTTGCTTAGGATTGTCTTGGCTATGTGGGCCCTTTTTTGGGTTCCATATTTGTTCCAATTCTGTGAAGAAAGTTAGTGGTAGCTTGACAGGGAGAGCATTGAATCTATAAATTACTTTGGGCAGTATGGCCATTTTCATGATATTGATTCTTCCTATCCATGAGCATGGAATGTTTTTCTATTTGTTTGTGCCCTCCCTTAATTCCTTGAGCAGTGGTTTGCAGTTCTCCTTGAAGAAGTCCTTCACATCCCTTGTAATTTGTATTCTTGGGTATTTTGTTCTCTTTGTAGCAGTCGTGAATGGGAGTTCACTCATGATTTGGCTCTCTGTTTGTTATTGTTGTATAGGAATGCTTGTGATTTTTCCACATTGATTTTGTATCCTGAGACTTTCCTGAAGTTGCTTATCAGCTTACAGAGATTTGGAGCTGAGATGATAGGGTTTTCTAAATATACAATCATGTCATCTGCAAACAGAGACAATTTGACTTCCTCTCTTTCTATTTGAATACCATTTATTGCTTTCTCTTGTCTGATTGCCCTGGCCAGAACTTCCAATACTATGTTGAATAGGAGTGGTGAGAGATCTGTTCTGTTCCATTGGTCTGTATCTCTGTTTTGGTACCAGTACCATGCTGTTTTGCTTACTGTAGCCTTGTAGTATAGTTTGAAGTCAGGTAGCGTGATGCCGCCAGCTTTGTTCTTTTGGCTTAGGATTGTCTTGGCAATGTGGGCTCTTTTTTGGTTCCATATGAACTTTAAAGTAGTTTTTTCCAGTTCTGTGAAGAAAGTCATTGGTAACTTGATGTGGATGGCATTGAATCTATAAATTACCTTGGGCAGTATGGCCAATTTCATGATATTGATTCTTCTTATCCATGAGCATGGAATGTTCTTCCATTTGTTTGTGTCCTCTTTTATTTCGTTGAGCGTGGTTTGTAGTTCTCCTTGAAAAAGTCCTTCACATCCCTTGTAAGTTGGATTCCTAGGTATTTTATTCTCTTTGAAGCAATTATGAATGGGAGCTCACTCATGATTTGGCTCTCTGTTTGTCTGTTATTGGTGTATAGGAATGTTTGCGATTTTTGCACATTGATTTTGTATCCTGAGATTTTGCTGAAGTTGCTTATCGGCTTAAGGAGATTTTGGGCTGAGATGATGGGATTTTCTAGATATACAATCATGTCATCTGCAAGCAGGGAAAATTTGATTTCCTCTTTTCCTAACTGAATATGCTTTATTTCTTTCTCTTGCCTGATTGCCCTGGACAGAACTTCCAACACTATGTTGAGAGAGGGCATCCCTGTCTTGTGCCAGTTTTCAAAGGGAATGCTTCCAGTTTTTGCCCATTCAGTATGATATTGGCTGTGGGTTTGGCATAAATAGCTCTTATTATTTTGAGATACATCCTATCGATACCTAACTTATTGAGAATTTTTAGCATGAAAGGCTGTTGAATTTTGTCAAAGGACTTTTCTGCATCTATTGAGATAATCATGTGGTTTTTGTCTTTGGTTCTGTTTATATGCTGGATTATGTTTATTGATTTGCGTATGTTGAACCAGCCTTGCATCCCAGGGATGAAGCCCACTTGATCATGCTGGATAAGCTTTTTGATGTGCTGCTGGATTTGGTTTGCCAGTATTTTATTGAGGATTTTTGCATCGATATTCATCAGGGATATTGTTCTAAAATTCTCTTTTTTTTTGTTGTGTCTCTGCCAGGTTTTGGTATCAGGATGATGGTGGCCTCATAAAATGAGTTAGGGAGGATTCCCTCTTTTTCTATTGATTGGAATAGTTTCAGAAAGAATGGTACCAGCTCCTCCTTCTACATCTGGTAGAATTTGGCTGTGAATCCATCTGGTCCTGGACTTTTTTTGGTTGGTAAGCGATTAATTATTGCCTCAATTTCAGAACCTGTTATTGGTCTATTCAGAGATTCAACTTCTTCCTGGTTTAGTCCTGGGAGGGTGTATGTGTCAAGGAATTTATTCATTTCTTCTAGATTTTCTAGTTTATTTGCGTAGAGGCGTTTATGGTGTTCTCTGATGGTAGTTTGTATTTCTGTGGGATCAGTGGTGATATCCCCTTTATCATTTTTTATTGTGTCTATTTGATTCTTCTCTCTTTTCTTCTTTATTAGTCTTGCTAGTGGCCTATGAATTTTGTTGATCTTTTCAAAAAACCGCTCCTGGATTCATTGATTTTTTGAAGGGTTTTTTGTGTCTCTATCTCCTTCAGTTCTGCTCTGATTTTAGTTATCTCTTGCCTTCTGCTAGCTTTTGAATGTGTTTGCTCTTGCTTCTCTAGTTCTTTTAATTGTGATGTTAGGGTGTTAATTTTAGATCTTTCCTGCTTTCTCTTGTGGCATTCAGTGCTGTAAATTTCCTTCTATACCCAAAGGATTATAAATCATGCTGCTATAAGGACACATGCACACATATGTTTATTGCGGCACTATTCACAATAGCAAAGACTTGGAACCAACCTAAATGTCCAACAATGATAGACTGGATTAAGAAAATGTGACACATGTACACCATGGAATACTATGCAGCCATAAAAATGATGAGTTCATGTCCTTTGTAGGGACATGGATGAAGCTGGAAACCGTCATTCTCAGCAAACTATCGCAAGGACAAAAAACCAAACACCGCATGTTCTCACTCATAGGTGGGAATTGAACAATGAGAACTCTTGGACACAGGAAGGGGAACATCACACACTGGGGCCTTTTGTGGGGTGGGGGGAGGGGGGAGGGATAGCATTAGGAGATATACTTAAAGCAAATGAAGAGTTAATGAGTGCAGCACACCAACATGACACATATGTACATATGAAACAAACCTGCATGTTGTGCACATGTACCCTATAACTTAAAGTATAATAAAAATGTATATATATAAAATAATAATAAAAAATAAAAATTTAAAGTAAAAAAAAAGGAGTGGTGAGAGAGGGCATCCTTGTCTTGTGCTGGTTTTCAAAGGGAATGCTTCCAGGTTTTGCCCATTCAGTATGATATTAGCTGTAGCTTTGTCATAAATAGCTCTTTTTTTTGAGACACATTCCATCAATACCTAGTTTACTGAGAGTTTTTAGTATGAAAGGGTATTGAATTTTGTCAAAAGCCTTTTCTGCATCTTTTGAGATAATCATGTGGTTTTTGTCATTGATTCTGTTTATGTGATGGTTTGCATTTACTGATTTGCTTATGTTGAACCAGCCTTGCATTCCAGGTATGAAGCCGACTTGATTGTGGTGGATAAGCTTTTTGATGTGCTGCTGTATCCCATTTGCCAGTATTTTATTGAGGATTTTCCCATCCATGTTCATGAGGGATATTGGCCTGAAATTTTCCTTTTTTGTTGTGTCTCTGCCAGGTTTTGCTATTAGGGTGATACTCGCCTCATAAAATGAATTAGGGAGGATTCCTGCTTTTTCTATTGTTTGGAATAGTTTCAGAAGGAATCCTACCAGCTCCTTTTTGTACCTCTGGTAGAATTTGGCTGTGAATCCATCTGGTCCTGCACTTTTTTTGGTTGACAGGATATTAATTACTGCCTCAATTTCAGAACTTGTAATTGGTCTATTCAGGGATTTGACTTCTTCCTGGTTTAAACTTGGGAGAGTGTATGTGTCCAGAAATTTATCCATTTCTTCTAGGTTTTCTAGTTTTTTGTCTAGAGGTGTTTATAGTATTCTCTGATGGTAGTCTGTATTTCTGTGGGATCAGTAGTTATATCTCCTATATCATTTTTATTGTGTCTATTTGATTCTTCTCTCTTTTCTTCTTTATTAGTCTGTCTAGCAGTCTATTTTGTTAATCTTTTCAAAAACAGTTCCTGGATTATTTGATTTTTTGAAGGGTTTTTTGTGTCTCTGTCTCCTTCAGTTCTGCTATGATCTTAGTTATTTCTTGTCTTCTGCTAGCTTTTGAATTTGTTTCCTGCTGCTTCTCTAGTTCTTTTAATTTTGGTGTTAGAGTATTGATTTTAGATCTTTTCTGCTTTCTCTTCTGGGCATTCAGTGCTACAAATTTCCCTCTACACACTGCTTTAAATGTGTCACAGAGATTCTGGTATGTTGTGTTTTCATTCTCACTGGTTTTACAGAACAACTTTATTTCTGCCTTCACTTTGTTATTTACCCAGTAGTTATTCAGGAGCAGGCTGTTCAGTTTCCATGCAGTTGTGTGGTTTTGATTTTCTTAAGCCTGAGTTCTAATTTGATTGCACTGTGGTCTGAGAGACTGTTGCAATTTCCGTTCTTTTGCATTTGCTGAGGAGTGTTTTACTTCCAATTATGTGGTCAATTTTAGAATAAGTGTGATGAGTTGCTGGGAAGAATGTATATTCTGTTGATTTGGGGTGGAGAGTTATGTAGATGTCTATTAATCTGCTTGGTCCAGAGCTGAGTTCAAGTCCTGAATATCCCTGTTAATTTTCTGTCTCATTGATCTGTCTAATATTGACAGTGGGGTGTTAAAGTCTCCCAGTATTATTGTGTGGCAGTCTAAGTTTCTTGTAGGTCTCTAAGGACTTGCTTTATGAATCTGTTTGCTCCTGTATTTGATGCATATATATTTAGGAGAGCTGTTCTTGTTGCAGTGATCCCTTTAGCATTATGTAATGCCCTTCTTTGTCTCTTTTGATCTTTGTTGGTTTACAATCTGTTTTATCAGAGATTAGGATACCAACTCCTGCTTTTTTTT
Source organism: Pan paniscus (assembly GCF_029289425.2). Lineage (NCBI taxonomy): Eukaryota > Metazoa > Chordata > Mammalia > Primates > Hominidae > Pan > Pan paniscus. Next base: position 69,589,802 of record NC_073254.2, read on the forward strand.
TGTTTTTTGGCTTTCCATGTGCTTGGTAAATAATCCTCCAAACCTTTATTTTGAGCCTATATGTGTCTTTGCACATGAGATGGGTCTCCTGAATACAGCACATTGATGGGTCTTGACTCTTTATCCAATTTGCCAGTCTGTGTCTTTTAATTGGAATATTTAGCCAATTTACATTTAAGGTTAATATTGTTATGTGTGAATTTGATACTGTCATTATGATGCTAGCTGGTTGTTTTACCCATTAGTTGATGCAGTTTCTTCATAGTGTTGATGGTCTTTACAATTTGGTATGTTTTTGCAGTGGCTGGTACAAGTTGTTTCTTTTTATGTTTAGCGCTTCCTTCAGGAGCTCTTGTAAGGCAGGTCTGGTGGTGACAAAATCTCTCAGCATTTGCTTTTCTGTAAAGGATTTTATTTCTCCTTCACTATTGAAACTTAATTTGGCTGGATATAAAATTCTGGGTTGAAAATTCTTTCCTTAAAGAATGTTGAATATTGGCCTTCACTGTCTTCTGGCTTGTAGGGTTTCTGCAGGGAGATCCACTGTTAGTCTGATGGGCTTCCCTTTGTGGGTAACCCCACCTTTCTCTCTGGCTGCCCTTAACATTTTTTCTTTCATTTCAACCTTGGTGAATCCGATGATTCTGTGTCTTGGGTTTGCTTTTCTCGAGGAGTATCTTTGTGGTGTTGTCTGTATTTTCTGAATTTGAATGTTGGCCTGTCTTGCTAGGTTGGGGAAGTTTTCTTGGATAATATCCTGAAGAGTGTTTTCCAACTTGGTTTCATTCTCCCCGTCATTTTCATGTACACCAATAGAACGTATGTTTGGTCTTTTCACATAGTCCCATATTTCTTGGAGGCTTTGTTCATTGCTTTTTATTCTTTTTTTTTCAAATCTTGTCTTCTCACTTTATTTCATTAAGTTGACCTTCAATCAATGGTACCCTTTCTTCCACTTGATCGATTCAGCGATTGATACCTGTGTATGCTTCACGAAGTTCTCGTGCTATGTTTTTCAGCTCCATCAGGTCGTTTATGTTCTTCTCTAAGCTGGTTGTTCTAGTTGGCAATTACTCTAGCCTTTTTTTCAAGGTTCTTAGCTTCCTTGCATTGGGTTGGAACATGCTCCTTTAACTTAGAGGAGTTTCTTATTACCCATCTTCTGAAGCCTACCTCTGTCAATTCTTCAAACTCATTCTCTGTCCAGTTTTGTTCCCTTGCTGGTGAAGAGATGTGATCTTTTGGAGGAGAAGAGGTGTTCTGGTTTTTGGAATTTTCAGCCTTTTTTGCACTGGTTTCTCCCTGTCTTTGTGGATTTATCTACCTTTGGTCTTTTATGTGGGTGACCTTTGAATGGAACCTTTGAGTGAGCCTGCTATTCCTTTCTGTTTGTTAGTTTTCCTTCTAACAGTCAGGCTGCTCTTCAGCAGGTCTGCTGGACTTTGCTGGAGGTCCACTCCTGACCCTGTTTGCCTGAGTATCACTAGAGGAGGCTGTAGAACAGCAAAGATTGCTGCCCTGTTCTTTCATCTGGAAGCTTCGTCCCAGAGATCCCCTGCCAGATGCCAGCCAGAGCTCTCCTGTATGAGGTGTCTGTCAGCCCCTACTGGGAGGTGTCTCCCAGTCAAGGGTTAAGGACCCAGTTGAGGAGGCAGTCTGACCCTTAGCAGAGCTCGAATGCTGTGCTGGGTGGTCCACTGCTCTCTTCAGAGTGGTCAGGCAGGGATATTTAAGTCTGCTGAAACCCCTTGCCCCAGGTGCTCTGTCCCAGGGAGATGGTGTTTTATCTATAAGTCCCTGACTGGGGCTGCTGCCTTATTTTCAGGGATTCCCTGCCCAGAGAGGAGAAATCTGGCAGTTTGCAGCCTTGCTGAGCTGCAGTGGGCTCCAGCCAGTTTGGTCTTCCTGGCTGCTTTGTTTATACTGTGAGTGTAAAACTGCCTACTCAAGCCTCAGCAATGGCAGACAACCCTCCCTCTACCAAGCTCAAGAGTCCCAGGTTGATCTCAGACTGCTGCTGTGCTGGCAGCAAGAATTTCAATCCAGTGGATCTTAGTTTGCTGGGCCCTATGGGGGTGGGACCCAACGAGCTGACCACTTGGCTGCCTGGCTTCAGTACACCTTTCAGTGGGAGTGATTGGTTCTGTCTCGCTGACATTCCAGGCGCCACTGGGGTATGGGAAAAAAAAATTTCTGCAGCTAGTTCAGTGTCTGCCCAAACGGCCACCAAGTTTTGTGCTTGAAACCCAGGGCCCTGGTGGGGTAGGCACCAGAGGGAATCTCCTGGTCTGCAGGTTGTGAAAACCATGGGAGAAGCACAGTATCTGGGCTGGAGTGTGCATGGCTCCTCAGGCTCAGTTCCTCACGGCTCCCTCAGGTAGGGGAGAAAACTCCCCGACCCCTCGCACTTCCCAGGTAAGGCGACACTCCACCCTGCTTCAGCTTGCCCTCCAAAGCATTCACTGCCCAACCTGCCCCAGTGAGATGAACCAGGTACCTCAGCTGGAAATGCAGAAATCATCTGCACTCTGCGTTGATCTTGCTGGGAGCTGCAGACCAGAGCTCTTCCTATTTGGCCATCTTGTCAGAATCTTTCTTAAAAGCCTCTCCTGCAGTATTTTGTGATTGATCTGTGAGGTCTGAGAAAGCTTTGTTCTTGCTTTCTTGTTGTTGTTTTGATTCCTTCCTTAATTGTCTTATGCCTAACTAACTAGAAGCAATTTTCAGCATCTTCCTCACACTTAGGGCAAAGCTACACAGGTGAGTAAAATCAGTATCAGCCTCTTGCATTATAGATCTGTGGGGTTTGTTTAAAGGCATGTCATATGCTTGAGCCAGAAGCCAGAAACAATCTCATCAATGTCCAAAAGGAGACCTTGCCTAAATTTATCACTAGATGAATAGTTTGTAAAAATTTTTTCCAATTTGTTAGATTGTCTGTTTACTCTGTTGATAGTTTATTTTGCTGTGCAGAAGCTCTTCAGTTTAATTAGATCCAACTTGTCAATTTTTGCTTTTGTTGCAATTGTTTTTGGCATCTTTGTCATGAAATCTTTGCCTATTCTTATGCCCCGAATGGTATTGCCCAGGTTGTCTTCAGGATTTTTATAGTTTTGTGTTTTACATTTAAGTCTTTAATCCATCTTGAGTTAATTTTTGTACATGGTGTAAGGAAGGGGTCCAATTTCAATTTTCTGCATATGGCTGGCTAGTTATCCCATCACCATTTATTGAATAGGGAGCCCTTTCCCCATTGCTTGCTTTTGTCCGGTTTGTCAAAGATCAGATAGTTATAGGTGTGTGGTCTTATTTCTGGGTTCTCTATTCTGTTCCATTGATCTATGTGTCTGTTTATGTACCACTACCATGCTGTTTTGGTTATTGTAGCCCTGTAGTATAGTTTCAAGTAGGGTGGCATGATGCCACCAGCTTTGTTCTTTTTGCTTAGGATTGCCTTGGGTATTCAGGCTCTTTTTTGGTTCCATTTGAATTTTAAAATAGTTTTCTCTAGTTCTGAGAAGAATGTCACTGATAGTTTAATAGGAATAGCATTGAATCTATAAATTGCTTTGGGCAGTATGGCCATTTTAACAATATTGAATCTTCCTGTCCATGCTCATGGGAATATTTTTCATTTGTTTAGGTCATTTCTGATTTATCTGAGCAGTGGCTTATAGTTCTTGTAGAGATCTTTCACCTTCATAGTTAGCTGTATTCCTAAATATTTTATTTTTTGTGTGAATCTGCGTGTTTTTTTATTTACTTTTCAGAATATCCATGTAGTTTAGTTTTAAAAAAGATATTTTACAGACATTTTAGGTGTAATCAGTAGGAAGAATAGGGAATAGTTAGGTTTACACCACTGTAGCACACTAGTATTGATTTAATATACTGTGGCACACTAGTATTGATTGAATATAATAACATCATGAAGAGATTTGGAAACATCTAAAATTTATCAGGAATAGATGTAAGTATTCCATGCACCATGCTTCCAAATCTAATGGTTTATTTCTGCATCTGATACTGAAGACTTCTCATTCTTGAACTTTTTTGGCTTCTCCTGATTCCCTTCAACAGTTCTGATCTTTGTTTTGTTTTGGTTTTATTTTGGTCGTCTCTTTGTCAGCCTAAATCTTAAAACCCAAGTTCCCTAGAAAACAGTCTTTGGCTTGATGCTTTGTTTATGCTAATTATGCAATTTAATCAACTCTCCTACTTTTGATTACTGCTTACATGCTGATGACTCATAAATATTTCTCTCCAGCTCAAACCTTGTTCTAAGTTTTCTCACTCATGGATCAAAATGTTGACTAATCATATCCCCTTGTGTATTCAAATCTCCTCAAAATCAACATATCAGAAATTGAAACTCCTTCCTAAATGTGCCAACTTCCATAATGTATAAGGTAAGGGCTTAAGCCTTGTGGAAATCCAACTCAGTTTACATCTAAAATGGGTTTTGAAATGTAAGTAAGAGTTAATCAAATGAAGATGGCATGAAATCCCATCGTAGTCTAGGAAAATATGTGTGAGTTGGTGTTATTAAAATAGTGATGGAATATTGCCAAAAATGGCAGTATTAGTCATAAAAACTAGAAATTTACAAGTTATTCCATAGTCTCCTCTTTTCCAGTCTTTGTATTCTGACATACACAATATCATGTTCCATAAATATTTTTTAGCACTATTTTTTTTCTTTTCCAATTATTCCTTCCACCAGCATCTAGTCTGGGTAAAAGCAATGGCCACTTATCTGGTTCTCCTGATGCCAGTCTTGTTTGTTCTTAAATGCATCCTCTAGGCTCTTTTTACTTTGTCCCTATAAAATACAAATCTGATCACATGTCTTCTCAGCCAATATTCTTCAATCATTTCACTTTTCCTGCATGATGACTTTCAAATTTCTACAGAAGTTGCCTTTGAGAATAAGTTCTCTTTTACTTTAACCCCTTAGTCTCCCTACTCATCTATTTCCACTGCTTTTCCCTTACTTTGTATTTAGTAATGCTAGCCCACATGTATTTTCCTGGACCCACCAGTGAGGTTCACACCATCATGTCCTCATTTGTTTAACCCCTACTAATGTTTCAAACTCATTTTAAGTGTCAACTGAGATAGACTTCCTCAGGTAAGCATTAATCCCTTCCCTCATCTGTCAGTACTTTCATCCTTAACCATTTCAGAGGCATTGATCTATACTCAGTGACTTAAACATTTGATCACTAATCTAAGGCCTTTCTCTAAATTATGGACCTCTATATCTAGCTTCCTACCTGATCTCTTCACTTGTGAATCTCAAAGGCAGCACAAATTCAGTGGGACCAATATATAATTGCTTCCACTGCTGATTATTTTCCAGTATTCCCCATGCGATGAATGTTACCACAATGTAGTAACTTTTACCAGTTGGAGAATTGGTAACCTTTTTTTTGTTGTTTTGTTTTTTTTTTCATTTTCTTCTCCTTCATTCTTTAAAAGTAATCCAACCAGTTTCTATAAATTTCATCTCCAATATATTCCTATTTCTTTCAAAGCTATCATCACCTGTCACATGGGCTATGGGTTGTCTTCATCCACAATTCTCTTCCTTCTGTTTATTTCCAAGGCTGAAGCCAAAATGATACTTTGAAAGTTAAAATCTGATGGTATCAATCCTCTACTTACAATATTTCAATAACATCTCATTACTTTTAGGGTAGAGGCAAATATTCTTAACAAAGCACATAGAACCTGGCCTTGGCCTTTAAATCTGCAATCTCTTCCTTGAAGACTGAAATGTTTTCTCCTACCCCAGGGATTTTCTATATTTTATATAGTTTTCTTCTCCTGCATTATTAATATCCCACCCCAACACACATATACACAGAAATGACTTGTAAACACTACTGTTTTAATATCAGGTCAATTATTTTCTCAATGACAGCATCTCTGGCTTGGGCAAATCTTCATGTACAAAATAAAGATTGCTTGAGATTCATGAATCATAACCATCAGGATTTGACAATTTCCAGAAGGAACTGGAAAGAACTAGAACTAGGTGAATTTCAAAAGGAAAAACAAGATTCCAAGTGGTGAGATTAAGCTGATGATTCAGTAAGAGTGAGGTTGACTTGAATAAAACTAGCACTATACTTCTAATCAACAAGGCTTAAGGGATAGTTTCAAATATACTTAATAGCATGTCAGCATTTTCTGCAATTAAAGATCTTTTTTTTCATGATGTCAAGGAGGTCACATCTTTAGGGATCAGCTGAGTGGTTTTACATATATTATTATTTTATTATTGATAATGAATACACAGTAGTTACCCTTTTATAAGATTTTACCTTTTCAGATTTTACCTGTTTGGGGAATGCATTTGGGTTAAGAAAAGAAGAACAAATGTAATTTATCTTTAAAGAAAACATTTATTTCAAACATTCAAATTCTAGATGTTCCTCAGAAGGTCCAAAGATGATTTAATTTGTTTGAGCTTCTTCAAAGATGTTTGTAACTTAACAATCTTGTGTAGGTATTAAAGTTTTTACAGTCTCCTAAATTCCTGCAATTACTTATGTGGTTTAAAGGATAATAGCTATGAAATATTTTCAAAATTTAAAGTCATTAATACCATCAAGTTTATTCATATAACACTAAAGTCAGTTAATTTAACATTTCAACAAGCAAAAACAAGGCAAAAATTTTAAGTGGAAATAACAATTTTGAAAATAGTCCTTGTACAAAATTTCACTGGAATATGACAATTAAAACGTTTTAGATCTGCTAAGAATAGAATTAATCTCATGACAACAGAGTAATATAAGAGCACTTGTTGAAAAATAACATGTTTTATCCACTTAGTCAATTATTTACTCTTTAAGTATTTGTCATGCCAATACTATGTGAAAAACTCTGCATAGGGTGCTGAGGAAAATAAGAAACTCCTGTTTCCAAGGAGCTAGTAAATGAACCTGGAAATGAAGCAACTATGAAATCATGTGGCAAGCTTTATAATCAATTTAAAGGCAATGCATTTTAGGGGCACAAATGACAGAATAATGCCTTAAATTCATACTCTCAGCAAGGTTTTTCTGTAGACTAAATAAATAGCATGAGTTGTACATGTGTTTGTGGCCAATTCTAAACATATGTAGATATCCCTTTAATTAATAAAATTAATAATCTTTGAATAACACTTTAATTTTATATTTTTGAATAAACATATAAAAGTTAATGACTATCACAAGAGTCTATTAAACACATTTGTATATATAATTTGTTAATTTAATAACAAGTTGTCATAATAAAAGTAAATTTGAGGGCAATCATTGTGTCTCCTAAACTCTTTCATAAAATGCACACATTTTAAGTGAGAATGAGTAACCTAAGGGTAGCAAGTAGGTTTTAGCCTTGATTAAGTGCTATAGACTGTCTGAAGTGCAGTAGCAAGAAGGATTCTAAAGATGTCTGGGCAAAGTGGAAAAGAATGTAGTTATTGATTATCTATATGTGCCAGGGGCACAAGAAAAAGGAATATTGACACACTATGCATGCCAATCCTGGAGTATGTTAACAGCATTAGATGTTACACAATTAGCCTCAAGAACAGAGAAACAGATGGAATGTGGTGCATTAAAGTTAAATGTTTTTTGGGAGACATAGGTTATAAACAGTCATTCAAAGATGAGCTACCCCAGCAGGACATCCGTTTCAGATTGAGGTCAGCTCTTAAGCTTAAGGGAAAGAAGACATGGTTAGGGAGCAAAGGAATGGGACAGTGGAGCCCTACTCAGACCAACTCCATTTATACCTCTCCCTCTCTCTCTTTTTTTTTTTTCGCTGAAAATTGTAAAGAGAAACAAACAAACAAAGTGTTTGAAAGTGGTATTGCTTTATGTTTAGATGGGGTTGATCTTCATGAATCATTCTTTGGGGAAAAAAATCAACCAAACAGTTTTTTACATAGACACCAGAGACCCACGATGACCACAGCTTTTAAGTTACAGAAGACTTTTCAAAACCAATAGAGGATAAACTAGTGTTTTGTGCAGTTATATTCAAACAATCCTTAAAAACTGGGATAGCTGATAATCTCAAAGTAAGATCCCTGAAATGCTGATATCCACTGTGCAACATTAGTCTTAGCTTGGTAAGATAACAAGGTTGATTTAATCGCTAATTGATACAATACGTTTGTGTTGAATACAAAATCAAATTAACACCAATAAGTAAAATGGTAGGACTTATTTTTAGAATAAAATTTTTTTTATCTCGGTACAGTCTAGCAAGCCTGACATTTCCTGTCTCCTATGTCTTCTTTGCTCTTGTTTTCAGTCCTTTCTCTCATGCATTTTTATGCATGCAAAATTGAAGCTAACAGACATATTCTTCCCACTTGCTTTGTTTACATAAATGTATGTGTGTGAGAGAGAGATCGTATACACATACACACACACACAAAAAACACACACACATCAAGGCATTTCTAAAATTCAGAAAGGGTATGCATCAAGTTAGGAATAACAAATGTCCAAAGTAAAATTATGATATCCATTTCAAAGCTTTCTTCAATTGCTGCATAGTGATCTGAAAGTCAGGAATAACTTATTGATGACCTCACTAACATCAATTTTCATGCCAGTATGGATATCTGTTGGCAATGAAACATTGTACGTTCTAAGAAAGAAGACATAGCTATATATCTACATGTATTTATCTATCTATCTATCATCTATCTATCTATCTATCTATCTATCATCTATCATCTGTCTATATCTCTATCTAGGCATATTTGTCTGTCTTGGTATTCTTTTAAGCTCAAACATAGCTTTTTATATTAGGAATAAATATACTACTTGGTTACCTTTAATATTTCTTTCTTAAATAATTTAATAATTTTAGCAGAAGTGAACCTATGTGGCTGTTTTTCTTTTATAAAACATTTCTTGATTTCATTCTATTGCCATAACATAGTATAAAAAGTGGTTATTACAAACAGTTTTTCTTATTCAGCAAGTGAGAATATTTATCATTTAGTTAATTGGTCAAAGGTCACTTAGTAAATGAAATTGTCCTAATGAAAATTCACACAGCTTAGGAACATATACATTTCTTATTTCTTTTCTTTTTTCTTTGATCCCCCCACTTCTTACATACCTCTTCATTTCTCCACCAAAATTGTGGTAAAACAAACTAAGCACATTTTATTTCTATGGTTATCTAGTGAATTTCATAAGTTGGGTGATAGTCCTTTTAAGTTGAGGAGACTGATTATTCTGTTTTGTTTGTTTGTTTGTTTGTTTTTTGCTTCAACTCACTCTAAAATTTTCTATCAGAATCTTTTCAAGCAAAACAGAACACAGTATGATAAAGAAATTTATATTTGTCATTATTTATTTTTCCAGGTTTATTGAGATATAATTGGCAAAAAATTTATAATATGATAACTTGATGCCCATATACATAGTGATATGATTAAAATTACGTTAACACATGCATCATCTCACATAGGTACCATTTGTGTGTGTGTGTGTGTGTGTATGTATAGTGAGAGCATAAGATTTACCCTCATAGCAAATTTCAAGTATATAGTACAATATTATTAATTATAGTCACTATGCTATATATTAGATCCCCAGATCTTATTCATCTTATAACTGAGAGTGTGTATCTTTTGATCAACATCTCCCCATTTTCTCCACTGCCCTCCGTCTCCCAGACCCTGGTAACTACACATTTTATTCTCTTTCTATGGGATCAAATGTTTAAGACTCCACATATAGGCGACATCATACAGTATTTGTCTTGCTGTGTCTGGCTTATTTCATTTAGCATAATGTCCTCCAGGTTCATCCATGTCATTGCAAATGGAAGGATTTCCTTCTTTTTTGTGACTGAATAATATTTCATTCTCTCTCTCTTTCTCTGTGTGCATATGAAATATTTTCTTCTTTATTCATTTGTCAGCACTTAGGTTATTTCCATACCTTGGCAATTATTAATAATACTGCGGTGAACATGGGAGTGCAGATATTTCTTCTGAAATCTATATCCTTGGAAGGAAAAATAAAAACAAAGTCTTCTATTTACTTCAACAAGGATGAAGAAAGCTTCGCTAGTAGCAAAGAATGTGGTGGAAAGCCCAGAGTAATGAAGCAGTGGAAAGATGAGGCATTAATGAAATGGCAACAGAAAGTGAATGGTAAAGACTCTACTGTAAAAAATATTTGTCCAAGTTTGGCCATTAATTGGGTTTGGAACAAGGAAATATACAGGATTAAAAATGACTTTGAGGTCTCATGCTAGAGTATCCAGCAAAACACTTAGACTTTTGTTGTAAATAAGGAGAAAAAGATAATTTTGTAGAGAGATTTCAGTTTAGATAAAAACCATAATTAGTTCACCTAAATGTGGTCTCCCATGAAAAGAAACACAAATCTAAGGCCGGAAGATTCAGGACTCTTAAAGACCTCTAGCCAATCAGAATATCGTAAAACCTCTATATCACTACTCATCTGTTATGGCTTAAATGTATTCCTGAAAGTTGCCCAAAAACCCATTTATCTCTCCTCTCACAAACTCCTCCATATTTTAGAGCAACCAGTTGCTTCAGTTTGTGTTAGTTGGAGTTTGGAATTTGGGTTAAAAACTTCAAATTTGATTAAAGGAGACAATAGATAAGTAAGCCTTATAGTACTTGCTATATCTTGATCCCCTTTCTAAACACTTTACATATATTAACTCCTTGGTTATCAAAACAACTGTGTAAGTTATTTGCTATCATTTACCCATGTTATAGATGAGAAAACAGGCATAAAGAATTTACATACTCAAGGTAACTCAGTGAGCTGGAATTCAACCTGGTTTCAGAAAGCCCACTTTTAACCACAACCTAGAGGATCTCTAAGGACTGCAGTAGCGTTGCTTATTCACTTATTCATGGAATAGGAAATTTGGTGATAACTTGAGGAGTCAAACCATATCCCCAGCATCTCTTATGTTGAGAGGACACAAGACATGGTCAATTTTCATGGCTCTAAAACGTAGAATATTAATTGCATGCCTGCTTCCCTTCTCAGTATATTTAATTAATAAAGGAAATATCTAATTAGTGCCTAGAAGCTTTGCTGGTCTATTTGCTTTGCTAGATTAGGGAATAGGGTTTAACTATTCCAGAATATTAGAAATTGATCTCATACTCTCTTAACACAAAATTTACTTTGTATTCCACATTGTGCTGAAAAAAATATAAGGGAGTGTCTTTATTCTCTGAAGCTCAAAGGTACTTAAATGAAAAATATATAGACAATTTTGAAACAGCTGGTCGTCATGGAATTGAGCTTGAGTCTTCAATGCCTGATTCTAAACCTTGAATTTAACTACTAGAGCCACAGTATGATTATAATAATGAGTCAAACTAACTAATGAAAAATGGCATCCTGTTCACGTACACACTCTAACTTTGGTCTTTTTATTTACTTTGTCTGTGGAGTAGAATGTTAGACACTGGGAAAAGAAATTCCTTCAATTGGGAAATCACAATTACAAATGAATAAAAAATATGTCACCACATTTATGAATTGAATATAAATTACAGAATAACTCTGCGTACACTGTGTAATTTGATTTTCCTAATCATTCTTTCAAATAGATAAAATATATTATATCATCTTGGTTTTAGGAAGGAAGAAAATAAACTCAAATTTAGGTGACTTACCCAAGTTGATAAAGCTAAGTTGGATATAATTCAAGTCTCCTGCATCCAATTCCTGTGCACCTTTGACTATTGCCTTAGAATTTTTAATTAGGATAAGCAGTAACAGAGTAACCCCCAAATCTCAGTAGCTGGAACCTACAAGGCTCCTTTCTCACTTGCGCTTACATGGCCTTCTGGATTGGCACAGTGTCCTACTGGACATGGGGACCCTGGCTGAAGGAGCTTCTCCACCTTGTGGCTATGGCATCTGGAACTTGATGTGTCCTCAGTTGCTGATACAGGGGTAGAGGGCATTGAAGGGTCTCAAACCAGCAATTAAATGTTTCATCAGTTCTGCTCACAAACTATTATCCAGAAATAGTCACATGGTGGAAAATCTCATTCCTCTGTGGAACCAGAAAGGGAGGAGAATTGGATGTGGGTAAGCATTAGGAGCCTTCTTTCAAGATGACCTTGGATGACTAATAATCAAAGGTATGCAAATGAGCATTAAAAACCCTTATGAAATGATTCCCCATAGCAGGGCTTTCTGCAATTAATTTCTATTTCTATGACAGGAATGCCAGAACTAAGAAATAAAAAACCCTTTAGAGTAGATACAAAACACATCAAGCATGCTAGCCACCTTTAAAGTGCAAACAGCCTGAAAGGCAGCCAGCTAAAACCTTCCTTACACTCTGAAAACAGTAGCCTGTATTGCTCTGAGATTACGGACAATTCTTATTTAGGGACTGGTCTTTTAGGTGCATCTAACTGAATGTCAAAAAAGAGAGAAGAAATAAGTATATTCCTTTTTTGCTTTTAGTTAATTAATTAAATTTTTTTCTGAGAGAAAGACATTACAAATTCCAAGATCTACTGTGAAGTATTGTGATACTTCAGACAGGTAGGGCTGTGATTATTAATCTGTATTGCCTTGAACTCAGGAAACCTGAGAGAGTAGCTAGGTAAATGACCTGGACCATTTTATATCTTGGAAATCCAAGAGACAGTGTGATTTAGTGGAAAAAGAGTGATCTGTAGGTCAAATGTCCTTGCTCTGGTTCTTGATTATGCCATTCACTGAGCCTCAGGCTGGCCGACTACAAAAAAGACAGAATATTAACACCTTACCTACTGGGTAACTGTGAGCCACCAATGTGATAGTTTTTATGAAAGCACTCTCTAGGCTGTAAAGAACCAAAAATATCTTAGTTGTTATTGGAAATGTTTGAGGTTTACATAAATTTTAAAAAGACTAAATTTCATGACACACAGGAACCACCAACTGACCATTAAAAATATGGCCATAGGAACTTTAGCCTTCAGTTTCTTCATTTCCTATTTCTTACTGCTGGCACATTAAATGCAAGACTTGCATACAGGAAGGGAGAACGGGATATACTGCATTTAATGTGCCAGCAGTAGAGCTTATTTTATGATTAGGAACAATGATCACTTTTAGAAATATATTTTTAAAGCTTATTTTGCATGATCAGCAAATAAACCATGTATTCAGTTTAAAATAAATAAAAAAAGAAGCTTTAAGATTTTAAGCAAGATGAAAAGATAGAATAATTAATTTTTTTTTGTCCTGAAAGATTTGCCTATAAAGACATTTCATATGATCAGTGTGATGAGACTTAATCCATTTTAAGAAAGATATAGTCTTCATGTTTGCCTCTAACAAGTAAGATAAACTCCTTTTAACAAAATTCTGTAAATCTGATATCCTGCTATTTTAACTGCTAAGGTGAACTTGATCAAATTAATGAATAACTTGGTCAAATAAATGAAGACACTATTAGTTCCTTGAATGTAAATCTCTACTGCTTAAAACATGTGGCCAGTGTTGCAAAGCAATATGCACATGCTGCTTGCCATGGTAGACATATTTTATTCAAGCTAGTAGATTGAGAAATAGATGTTAAAACTGTATTTTTTGTTACAATCACTGCTTTACATATATGAATTCCTTCTAAAATCCAATCCTCACCTTTACATTTTATTTAGAGCCAGAATTTTTACTGTGTCATTTTAAACTGCTTAAGCAGAGGGTTAGAGAGCTCCTGAAAAGAAAGTCATTCTTTCTATAGTTACTCTCTGGCACACTTATTCAAATATTTCTAAATTGGTAGCCTAACATGAGCAAAAACTCAACTTTGCTATATCTCTTTCCTCTCAACTATATATGTTTGTTCATGTATTCATTTAACATATATTTATTGAAACCCATCTTTGCTAGGCACTCTTCCAGATGCTAGGAATAGAGCACAGTATCAGGACAGAAAGTGCCTTTGGGTTTAGGGGACCCTTGACATATGGAAGCCCTCTCTGAGGAGTTGGTAGTAAGCAGAGACCTAAATCACTCAGCCAAACAAAATTGGAAGTGTAAATTGGGAACACAAATTTCATTTGTGTCTGGAAGGAGAAAGTTTCAGGCACAAACATAGAAACCCAAGGTAGGAGTGGCCTTGGTGTGTTGAAAGAGAAGTAAATGTGGTTATCCTAGGGTGAGGAAGTTAAAGAAGGGTTCCAAACATAGGTCCTGGAAGTCCTCATAGGTCAGAATGAAAATTGTGGATTCACCTTTAGACATGGTAGCAGCCGTTTGAGGTTTGGGAATAGGGGAAATGGATGAGACTAAGTTTATGTTTTAAGGACCACACTTGCTGCAGCCTAAAGAATAGACTAAAATAAATTAGTGCACACACAGGGACACGAGTTAGGAGAAAACTGAAGCAAGTCAGAAGCCCTCCTTTATGTATCTGAGATTCAATTATTGGTATTTACGGGAAGATTGATATACTAAATTAACTAAAGACTGGAAACTCCAAAAACCTAGTTTTGATATCACTGAGCTTTGTGACTTTATTTGGTTATTTGTTTAATATTCCTTGAGAGAGTTGATAAATTCCAAAATCTTTAAGGTCTCAGCTCCACTTATCAGTTAAATATGATAGTTATGTTCCCTTCCATATGCAATGGTGGCAAGATCAAAGGAGGTAATGTGTAATAAAAGCACTGGGTAAACCATAAACTTCAAAGCATGATGCTTTATAAATGTTGGGCATTATTATTCATAACTATTGGTCTTGATTTGATTTTCAGTTAAAAAAACCCTGTTTTCTCTAGATTGGTCAAAGAGGAGCCAAGCAACTTTCCAGATTACTTGAAATCTTGCTAACTAGTACCCCTAGTAAAGTAGGTAGACTCAGAAGATGACCATTTGAGAATTTTTTCTAGAAAGTGAGTTCTTCCTTAAAATTCAAGAGGCATAAAATTGACCTATTTGAAATACTTATAGTTGTTGGGGTAGCTTTTAAAAATGTCTCTGTGAAATGTCAAAGTTGTCATTATGAAAGTGAGCCATGGTGGTTTAGTAGACTATGACAAAGCTGCATCTTGGGATATGAACACACCCATGCATAGTGGATATTATTCCTGGGCACGCTGACCTCTTATTGAGACCAGCTGAAAAGAAAAAGGATATGGTGCTTTGATTTTTGTAGAATTTAATCTGACCCTTTTTTTAGTGAATGGAAAACCAACCAGATATCTCCCACAATCTCCCTGTCTTTTATTTTATTTATTGCCCAGTCTCCTTTTTTTCATTATATTGAAAATATAAAGGCCTATAGAAAATATTAAGGCCTAGAATTGAATTGACTAGACAAGGAGTTCTAGTCTGTCTTTGTGAGTTTTAGTCTATTAGGGTCCTTTGCTCTGTATTGACTAATTGTTTCCTTATGATTAGATTCAGTTACTCTCCAAGCTCTTCACTCAAATCTTGCCAAGGTTTTCTGAGGGATGACTCCACAACCAAAACCTTTCTTTTCAGAAGCAAATGGAGGTGAGGAAGGGTAGAAGGAGAAATCCCTTTTGAAAATGTTGCCCTTCATTCCCAAAAAGGCTTTTTCAGCTAGCATCACAGCACATTATTTATAATCACAACTAGCATTTATAAATATTTAGATTTTACAAAATTTTAAAAATATATTATCTGTTAAAAAATACTCTGTCACACACACACAAACACACTCACACAAAATGAAAGATCTAACATCATTTTGTGATGCAGAAACTGAAGCACATATACAAAAGTATATCATAGAACCAGGAAATTAACCTTTCAATTTTAATTCCAATTTTTTTCTACTGATTCATAGTTGCTTAGAAAAAGTGTTAGTATAATCTTGCGAATGTATACCCACAAGTAATTTAATAATTTACATACAGGCATATCTGCCCTGATGGAGATTAGGCACATAGAGGAAAAGAGAGTTCGGAAGCTGGTTGTGCCTGAGTTAGAATCCCCCTGCTCTTTCACTTACTAGCCCTTCAACAAGTGCTTATTTATTCAACAAATATTTATTGATCATATATCAAGTGACAGACAATGTCCTAGAAAAATGTGTTAGAGGCCGGGTGCGATGGCTCATGCCTGTAATCCCAGCACTTTGGGAGGCTGAGGCGGGTGGATCACAAGGTCAGGAGATCGAGACCATCCTGGCTAACACGGTGAAATCCCCTCTCTACTAAAAATACAAAAAAAAAAAAAATTAACCGGGCGTGGTGGCAGTCACCTGTAGTCCCTGCTACTCGGGAGGCTGACGCAGGAGAATGCGTGAACCCCGGAGGCGGAGTTCGCAGTGAGCCAAGATTGCGCCACTGCACTCCGGCCTGGGCGACAGAGCAAGACTCTATCTCAAAAGAAAAAAAAAAGAAAAAGAAAAAGAAAAATGTGTTAGAAATGGCTGTTTTTCATGGGCTGGATGAGAAAACCAGGAGAGGCAGATACCTAAGTTTACAAAGTGAAGTTAGAAGAAGAGATACATATAAATTCTATTTTAATTATCTGTCTCTTATGTCAAACTGTGCTCCTACTGGTAATAAGTATACTAATTTTATTTGTTTAAAGAACATTACTTTTGTAAAATATTATTTCTAGAGAAGAGCTTATAATTTATTTAAATAAAGATATATCCCAAATGGATAATATAGGTTGTGAGATGTTTGAACCCAGCTGTTGGATGTTCAAAAATCTATAATACTGATATCTAAAGAAGCCTAGAAAACAAACAATACAACTGGATAGAATTTAGAGAAATAAGGCAGGAAATAAAAAGGGTATTTTTAACAGAAAATATATTAGGGGTGACTAATAACTTGTGCATGCACATTCAGAACATTGCATATATTACATATGTACAAAGGAATTATTGCTAAAGAAAAGTAAAAGCTATAGAAACCCATGTAAAATACATGCAAGAATTATTCTTCAGAAATTAAAGATGTCAAACACCAAGAAATGGGAAATAAATTATAAAATTATGTTGATAAAATATTCCACATTATAATCAAAGAAAATACAAAAAAGTTAAATGTTGTTAATTAAATAGTAAAATCAAGATGTGACATATGCCAACATAAAGTAAATTAAATAGTAAGATTTATCTCCCAAAAAACTGAAAACAACTTATTGAAGAGAAATAGTTAAATAGTCCTTAAGAGAAATGATGGCATTTGTCAGAGTACTTTTCAACTGACCATTTAAAAAAAAAATTTTTTTTTTGAGACGGAGTCTTGCTCTGTTGCCCAGGCTAGAGTGCAGTGGCATGATCTCGGCTCACTGCAAGCTCCCTCTCCTGGGTTCAAGCCATTCTCCTGCCTCAGCTTCCCGAGTAGCTGGGACTACAGGCACCCGCCACCACGCCCTGTTAAATTTTTTTTTTTTTTTTTTTTGTATTTTTAATAGAGAGGGGATTTCACCGTGTTAGCCAGGATGGTCTCGATCTCCTGACCTCGTGATCCACCCGCTTCGGCCTCTAAAGTGCTGGGATTACAGGCATGAGCCACTGGGCCCGGCCTCAACTGATCATTTAATGTTTAAATATTTTTATATTTAATGCACATTAATGTTATGTTTATTTTCTTGGATATAAAGCTGTGTGTCAAAGATTTTTAAAACTTACTATATAAGTATATGTAAGTAGTTAATAGAAAACATGATTTTTGTTGTTTTTGCAGCATCGTTTTCCACATGTGTAGTTTAGCATTTTTTTGAATTAAAGAGGTAGCACTGAGATAAAATGCACACACTGAGATTTAATAATAATCTTTCCCCACTGTGTATGTTACCAGACCCATGAATCATCTACGTTTATTTCTATACAAGGAAACACCTATGATTCAAGTCCATTAAAAGTGGTCAACAGGAAAAAAAATTTTAGGGTGAAGAAATAACATTTTGAATTCTACATATTTCTATTCCCATAACACCTCAGAATTTGGGCACAATCTACAAATAAATAGATGGATAGAGGCAGATTATGATAGATAGAAAGATGATAGATAGATAGATAGATAGATAGAACAGCCTGAATATTATGTGAAACATTATATATAAAAATAACTATTTCTAGATAATCATAATGGGTTTTAAACTATTTGGCAAAATGTGACCATTCAAATATTTTTTAAGTTAATAGAATAAAAGTTTCCAGTATTTACCAATTATAATATAATTAAATAATGTCCTGGATACCTTAGAAAGTCAACCCTTGAATTATCCTGACTTCTTATAGTATGTTCTAGGTATCTAGCTTTTTAGTTTAGGAACTCTGTCATCCTTATCTACAATGTCTTCTTTTGTATTTTTCCCTAGAATACAGAATAAAATGCTTTTCTCCAGTTTTTGTAATTATGTCAATACAATGTATCCCACAAACCCATCATTTGGGTCTTGCTATTGAAACTTTTATTCCAAATGTCTTTGCCTTCCCTGCAAGATTAAAACAAAGATCAATTTATTCTAAAAGAGGATTTGCCTAAGACCAGAAAGTTATTGCTTTGCTTAGAAAATGTTTTCTATTCCTTTTTGGTTTTTTGTCTTATTTGGAATTGTGTGACTGATGTAACCTTGCAGGATCGCAGCCAAGGTAATGAAACATTTTTATTATAATAATAGCTAACATTTATTTAGTGAATGTGCATTATGCCAACTCTTTCCAAATACTTGACTTTTAGCATCTCATTTAATCCACACAATAATTTGATGAGGATGGGTGACAATGAGCTCCATTTAATACATAGAAAAATGAGACATACTGCAGGGTTAGCACCATGTTCAGGATCACTTATGTACTGTGGGTAGAGCCAAAATATGAACGCAGGTAGCCTGGTGCCAGGTCTCACTGCAGCTTTTCTATGATATGGATTGAAGCCAAGTTTTAGGCAGCATTTAGTAATTATCAGCTTTTGTTCTCAATCTAGGCTTTTATATTAGTTTTATATAATTCTCAAGCCCTTAAAAAAATGAATAGAAGTCACATATTAGTCATGAATCATGTTTGGGAAAAGGGAACCACAACAGAGCTTGATAGCGAGGCATTTCATTTCAGTTCTTTTATAAAAATCAGTGTGTGACGCCATTCTTTCCCGTCCTGCCTTTTTTTTTTTTTTTTTTGACGGAGTTTCGCTCTTGTTGCCCAGGCTGGAGTCCAATGGCGCGATCTCGGCGCACCGCAACCTCCGCCGCCCGGGTTCAAGCAATTCTCTTGCCTCAGCCTTCCGAGTAGCTGGGATTACAGGCATGCGCCACCACGTCTGGCTAATTTTGTATTTTTTTTTTAGTAGGGACGGGGTTTCTCCACATTGGTCAGACTGGTCTTGAACTCCAGACCTCAAGTGATCCACCCGCCTTGGCCTCCCAGAGTACTGGGATCTGTTCTGCCTTTTCACCTTCCACCATGACAGCTCTTTCTCTGTCTTCTGCAGACTCATCTTCTATGCGTCATTCAAATATTGGTGGTCTACAGCAGCGGTCCCCAAACTTCTTGGTACCAGGGACCAGTTTTGTGGAAGACAATTTTCCTAAAGACCAGAAAGGGGAAAAGCTGGGGTTTGGTTTCAGGATGAAACTTCCACCTCAGATCATCAGGTTAGATTCTCCTAAGTAGAGCGCACGTTGGATCCCTCGCATGCGCAGTTCACAATAGGTTCACGCTCCTGTGATAATCTGCTCCCTCGCCTGCCCACCCACCCGCCAGTACCCCTGGTCTAGAGGATCTTTGGCTCAGGACCTTTCTCCATAAATTTCCAAGTGATATGACCAGTGGGCACCAAAGACTACCTGTGTGCATTAGTGGCTTCCAAATCCTCTTGTCTAGATCATGCTTATCTTGTGAGCTCTGGATTAATATATATCATTGTTTCTTTAAGAGTTATGCTATGATCTTCTACAGGGATAAAATGACAGAATTAAAGTCGCCCGTGTTCTCCCTATTCAAACTGTCTTTTCTTCCCATTTTTCTTTTTTAAATTAATTATCCTCTCCATTAGCATATAATCCCAGAGAAAAGCTACCAGTCTACTTTGTTGCTTCTTTTACCGCCCTTCCCAGATATATTCTTCTAGTTACAAAGTACATAGATTTTACTTACCACATTCTGTTTAAATGTGCTCCCTCCTTCTCATTCCTTGTTTTACTCATTTACCTTGTCTTCATATTCTGATATGTCAATTGTGTAACAGACCCTAAATGGTCTTAGTTTTCTTTTCTCAACTGGTTTCATTTTCACCTTAAAACAAGGTATCCCTTTACAAAACAAAGAAAAACCAAAACACATTCTTGATGTTGTTGCATGTCAGTGTCTAATCATTCCACGTATCCACGGAAGATGTCCTGGCTCTCTAATGAGGCATACAAAGTCGTCTCATAACATTCTTTGTTTTTTGTTTTTTGGGTTTTTTTTGAGACGGATTCTTGCTCAGTCGCCCAGGCTGGAGTGCAGTGGCGCGACCTCGGCTCACTGCAAGGTCCGCCTCACGGGTTCATGCCAGTCTCCTGCCTCAGCCTCCTGAGTAGCTGGGACTACAGACGCCCCACCACCATGCCTGGCTAATTTTTGTTTTTGTATTTTTAGTAGAGACGGGGTTTCACCGTGTTAGCCAGGATGGTCTCGATCTCCTGACCTCGTGATCTGCCCGCCTTGGCCTCCAAAAGTGCTGGGATTACAGGCTTGAGCCACTGCGCCTGGCTGTCTCATAACATGCTAACCAACCTCCTTTACACTTTCTCCCCTCACATGACACCATAGCCACATACCATACCATATTCTCTCCCCTGTATATAACACTTCTTACTTATTTTTTTTTTAAAACTGGTATCCAATCTCTTGGAGCTCTCTTTCCCCATATACTTAGAATAATCCTACATTTCTACTCATCATATAAATTGTAATCCCTCAACAACAAAAAAATGACCATCAGCAGGAAAAATATTCCTTTTTTTTCTCTTTGATAGCACTTTGTTTTCCATCTACTGCTGGAAATGAGTTGTTGAATTTTATTTTTCTTAATTTATTGATTTTCCAACCTAAATTCCAAGTTAAAAAATATAGTATTAGTTGCACAGGCCGTGTAAAAAACTTCCCCTGTAAAATTGCTTGGTACACAGTAAACATTCAACAAATGCTACTAAGCTAATAAATGATTGAATAGAGGAGAACAATTATAAGATTTATATGGAATTGGCATATATTCAATGTTTATCTCAGAGAGGGATAATATACAGTGTAAGACATCTAGTTTGATGCCATGAAACCTAAAGGAAGGACACTGGCATTAATGCAAAAGTAATAATTCATTTGTATAGTAGCAAACAAATGCCACATGGTTATAGAATTCTTATTACTGTACTAAAAAAGACTTGCAGGCATTAATTTTCACAATACAGATCTATGACAAAACAATGACATTTCAAGGTCAAAAATGCTAATTCATTCCTGGGCAAATGCAAGAATGCCTTATTGGAAAGAAGTTGGAATAATTAATATTGCAGATAAAGTACCTGACATTTGATTAATAAAATCAGAATATCAGATTAAAGCAAAGGTTAGTTAAAAAAAAAACAAGCTTTTTTTTTCTCCTTAAGACGACTGTTACAACCATGTTTGATGCCAATGTATTTGTCCAAACTAATTTCTCTACATTATTCTGCCTAGGGATTTTGTTTAATTTCTCTCAAAATTCAAACAGTGTTTTTCAAACTTTAGCATACATATGAATTACTTGGGAATCTTGCTAATAATATAGTCTCTGATTTAGTAGGTTTGGAGTGGAGCCCATGTTTCTGCATATCTAGCAAGCTCCAAGGTGATTCCAATGCTTTTGGTCTGTGCACCATACTTTGAATGAAGAGTTTAGGGCAGTACTTCCAAATTTTGTTGTACCTTGGAATAGCCAGGGGATCTTTAAAAACAACTGATGCCTAGTTTTCGCTGCCATACACTCTCATTTAATTGGTATGGAATGCTACCTAAGCACTGAAATTTAAAAAAAAAATCCCAAATGTTTCTAAGAGACAGCAAATTTAGGGAGCTATCAGCTTAGGGGATATTTAAAACTATTACATACTTATTTTCTCCCAAAATGTAAGGTAATAATCTATTCTAATAAAGCTATTTTAATTACTTATATTCAGTTATTATAAATACAAAATATAGCTATTTTATTAGTTATATTTTTAAATTATTTGTGAATTCATATTTGGATAAAAGTATAATATATACATTAATTCATATTTTACCAAAAATCTACATAATTGATAAAAATAAATACTATGTTGTTACTCTTTCTAGTGAATGTACAAGGGGAATATATGCTAACTAATAAATACAGTGGCTTAAGAATACTATAAATTTGCACAGACATATGCATACACACAGCTATTTACTGATGTATATAGCACTTAGGAGTCAGATAATGACTTAAGTCCTTTACATATAAACTCACACCAACCTTATGAAATAGGTACTGTTATTATCCTCATTTAAGGGTATTGAAACAGACACAGAGAGGTATTTTGGCTAAGTGACACAACCAGCAAGAGGCAGAACTGAGATTTTAACTCAAGGGTCTCTCAGGTTCAGTACAATAGACCGCTATATGATGCTATCTTTCTATAAATCATTTTGATGATCTGTTGGGTGGGTTTGATACTTCTTCTTTTTAATGTAGTGTCCCTTTGAAAGTATTTCATAAAGATGATGATGATATATAGTTACTTGCAGTAAGAAAAGAGTTGATTGTATCTTACATGACTTTGTATAGGCTCTGGATGTAAACAGTTTAGCTCTGGGAAAGGTGTTTTAGTGAAATTATGATGGGAGGTAGAATGAATTTGTAGAATCTGCCTAAATGGAATTGTTAGAGTTTGTTGTTAGAGATCATTTCTTTTTCAACAGAAACTAATGTCATTGATGTTTCCAATGGGAAAGGTGTTTTAGTGAAATCATGATGGGAGGTAGAATGAATTTGTAGAATCTGCCTGAATGGACTTTAGTTAGAGTTTGTTGTTAGAGATCATTTCTTTTTCAATAGAAACTAATGTCATTGATGTTTCCAATGGTGAGGCAAACCAAGGTTTATAGTACCTTTATATAAATTAGCCAAATTATCTAATATTGAAAGAGTGTTTAAAAATGGCAGCAAAGGGCAAAATTAATTTCAAATGTTAAAATACTCAAAAGTGTTTTCTGTTGTGTAATGATCGTGTGTGTGTGCGTGTGTGTGTGTGTTTCTACTCATTTATTTTTGTGGGAACTGTATCAATCTCTTTTAAAAGTAAATGATGACCAAAAGAATTCTAGAGGGTCTGTTTTGGTAAACAGCAGCTGTCTTCAAAACTCAGTTCCTCCCACATTATTCATCTAAAATTCTGGATTATCAGTCATTGATTGGAAATTATAGAAGTGGGCATTCCTTGCTCTTATATCAGATGGATGTCAGGCAGTAACAGCCTTACTTACTACCCACCTACCATGTGCTTCTCCATGCTACTTCAAACTTGAGTGTAAGAATTGTTTCAGAAGGAGTTGACTAGAGTAGCCTGCAGGACAGCTGCTGAGGGAACTCTGGGATGTGTTGGGAAGCCAATATGCTCCTCCCACAAAGTTTTAGTTAATGGGAGTATCTTATTATGGCTAGAAAATACTGTATCTCTGAGATGCTTCCAATTAAATCTCTATAAGGCTGAGATTGTGAACATCAGATCATGGCTGGGATTCAGGTAGTATGTGTTTATATGAGCATTTGAAGAGGGATAGAGCTATGACATTTTATTTCATGCTTAAACACATATGGGAATCACAAAATTTTAAGAACCAGCATTTTACAGGGATAACTGCATTGCAATGTAATTTTACAGACAGAGAACTTGAATGATAAGAAAATAAAATGACTAATTCTGATACTTTCTTTTTCTTTCCTGCTTTATGCTTTAGTTGTGAACCTACATATTGCCATAAAATGTGGAAAGTTAATATCTTTCACTCAAAACATTTGCATGAACACTTATAACCTTAGGGCAATTGTCTAGTTGATTAGTGTGAACATAGCCAGAGAACCTTATAAAAAAGTAAGCTTTCCCACCACAGAGACCCTTTAAATCTTCTGTTCCCTGTCATTTCTTATGTTTGCTATTCTTCTAAAGCTGTTTTATTTTTTTTCTCAACCAAATACAGTTTTGTTTTGTGGAAAAAATTACTTTAATGCTAAAAGTCCAAAATATGTTTGCTCATAACTGTTACTGTATTTCAAAAGAAGTCATCAATATGTTTCATATTTGTACCACTATGGTCACCCAACAGGGTTTAATACTACAGAGCAGGGATTTTCTCTGAGACAGTGCAGATATGGCCACTCTTTCCAACAAGTGAAAGTGGACACAACTGTGGGTAAAAAGTGAGGTGAGCAAATTGCTATTATGATTAATATTTAGTGTGCTTTCTGTTCTCTTCTTTCTATAAAGCATGAGTACAAGAAAGGTCAATTGAGGACATATCAAAATATCTAGACAAAGCCAAACTGGTCATCCATAAATAAACAATAAATTAGAAATTGAATGTAAACCCTTTAATGCAGGTTTTAAATAAAGTTTGCAAGCCAGCATTTATATCTTGATATCATGAAACCAACACCTTGACCATATAAAGAAGTTTTAAAAATATTTTAATGATAAAAATAAATGTAAACGTAGTTTGAGGGGGTATTCACTCATATTTAATTCCTATATTTAATTACATCTGTAGAAAATGTGAAGACATACTCTCAGAAAATATTTGAATACATTAGTTAAACAAGACAAATGTACTTGGCTTTCAGAACTTCTGACTGGAAATCATTTAGAATGTTTGATAAAGCTAAATCACTTTAATGTTGTATTTCACTAAACTTTAAACTTTTAAATTCTAATCAATGTTTTTTGTTAAAAACAAAAAGTAGATATTGCAATCAAATTAAAGATTCTATCTTTTACAGAAGCGCTAAGGAACATTACACTCTCATGATGTCACCTTCAGGTCAACCTCAGTTTCCAGGATGCAGTCCCGAAGTGTGCTTATCAATCAGCTCTCATTCTGCTGGCAACACATCACATACATTTAATATTCTACATTAAAAAAATTTTATTAAGATATTATTGATATTAAAAGTTGACTATAAATATATACAATGTATACAACTTGATGAGTTTGAAGATTAGTAAACACCCAGGAAGTTGTCATCACCATCAAATCCATAAACACATTCATTACCTCCAAAAGATTCCTCCTACCCTCCTTGTTCTTTCTTCTTCTTCTTATTATTATTATTGGTGTGATAAGAACACTTAGCATAAGATCTACACTCTTTGCAAATATTTAAGTATACAATACACATTGTTAACTGTAAGCACTCTGCTATACAGAAGAACCCTGGAACCTACTCATCTTCTATAACTGAGACTTTCTACCCTTTGGTTACACCTCCCCATTTCCACCTCCCCTGGCCCTGGATACTTCTGTTCTACTCTCTGCTTCTATGAGTTTGACTTTTCCATATTTCTTGTATAAGTGGGATAGGAGTATTTGTCTTTTTTATGTCTGGCTTATTCCCTAAGCATAATGTCCTCTGGTTCATCCACATCATTGCAAATGGCAAGATTTCCTTTTTAAAGGCTGAGTAACATTCCATTTTATGTATTTATCATATTTTCTTTATCCATTTTTCTATTGATGGAAATGGAGGTTGCTTCCATGCCTTTGATATTATAAACAATGTTTTAATAAACATGAGAGTGCAGATAATCTCTTTGAAATTCTGATTTCAATTCCTTTGTCCCTGTACACTTTCCTTAGAGGATACTGCAGGTTTGTTTCTAGACAATATCACAATAAAGTGAATCCCACAAATGTTTTGGTTTTCCTGTACATGTGGAAGTTATGTTTATACCATACTGTAGTCTACTTAGTGAGCAATAGCTTTATATCTAAAAATTAAATACCCTGATTAAAAATATTTTATTACTAAAACAATGCTAACAATCATCTGAATCTTTAGTGAATTATAATCTTTTTTGCAGACCACTGGGTCTTGCCTCAATGTTGATGGTTGCTGACTTATGAGGGTAATGGTTGTTGAAGGTTGAGGTGGCTGTGGTAATTTCTTAAAATAAGACAGCAACGAAGCTAGCCACATCGATTGACACTTACTCTAACAAAAAATTTCTCTGTGTTGTGCAATGCTGACCGATACTATTTTACCCACAATAGAACCCTTTCAAAATTGAAGTTAATCTTCTTAAGTCTGCCACTGCTTTATCAACTAAGTTTGTGTTATAATCTAAATCCTTTCTTGTCATTTCAACGGTGTTCACAGCATCTTTACTAAAAGTATATTCCATCTTAAGAAACCACTTAATTTGCTTATCAAGAGAAGCAGATCATCTCGTAAAGATTTGTTATGAGATTGTAGTAATTCAGTCACATCTTCAGGCTCCACTTCTAATTCTATTTCTTTTGCTATTTCTACCACATCTGCAGTGACTTCTTCCACTGAAATCTTGAGCTTCTCAAAGTCAACTATGAGGGTTGGAATCAGCTTCTTCCAAACTCCTGTTAACGTTGATATTTTGGTTTCCACCCACGAGTCACAAATGTTCTTAATGGCACCTAGAATGGTAGATTCTTTCCAGAAAGCTTTCAATTTACTTTCCCAAGATCCATCAGGGAAATCACTATCTATGGGAGCTATAGTCTTACAAAATTTATTAAAAAAAAAAAACACTTAAAAATCAAAATGGCTCTTTGATCCATGGACTACAGAGTGATGTTTTGTTAGCAGGCATGAAAACTACATTAATCTCCCTGTAGATCTCTGTCAGACCACTTGGGTAGCCAGTGCATTTTCAATGAGCAGTACTATCTTAAAAGGAATCTTTTTTTCTAAACAGTAAGTCTCAAAAATGGGCTTAAATTATTTAGTAAACCATGCTGTAAACAGACCTGCTGCCATCCAGGCTCTGTTGTTCCATTTTATATAGAGCACAAGCAGAGTAGGTTTAGCTTAATTCTTAGGGGTATGCCTGCATAACCAAGTTCTATTTTTAATTATTTGAGGAATCTTCATACTGCTTTCCATAGTGGTCACATCAATTTACATTCTCCCCAACAGTGTACAAGGCTTCCCTTTTCTCTACCTCCTTGCTAATACTTGTTATCTTTTGTGTTTTTTTAATAGTAGCCATCCTAACACATGTGACGTAAAATTTCATTGTGGTTTTGATTTGCATTCCCTTGGTGATTAGAAGTGTTGAGGATCTTTTCATATACCTTTTGGCCATTCATATGTTTTCTTGAAAAATTATATATTGAGATCTTTTGTCCGTTTTTTAATTGGTATTTTTTTGTTTATTTGTCTTTTGCTATAGAGTTGTAGCAGTTCCTTATATATTTTGGATATTAACTCTTTATCTGATATACGGTGTCTTAGTAAGTTTGGGCTGCTTTAACAAAACACTATAGCCTAAGTAGCTTATAAAAAACAGAAATTTATTTGCCAAAGATCTGGAGGCTAGAAGTTTGAGATTAGGATGCCAACATGGTAGGTTTGGTGAGGGCCCTTTTTTGGGGTGGTATCCTCATCTGGTAGAAAGAGGGCAAGAGAGCTCTCTGAAGTCCCTTCAAAAAGTAAAATAATCCCATTCACAAGGGCAAAGCTTCCCAAAGGCCTCACCTTCTAGTATCATCACACGGGCAATTAGCATTTCAACGTGAATTTTGAGAGGACACAAATATTTGCATATGGTTACCAAGTATTTTATTACATTACATAGGTTGACTTTTCATTCTTTTGTTTTCTCTGTTGCACAAAAAACCCCAATTGTCTATTTTTGCTTTTGTTACTTGTGTTTTTGGTGTCATATCCAAGAAATCATTGCCAGAGCTAATGTTAAAGTTTTTCCCTGTGTGCATGTTTTTTTTCTAGGAGCTTATGGTCATCTTTTAAGTTTAAATCTAATTCACTGTGAGTTGATATTTATGTGTGGTGCAACGTAAGCATCTGACTTGATTTTATTTTTTGCATATGGATATCCAGTTTTCACAGCACTGCTTGTTACCCTCAGCAAAGGACAGTTGTCTGTAAATTCATGGGTTTATGTCTAGGCTCTCTGTTCTGTTCTATTGGTCAACATATGGTCATATATCACTTAACTGCAGGGAAGGGATACATTCTGAGAAATGCATTATTACATGATTTCATCATTGTGCAAACACTATAGAGTGTAGTTACAGAAACCTAGATGGTATAGCTTACTACACACCTAGGCTATAAGGTATAGCTTTTTGCTCCTAGCCAACAAACATGTGTAGCATATGACTGGATACTGAATATTATAGACAATTGTGTAACACAATGGTAATCATTTGTGTATCTACATATATCTAAACATAGAAAAAGTACAGTAAAAATATGGCATCATAATCTTATGGAACCATCATCATTTATGCCGTCAGTCATTGATGAAAACATCATTATACAATTTGTGACTATATCGCTTTTTATGATAGTATCATGCTGTTTTGATTACTGTAGCTTTGTAATATATTTTGTAATCAGGAAGTGTGATATCTCTAGCTGTGTTCTTATGATTCAAATTTGCTTTGGTCATTTGAGATCCATACTGGTGGAGTCTAATTATTCAAAACTAGGGAAAACAGACAAACAGAAAAAACTAAGACCAAGTTAGCAGAAGAAAGACAATAACAAAGGTTAGAGCAAAAATAAATAATATAGAGAATGAAAAAATTAGAAAAAGTGGACAAAACTAAAATGTACTTTTTGAAAAGACAAACAAAATTAACAAACCCTTACCTTGACTAAAAAAAGAGACTCAAATAAATAAAATTGGAAATGAGACAGGAGACATTACAATTGATGCTAACAAAAAGATCATAAGGTACTATTATGAACAACTATACACCAATAAATTGGACAACCTAGAAAAAAAATGGATAAATTCCTAGAAATACACAGTCTATCAAACTGAAACAAGAAGAATTAGAAAGCCTGAACATACCAGTAACAACCAAGGAGACTGAGTAAATAATCAAAAACCTCCCAAGAAGAAGAGTCTAGGACCAGAAGTCTTCACAAATGAATTCTACCAGACATTTAAAGTATTAATGCTAATCATTCATTCTTATACTATTCCAAAAAGAAAGACGGAATATTTTCAAACTCATTTTATGAAGCCAGCATTATTCTGATACCAAAACTAGGCAAAAATACTACAAGAACATAAAAACTACAAATGTGGGAATTATCATGTATACATATGCAAAAATCCTCAATAAAATCCTAGCAAACTAAATTCAACAGTACATTAAAAAGATCATATAGCATGACCAGTGAAATTTCTCCTTAGGACACAAGGATAAGTCAACATATAAAATTGAATGTGATATACCACTTTAACAAAATGAAGGATAAAAATCATATGATCATCTGAATAGATGCAGAAAAAGCATATAACAAACTTTGACGTTGTTGAGAAATTGAAAGCTTTTCTCTAAGATCAAGAACAAAGCAAGGATGCCCATTCTTGCTTCTATTCAGCATAGTGCTTGAAGTCCTAGTCTGGACAACTGGGCAAAAATAAATAAATAAATAAATAAATAAATAAATAAAATCCACCAAATTGGAAAGGAAGAAGTGAAATTACCTCTGTTTGTAGATGAGCTGATCTCATGTGTAGACAACCTTAAAGATTCCACAAAAACAAACAAACACACAAACAAACAAACAAAATAGCTAGAGCAAAGAAATGAATTCAGTACAGTTGCAGAATGCAAAATCAGTATACAAAAAGTACTTGTAATTCTATATAATAGCAACAAACTATTTCATAAGGAAATTAAGGAAACAATCCCAATTACAATAGCATCATAAATAATAAATCTTAAGAACAAATTTAACCAAGGAGGTGAAAGACTTGTGTACTGAAAACTATAAAATGCTGATAAAAAAAATTAAAGAAGATACAATAAATGGAAAGATATTCCATGTCATGGTTTGGAAGAATTAATATTGCTAAATGTACATACTACCCAAAACAACCTGTAGAGTCAATGCAATACCTATCAAAATATCAATATATTTTTTTTTTTTACAGAAATGAAAACACAATCTTAACACTATTTAAACCAATTAAATAAACCTATGATTTCAATTTGGTCAAATGTGTTAGAATGGATTTCCTTTTATCGTTTTGAACTTGTCTTTTCCAAATTTCAAAGCCTGGTTCCCAATTTTTACATGAAATACCAAATAACAAACCCACTTAATGAGCTCTGAGCCAGTTTTAGTAGCCAAACTTGTATTTAAATAGTGTGTTACATATTTGCACAAAAAAGCCAACGGAGTCTAAATCAACACTAATTCACATCATTACTAGCAATCTAAAACATCAGATGATAATTTTGCTGTTGTCTTTCAGGCAAGATATTCAACCATTGGTATTAAATGTTTTATATGAATGTGCGGTGTTTTATTTCAGAAACACTTCTCTGAATTCCCAAGGCCTAAGAGCTATTCATCATAGAGGTTTGTGGAGGCGGTAATTAGACATTTTCTACATGCATAATGTTAATTCATTCAAACATTATAGAAAAAAACTTTGTAAAGAAGTTAATTTTCAAGGTGACAGAAAAATCAGATTGAATCATGTTTATTTTATTTCAATTTAAACTCATTGGCTATCTTAGGAAATTCACATTGTTTTTGAAGAATATATGAACAAAGTTTGATTCATCTTATCTATATAAGCATGAGAGAAATACCTAGATGAGAGTGAAAAATGACTAATTTTGTGACCATTGTTATATCATAGATTAACTTGTTCTCTTCTACTTCTAAGCTGTGTGATCTTGAAAAGTCATCTAAACTTCAGGTACCATCCTCACTTGCAAAATGAGGGGAAAAACCCCAGCACTTTAATATGGTGTTATGTGGATGAAATAAGTTAATATATATTAAGTGCTTAGGTTTCATGCACTTTCTATATAGTATTAATAATATTATTGTTACATTATTATAGTTACATTATTATTTTTATTAATATTATTGGAACATGAATGGAATTGTTGTGGCTCATTTTAAAGATGCTGCAATGGAGACCAAGAGAAATTAAGTATAATAATCCTAGTTAAGGTACAGCCATTTCTAATTACATTTTCCACCTGCTGCTTTTACTTCTACCACTCACACCAATTCTTCTCATAATCTAATAAATATTGAAATTTAAAACTTATAAAGAACACATAATAATCTTATTTAATTATCACAACAATTTCTGTGGAGTTACTATTAATCCAGAGATGAAGAATCTAAAACTCTAAATTATCAAGCAACTATTCCAGCTTTAAACAACAGTAAAACTGGAATTAAAACTAGAGTTTCTCTATGAGGCCAGTATTACTCTTATACTAAAGCAAGACAACTGTCTCTCTCTCACTCTCTCTTTCTCTCTCTCTGAGACACACACACACACACATAAACACACACACACACACCAGATCAATATAACTTATGGATATTGATGCAAAAATTTTCAAAAAATTAATAGCAAATCGAATCCAGCAGTATTTTTAAAGGACTATACACCATGGACAAATGGGGTTTATTCCTGGGATATAAAGTTGGCTAAACTTAATGAAAATCAACCAGTGCAATAAATAATAGTAATTAAAAAACATAATTATCTAACTAGATGTACAAAAAATGACAAGATCCAACATGTTTTCAATATAAAAGCATTCCACAGATTAGGAATAGAAGGGAACTTCCTCAACTTTACAAAGAACATCTACAACAAAACCACAGCTAACATCATATTTAATGGTGGAAGACTAAAATCTCTGAATATTTTCCCCTAAGATCAGAAAAAGACAAAGAAGTCTACTAATTCTATTCAACATTGGAAAGATAATTCTAGTCAATTAATCACTAAAAAAAGGCATTTAGATTAGAAAGGAAGTAAAATTATCTCTGCAGATGACATAATCTTATACATGGAGAACTCCTAGAGATTACATACACACTCACAACTACCAGAGTTAATAAATGGGTTCTACAAAGTTGCAGGATACAATATCAATTCTCAAAAAACACTTGTATTTCTATACACTAGCAAATAACTCTGAAAATGAAAATAACAAAACAATTCCACTTGCAAGAGCATCAAAAAAGCATGAAAAGCTTAGGAAGGAATTTACCAAGAATGTACAAGTTTTATGTACTGAAAAATAAAAAATGTCATTAAAAATAGCTAAAGAGAATCTAAGCACATTGCAGTTTTCTGACTCCAGGCCCGGGCTCTTGGATGGCATCTCTGGATCCACTCAGGACCAGGGAGAACTTGTTGCCCTGAAGGGAAGGACACAAGTCTGACTGGCTTTACCACCTGCTGATTGTAGAGGCCTAGGGCCTTCAGGGAACACAGGTGGTAGCCAGATAGCAGTTACCATGGGCATTAGGCATGACCCAGTGCTATGTTGGCTTCTAGTTTGACCCAGCACAGCCCAAGGGTGGTAACCACATGGGTGCTTGTGTCACCCCTCCTTAAGTTCCAGGCAGCCAGCAAAGAGAGAGTGACTCTGTTTGGGAGAAAGTAAGGGAAGAGAATAAAAGTCTCTGTTGGTAATACAAGGAATTCTTCCAGATCTTATCCAAGACCTCTATGAGTCTGCAACAGCCAAAGCATTATTAGTTTTCAGGTTTCCCCAGTGCAGATATGACTGCAATGATCAAAAACTTAGATTATAACACTCAAGTCCCATTTGATACCTGAAAAGCTTTCCAAGAAAGATAGGCACAAACAAGTTTGGACTGGGAGGACTACAATAAATACCTAACTTCTCAATGCCCAGGAACTGATGAACATCCACAAGCTTTAAGACCATCCAGGAGGTCCTGGCAAGATGGCTGAATAGGAACAGCTCTGGTCTGCAGCTCCCAGTGAGATCAGTGCAGAAGGTGGTGGTTTCTGCATTTCCAACAACTGAGGTACCCAGCTCCTCTCATTGGGACTGGTTAGATAGTGAGTGCAGCCCACAGAGGGCGAGCCAAAGCTGGGTGGGGTGTCACCTCACTGGGGAAGCACAAGGTGATGGGGAACTCCCTCCCCTAGCCAACGGAATCTGTGAGGGACTGCCATGAGGGATGGTGCATTCTGCTCCAGATACTATGCTTTTCCCATGGTCTTCACAACCCTCAGGCCAGGAGATTCCCTTGGGTGCCTACACCACCAGGGCCTTGGGTTTCAAGTACAAAACTGGGTGGATCTTTGGGCAGACACCGAGCTAGCTGCAGGAGTTATTTTTCATACCCCAGTGGTGCCTGGAATGCCAGTGAGACAGAACCATTCAATCTCCTGGAAAGGTTGCTGAAGCCAGGGAACCCAGTGGTCTAGCTCAGTGGATCCCACGTAAGCTAAGATCCACTGGCTTGAAATTCTCACTGCCAGTGCAGCAGTCTGAAGTCAACCTGGGATGCTTGAGCTTGGTGGAGAGAGGGACGTCGACCATTACTGAGGTTTGAGTAAGCAGTTTTCCCCTCACAGTGTAAACAAAGCCACTGGGAAGTTAAAGTAGGTGGAGCCCACGACAGTTCGGCAAAGCCACTATAGCCAGAATGCCTCTCTAGATTCCTCCTGTCTGGGCAGGGCTTCTCTGAAAGAAAGGCAGCAGCTGCGGTCAGGGGCTTATAGATCAAACTCCCATCTCCCTGGGACAGGGCACCTGGGGAAAGGGGCAGCTGTGGGTGCAGCTTCAGCAGACTTAAATTTTGCTGCAAGCCGACTCTGAAGACAGCAGTGGATCTCCCAGCACAGCGCTCGAGCTCTGCTAAGGGGCAGACTGCCTCCTCAAGTGGGTCTCTGATCCCTGTGTTTCCTGACTGGGAGACACCGCACAGCAAGGGTCGACAGACACCTCATACAGGAGAGCTCCGGCTGGTATCTGGTGGGTGCCCCTCTGGGACAAAGCTTCGAGAGGAAGGAGCAGGCAGCAATCTTTGCAGTACTGTAGCCTCCACTGGTGATACCCAGGCAAACAGGGTCTGACGTTGACCTCCAGCAAACTCCAGCAGACCTTCAGCAGAGGGGTCTGAGTGTAAGAAGGAAAATTAACAAACAGAAAGGAATAGCATCAACATCAAAAAAAAAAAACAAAAACAAAAAACAAAAACAGCACATCCACACAAAAACCCCATCTGAAGGTCACCAACATCAAAGACCAAAGGTAGATAAATCCACAAAGATGGGGAAAAACCAGCACAAAAAAGCTGAAAATTCCAAAAAACAGAATACCTCTTCTCCTCCAAAGGATCACAATTCCTCACCAGCAAGGGGACAAAACTGGACAGAGAATGAGTTTGATGAATTGACAGAAGTAGGCTTGAAAAGGTGGGTAATAAACTCCTCTGAGCTAAAGGAGCATGTTCTAACCCAATGCAAGGAAGCTAAGAACCTTGAAAAATGGTTAGAGTAATTTCTAACTAGAATAACCAGTTTAGAGAAGAACATAAATGACCTGATGGAGCTCAAAACCACAGCACAAGAACTTCGTGCAGCATACACAGGTATCAATATCCAAATTGATCAAGCAAAGAAAAGAACATCAGAGATTGAAGATCAACTTAATGAAATAAAGCGTGAAGACCAGATTAGAGAAAAAAGAATAAAAAGGAATGAACAAAGTCTCCAAGAAATATGGGAATATGTGAAAAGACTAAACCTACATTTGATTAGTGTACCTGAAAGTGACGGGGAGAATGGAATCAAGTTGGAAAACATTCTTCAGGATATTATCCAGGAGAACATCCGCAACCTAGCAAGACAGGCCAACATTTAAATTCAGGAAATACAGAGTACATCACAAAGATACTCCTCAAGAAAAACAACCCCAAGACACATAATTGTCAGATGCACCAAGGTTGAAATACAGGAAAAAAGTTAAGGGCAGCCAGAGAGAAAGGTCGGGTTACCCACAAAGGGAAGTCCATCAGACTAACAGTGGATCTCCTTGCAGAAACCCTACAAGCCAGAAGACAGTGAAGGCCAATATTCAACATTCTTTAAGAAAAGAATTTTCAACTCAGAATTTCGTATCCAGCCAAACTATGCTTCATAGTGAAGGAGAAATAAACTCCTTTACAGACAAGCAAATGCTGAGAAATTTTGTCACCACCAGGCCTGCCTTGCAAGAGCTCCCGAAGGAAGCACTAAATATGAAAAGGAAAAACCAGTATCAGCCACTGCAAAAACATATGAAATTGTAAAGACCATCAACACTATGAAGAAACTGCATCAACTAATGGGAAAAATAACCAGCTAGCATTATAATGACAGGATCAAATTCACACATAACAATATTAACCTTAAATGTAATAGGCTAACTGCCCCAATTAAGAGACACAGACTGGCAAATTGGATAGAGAGTCAAGACCCATCAGTGTGCTGTATTCAGGAGTCCAATTCATGTGCAAAGATACATATAGGCTCGAAATAAAGGGATGGAGGAATATTTACTAAGCAAATGGAAAGCAAAATAAAGCGGAGGTTGCAATCCTAGTCTCTGATAAAATAGACTTCAAACCAACAAAGATCAAAAGAGACAACAAAGGGCATTACATAATGATAAAGGGATCAATGCAACAAGAACAGCTAGCTATCCTAAATATATATGCACCCAATTCAGGAGCACACAAATTCATCAAGCAAGTTCTTAGAGACCTATAGAGACTTAGACTCCCACGTAATAATAGTGGGAGACTTTAACACCCCACTGTCAATATTAGACAGATCAATGAGACAGAAAATTAACAAGGACATTCAGGACTTGAACTCAGCTCTGGAACAAGCAGGCCTAATAGACATCTATAGAACTCTCCACCCCAAATCAATAGAATATACATTATTCTCAGCACCACATTGCACTTATTCTAAAATTCACCACATAATTGGAGGTAAAAGACTCCTCAGCAAATGCCAAAGAACTAAAATCACAACAAACAGTCTCTCAGACCACAGTGCAATCAAATAAGAACTCTGGAATAAGAAACTCACTCAAAACCGCACAACTACATGGAAACTGAACAACCTGCTGCTGAATGACTACTGGGTAAATAATGAAATTAAGGCAGAAATAAATAAGTTACTTGAAACCAATGAGAACAAAGACACAATGTACCAGAATCTCTGGGACACAGCTAAAGTAGTGTTTAGAGGGAAATTCATAGCACTAAATGCCCACACGAGAAAGTGGGAAAGATCTAAAATCAACACCCTAACATCACAATGAAAAGAACTAGAGAAGCAAAGGCAAACAAATTCAAAAGCTAGCAGAAGACAAGAAATAACTAAGATGAGAGCAGAACTAAGGAGAGAGAGACACGAAAAACCCTTCATAAATCAATGAATCCAAGAGCTGTTTTTTTTGAAAAGATTAACAAAATAGATAGATCACTAGCCAGACTAATGAAGAAGAAAAGAGAGAAGAATTGTATAGACACAATAAAAAATGGTAAAGGGGAGATCATCACTGATCCCACAGAAACACAAACTACCATCAGAGAATACTATAGACACCTCTATGCAAATAAACTAGAAAACCTAGAAGAAATGGATAAATTCCTGGACACATACACCTTCCCAAGACTAAACCAGGAAGAAGTCAAATCCCTGAACAGACCAATAACAAGTCCTGAAATTGAGGCAGTAATTAATAGCGTTCCAATGAAAAAAAGCCCAGGACCAGATGGATTCACAGCCAAATTCTACCAGAGGTACAAATCAGAGCTGGTACCATTCCTTCTGAAACTATTCCAAACAACAGAAAAAGAAAGACTCCTCCCTAACTCATTTTATGAGGCTGGCGTCATCCTGATACCAAAACCTGGCAGAGACATACACACAAAAAAGAAAATTTCAGGCTAATATATCCCTGATTAACAGCGATGCAAAAATCCTCAATAAAATACTGGCAAACCAAATCCAGCAGCACATCAAAAAGCTTATCCACCACGATCAAGTTGGCTTCATACCTGGGATGCAAGGCTTGTTCAACATACGAAAATCAATAAATGTAATTCATCACAAAAACTGAACCAATGACAAAAACCACATGATTATCTCAATAGATGCAGAAAAGGCCTTCAACAAAATTCAACAGCCCTTCATGCTAAAAACTCTCAATAAGCTAGGTATCGATGCAATGTATTTTAAAACAATAAGAGCTATTTATGACAAACCCATACCCAATATCATACTGAATGGGCAAAAGCTGGAAGCATTCCCTTTGAAAACTGGCACAAGACAAGGATGCCCTCTATCACCACTCCTATTCAACATAGTGTTGGAAGTTCTGGCCAGGGCAATCAGGCAAGAGAAAGAAATAGAAGGTATTCAAATAGGAAGAGAGGAAGTCAAATTGTCTCTGTTTGCGGATGACATCATTGTATATTTAGAAAACCCCATTGTCTCAGCTGAAAATCTCCTTAAGCTGATAAGCAACTTCAGCAAAGTCTCAGGATACAAAATCAATGTGCAAAAATCACAAGCATTTCTATACACTAATAATAGACAAACAGAGAGCCAAATCATGAGTGAACTCCCATTCAAAATACCTAGGAATACAACTTACAAGGGATGTGAAGGACCTCTTCAAGGAGAACTACAAACCACTGCTAAGGAAATAAGAGAGGATACAAACAAATGCAAAAACATTCCATCCTCATGGATAGGAAAAATCAATATCATGACAATGGCCATACTGCCCAAAATAATTTATAGATTCAGTGCTATGTTCATCAAGCTACCACCGCATTTCTTCACAGAATTAGTAAAAAACTGGCCAGGCGCGGTGTCTCACGCTTGTAATCCAAGCACTTTGGGAGGCCAAGGCAGGAGGATCAAGAGGTCAGGAGATTGAGACCATGGTGAAACCCCGTCTCTACTAAAAATACAAAAAATTAGCCGGGCGTGGTGGCAGGCGCCTGTAGTCCCAGCTACTCTGAGAGGCTGGGCAGGAAAATGGCGTGAACCCAGGAGGCGGAGCTTGCAATGAGCCAAGATCCTGTCACTGCACTCCAGCCTGAGTGACAGAGCAAGACTCCGTCTCAAAAAGAAAAAACAAACAAACAAACAAACGAACGAACAAAAACGACCTTAAATTTCTTATGGAACTAAAAAAGAGCCCATATAGCCAAAACAATCCTAAGCAAAAAGAACATAGCTGGAGGCATCATGCTACCTAACTTCAAATTATGCTACAAGGCTACAGTAACCAAGACAGCATGGTATTGGTATGAAAACAGATATATAGACCAATGGAACAGAACAGAGGCCTCAGAAATAACCCCAGACATCTACAACTCTCTGATTTTTGACAAACCTGACAAAAACAAGCAATGGGGAAAAGATTTCCTATTTAATAAATGTTGTTGGGAAAACTGGCTAGCCATATGCAGAAAACTGAAACAGGACTCCTCCCTTACACCTTATACAAAAATTAACTCAAGATGGATTAAAGACTTAAACGTAAGACCTAAAAACCATAAGAACCCTAGAAGAAAACCTAGGAAATACCATTCAGGCCATAGGCATGGGCAAAGACTTCATGTCTAAAACATCAAAAGCAATGGCAAGAAAATCCCAAATTGACAAATGGGATCTAATTAAACTAAAGAGCTTCTGCACAGCAAAAGAAACTATCATCAGAGTGAACAGGCAACCTACAAAATGGGAGAAAATTTTTACAATCTGTCCATCTGATAAAGGGCTAATATCCAGAATCTACAATGAACTCCAACAAATTTACAAGAAAAAAACAACCCCATCAAAAAGTGGGTGAAGGATGTGAACAGACACCTCTCAAAAGAAGACATTTATGTGGCCAAGAAACATACAAAAAAAAGCTTATCATCACTGGTCATTAGAGAAATGCAAATAAAAACCACAGTGAGATACCATCTCACTCCAGTTAGAATGGCGATCATTAAAAAGTCAGGAAACCACAGATGCTGGAGAGGATGTGGAGAAATAGGAACGCTTTTACACTGTTGGTGGGAGTGTAAATTAGTTCAACCATTGTGGAAGACAGTGTGGTGATTCCTCAATGATCTAGAACCAGAAATACCATTTGACCTAGCAATCCCATTACTGGGCATATACCCAAAGGATTATAAATCATTCTATGATAAAGACACATGCACATGTATTTTATTGCGGCACTATTAACAATAGCAATAGACTAGATTAAGAAAATGTGACACATATACACCATGAAATACTATGCAGCCATAAAAAAGGATGAGTTCATGTCCTTTGCAGTGACATGAATGAAGCTGGAAACCATCATTCTCAGCAAACTATCACAAGATCAGAAAACCAAACACCACATGTTCTCACTCATAAGTGGGAGTTGAACAATGAGAACACATGGACACAGGGAGGGGAACATCACACACCAGGGCCTGTCAGGCAGTGGGGGGCTAGGGGAGGGATAACATTAGGAGAAATACGTAATGTAGGTGACGAGTTGATGGGTGCAGCAAACCACCGTGGCACATGTATACCTATGTAACAAACCTGCACTTTCTGCACGTGTATCCCAGAACTTAAAGTATTAAAAAAAAAAAGACCATTTATGAAAACATGACCTTACCAAAGAACTATATAAGTCACTGGAGACCAATCCTGGAGTGACAGAATTATGTGACCTCTCAGATGGAGAATTCAAAGTAGCTGTTGTGAGGAAATTCAACAAAATTCAAGATGACATGGCAAAGGAATTCAGACTTCTATCAGATAAACTCAAAAAAGAAGATGAAATAATTTTTTAAAAAATTCATGCAGAAATTTTGGAGCTAAAAAATTCAATTGATATACAGAAGAATGCATCTTACTAGCAGAATTGATCCTACAGAAGAAAGAATTAGTAAATTTGAAAACACTCTATTTGAAAATATACAGTCAGAGGAGACAAAAGAAAAAAATTAAAAACAATGAAGCATACCTACAGGATCCAGAAAATAGCCTCAAAAGCATAAATCTAAGAGTTACTGGCCTTAAAGAGGAAGGAGAGAGAGAGAGAGAGTGAGATAGGGGTAGAAAGTTTATTCAAAGGGATAACAATAGAGTATCAGTATTCAAATACAAGGTTATGGAACACCATTCAGATTTAACCCAAAGAAGACTACCTCAAGACATTTAATAATTGAACTCTCATTCAATGGGAAAAGTAAAGTCCTTTCAATAAAGGTGTTGGGACAATTGGGTATGCAAAAAATGAATTTGGATACCTTTCTTGTGTCATATACATAAAACCCCAAAATAGATTAAAGACCTAAGTATAAGAGCTAAAACTATGAAACTCTTCGAAAGAAACACATGTAAATTTTTGTGACCTTTGATTAGGCAATGATTTCTTAAATATGATAAAATATGGTAAAAGCAACAAAAGAAAACATGAATAAATTGGATCTTATCAAAATTTAAAACTTTTTTGCATCGTAGGATACTATCAAGGGTATGAAAAGAAAACCTACAAAATAGGAGAACATGTTTGGAAATCATGTATTTGTTAAGGGATTAGTATAGAGAATATATATATATATATATATATATACTCTTACACCTCAACTATAAAGAGATGAATAACCCAATCTAAAAAAATAGGCAACAAAATAGCTATTAGTTCTCCAAAGTACATACACAAATGACCAACAAGTTCATCCAAAGATGCTCATCATCTTTACTCAGGAGGCAAATACAGATTAATATTACAATGATATTAGACATGGATTTGTCATATACAGACTTTATTAAGTTAGATTCCCTCTATGCCTAATTTGTTGAGAGTTTTTATCATGAAGAGATGTTGCATTTTGTCAAATGCCTTTTCTGTGTCTTTTGAGATGATCATATGGTTTTCGTCCTTTATTTTGCTGATATGACGTACCACATTTATTGATTTGCATATATTGAATCATCCTTCCACCCCTGGGATAAATCCCACTTGATCATGGTGTATTATATCTTTTTGATGTTTTTTGGATTCACTTTGCTGATATTTTGTTGAGGATTTCTGCATCTATAATCATTAAGGATATTGGCCTGTAGTTTTCTCTTTTTATGTTGTATTCTAGTCTGATTTTGGTATCAGGGTAATGCTGTTCTTGTTGAGCGTGTCAGGAAGTCCAAAAGACTTCTTCTTTAGTGTTTTGGAATAGTTTGAGAATTGTTGTTAGTTTTTTTTATAAGTTTGGTAGAATTCAGCAGTAAAGCCATCCAGTTCTGGGCTTTTCTTTGTTAAGAGACTTAAAACACACACAACGCGCACACAAAATGAAATATCACTTTCCACCCATTATAATTTATAAAGTGGAAAATAACTCATGTTGATAAGAATGTGGAAACC
Organism: Pan paniscus; assembly: GCF_029289425.2. NCBI lineage: Eukaryota > Metazoa > Chordata > Mammalia > Primates > Hominidae > Pan > Pan paniscus. The sequence goes on from NC_073254.2 coordinate 69,631,280, forward strand.
TTGAAACCTTCATGCATTGCCAGTGGTAATGTGAAAGAATCTTGCCATTGTGGAAAACAATTTGTCAGTTCCTCAAACAGTTCAACATAGAGTTACTGTATGAAATAATTCAACTCCCAGGCATGCACCCAAGAGCATTGAAAACATAAGTACACACAAAAACTTGTACAAGAACAGTCAGATCAGTATTATATATAATTGGCAAAAAATGGAAAGAATCCAAATATTCATCAACTGCTGAATAGATAAAATGTGGCATATCCATATAATTAAATACTATTCAGCCACAAAAATAATAAAGTATGGATAGACACTAAAACATGGAAGAACCTTGAAAATATTAAGCTAAGTGAAAGACATAAGACACAAAACCCAACATGTTATGATTCAATTTAAAGGAAATTTCCAGAATTGTCAGATCCATGAAGAAGAAACTTGAGTGTTTGCCAGCATGTGGGAGGAGAGGAAAATCAGTTATGAGGTTTCTGGAATTAGTAGTGCTGATGGTGACACAACATTGTGAATATACTATAAACCATTAAATGATACCTCTCAAAATGGTTAAAACATTACTGTTGTGTTATGTGAATTTTATCTCAATTAGAAAAGAAAAAAATCTTATCAATAACAAAGAGAAATTTCCACACAAGGTGGGATCGCTTCCACAGTGCTACTCAATGCAGTTTAGCGATTGCATTTGTATTGGAGTAAAAGCATGTCACATTGCTTTTAACATTGGAGTCCAATACATAAACCCCTTTCACCATAACTATATGGAGTTCATTGTATGTATATTTATTAAAATGGAATTAAGATGAATTTCACAACACAATGGATCATTTTTTTTTCATGTGGAAAATCAGAACACATGCCTTAATGGTTACATGCCCCACCTGCTGCTCACCTAAAAGTAAATTTCCTCTAACTCAGACAAATATGTTATTTTCAAGGAAAAGAAGCCCAGAGAACTGAGATCCAGAAGAAATAACATGTATTGAAAGCACACAGAAGTATTTCAATGAACTCAAACCCAAGATTGTAGAAAACTCTCATGTGACCCTGGGACTGATGTTTGAAAATACACCTATTTTGCTCCTACTCTTTCCTTCCCCAGATCCCACCCTTCAGAGCACCTGACGATAATGGATAGTTTCTAGCAGGGTGTCTGGAATGGGCAAGTACCCCCAAAGTTATAGTTTGTACTGCAAGACTTGAACCCACTCTTTTTCTGCCCTCTATTATTATTTTTCCATTTTAACCATTTATTATTTTGAAAAGAAAAGAGAATTTTTAGAATATGGAAAGAGGAAGTGAATTAATAAAATAGCACACCCTACATAGAGATTGCTAGTCCATCTCCAGTCTAAAGATTTAGTAATAGGCAAGAATATACATATCCAGGAATTTCCTTGGTGTTACATAAACAAAGGTGGCACATATGTATATTTTTCACAAAATATTCACTGTTTGAAGAAGGAATTACTCCCTTCAATTGAGTTCAGGCCTGATCAACAAGTAGTGACTGGCCAACAGCTAAATGCACAGTGCATGCTAAGTTTGGGGATACAAAGATGAATGAGAAAACATTTATGCCCTTAGGAGAAAAACAAATATCTTTATCTCAGAGAATAGAGAAGGAGATTGATTCTCTTTGGGGGAGATGTCATCTTGAAGAGTATAACAAGTTCCCCTATAATTCTACTTTTCAGTACTGTTTAAAATACAACTGGATTTTTTTAAATATGTAAAATTTATATAATTTTACAAATGTTTTTGTTAAGAATTAAAACAATCATTAGTAAAGGACACAGCTGGAAAATTGAAAACATTTTGGTTCTCTACTGTGGAAACAGAATAGAGTAACAGCAAAAAGCGTATTTCTGGAATTGGACCCTGACAACTCTGCTTAAACACTCCACCACTTTCTAGCTATATGACCTTGGGTAAGTTACTTAACTTCATTGTGTGTCAATTTCTTCATTTGTAAAATTGGAATAATAGATGCTTTTTTAGAGACAGTGTCTCATTCTGTTGCCCAGGCTGGAGTGCAGTGACATGACCACAGCTCACGGCAGCCTCAACCTCCTGAGTTCAAGTGATTCTCCAACTTGAGCCTCCCAGATAGCTAGGACCACAGACACATGCCACCATGCCTGGGTAATTTTTTTTTTAAGTTTTTCATAGAAATAGTGTCTCACTAAGTTGCCCAACCTGGAAAATTGGAATAATAATTCATAAAATCTTCCTCCTAGATTTGTGAAGATCAATTGAGTTAATGTATGTAATGTACTTGGCACAGAGCTTGGCCCATGTAATCTCTCAATGAGTGCTAACACTACTTGTCTCACAAAAAGTTACTTACTTCTGTCTGGCACCAACTCCCTCTCCCACTTCCCACAATCTGGTTACCATTCATTCTTCAGTTCTCAGCTTAAACAATGTCTTTTCCATATGGTTTTATTGACGCCACTTTGGGAAAATAGATGTCTCTTCTGCTTGCATTTTCAGACCTTTTTAGGTGTATACCTTAGGGCATTTGCTTTACTGACCAAAATTATTTGCCGGCTACTCTGTGCTTTTCATGACACACTGAATAAGACAGGAAGAGTGTTTATCTATGCTCAACATAAGATAGGCATATAATGGAAGCTTCGTATATATTTGTTGAATAAAAAACATAAGGGGAAAATATCAGATCTAATAATGCAGGACAGGAGGCAAGATGGAACAGAGAGAACCTTGTCTGAGAAGAGGCATAATTAAAACAGGGCATGGGAGGTAATAGAAAGATTGGAGGAAAAAGAGACAGAGAGACACAAATGTTTGTGGTAATTTGTGACAAGTAGCTTTGATTGTTCATGGCCTAATCTTTTAGGGCATGAGGTTATTTCATTCTCTGTAGCCCACCGAGAGTGCGTACAGTGACACATGTTATGTAAGTCCCCTTTTCCCTTTTTATAAATGTCTAGACCCCCTGTGATTTGAGACTTTTCTAGAAGAATTTAGCTGAAGACCATATTGTTTTTTAAAATGTAGTATTTGGAGCCTAGAGGTGACAGATAACTTCCTGCAAAGCTAATGCATTTATTTTGGGAATATATAAGCTCAGTATCATCATTACCAACAGTGCTCAGACTTGATTTTATTTTCATTCCAACAGCAAAGGAAAGAAAGCAACTTCTTTCATGCTTCCATGCCACTCTGCATCTCTCTACCTTCACAGAGTTTCTCAACAATGGCAACATTTCCAGTTCACCAATGGACTGAGAGATCATTGAGGCTAGACTAGTCTTATTAATCCTTATACCCCAGCTCCTAGCTGAACTCCTGGACACACAATAGATACTCAGATACATTTACTGAAATGCATATAGAAAGTTACACCTGCAAAAAAGATGATCTCTCACCAGGAATAAGAAAATATAATCTGGGACAGCCCATATATGAGATCTCTAAACAACCTACCTATAACCACCAAGAAAAAAAAAATACCTGAGTTTGAGATTTATTTTTCTGTCTCATTTTTAATATATTCCAGTTAGTGAAAGAGCTAAAATAAATGACAAGAAAAATTTAATCTAGGTATTTAAACAGAATTATTCTGAATGTTGTGAGCTACATTTCTTTTTTACCTTTTATTTATACATAGTATTTGTATATATTTATAGGGTACATGTGATATTTTGTTACATGCATAGAATGTGTAATGGTCAAGACAGAATATTTAGAGTATCCATTACCTTAAGTATTTATTATTTCTCTGTGCTAGGAGCATGTTAAGTCCTCTCTTTTAGCTATTTTGAAATGTACATTGATGTTAACTATCATTAACACAGAGTAATTGATATGTATAGCAAATAATATTTGCAGTAGGATATCACATGTTTATTTATTTATTTATTTATTTTTATTATACTTTAAGTTCTAGGGCACATGTGCACAACGTGCAGGTTTGTTACATATGTATGCATGCGCCATGTTGGTGTGCGCACCCATTAACTCCTCATTTACATTAGGTATATCTCCTAATGCTATCCCTCCCCCCTCCCCCCACCCCACGACAGGTTCCAGTGTGTGATGTTCCCCTTCCTGTGTCCAGGTGTTCTCATTGTTTAATTTCCACCTATGAGTGAGAACATACGGTGTTTGGTTTTTTGTCCTTGCGATAGTTTGCTGAGAATCATGGTTTCCAGCTTCATCCATGTCTCTGCAAAGGACATGAACTCATCCTTTTTTTGGCTGCATAGTATTCCATGGTGTATATGTGCCATATTTTCTTAATCCAGTCTATCATTGTTGGACATTTGGGTTGGTTCCAAGTCTTTGCTATTGTGAATAGTGCCGCAATAAACATATGTGTGCATGTGTCTTTATAGCAGCATGATTTATAATCCTTTGGGTATATACCCAGTAATGGGATGGCTGGGTCAAATGGAATTTTAGTTCTAGATCCTTGAGGAATTGCCACACTCTCTTCCACAATGATTGAACTAGTTTACAGTCCCACCAACAGTGCAAAAGTGTTCCTATTTCTCCACATCCTCTCCAGCACCTGTTGTTTCCTGACTTTTTAATGATTGCCATTCTAACTGGAGTGAGGCACTGGTCTGAAAATATCAATTCATTTAATTCTTTTAACAACCTTAAGGGGGATATCATGGTACAAATTTAGAGCTTTCTTTTGTGTTTGTGAAATGGATTGATTCCTTTTCCCTACATCCAGCAGAAATATTTGAATTGAAGAGAAGAGTAATACCTAAGAACTAAAAATTCCTTTTTTATGTTTCAAAAGATATCAAAAGATCTAAGGAAGATATTCACATCAAAAATGAGTCTTATAATATGTATTATCTATGGTGCACTTGCAAAAAAGAAAACAAGTAATAATCTGAAGATTTAAGTGAATATTTTATGACATTGGAGTACCACATATTTAGAAGAAAGCACCACAGAAATCATAGATAGAAGGAAATGAAATATTTGTAGGATCAAGATAAATTCAGCTTGTCATAAAATAAAGCAGGTATCAGGATAAAATCTTGAAAATATTTTCATTTCTCGTTATTTATAACTTCAGTTTACTGTGATGATTAATTGTAGGTGGAAGATTTACGAAGAGAAGACTGAAGTATAGACAAGTTGAAGTGCCACAAAATGAAAGCTAATGACACTGACTACTTAGGAAATAGCAGACTGGGTCCATATTTATAGATTGTCAATGACAAGGAATTTGCAGATGTTAATGAATATAGATCCGAACTTAAGTTGCAACAACCTTTCCCACTTTGAGATGAATAGTGCATGGAAGAGTAAAATGCAGATATTAATAAATCAGAGGAAGACATCGTGCCAGAGTATAAAGTTGACAGATTTATGCCAATGAACTTGAACAAAGCCACAGAAGGCCTACTTGTCAAATTTACTGGTGACAACAGGTCTGGAGAAATGGCTAATGTTTTGGATAATAGCATTAGAATTTAAGGTCTGTTTAAACTTCAGATTAACAGAATGAAATTAATATATGCACATATCAATTGGGTCTTTTGCTTATATATCATCTCTTAACAGAGCCTTTTTGACCAATCATTTCTAATGTGACCTTTGGGATTTTTCTACTCATCATCACCTCATCCTGTGTGGTTTGAATTATAGCATCTATCCCTTCCTAACATTTTCCCTATGTATTTGTTAGTTTGTTTTTTTTTAAAATCTAACTTTACTAGAAAGTAAAATGCATGGAAACAGCAACCTGTTTAACTTTGTATCACTAAGAGTGGAAAAATAACCCTCAGGAAATATTTGGTAAAATAATAAAATGCCCATTGATGCCCTTCTCTTAAAAAGAAATTTAATTAGTGCAGATTGGGGAAATACAACAATATTTCTCATAAAATGTGATATCTATACAATAACAGAAGTACTATGTCCCAAAAAGTATTCTATAAATAGAAGAAAGAACAGATGGTTTTGCTGCTGATTAATCCATTGATCTTTCGTAAATCATCTAATTTCCCCAGGAACAGCTTCCTCATCTATTAAAAGGGGTTAGTAATAGCTAAGCCCTCGGGGGTTTAAAAATGCATATGAAATAATTTTATAAACCATAAAGCACAAAACAAATACGAAAAATTATGATTGGAGGAGGGGGTGGGGTAGTTAACTAAATCTCAGTGTAAACCACCAATGTCTTGTGTGTGTTGAAAAAATAATTACATATAAAAATTGGTTGCATCCAAAGAATAATGTACTTTTTGCACTGGCAAGACTCAAACCATATTATTGTTACTTCCTCCCAGTTACATATTTTTCAAGATATTGACAATTGTCTAAAGGAAGACCAAACAGATGTAGGTGGGAGCTACTGTCATTTGAACAACATTGAAAAGAAAAATACTAAAAAAGAAACATGAGGGCATAAAAAGGAGCGCTGGGGCTGTGATGTTTATTTTGAATCTGTGAAGCATTGTCATGTGGAAGATTTATTCTGTGTAGCACCAAGATGCAAACTAGGAATTAGAGGTAAAAGTCTCAAAAAGACAAATCGTGGCTTGAGACCTTGGTTTAATGTAAGAAACAGTTTTCTCACCTTTAGAGCACTCCCATAAGGGTGGAAGTAGTGAATTGTGGTGGTCACATTCAAGCTAGATGGGGACATGTCAGCAATGTTATCAGGAGGCTTCTACTCTTAAGCTGAAGTTCAGACAAGATTTCCAGGCTCTTCCCAAGTGCAAGATTGTAATTACTTAAATGCAATATTTTTACCATGTTTATTAAGAATAAAAGGATCATGAATTCACATTCTGACAAATGCTAGAATACTTATTATTAGAGACAAATCCAGTGCATGAGAGAATGGCAGGTGACATCAGCCCTGAATCAATGGGAAGAAAGACCCAATGGGATGTGGTATTTACCAGAGAGAGCACTTCTGCTTAGATTGCTACATCCTACAGTGAATGTTTAATATCATTGAGTATATTGGTGGTCTGTCTTGCTTGACAACATTAACTATGATCATATTTATGACCCTTGGCGTCCTTCAAGAATTTGTTGCTGTATTTCATATGACACTTAACTATCGCAAATACAAATTCCAGCTAAATAGACCCTTCAATTTAAAAACAGTCTCATTCTCAAATTTTAAGGAGAAAGTGAAGACGGAGATATCTTAAAGACTCGGCAAGTACTAAGTTGGCAAATGTCAAATGTTAAAATAAGTTTATATTAAATGTTAAAGTATTTGCCTGGAATGACTTTTCCATTGTCCTGCTTGAGAAACACAGAGGCACCTCCTTATTACTTTTATATTTGCTTTACAAAGACAAATGTATCAACATGCTCTGTATTAATTGTATGTTGACATTTTTGTCATATCCACAGACTGATGCATGTCTGTGCATGGTTTATAATAAGTGCACGTAAAAATAGAGAAAATAAGTAGAAAAAGAGAGAGGTTTAACTCTCACCCCCCACCCCCCAAAAAACAGATTAAATTAGTTTTCATTACTTTTTTTTTTCTTCAGCTTCAGCTCTCCCTCAGCGAGGGAGGAGGCTGTGGGCTGCGGACTGAGTGCTGGAATGAGGAGTAATTGAGCTTCAGCTGAGCCGGACGTAGCTTTCTCCTCCTGGTGTCATTGCTGCAGCCTCCAGTGCCGGGTCCCTAGTTCCTCAGCTGCCTGTCTTCCCGGTGCAACATCGCCTGTAAAGACAGCAAAGCCACCGCAGAAGTTGCCCGGCAGAAGACTCCGGAGGCATTGGCTCAGTAACTTTTCACGTCATTTTCTGCTCGGGAGCCCCTTCTAGCCTCTCCGCGCAGCCTTTCCCACCGCAAATCACCAGTGCTCATGGGGCAGGCGGAGAGGAGCTTGCAGCATTGAGCGGAACCGGACTTGAGCCCGTGATGTCCGGCACCAAATTGGAGGACTCCCCCCCTTGTCGCAACTGGTCATCTGCTTCGGAGCTGAATGAAACTCAAGAGCCCTTTTTCAACCCCACCGACTATGACGACGAGGAATTCCTGCGGTACCTGTGGAGGGAATACCTGCACCCGAAAGAATATGAGTGGGTCCTGATCGCCGGGTACATCATCGTGTTCGTCGTGGCTCTCATTGGGAACGTCCTGGGTGAGTCTCCTCCCGGGCAGCCCTCCTAGGGGCTATCACCCCCCCTCCGCCCCGGGCTGAGAAGGCTCTAAAGAGACCGCTCCCTCCCCTTGGGAAGCAAACAAAGAGGTCGCTGCTCTCGGATGGGGTTTTCTAATAAAATAATAATAATAATAATAAAAAGTTTTCTGATTTTCCGAACCAGGACCGAGCCCTGGAAAGGTTATTCCCTGTTTTGCAGGAATAACGGGGAAACCGCGTTTCTTTTTCGAGCACCTAGATTACAAGCGCAGGGAGAGGGGCCGCGGCAGGGATCTCCAGGTGGATTTTGTTGAGTGTGTGTGTGTGTGTGTGGGTGGGTGGGTGGGGGAGTCAGTCATCCCTTTGTGTAACGTGGCTGGGTGTTTCAGGGGGGTTGGGACGAGACAGAGCTTGCAGAATACAAAGCTACATCCCTAAGGAGCAAGCTCTCTGTGGCTGTGGAAGTCACAAAGCATTTGTGAGCTAGGTGGCATTGCCCTTTGGCGAGGAGGTTTAGTCTCCAGTCAAGAGGTGGTAATGAACCAGCAGGGAGTGGAGACGGAGGCAAAGCAGGGAAGTGCACTCACTCATAGAAGCTGAATTAAACAGGATCCATGCCTGGAGCAAGAAGGAGGGGCATCGGAGACAAGTACCACAGAGATCTCGATCATCCATCCATCCATTCATTCATACATCCATTCAGCCAAATTTTTTTTTTTTTCAGTCTGCTTGTTGCCAGGCTCAGGAATTATTCATGTCAACTGTTTGTTGTTGTTGTTTTGTTTTGTTTTGTTTTGTTTTCTCCAAAGATGAGACTAAGCTTAATGCTAGGCTATTTGTCCCGGTCTAGGTCTGTATGCAAACACGGGTTTCCTCGACCCCCCATCCCCCTCCCACTAAACAATTTCTGAGGGTTGGGGAGGGGGTGAGATGGCAACATGGTGAGTGCGATGATGGAATGTATTAGGGCAGTTGGGGAATATACCTCCAGAAAAGGGGCTTTGGAAGGGAGGGATAACTTGAAATAAATTGTGAATGGAAGGAGAGTGTACCTTGATGAATGAAGAGTAGAAGGCTGGGAGACTTTTCACATGCAGAGGGCAGTGTGGAGGAAGTCTCTGCTGAAAATGACAGGAGATGGAGGAGGCTAGGAGTTGCTCTTGATTTTCATTTATAAAAGAGGAAGAAGGTGAGTGAGGTGAGATAGGCTGGGAGGCTTTGCAGTCAAAAGCAAAGAACTTGTAGCTGCAATGGGGACTGACAAGGAAATTATCAGGCTTTCAGACTAACCTGATTTTTGCCTTCTCTCCCAAGTGTGTTGGTCTGGGTAGAAATCATCCCGAGTAGTCTCTCACCAACTCAGCAGGCAGAATAGATGATAGTATGTGAATGACAGGAGTTCTCCAGAATGTTGGTAGAATGTTATTTGAGGAGACAAGAAACTTCTGAGAACTTTAGTACATTTTAAAATATTATTTTTAGACTGTGTTCCTTTGGTTGATTTAAAAGTAAAAATAAAGGAAATCTTTTTGGGATACTAACAAAATGAAACAAAAGTGGAAATACACAAGATTAGGATTCTTGTTATAAGCATAATTCTGTTGATAATAATCCTAATCTTAATTTCCTTCTTCTTGTTACCCATCCTTAGGATTACATCTCTTAAGACACATGGCTACCAGCATAGCAACATTTTACTGCATTATGCCAACACTTATTGATAAGCGAATAATCAAAATTGAACATATATTGAGTACCTACTGTGTGCCAGAGCCCTTCATGTACATTCTCTCCCTTAAACATCAAAATAACCCACATTAGCCAGAAGAAGAAACAAGACTTAGAGAAATAAAATGACGTATTAAGGGACATAATTTAAATTCAGTTCCATTTTTTCTGACCTCAGATCCAGAATTCTCCATTGTTATTCCACTCTAGAGCTAGAAAGCATATAGAGAATAGATTCTCTGCTCCTGATTGTCTGCAAGTTTATTAGATGTGTTCCTGTTCTCCTCTGCATCAACGCCCACTGCCAATAAAGTACAATGAGGGATTAATGGCACTGTCATTCTCTTCACCAAAAACCTTTCCAGAGAAGCAGTAATTTTTTTATGAATACCTATCAATAGTAACTATTTGCCTTCCTTATTTTAATTTTAGGCTGAATCTTTGTGGTAAAATGTGCTCTTCTTTGTTGTTATTGCATTTTTACCTTGCACAGACCTTGTAGTGAATAGTCTCCATATCCTAATTGCATAGTTTAGGGATACATGTTTGCTAGCCTGGGGAGTTTTGGTTTCAAGAAGGAAACACCTCTACAGTAAGGCTACTTGTTTCATAATGTCAAAGAAGATAGCACTGTCCACAGCCCCAAGTGCTGAAATGGCCAATTCCATTCAGCTTAAAAACAAAGATTTACTCAAAGCACTCTGCCTTAAAGAAACTGACAGCTATTTTCCTCAGGACTGAATAACACTGAAATCCTCTCTGGTTGAACGGAAATGCATTCTTTTCTGACATACTGCCTGAAAGTTGATGAGGTTTAGGTTTGACATTTAAACAAACGAGTAGTGCCGTTACTCACAGACAACTTCCTGCTCTTTGATGTCACTGTCAAATTTGCAACATGAATTAGATTGAGAATTGCTTTTTTGCCCCTCTGGTATAAGTAATTTTGCACATAGAGTGGTAGGACAGGATGTCACATGATTTATGCAAAATAAAGATGCAATATTAAGTATGAAGGTAAAATACCACAGTGTAGGCAGCAGATGTAATCACTGAGCCTTCAGGTCCAGTCACCATTTGTACTTTCATATAACTACTTGGAAAATCTCAACCTTTTTGGGCTTACAAATATAATGCCATCAGTTAGAAGTCATCTTCTCCACAATGTCCTTTCATGAAGTGATGTAATAGGATATGCTGTGGGTAGCATAACAAAGTCTTGATTGTCCTCATCTCTTTTTCTTCTCCCCATAGTCTCTCTTTATCACTATGCCACCTCTCCACTCTCATATACTCCTCCCAAAGATGGAAAGCAGTTTCCTGGGGGAGTAAAGTTTTAAATAGAATGTTATGAGTATTTACATTCAATGAAAAGCTGTAAGCATGTTTAATGTGAAATTTTAAGTTCTAAGGAAGGAGCATAGGGTAAGGTTCTTTTTGGAAGGAGTATCTTTTCAGTATCTTCAGAATAATGCCACCTATAACCTATTCCTAACTATGTCTTCTACTACAGCTAAGTAGATGTATCAACTTATTCAATTGGTATATTGTGAGCATTATCATTTTTTTAAATTAGTGTGTATATCAGGGGAGCCTCTGGGGAAATGTAAAGAAATGTGACTGATGTTAATTTTTACTCCTGATTCCTTGAATGACAATTGTAGGGAGAAATGTGTTCTAGTCAGTTTAAACATTAATTACCTAGGGAAAATGATCAATTTTCTGCTTCTCATATCTGCATTCAAAGATATCATATGTTTCATCTGGTATGCTTCTGTCATATCTGTTGTTGTCTCCATATGGAAAATAGGAAAACATCAGTCTAGCTATGCTTCTTGCTTCTTGTGTGCCATTAGCAAGTTATTGAACTATCCAAGTCAATTTTTTTATAATTACAAATTAAAGATCGATAATGCCTGCATTATAGAAATAGTATCAGGATATAATGTACGTATACCCTCTATAAAGACATATAAAGGGACACAGGCACATACATATTTTTCTTGACACATAGACACTAATTAATGTCAATTTTTATCCCTTAATTTTCATGACTGAACTTTTTGTGATGTGGTGTATAGCCAGCTTCTGCCTTCATGGCCAGTCTGTATCTCTGTAGCTCTTTATGGCCTCTGCCCCAGCCTTTTCCTTAATTGCGTATTTTCCTAAAAGGTGTGAATAAAATGGTGTTGGCACACATTACTCTCCTTTTCCACACTAGCTCCACCCACCCATCTCCTTCATACTGATTGCTTAACATTGCCTTCTTGCCTTTAAATGAAAGCCATTCCTAACTACTGGAATAGTTTGCTTTCTCTCTCAACTTAAATTTGCCTGTGCTGGGTCCCATTCATTTACAGTTTTTGAGTTGTTAATAGGTTGTTGATAGGCAGGTCTATCACTACTAGTGTTTTAAATAACACACACATTGGTAATATGTTGATTTAACTCATACATTGTTAAAATACATTGTGAAGTATTCATAGTTAAAATAAATTATCCATTAAGTAATTTACCTAATAACAGTTTACCCAAGTTAGGTGTGTGGAATGGGGAAATATTTGTAATAAGTTTGCTTCCTACAGAGTTAGTCTTGTGTCAGATATGTAAGTGGTAGAATTGCAAGTTCATGTTACTCCTAAGCCTAGAGACATTTATTTTCTGCTTCTCCGAATGCCCATTTTAGTTTCGTGGGTGTTTGTAAACCCATCCTTACCTACACAGGAAGCAAAAAGGGGTTATTTCTAAACCCTTTTTAGATATAGAAATAATACATCACTCATCTCGGCCAAGACTCAATAGAATCATGAATAGTGACTGTAAAAGGTAATATTAACTATTAGGCTTTAAACCTATTGTGCATTTTAGTTTTAAAATGCAAACATGCTTATCTGAATAAGAATTAATCTGATGCCTCTACATTTTTGCTAAAATCATAACTGTTTAGTCTTACTTAGTAAAATAAATTATATCTTTGACTTAAAATCCCAATGATAACTTTTAAGATGGCTATTTCATAGATAACACCAACATTTATCATGGACAGACAATAATGAGAATATCATGTGCAACTGATAATTTAAATGCAATGAGTTATTTCTGTATTTGAAAAAATATATTTGGGAAATGGGATAATTAAAAAATACCAGTTTTCAAGAGACCAAATCTAAAACTCAAACATAAACACAATGCTCCAGTTTTTAGAAAACTGTCTTGATTGTAGTAGTGCCTACATACTAAATTGTATCATATGATTTATATTAATTTTCCTTATTTTGTATTTTAGATTATATTTGAAAATTTTCATGTACTGCAGCTATGTTAGCATCTCAAAGTCTCCATATTCTCACTCCGCTCCGAAACATCCACTGCTGATGTTATTTAACTAGTGAAAGAAGATCCTTCCATGTTTCTTCTTATAGCATTCTGACATCTTCTCCACCCTAAGGAATGCTGGCTTTATTAAGTATGTTTCAGTCAATGACATGTGATTGGTGAAGCTGATGGTATTTGTCTTCAGTTCCTTTTTTCCCTGCAAAGGAAATTTGTTGAATATTTATTGGGTACTATATGCAAGGTACTATATGTCAGGCTCCACTTACATATACTCTATTGATGCCTTACAACAAACTTATAATGAGAAGATTAATAGGTTTTACAAATAAGAAAAATGAATTCAAAAAGCAATGTTAACTTACTCAAAAGTTTAGTCAGGCAGTAAATAGCAGCACTAGGTTTCAAATATGGATTTAACAAATTCCATGGTCCATGCTTATTCCATTACTTCATCCTGCCTCTTTCCTTAGCTTCTAACCCTGACTGGAGATGCATAGGCAAAAAGAGGAAGGAAGAGATACTTAGATGTGCCCTCTAGACAATTTACAGAGTTGTTTGGGCATGTTGCCATGCTGTTTTTCTGATAGACTACAGTTCTTCAGCTCTGAGGATGAGCTCATTTGATAAGCCAATCAAGGTCAGGCTAGGGTTACTTTACAAGAGAAAATTTCAAGGTAAAATAGGTGCTGCCAAAAATGCTTTTACCTGTTCAGGGGGGTGACTCACTGGAAAAAAAATGTTAGATAATTGTGGCCAAGGATTATTTTGTTATTGAAAGGCTACTTTTAGACACAATTTGAGCCTGAGAGCCTAAACACTTAACACTTCACATAATCTACAGATATTTGTTTATTTTTCTTTTTGTCATGCATTGCCAAATAAATAATTAGTATTTATTTAAACAAATCATGTTGCTATTGATTTTATTAAATAGATGAACTTTTTTTAATTTTTTTTTTTTTTTGAGATGGAGTCTTGCTCTGTCACCCAGACTGGGGTGTAGTGGCACAATCTCATCTCACTGCGGCCTCCACTTCCTGGCTTCAAGCTATTTTCCTGCCTCAGCCTCCCCAGTAGCTGGGATTACAGGCACATGCCACCATGCCCAGCTATTTTTTTTTTTTTTTTGTATTTTTAGTAGAGCTGGGTTTCACCATCTTGGCTAGGCTGGTCTTGAACTCTTGCCCTTGTTATCTACCCACCTCAGCCTCCCAAAATGCTGGGATTGCAGGCATGAGCCACTGTGCCTGACGTGAACAGGTCAATGTCTATATCACCGGACAGTGTTCCTGGATCAGAATAATGTATTATATGTACGAAGAATCATTACCTATTACATCAGACATGAAATGACCTTTAGATACTGACTTTGAAACAGTTTGAGATGCTATTGGATGAAACACGTGACCCATATGACCAGTCTTTTGAATTGCTGACTCTGAGGATAAAATTTTTACATTTCACCTTTGTTCACAATGAGAAGTGATCTCTTAACCGAGTAAATGAATTAAATCGATATTTAAAATAACATTAAATTTCTTGCCAGAAAAACTGTTCTTTCATAAACAAAAAACAAATTGCTCAAAATAAATGACTATATCTTTATTTCTAAAAAATGTTTAGAGATTATTATTATTGGGTCTTTACAAGTAATTTGCCTTCAATATTAAACACATGAGAACAATGTTTAATATTTATATAGTATTTTACTCTTCAGAAGGTATTTGTCCATATTCTGTCTCAGTTATTCTTCACAACAACATTATGAGGTAGGTCTTTTTTAATGAAAAAAACTCAAGTGCTTGAAGTGATTTAAAATCACTGTGGAAGAAAAGCATGGGCATACAGAAAAGCCAAGTGGTTGTGTGTCAGCTTAGGAAAAGCTTGCAAATTTCCTGTATTTCAAGAGGCCAGGATGAGGTGTGTAATTATCTTTTACTGGTCTTCAGCTATCCTGTCTTTGATATGTGATTGTGTCAAAACTATGAGGAAAAACTCACATTAACAAACTTCATAAACTTGTTAAACATAAAATAATAATTTCGATGTTTTAATTTACAGTAAGAGTTTATTCTTACAAGTCCTTAAATGCTCAAAGTTCTTTCAGTTATCATAGTCTTTTTCAGTAGACAGAAATCCATGTGGACTGTTATTGTTCTGAATAGCAAGGCTATGCCATAGTAGCAAAGAAACCCTGAGTTTTCATTGGCTTAGTATCACGAAAGTTTATTTCTTGCTCATTTAACATCTAAGGTGGGTTGGAGAGTCTGCTTCATCCAATGACTCACAGTTCAGGCAGCCTCCACATTTTGTGCACTATCCCTAAAAGGTGGACTCTGTGGTAATCAGTTTCCAATATCGCTTCCAATGACTGCCCCCGGGCCCCGGCCCCACTTCCTGATAGTCACACCATCGTGTAGTCCCTTTGCATATTATGCCAGAATTGGTCTGGGTGACCAACAACTCATAGCAGCAGTGAAACAATGTCATTTTCAAGATTACATAACAGGAGCTTACAGCTTCTGGCTCAAGTACCCACTTTCTCTCTAGCTCTTGGATCTCTTCTTCTGGAGGAAGTAAGCTGCCTTGTGGTGAGCAGCTGTTGGCTGGAGTTAAAATCTCCAGCCAGCAGCCAGAGAGGAAATACGGTCTGTTAACAACCTCATGTGTGAGCTTGGAAGCAAATCCTTCAGACCAGGTTGAGTCTTGAGGTGACTACAACAGCCACTACCCTAACCCACCCCCAGCTTCACTGCAACTTAGTAACAGACACTGAGTCAGAACTATTCAGCTAAGCTTCTTGCAGATTCCTGACCATTCAGAAGCTGTGTCATAATAAATTTTTGTTGTTTGACTTCAGTTTTGGGATAAGTTGTTGCACAGCCTCTAAAGTTGTGAACTAGAAGAAGTATACTGGCTCTTAACCACCTTTGCCAAAAATTAACACTTGTCAGTCATGGTCATATTCATTTGGTCCAAATCAATCATATCGTATCAACCTAACTACAAAGGGGATTGGGAGATGGTGATGTCTCTGTCACAGAATCTATATAATAGTTAAAAGTATTTCTAACTTGCATAGACTCAGAACAAGAGAATTTGGAGGAATTCAATGCTTAATGGCATACCACTAAGATAAGCTGATAGATATATCGTTGCGATTTGGGTCTCTGACAATAGAGGCAATTGATAATATTAAGAGACTATGTGCCAATTATTGTGCTTGGATTGAGGGTACAAAGGTAATAGAATCCAAGGAACCTGCACTCTTTTTGAAAGATAGACACATAAACACATAGTTTTAAAATAACGTGGTAAGTGCTACTATGACAGATGGTTGCACAGAATGTAGTGGAAGTATTTGAGAAGGACACTTAGCTCCGCTGGGGGATTAGAGAGAGATACAGGAGGAGATGACACCTAAACTGAGTTTTAATAGATGAATTCAAGTTACCCAGGTGAAGAAAATTGGGTAAGGATGTTCTAAGCAGAGGAAACAACATAAGCAAAATCAAAGAGGCGTGAAATAGAATGAGCTATGAAGAAAGTGTTAGGCAATTGGGTAAGTCCAATGTAAGTGCAGATGAGGAGAGTCTGGAAATGAGGCTGAAGCAGTAAATAAGGATTGGCCATAAAAGACCTTGTGTACAATTCTTAAGATCTAGGCTTTGACACTGTTGTTTAGGGGGAGCTGTTAAAAGATTTTAAATTAGAGTACCATCATTGGTTTGCATTTTCCATGAGAGCATTTTGAGGAAAACGCAGAGAATAAATACGTGAGGGGAAAGACTAGTGAAGGTTTTCACACTGGGGTTTGCATCCTGTTTTGGCAATAAGCTTGTTTTAATGAAAACAAACAAACAAACTGACAATAAAGAACATAATCCAAATTCTCCAGATAATTACTTCCAGGAGGCTTTCTACGTGCTGCATACAAAACAAAGAAAGAAAAACATAAAGTGAGAAAACGAAGGAAAAACAAGGAAAGAAGAGAAAGAAAGAATACATATTGGAAAAACTGTTGCTGTTTTTGTTTTGCTGAATATTTAAATTTGAGAAGCAATTTCTCTTTTTCTTTTTACTTTTTTTTTTGAGATAAAGTCTCACTCTGTTGCCCAGGCTGGAGTGCAGTGGCGCCATTTCAGCTCACTGCAACCTCTGCCTTCCAGGTCCCAGTGATTCTCCCACCTCAGCCCCCCCAGTAGCTGGGACTTCAGACATGCACCATCACGTGCAGCTAATTTTTTGAATTCTTAGTAGAGATGGGATTTCACTGTGTTGCTCAGACTGATCTTTAACTCCTGAGCGCAGGCAATCCACCCACCTTGGCCTCCCAAAGTGCTAGGATTACAGGCGAGAGCCACTGCACCCAGACGCAAGTTTTCTTTATGATGTTTTCATTATATCTTTCTTGGAACATATATGTATGAATCTTGCATGCCATAGGTCTATTAATATTTTCCAATATTCTACATGGATTTTTACTAAAATCATTTTTATGATTAGTTACTGACTGAGGTTTCAATGCATCACTGTACTCCTAGCCATCTCTCATTTTAGCTTTTACATCACATTTTGGCCTCACACTGAAATGCAAAATATTAAAAATTTGAGATCTAATAAACAATTTTCACATTTTCCAACTAAATCCGCACTTCTTTCTAAATTTTCTACAACTTTCTAAACATTCTCACTTGAAAATTTATTTTAAATGACATGTATTTTATTCAAACAATCAATGAAGATGCTACATTGACCCCAAGTGAGCCCTTAGGGAATTTCCGTGAATATTTCCCTACAGGTTGGCATGGTAACACACTTCAAATTTCTAAATCTGTGGATAGTTTAGAAGCTTTTATTTGCCGTTCCTAGTTCACAATGGAAATACAACAATGATTAAAAATTATAATATCCTTTTGTAGATTCTTAGCTTTTATTCCTACTCAGTGACTCTAAAATGAATTTATAAGGCCCATGGTTTATAACTATGTGAGGCCTTGATTTTATCACTACATTGCTAGAAATGGGGTCAGAAGGCCACCAGCTTTAATAATTTAATTCATCAATTCGGAATGAATTTGATGAGTCAACCACTTTGGTAGAGAACCATATTGCTCATAAATACTGTTTTGAAGGCAATTCGTCTTTCATAAAATGTGAAGATTGTGCTGATCTTTCTGGGCGGGGTATGGAGGTGTGATTAAATGCTTAAGAAACCATTTTGTTATTATATTAAACTGAATCAACTTTTTATTATTAAAAATAGATAAAAACTTAGCTTCCTCAATTATAATACTTTATGCAAAAGTTTCCCAATTTTATATAGACTGAAGATAAAAATACATTAACAAATCTTACCAGCTGGTTCAGGAAAATAACTTCATAATTATTGAGATATTTATGTGTTTGGGCTTGATTTATACTTTGGACACAGGAAAACCTAGAGAGATCTGGTTCTTTGAAATCATCAGAGATGGTGATGGTGACTCAGAGATTCCTGAAAATCAGTAAGATTACCCTAGTTTATAGATGTATGTGTTATTTTTTCCCCCAGGCATAATGAACTTTATAACTTGTCATTGACAAGAAGCCAAATCATCTTAGAGAAAAGGGAGAAAATAAAAATTTAAGAACTTAAAAACACATAAATAAAAACATGTACATACCTCACACGTGTACACACACAGTTTGGGGATTGGATGATATGAATAATATAATTAATACACCCTAATTTTTCATGCAGGATTAAGAAAGTATCTTCCAAACATTAAAAATGCTGAAAACTGGACATAAGGCCTTGAGTTTCCCAAATTCAAGACATATTTTCAACTATCCCCTGAGTAAATGAACTATAACATTTACAGAAGTAAAAATGATAAATACACTAAAGATGAATAAGTCCTTGAATTAACAGCCAAACAAGAAGGTGCATCCTTTGGATGATTGATCACTGTAGCATGATTTCTTTTCCTTGAATAGACAATATTCCTTGACAATCTTTCTGTAAACAGAATACAATGTTTCCCTAAGCAATATATGCGTGCTCTAGAGTTTTCACAATTTCTGATCCTCCTATGACTGGCTCCTGCTCAGCTCACACTGCACTTTCATGGAAGTTCTCTTAGAATGCCAGCTTTGAATCACTGCTCCCTCATGAGCTGTGTGTGATAGCATCCCATTTTAGTTTTGTCATAGAATTGATTACCATTTCAAATTGAATTGTTAATTTATTGTTCATTTTTCTGTTGTCTCCCTTAAGTAAAAGGTAAGCTGCATGAGAATAGTTTCATTTTTTTTCCTGTTTGCCAATGTATCCTCAGTGCCGAGAACAGGTTCAGGAATACAGAATTTTTAGTTAGCAAATGAATTAAAGTGTAAGACTTCCAGCAGGAGGAATTTTTTACACATAAGTACATTTTTAAATTAAGCATTGCAGGCTTTAAATTTCTTCTATATAAATATTTAAAATAAAGCTTCAATAATTTCAATTGCTTTTGTGATTATTTTGTTTTATATCTTGAGTAACTTATACATCAACTATTTTGTAGTTATTCTAGTAATGATTATGAAAGACCATTTGAAAATCTTTCCCCAGCACTGAGATCTCCTTGACATGACTGAGTGATTTATACTATGCAATTATATTGCTCTTCTCAAGAAAAGCAAAATGAAATTTACAAATTTGGTAGCTTTTTGTTCTTTTGTTTTCTCAAGTAAGATACACCAAGATTTCTTTAAATGATACGCTATATTTCTGCAATAACTGAGAAGAACATGTAATGTGCAAAACTCTTAAACTCTTTTTGTTTCAAAATAATTCTTGGTTGTTTTTATAAAAGTCTAAGCAAATACTTAATGATCTGTGTCCCAAATGAGGTGAAACAGCTGTGACAGAATGTTACTATGACTCTGTACTTTCTATAATAAAAAGGGACAGACATATCCTCACCTGAGCCTTGGGATGTTTCAGGCATGCCCATAGAGCCTAAGCTTTAGGAATCCTCTATCATTCTTTTCCATTGCCAGTGACTTGTGCCAATTCTAGGGTTCTGGACTGTGCAAACAATGGAAAAAATAATAACACTTTCAGGTGGCGCACAAAACCAATGTTCACAGTAGATGCATAGTTCTAGACACTTTATTTAATAGAGAATAGGAGAAACACTAATCCCGTCTAATTCTGCTTTCAAACTCCTAAAATGTTCATCATTATGAATTAAAAAAAAAAAAAAATCAAAGTGTAACCTCACCCAGAGAAAGAAGATATTGGGGCCAGGTCTGGTGGCTCTTGCCTGTAATCCCAGCGCTTTGGGATGCTGAGGCGTGTGGATCACGAGGTCAAGAGATCGAGACCATCCTGGCCAACATGGTGAAACCCCGTCTCTACTAAAAAACAAACAAACAAAAAAATTAGCTGGGCTTGGTGGCATGCGCCTGTAGTCCCAGCTACTTGGGAAGCTGAGGCAGGAGAATCACTTCAACCCGGGAGACGGAGGTTGCAGTGAGCCAAGATGAAGTCACTGCACTCTGGCCTGGTGACAGAGTGAGACTCCGTCTCAAAAAAAAAAAAAAAAGAAAAGAAAACGAAAAGAAAAGAAAGCAGATATTGGTAATTCTAGCAGAACCTGGAACAATTGAACCAAATTTATTAATATGTATTATTACTGAAAATCAGTAATGAACAAAATTTACAGAATAGGCTTCTTGGAGTTGTTACATTTCCCTTATTACATAACTCTTCAATAAAAGTGTTTGTCATACCTATTTTAGTTAATTCTACAACAACTAGTGTGATAGGGCTATTATTTGATCTTTTTTTTTTTTTTTTTTTTTTTTTTTTACGGGTAGTGACATTCAGTATTAGAGAGCTGCTATTGTGTTAGTTGTCTGAATACCTTTACATATTATCAACTGGCCTTTTCATTCCTGAGTTGTGAGTAAATGCTCTGTCTCCCAGACTGGAGTGCAGTGGCGCAATCTCGCCTCAGTGCAAGCTCTGCCTCCCGGGTTCACACCATTCTCCAGCCTCAGCCTCCCGAGTAGCTGGGACTACAGGCGCACGCCACCATGCCCGGCTAATTTTTTTTTCTTGTATTTTTAGTAGAGACAGGGTTTCACCGTGTTAGCCAGGATGGTCTCGATCTCCTGACCTCGTGATCCACCCGCCTCAGCCTCCCAAAGTGCTGGGATTACAGGCATGAGCCACCACACCCGGCCATAAATGCAGTCTTGTGTTCCCCACTCCATTCCTCCTTTGACAGTACAGCTATGCTAGTCTGCGTAGCAAATTGAAAAAATATGACCTGTGGGATTTAAACAAAACACAGTGTCATACACATTTTCTGGTAAACTTAACCAAAAGGGACTTGGGTTCCATAACTAATCACCAATGCCTCAGTGATCTGTAACTCCTTGTAGGTACCTGATCACAGTTACTAAAGGGAAAGAGGAGCGAGGAATACAAGAGCAAAGTCAAGCCAGACATAGATTTTATCTCTTTGTAAACAGGAGTTCAGAAGACTGCTCTGAATGCTGAGTTAGCATCAGCAATAATAGAAATATATGCAGATTGTTGATTTGAAGTCATGCAAAGATATCTTTTTCATCCAAATGGAGGCAAAAGCATCATAGAGCACCAGAGGACTAAATCCAACTGTAGCAGCAAAAGGTACACAGAAAAATAAAGCATCCTGAACCAACACACTGACTTTCTAGGGCTTATCTAATTTGGAGCTATTTCCTTTTCTTATTTCATTCAGCAAATATTTATTGAACACCCACAATGTGTAATCTGTTCTATTACATTCTGTGGAGGAAATACAGAAGTGAATGAGGCATGGTTCTTACCTACAAGGAATTTCTAATCTTGTGGGGGAGACTAACATGTAAACAATAAACTATAGTATGAGGATTACTGAAGAGGCATATGCTAAGTCTCAGAACATTGAAATATAAGAGTTGGGTTTGACATGGGGAAAGAAATACCTTCTTCACTGAGGAGGTAGCATTTTGAGTTATTGTTGACATGTGAATACGATTTTGAAAAGTTCCAAAGAATGAAAAATTCCACCTACATTGGTGAAGTACTAAGATTAACTGCATGATAGCTTGAAGACACAAAAATAATTATTTATAAACCATTCCAAAAATCATTCAGGGAATTCCAATAATACACAAGTTTTTAAACACATTTCTGGGTAATTTTGAGTAATAAGGTCTTAATCTCCTCTACTGCTTTCAATTGTTTTTGTGGCCTTCTTTATTTTGTGGGTATCTGGCCCAGTCTTGTCTGTAGTGTATTATGGCGGATTGAATTAAACATGTTTTGCAATCTCTGGAGTGATTTTAAAATGACTTGTGTTATATCAGAGTTTCCTAAAGGGAGATTAATTTGGCTTAATGGTAAGAATGGATTAAAGTTATGAGAGACCAGACACTGGGAAACCAGTTAGAAGCCTGTTGAGACTCTTCAGGGCAGTTGTTGTGAGAATGAAGTCAAGACAATGGGATAGAATATGAAAAAAAAATGAAACAAATATGAGAGGCAGTCTGAAGATGGAAATTGGCAACTCATCAAATGTGAGAAATTGATAGGAACAGAAAAGAACCTGCTGACTAATGAAATTTTCTGCCAAAGAAAGTACAGTGGCTATACTCAGCAAACTAACACGGGAACATAAAACTAAACACTGCATGTTCTCACTTATAAGCAGAGCTGAACAATGGGAACACATGGACACGGAGTGGGACATCACACACTGGGGCCTGTTGTCGGGACTATGGGAGGGAGAGCATCAGGATAAATAGCTAAAGCATGTGGGGCTTAATACCTAGGTGATGGGTTGATAGGTGTAGCAAACTATGATGGCACATGTTTACCTATGTAACAAACCTGCACGTCCTGCACATGTATCCCAGAACTTAAAATAAAATTAAATTATTAAAAAAAGAAAAAGACAGTGCTTGTCTTATTCATTTTTTTCTTAAAATGGGAAATATGTAATATATATCAACTGTAGTGTATAGAAGGGTCATGATGAATTGGACAAAGAGATGTGGAGTTTGAATTGCTAGAGGAGTACCCACGTGCAGTTGTCCAGCAGAAATTAGGGCTTGTTCCCCAACATGCTATTCACAATCAGTCTACTACTCTCAGGTATTTGTTTTTCTGTGTGGCTATGCAAGCAATAGATACAGTTTATGTGAAAATGTTTTAGAAAATGTCTTCTGGAATAATTAAAAGCATACAAGGGAATGTAAATCTCTTAATGTGGCAAGACCTTTTTGCCACAATAAACAAATTCATTAGTTCAAAAAATATTTATTGTGTGCCTATTGCAGCAAACAAAACAGACGAAGCTCCTTCTTGTAGGGAACTTATACTCTAGTGATATTTAGTATATATTTTGACAATTGAACCAACAGGATTTGCTGACGGATTGCCTTATGGGTATAAGAGAAAGAGAGGAGTCCACACTTTCATGCCAGGTAGGTTGATGGAGGTGTCATTTACTGAGATACAGGGCCGTAGAGGAGGAGTGTGTTTGCAGCAGGGAAGGAGAAGACTCAAAATTTGGTTTTGATCATACTAAATTTGATATAGTACAGGTAAGTGTATGGTGGCCATTAGAACATGAAGGTAAGAGTTTAGATAAGGAGACAGGTATGGTGAAATACATCCAATATTTATAACCAATATTATCTTTTGTGTCTGTACCTTTTTATACATTCCCCATATATATCAAAGACTACAGAAGGGACTGGATAGTGAATAAGTGATTATACATAAATTCTTTTTTACAGATTATTTTGCTCTTGATTTCTCCTGTGTAAATCATCACAGCTACATTTTTTAAAATCTTAAAAAAGATTACTTTGAACAATGCATTTAAACATCCAACATCCAGAAAACAAAAACAGGAGTGCATGGTAAAAATTCTGATTTCAGAACGTATGCCTGACATATCAAAACAGAATTTCAGGGCGTGAAGACCCTGGAATCTACACTTTAAATAGAGCCTCAGTTCACCAAGTATGAGAAATCCTGTAACAGGGACAAGTAACCTCCTGTTATATTTGATGGAGGCCAATTGACAAGCCAAGTAGTTTTCCATTTGACAAAAATTCTATTGTACCAATGAAGAGCTATCAGAGGGGAGAAGATTAAAACACCTCCCTTGAAATGGAATTTGGCAAGAAAGCAAGAAATTACAGCAAAAAGACCAATAAGAGGAATTAGAGGCAATGAAGGAAGGAGCAAAGATGTGGGAACCCAAAAAGCTTTCTTAGTAACAACTTTGAAATTATATTTTTAGTTATATTAAATTTAAAGTAGAGTTACTAGTGTGTACATTGGTGTAATTTATTATTATATTAAGCCAACAATATACTTTTAAACTTATACAACTTTGCAAAAAAGTACAAATCAGAAGTCTGGGCTACTAAGTAGAATGCATAATAGAATCAGTAGTGCAAAATATTGTTCTATATTTTCTAGCTTATGATTTTCTATATAAAGTCAGTCTTTCAGGATTAAAATGAATGTCACTTCTTTTTACCATGTGTCCTTTAAATTATTAAAATCTATACACATATTGCTATACATAGTAAATATAGTTAGTCAATTATGTCATGGAAAGAATTGAAGGGTTGTTATAAATTTAAAGGTGTTTCACTACACAAAAACATTGTGAAATACTGGTGCTGATTTAGATCTAGTATCTCTGATATATTAAATCATAAATGTCAGGAGTTATTGGTCACAAAATAAATACCAGAATTATATGACAGTCTAAAAACAAAATCAAAAAACTTCAGCAACAATATTGAAGATATGGAAGTGCCAGAAGAATAAGGATTAATACAATGAATAAAAATCTCTTCCAAGGACTGGTCTACACTAAGAGTTTAGAAATGCATTTTTTTCACAGAAATATCCTTAATCCTCTATATAGAAATGAGAAGAAAACATAAGACTTTAGCAAGCTTCATCTAATCCATTTGCAGACATATGGTTACCTATCTTTTCTTCAATATATTGGAGTCTGCAAATATTCTACCTTCAAAGAATAGGTGTTATCAAAACATTGTCTGCAAGATTTCTAAGATTTGAAATATATTTGCTATAGTAGGTTAGAGATGAGACATTTTTACTTTAAATTGCAATAATTCAGATTTAAAATATAAAATGTGTAAGTCTAAATTTTTTTTCTATTCATTGCAAATATATCTTATATATACATAAAATCCTGTGTATACTCATATGAACTTTAAGGAAATATCAGAGGCATCAGTAATAGATAACTTGCATCTCTTTTACATTCAGTTCAAGCTACTCAAATTTTAATCTTCTGTTTTCATTCCAACAAAAAAAATTAGGATCTGCCTTGGCTTTTGCTAAGAAAGTAATTATTGGCTGGACATGGTGGCTCACATCTGTAATCCCAGTACTTTGGGAAGCTGAGGTGGACAGATTGCTTGAGCTCAGGAGTTCAAGACTATCCTGGGTAACATGGTGAGAACCTTTCTCTAAACACACACACACACACACACACACACACACACACACAAATTAGCTGGGAATGATTACATGCCTGTGGTCCCAGATACTTGGGAGGCTGAGGTGGGAAAATCACCTGAGCCCAGGAAGTCGAGGCTACAGTGAGCCGTGATTCCACCACTGCACTGCAGCCTGGGTGACAAAAAGAAAGTCATTATCTTCAACACTGTGCATACACACTTTTCTGCATCTAGATCCCAAATTTTTGTTTTGTATTTACATAGAACATTGATAAGTAAGGTAAGTATTGATTGATAAAACATTTCAAACTCATTTTTCACTAAATCCAATGGCCTTCCTCTTTTGCATGAAGTCTCTAAGAATCATGTTAATCTACATACTCAATCTACATAACAACTGGATATATCCTGTAGTTGTTGCCCATTTTTCTGCTAAATGTTACCTTTAGCGCTAAGCATGAGTATGAGGAAACAGTATCTGTGCTCAGATTTCAGAAATGAAGAAAATGTACTGGAGGTCTTTTGGATAATGACTACAAGGTCACAGGGACTGACTCCTTTGGAAGCTCAGCGATAACCATTTTCAGAGAGAATATGTCAACATCTTTCAGTCTAGAACTTGATGTTCTGCTGAGATGTAATCTGGGGGTGTCCTACTATTGAATAGGTATAAACTAAATAAAAATAGTGAGAGAACATTCATGTGTTCACTCATTCATTCCTTCATCAAACAAATATTGAAAGTCTATTAATTGGCAAGCACTCTTCTGACTTTAGAAGGAGCAAAGATAAAAAAGATATTACCATTAACCTCAAGGACATGACAGCATCATGGGAAGGCCAGAAATGCAATATATTAAAGTAAAACACAGTGTAGTGTTTACTACTAAAGAGATATAAACAGAGTACTGTGGTGTAGAATCATATATATAACATTTGCTTATTGGATGAGAAGGAAACTTTAACTCCAGGAGGCAGAGCATTAAGAAAGTGAATGACAGGAGGGGCAAAAGAAAAAGCTGACAGTGTTGCAGAGGCAGGGCATAAAGGAGCTAAACCTTTGCTACCTTCAGTTTTTATTATCCACAGAACGACAAAGAAACAACAACAACAACAAAACTTTGGATTTGAGGGTTTTTTGTTTTTCTTTTTTTTTTTTTCCTCTCATTCCAAGCATCAAACCTTGGGATTTATTTACCTTCTAGCAAACCAAAGTTTATGGGGGCATTCCTATGGTCCTCACCTCACCCCATTTTTCTGTTTTACCTATGAAACTTGATCAAAATACTGTCTCCACATTTCTCATAAAATACATTAGTTTAATTTTCTACTATTACTTTCTTTTAGTTGATTTTTAAAAAGGTCATTTATGACCTATTTAGGTTAGCATCACTAATTTTATCAATGTAAGAATATGATAGTACAGTGTGAATTCCATTAATGGATATGTTGATACCATGGGTTTCTCTGACCTTTCCTCTTCCGCTCCTCCCTGATGATTGGTTCTGAGCTTATTATCATGTCAGCAATGAAACAGAAAAGAGAGAAAAATCTCAATTAGGTTGTCTGTCTCTTTAACACTGAATAAAGTTTTTTTTTCTCTAACAGACTTAAAAATAGTGCCCTAAAAATGTTTTGTTTCATTTGTCTGAATTCCCATTCTTTCCCGTGATCATAGATAGTTGAGCTAAAAAAAGAATAAACAAAAAACAAAAATAAACATTGTGTCCTACATTTGTATTAACTTTCTTAGGAATGAGAAGTAGAATCTTAAAAACCTTAGAATGGGAGTTTCCAAGCTAGCTTGCAGGCTTGAGTTTTATTGATGATACCTTTAGGATGCATGTATTATTAGAAACATCAGTTATTTACAAGTTCACCTATTTAAAAGTCTAATAGGAAAAAATATTTCATGTTGCTAAGTATGTGACTTCCCTTTAAAAGATAATAATTCTTTCCCTTTAAACAACAATAGTAAAAGAAGTAGAGTTCCTTTTAAACACATACTTTTATATTATAACCCATTCTGTTTAAAAAATAGCAGGCATATAATCTAGAAATGTAAATAATTTAGTGAAATTTTAAAAATTATTCTACAAATAATTAAATATGGATATTCACTTTCAAATATCAAATAATAAAATATATCTGAGATGCTGACTAATCCTTAATTATAGGTGTGATTTCTACTTCACTATCAATACTATGGTACTCCAAATCTTAACATGAGTCTGATTTTCTAATAAACATGATGAAAAAAGTTATGGAAAAATTTTGAGATTTACTTTGGGAGGTTCTGTTGTGTTCTGTTCAGCTTCATAATATTCAGTTTCTATGAGTTTGGTATTTAATTATGTGTGTTTGTCATTCAGTAGGCTGGAAGTATGACCATTGGGAGATCAAAACAATAAGACATTAATGACAGTGCTTTATCACTGAATCTAGCACTTTTTTTAATGAAAGAGATGTTGGCCTCTTGGATTGTTATAAAACAACACAATTTTATGGCTTTAAATTAAAGTACAATCATAACAGAAGACGAAATTAGATTAAAAAGCAAACATGGAGTGACTCATATAAAATATTTAGAAACCAATAATACAGATAGAGACACATTAGTTCCTCTAGACATTGTGTTTTCCAGTAAAATGATCACCAAACTTACCAGGAAAATGATAATTATCAGATTATTTACTTTCAGAATTAAAGGCAGGAAGAGAAAAAAATGAATGAAGAGGAAACACAGTAACCATATAGGACAATAAGAGTGAATGAAGATAAAATGAAAAATCAGTAAGATATCGACTTTCTTAAAAGACAGAAATATCACAATAGGAAACACCTCAGAAAGGGAAATCTCAAGAAAATAATAAACTGAAAGAAGAAAACATATCAAAACAACTTGAGGACTGACAAAGTTTTAAAATGTATTTAGGTAAAGATACCATGAGGAAAGTGATCAAGTTGTTCTAGGTAATCACTGAAGATAAAACTAAAAATAGCTTAAATTAAAATCAGATAGAGAGAAGGTAACTGAAACAGGCATAGAAAGAAAGTAAGAAGGAATACAATCCTGAACATCTTAACAATGTCTCAAATGTCAGGAATTGATCCAGTTTTTGACTGCACAACAGAGTGGCTATAGTTAACAATAATTCACTGTATATTTCAAAATAACTCAAAGAGTAGAATCGGAATGTTGCTAACACAAAGAAATGATAAATTCTTGAGGAAATGGATATCCCAATTACCCTGATTTTATCTTTACACATTGTATGCTTATATAAAAACAGTAGTCATGGCCGGGCGCGGTGGCTCACACCTGTAATCCCTGCACTTTGGGAGGTCGAGGTGGGCGGATCACAAGATCAGGAGATTGAGACCATCCTGTGAATGGTGAAACCCTGTCTCTACTAAAAATACAAAAAATTAGCCGGGTGTGGTGGTGGGCGCCTGTAGTCCCAGCTACTGGGGAGGCTGAGGTGGGAGAATGGCATGAACCCAGGAGGCAGAGCTTGCTTGCAGTGAGCTGTGATCGCAGCACTGCACTCCAGCCTGGGCGACAGAGCGAGACTTCGTCTCAATAAAACAACAACAACAACAACAACAACAACAACAACAACAAAAACAGTATTCATAATAATTAAAATAAATTATTTTTAAAATAAAATAAAATATCAGTAATTTAAAATTTTCCTATAGCATAGGGATCTGTAATTAATACTTGTCGATCATTGTTGTTTCTGTCTTCCCAAAAACTACACTCCTGTTTCTTCACATTCCCCCTTCTTCTAACAGCACTACATCTTTCTTTAGGAAACTATCCTTTTGCCATTTCATGTATATGGTGGGGTGGGGGAGTTATCAATCACAGTACCCCAGCAGCTGGGACCAGAGGCAAAAATGCCTGACCTTCTCCCATCCCCCAACCACAGCAGCAAATGAATTATAATTTGATGCACAAGGAAGTATCGGAGCTTTTGTGTTGGGTTTTACATATCACCTGTGGGAGATAAATGAACTTTTCCCCACCTAACCTTTAGCCACTCGGGATGATTAGACATAGAGGTGCCTAAGATCTTTCCCTTTGCCACATTAAAAACAAATCATCTATGGCACGAGCATACAAGACCAGCTTTCAGAGACACAAAATGATGGAGAGAACCATGATACTAGTTTTAGACCTAGTCACTGAGACCTTCTCTGCTCCTTCCCAGTTACCTGAGCT
The DNA here is from genome assembly GCF_029289425.2 of Pan paniscus. Lineage (NCBI taxonomy): Eukaryota > Metazoa > Chordata > Mammalia > Primates > Hominidae > Pan > Pan paniscus. Next base: position 69,661,214 of record NC_073254.2, read on the forward strand.
TTATTTTGTTTACATTCATCAGATTTGAATGGCTGTACTTCAAAGTACTGATTAAAATAGGAACCAACCTATATGATTCAGGTGGTGAGAAGGAAGAAAAAGAGAGAAAATGAGGTTAACAAAAGAGAATAAAGAAAAAGAAAGAAGGAAAACAAGAAACTCTGACTACCTCTCCTCTTTGACATAGTTTACACTTCTGACAGATTGTTCTTCTCTAAATTTATGTAGAGATTAGAGTGAGGATGATGTATGCACTGTAGCATGGGTGGTCTTCCAGGAAGCCTTGACTGAATGAGGCAAGGAGTATGTTGTTCCCTCAGTAACCTCAAATTTACCTGCAAGCCTGATAAAAATCTAACACTAACACTAAACCCAATCTTATCTACAGCCCTAACTGCACCCTAATATTAACAACCCTACCTCTATACTTCAAAACTAAAACTAATTCTGATTTTACTCCCATCTTCCCCTTTTACCCTAAAACCAACTATAAAACTAAATTTAACTCTAAACGTAAGCCTAAAACTAAGAATTAACTAACAATTTTATCTCTATACCCAACTGTTAACCCCAAGCCTAACTCTAATCCTATCTCTGACCTAACATTAACCACAAACCTACTTCTAACTCTAATCCTAACCATAACCTCAAATCTAACTCTGATTCCAATTGTAATCTAAACACCAACCCACCCCCACCCTTTTATCCCAAATCCATCTGAACCCCTCATCAGAACACAAATTCCAATTCTACTTCCCACCCTGACTCTGACTCTAAACATAGGCCCAAATATAACTCTAACTCAAAGTCAAAAACTTAACAAACCTTATCTTGAAACTCAACCTTTACACTAACCCCAATTCTATCTGTAATCCTAACCCTAATATTATCATCAAACCTATGTCTAACACGACCTCTAACCCAAAACCAAAACTAACCTCAGACCTAACTCTACATCTAATTATAACCCAAACCCCAGGCTGCTACTTACCATAACCCTGAAACTAAGCTTGACCCTTTCTCTTTTTTTTTGAGATGGAGTCTCGCTCTGTCGCCCAGGTTGAAGTGCAGTGGCGTGATCTCGGCTCACTGCAAGCTCTGCCTCTCAGGTTCATGCCATTCTCCTGCCTCAGCCTCCCGAGTAGCTGGGACTACAGGTGCCTGCCACCATGCCTGGCTAATTTGTTGTATTTTTGGCAGAGATGGGGTTTCACCCTGTTAGCAAGGATGGTCTCAATCTCCTGACCTTGTGATCTGCCTGCCTCGGCCTCCCAAAGTGCTGGGATTACAGGCATGAGCCACCACGCCCAGCCGACCCTTTCTCTTAACCTACACTAACACTAACTGTAAACCCAGCTGTAACTCTAATTGTAAACCTAACCTGATTACTCACTACAAAGGTCCCTCTAATTCTAACAAGAAACTCAATCCTATCTCAATTCCACCCAACCCCAAAAGTAAATCTAAACTTAAACATAACTCAAAATGTATCTCAAACCTTAACCTTCACGAAACTACATGTAGCACTAATGTAACCCTAAGCCCAATCCTATCAGTAACACTAATGCTAAAACAAACCCCAATCTGTATCTCTACCCCATCACTGACACTACCCAAATCCCAATATTTAATGCTAATCATTAAGTCTCAAACTAACTCCAAACTTATCTTTAACTATATCTCCAACCCTAACCCTAACATTAACCCCAAACTTATCATTAATCATACATCTAGCTCTAAACCTAACCCCAACTTTAACTCTTACCCTAGCTCTAAAATTAACCCCAACACTATCTCAAACTGTAACCCTAATGCTAACGTTCAGGCTACTTTTAACCCTCACCCTACACAAAATCCTGCACCTAAACTCAACCCTAACTTTAAACCTACCTCTAATCCAAACACTAAATTTAAATCTGGATCATGACTTGGGCATACTAGCACCCACTAGTGTTCTGGGTGTCATTTCTTTGCTTCACTCTCATCCAGCTTTCTTTACTAATTTTGGATAATGAATCAGAAAATAGTGGTGTGGAATCAGGGTCTTTGAATTATTGTATTATCCAGAGTTTGTCCTGCTGCAAATGATAAAACACTGAAAATTAGCTTAACAAGGAAAAAAATAAAAATGTGTGTGCAGGGGAGAAGTAGGAGAGTTATTGGCTCAAGGAACAGAAGAATTCAGTACTGAGTTTCACAAATACCTGGATTCCCTAGTCCCCATACTGCCATCAGGATCCAATCTGTCACTCACTCCAATCTCTTCCTCCTCCCTGTTGGATTCATTGTTAGGTTTCCTGTGGCAAGATGAAATGGCCTCAGGCCTATAACACAATAGGATCAATTACAACAGAAGATAGTATTTCTGTTTTCCTGGTTGCTCAAGCCTAAATTCCAAGATTAGTTTATATCAAACCTAGTTAGTTTTGCTCATGTAAGGGATTACTGCAACTGGGTACACTAATATGAAGAGTGGGAGGGTTGGTTAAGGGGGTTCTCTGAAAGGAAAATTAGGTTACTGTTAATGGGAGAATGAGAAATGGATATTGTAATGACAAAAACACACACGACTACCACAAATGTTGAGGAAGAATTTTCCTTTATGATCATCTAGCCCAACTTTCTAATTTCTAATTTTGTGGTTTTGACCAGTTTTTTTTTTTTTTTTTAATGCAGCATGTCATAAAGTTGGGAATAGTTCACATTTTGTCTTTGAAAATTTGGAGAGTACTTAAAAAGATATTTACAAAGGGGAGGATTGAATTCTTTTAGGAATGTAAATGGTGGTCTTCTGTCTCAGGCAATGTAGATGCTTGCTAGAAAACAGCTGACTCATGACTGTTTTCTTTCTAATTCATTAATATGAATTATTTCAAACTGCAAAGTTATCTCCTTTCTTCTCCTAATCTATCCAGTTAGAGTATACATATTCAAATTAATGTATTGAACTAATTTTTCTAGTAATACATTCTATGCATTACAAAAATAGCAGTGGGAAGGTGAAAACAAAATGCAGTTATGCATTTATCTCTAACTGTGTTCAACATCTCTTATGCGTACTTCAAAATAATTACAGTTGTTTAATTTTGAAAAAATATTAACAGGAAGTTGTAATTTGGGGAAAATTTAAAGCTGGCAAAAAAGCCTTCATCATAATTGACAATATGGGAAAATACTATATTAAAATCCTAGGTTTCTCCCTTGTTTGCATGAATGAAATGAAAAATATATAAGGGAAGGATTTAATCAGTCAGGCAAAAATCTAAATTCATCACAGGTTTATTCACTGCATACTATCAATGTGCTCAGTACCTGAATGAATATATTAAAGAAATCCACATCTTGTACAATGAATGTAAATGAGCAGAGCGTGGTGATTAAAGGTTGGTATTTGGTGCTGGGTAGACCCAGCTTTGCCACTTACTGCCCAAGTAAATATTGCCATCCATCAGATATCTCCACCTATCAGACCCACCCTGTTGTAATAACAAGATTAAAATCTGTATCACTAAAACTTTAAAAGAATTTATAGCCGAATCTAGAAATATTTTACTATAATTTCTCTTTCCTTAAAATGTCCTTTATTTTTCAATTTTACTATATATGTTTGTGTACTTGTTTGCTTTCGTGTGTGTGTGTGTGTGTGTGTGTGTGTGTGTTTTGAAACGGAGTCTTGCTCTGTCGCCTAGGCTGGAGTGCAATGGTGGGATCTTGGCTCACTGCAACTCCCGCCTCCTGGGTTCACGTGATTCTCCTGCCTCAGCCTCCTGAGCAACTGGGAGTACAGGCGCACACCACCACACCCAGCTAATTTTTTGTATTTTTAGTAGAGTTGGGGTTTCACTATGTTGGCCAGACTGGTGTTTTTTAAAAGACTTTTTCCTGATTGAGAAGATGGGACTCACAATTGTAATTCTACTAATGGTTGTCTTTCAGTCTATCAATTGCTTCATAAATGCATCCACTGTTCTTCCTTCTTCTGCCCTGCTTATAATTTTCCATGAGTCCATATATCTTTTTACAATGTCTTTAGTCTTATTCACTAAATTAAAAACTAATTTTTCATATTTGGTATTCATGACAAGACAATTAGTAGAATTTTGATGCTTCTTGTCTGCAATTACAGAATCAATATATTTTCTATATTATTGTATGTTCTCTAAATCTTATTTTGTATAATAGCTTTCAGCATGTTCTTTAATTCTGTTTAGATATTTAGAAATTATTTGTTGTTATTCTGTAATTTATTTCAATATTCAATTATAGTTTAATATTTTGTTATCCAGTGTTGTCTTGATTTTGATATATGTACTGATTTTGTAGATCCAAATTCCTCTTTCCTATCAGAGAATGCAATTTTTTACTTGGATAAATAAGAATCATATCTCCTCTGCTTGCTGCCATATTGCATACATTCATGCGTAGAGAAAGAGTTAAGCTGATGAGAGTAGGAATTAAGGTAGACCTGTTTGGTAGGTTCTCCCAGATTTTAGAGGACAGACATCTTTTTTTCCCTGCCTTGGTCATTTAAGCTTTTTGGATTTTGGATTAAGTGTAGGCAGGGAAAATGTATCAAATATTTTTATTTTTCTTTGGTACCATTTGTCCTTCTCTGCTTTAGGCAGAGAAGCATATGTAGTCCAAGAATGTGCTTTTCTATCCAGCTACATCAATAATACAATTAGTAAAATTCTACTTAAACTTAGACCTTTGCTGTTCTCTTTTCTCTGCTTGTGTTAAGTCATGCTAGTGATTCTGGCAGTTTTCCACAGTACCATGTACAGAAAGCTTGAATAAGGTACATCTAGAATACTCATATATGTTCACTTCAAAAACACATTTTTGTGGAATTCTAAATGCAAATCTCAATAGTGCAATTCTAATTTACAATGAGAAAAAACTAAGGGATTTTTTCTGGTGATTCTTTTTGCTCATTTATAAATATGTTTTTAAATGGTAAGCAAATATATAAATTAAGCTTTTCCTTACGTAGCTACATTGATTTACTAGTGGTGGAAAAGGTTAAGCAAAACTAATTTTCATGAGTGTAAATGAATTAGTAAGTGACATATGCAATGCTTAAGGGGAATTTGCATAAATCTATGACTGATATTCAACCTCTCGCTTAGCGAGAAGATAATTAAAATATTTTATACTTCAAGAAGACCTAGTTTTCCAAATTATTTACATCCACAAACTCAGATTTTATAGCAAGTAAGAAAAGTAAGTCAGAAGCATATACTATTAACAGCTACTTACATTGCTCAAATTTAATATACGATTTCTGCTTTTGTTGGTTTTGAAATGTTTCTTGACCATGGATCTGAATAATGAAGTTATTCAAGAAGCAACTTTAAGAATGTAATATTCTTAGAAAGAAGCTATAGATAGATACAATAATATTAAAAAATTAAACATAAGTTCCTGCACTCACAATAGAGGTAAGTTCAAGGTTATAAGAGAGTTTGTAGATTCTGAGATTTGGAAAGCAGAGAATAGAAAAAAATTTTCAGATTAAATAATGTGTTAATTGTGCTTCTAAAACAGCTTTGGTGATCTTAATAAAATAAACGTTGTTTTTATTTCCATTTTTGCTTTTCAGACAAGAAATGCTACTTGATAGCTGCATGTATTTGTTTTGTCTCTTTTCACCACCTACTCTTGCTAAATACTCTCAACCCACTCATGAAATTAAAGCACATTGGAAAATATTTATCAACTACCTGTAAACACAACCTATGCTCTCTTTTGTGGAGGTGATAGAGCTTCATCAATGGAATAGTTGATCTAAATCCTAGTCTTCATTATCTTGTTTTACACATTCTTGTCTTAATCAGTTTGGGCTGCTCTAACACAATACCATTGACTAGGTGGCTGATGAACAACAGAAATTTGTTTCCGACTGTTTTGGAGACTGGGAAGTCCAAGATTGAATTTCATGTCTGGTGAGGGCCTGTTTCCTAATTAATAAACATCTGTTGTCTCATATGTCCTCACATGATAGAAGGGGCAAAGGAGCTCTCTGATGTCTCTTTTTTAGAATATTAATCTTGCTCATGAAGGCTCTGCTTTCATGACCTATTCCTTCCCAAACAGCCCACTTCCAAAGACCATCATATTAGGGATTAGGTTTCAACAAATGAAGCCAGGGGGAGGTTGGTAAACATTCAATCTATAGCAATGCCTATCTCCAGTAGCTGCCTGTGGAAAAACTTTTATCTTATATGGCAGTTTAAAGCATGGCAGTGATAAGTGGTACGAGGAAAACTCTCCCCACCACCCAACGCACACATCCCACTTAAGCTTCAGCAGCTCCAATTTTATCTGTGTAATATTTGGTTCCACATCAAAGTTGTTTTGAATATACTTCCATTACCTTAAAAAAATGTAAAAACACTGCTTTAAAAAGCCAAGCCTATTCCCTTTTCATTATTCAGAGTTCTTCCAGTTTTACTGTTACATCAAATTAGAACTACATAATTAGGAACCCCCCTCTAAATTTGCCTCTATACAGAGAAAAACTGTGCCTGAAACTTTATTAAAACTCAATAAAGGAAATACGTATGAATGTATATATATAATTTCTCTGAAGGATAGAATTTGTACTTCGTTCTATACATAAAAACTCATTTGACAAATAACAAGCATAGATCCAAGCTCAAAGAATAGCTTAATTTTTCCTGATTAGTTTATATCTTTCTTATTAATCAATGACATTTAATATTACAACCATAGCTTGGGGTTTTAGTTTGTTTGCTTTCTATCTTTTTTATACTGTCGGCCTACCTGTGCCCAACTATGTTATAGTCAGGGGTAGGTAAAATAAAGACAAAACAAATCCTGTCTTCCTGGAGATCACCTTCACTGGGGGTTGAGAAACAATAAGAACAAGAAGCAAGTAAAATATGTACATTAAAATTTTAGATGAAGTTAAGTGCTATGGAAAAAAGTAAAATGGAAGAGGTGTTATGGAGTACCTGTTCTGGTATGGGTTCAATTTACAAGTCGATGGTCACCTTCTCACTGATAAGGTGACATTTGAGCAAAAGTCTTCAGCAGGAAAGGAGAATGCCATGCAGTTATCCTAGGAAAGAACATTTCCAATATAGGTAACAGCCAGTGCAAAAGCCCTGATGTAGATGCATACCTTAGGTATATGAGTAACAGTAAGAAATTAGTGGCGCGAAAGACAGATGTACTTGGAAACCAAAAAGAACCTCTGGTAAGAAATTGTAAGTCATTGTAACGACTTAAGGTTTTGTTTTTGTTTTTTTTTTTTTCCTCTCCAAATGAGATGGAGATCCATTAGAAGGGTTTGCGTAGAGAAGTAACATGATCTGACTTATATTTAACAGGACTTCTCTTTTGCTGAATTGAAAATTGTCTCTAAGGGTGTATATCAGATCTTATATTGATCTTACCCTTCTCTGCTCAATATTTAACACACAAGCCTGTTAAATAATCCAGTTCCCAACTTCTGTGACTTCTTGCTTGAGAGCCTTTCTATCCCCTCTCATAAGGGCTGTGAGGGCCTAATCTGCTTACCTATCCAGCAGGCTGGGAATGACACAGAGCACTCACCAGGAGCACTCTCAACCTATGACTCATGGAAGTTGGTAGATGAATACCCCAGCTCTCATATTCCTTGGGTGGAAGAGCTCTGAGGTGTGTGTTCTACACCATTACCCAGAGGGCACCCTCTGGATTAAGCTCAAGTTGCTGACAGTAGTATCTTGCTTACTAACATAATTTTTATTAATTTTCTCCCCATTTGACCTTATTTCTCCATTTTTCTAATAGTGTTCATTGGGATCACTTCCAAAATAAATTACCTTTACTTGAATATTTTTCTTAGAATCTTCTATACAAACCTGAGCTAATACTGGGGCAAAGAGTGGAAGCAGGGAAATATTTTGTAGGTGTTGTGGTGATGTAGGACAGAGCCTGATAGCTTGGATCAAGGTGGTAGCAAAGGAGATTGTGCAAGCTATCACACTCTTTATATATTTTGAAGACACAGCCAAGAGGTTTGGTGGAAAAATGGATTGTGAGAAGTAATAAAAAGAGTGGGAGAGAAAGTCAAGGTTGTCACCAAAGTTGTCCTAAGCAAGTGGAAACTTAGATTTGGGAGAATCAAAAATCCTAAAATATCCAAATCCTCTCCCCTGCCTTCCCCTCCCCTCCCCTCCCCTCCCCTTCCCTTTGGAGATAGGGTCTTGCTCTGTTTCACAGGCTGTAGTCTAGTTTCGCGATCTCGACTCACTGCAGCTTCGACCTCCTGGGCTGAAGTAATTCTTCTACTTTAGCCTCCCAGGCAGCTGGGACTACAGGATTGCACTAATGTGCCCAGCTGATTTTTTTTAGTTTTTTTTAATTTTTAGTGGAGTTGAGGTCTCGCTGTGTTGCCTGAGCTCAAGCAATCCACCCTCCTCAGACCCCCAAAGTTCTGGGATTACAGGTGTGAAACACTGTGCCTGGCCCAACATTTTATTTTCAAATATTTAAGTTTTGAATGTCTATTCGATAACCAAGTAAAGAAGTCAACTAGAATATATGAGAATGGAGTTTTCTAGAGAAGTCTGGGTTGAGGATGTACTTTTGGGAAATGGAGCACATACTTGGTATCTAAAGCTGTGAGCCGAGATGAGATCACTAGGTAGGTAAATATAGATAAATTAGAGAAAATATCTAATAATCGAGACATGGAGTACTATCATAAATTTTGAAAAGACAAGAAAATGTGAGAGATCGAGAAGAATGGCTGGGGAAGAAGGAATCTAAGGTAGTGAAGAGATTGAAATGTGTCAAGGAGAGAAGAGAGTAATTAGCTCAAATGCTACTGATAAGTAAAGTGAGATGTAGAATGAGAGTCAACCATACAATTTGGCATTATGGGGGTCATTAATGACCTTAAAGAAAGTGCTTTTAGTGTAGTAATAGAAAGATGCAGAAAGTAAGTAGAGTGAATTCAAATTCAACAGAGAATAGACAGAGAGGAATTGAAGACATTTATACTGACAATTCCTTCCAAGACTTCTGCTATTAAAAAAAATAAAAAAAGAAGGAGAAATGGCAAGTGTTTGGAGGCCAATTATACTCAAGAATAATTTCTTGAGTTGGTTTTTTGTGTTTGTTTGTTTTTGATTGGTTAGTGTGTTTATTTTTTAGACGGGATTGGAGAAATACTTTCATTTGTGTTTTTACCCATGTTTTCAGCCTTGCCCTGGCTGCCTGGTATAACGCAACTCTATTTGTTATTCTGCTATTATAGTTTCCCTAGCTTGAATTTTTTTACACCCTTATTATAATTGTAGCATTGCATGCCTATTTCAAAACATCTCATGTACCCCATAAATATATACATCTACTATGTACCCACAAAAATTAGAAATAAAAAAATTTAAAAATTATGATTTTTTAAAATTTGTTAAATAATGTTTACTGACTCTTTTATTTGTTGAAATCATTCATTTTTTGGAATATCAGGTCCAATTAAATATTTAATCAGACTTTGAGAAGGATTTAATAAGACCAATAAATAACCAAGTATTAGTTGAAGGAAATTTCAGATATTTTGGTAGTAGAAGGAACTGAGTTATGGCTCAAGAGTTTTTTAATAAGTGTGAGTGGAGTTATACAAACTACTCATTAAAATCTTTATTTGAATTTGTAATATCTGACACCATTTTCATATTGAAGAATCACTTAAAATAGTCATAAAATGTAAAATTGCAAGACAATTAAAAACAAAAATATGATTTCACGACTGTGATAGTACCTGAGAAATTTCTTCATCTCCTTAGTAAGAGAAGTATTACACCTATTTATAGTTATTTTATGAAACTAGCTAAGATGAATTATGTAGAAAAGATACAGATTTTCAAACAGAAACTAGAATTAATGGAAGCTGTGTGAGACTATAAAGAGTTTAATAGTTATTTCGATTATTTTTTTTTTATGAGTGCAAGGAGTATAGCGAAAAATAGCATCTACCGATAAGGATTTGCAAAGCCAGTAGTCTTTCTAAAAATATCAGCAAACCCAGAATTAAGGCTTATGTTCTTAGCTCATTGTAACTAGATCAAAAATAAAGAAGGCCAAATAAAGGTATGTGACATTTGTTGAAAACCTGAAGTGTCCTATATGCAGAAATATTTTTATCATTTAATTAATTTCAGAAACTTCTTAACATGACATGATCCTCTTGAAAAGATCACATCAAAAAAGGCAAAATAATTGCATAATTATTGTAGAATAATTTTTGTGTGAGTATTTTTGACTTAGTGTAAGTTTCCAAGTTCAGGATTTATCATGCAGTGAAAAAAAATACACTTGTATAGAAGACAGGAGACTTCATTATATTCCTCGCTTTACAATTAATTAATGTAAGACCACTTAAAATATGCCTAATTTTCCAGGCATTGGTTTGCTTTGCTATAAAATGGGAGGATAGAAAATAAATTTCAAAATATCTTATAAATCTAAGAATCTTTGGAAATTCATAGATTATTGAGATGGAGTCTCGTTGCTATGCATTGTAGCAAAGTTGGAAATAAATTCTAAATTTTATTTCATTTATATTGATCAATAAATTGTTACATTTCACTAATACTATAAGGAAAATTTATTTTACCTGAGTGTATGTCTAGCTTGTGAAATAAAAATGCTCAATTATGAAAGCATTTATTGCCATTTTGAATGAAAAATGTAATATGTAGAACAGAATGTTTTTTTTGCCTTGAACACAGTTAAATGTAGAAATTGATAAGGACTTGCATTTTCATGAATTTAATAATTATCTGTCTTTTCAATGGTCTCCATATCAAGTCTGAGAAATATGGATGTGATTTATTTTAAACCTCACCATTTGAAGTAAATCTAAAGATTCAATTAGGTTATGAGCATATAGGATACAAGGACCATATTGACAGTTTTGTGGGATTGTATTAGGATAAAAGGGTAGGAACAATGGGGAGAAAATTATAACTTACAATAGGGAAGAACCAAAAATTGTTGCAAAATGATGGAACAGGCTGAAAGAATGATATAACCTCCTAAACACTTCAAATGTTTAAGCAGTTCATTGTACCAGGGCCATTGTAGCAAAGATTTTCTGTCTTGGGTGGAAGGTCAGTCAAGGTGACTGATAAAGTTTCTTCTAACGATAAAATAGCACAACTCACTTTTTTTCTAACCTCTAAGAGTATATTAATATCAAAAGAAGGCAAGCAACAAACTACTTCTGAATGTTAATATATATCTGCATTCATTTTAAAAGTCTGCTACAACTACAGATGAAAGAGGAACAGTTTGTAGTATCCGTGATCCTAGAACAAATTTAGCTTTTAATATCTTGTCAACTTTTTTGTTTTAATATCTCTTCCTTGGAACTAGCTGAGCTTTAATGGCATCATCATGTGATATGACTTGAGATTTATATTTGGAAGAGCTTTGAAAAATCACGGATTGTTACCCTAATGAGATGTTATTCAGTCTTTTAAACAAGAGCAATTTCTTTACAAAAAGGAGCAGAATTCTTAATTGTATCTGTAAACCTCCATTTAAGAATGAATTACTTGGCTGGGCATGGTGGCTCACACCTGTAATCCCAGCACTTCGGGAGGCCGAGGCTGGTGCATCACTTGAGGTCAGGAGTTTCAGACCAGCCTGGCCCAACATGGTGAAAAACAGTCTCTAAGAAAAATACAAAAAAAAAAAAAAAATAGCCAGGTGTGGTGGTGTGTGCCTGTAATGCCAGCTACTCGGGAGGCTGAGGTGAGAGAATCGCTTGAACCTGGGAGGTGGAGGTTGCAGTGAGCCAAGATTACACCATTGCACTCCAGTCTGGGTGACAGAGCGAGACTCCACCTCAAAAAATAAAAATAAAATAAAAAAAGAGAATGAATTGCTCATAAATGTGCCTCACTGATGATTAAATTTAATCCTGCAAGATTATGTCTTTTGATGGAAATGAGAGAGTTTATACAAAGTTTTATTCGTGATGTTATCTATGTCATCTATTGATTTCTGCTCTGATTCATGTGGATGAAGTTACACCTCACACTTTAAGCTGGTGTCAGTCTTCCCATTTTCTGCTGTGATGTGTACTCAAGATCTCCAGATTACATCTGTAATGTAATGCAGCCATGATTGTTTATAGGTACATTTAGATGAATTCAATGATGAGTTATGTTGTAATAAGTGTCAGATTTAGATGAACCATGTAAATAAAAGAACCATGCATTAAAACGACAAATGTGTAAAAGCATTATTTGGGCCTTAAGTCAAGGCCCAAATGTGGATACTGGTACTGAGACATCTTTCAGAAAGGAGGTATGAAGTACTGAAAAATATTTACAAAATGAAGACTACTTTTATCTTACTTATCATGATTCTTTTATTACATATGCATTTTCTAAGATAACTATTGTGCATTAGTTTGTACTGTGTTAATATAATAATAGGGTAAATCAAACAATGTTTTCTAAATCCATTAAAATAGAGTTCCCTAAGGGAGTTAAAACAATTACGTTCTACCGAATATTATTGGCATGCTTCAGGAGACATGATTTAATCTCTAGACTACCAGAATTCAAGAACTAGTGAGTCATATAACAAAGGAGGCTTAATCGTGCCATTTAAGTGTCATGGAAAAAGGTTTATTGGTCAGGAAAAATTAATTAGAAAAAAGTTATAAAATACCTCACTAAGAAAATAAAATGTCAGGAAGCCCACTTAGACAAGGAGTGAAAATGAAACAAATTCAAGTTTTTACAATATTTGGTTTCTATAGGATTGCTTCATTGTTTTGGTTTTGTTTTTCCCCATAAGCTGATCTCAGAAACTTTTCCTTTACATGAAGAGGCTGTCATTTTATCATGGTGTGTGTTTGTTCACATGCCACACAGACAATCAATTATAAAGAAAGGAGAGACTCGTAGGAGGCAGGGCCAGGCTGTTCACACTTTTAAACTAGGTAGCCACAAATGAGGCTTAGTTACAAAAACTTGAAAACTGGATTCTTCCCAATGTATTATACATCCCCAAAGAAATGATGAAGTTCCTTACTCTTTTCTCTTTGTTTTTGTAAATCTTACCACTTCAAGTGTTGGCAGTACTTACTTTAAAGTAGGTTTTCATATTGGCTTAGATTTTTTTTCATTAACTTGCAATTTGTGGTTGGGAAATGAACTGCTTTTTGTTTCAGGTTGTTTAATGTTTTCCAATATAATATTCTTCTTGCACTCCAGTGAGTTTATTTACAAAACATTTAATGTCATTTGCGTCTTCGAAGAACAGTGTATTCGGTTAGAACAAAAGTGAGCTCCTGCATAGAGCTTATGATGGTTTATAATTGCTAAATTATTACCTTGGTCAAGTTTGTAAACTAATAAAAGGAGTAGAAAACTTTTAGATAAAAAAAACTACCTCATTCAAAGGGACCGTCCACCCACAAAATGCCTTTTTGTTTATCTTTTGGAATGACACCATTGGAAACTCAGTATGGCCACTTTTATGGTAATAATAAAATTCATATATAAAAAGGATTATTAGAAATGTGTTATTTCTTAGGCAGGTATGCTTATTTAAAGTATGTATGCATACATACTTTAAACTACTAAATACAAATAAATTAGTAGTACAGTCATTAGGATTGCTCTTAGTTTGTTAGTGTTGGAATAGACTTTTGGATTTTCTTCCTAGCTTAGATTGACACAATGTGGTGGGGACTTGCTCTCCAAACACAGGAATAGGTGGCCTGCAGACACACTCTGTGATGCTGTAATTCTAATCCTCACTGAATATATCAGGGGTGGACATCTGGCCTGGGGCAATTCAGATACTTTTTCTTAAAATTTATACTACAAATTCAAAAGTGGTAACTCATCTCTGCCATCACTTACAGTAGAATAAGACCCACTGTTGCAGTGGGGAATTGAGAAACCCAGTCTACAGGGAGAACAAACATGGAGAATAAAATAAGTAAATTAGAACAGGAAAAATGCCAAAACACACAGACATGACCCTGATAGCTTTCCATTTCCTGATCACTGTCCCTTCCTGTGGCTGGATAAGGAACTGTCTCCAGGCTCTGTAAGACATATTTGCATCCTTATGACAAATTTCTACTCCTTTTCATAAACTAGACTTGGGTTCTTTAACTTGCAACAGCAACAACAATAAAAACTTTTGTTGGGTACAATCTGATTTTATTAACTTCTGGATTTAAAAGCCCTTCTAAATGTTGATTGGCATTGTTTTTACTACCTAAGAGTACGCTCATGCACCACATAGTGATGTTTTGGTCAATGACAGACTGCATTTACGACTGTGGTCCCATAAGATTATAATACCATGTTTTTCTGTACTTTTCTATGTTTAGATATGTTCAGATACACAAATGCTTATCATTGTGTTATAATTGCCTACAGTGTTCAGTACAGTTACATGCTGTACAGGTTTATAGCCCAGGAGCAATTGGCTATACCCTATAGCCTAGGTGTGTAGTAGGCTATACCATTAGATTAGTGTAAGCATACCCTATGATGTTTGCACAATGATGAAATCACCTAAGGATGCATTTCTCAGCATATATCCCAGTCATTAAGCAAAGACTGACTCTATTATTAGGTCTATTTTATTCTATAGCATTTGATCATGAGATATGTGACAATAAATATAATTTTTAGAAGTACAATAACTTTCAAATCCTGAATGTTCTGTACTTTCCATCTCACAAGCATTTTGCAAAGCATCAAATGGTATAAGTCAGATTACTGTTAAGGCAACTTGGAATTAATATGCTGCTCAGTTCTGGAAAAGGCATATTTTGTAAATATAGATGAGAGAATATAGACTTTTTCCCTCTCTTCTTACAATCCACATTCTATTCAGTATTTCATTTACTTGAGGGGTTATATGCTACTTATCTTTACCTGTTGTGGAGTGAGGACACATTCCAAATGCCTTCGTATTATTAAAAGCCCTTCATGATTTGACCCCATCTTTTATGACTTCTCCCTTTCAACTGTGCCCTCTAGCCTTATTTGATTTCTCTCAAATTCTTAAACACAGCATGCTTCACTGACCTTTAAGCCTTTGCACATACAGTGTTGATGTGGAGCTTCCTGACCAACTCCTAATTCTCCTTCAGGCCTCAATTTAAACATCACTTCCTCTGGGAAGCTTTCTATTATTCCCAAGGTCCTGGGATGTGTTCTTGCACAGCATGCTGGGCTAATGTCTCAATGGCTACCTTGTTTTATTGTTAGTATTTGATCAGCGACACTTTGCCAGGGAGCCCCTGAGTATTGTCTGAGCAGAAACTATGGCTATCTTGTCCCCTGTTTAGCACAGGGCTTCTCTAAAAGTGGGCTTCTGTAAAAGTAAGTGCTCAAGAACAACAACAAAAAGTGTTACATTAATAAACACACACACATACATACAAAGAAATACCTGTCTTTCTCCATATCTCAAGATCATGCTGAAAAGCCAGCATTCATGAACAAATTCCTGTGCGAAGACTGAGAATGAAAGATGAATAAGAGGTATCTTTAGAACCCAGTTATGGCTGCCGTTGTTCCCTGAGTGTGAGGCTTGCTGCTAGAGTGACAGAAAGAATTTTGACTACTCAAGACCATACAAATTTGGAAATGACTCCAAAGTAAACATGGTTAGATAACTACACATGCCATTCCCCCTTTTTTATTTCTATAGAATCCCAACTTTGTTCAAGTAGTAACACGCCCAGCTTCAGAAATGAGTCATGATTTTTCTAAAGCAACAATATCAATCCTCTTTCCCTTCCCCAGTGATTGGTATGGAAGTGGACATTTCAGCAAGTTTTAGCCAATAACGTGAATTCTGTTTTGAAGCATCTAAGAAAGATTTCGCTTTCTGCTGTAAATCAAAAGCAGAAACAGGAGAAGATTCTTTTGGGCCTCTTTCCCCCTTCCTGGCATGGAAGTAGTTGTGAGAGCATATGATACTCAAAGTTTAGGTAGACATTTTATAATTATGTGATGAATAACCTAAGGATAAATAAACATATAAAAGAATGGAGAAAGACTGAGTCTGTTTTACTCCACAAGATGCTGAACCAACCCTGAGACATAATTTATCTGGATTCTTAAATAACTAGTGTCTTTGTGGTTTAAGCTGTTCTTTGTAAACAAACATATCATAAGTGATTAAGTGATGTTATCTTCCTTTAAGGCAATCAAAATGCATCTGACAAATGGCCATCTAATTTAAAATTCCAACTATGTAGACATCTCAAACAAAGCCGGTATCTCAAAAAATATACTACAAAAGTTCTTATGTGTCCATTGGGGATAACTTCCAATGCTCTTTCATTGGTATTGTAGCTATGGCATTTGATTTCCAATTGTATGTGGATCAGGTAGTTGCAGGGTGAATCTCAAGGGCGAGAAGAAAGTAAGAGTACATGAAAGAAAAGAGGAAGAGAGAGAGCAGACAAGAAGGAAGAACAACAAGACAAAGTCAAACCCTAGGTAGAAATAAGAAGGAGCTAGTACAGAAAGCAAATGCCTAAGGTGTTGGAGAAGATGGAAAGGTAGAGTGGAATGAAAAAGAAAAAAACACTAAATAGCAGCACAGAATCTTGGGGTTTCAGGGATATTGTTTATGAAAGGTTAGAATAGGCAACAATCTACCTTGTGGCATCTTCTTAAAATTATCAACATATAAAACAAACAATAATTATTTAAATTACCTGTCATATGGGTCTTGTCATTTATTTATAATTTAAGGAGAATTAAAACTGAACTAGTTGCTGGGGAGTGACATCAGCAAGATGGAGATATAGCAATCTTCAGGACCTCCCTCCCTCCATGGAACCACTGACTCAAAAATGACAAATGGAAAAAATTTACTTTCTGAGAAATCAAGAAGCCAGTTAAGAGGCTCCTGTATCTCAGATGAGTGCAAAGCCAGCTGCAACAGAGCCAGCAGAAAATTTGTTGTACTCACTCTTCATGGTCACTTCCGGCATAGCACAGTGCAATCTAGAAGAAATTCTCAGCTCCTGACTACTTTCTTGGAAAAGAAAGAGAAAAATGTACCATATGTCTAATATTCTGATGGGGATGGGGTGTGGGCTGCTCAAAGGACTAGCTTCCGTCATGCCTAAATAGAAGTGCTAATTGGGAAGTCCACAATGTTGGGGGCTGCAGAAAACAAGGGCAACAGTTTGGACTAGCATGCACTCATTTGCCGTAGTTCCTCCCCTCACTTCATAGAATGAGTAGAAGAACCCTTAACTCTCAAGGTTTTTTTCCTGGGGAGAGAAAGAGTCAAAGCAATTATCCAATATTATGGCTTTGTGGGAGTGATGCATCCAAAAAAAAAAATGAGTTTTTACCACACCAATCTCAGAGTGCAGATGGAACCTAGCGTATTCTAGATGCTTGGGGGCCATTGAGAACAAAAGAGAGCTAAGCAACTTTCAGCAGCTCCAGAAGAACTGTGGTACCACAGATAGACACCAAAGGGAGGAAGAGATTACAAGCTCCTGAAAAAAGAAATGAGCAATTCATTCTAATTGAGAATTTACACACACTGGTACAGATAAGATGAATTTGCAAAAAAAGAATAGAGGTCCCAGAATTTCTAGCTGGGTTTTTTGGTGAAGGTCTTTCTCTGTATCAAGCTAGTCCCTAAAGACTGGGTGAGGTGGTTTTTGTTTGTTTTACATTTTTATTTTAAAAGATGGGGATCTCACTTTGTCACCCAGACTTGAGTGCAGTGATGCAATCATAACTCACTGCAGCCTCAAACTCCAAGGGTCAAGTGATCTTTCCACCTCAGCCTCCTGAGTAGCTGAGACTAGAGACACATGCCACTGTGCTTGATTAATTTTTAATTTTTTTTTTTTCATAGAGATGTGGTCTCACTTTGTTGTTCAGGCTGGACTTGAACTATTGACTTCAAGGGATCCTCCTGACTCAGCCTGCCAAATCATTGGGATTACAGGCATGAGCCACCATGCCTGACCTGTTTTGTTTTGTTTTAAAAAACTCAGAAAAATTTCAAAATAGCAATTATAAAGACAATGAGCTTAGAAAACCAATTAATGGACAAAATGTAACTATAAGTAAAGAGATACATGTAAAAAGAATCAAACAAAATTTGCAGTGGAAGAATATGATAACCAAATTGAATATTACATTAGAGGAGTTTAATACTAGATTTGAACAAGCAGAAGAAAGAATCAGGGAACTTGAAGCTGGGTCATTTGTAATTATTCAGTCAGAGAAACAAAAAGAAGACTAAAAAAGAGTGAAGAAACCCTATGAACATCATCAAGTAGACCAATATGTGTTATCAGAGTTTTAGAAGAAAAAGACAGAAAAATAGGCATAAAGCATCATTGACAAAATAATGACCCAAAACCTCCCAATTATGAAAGACAATAGACATTCTGAATCCAGAGCACAATGGCCTGCAACTAAGATGAACCCAGAAAAGTCTATACTTCAGCACATTATAATCTAATTATCAAAAGCCAAGGACAAAGAAGGAATTTTGAAAGCAGAAAGAAAATAGTGACTCATCAGATACACAATGGCTCTCATGAGAATATCAGCAGATTTCTCAGCAGAAAACTTGCAAAACAGAAATAAGTGGGATTACATATTCAAAGAGCTGAAAAAAAGTCTGCCAACAAACAATCCTTTATCCAGAAGAATTTTCTTCAAAATGAAGGAGAATAAAGGATATTCCAGATAAACAAAAGCCAAGGGAATCCATCACCATTAAACCTGCCTTACAAGAAATGCTAAATGAAGTTGTTCAAGTTGAAATAAAAGAATGCTGAACAGCAACACAAAAGCATATAAAAGTATAAAGCTCATTGGTCAAAGATAGATATAAAGGAAAAACAACAGGATATTATAATGGTGGTGGGTAACTTACTCTTCATCCTGGTATAGAGGTTAAAAAAAAACACAAGTATTAAAATAACTGTAACTATAAAATTATTAATGAATACACAATGTAAAAATATGTAATTTGTGATACTGATAACATACCATGTGTGGAGGGGAGAAGTCAAAGTGTAGAGTTTTAAATAAGACTGAGATTAGGTTTTTATCACCTTAAAATAGATTGTTATAATTATAATATGTTTGATTTAAGCCCCATGGCAACTACAAAGAAAACACCTACAGGTAATAAACAAAAAAAAATGAGAAAGAAATGAAAGTGTGTCTCAGTCCATTTTATTTTGCTATAACTAAACATCTGAGACTAGGTCATTTATAAAGAAAATAAATTTATTTCCTGCAGTTCTGGAGGCTTTGAAGTTCAAGATTGAGTTGCTGCCTCTGTTGAGGGGCCTTCTTATTGCATCATAACATGACAGAAGGCATCACATGACAAAAAAAGCAACAGCAAGAGCCAAACTGGCTTTTATCATAGGCCTAGTTTGTAACACCTTACATAGTCCTATGAAAACCCATTAAGCCATTAACCCATTAAGCCATTAGCCCATTAATCCATTAATTCATGAATAGATTAATACATCCATGTGGGGAAAGCCCTCATGATTCAAACCTTTCTCAAAAAACCCATCTCTTAATACTGTGACATTAGTATTAAGTTTTAACATGAGTTTCAGAGTCTAGAAATATTCACACCATAGCATTTCACCCATGACCTCCCATAATTTATGTCCTTATCATATGCAAATAACTTCATTCCATTCCCATAGCCCCAAAGTCTTAACCTGTTCTAGCACCAACTCTAAAATACGAAGTCAAGAGTCTCATCTGAGACTCAAGGCATGATCCATCCTTGGGCAGATTCCCTTTCAGTTGTGAAATCAAAACAAGTAATATAATTCTAAAATACTATGCTGGTACAGGAATAAGACAGACATTCACTTGTCGAAAGGGAAAATAAACTAGAAGAAGGGGGTAATGGTCCCCAAGCAAGTCTTTAACACAGCAGGGCACATATTAAATTGTAAAGCTAAAGAATACTCTTTTTTGGGTCCATGTTAAGCATTCTCTGCACAATGCGGGGAACACATTGAGCCACTCTGCCCCTATGGCTTTGCTGTGCTCAGAACACACTTCAGCTTTCCCAGACTGGAATTGCTCATTGGTGCCTGCAGCTTTCCCAGGTGGGCACTGCACACTGCTGGTGTTTCTATAATTCTAGGATCTCAAAGGCAGCTCTGGCTCTCACCCCATATTTTTACTCAACATTGCTGTAGTGGGGCTCTCAGCCATGGCTCTGTCCCTGTGACAAGTCTCTGCCTGGGTCTCCATGCTTTTAGATACATCCTCTGAAGTCTAGGTGAAGGCCATAGTGGCCCTACAACTCTTGCATTCTGTATCCCTGCAGAATTAGCACCAGGTGGACACTGCCAAGGCTTATGGCTTTTGCTTTCTGGAGCAGTGAGGTAAGCTACACTTGGAGCCTCTTGAGCCAGTTGGAGTGGCTGAGGAATGATGCACTCACATGAAGGGAGCAGAGGAGTCCTGAGCAGCCCTGGGCAGCAAGCCGTGGAGAGTACCCTGGGCCTGTCCCCTGAAACTATTCTACCCTCCTTGGCCCCTGGGCTTTTCATGAGAGGGGGCAGTCTTAAAAATATGTAAAATACTTTTCAAACATTCTCCTCATTGTCTTAATGAATAACACCTGACTCCCTTCTATCAGTGCTAATCTCTTTAGCAAGCAGTTTTGCTGTTTACATGGCTAAGCAAGCTGCAAACTTTTCAAATCATTTTGCTGTGATTCCCTTTAATTATACATCTGTCTTTAAGTCATCTTTTTGCTCCTGAATTGGCCAAAAGTAACCACACAGCCAAAAGTAGCCAAACAGCATCATGAATGCTTTGCTCCTTAAAAATTTCTTCTATAAGATATTTTACTTTATTATTGTCAAGTTTGGCCTTCCACACAGCCCTAGACTATGGACACAGTTCCAGTAAGCTTTTTGCTACTTTATACCAAGTATGACCTTTATTCCAGGTTCTGATACCTTGTTCCCCCTTTCTGTCTGAAACCTCATAATGACCTTCATTGTCTATATGTTTACTAGTACTTTGGCCATAATCACTTAAATAATTTATAAAATGATTCAGACTTTCCCTAGTCTTCTCATCCTCTGATCCTTCACCAGAAGCACCCTTAACACTCTATTTCCAGCAATATAAGATTTTTTTTGCCTGCTCCTCCAAACCCTTCCAGCCTTTGTCCATTACCCATTTCCAAAGCCACTTGCACATTTTTAGGTTGAGCATCAGCCCCACTTCTTGTTACCAAAGCCTGTAATAGGGTTCTCCAGAGAGACAAAACCAATGGGATATACAGAAGGGGATTTGTTAGGGAAATTGGCTCACACAGTTATGGAGACTGAAAAGACCAAGGTCAAGGGGACGTATCTGGTGAGAATCTTCTCATTGTATCATAACATGGCAGATGGCATCACATGCTAAAAGAGCAAGAACAATAGCCAAACTGGATTTTATAACAGACCCACTCTTGACAACTATCCTATTCCTGTGATAAGCCATTAATCTGTGAATCCATGAGTAAATTAATCTATTCATGAGGGCTCTGCCTCTATTGTCCCTTAAAGGCCCCACTTCTTAATACTGTTACATTGGGGATGAAGTTTCAATATGGGTTTTAGAGGAGACAAACATTCAAACCATAGTGATGTCACTACAAAAAAATTAATGAAACACAAAGAAGTACAGTAAGAGAGCAAAATACAGATAAAAATGCTATATGATATATAGAAAACAATAAAATGGCAATAGTAGGAGTTTATCTGTCAGTAGTTACTTTAGCCATAAATGAACTAAACTCAAACAAAAGACAAAGAGTAGCTGACTGGATTTAAAAAATACTATATGCTGTCTACAAGAAGTACAAGGAGCCCACTCCAAATTTGTAGACACACATAGGATAAAATTAAAAGGATGGAAGAAAGTATTCCATGTGAATGGTAACCAGATGAGAGCAGGGCTCATTATACTTATATCAGACAAATAAATTTTAAGTCAAAAATTGTCACAAGGAACAAAGAAGGACATTACGTAATATTAAAAGAGTCAATTCACCAGAAAGATATAACAATTTTAAACATATATGTATTCAATCTTAGGCTTTAAAATATATAAACAAACATTAATGGAACTGAAGGGAGAAAGACAGCAATACAACAATAGTAGGAGATTTTAATTCTCAGCTTTCTTTTTCTAGAGACAGAGTCTCACTCTGTCACTCAGGCTGGAGGGCAATGGTACAATCTCAGCTCACTGCAATCTCCACTTCCCAGACTCAAGTGATTCTCCCACTTCAGCCTGCTGAGTAGCTGGGACTGCAGACATGCAACACCATACCCAGCTAATTTTTTAACTTTTTGTACAGATGAAGTCTCGTATATTGCCCAGCTGGTCTCGAACTCTTGGGCTCAAGTGATCCTTCACCTGGGCCTCCCAAAGTGCTGGGATTATAGGCATGAGCCACCGTGCTCAGGACCCAACTTTCAAAAATTGATAGAACATCCAGACAGAAGATCAATGAGAAGTGGATTGAACAATGTAGACCAAATAAGCCTAACAAACATATGCAGAAAATTCCATCTAACAGCACCAGAATATGCATTCTTCTAATGCACACACATACATTATCCAGAATAGATCATATGCTATGTCACAAAACATGTTTTAACCAATTTAAAAATACTGAAATCATATCAAATATCTTTTCTGAACACAGTGGAATGAAACTATAAATCAATTACAAAAGGAAACTGGCAATTTCACCAATATGTGTACATTAAACAATAAATTCTTGAACAGCCCATGGGTCAAAGAAGAAATTATAAGGGATATTTGAAATGTTTCAAGATAAATGAAAATGTCTCAAGATGAAATAAAAAAACAACATATCCAAATTTATGGAATGCAACAAAAGTGGCAAGAGTTAAGTTTATAGTGGTAAGTGACTACATTATAAAAGAAAAAAGATTTTAAGTAAACAACCTAACTTTACACCTCAGAAGTGGAAGAAGGAGAAAATACTAAGCCTAATGTTAGCAAATAAAGGAAATAATAAAAATTAGAAAAAATAAATTAATTAGAAAGTAGAAAATTACTATAATAATTAATGAAACTAACAGCCGCTTTTTAAAGATCAATAAAATTTACAAACCTTTGGCTAGAATAACTAAGAAAAAAGAGAGAAGACTCATAAATAACATTGTAAATAAAAAAGGAGCTATTGCAATCAAAGAGGCAGGAACGATAAAGATTTTGAGGCTATTCTGTATAATTATACACTAACAAATTGGATAACCTAGAAGAAATGAATAAATTCTCAGAAATATACAACCTACCAAGACTGAATCAAGAAGAAATACAGAATCTGAACAGATCTGTAACTAGTAAGGAGATTAAATCAATAATCAGAAATTTCCCAAAAAAGAAAATCCCAGGATCAGAAAACTTCACTGGAGAATTCTGCCAACACTTAATAGAAAAAAAAATGCCAATTCTTCTCAAACTTTTGCAAAAAATTGAAGAGGACGAAGCATTTCAAACTCATTTTATGAGTCCAGCATTTTCCTGATACCAAAATGAGATAAAGATATTACAAGGAACACACACACTTTCACACAAGCTACAGGCCACTATCTCTGATCAATATAAATGCAAAAATTGTCAATAAAAAATAGCAAACTGAATTCAACAGTGCATTAAAAAGATCACACACTGTTACCAAGTTGAATTTATCTCTGGAATGATGAATATGAATAATATGAATATCAATTATCATATTCAATTTAACATATGAATATCAATCAATTTGATACACTATATTAACAGAACAAAGGATAAGATCACATGATAATCTCTATAAATGCTGAACAATCATTTGACAAAGTTTAATACCCTTTGGTAATAAAAATACTCAACAAACTATGAATAGAAGACATGTACCTCAACACAATAATAAAGGTCACATATCAAAAGCTAACAGATAACATCATACTCAATGGTAAAAACTGAAAGCTTTTCCTCCAAGATCAGGAACTAGGTAACAATGCCCATTCTTGACATTTCTCATCAACGTATTACTAGAAGTCTTTGCTAGAACAATTATGCAAGAATAAGAAATAAAAAGCACTGAAATCAGCAAGGAAGAGGGAAAATTATCTCTATTCCCAGATATAATAATCTTATATGTAGAAAATTCTAAAAATCACACAAGGAAACTGTTAGAACTAGTAAGTTCATCAAAATTGCAGAATATAAAATCGAAATGCAAAAATCAGTTATGTTTCTATACAATAGCAGCAAACTCTGAAAAAGACATTACAATCCCACTTACAATATTATAAAAATGACTAAAATGTTTAGTAATAAGCTTAACCAAGGAGGCTAACGACTTATACACTGAAAACCATAAAAGCATTACCGAAAAATAATTTTAAAAGACACAAATAAATAGAAAGATAATTCTGTTTTCATGCGTTAGAAAACTCGATGTTAAAATGTGCACACTGCTGAAAGCAATTTATAGATCCTATACAATCTTACCAAAATTATAATGTCATTTTTTTCAGAAATAGAAAAAAAATCTGACAACCATGGATACTTAGAGAATCTGGAGAAAGAAGAGCAAAGTAGAGGGTCTCATACTTCCTGACTTCAAAACATATTCCAAAGCCGTTGTAATAGAAACAGTTTAGCACTGGCATAAAGACAGATATATGAACTAACAAACCAGCATAGAGAGCCCAGAAATAAGCCCACACATACATTGTAAAATAATATACAAAGCACAAAGACTATGGACAGGATAGTCTCTTCAACAATTGTGTTGGGAAAACTAGATAGCCATATTGAAAGGACTGAAATTAGACCCTACTCAAAAAATTAAGTCAAAATGAATTAAAAATTAAAGATCTGGGCCGGGCGTGGTGGCTCACGCCTGTGATCCCAGCACTTTGGGAGGCCGAGGGGGTCAGATCACGAGGTCAGAAGATTGAGACCATTCTGGCTAACACAGTGAAACCCCGTCTCTACTAAAAATACAAAAAATTAGCCGGGTGTGGTGGCGGGCGCTCCTACACAGGAGCCTGAGGCAGGAGAATGGCATGAACCTCAGAGGCAGAGCTTGCAGTGAGGTGAGATCGCGCCACTGCACTCCACCCTGGGGGACAGAGCGAGACTCCATCTCAAAAAAAAAAAAATAAAATAAAATAAAAATACAAGATCTGAAACTATGAAACTCATAGAGAAAAATGGGAGAAAATTTTATACCATTGGTTTTGGCAATAATTTCTTGTATACGACACCAAAGAACAGGCAGTAAAAGCAACAAAAAATAGATAAGTGGAACTACATAAAATTAAAAACTGATGCACAGAAAATAAATAAAAAGAAAAAACAGCGTGTAAAAGCAAACCATGATATGGGAGAGAATATTTGCAAACCATATATCTGATAATGGGTTAGTATTCAAAATATATAAGGAACACCTACAACTCAATAGCAAAAAACTAACCCAATTAAAAATGGACAATGGACCTGATGGATATCTCTCCAAAGAAGATGTAAAAACAGCCAACAGATATATGAAGAGTGCTTAACATCATTAGTAATTAGGGAAATGCAAACCAAACTACATGAGCTATCATCTTACACCTGGTAGGATGACCATTATGAAACAAAAGAAAGAGAATTAAAAAAAAAAAAGTGTTGAAAGGGATGTGGAGAAACTAGAACCTTTGTACAGCCACTGTGAAAAAATGTTTGGAAGTTTCTCAAAACAATTAAAAATAAAACTATACGATCCAGTAATCCCACTTTTAGATAATTTTCCAAAATATTTGAAAACAGGAACTCAAAGAGATATTTGCACTCTCATGTTTATTGTAGCCTTATTTACAATAGTCAAGAGGTGGAAACAAATGAAATATATAATGACAGATGAGTCAATAAAATGTGGTATGTACATATCATGGAATATTATTCAGCATTACAAAAGAAGAAAATCTTATAATATGCTGCAACACAGACAAACCTTGAGGACCTTATACTAAATAAAATAAACCAGTCACAGAATGACAAATACTGCATGAATATACTTCTATGAAGTATCTAAAGTAGTCAGTCATAGAAGCAGGAAGCAGAACGGCAGCTGCCAGGTCCTGGGAGTAAGAGTAAGAGGAAAGTTGCATTTCAGTGGGTATAGAGTTTAAAGCATGCAAGATGAAAAAGTTCTAAAGATCTGATGTACAATAATATGCATATAATGAACAATATTGTACTGTTCACTTAAATATGTGTTAGGTCCATGTTATGTGATTTTTACCACATTTTTTGAAACCAAGTTGCTAAAGAATTTGCCAAATGGAATTATAGTGACACGAATTCAAATAAAATTAAAAAACAAGAAACAGTACAGTTTACTTAATTTGTTAATATATCCATATTATCATTTTAGGGAATTTTTACTAAAGCAGAGTATATAAACTATTTTTTGTTTGTTCTAATGATCCATTTGTTTTAGTTTGTTTCCCATTTTTATGTAGCTAGACTGCCAGTTAATCTCCTAAAATTATTGGCACCATATTTCCCATTTTTTCTGGCTTTTTTATTAGTAACTGGGATCCTTGCAGCTGTATCTATGTGATGCCAAACAACTAGATTGATCAATTCTGTAACAACAAGCCATCTGGTTACTTTAGTGAATAGGCCTTTACTTACCTTTCATAAATTGATTCTATTCTCCTTTGTGCCTTCTCTTTAAATTACCATTATCTTGTAACCATAAATTAAAAATACAGCACTGCTTTTAAAACATCCTGAAGTAATTTTTAACACTACAAAAGAGAAGAAATTTCCTTTGTTTGGTGTTCTTTGACCCTAATTAGCATTTAGGAACAAACTACACTTGCAAAATTATTTTCAATTGGTAGAGGGAAGAAAAGGGTCTTTTTATTGCTATGTATTTGTAATTACTTTTGTCACTTATGTTATTCTTGTGTCTAAATTCAACTCTAGATTTATTCTCTGTTGATATTTTTTATCACTTGAGAATATTTTAGTTTTTCAACCTCTATATGGTGGGCTATCACTCCAAATTTAGGTTAAACTGTAGGTTGATTTAAAAATCTGGCTATGATGCAGAAACATTCTGGCAACTTACCTAGAAAAAAAAATAGTTATATTTCAGTACTTCTTTTACCTAATCAGCCATTTTAAAATAATTTTGTTCATTATCAATATGGAGGAAATTATTTATATGCAAGGAAGTTATTTATATGCAGAGCTGTTAATGGCAGCAATCTGCATGCCAAATTTCTACTTAATAAGCAATGAAATAGTTGGATAAATGTGTATTTCTACATGGGTGAATTTCCCAAAATTCACACTTCAAAGACAGTTGCTGACATTTTTTCAATGAGAGATTTTATTAGATAATGACACATCTTAGAGTTATCTTGTAAGTATTCTTTAGTCTTAATTTAAATTTAAATGAAAGTCAATTCAAAGTGTTGTATTTTCTTAAATAAATTTTGTTTTATAAACATTAGAAATTAAATAGGACTACCATATGGTCTAGCAATCACACTTCTGGGTATATATCCAAAGAAAATCAGTTCAGTATGTCAAAGAGATGTTTCATATTCATTGCAGCTTTATTCACAATAGCCAAGATATAGAATCAATCTAAGTGCCCATCAATGGATAAACGTAGAAAACATGGGCTGGGTGTGGTGGCTCATGCCTGTAATTGCAGCAATTTGGGAGGCCGAGGTGGGCAGATCACGAGATCAGGAGATCCAGACCATCCTGGCTAACACGGTGAAACCCCATCTCCACTAAAAAAAAAAACAAAAAAAATTAGCCGGGCATGGTGGTGGGCGCCTGCAGTCCCAGCTACCCGGGAGGCTGAGGCAGGAGAATGGCGTGAACCCGGGAGGCGGAGCTTGCAGTGAGCCGAGGTTGTGCCACTGAACTCCAGCCTGGGCTACAGAGCGAGACTCCGTCTCAGTTAAAAAAAAAAAAAAAAAAGGGAAAGAAAACGTGGTATATATACACAATGGAATACTATTTAGCCTTTTAAAAGAAGGAAACCCTGTCATTTGCAACAACATGGATGAACCTGAAAAACGTGTTAAGAGGAACAAGTCAGGCACAAATACTTAATGATCTCGCTTATATGTGAAATCTAAAAAAGTTGACTTCATGGAAATACAGAGTAGAATGGTGATTATCGGGTGCTGGGAGTTGGGGTAAGATGTGGTTGGGGAAACGGTCAAAGAATAAAAAATTTCAGTTAAAGAGGAAGAATACATTCAAGAGAACTATTGTACATGTTGAATATAGTTAGTAACAATATTTTGTATCCTCAAATTGCTAAGAGAGTAGATTTTAAGTGTTTTTGACACAAAAACTGATAATTATGTGAGGTAATACATTTTTTAATTAGCTCCCTTTAGCCATTCCACAATGTATACATCTTTAAAACATCATGTTGTACATGACAAATATATACAATTTTTATTTGTCATCTTAAAAATATTAAAGATTTAATGTAGATAAATGAAAGAAAATTAGGAATTAAGGTACAAAAATTATTTATAGTGTTTATTATTGGTCTATGTTTACATAGTATTTCTTTGTCTCCATTAGTGTGTTATACAAATACCCAACTAGAAACATGACTTTACAAATGGTGTATCTGATCTTTTATGTCCCTAGTTATTATTTTAGCCCTGTCTTTTTTTTTAATAAAACATATTCTGCTTTTTCTTGTCCTCATCCTTCTATGAGTTGAATTAGTGACTCTACTCCAAAGTAATGGTGTTGCTTTCTCAGACCATATGGTGATACAAAGGCATATGAGTTATCATAAGCATGGTCTGTGTAGGCAAAGCATGTGACTCCACAAATGCTTCTTGAGAGATTCTAATATAATCTGTGCCAGACCTGCACAAGGCATAGAGAATAAAAATTTGCACCCCACACAGTCACTCCCCATTCATTCATTCAACAATAATCAAGTACCTGGTAATGCTAATGCAGTGTACTATAATTCCATATACATAAACTAATATTTTTAAGATACATGAAGGTTATGTTATAACTAATAGTCAATGTATTTTTAAAATTACTGTAATCGAATTGTAATTGTAATTAAGTATTTTCTTAATCAACAGAAACTAAAAGTATAATTTCCATCAACTCCTTTTAAGTATAAATGTAATTAAATGCCTTGCACATTCTTCACATTATATAAGGATCTTTATACTTAAGACATTTGGGAAGCCCTACTTAGGCTTATCATTGACAAAACATTTTCAAAATCTTTTCATTTGGTCCTCACCACAATACTGTTAAAAAGACAGCCTAAGCTGTTTTGTGCTTCCTCCCTAGTTGGGCATCCCTGTGCAATGAGAGGGACAAACAAGGTGGTTTTAAGGTCAGAAACATCCAATTGCAGCATCATTGGGAAATTTGTAAGAGCAGCTTTTATAAAATGTCACCAACTCATGCATCTTTAAAAGATGTGCTGAATCTTATGCCTTGAGATTTTTCTTAGTTTCCTTATTTTCTATTCCCCTCCCACTTTCTCTTTGTCCCTTGGTGGCTTCATTAATCCCATATTACAATACAAAGTAAATAATAGTGCTCTGAAGTGCTTCCTATTTGTTCAGGATGAAGTCTGAAAAATGAAACTGCAATTTTTTTTCTTTTGAGACAAAGTCTCACTCTGTCGCCCAGGCTGGAGTGCAATGGTACCATTTCAGCTCACTGCAACCTCCGACTCCCAAGTTCAAGTGATTCTCCTGCCTCATCCTCCCCAGTACCTGGGATTACAGGCATGCACCACCACACCTGGCTAATTTTTGTATTTTTAGTAGAGATGGGGTTTCACCATGTTGGCCAGGGTGGTCTCGAGCTCCTAACCTCAGATGATCTGCACACCTTGGCCTACCAAAGTGCTGGGATTACAGGTGTGAGCCACCGAGCCCTGTCAAAAACTGCAATTTTATCTTAGGGGACAGGTAAGCATAAAACATCCAAAATCATGTATTTATGTTTAGGCTCTGCTTGTAGAGTGATACCAAATTCCAGGTGATTTTTTTTTTTTTTTTTTTTTTTTTTTTTTTTTTTTTTTTTTTGAGACAGAGTCTTGCTCTGTCGCCCAGGCCTGGAGTGCAGTGGTGTGATCTCGGCTCACTGAAAGCTCCGCTTCCCGGGTTCACACCATTCTCCTGCCTCAGCCTCCCGAGTAGCTGGGACTACAGGCGCCCACCGCCACGCCCGGCTAATTGTGATTCTTTACATTATCAAAGAATTCATGAAAACAAGATATGAAGATTAGTGAAGGATTCTTTTCATTAGCAAAGTAACTTTTCTTATTTCAAATTTAACGCATCTATTTATAAAAGTTATAGAATTTAAATTTTAAAATATGAATGAAGAAAAACAAAGTCAGCATAACGTAGTAATACTTATAATTGATATGTACTATTCTGTTACTTGGATTCATTACTTAACCCTTGCACTATTCTATGATTTTTTTTAATCCATGTGTTACAGTTAGGGCTTAGAAAGGTTTAAGCACCTAGCCAAAATTATGCATTATGTTAAGTGGTTGATATCCACTTATTGACAAATATTTATTGATTGAGAATTAGTCATGGAGATATCAATGGGTTATTTTGATTACTTTTTCCATTACTCCCAAGCGGTCAGGATTAGTTTTAGATTATTTAAGTAGGTTGGCTGAGTTCACAAAAGCTATTACTATGGGGACCTTAATTGAAATCTAAGTCTATCCAATTCTATTTCTTTTCCCTATCCCTCGAATGGGTGTATGTGTGTGTGTGTGTGTTTGCACACATAAAAACCTGTTCTAATTTTATGCAACATGGAAAGCATTAATGTTTAACATGTATGTTTGAACAGGGAATTTTGTACTGCATTAAAGATTATTCCTGTATATTACATACAATCAAATATTTGACTATTGACTGTCTTAGTATGTTCATCTAATTGTTTCCTATTCCCATGAAAACTGTATCAGTCTGAGAACAGCTACTATATGATATGCATCACTAGTCTCCCCATGGTGCATAATACTTGATATAAATTAGATGCTGTTGGTTATACTTGGCAGGGGGAAAGGGGACACTAAAAAGGAAGAGTCAATTTCTACTGTGAACAAAGCAAAAAGCAAAAGGAGAGATAAATGGAATTAAATTAAAAATGAAATTGAGAGTGTAGATAAATCTATGTAATGAAGATGCTAGTAACATAGGAAGAGAAATAAGATAGGGTATAACAGTGATTATTTTTCCTAATAAGTAGTGTCATGGCAGTTGGAAGACAAGAGATTATCCAAGCACTGGTTATAGTCTGAAAGATGAGGTGGTAGCTTACTTGTTTGGGCCTCAGGCATTGCAGTACCAACAGACAGTGAGGGAGGAGTCAATTAAGACTTATACAAATGCAGAAGTCATGGTTGAGGTAGTGAGAGGATTTCCAGGACAGTGATGAATAACAGAACCTCAGCAGAAGGAGCATGTGGACCCACAGCATCATATGAATAATGATAGGACCAAGGGAAAAGAAGTCAAGAGGAATGGGGATAGACAAAAGTTTTGAAATTTATGTGTAAGAGTTGAATGAAGAAAGTTATTAATAAGACTTACACAACAAAGAATTTCTACATAGAAGTTGAAAAGACAGCAAGAGAGTTTAGAGTTTAGGAAAAAAAATTAAAATATTAAATTTTAATATGTAATATTGTAGGATTTGAATACCTTAAAACTGAAATTCAGTTTTTGATGCTGCTTCTTAGCATCTTTGGCTTGACATGTATATCAAAATGTAAGAATGTCTGTATCTTACAATCTGTGATTCTTGAGAAGTCAATGCCATATTATTCACTACATTCATTCTTTCTTATTGGAACCATAATACTTTCTTCAATAATAATGTCAGTAGACATTATAAATAAATAAAAAATATCCAATAACATGCCCCAATGTTTCACAGCTATCACACCAATAGCCCCTGAGATATTGTCACATTCCATTTATCTGCAGAAGTCTTATTCAACTTTCTGTATTAAGTACCAAGAAATTTCTTAGGCAATTAGTAAGTTCACTTGTATTCTTAAAACTTCACAGAATGAAAAATTAAAAATTTTAATCTCTTTTTCTAAAACAATTGCTTTACAAAGACTTTTCAAGGTTTTTTAATCCTATTTTTTGACAAAATAACATATTTTAATGAAAGTAAACATGTAGAAATGACTTAACCAAAACTAGCTATTGACAACTTTTCAGCACTTTTTTTGGGGTGAGTTCAGGAACAAACTTCGTATTCATTTGATTAATCCACTAAGTAGGGTTGCTTCACTTCCTTGGTTACTGTGCATGTGGACGAGGCTGATTTTCATGGTGGGATGCTAAAAGGAGGGATTTTTGCAAATCAAACCACAGAACTATCACCTCACACTTGTTAGGATAACAAACATTAGCAAAACCAAAGATGACAAATGCTAGCAAGGATGTGGAGAAATTGGAACTCCTGTATACGCTAACAGAAATATAAAATGATGCAGCCACTATAAAAATTTTTTATTTTTGAGAATGTGTCTTGCTATGTTGTCCAAGCTGGCATCAAACTCCAAGACTCAAGTGATCCTTTCACCTCAGCCTCCTGAAGAGCTGGAACTATAGGCATGAACCACTGTGCTGGCTTGGAATATTTTTATTTTCCTCAAAAAATCAAAAATAGAATTACCATATGAGCCAGCAATTCCATTTTTGCATATATATCCAAAATAATTTAAATCAAAATCTTGAAGAGATATCTGCACTCTCACATTCATTGCAGTAGTCTTCACAAAACAACCTAAATGTCCATCCATGGATTAATGGGTAAAGAAAATGTGGTCTACACATACAATGGAATATTATTCAGCCTTAAAAAAGAAGGGTATCTTTCTGAATGCAAAATCATAGATGAACCTGCAGGACGTTATGCTAGGTGGAATAAGCCAGGTATAGAAGGACAATTATTGCATGATTCTACTTACATTAGGTATTTGAAATAGTCAAACTCATGGAAACAGAGACTAGAATGGTAGTTGCCAGGGGCTGGGAGGAGGCAGAAATGAGGAACTGCTGTCCAATGAGTATGTAGTTTGAATTATGAAAAAATGAATAGGTTCTAGAGATCTGCTGTACAACATTGTGCCTACAGTTAATGATGCAGTATTATGCACTTAAACATTTATCAAGAGAGGAGATGCCATGTTGAGTGCTCTTTTCACAATGAAAGTACAGTAAAATGAAATGAAATATACACCAGGCTTTACACACACCGCTTCACAGGCAAAAACTACTTGGGAAACAAAATGGAAGGTCCCCAGAGTCGTGAGGGAAGTAAGGTATGGTACAGGGTCAAAATGGCTGTACCTGGAGCTCTCTGACTGGTCAGGCACCAACCAGCAATACTCTCATGCCTTAATTATAGTTTACTGCTGAGATAATTGAGAATGAGAGCTCATATTTACTAACCAGGATATGAATAGACTGAGAACTTTAAATAACTTTCCTTTAATTCCATAAAAATCTCCATTCTGTTTTCAAGTCTTTAGTACAGATTTTAGATGTAATAAACTGCTAAGATTTGAGCAACAACTATAAGCATAATAAATGGTTTGCTTTATGGGCAGTTTTACACTAATGCCTCTAATAATAATAACAGTAGCAATAACAAAAATGAGTTTAAGATGACAGGATTCTTAGGACTTCATTACTCAGAGCATAATCCCTAGAAAGCAGCAGTCATTATCTAACCCAGAAACTCCCAAGAATTTGCTTAACACTTTAAAATGTATAATCTAAATTAAAGAAAATATGAGTAAATGGTATTGTTTCCCCTGAATTGAAGTAATATGGGATGTGTTGAAAGAATACATCAAGACATTTTTCACTGTCACCTAGCCTGATGACTGACATAGATTAATTACCACATAAATTTCCTCTTCCATTTAATACTGATAAACAGATTTATGGGACTTAAACAACAGTACACAGTTTTGTATTTTGTACGAAATGGATAATCACATTTTAAAACATGTGTAAGGCATATTTGCAAACTTGAAACGTCGTCTTCCATAAATATATGCTGAACGAATGAATTAATGAATAAAAATTCAGGCAAAAACTCAGGTGTGGCTCAGTCATCTGAATGTTATTATCCAATGAAACAGGTCAAAGATTTTTTTTTTTTTTCTGGTTCATTTCTAGCCAATAAGACCAAGGTTCATTCACTTCACCTCTGTATAGAATCCTTTGTTGGGGGCTGCGAGGAGGCAGTAAGAAGTATCACATCTAATCTTTTCCATAATTATCCAAGTTAGTTGGTACTTCCCATAACTCTGATACCCATAGGCCCTTGCTATTTCTAGACTTGAGTGTCATTCAGAAATATGGTTTAGGTGAGCACTAGGAAAGATACACAGTTTTTCTAAAACACATTATCCAATCAATATTCTACTTATAAAAGTCAACTATACACACTTCAGTCATGAGGTAAAAAAATGAAATTTATACATAACACTCCCTTATGTTTATCACTCACTTATATTTATAATAATAGACATACAGGTATTCTATTAAAGGAACTTTTTAATGTTTGACCAGAAAAAATTTCAATATCCCTTTTTTATTAAGTTTAAGTTATTGTAATGAAATTAAACATGTGAAGGGAGACTAATACTCTCTTTTAAGAGAAGTAAGAATGAAATATCCATATAAAATACACTACATTATTCTCTTTGTTTTAACGGCAAATAGAATCAAAAGGAATAACCCACTTTATTTAACGGAATATCTGAAAGTGTCCCACTTATTTATTTCTAATTTTAACTATGGAAAGTACTTGCATTTTTTTTTAGGAAAGAAAGCCAAGATTTTATAAAGTAAAAATCTGCTTTGTGTGCCTTTCCAAATTAGAAGAGAAATGTATCATCTTAATACAGCAGATTCAGTTATTATAAAGACCTACTCCATCCAGAAAATTGAGTGAAATAAAAAGAAATTGACTTACTTGTTAAAGAGAAAAGATTGCCAAGGCTTGCAAACTTGTGAGGTGGTTAAATAACAAACTAAAGACTAGCGAATATGAGCTATTTTGTTTGACGTGCCTTCCATTTAATAAATGCTGTATCAATCCAGCTGTTTCTCTGTTTTTAATCATACATTTTGTTGTTGCTCTAAATTTAATCTTACCTTATACATTCTATAATGGATGTCCCTTAAATACATCATATTTAACGTGTTCCAAAGAAAACTCATAATCTCCTCATCTCCATCCACCTGACTCCTCCTGCTGTGATCAATCTCTCCATTTTTGTTCATTGTCCATCATCTTCTACAGAACAGATGTGTCCTAACTCATTTTCCTAAACACATTTTTGTATACAAAATAATTTCCTTTTTTTAATTTCAGAAATCTATTCTGACAAACATTTGGCTTCAACCTGTAATTAAAAACTTAACAATACTTAATAGTTGCCTCAAAGAGCATCCCCTCTTTGTCAATGTGAGACTATTTACATTAATTTGCATGTAATTCAGTTTCATACTCATTCACTGGGGTGTGAATATTAGTCAAATGGGCAATTAATTAATACAATCTTTATATATTCACTTATTAAAATGCACCACACAATTCCTAATTTATTGGGAGTTCTCACTAAATCTATGGGATGTAAATTTTGAAACAGCTGCAGCTGTTTGTGCCATTGCTCTTGTTGTCCAATAGAGCCAAGTGGACATTCTTTTTTGTTGTTGTTCTTTCCTTGAATAGAGTCGAAATTATGAATCTAACTTTCTCCGACATGTTGTCTAAAAGGATATCATCTTACCTTACTCAGTGTGAGCCCTAAAACTAGGAAATGTTTATCAATCTCTGATTGCAGATCAAGTTTAACTATCAAATACAGATTAACTTTTCAGTAAAATTTTTTTAAATATTCAGAGATAGAAATCTTGATGTTGGATGACAAAGATCACTTGTGAAGAACTTTATTAAGTTTTATTTGGTTGAAAAATCTATAATTTTTAGTGAACAACTATCATCCATTATGTTCCAAGCTT
Organism: Pan paniscus; assembly: GCF_029289425.2. Taxonomy (NCBI): domain Eukaryota; kingdom Metazoa; phylum Chordata; class Mammalia; order Primates; family Hominidae; genus Pan; species Pan paniscus. Next base: position 69,697,398 of record NC_073254.2, read on the forward strand.
TGTGACAACTGTTTTTATGTCCATTAAAACAGTCCTATAAAATAGGTACAAGTATCTCAATCTTATACATGTCAAAACTAAAGCACAGAGATGCTAAATAACTTGACTAAACAAGATATTGAAGGTGAAGTCTGAGATAGATTTTTAACTCCGAAGTGCATAAACTTTACCTCTATATTATCTGTCTTCAAAGAGAATGATTTTAAAGATTAGGCTTTTTTATTTCAGAAGAAAATATTTTTACACAATTCTAGATTCTTAACAGTAATTTGAAGGAATGAATGTCTGATGATTCAAGAAAAGTGAGGTACATTTTAAAAGTGACAGACAAAAAATGGATTTTTGAAAAATGAATAAAGCTGCTTTTTTTTTTTTTTTTTTTTTTTTTTTTTTTTTTTTTTTTGATGGAGTCTTGCTCTGTTGCTCACGCTGGAGTGCAATGGTGCGATCTCAGCTCACTGCAATCTCCGCCTCTCGCATTCTAGTGATTCTCCTGCCTCGGCATCCCGAGTAGCTGGGATTACAGGCGCCAACCACTAGACTCAGCTAATTTTCTGTATTTTTTAGTAAAGATGGGGTTTTACCATGTTGGCCAGGCTGGTCTCAAACTCCTGACCTCAGGTGATCCACCCACCTCGGCTTCCCAAAGTGCTGGGATTACCGGCATGAGTCACCACGCATGGCCAAAGCTGGTTTTTAAAAGGGATCATTGTACATTATTATCAAATTTCATTTGAACGTCAAAAATTCCGAGGCAAGAAGGAAATTGAGCCCAGGAGTTTGAGACCAGCCTGGACAAAATTGCAAGACCCCATCTTTACAAAAACAAAAATAAAATAACACTAGCCAAGCATGGTGGTGCACACCTATAGTTGTAGCTACTTGGGAAGCTGAGGTGGAAGGATTACTTGAGTACAGAGAAGAGGTTACAATGAGGGAGGATCGTGCTACTGCACTCTAGCCTGGGCAAAAGAGCAAGACCCTGTCTCTAAAGAATAACAAATAAATAAATAAATAAATAAATAAAGTCTGGACAAGCCTAAAATCAGTAATATTTGGGGAATATGCAAATAGTCTTTGCTTTATTTACTCAATTATTGAAACTATATTCAAAAATAGGAAGTAAAACATGATTTAATATTATTTAGTAAGTTAAACATGTTATAATAATTTGGAAATCCATGTATGTTAGTTAAATATACATTACTATAAAATATAAATCAGTGTGGTTTGTAGCAGAGACCTGGATTTTTTGTCTTTGTAGTGTACCTACACCATCACAGAAAGGTTTGCCATCAGTCTCTAGATTAGGTGCAAATTCATTTAATGTGATCCATCCTATTATCTAAAAGGTCATTCTGTTGTTTTCAGCCTTCATCTAAGACACTCTCAGATACCATTTCAGGAATTTATGACAGCAAAATGATATAAGGTGACAAAGTAGAAATAGGTGCTATGCTGCTTTACCTATATTGAGTTATTTTCTTCTCTCCAGGATCAGATATTAATGATAAATTCTCTAACATCAAAAAATAAAACCTAGGTCATATAAATTTTACACAATCAATGTCAGTCACTCAGCAACCATTGAGAATCTACTATGTTTAGAATGGAACACCTGACTTATAGAAAAAAAAGGTAAAAGATTGGTTTTGTAAAATGACACATACAATTTAAGGAAAAATGGGCTATCTATATTAGATAGTTAAAAGAAGATTATAAAATACTATAAGAAGAGAAGGGAGAAATGGCTAGATTAATTTGAGGATTACCTAGTGTTAAAATAAGTCCAGATTTAAATCAAGTTTATTAATTCTGGAAGAGATCACATCCTAAAGAAGGCATCAAATTGCCCCATAAATGTGGATAAAACTTCTGTGAGATAATGAAAGCCCTAGAGAGTAATGTTCAACTCCATTTTCTAATTGGCAACAAATGTATAATATGGGTACACCAGAATATCTAACTCAAAAAGTGGGAAAAAAAACAGGTAGTACGAAATGTTGGCAAAAATGCAGACAGCTGGGACACTCATACCAGCTGGTAAGTGTAAAAACTAGTACTGCAAGAAGCACTTTAGAAAACTTAATGGCAGTTATGTAGTAATGGTGATCATATGCATACTCTATGATAGCAATTTCACTGTTAGATATATAACTAACAGAAATTTGCACATATGTGTCAGAAGACACACATAAGAATGTTAGTAACAGCCCTGTTTACAATAGCCCTGAATTAGAATGAACCAAAATTTCCATCAATTGTAGAGTATTTCAATGATAATATAATCACACACTGGAATGAAAATGATGGAACTACTACTAAACATACAACCTGGATCTTACAAACATAATCATAAGTGAAAGAAATTAGACACAAAATAACACATAAATTTTGATTCCACATAGATAAAGTTAAAAACAGATAACAATTAATCTATGGTGTTACAAATCAGTATATGGATTTCCTTTTGTTGGCAGGGGGGATGTTGTTGGAGAGGAAATAGGAAGAGAGCTTCTGGGGTGCCGGTCATATTGTACCTCTCAGTCTGAATAGTAATTACAAGGGTATGTACACTCTGCTGTAATTTGTCCAGTGATACATGATGGTTTGCACATTTTTATACATGTGTGATACTTCAATAAAAATATCTGAAAAGCTACAACAGCAGTGGCAACAACAAAGCCCATTAACCACAAGAAATAATCATGTAAATTGTTTTCTTCAAATAAATGTGTTGTAAATAACTTCTCTCACTCTTTAGCATATATTTTTGTCCTCTTTTGATATACCCTAATTTTAGGTTTGTTTGATTTTTCAAACATGTCCTTTATGTTTAATATATTTGAGGAAATCTGCTTAAGAAATGCTTATCTACTCCAACATCTTATCAATGGGAATTTTATTTTTTTAACTGTCAAATTTAGAGCTATAAGTAACCTGGAATTTATGTTTGTATATGATGTGATGTAGAAATCAAATTTTTATTTTTTCTATGTAGATATCAATTTATTCAGTATTTGTAGAAAAGATACTTCTTTGATAATGCAGTACATGGCACTTTTGTCATATGTCAAGAGTCCTTATATACGTAGGTGTGGATCTCAACTATTTTTGTTTGTTTTGTTTTTGTTTTGGATCTCAATTTTTATTCTATTCCCTTGATCTACATTTATATCCTTGTACCAGTACTATACTGTTTTGTTTACTGACACTTTGTATTAATATTTGATAGCTAATGTAAATCCTTCAAATTTGTTTTTCCATAATATAATACTGACTAATTTTGGCCCATTGTATTTTTATATAAATTTTGAAATCAGCTTGCCAGTCTTTACCAAAGGAAAGCTAGCATTTTAATTTGGAATGCATTGAATCCATATATCAATTTTAGAGAAAACTCACAGCCTTACAACACTTATTCTTCGATTCCATGAGTAGGGTATATCCCCCTATCCATTTAGGTTATTTTTCATATTCCTCATATTTTACAGTGTAGAAATCATGTGTTTCTCATTATTTTTTTCCTAGATGTTGAACATTTATTATTCTATTGTTAATAGTATCATCTATTTAAATTGCATTTTCTAGTTGTTTTTATTTAATAGAAACATAATTGATTTTGCATATATACATTATATTTTATATATCAATTTCACGTGCTCTTATGTTACATATTGTTTTATATTCAGCAAGTGTTACTAAGGTATTTATTAAGATTAGTAGTTTATCTGGAGATTCTTTCACACTTAATAAGTATGCCCTCTGTGGATAATGATAGGTTTTATTTAATCCTTTCCAAACTTCATTATTTTATTTATTTTTATTGCTTTATTACCCTTGCTCCAGCACAATGCTAAATAGAAATTACCATAAAAGACTTTGTGCACTTACTCCTTATCACTGAGGGAAAGACTATTTATGTGAATTAGTATTTGTAGATATTAACTTTCGAGAATTTAGCTGTCAATCCCAATATGACAACTTGGAAGTGATGCATTTTCTTCTTCCTGCTTTAAGATTTTTCCTTTTGTCACTGGTTTATCAGCAGTTTTATGATAATATAAGTGGGTGTGATTTTCTCTTATATTTATCCTGGTTGAAATTTATAGCACTTCTTATATCTACAAATATATACCTTTAATTCGTTTTGAAAAATTCTTAGATAATGTATTTGCCTTGCCAATATCTTTTTAAAAGATTGCTTTTGTCTCATGCTACTTCTATACACACATATTGAGAATCCGATCACATGTATAATAGAATTTTCACCATGTGTTATGCACACTCTTCTGCATTTTCCTTTTTTCCTCTCTGTTCTTTAGCTTGGATATTTTCTATTAGTTTGTATAATCCTATTAGATGGTTCTATCTAATCTTTCTTTCTGTTAAATCTCTTTGTTGTGTTTCCAGTTCACATATTTTTAAGTTCTATAATTTCCTTGGACTATTTTTCTATTTTTTATATTCTTTATAATATATCTAATTTCTTGACATTATTAATTCAATCATTTTAAAATTTCTGAAATATTTTATGAAAAATTGTAGAAATTCTTTTATGTTCTAGATATTATCTTCTTTCATACAGAATTTGCTTTTGCTTTGGCCAGCAGCTAGTGTTGGGACAGAAAACCACTATCCCGTCAGTCACTGGAGGCTTTGGAAGCTGGGCTTCATTCTTTAGGAGAGCTTGTCTACTTCAGATTTATCCCTATCAGAGTTCATAACTTGGAGTTACAGCTGAAAGCCAGGGTTGTTTACCTACTTGATAGGCCTTGAACTCCAATTATCATCTTATTTTTGGTTAGGCTACTAAATTTCCTGCTCAGCATCTCATATTATCAGCTTTGTTCTCTGTTTCTCTTCTCCTGTTCTTAGCTAGAGTTTGCAAATTGCCAAAAACTTTGAGAAGAAAAGAGGTGCTAAATGCCAGAGCATCTCCCCCTTGCATTTTCTCCAGGATATTGGCCTTTGATGTCCCTTCTGCCTTAGTAGCTTTCCAATGTCTTAAAGAAATGTGTAACACTTCTGGTTGTTTTAGGTGGGAAGTTTGTTCTGCAGTAAGCTTATCTGCCGTTACCAGAAATAGAAACTATTTTGTTTGTAAAATATTTTGTAATATTTGTAAAAACTATTTTATTTGTAAAACAAATGTATACTTTCGTACTACAATATTTAGTACTTCAGAGAACAATTGGCACTTTCTGGATATTCTCAACCAGGAATATGTGGTTGAAACTGCACAGTTTTCTGGAGATGATTTAGGTTCTTCCCTTCTTACTCTAATTCTGTCACTGGTTGATCTTATCCACTCCACAAGCTTTAATCACAATTTCTATTCTGATGAATCCCAAATATTTACATGTAAAGAAATTATATCTCCTGAAGTATAGAACCATAAATCTAAATGCCAACTGGGTATTGACACTAGGATAACTCACAGGTGCTTCAAAATTACATATACAAAGTTGAATTTCTCATCTTCTATCTACTCTTCCAAACAAAGCTACTTCATTATCCTTTATCCCCTAGCTCAGTGAGCATCCCCAGCTGTCAAGCAATATACCTGCTAATCATCCTCAGTTCTTCTTACTCTCTCATCCTCATATCTAATCCCTCACTAAGGCCTGATATTTCAACCTCATTATTATTTTTGGCATTCACCTTTTTCCATTTTTTGGTTACCAACTTGCTTTCTTGGAATTTTAAAACTGTCAGTATTAATCTTTCTGCTTGCAACATAAAGACATATATTTTCCACATATTCCGCCTAAGTAATCTTTGAAAAATAGTAGTAGGATATTGCCATTCTGTTGCTTAAAATCTCTCAGTAATTTTGTAATTTTCCAATTCTCCATAGTCTGTAGGACAATATCCAAATGTTTTAACTGAATACACACACACAGAAACACACACACATGCTCACACACATTTTATGATTCATACTTTGAGTTTAATTGAAAGATAGAACATCTATAAGACAAAAACAGTTGTAGTCAGAGATTCTGGTATGCAAAGTAGGAGAGAGAGCCAAGAACTAGAGGTATAACTTTGAATTATAATATTGGGTTGGTCTTCTATAGATGAGACATAAAGTTGTGAGAGTCAGTAAGAACAACTAAAGAAAGATAATGAAAGAACAAAAGACAAGTGGATTAAAGACAGATATGTGGTGAAAGAGAAAAGCATTTCTACAGAAAAGACCCCCAAAATAAGTTCATTGCAGGTAGTAAGATGAACAGAAGTCAAATGTCTTGGGGAGGATCGGATTGGTTGCTTGTGTATGTTAATTAATGCAAAAGGGTCAAAGAGAAGGACTGACTTCATGGCCCTGTAGAACTCTGAGAACAGGGTCAAAATCCAGATGCATTTCTAAGACATCACACTAGGAATGGGGACTTGTAATGAGTTATCTACAAAGTGTAAAAAGATGTGGGTAACCAAAAGGTTGTCATTTCCTCCAAAACAAATTTTCCTGGAGTGAAACTGTAACTACCAGGTATAGTCATTAATAGAACTGCAGACACTAAGACTATGGAACCTTCCGTCTTCCTAACCTTCTCCTCAGGCCAGCCTTAAAGGCCTGTGAAGATCTATTAATAACACTGCTGTTTTGTTCTCTGGCAGCTCTTGGTGCCAGAAGGCTTGGTGCCAATTTGTGGTTGAGCCCCTCCTTGGGAGAAATCATGCCATTCAGAGACAGCTGATAAGTCAAGCCTATTTTCCCACTTTCTTCACTGTATTTTTCCTGTCTGAAGAACTTGTTTATGGATTTGATTTCTGTAGAGATAATAATCACAGGATTCAGTGGTATAGCATTCCTCTATGCATTTTCTCCCTGCACATTTGTGTGTGTGAAGATACTCTTTCTAAATCCCTTTCAAGACAAATTATTAATTGTGATATATTAATTATTCTCCACTGTACCTAACGGTTATCAGCACTACAGAGGCACCATTGGTTGAAAAAAGTGAGAGCTTTTGTCAACATTAACATAATGAGCAAGTGGCAATGAGAAAATATTTGTCCAATTATAGACTTTTATATTTTCTTTTCTTGAGGAAATAAAAACCGAAACACATTTAAGATACATTGCTGTTTGTGCATATGCGGTAATTTTTTTTTTTTTTTTTTTTTTTTTTTTTTTTTTTTTTTTTTTTTTGAGACGGAGTCTCGCTCTGTCGCCCAGGCTGGAGCACAGTGGCACGATCTCGGCTCACTGCAACCCCCGCCTCCCGGGTTCAAGCGATTCTCCCGCCTTAGCCTCCGGAGTAGCTGGGATTACAGGCGCATACCACCATGCCCAGCTAATTTTTGTATTTTTGTAGAGATGGGGTTTCGCCATGTTGGCCAGGCCGGTCTTGAACACCTGACCGCGGGTGATCCCCCCGCCTCGTTCTCCCAAAGTGCTGGGATTACAGGTGTGAGCCACCGCACCCGGCCAGTAAATAGTTTTAAAGTTTTATTTAATCCCAGCACTTTGGGAGGCCGAGGCAGGGGGATCACGAGGTCAGAAGATCTAGACCATCCTGGCTAACACCGTGAAACCCCGTCTCTACTAAAAATACAAAAAAATTAGCCAGGCGCGGTGGCGGGCGCCTGTAGTCCCAGCTACTCAGGAGGCTGAGGCAGGAGAATGGCGTGAACCCGGGAGGCGGAGCTTGCAGTGAGCCGAGATAGTGCCACTGCAGTTCGGCCTGGACGAAAGAGCGAGACTCCAGCTCAAAAAAAAAAAAAAAAAAAAAAAAAAAAAAAAAAAAAAAAAGAGTTTTATTTATATTCATATTAGATAACCATTTGGGTGGCACATTTCACAACACAGATGCACTTCTTAAGAGTCCCCCATCCGTCAGCGTTGTAAAAAAGGAAGTGGCACGTTTGCATGTAGTTCTTCTGAGACGGAGATTTAGGGACAACTTTGCCAAGGTGTGTAGGTGGAGAATGGGAGATTGAGATAGGCATATTGGCCCAGGAAGACAAGGGAGTAAAACTAGCAATAGAAAGGAGGGCCAATGCCGTAACAGTGTGATGGAGTGAAAACAAGAAAAAGGAAAATGCCTCAGGATTTGGTGGAGAGTTTGTTTTACCTTTTTAAGATAATACTCCTGGTCAGCTTCCCAGGTTCTTAAGTCTGGATACTGTAATGATTTTGGATGACTGCATTCCATGACCTGTTTCAAGGTAGATTTTTTGAAAATAGGAGTTAAATATAGGCTTTCTTCCCTATGTATTCAGTTGCGTTTTTTTCTTTTTCATTTAGAAATGTTGTTTTATTTCACGTTCCCTTATTTATATTTAATTGAGATGGTGTTGGCCATTTTATCCTTCTTTTTTTGTTTTCTTTTCTTTTTTTTATTTTATTATTATTATACTTTAAGTTTTATACTACATGTGCACAATGTGCAGGTTAGTTACATATGTATACATGTGCCATGCTGGTGTGCTGCACCCATTAACTCGTCATTTAGCGTTATGTATATCTCCCAGTGCTATCCCTCCCCCCTCCCCCCACCCCACAACAGTCCCCAGAGTGTGATGTTCCCCTTCCTGTGTCCATGGTTCTCATTGTTCAATTCCCACCTATGAGTGAGAATATGCGGTGTTTGGTTTTTTGTTCTTGCGATAGTTTACTGACATTTTATCCTTCTTTAAACATTATTTTCTATCTAGAAAATCCAACTTCAAATAAATATACTCAGTTCTACATTATAAAAAGTATTACAATGAATTTAATGCTTAAAACTCATTCCGGAAGTGACGATGGAAGCAGGTTCAAATGCTTTCACTGACACTTTGTGGCAAAGTGTGGAACTACAGTATATTATTCCAAGTTGTTTCCTGATATATTTTTTATGTACATAACAATCAAGAAATTGTTATGCTACTTATTTATGTACTTATATGTAAATTAAACAACCAAGAAATCGCAAAGTGTTTTATTAAGATGATATCTAAACTGAAATATCACAACTTACTACAAATAATACTTTGTTTCAAAAATAATTTGAATTGCATATAAAAATCACAGTTGCTGTGATTAACATTGCATTGATATATTGGAACTAAGGTTTTTGGAAAAATTGTGTTTTCTTTCAATCTTTTAAAAAATACCATATTTATAAAATGAGTCATTAAGATTATCCCTAGGCATTTTCATTCTGTATTGAAGGTTTTTGAGGGACATCATTATTAGTTCAAAGTGTGTTTCACATTTTGTAGTCTGTCTTATCATGGCAACTAATTTTTTTTTTTTTTCTTTTTTTTTTTTTGTGAGAGGGAGCCTCACTCTGTCGCCCAGGCTGGAGTGCAGTGGTGAAATCTCAGCTCACTGCAGCCTCCACCTCCCGGGTTTGAGCGATTCTCCTGCCTCAGCCTCCTGAGTAGCTGGGATTACAGGCTCCCGCCACCAAGCCCAGCTAATTTTTGTATTTCTTAGTAGAGACAGGATTTCACCATGTTGGCCAGTCTGGTCTCGAACTCCTGATCTCAGGGGATCCACCCACCTCGGCCTCCCAAAGTGCTGGGATTACAGGCATGAGCCACCACTCCCAGTCAGCAACTAATTTTTAAAATTGTGGTAAAATATACATAATATACACTTCAACAACTTAATCAGTTTTAAGTGTATAGTTCAATGACATTAAGTATATTCGCCTTATAGTGCAACCATCGTCACCATCCACCTCCAGAACATTTAAAATTTTTTAAAACTGAAACTCTTCACTCATGGAACAATAATGTCTCCTTCCCCTCTTCTCCTAGCCCCTGGGGAAAAAAAAAATCTACTTTCTATCTGTCTGATATGATTGCTCTGAGTACCTCATATAAGTGGAATCATGTAATCATTGTCCCTTTCTGTTTTTACCTTATTTTAATATAATCAAAACTAAATAAATAAGCAAATTCTTAAAATAAAATTGATATATTTAGTACAGATCCTTTTGAGACACTCAGTGGTCCACTAATTATGTACCATGTCCAATCACATCACAATATCATAAATTTTATAGTCAATTATTAGTTGGCATTTCAAGGCCCAAGTATATGTTTAATAAGAGACGCAATCTTACATATGCAGTTTACATGTTCTTAATCTAGTCTTAGCACCAGCATATCACCTTAGTTTACATTTGTCTAAGTTCAAGTATTGGTTTTGGAATGTAATTTTGCTCATATACAATCTGTAAGATACTAAAACAAAAGCTAGCTTATTATAAGTGAAATAATGGCAAAGGCCATTTTAAAAATACTGTATTATTTTCCCATTTGAAAATCAGTTTAGTCTTTAGCCCACAAAATAACAGGAAAATAACTTAAATCATAAAAACTATGTCTGAATATTATTTAACATATTTTATAAAGATATCTTTCTTTGGATCATGGCTGCAGATGTTTTCATGCAGCTTGAGCCACTTTCCATGTCTTACGGAGAATGTGCAGGAGCTATATATCATCAGATTCTTTCAGAGAAAGAGCTGGTAAGACAAATGACAGTCTGAAAGACAAAGGAAAAAAAGAATTGGTATCTTCTTGGCACCTCTGCATTTCAAAAATACTATTTCAATAAAGTCCATGTTAGAGGTGGAATTCAATAATTCACTGAATCTGCATTCTTGCCTTTTGCTATCCTCTTTCGCCCTCATATGCTCAATTATTCCTCACTCCTGGTTAATGAAGGCAGGCTTTTAAATACAGACTAACCATAAATTGACTTTAATATTGGTGTTTAATGGTTATTCACAGAACTGATTTAAAATGTGGTATCAAGTTCAGGTCCTGGGATTTACCAAAGTTCATCAGAGGACACAGTACATGGCGAATTGAGAACCATAACCTACTTTATGTCTAAGAGAATATTGACAAACAGCTAAGTTCTCTGTGAGCTCTCAGATTTCACTCAAAAGAAATGAAGAAAGTAAATTCTCTGTTTAGACTTTGTGCCTTCTTTCTCCTTTTAAAGAATTTGCTCATGGGAAAATATACCATACCAATGGCAGCAACATACTATAAGTTTATGAGCAAATCAATTCCATCCATAGTTACTGCAGAGTATATTATAGGCAGTATTTTTGTTGGGAGAAAAGCAGCAGAAACTTAGCAAAGTAAGGGAAAGAGAAAAAGCAGCTTATAATGATAAAGAGCCTTTGTGCCTGTAGAGAGATAAGAAAAAATACGAAAGAAATCCATAATGATCCACAATAATTTTAGAAAGCAATTTATGGCCATGAAGGGTACAACATGTGATTGGGTATCAAAGAAGAAAGAAGTCATGTTAATTTAGGCTAATTAAAAGATACTTTGTGAAGCAGAATTTTTTATTTGGTTGGTTGATCAGTTGATTTTGGATAGTTTTGGATACTATTTAATTAGTTAAAAAGCTATTGAAATGGAGTATCAACCATTTCCAGACAGAGGAATGGCATGAGTGATGGTCTGGGCACGGAATATGTTTGATACACAGTGAAATATCAGATTCACTCTGATGCTCTGTGTATTTTACGGGAAACCTTATAAGGGATAAAGGGCAAAAATTCAACAGAAACCCAGTTACTATTGGCCATCTGAGAATTTTGTACTGTCCAGGAGAAAAGAGAGCTCTCATTGAAATGGAAGAGTTAATACAACAAGACATTGTGCTTGTCTGTACTCCTATATATTTTATCCATTAAAGGAATTAATGGATTTTATCCATTTTATGACATTTATTTTATTATTTTATGACACTTATCCATTAATGACATTAATGGATAAAATATATAGGAGTACAGAGAGGCACAATGCGTGGGGAAACTATTAGGAGGTTACTGCAATACTCTAGCTAATGGTTACAACAATCTGACATTGGGTATTTGCAATAGGAATGGAAAGAATATAATAGAGGAAAGAGATATTTTGGAGATTTCAAGCATAATTAATGGGAGAAAATGGAAGCTTATACTTCAGAGAAGCACAAAGTCCAGTGATAAGTTTAAGTTGTATAAATTTAGTGTGCTCTCAGGAGAAGCTGATGTTTACTTTGTACTTTTAGAACCTTGCACAGGTGAGCGGGTTACTGAATAAACAAATAAATGTTTGTGTAACACAAATTTAGAGAATGTGCAGTTGTAGATATATATGTAGTTCTGAATAGTCCATTTAAAGACAGATACTAGGTTTTCTTCCAGGGTTTGTAGAGTTTCGGGTCTTACATTTAAGTCTTTAATCCATCTTCAGTTGCTATTTGTATATGGTGAGAGATATGGGTTTAGTTTTGTTCTTCCGCATATGGCTAATCCAATTTTCCCAGCACCGTTTATTGAGTAAGGTGTCCTTCCCCAGTGTCTCTTTTTGTCGAGTTTGTTGAAGATAAATTGCCTGTAGGTATGTGGTTTTATTTCTGGGTTTTCTATTATGTTCTATTGATCTATATGTCTATTTTTATACTATTAATAGTATCATGCTGTTTTGGTTACTATAGGCTTATAGCATAATTTGAAGTCAGTTAATATGATACCCACAGCTTTGTTCATTTTGCTTAAGATTCATTTGACTATTTGGGCATAGCCACAGTCTTTAAATACTTGAATGGACATAATGTGAAAACCACACTTAAGATATGTTTAAACGGCACAGTAATATTATCTAACACAAACTCAAAATTCAGATGTATCCAGTTGTCCCAATAGCTTTCTTTATAAATATCTTTTTTTCTTTTTATTTCTTCTTAGGATTGAAAGGTAAATATCCTAGCACCTACACAAGGGAACCGATGTGTGTGTGTATATATACTCATATATATACACATATATGTGTATATATATGTGTATATATACACATATATGTGTATATATATGTGTATATATACACATATATGTGTATATATATGTGTATATATACACATATATATACACATATATGTATATATATATATACACACATATATATACACATATATAGGTATATGTATATATATACACATATATATACACACACACATAGAAATACATACATGTATATATACCAATATACACATAGAATACATAGGAAAATTATATATATATATATATATATATATATATATATATATATATATATATATCTTCCCCCAAAAGTGTGCCTTGGCTTTTAAAAAAGCTTACAAGATCTCAAACTGTCTTAATAGACTGACAGTAACCAAATCAATCATCCTTCTCATTGCTGCTCTGAGTAGATTGCACCTGGAGAAATGATTGCAGGTATGGATAGCTCACTTAGAGCTATTACTGATAATCTGAAGTGTGTTCAGAATAAAATAACCAGGGTGATGGGGAATGAAAAGCCCATAAGTTTCACATGATGGATTCTGATTATCTTTAGGCTGGAGAAGCATAGGCTAGGGAAGTGGGCATAGCTGTTGTTGTTAAATACTTGAATGAATGCCTTTATGATTTGAATTGTGTTTCTCCAAAAAGATACGATTAAGTCCTAATGATCATTACTCAGAATGTGACCTTATTTGGAAATGGGGTCATTGCAGATGTAATTTGATATGGTAAAGTCATATTGCCATAGGGTGGGCCTTTAATCCAATATGACTGGGATCCTTATAAGATGATGGCCATTTTGAGAAGTGCCTGTTCATGTCCTTCGCCCACTTTTTGATGGGGTTGTTTGTTTTTTTCTTGTAAATTTGCTTGAGTTCACTGTAGATTCTGGATATTAGCCCTTTGTCAGATGAGTAGGTTGCAAAAATTTTCTCCCATGTTGTAGGTTGCCTGTTCACTCTGATGGTAGTTTCTTTTGCTGTGCAGAAGCTCTTTAGTTTAATTAGATCCCATTTGTCAATTTTGGCTTTTGTTGCCATTGCTTTTGGTGTTTTGGACATGAAGTCCTTGCCCACGCCTATGTCCTGAATGGTAATGCCTAGGTTTTCTTCTAGGTTTTTTATGGTTTTAGGTCTAACGTTTAAATCTTTAATCCATCTTGAATTGATTTGCAGCCAAAAAACACATGAAAAAATGCTCATCATCACTGGCCATCAGAGAAATGCAAATAAAAACCACTATGAGATATCATCTCACACCAGTTAGAATGGCAATCATTAAAAAGTCAGGAAACAACAGGTGCTGGAGAGGATGTGGAGAAATAGGAACACTTTTACACTGTTGGTGGGACTGTAAACTAGTTCAACCATTGTGGAAGTCAGTGTGGCGATTCCTCAGGGATCTAGAACTAGAAATACCATTTGACCCAGCCATCCCATTACTGGGTATATACCCAAATGACTATAAATCATGCTGCTATAAAGACACATGAACACGTATGTTTATTGCGGCATTATTCACAATAGCAAAGACTTGGAACCAAGCCAAATGTCCAACAATGATAGACTGGATTAAGAAAATGTGGCACATATACACCATGGAATACTATGCAGCCATAAAAAATGATGAGTTCATATCCTTTGTAGGGACATGGATGAAATTGGAAACCATCATTCTCAGTAAACTATCGCAAGAACAAAAAACCAAACACCGCATATTCTCACTCATAGGTGGGAACTGAACAATGAGATCACATGGACACAGGAAGGGGAATATCATACTCTGGGGACTGTGGTGGGGAGGGGGGAGGGGGGAGGGATAGCATTGGGAGATATACCTAATGCTAGATGACGAGTTAGTGGGTGCAGCGCACCAGCATGGCACATGTATACATATGTAACTAACCTGCACAATGTGCACATGTACCCTAAAACTTAAAGTATAATAAAAAAAATAATAATAATAAAAATAAAAATTAAAAAAAAATAAGATGATGGCCATGTGAAGATAGAAACACAGTAGAATGTCATGCACTGACAAAGGCAGAAATTGGAGTTATACTGCGCAAGCTAAAGAGCACCAAAGATTGCCTGAAAACCACAAGAAAATAGGAAGAGACTAAGAAGAACTTTGCTACAGCTTTCAGAGACAGGACAGCCCTGCTGACCCCTTGATTTGAGAGTTCTAGCTCCAGAACTGTGAGACAACAAGTTTGTATTGTTTTAAGACACCAGGCTTATGGTACTTTTTTACAGCAGCCTTAGAAAACAAATACAATGTACATATATAGGTAAAGCTTATTCATTCAGTTCCAAGAAATAATTAGGATCTAGTAAGCAGAAATGAAGGGAAAACAGAACATGAACAAGAACTTGCTAGTAATTAAAGCCACTGCAAAATGAACTCAAGGGCTCCAGCAGGTTTTAAATTACCTGGTATTATAAATGTTCAAGCAGGATGAATCAGAGATGTTGCAGAGGTGATTATTCATGCATCAGATGGAAGGTTAGACTGAATAATCTCCAAGTGAAAAAATTATATGTTCCTATCTTAAAGCCCTGTCAAATAGAGGTTGGTAGCTTCCTTTTCATTTTCTGCTTCAATCAAGAGGATCTATGGATGATATAGCTTGGTGGATAACACTTAAATTGAAGACCTAGTACTTACTTTTACTTTTACTTACTCTAGTACTTAATTTTTCTTAGGTAGGCCCCTTAACTTCTCTCTCCTTATTTTCCCACCTGTTAAACAGAGATATTAATGCTATTCACTTCCTAGTGTTATTATGATGACACTAAATAATTTAAAAAATGCTTAGAACAAGGCACAGCACATAGTAATGACTAAAGAAAGAAGTGCTTTTGAACATATATTTGCTCTACTATTGTCTAGATTGTCTAGATATAATGCATTAAGTCTTCCCACCAGTGCCATTGCTTGTGTCCAAAATACAGAGTTAAAAGATTAGAAATAATTGCATGTATTCTAAGAGTCCTGCGCATTTTCCTAGATCCAATATTGTACTATTTGGACAATTTATTGACCAAGTACCAGAAATATAATATTTTTGTCAATTTTCTCATAACAAACTGTGATAATGTGTTTGTCAACTGCTAGGATGGGTTTGTGTGTGTGTGAATATGTGTGTGTGTGTGTTTCAAGTGTTTATAGAAAATAAATCACTCAATGGCATAATTTTCAAATAATAAAGACTACAGTTACCCTGATTAAGGTTCACCTGAGTTTTGGATATTACCACGTGAGAGTTAGAGGACGATGTGAAGTTTTCAAAATGAAATCCTCTGAAATCCAGGTATCTTGTTAAATTGACATCTGTTGGTAGCTGACAGCCAATTTCAGCTTCAGGAACTAGTAAGAACATTTTCCAGCTTATAAAACTATTAATAAATGTTATATAATTGTCAAAAGAAATCCTCATTCAGTGATTCAAATTTAACAAAATTAGGTTTTATTTATTCACTATGTAAAGATACTAATCCCTGCATTATTTGGGTGCATGGGTGACAGCTCTGACAGGTTTGTGATGCCCCAGACAAATTCAGTAACTTTCAGTGAAGCAAACCCATGAATAGATGTGATGGCAGTGTGTACACCTATATAATTCCAGAGCTAGTGATTATGTAACTTTTATATACGTCAGACCGAGGGAAGACAGAGAATGGAGGAACTGGGTGTTCTTTCAGTAAAGAGCAACTGAATGAGACAGTACATCTTTTGAACTGGGGATATACTACAAGGCAATGCGGGAGGCTGGCTATGAAAGTATTGAAAAATATGTTTGATTGCTGGGTGATGTTTAGAGGCCCTAAGGTAATAGAAAGGAGACAAAATTGAGTGTCTGGAACTTACATGTACTTTATTACAGTACTCTCATTTTCACCAAAGAAGGCAACCCATGTGGTGAAAAGACCACAAGTACTGGAGCTAAAGCCAAGTTATAGCTGTAGTTTTATGTTTTGTGAGCCCATATGTCCTCAGACAAGTTTCGTGAGTTAATTTCCTGTGTCTCAGCTTCCTCTTTTATAAAATGTGGGTAATATCATTGTCCCTTGAGATTGTTGTCAGCATTAGACAACATAAGTATATGAACCATCTAGCTCGGTATTTGGCAATGGTAGGAGCTGAATAATTGTTGGCTCTTACCTTAAAAAAATTATTTGTTAAAAGTTCCAAATGCAGGGTTCAGGAGCAGATATGGGTCAAGGTCATGGATGAGGCAAACACTACAATTCAATAAAAATTGTTAGTTCTTAATTTATCTTAACTCAGCAACCGTTTCTTGAGACTCTACTACATATTGAGTACTGAGGGAATAGAAAGATGAATCAAAGACCATTTTAAAACGTCTGGCATTTGCAATTCAAAATCAAGTAAAAATAAATACAGCTCATGATTTATTGAGAAATGTCATGCAAGGTAAATGAACTGATTTTAAGCATGTACTTAGCATTCACACAGATTGACAGATTCAGTGAAAACACGGCACAGCCTTCAATTATTTTTCCTTTTAAATACATATTTGTGGACTTTATAGAAATACTGACAGTGTTTCCTCACCAATACCTATTTTCTTTGTTGAGTGACTATTCCTTTTTCTTTTCAAATTAGTTTGTGTGGCAGTGTGGAAGAACCACCACATGAGGACGGTAACCAACTACTTCATAGTCAATCTTTCTCTGGCTGATGTGCTCGTGACCATCACCTGCCTTCCAGCCACACTGGTCGTGGATATCACTGAGACCTGGTTTTTTGGACAGTCCCTTTGCAAAGTGATTCCTTATCTACAGGTAATTGTTTTTAATGCTTTTTTGAAGCTACTAAAAAAAATGTTCAGCCATAGCGATGGCCCTTATGGTAAATTAACTAGTGAGTTGAGAAATATATTTGCCTAAGGCATTGACAAACTGAAGGAAAATAATACTTGAGAATTTCTGGAGAAATAAGTTAAGTTCTGGGTAAAAATTAAGCAATGAACTGCCAAATCATCATTAGATGCTGCACAAACATTTTTGCACAACTTTTTTGATTACTAATTTGATTCCAAAAGTTTGATTTTGCAAACTTTTTTGATTCCAAATTTGATCCCAAAAGTTTGATTTTGTGCAAACTTTTTTGATTCCTAATTTCCCCATTGTTAAATAAGAAACTTGAACCAATTAATGATTTAACCAATTAATGATCTCCCCAAACCAATTATTGATCTTTCTCTTGAACCAATTAATGATCTGCCAGTCCAAATCATTGAGCATATTTGTTTTTACAAGTGATTTTATTTTATATTGAAGAATTAAGACCTACTTGGTCAAATCAGTGCCATGAACAGGTTTTAGTGTAGATTCTAATTCAAACTACCAGATTTGGAATCTCCGTTCTTCCATTCACCAATTGTATGCTATCAAGCCAAATAGTTGTAATTCACTTATTTAAAAGAATAATTTAAATGAGATCTACCTCATATGGTTGCTGTGACCATTTACTTACATAATTCATATAAATAAGTTGGCACAGTGATTACTCTCTGGAAGAGATGATCTTATAAAAACAGTATATTCTCAATAAACATCAATTATCAGCATCAGAATCATCATTACTAGGTGTTTTTCTTTCCTTAAGAGTGAAAACAGCTTCTTTTTCTATTTAATTGCCATTTCAGTAATTAAGAATGAATACTTTCAGAGATTAGTGTTCTGATTGTTATTATAGCTCTAAAATTTTTGAAACAAAAGATTCATCAGATAATGTTCACATTCACTCATCCATCCTAAAAGATGGATTTACCTTAGGTATTGGACAGCAAATGAAATGGTGACCACTCTCTGCTTGTCTTCCCATAGCTTTCCTGCACCCTCAGTTTTTACTCCATGCGGTCTCCCAGATGGTGCCTATAATATTTTAAGAAAACAGAAAATAAGCTCCCAGTAACAAAAAATTAGGGAGGGGTCACAAATAGCCTATTACTAGACATTATGCTGATTAGGCTTTTGGAATGAAATGTTGCAAAGAGATATTTAGTTCAATAGTTCCTCAATTACCTCTTATAAAAAGAAGTGAAAATGTTTTAAGTTTAAACATTGTTTATAGAATAGTGAGTGGAAAATACTATAGAAGTTATAAGCTCCATGCATATATTATGTTTAATTATAAAGCTAGTTTGGGTCAGCCTGCTGAAAATCATGAATGGATTACAAAACGAACAGTAGCACATTTTTTTGTGTGTGTGAGGAAAAAGGACATGGGACAATAGAGAAAAATATTCTCATAGAAGAAAAGTTAGTAAGAAATGAATGGCTCTGGTGGTGTTTGCATAGAGGCACTAGGAAAGTAATACATTTTAGATAATTCTAATATTTCATTATCTCTGTGGTACTTCCAGAAAGCCTTTTACCTCTCTCGGTTTCAGTAACTACCCAGGAGAATATTTTGAGGATTCTCTTAAGTTTTGGGATGGCTGCAGTTGCCCAGAATCTTCAACTGACTGGTAACATTTCGTGTTCTCTCTGTGAACCAGAAGATTCCCTGGTGGGAAGTGAAGTGATAAGGGCAGGTGCAGTCATGTGCTAATGCACAGCGATAGCTTTCTGCAGAGCAGGCATCTCAGAGTTTCCTGTGAGTATTTGCCTTAGAGGACAGAATGGAAGCAGTGTAACCAGTGAGTGATGCAGAGCATGGGTATCTCTTATAATCACTTACAGTCCTCTTTCACTCAGCAGAACTATTTAACAAGTCCTACAGTTCAAGGAATATCCTCATCTCTGGAAGGATTCTGTCTGCCTGTCTGCACACAGTGTCCAATCTAATCAATTCCTTAACTGCTCCTCTTCTCCATAGAGCAAGGGAAAAAACTACTGGGTAACCACATGATGCAAAAGACTAGATCCATTTGTTACCCCATCCAACATTACTTCTTGATGGAAAGGTGTAAATGCACCAAGAGATTGGTGCACAGGTAAAACTAGTATCTCCAAATTCTTCATATTTATTGCCTCATTTTTCATAGAATGTTCCCAAATGCAATGAACAGTGCCAATGGGCAATAAATATATAATTTAAATTTGAGCAGATTTTCTCCCTAGTTGTGACATTCTGTAACTAATGACTTATATCCCTGATATGATATTTATGTCTTACTGAATATTTAAAAACATGTTACATCATGCCCAGCCACATTATAAAGTTATTTGGTTGCATTTTAGATTACTTGGACGTTTATTAATTTGCTATAATTTATATGTTCTTTTTCTTCTAAATACAATACAGCCTTTAGATTTATGAGTGATATGCTGTAACGCATTGGCAAATGCACAAAAATCTTAAAAGTCTCACAAATGTTATAAAGCTTAGCTGAATAATTAAAATGACCCTTTTGTATCTTTAATAATTGCATAACTCCAAGACCATTAACATGTATTCAGCTATTTGCTGAACAATTATCATGTATTTCACTTCTCTTCCAACAATGACAAGAGCATTGGTTACTTTTTCAGAGTGATTTTTTTTAACTGCAGAAGATGCCCTACACAGAAAATGCCAGAAAAAAAAGAAGCCAAGTGAGATGTGGGAGGTGGGCAGTGGGTGGTCAAACAAGCTCCCTCTCTTTCAGTCATACTTTGCA
This sequence comes from Pan paniscus, assembly GCF_029289425.2. Lineage (NCBI taxonomy): Eukaryota > Metazoa > Chordata > Mammalia > Primates > Hominidae > Pan > Pan paniscus. The sequence goes on from NC_073254.2 coordinate 69,717,813, forward strand.
ACCTTTCTACCTATTAGTGCTTATCATCCAAATCTGTGATTTGGCAAAATTTTCATTTCTCCTTATAGTGAATCTTTAAGATACCTTTGCCGTATCTATTTGCTAGTATAAAACAGTGGACTTCTCTACTAAAGGAAATCCCCAAACATTATCCTGTGCGAAGGGTGCCCATAGTATAGGTCAAAGACCAAGTACCTGAAGGCAGAAGAAAGTTCCCATTATCTCACTCCACTTCATTCTCAACATTCATAATCCACACTAGATTCATTTCTCAAATGACTTACTATTCAACTAACTTGAGCTAATATCAGAATCCAAATGAAAAAGACACCCAGAAGTGCACTCTTAGAAGTTAAAAGCAACAACAAAACTTTCACTTATAATTACTTATGATAAAATGCAATTTTACATCACCTCCAAGAAAATCTTACACATTGCACATAATTGTATATTAATGTGTTAAATGCACAAGCAAATATAGTAGTTCAAACAATGAATATTAGCTCACTGATTGTCAAGGGTTCATTCAATGGATTGGTTCATTCTACTGTTAGATACATCACACTAGCATATTCCTCCCTTTTCTGTGTGATGAAGGGCAGTGCTCCCTGGGTCACTATTGGCACTGGATGTCAGTCTTTCAAGTGAACTGATATGAATTGATTATTATGACCTAATGGCATTAGGAAACACTAGAAATGACATTGATATTTGAACCATGCTACATCTATCCCATTTATCCATGTTGATTAAATTAATGGATTATAAATTACTAAGCCTTGATGAACACTTTGTACTTCTAATTGCTAGAGAGGATTGATATATCTCTAGCCCAGAAGCTATGAAAAGGCGACTGTGCAAATCTATACAACCATAGTTCTATTCCCAGGTTAGCAATGGTATTGAGGGGCCCTAGGTGCTTAACTTATTTGCAGAGAAGGAATGGAGGTTGTAGAGAATAAGGTGATACTGGTTTGAGAAAGAGAGTTGAAGGTACCCTCAGGTAGCACTAAGAAATTTCTAGGAGTCACTAATCAACTTAAGCCCATTCTCATAGAGTCCAGCCCCTTAAAATTACACTTAAAATGAAATTAGCCTCCAATAATTTAGCAAAGGTTAGGCTTTCACTTGTAATTTCTATGAATATTCTTCTCTGAAAAGCAATCTGTTCCAATTAAAATATAGAACTTCAGACTCAAGAATGAAAGATAAAACTAATAGTATCATCATCATTATTATTATTATAATCATAAGAAATAGTAAACACACAGCATTTATATGCCAGCCCTGGAATAGACATTTTCATCTCAACTAACTGTCCATACAATTCCATGGTTAGGTATTATTAATCATCCACATTTTACAGATGAGAAAACTGAGGAATGGAGAGGTTAAATAATCTCCTTAAGATCACTCCATAAGTCAGATGGGATTCATGCCCAGAAAACCTGGTTGCAGACTCGATTCCAGCTATACTCTTCTGCCTCTCCCATAGAGAAACAAAAGAATCATACTTGATAAGAATCTTATCCTGTTGATTTACTTCATTTAGCACACACACACACACGCAACACACAACACACAACACACACATTAGGCCTAAAGCTGTAAAGTGAGTGACTCAATAGTGTGCAGCTAGCTGATCAGAGAGAGAGAACAGATAGTTCATCCTGACAGCCCAGAGACTTTCTGCACTGTTGCACTGGGTCTTAGATCTCTTTCACTCATTTGTACCTATAATCAACATATCAACAAGAAAGGTCCTCATGTAAAAGACAGAGATAACTACCCTTTCCACATATTATGAGATCAATATAACCAGGACAGAAAAATAGAAGAAGATGACTGGACTATATCTACTGTCTTCAATTAAGGCTCACCACTATTAATGGATTAACAAATATTTGTTTTAAAGACACATGCAAGTATACGTTCACTGCAGCACTATTCACAATAACAAAAACGTGGAATCAACCTAAATGCCCATCAATGATAGACTGGATAAAGATAATGTGGTACATATACACCATGGAATACTATGCAACCATAAAAAAGAATGAGATCATGTCCTTTGTAGCAACATGAAAGGTGCTGGAGGCCATTATCCTTAGCAAACAAATGCAGGAACAGAAAAGCAAATACTACATGTTCTCATTTATAAATGGGAGGTAAATGATGAGAACACATGGACACATAAAGGGGAACAACACGCACTGGGGCCTTTCTGAGGGTAGAGGGTGGGAGGAGGGAGAGGATCAGGAAAAATAACCAGTGGATACTTGGCTTAATACCTGGGTGATGAAATAATCTGTACAGCAAACACCCATGACAGACATTTATCTATGTAACAAACCTGCTCATGTACCCCTGAAATTAAAATAGAAGTTGAAAACAAAATATTTCTTAAATGCATAATGGATATCAAATGTTGTATCAGATATTGGGGACACAGTTGTGAAAAAAACAGAAGCAGTCCCTCCTACCATAGAGCTTTGTTCCAATAGAGAAAACAGATGATAAATAAGCAAATTAAGCAAATAATTTACTACATTATACATGCTGAAAGAAAAATAAATAACAATCTGTAAAAAAAATGTAAAAGAAATCAGAAGTCTTTTTAAAGGGAGAGGGGATTCTGAGAGTGATATCAGAATCAATATTTCATCCAGTATAAGAGAGCACATTGAACATAATTACATTAACTAATAATGTGGATATAGGCATTTTTAACATTTTTTTGTTGTTATTTCCTTAAAGTGTCAAGTTAAAGAATGATTTGTGGCATTGTTAATTATATACAAATTTTGACTGGGTGAACTTACCTAGTTTTTGGAATCACATTGACTAGGCTAGCAGTGAGCAAACTGTCATAAGGAGATCCGCATACAAAATTCTCTTTTAATATGACTCGTAACTTTCCTTGGGTGCTACATGTTGAAAATGCACTGATGTACAAATAGCCCTTATTATTTGAAAATATGAAATAAGCTACCCATAATTTAAAAATGTTAATTAAATATAATTTCAATCAAATTTCTATGTGGTAATTTAGAAGAAAGACATATTATTCTTTATAATTGAGGCTTTTCCAGTTTGGACTAAACATATGTGTTTTTTTTTTCTATATGAGGGTATGATTTCTTCCAATCAATGGAAAAATTACAGGACAAAATAATTACAGTAATTATTTAAAGAATGCCATATTATAAATTAAGACACTTGGAGTAAAAAAAGATTGCAAAGTTTTCATCATACCTTTTCATGTTTAACAATAAATTTACATTTAAAAGTATATTTCTAATATTTTATTTTTGTGATATAATTTCTTTTTAAATAGAAAGCACTTGCATGGATTGTTTATTTTGGCAGCTTTGAATTTGCTTATATGTTCTGATTACCTTTCTCATATAGTAAATATATTAAGAGTAATTCTTTTAACAGCTGGTGCTTCTCTATTACTATGATCTTTCTTTTCTCTAGACCGTGTCGGTGTCTGTGTCTGTCCTCACACTGAGCTGTATCGCCTTGGATCGGTGGTATGCAATCTGTCACCCTTTGATGTTTAAGAGCACAGCAAAGCGGGCCCGTAACAGCATTGTCATCATCTGGATTGTCTCCTGCATTATAATGATTCCTCAGGCCATCGTCATGGAGTGCAGCACCGTGTTCCCAGGCTTGGCCAATAAAACCACCCTCTTTACGGTGTGTGAAGAGCGCTGGGGTGGTAAGTACCTTATGGCCCATCAACTGACATTTATATTACAGCAGCAAATTGAAAATTGGATTAGCACAGCCATTGTAAAGCTGGGCTTATATATTTTACTGACATTTGTGAATACAGTTTTGCAAGAGCATGAAAACCAACTTGAATTTCAAAACAATTTCACAGAATAACTCTACCTATCTGAATCCTTTGGAAATGTTATCTATTATTTTCTCATTTTCATATCTTTCGGATAGGAGATGAAAGGAGATTATTCTACGATTCAGATTTGATTATTTTAGTTTTTCTTAAACTCCTTAAACAAAAAGCAATATGGAATACAAATCCAATTATGTATTCTGGAATGATCCACGATTTATAAGAAGGTTCAACACTGTGTTGTCTAGTGTCAGGGTCCCTAATGGGCTTCAAATACAACTGAATTTTTTCATTTTAAGACCATGTCCTGGATCACATGGTCCTGGGAACATGGCCAGAGTCAGCATGTGGTTCTCTAAGTCAAATAATCCAAATTTGTTTTCTATATTCATAATACATTATTGCTACTCGCATAATTATTATCCAGTTTAAGAATTATGTTAATTATGAATCAATCTGGTTTCCCATCTGACAAATATGATGTGAAATTTAAGCAATCAGGTTTGAAGGCTTTATGTTTCTTTGGTTAGAAATTCTTAGAGTCAGTCTGAGGTTTTTGTGTAACAGTGAGAATACTGCTATCAACACCTGGTGCTAGCACAAATCTGGGCACAGGAAAGAATGACAGAAAATAAAATAACCCTGCATTTCAGCATAGCATGCACTGATTCCAATATATCATATGAAATATGTATTAAAAAAAAACCCAATCTGACCTCTTCTAGGTAAGTATACTAAAGTGGCTGATATTTAGAGAATTCACAAGTTAACATTGTTTTTTATTAGAAAGATGTATCAAAACAAGCAGTGCACACCAGGGACTGATTAAGGATAATATTCTTAAATATTGTAATCTTTGAATTTCTGTTATTTCCTACCTTGGTGTTTGTACTAGAACACCGAAAGGAAAAAAAGCCAATCACTGATATATTAGGCATATACTACAGGATATATCTACAGCAAGATAATATTTAAGAGAGGCTGGGATTATTTCATATATTGTTGCAAGACCTATAATAACTAAAATTTTATAATTTGCTTTATCTATTACCCCAAATATCAAATATCTGTCTTTTATTGGGATTTACTTTTCCTTTTTAACATTCCAACTTTTTTTTGCTGTATTTTTCTCTGTATCATTTTCAGTTTTTTCCAATTTTCCAAATTAATAGTGCAGACAAAAAAAAAATCAATGGAAATTTCCAAAATGGTAGGAATATTTATGAAGTGTCTTATGTCCCATTCTTTTAATGCTCAAACACCACCTTGAGAACTTAGTATATGTCAGGCATTGTGCCCACCTGGAGAGAAACAGACTCTGCTTACGGGAGCACACTCTATATAATAAGGCTCAAAGGCCAATAAACAAATTTTTATAGGGTACTCAGTATTGTAATATATTTATATACAAAATGCTGAGAACACAAATGAGAGAACAAACTCAGTTCTGGCCATTTGCACAAAAGTTTACAGAGGAACTGCTAACATTCCAGCAGAACATTAAAGATAAGCAAAAATTCTCCAGACTGAGAAGAGGGAAAAGGATGTCCAGAAAGCAAGAAAATCCACATCATGGATACTACATTACAAAGCAGAAAGAAAGTGAACCAGCACTTGTAGTTTCTGGAACATAGGGGCAGGTAGTGTAAATAATTGAATTTTGAAAGAAGATGGGTTGGGGACTGACTGTGACATGTCTCTTATACGATCCTTTTACACTGATTTATATTTAGAAAGCCTAAAAAGGTCTTTCTCAGAATCCTATATTAAACTCGAGACTAAATTTAACCCTAGAAAGATTATATTATTTTTTCAAGATTGTGAAGCAAATAGGTACATTTAAATCTAAAGCTTCCAACTTGTAAGTTGGGATTCCTTAAGTTTTATAGGGATTGCAATTAGATAAAATATAAAAATATTTTTCAATATGTGTCAGCAGTATTTTCTCTAATATTCCGGCAATTAGTTTCACTTATATGTTTATGGGTTGCTTTTATAAGCTTTTCTTTTTTTAATGTTTCCCTGAATAATCAAGTAACAGTAACCTCCATTAACAAAAAGATTGCAAAGTCATGGATTCCTGTTCAGTTATTATGATTATGTAAATAGACGTATGATTTTTAAATTACCTCTGAGTGGTAAATATAAATACATAAAGCTCATTTCTACTCTGATATTTTATTACATAACTCTAGCATGGACATTTTCATTAAAAAAAGGAAACAATTGTTGAATATGTAAAAACCTAAACTTAGCCTTCAGAAGTCATTTAAGAAAACTATTTGAAGGTGATTTTATAATAGCCTATAATTAAATGCTTGTAAAGACTAAAATTAAGTATTATTGGACTGAATTGATTAGCTACAAAATCCAACTTAGTAAAAGCTATACAGTCATTTAAATATTAAATGAAATTGCTAAGAATATTTTTAAGAAAAAATAATTCAAGGCAGATTTTTATCTTTCTTATTAGATATTTATTATGATGATTTCTACATAGCGTGTAAAATCATTGTTCATGTAAACTATTTATAAGTCCATGTTCAACTTATAATGTTAAACCTTTGTATATGTGTGATTGTCACAACTTTTTAAAAAACCATAGGAAAGTATATTTTACAGTGTCATCTCTCTAAATTCAAATATTTTTAAAGGCCAACTGTCATTTAGCCTGATTTTTAAAACTATTGTAAAATATCTTCTATTTGAGATTAATTCATAATCTGTGTTTCTTATCTTTATTCTAAGTTAAATCAATAATGTAGTTATAAAAGTAGAGAGTAGAATCATAATTATCCTACAACCAATGTGGCAGTGGAAAAAAATTTGGAAAAGCAATTTGGTCAGTTGATACATATCTATCAAATAACTTTTGGAAAAGTTCTGTAAATGCTGTTTTACTCATGGTGCAAAATAACTGAGAACTCTGTCTAACTAAAAAATTTACCAGCAATATGTAATTATATATGGATAAATGATTTCTAAAACTAATTATATTCATTATTGCCTATTACTTCTTCATAAAAAGAACCATAAGCCATGATTTCTGGCAGACACACACAACACTCAAGAACATATAAATAATGTAAATACTTATTTTAATAATCTTTAAAATATACATTTGTATGTGTTCACTGTTTGCTTCAGTCACATCATTTCATACTTCTAAAATTATTAAATTAACCCACAATTTCTTGCTTGCTTGATTTGTAAATGCATAGTTCTACAGGAAAGATCCTATAAAAGAAATTCTTTGCTGCGTGTGGTGGCTCAAGCCTGTAATCCCAGCACTTTGGGAGGCCGAGATGGGCGGATCATGAGGTCAGGAGTTGGAGACCAGCCTGGCCAACATGGTGAAACCCCGTCTCTACTGAAAACACAAAAATTAGCTGGGCATGGTGGTGGGCGCCTGTAATTCCAGCTACTCGGGAAGCTGAGGCAGGACAATCGCTTGAAACCGAAAGGCGGAGGTTGCAGTGAGCCGAGATCATGGCACTGCACTCCAGCCTGGGCAAAAGAGCGAGACACCATCTTCAAAAAGAAAGAAAATAACTCTTTTTGTACACTCAATCAAAGTTATATTTTCTTCACTATTCATTCATCCAGTGTTTAATTAGCATGTACCCTTGGTCAATTGTTCTGGACACTGGAGATTAGTAGCATCTCTCTTTTTGAATATTACTGACAAATTGTCCTTTGGTAGGCTAAAAAAAAATGGAACCATTTTTACAGTCAAAGTAATTATGGCATCTGGCCTATTATGAGGTTTGAAAGGTTTATATGTGTATATATATGTGTATATATACACATATATATATGTGTATATATACACATATTTATATGTGTATATGTCTATTAATGGGAAGATTTATTAAACATATTTATTAGGGAGAAGATAGTAAAACATATTAAAGATTCAGGTAAACTTAATGAACCCCTAAACTTTGAAAAGACATTCCATGTTGAATATTGGGAAATTATGTTTAATTTACTTGTTCATTCAATTCCTGATAAGTGTACCATGAAAGAGGAATGTTTCTAGTTTCTAGATAATTAAGATAACATGCTGGCTGAATAATGAACCTTAAGTCATCTGAGAGAAATTAAGTTTTGCCTGTCAAATATACAATATAACTCTTTAATCTCTGATTTCAAAGACTAAAGATCCACATTTGTTCCTTATTAGTTAGTTTCATATATATATATAATTTATTTAGATTGTGCTTATTCATCAGTTGAGTAAAAACAGTAATTTTTAATGGTTATCAATATTTAAAACTTTTTTTAATTAAAGTAATGCTTATGTGAAACAAATTTTGTGTAGCTGTATTCTAGGTTATGTACAAATGTCTTAAATACATTGAAGACATTGCTTATGAAGTACAGAAAGACTTCAAAGATATTTTCATCACACATAATTTAAAATTTCAATGGCATATCTGAGTTTTTAATCAGCTTAGACTATCATGTTTCCCTAGTTATCTATTATAATCTCCTTATTCAAACAATCTATCCTACCCTGGAAGGATAATTTTCTTGATCTTTTTTCCGTATCAGTGTTCATTATAATAATGTGCATTTAGCAGTCAATTACATATTTTTTCTAATTATTCATAAATATACCAACCACATAGGAGCTTTTGCTGCCATCTATTCAAAATGCCAAACTGTTATCACAGTGATGCTATCCATAGCTGCAGTGGAAAAAATTTACCTGTCAAATCTACTTTCCTCTATCCACTCAATTTGTCTTATGCAGACAACAGGGCTTCGCAGGTACGTAAGCTTCAAAGTTATATAGATTTTGTAATGAGGAAAGCTCATGTGACACTTCTTCAAAACAAATAAAAGTTCAAAGCCTCTTAAAGGGTGCCTGGGAAGTGCTGAGGTCACTTTCAGATTCCTTTGAAATTGGCCCGCCAAATGCTGTGTAGGCTGTGGCACTTCAAAGGGAAAGACTGTTATTCCTCAAGTCAGAATGCTTGAACGTTATCACTTTTTATGTAACTGGCCTGCTTTACAGGATCAACTTGAAAGAAAGTTAGAAACTGAAGAGGTAGGTGAGTGCTACCTGGGCCAGAGAGTAGCTAAAAATGACACCTCAAATTGGTCTCTTAGACCTGCCAACACATGCATCCTACTGACCCTGCTGAAGATTGCAGCGGATAAAGACATCTAAACCAAAAGAGAAGATGGGTTTAAAAGCATGAATATGGAGAAAATTAGACTCAAACTCAACTGCATCTGAAAGACAGCCTATGGAAATAAGATTGTGGAGGATATTAAACTCATAAATATGTTAAAATATATCCAGCAAGAATCAAATGCATGATTGCTCAATAAATATTATCTATTATTATGACAATCATCATGCTTATTATTGATTAATCCTGACTGTAAACTGCCCTTATCACAAATCTGATCACATAACCAAGCTTTCATGCTTCTACATCCCCTTTATGAAGTAATGAAAAGAATAAAATACATAGAGGTAATAGCATTATTCCTCAACAATACTATGGGATAAACCCCCTTGTCAATAGAAAAGTCAAAATAAAGTATGTAAATTTTAGAAGAAAAACAAAACAGCTCTGTTGTGTTAGCATTCAATTAGAATTATAATGAGTTAATTACATTTAATATCTATGGAATCTATGCAAGATATATTGCTTCCTCTTTTACATTGCAGTAAAAGTAGGTAGACCATTGTGATATATTCGAACACTAGTACAAAAATATCTTCTAAAATCTACAGGGAACTCAAACAAATCAGGAAGAAAAAATGCAAACAATCTTATCAAAAGTTGGCTAAGAACATGAATAGACAATTCTCAAAAGAAGGTATACAAATAGCCAACAAGCATATGAAAAAATGTTCAGTATCACTAAGAATCAGGGAAATGCAAATCAAAACCACAATGCAATACCACTTTATTTTTTTATTTTCTTTTTTTTTTTTTTTGATGGAGCCTCGCACTGTCACCCAGGCTGGAGTGCAGTGGCGTGATCTCAGCTCTCTGCGACCTCCACCTCCCGAGTTCAAACGATACTCCTGCCTTGGTCTCCCAAAGTGCTGGGATTACAGACGTGAGCCTGTAATTGGTGTCTGGCCAATACCACCTTACTCTTACAAGGATGGCCATAATCAAAAAGCCAAAAAATAATGGACATTGGAATGAATGTGGTGGAGAGGGAACACTTTTACACTGCTGGTGGGAATGTAAGCTAGTACGACAACTATGGAAAACAGTGTGGAGATTCCTTAAAGAACTAAAAGTAGATCTACAATTTGATCCATCAATCTCCCTACTCTGGTAGCTACCCAGAGGAAAATAAGCCATGATACTAAAAAGATACCTGCACATGCATGTTTACAGCAGCACAATTCACAAATGGAAAAATATAGAACCAGCCCAAATGCCCATCAATCAATGAGGGAATAAAAAAATGTGGTGTGTATATACCATGGAATACTACTTAGCCATAAAAAGGAATGAAATAATGGCATTCCCAGCAACCTGGAGGGATTTGGAGACCACTATTCTAAGTGAAGTAATTCAGGAATGGAAAACCAAACAATGTATATTCTCACTCATAAGTGGGAGGATGCAAAGGCATAAGAATGATAAAATGGACTTCAGGTACTCAGGGGAAAGTGTGGGAGAGGGGGTGAAGGATAAAAGACCACAGATTGGGTAAAGTGTACACTGCATGGGTGATAGATGCACCAAAATCTCAGAAATCACCGTTGAAGATTCATGTAACCAAACACCAACTGTTCCCCAAAACCTATCGGAATAAAAAATTTAAAAAATACATACATAAATAAATTCAGATTCCCGACATAATATATAAATATATATTATATGTTATATATAATATTATATATAAATATATATTATATGTTATATATAATATTATATATAAATATATATTATATGTTATATATAATATATAAATATATACATATATAATGTATTATATGTTATATATAATATTATATATAAATATATACATATATAATGTATTATATGTTATATATATTACATATAAATATCTATTAATATCTATTATTTATATTATATCTAAATATATAATATATAACTTATTATATGTTATATATTTATATATAAATAAAATATGTACTATATTAATATATGAATATACCTAATATTAATATACAATATATAAATTTATAAATATATAATGATTATATATTATATAATATATAAAATATATATTATGTAGGGAATCTGAATTTATTTATGTATTTATGTATATATATAAGGTAGGGAATATATATATATGTATTAGGTAGGGAATATATATATATATATCTTCTAGAGCATTTACAAAGTTAGTAATCAATATAATTTAGAAAAGCTAAAATATTAAACCACAATGCCATGAAGTGATTAATCGACTTATTCCTAAGTGGCTAATCTGTGATGTGTATCACTTGTGTACATAGGATTAATTATAAATAAAAAATTACTACAGTCCTAGAGGTGTTTATGCTTAATAAGTGAGAAAATATTCATATTGGATTGGAGAAAATAAATGTTATAAAGCCTTAAAATTCTCATTTTTATTAAAAGTATATACATGTATTTTTAATAAAAGCATACACACACCACAGACATACTATGCTTAAAGAGGAATTTTGTATATGTTCCAATAAGTCAACAAAAATAATCATTGTCAAATTTTTATTGTATTTAGTTTTCAAAATTTTTTTCACATTTGTATGTGGAGATACAACTGAGAATAGCCTCCCATTTCTCAGGGAACTTACATTCTAATAAGGAACAACCAACTGAGTTTATATTTTCTTCCCATTTTAACCAAAGCATTAGTTTTTAGGTTTTCATTGATTCATGTCCCTTTTTGTAAATAAAAGTTTAGAACAACCCAAATTAATTTTGTTAATTAGCCAGATGTAATCAAGTCAAATAAAGGGCCTTTTAATAACTGAACACTTGACTTTGGGTAGCACAGATTAAGAAATAGCTAATGCTTATTTTTCTGAGTACATTAAGTGAAATTACAACTTCACATTTGGCATGTGAATACCCATATACTGAGTAAAATAAGTTGTTAAATATTATGAATTATTTTTCCCCTTTGCATACATAATATGACAATGAAATCATATAAAAGGTAAATATGCACTTTGAAGAAAAGCATTGACATGTATCTTTTTTAAAAGTCCATCAATTGTAACGCAAGGTTTTGTTGTTTTGACTTTCATCCTAGGTGAAATTTATCCCAAGATGTACCACATCTGTTTCTTTCTGGTGACATACATGGCACCACTGTGTCTCATGGTGTTGGCTTATCTGCAAATATTTCGCAAACTCTGGTGTCGACAGGTATATAGTTTCAAATATTTTGCGTGCATTATTTCTCCATACATAATTTGTTATTTGTTATTCCTTCCAAATAATTTGTGCTTTTTTTTAGGATGCACTTATAAACAAAATTTAAGAATGCATTGAACCAATATAACATGTTCAGAAAAGTATTATATTGTGTGTTCTTTTAAAGTAATGAGAACCCAGACATAGAAATATGTCTAGGCATTTTTAGAGTAATATTCAGGAAATGTATTTTATAAACTGATTAAGTACTTTACATTTTAAATAAAATTTAACATCTGTGATTAATTGTCTTTTGTCTAGGAATAACATTAATTCCGCTTTCTATGAGAAATAGCAAATAAAAATTCCTTTAGAGTTTTTTGAGACTCTCTGAAAGGTTATATTTTTAATCAGATTTATTTAAAACATTGGAACATATAGGTTAAATATCCAACTTCAAAGATCTTATTTTTTAGAATATTATAAGAATCAGGCAGAATGTATAATTTTAAAAACTGTATATAATGCTGATTTGGGGTTACTACACTTTGTTAGATAATTCTGCTGTATCAGTGAATGCTTGTATTCATTCACTGAGTTATTCATTCCTGAAATATATATCATGAACTTTTCACATACATGTCTCACAAAAAAGCTGAAAATTCTACTTTTTGCCATTGAGGAATTCATAGTCTACAGGAGGGGCATCATCAGATGCGGGGTGAAAATTACTTTAAATATAAGCACAGAGAATCAGAGCAAAATGTACTAAAACCGTATCTAATACAGGAAAGGTAACATTTAACTTAAACCTTGATGATTTGGAGGATATCACCAACAAACACATTTAGTGGTTTGTAAGATAGAGACAAAAAGGATATGGCTCAGTCTCTCCCATTTTGTAAAATGTATCTTAAAATGCCACAATTCTTAGAGATGTATTTCTCTCGTTCTCTAAACTTACTGCCAATACTTACTTTATCAGGCTTGTGGAAGGACATGCCATTAGTCTGTTTTCTCTGACACATTTTATCCAACTGAAAAGATTTACTGGAGTCACCTTAATTCATTAAAAAGATTTCACAAACACTTTATTTGGTCTTTGAGGATGTGTCTTTGTTTTTTTAATCAACACTTGTTATTCAATGCATTTTTCAAGATCATCTTTCACTGACTGGATATGAGTAACACTCATTTTTTTTTAACACTATATGGCTCATAATTTCAATATTTTCTCTTTTCCTCTGCTATTACAAAGAAGTCATTTCTTTTATGACCTTATAAGTGAAACCAGTAGCAACATTTATTAACATTTCGTTTCCCATCATTTTTTACTATAAAAACTAATGTGGACCACTATAAAACATGAGTGGTGATTTTCTAGATGTTGGTGACAGTTTTCTCAGCACTATCCACCTCCCTATGAAGCCAATGCTTATATTTTAGGGTGTTTGTTACTGCAGCATCCTGCTTCCTAGTACCTATTATTGTATCTGTCAGGTTTGGCTAGGTTATTATTCTTCTATTAAAAAATGTGGTTTGCAACAACAGTTCTGTTTCACTCCTATTACAGGTCAGTGGGGAGGGCTGGCTGGGGCACTGTGCTCCATTTGTTTTCTCATTCCAGAACCTAGTCTGAAGAAATGGCACTTTCTGGGACATGCCATTCTGAGACTGAGAGAAAAAGAAAACTGGAAGAAAAGTATATTTTCTCTTAATGTCTTTTATGAACCGGCATGCGTTATACATCTCACTTTTCATTGGCTAAAACAAGTCACGTGGTTAAACTTGATCATGAAGAGGGGACACATTCTTCTCTGACAGAAAGACATCACACATCACAGGGCAATGGGGAGCTTCCTACAAGCTGGGGATGAATGATCTGGAATGATACACTATAGAGAAGTCCAAAACACAAGGGCCAGACTGCATGAATTTAAATCCTGACTCCACCACGTAGTAGTGACATGAATTTTGTAAATGGCTTAAATTTTTGTGACTCCCTTTATTAACTTTAAAATGGGGTTGTATAGCATCTTCCTCATAGGTTTGTTACATGCATTCAGGTGTGTCCAAGGGAGAGAACACCGTCGTGGGTTCTCAGTTTCTATTTCTATTTGGGCCAGTAAAACCCCTTCCTATCCCTCTTTTCTGCTTATTACTAGAGACAGAAACTAAAAACCAGGGCTTCAGGCTGCTAAAAGCCTAAAACAAAACAAAACAAAACAAAACTACAACAACAAAATAAGGTGGGTTGGACAAGCTTGCTTAGATGAATTAACTCAAGTGCCTAAATATAGACAGTGCTCATTAAACAAAATATCTTAATGGATGTTGTTTAATAATGGCCTCTCAACTAATTGTACTTATATTTAAATAGCAAGCATGTGTTGAATTGGTATATGTGACTATTTTTTAAAAAATGCACATTGAAATACCAGTATGGTGCTTCTTATTTGTCTGGTTCTTCTACTCTGCTAAGGTAAAGATAGTCTCACTGTCATCTTTGTATCCCTATAAATAGCACGTGCTCAGCACACATCAGTTGCTTTTTTCATAAGAACAAAGTGAGTAGAATAGGAGAAAGTGCTGGGAAAGTTTAGAGAGGACATAGAGAATCTGTTGCCCAGTTACTCCGATAAACATTTGTAGAAATGGATTAGAATCTGAAAAATTTCTTGAAGGGGAAAAAGCAATTAATGAGCATGTAGGAATAAAGATATTTTAGATTTAGATTCAGATTTTGTTGGGGAATGTTCAGTGTTAAGATTATCCCCTATTTCCTTATTTTTACTAGTTAGTGTGCATTGTATAAAAGATATGCTTATAATTTCTTATTCATTTATTTACAAATTGACATACCTTTAAAACTCTTTCAAGGTTGCAATGTATCTGTCTTGTTACTTTTACATGGTAAAACTTTACCATGATACCATGGTTACCCTAAAGTTTACATGGTACCATCAGAGAAAATGTTTTAAAAAGTTTGTTAAATGAATGAGTGACACCAAAATCCAAACAATTTAATTTTCCACCATTTAAGCATATAGTTTGACATTTCCCAAACTCTAAAATAAATTTTAAAATAAATTGCATCACAGATTCGTAAATAATCCACATTCTTTTCATGAATTATCCTCATTAGTACAAGCCACATGATTCAGAAGATTTGCAGTAAAATGCTTGGGCTGTGAAACTAAAGTCATTTACAAAACAGATTGGAATGGAAAATACCAAGTTCAGCTGAACTCACTTTAGCAGCCACAATAAAGTGAATTAACCCCAAATGTGTGATTACATAGAATTCTGCTTTAGCAACTCTCAATTTCCAACTGTTAGTGTCTATAAACAAAGTTGTAAGGCATTATGTGTGCCATAGGCTACATCAAGTGAGCCATCAAATGAAGAGCTCGTCCTATTTGCTTAAAATTACAGAGATGCATGAAATCTGTTATGTACTTTTGAATTAGTAAGTGTAAGATTATTAGTGAGCAAATTGTGTGTCCTTGTCTGACTTTCTCAAGAAGTTTAAGCCTCATTAAAAGAATTAGCTAATGCATTGCTGTGAACTACTTAAATTCTCTCTCTCTCTCTTTTTTTTTTTTTGGCAATTCGACTCAGAGTACTCAGGAAATTCTACAGATTATTTGCTAAAACTTATTTTTTTAAAGAACTTAGCTTGCTTGACCCTTTCATTTATCTGTCAGCATTTTTTCTAGTTCAGACCCTTCATATAATTCAACACTAAATCTTAATCGTCATGTGCTTGTGTTAATTTATTTCACATTTATTAAGCACATACTCTGTGTCAGCTATGGTGTGATGTACTGAGGATGGACTGTAATAGATATTTGGGTCTGAAACTATAGTTCAGCTTTTCAGGGCCTTTGAAAGACCTTCTTGTTCCCAGCTCTTATCACAAAGTTTTCTGCTGCTCTTTATTCAGCACTCTTCTAAGAGAACTTAAGATAAATAATATTTGATGATGACAAATCAGTCTAGTGTGAGAAAATAGGCAGCAAACAAATTACAATTGCAGGGGCAGAATCAGGAAGGCAGTAACTCGAGTCCATACAAAAAAAAATAAGGAGCACCTGTAACGGTAACTACATAGGTAAATACTGTAGACAGAATAAACATATTTATCTTCTGTTATCTGATGTAAAGAACAACTGCATAAAATAATAGCTATAAAATTGTGAAGATTCATCTTATAATGTATACAGATATAATTCAAAAAAGGAGGAGGAAATGGAGCTATATTGGAGCAAATTTGTTTTATACTATTGAAATTACATTGGCATAATCTAAGCAGCTTGTTTAGATTAAGTTGCTAATTTTAATTCCTGGTGTAACCACTAAGAAAATAATTTTTTGAAGAATGTAGAAATATAGGTAAAGTAACAAAAGAATTAAAATAGTATACAGAAAATATTTAACACAAAATAAAGCAGTAGTCCTAGAGGAAGACAAGAGATACAATATATATAAGTCACAAATAGTAAAATGGCAGATATATATTATATTTTCTTAATAATTAGATTAAATGTAAATGGATACAATACTTCAATCAAAGGGCATAGATTGACATAATAGATAAAAACCAACCAATAATTTAAAAAACCCATGATCCAACTTTATGCTATCTACAAGAGACATACCTTGTATTCAGATATACAAATAGGTTAAATGTAAAATAACAGAAGAAGTACTAAAATAATCACAAAAAGGGAGTTAATGTGGTTATACTAAAATTAGACAAAATAAATTTTAACAAAATATTACTATACATAGAGAGGGACATTTCATAATGATGATGGAGTTGATCCATCAGGAAGATATAAAAGTTGTAAACGTACATGCATTTAGCAACTGAAACCCAAAATATACCAAGCAAAAAGTAGTAGAATTAAGGAGACAAGTAGGCAGCTAGACAATTATAGTTGAAAATGTTAATACTCACTTGCAGTAATGGATAGAAAACACAGGCAGGGTGCGGTGGCTCACCCCCGTAATCCCAGCACTTTGGGAGGCCGAGGCGGGTGGATCACGAGGTCAGAAGATTGAGACCATCCTAGCTAACATGGTGAAACCCCGTCTCTACTAAAGATACAAAAAATTAGCCGGGTGAGGTGGGGGGCACCTGTAGTCCTAGCTGCTCAGGAGGCTGAGGCAGGAGAATGGCGTGAACCCGAGGGGTGGAGCTTGCAGTGAACAGAGATCGTGCCACTGCACTCCAGCCTGGGCAACAGCAAGACTCCGTCTCAAAAAAAAAAAAAAAAGAAAAAGAAATAAAGAAAAAACAGGCAGAATAGCAACAAGGAAATAAAAGATTTATACAAACTATGAAACCACTGGGCTTAACAGATATTTTAGAACACTCCACCAAAAACAGAAGAATGCATATTTATCCCATTTGCACATAAAACATTTTCCAGGTTTTCTGACTAATGTCAGAAACAAGACAAGTATGTCTGCTACAACCATTTTCATTCAATGTTGAACAGAACTAATTCTTTCCAGGGCAAACAGGCAAGAGATAATATTAACAATAATAAAAAATAAAAGGCATGACGATCACAAAATAAGAGGTAAACTATTTCTACTTATAGGTTATGTGATATTTTATATAGAAAATCCTAACGAATTATTTTGCAAAAAAATACATTAGAACAAATAAATGAGTTCAGCTAGTTTTCAGGATGAAAGATTAATATACAAAAATCAATTTCATTTTTATACATTAGCAAATAAAAATTTAAAATGAAATTAACAAAAAATTTAAATAGCAACAAAATTAATCAAATACCTAGAAGTAGATTTAATAAAAGAAGCTTAATAAAAGACTTCATCCAGGCTCGATTGCTTATGCCTGTAATCTCAACACTTTTAGGAGACTGAGGCGGGAAGATTATATGAGGCCAGGAGATCAAGACCAGCATAGTCAACGTGGTGAAACCATGTTTCTACTAAAAATACAAAAATGAGCCAGGCATGGTGGTGCAGTGCAAGACTATAATCCCAGCTACTCAGGAAGCTGGGGCATGAGAATCATTTGAGCCTCAGAGGTGGAGGCTGCAGTGAGCTAAGACTGAACCACTGCACTCCAGCCTGTGTGGCAGAGTTAGACTCTTGTCAAAACAAAAAAAATTCTTCAACATAAACATGTATATTTAGGGAATGTCCAGAAATTATAGAGACATGGATTCCATGCGGCAGTTATAATTCCCTAAAAAGAGAATTATGAATTCACTGTATTGCTGAGGATTCTAACATAACCACCAAAGATCCAGGGAGAAAATTACCCTATTTTTGTATTTTAAAAGATGCATTTATTAAATGATGTGGTACTAGTCTCTATATAGGCAACAAAAATAATGAAAAGGAAATAGCTCTGGATTATTAAAAATAAATAGTCTGTTAATCAAATCAATTAAATAGATAATGTTCCTTCAACATTTTCAAGTCCTATACATGAATATCATTTACAATCATAATTATTAGCAACTTCAATGAGTAGGCCACAGTTATACAAGTTTCTTGAGTCAGTTTGGAACTATTTCCATTCAAGCAACATATAGTCCATTTCTGTAACATTTTGTTCTCCATCATCATATTCAGTCTCAGAAAGGTTACCAACACAGTCCTTGAATCACATGTAGTACAGGTTAAGCATCTCTAATCCCAAAACCTAAAATTCTAGCTGCTCTAAAATCCCAAACTTTTGAGAGCTAACATGATGCCAGAAGTGGAAAAGTCCCCTGCTACCTCATGTGACAGGTCATGTCAAAAGTCAACCAAAACTTTGTTTCATGCCCAAAATTATTAAAAATGTTATATAAATTTGTTTAAAGCCTATTTGTATTAGGTGTTTATAAAATGTAAGTAAGTTTTGGGTTTACACTTAAGTCACATCTACAAGATATCTTTTTATGTATATGAAAATAATCCAAAATCAAAAAAAACTCACATCTGAAACACTTTTGGTCTCAAGAATTTCAGATAAGGGATATTCAATCAGTACACAACATATACACCTACAATTACAAAATATCATTGAAAAAACTTAAAGAAGGACTACCTAAATTAAAAGATATTCTGTGTTTATGGATTGGAAGATTCAATCTTGTTAAAATAGAAATAATCTTCAAATTAATCTATGAATTCAATACAATTCCTATGAAAATCCCAGATGGCTTTGTATTTTGGACACAAATTGACAAACTGATCCTAAAATTAATGTGGAAATGCAAGGGATAGAGAAGAGCCAAAATAATCTTGAAAAAGAAATGGAAAACTTACTTCCTAATGTCAAATCTTAACAAAAAGCCACAGTAACTAAGATGGTGTGGTACTTGCATACAGTTAGTCATATAGATCAGTGGACTAGAATTCATGGTCCAGAAATAAACTCATATTTATGATTAATTGAGTATTGAAAGGTTTTAACACAGTTCAATGGCAAAAATCATAGTCCTGACAACAAATGGTGTTAAGACAATTGTATATCCACAAGCAAAAGGATGGAGTTGAACCTCACCTCACACCACATTCAAAACTTAACTCAAAATGAATCATAGATTTATATGTAAGAGCTAATCTCTTAGAAGAAAACACAGAAGAAAATCATCATGACCTTGGCTTAACCAATAGGTTCTAAATATGACACCAAAGCAACAAATGACAACATAGATACATTAGACATTATCAAAACAAAAACTTTTGTGCTTCAAACTGCACCATTAAAAACGTTAAAAGTCAGCCCATATAAATGCAGAAAATATTTGCAAATCATATATGTGTTAAGGAATTTGTATCCAGAATATACAAAGAACTCTTATGAATTAATAATTTAAAAAAATTACAAGTAGGCAAAGACTTGAATAAACAATTCTGCAAGGAAGATATACAAATGGTCAATAAGCACATAAGAAGGTGCTTAACATCATTACTCATTAGAGAAATATTAATCAAAATCATGAGATACCTATTCACACTCAACAGGATAGATTTGTTTTAAAAGGCTGTAATCATTATTGGTAAGGATGTGGAGTAATTGGAATCCTCCTACATTGTTGGTGGGAATGCAAAACGATGTAACTGCTTTGGAAAACAGTTTGGTAGTTCCTTAAAATCTTAGAGAATTACCACATTACCCACCAATTCAATCTCTAGTTATAGACCCAGAGAACTGAAGACATGTTTACACAAAAGCTTACACATGAATGTTCACAACAGCATATAATTCATAGTAGCCAAAAAGTGGAAACAACCCAAATGTTATCAATGAGTAAATGGAATAACTAATTGTTCTATATGCAAGCAATAAAATATTATTCAGCTACTAAAAGAAATGAAGCACTGATATATGCCACAAGATTGATGAATCTTGAAAACATACTAAGTGAAAGAAGCCAGGCACAGAAGGCCACATATTACATAATTCTATTTGCATGAAAATGTTGAGAATAGGCAAATATATAGAGCCAAAATAATTTGTCCTTGGCATGGGCTGGCAGAATGGGACAATGAGAAGTGACTGCTAATGGATTTGGAGCCTCATTTGGAGGTGATGAAAATGTTCTAGATTAGATAGTGATGATGTGATAGTTGCACAACTCTGTGAATATTCTAAAAATCATTTTTTGAACCCCTTAAAGCAGTGAGGTTTATGGTATGTGAATTATATCTCAATAAAATGTTTTCTTTTAAAAAGAAAGAACAAAAATGATGGGATATTTTAAAATTTTTAAAATTGAAGAATTTTTTTTTTTAGAAAGTTCTGCTGCTGAAAGCACAGGGAAGCAAAAAAGGTTGAACACATAATTTGACATGTTAATGTAATGAGAGACTATAATAGGAATTATCCACGGGTTGTTTTATCTGTACTTTCTGACTAAAGTTTTTTTCCGTACTTCTACAGACTTTAAAATGGTCCATAGATGTGCAAAAAATGAGAGAACCCATTCCATGAAACCATATATCAAGTCCCAGAGACCAGAGGGAAAACCTTTTTTTTTTTTTTTTTTTTTTTGCGAAGAAGAAGTCATAGACTGTGTGACAGAATAATGTTGCGAGACAACAGATCTGGAGTTGGACAGGGGCAGGAGGCATAGTGAGAAGATCAGGTATTGCAGTTGTCATCCATAAGGGCCATCTGTACACTCTGAAAGTGGAGCTATTCATAGTGAGAATAATGTTAAGAAAAGGAACAAATAAAATTACAGTCCTCGTTATAAGAATTTAGCATGCAAATCTTATCAGAGCAGTACTGAGGTAAACAAAACGTGTGAAGAAATCATGGGATTTAATGTGAAAAACTCCCTCAGTGTTGGAATACAGTCATCTTCATATGGTGGTGGGTGTAAGGGGCAAAGAAAATTTTCATGGTCCCTGCTGAACAGGGAAATGTAAGGGGATTATTGTTTCATAGAAGACCGCCAGTGCCTACCAAATATCTGTTATACTCTATTATGATAAAATGGGTAATGGGTTAAGGAATACCGTAAGGGGAAAGGAGACTTGTCCTACAAGTTTCTTAGCACTTAGCAAATGGAGCAGTCATTTGCTATGCGTTAAAAAATAAGCATCATCCAAACTCTCAGACCCCTCCAGCCACAAACTTAACTCTTTGTTCCTCCTCCTCCCAGATAAAATTCTCAACTTATTTCCATTTGTCATCTTTTACTCACTAACCACCACCTCCACTGATGTCTCAGCCCACTTCAATGTAGCTTCAGCTTTCATCATTACAGTGAAACAGCTTACATGAAAGTTACCAATGGTTTCTAAAGAATATATACTTTTAAAGTTTATTTATTAATCTTTGGGCAGCATTAAGCAATGTTGTTCGTGGTTTCATTGCTCATATACTTTCTTCCTACTTTGATTTGAATACTTTTTGCTTCGAATACTTACCTTTCCTTCCCTGACCAGTAAATGCCACTTTGCTAGGTCTCTTCACAGCTCCATGCTTTTTTTTAGGTAGTCCCTTGCCCAGGCACTTTATAAATGAGGTGAGTATCAAATATATATACACATCAGACTAGTCCTCTGGGATACACACAATCACAAATACACTTAAACACTCATTGTACCTTTATTATAAATCTTGAAATGAGTTTTTATAAGTCTTGCAACCAAAGTTTAAAAAAGAATAAATTCTTTTTTTAAATGGCTTTGGCTATTCCAGGTCTTTTGCACTTTCATAAAAAATTAAAATTAGTACTTTCATTTCCAGAAAAAAGACTGTCGTTCAAAATATTGAACGTGATTAATTGCATTAACTCTGTAGATCAATTTGAGGAGAATTGCCATATTAACAATACTAAGCCTTTTAATGCATGGCCACAATGAATATATTTATTTAGGAGTTCTTTATTATCTCTCTGCAATGTTTCATCATTTTCAGTATATATATATAATGAAATATATATATACTTATACATATATTTTATGAAATATATATATACTTATATATATTATGAAATATATATACTTATATATATAATGAAATATATATATACTTATATATATATATTTTATGAAATGTATGCCTAAAACACATTCTTTTGATATTGAAACTTTTAAAATTTAATTTTCCATTTATTGCTAGTATATAGAAGTATAATTGATTTTTTTGTTTATTGATTTAGTGACCTGCTCCTTGCTAAATTCTTTTATAAGTTCTAGTGGGTTTTTGGTAGATTCTTTAGGATGATCTTTGTAAGCAATAATTTCTTCTCAATAGAACCAATCTGTAGGCATTTTATTTATTTTTCTTTTCTTCTTGTATTGGCTCAAAGTCCAGTACAATGTTGAGTACAAGTGGTGAGAGAAGACTTGATTTTTTGAGTGGTAAGCCAACACTGCATTGCTAGAATAAATCTGATTGAGCAAATGGTATTATCCTATTTATATATTGCAGGCTTTAATTTGATAACATATTTTTAAAGAGCTTTCTATCTCTATTCATGAAGGATATTTAGTTGTTAGCTGTCTTTTGTTGCCATATCTTTGATTATAAAGATAAATGTGGCCTCATGAAATTTGTTGGACAATATTATATTTTCTGTACATTTCATTAAAAGTCTGAACAAGATTGGAATTATTTATTATTTACTGTTTGATTGAATTCATTAATGGACCTATCTGGGCCTGGAGATTTTCTTTTAGCATAGTTTGTAAGTACAGAGTCAGTTTTGGTCATCTTTGTCTTTCAAGGGCTTTGTCCATTTCATGTAAGTTGGCAAATTCATTGTTTATTCATAATATTTTTAATCTTTGTAGCATGTTTGCCTCTTCCTCATAACTTTATCCTGGTCACAAACATTTTTTAAGACAGAGTAGGTTTTAAGGTCCATCACGTACATGCTATTTCCAATTGATAACTGTGGTAATACATTTTTCAGGGTGTATTTTTGTGTTAAATATGATTTATAAAGTTTATTCATAATCGTGAAATAAAAGTGGGGTGCATGTATTTTACTTAATCCTTCTCAGTGCCTGCTTGATTGAAATCTCTGAGATTTACAATAATGTACTTTTAGGGATGCATTAAGGATTACTAGTGCATTGTTCCTGGAGCTCAGTAATGTCAGTTATTCCTCTTAATTTTATACGGAGTTTCTCTGAATTCTCCATGTCTCTACACAGCTTATCAATGGAGAAATTTATGTGTCCTCAAAATGAATGCAGGATTCAGCATCTTCTATCCTTATTTAGATCATTATCTAAAAAGGGCATCACTACATTTTTTTTTTCCCCGATTTCAGGGACCATAGCTTTCTCTTTATGAAAAATGTATTTTTTTTTTTTTGAGATGGAGTTTTGCTCTTGTTGCCCAGGCTGGAGTGTAATTGTGTTATCTCATTGGCTCATTGCAACCTCCACCTCCTGGGTTCAAGCGATTCTCCTGCCTCAGCCTCCCGAGTAGCTGGGATTACAGGCATGTGCCACCACGCCCAGCTAATTTTGTATTTTTAGTAGAGGCGGGGTTTCTCCATGTTGGTCAGGCTGGTCATGAACTCCCAACTTCAGGTGACCGAAAACTGTTTCTAATGGCTGCAGAAGTCATCAGATGCAGAATGTTAATTCTCTCCTTCAGGGGAACAGTCAGTGATAGAATCACTAAAATTTAATTGATCTATCAGAGATCATTTAGAAGACAGTTCAAGATCATTTAGCAGACACATACAGGCTTTTCATGATAGTAGTCTCCTGGAACATTCCAGCATCCATTGCTCATTCTTTTCAGTTATTTTTTAAAATTGCTTTTTAAAATGAGAGTCACAGAAGAGAAAGTTCCTATCTCTCCCCAACCAGTGGGTTAAAAGATTGAGTTGAACCACTACTATGTAAAAAAGATTGTCTACATGACAAGACATACAGAGTGAGAAGAAAAATAATTTATCCGATATTTTCCATTCAAGGGCAGGTTTTTGTTAACATCATTTGCCTCTTCAAGAAAGAAGATGGCCAAAGGAAATGTCATATTAATTTATCTGTGTGGACATATAAGTAAAATTCTGTTCTCAAATTAAAGATTATCGAACAGACTTTGATCTGGTGGTGTAAAAAGCAACAAAATCTATCGAACATCTATTCTGAGAGACCACAAGGACACATTGGTCAGTACTGGTTTGCCGCACAGAGACAGAAAGTAAAAGCTGAATAATCTTAACAGAGCTAAGGTGGCCTTTTCTTGTGTTTGTTGGCACATTTTCCTCTTTAAAAAATTATGCATGCTGAATTTTATTGTTCTGTTCACTAAACCCTATCAATCTTCATGAGCTTACAATTAAGAGAATATTATACTTGGAGGGATTCCCTGCTATTATCA
This sequence comes from Pan paniscus, assembly GCF_029289425.2. Taxonomy (NCBI): domain Eukaryota; kingdom Metazoa; phylum Chordata; class Mammalia; order Primates; family Hominidae; genus Pan; species Pan paniscus. The sequence goes on from NC_073254.2 coordinate 69,742,876, forward strand.
AATAACTTTGAAAAGAAATGGAAAAGTACAAGTTGTGTAATTACTGTTACAAATTCCAGCTATTTGAAATATTAATGTAAGACCGCAAAAAATACTCAGTGGGTTTGTGTGCATTTTAAAGGGCTGGACCACAAAATTGATTTCAAACAATTTCATAACTACAAATAGTGAACAACAAAAAATGCTTGATTTTTTAAAAATATCCTTTCATTCAAAGGTTTGCTTTGTCCGAACTCGAGAAGCAGAAAACCTGAAAAGCTACAGGTAGTTAAGTTCTATCTCTCTGTCTGGCAGCAGATGGCAGTATTGATGCGTGAAAAATCCATAACAGGTTGCTTGACGTTACTTGCTGGGTTTTCCTTTGCTTTAAACTTTGGCATCTGAGCTGAACAAAAATTTCTAATAAGATAATATGGCTGACATCCCTTTATCATTCTCCTTTCCCAAGCTTTGTTCTTTTTACAAGGAAATATCTTTTCCACTTGCAGCTTTCTTTAGACATTGACAAAATTTTGATGTTTTAACTTTTTTTTCCACACAAACTCCTATTTGGCATTCGTCTGAATTAATGCCAAGCACATACTAAGCTCAGCAAATGCTCTGGAGAAACAGGCGCTCAAACCTCCCACACCTCAGGCGTCTGGAAGCCTTTCCTGACTGTGTTTTCTAATTACTTCCCCAAAGTGGAACTTTCCTAAGTCAAATTGCAATAAGGGTCTGTCTCTTCTCCTTTCAGATCCCTGGAACATCATCTGTAGTTCAGAGAAAATGGAAGCCCCTGCAGCCTGTTTCACAGCCTCGAGGGCCAGGACAGCCAACAAAGTCCCGGATAAGCGCTGTGGCAGCTGAAATAAAGCAGATCCGAGCCAGAAGGAAAACAGCCCGGATGTTGATGGTTGTGCTTTTGGTATTTGCAATTTGCTATCTACCAATTAGCATCCTCAATGTGCTAAAGAGGTAAAACTTATCTGTTATTTGAAAATGAAATAGCCTGCCTTTTCTTGATCCTTAATTAACTTTTTTTTTTTTTTTTTTTTTACTAAGCCAGAGAAAAATCTAAACTTTCTGCTTAGATACCTTGTCAGGCCAGATGACTCAGTTATGTTGTTACCAGCAGGTAAGGCGAACAGCCTTTAAGAGTGCTCAGACATGTGCTTTTGTCATGCGTATTCTCAGTTGCATGGCAGACATAAAACAGATGTTTCTCCAATCTCTTCAAGCTAGTTGCTAAACCTTAGATGCAGACAAAGTTCTAATGCGTAACAACTCATTTACAGCTTGCAGTTCTTTCTTGATGAGAACAAACGGGTTTTTCAAAACTTCGTTTCCAAAAACATAGGCAATTATGAGAGAATTATATCTTAAGGATAAAAAGAGATAAGAATCTTATGTTAGTATTCTAATTATACTTAAAAGTGCATTGGCGAGCACTTTTTAAAAAAAGCCATCAAGGCAGATATGTATGTCGAATGTCTAAACAGAAGAATTCATTTCCTGAAGTCACTGAATCAAGCTCAGGGCAGATAGTAATAAAAATCAATGAGGGAAAGTATGCTATTTGCTACAATGCAGGCACAACTATTAAGTTAAAATTTTTTGACCCATGACATGAGCAGCAGATGCAGAGGCAGTGGTACACACTAAACTTCATGGCCAGCCAACTTGATTGGGAATTATCGAAACTGTTCCACACAGACTGGTCCCAAGGCAATACCAATTCTTGTTTACAACAGGCTTCGAACTTAAGCTAGAATTGCTCCTCTCACTTTGGCCTGATTCAGAATCAATATTATATTCCTCACAGCTGGGAACTCTGAAGAACAGCAGCTTTGGCTGGAGTCAGAAGAAGTGGTATAATCAGCCGCAAAGGGTTCTCATTCTCTTTGGCCCCTGTTTTTGATGGTTTAACGGCTTTTTCAATGGAGAAGAAATGGAGAACAAACTTCTGTTCAGTGATACTATTTACTACAGTCACAGCCTTAAAGATATATGATTTTTTTTGTGGCCTGGGTTCTTGAGACATATGCCAGCTCACAAGAAAATAGAAATTATTTTGCCCTCCATATCTTTTTGTGCTTTGCCTCTTATTAATTATTATTATTATTATTGCTAACAGAAATTTAATACAAATTTATTATGGCCACCTGCTAGATACTGTCTTCTGCTTTTAAGAACTTTATAAACATGTTATGTTACTGGATGGGTTTTATTCTTTCTTTCTCTTTCTAATCTTTTTTCTCTTTTAGTCAGTCTAAATTCAATGAAAATTGGATTTACCTCTCTCTGGGTTACGTATTTGGATTTCCTGTATCTCAGAACTTGCTCTTTCCTTTTATTTCCAACTTCTTTTTTTGTCAATAATATATGTCTTATTCTTCTGACTCAAATCCCTTCCTTTCCAAGGAAAACAAATAACTTTCAAAGGAGCAAGGCCATGTTAAATTTAAGATATTTCAAGTTTTGGGGCATTCTACTCTTTTCCACAACATAAAAACTTTTGAAAAAAAGAATTTGAAAATTGTTTTTCTTATTACCACACACATTTTTTTTTCAAATGCTTATATTTATTTATCCTTGCATATGAAATTTGTTTTTTCTTTCTCCCACAAAAACCATTCCTAGCTTTTTCTCCTTAAAACTTAACTTTTTGCCGAATTAGTCAAAACCAATTTCTTTACAACAGTTCAGGTTTGTCCAAGATTTCAAAGACATTTTGAGGTAAAGGGTCATAACATAGTACAAATTTCTTTTGTCCGTATTATTTCACTCTATATAGTATTTTTGTAAAACTCTAGTACTCTTTATACCAGAAATGGTATAAGGTACACCTTATACCAGAAATGGTATAAGGTACACCTTATACCAGAAATGGTATAAGGTACACCTTATACCAGAAATGCATTGTTGTCATGCCTTCTTGCTGTAACACACACACACACACACACACACACTGATACAGACAATCGAAGATGGAGACTTTAGCAGGAAATATATATGATTTTTGGCCTATAATCTTATTGAGTAGCTGTAAGTTATCTGTTATAGGTTAGTGATTAGAATTTATAGATGGAATATTTCTAAGTATGGAGAAAAATTTTTAATAGTCTTTAAGGATAGCATAACAAAACATTTTTTAAAGTTTAAAATAATACATGAAAAATTAACACTCATTAATTTTTAAAAATTACCAAAATTCTGCCCATCGAGAACTGTTTCTTCTCTGGGTATTAAGGAGTCCCAGAAGGCAAGTTTCAGATAGTCCAGGAAGATTGGAGTTGAAGGCATATGATACTTTGATCAATACATAAATGAAAGTAGGAAGAAGTACTTGAAGACTATCATTTAGGAGTGATTTTTAAATGACATACATAATGGAATATTAATACAACATTATTCAATTGTATTTAGAAAGAAAATGAAATAAAGAAGATATATATTCAACTTCCATATTCTTATTTACAAGAAATACTGCATCTGCTATTTGTGGGAGGGAGAGACCCTTCTCTGACCTGATTTGGCTTTTGATTTATTGATTGTGCTGTGGAGGTTCTGTTCAGGCACTGAAGTTATTCTAAACCAATTATGGGGTCAGAAACCAATCTGTGGTCAATTCCTGCAACTGAAGAGGACAGGAGTCAGACCATCCTCTACCAATAGCCTTGTTCACCTTTGAATTTAATTATTTAAAAGACACTTTTCTGTTGTTTCTTTTCCTGCAGAGTATTTGGGATGTTTGCCCATACTGAAGACAGAGAGACTGTGTATGCCTGGTTTACCTTTTCACACTGGCTTGTATATGCCAATAGTGCTGCGAATCCAATTATTTATAATTTTCTCAGTGGTGAGTTTTCAACTCTTCTTCCATAAGCCACAATTGTAACCAAGGATGAGGAATCAATGAACACTCTTCAACTATGTGAGGAGTTTAGTTGCTATGTGAGATATATTTTTTCCCTGACCTGATTTATCTTGAGTTTCTTCTCTTTTGAGGCAAAGTATTTGTTACTGAACTCATCAGAGAAAATGAACTGATTTTTCCATGTCAAACGTATAAGAAATGTTATAATAGAAGAGAAGTAAACATTCTGAGAAATCAATAACACAAAATCTTACATGACATACTTTAAACTCATGATTTACAAAAATATAAAATACTTTGTTCTGTTTTGCCTTGCTATATTATTCCTTTGCCAAAATGTGTAGCCTAATTGAGACAGAATTGGGATCTATTCACTTTTAGATATTTTACTATATTTACGTTTCTGTTGTGAGTATCATCTCTTGGATTTATCTCAATATTTCCCACTGACTACCAAAAATAGTATTACTCCAAAATAACACATAAGTTAAATGATACACACATACATATACGTGTAACTTATACAATTTGTATCTGTTTATGGAATCAATATAATTATAAAAGTCATTTAAGTCACTATTGTTTAATCACATTTTGCCCGACTGAATTTTAGAATTATGTTTTAATTAGCTACATTTTTACATTGCCTTAATCTCCAACTCATTGGCGATTTCTTTGTTATTTCTATCTTCAAATATATGGTGATTTTATGTGGAAGAATAGAAATTCATTTTGTGGCATATTTAATAAAGCTTCTGCATCTTCCAACTTGATCTTTGGCCTTCTGGTTTGCATAGGTTGAAAAAAAAGGCAACCAATTAGATTGGTGAGAAATAATTTTGTTCTATTTAAAAAAAAACTAGCACAATGACTAAAGCTCTGAATCTCGCACTAAGCAGGTAAAGGCTATGAGGAAGTTGTAATGAGAAGTGTTTGAAGCAGAAGTCACAGAACCAGGTCAAAGTCCTAGTATGGAGGATAAAAGTGAGTTAGAGGAGGCAACTGATAATCACTGATAACTCGTTATGTGACTGCTATTGTGCTGGGCCCGTGAACATTCATCTTCTCATTTAATCACTGATAACTCTGCGTAGCTGAGGCTAAGAGAGAAGAAATGATTCGCAATACTGCCATTCACACTAATAAAAGTGTTTCATTCATTCTCATAGTTCTCCAATATCTCCTCCATAATTTAAAGACAAGGAATAGCTTCTACAGTATTTTTCCCCCTTCAGTTTTTGTTCTTTCTTATATAGATTATGAAACTGAAAATTTTCTGGATATTTGAGTGTATGTTTCTAGGTATTTTGTGGATTTAATTGTTTCAGTATCAGTTATTTAGAGTAAAATGCAGGGGTAATTTTTGTATAATTTTGGCTTTGTATGACATAAGTTTCATTGTGTTTAATTACTAAATATCTCTGAGAGTTCTTCTACTGATGATCACTTCCATTATAGTTATGTAGATAAAATATACCAATATGCGTAAATATATGAGGTTTGACTATAAAGGAATGAAGCAAATTCCAAGCCCCGTACATGAAAGGCAGCCTCGTTATTTTATGAAAATATTCATTGTTTCAAGAGTCTACCAAGCTTCCAATAAACTCAATTTCCTTCTTCTATTTTCCCCATCTTTGCAAAATATTACACCTCATTGTTAGTTTGGCTCAAGGGAGCAACTCAGTTGTACCCTATTCATAATTTGTTGAAGCATTTATGTATAATTCCTTTTCCTTTCATTCTCTCTGTTTGCCAGGAAAATTTCGAGAGGAATTTAAAGCTGCGTTTTCTTGCTGTTGCCTTGGAGTTCACCATCGCCAGGAGGATCGGCTCACCAGGGGACGAACTAGCACAGAGAGCCGGAAGTCCTTGACCACTCAAATCAGCAACTTTGATAACATATCAAAACTTTCTGAGCAAGTTGTGCTCACTAGCATAAGCACACTCCCAGCAGCCAATGGAGCAGGACCACTTCAAAACTGGTAGAATATTTATTCATATGACAAGGATACCTGAGTAAAACTATCCTTTTTAAAATCACTGGGAACAGAAATTTTATTATCCTATGATGTGAAGCTAAAATTACTTGTGGATCTTTTTTTTTTTTAATCTATTGCTCTTTGGAAATAAAAAAAAGTCAGTTTAAAATGATTTCTCAACTTTTGATTTAAAGATGTTAGAAGTTTAACCTTCAATTGAGCTTATTTCAGGCTATTTCACTTTAGTTTCATGTATTAAAATGTGTGTCAATTAAATGTTTAAACATTTCTAATTCTTTTTATAATCCCTTGTTATTTTAATCTCTCACATTCAGATTGGTTCCTAAAAATTACCAGAATCTATCCAATGATTTTTTTTTTGCTACTAAAAGAAGTAGCAATTACTAATTCTGAATTAACAATAGACATGTTAGTTGACTTAATAGTTTTTTTTTTAAAAAAATCACAAGACTGTTGTTATAATGTGATATCTGAGAAAATATTTATATATAAAATAGCATATTGTGTTAGGTAATTCAAAAACTATCTTACAAAACTATATACTCACTCATTTACACAATTTTCTCAGGTTTGCAAATTGACCATTGCTAACATTTCTTGTCTCAACATATGGCCAGTAAGACTCTATCACAGTAAAAGTTTTAACATAATTTCCATCTCTAACACTTTAACATTTAAGAATAAGCTAAATCACATCATTATATTCTTTTAACAACAACAACAAAAAGTGATATAGTCAGCCTTGCTGGATTAAATTAAAAATGCACCACTGTGCTAGGTGCTAGGGAATGAGATGGCGTCGATGCAAACATGCCTTCAAAAGAGCTTCAGTCTAGTGAGGGAGACATGTTGACAGAGTGCAAGGCAGCAAACAATCTGGGGGACAATTCTTGGTCATGGCAGAGCAGTGAAGCTACCAAGGACAGTGGTCTTCACCAGAAAGTTTGTAGCGCAGTTGCACTTTTTTTTTTTCTTCAATTTAATTACAATGACAGTTGATGTCAGTGGATTCCATCTGGGCCTGGGGCTGAGTACCAGGTGGTTAAAAAATAGAGGGGCTTGCTCTTAACTCACACATACATGAATAGACTATCGTATATTTTGTAGAAAATGTAAGATCTGGGAGTCAAAGCACTGAATATTCAAACTTATTCCCCTGAAAAATTCTTCTGATTCAAATATTTACTTGAAAATTAAATTAAAAGTAAAAGAAGTGTTTATGAAAGATGATTTTCATCTCCTATTATGGTAACAGGTGTTCTGATTGTATTGAAACAAAAGATATGGGGCACAGTGTTTAAGAAAAACTTTCATAGAAAATTAATTTTTGTTATTTTTTCATTTTTCCATTACTCTCAGAGAAAAGTAATACAGCCTAATTATCCACAACTTGTTTTCAAATCTTGGAATTTGGGATTCTGTTACCTTGTGCCTTTTATGACTCAAAGCAAAAACTATCTTCTTATACAAGGTTTATTGAGATCATATTGTAAAATATCAGCACTATATCAGTGAAAGCAAAGTATTTTAACTCTCTCCTTTCTCCCCTTTGTATATTTTAGAACTTCTTTTCTTATTTATGCTGCATGAAAGGAGAGTTGTAATTTTCGGATCGTGATGACAGCACTTTAAAAAGTTTGAGGATAACTTCAAATAACGTTGATAATATGCCTTAATAGCCAGTAATAGCTCAGAGGAAGAGTAAATTCCTTAGACCCAAATATACCTACTTATAATTTAAAAGAGAGAAAAGGGAGAGAGATTGAGAGGGAAAGGGGGAGAGAAGGAAAAAACTGACTCAGAGAGCAGCAGTTATGTGACATATGGGAAGTCAGAATTCCTTTGCTCTAAATCAGTGATTCTCAAAATGTGGTTTCTATACCATCAGCATCAGCATCATCTGGGAACTTAGTGGACATGCTAACTTCCACCCTATCCCTCACCTACTTAACCAGAAACTTTAGGGGTGATAGCCCAGACGCTGTGTGTTAAGCCCTACAGGTGTTTCTGAAGCACTTTAAGATTTGAGATCCACTGCTTTAAGTGATACCATCTGACATCAGTTTATCTGCCTGTGTGAAATAAAGTCTTTTACTGCACAGGTGTCTACAACAGGGGCCACCATCATCGCTACCGTCAACGTGGTTGGATGTCTGAAAGAAGAAGCGGAGTATCAATGTTGACTCTCACTCATGTCATCTTATTAAAAAAAATACAGTTTACAAAACAATTGCTACTGATAAATGCAGTGTGAAAGACTGGTTTTAAGGCACTTGTGTGCTTTATGTCCACCCAGATAACTTGAGTTTTTAACTAAAAGTTTCAAATCCCTATCTTCTTTATACTTACTAAAGTTTGTTTTGCAGAAGCAGATAGTTTCTAAGAATGATCATTTCATGGAAGGAGATATAAAATAAAATAAAATAAAACCAGTAATTAAACTCTGGGAATGTAATAGGCCATGTACATAGCACTCAACATGTGAATCCAGGAATCCTTCTAAGAGGTCTAGATTTAGTATGGTTACCTTAATAGGACAAATGGTAAAGAAATAGGTGTTCCCAAACTCTGCCAATCTTATGAAACAAAGAGTCAACTCTTTACCTCATTATTTGCTAATGACACAAATGCAAAGACATCTTTTGAAAAGAATGTGTTAGGACTGTTGTATGCTGTACCTTGAATGTGTATCTCTCTTTTTTTGCTATATTTCAAAGATTTAATGTAAGTTGTCAATGTCATTGAGTTCTTGTTATCAATAGGGATGATATAATTTTATCTAACATTGAATCCATTTTAACTTTGTTATTTCTGAATTTCTATAAAACCACAAAAACCTTCATACTTGAATTTATTTATTCTTGGCTAAAGATTACTCCTAGTTTGTGAGGAAATTTATTTCTGAGTTTCCAAAGCTTGGAGAATTTATTGGATATTAAATACCTGTTATAAATTATTGATGAGTTAATTGCAAGTAGCAGACACAATGATATTGAATTTCACTCCCAATACACATTGTTTTAATGAATATTGAGTTAAATGGGTTTATAAAATTTAGTCTGGCTATGCTTAAACCTGAAATAGCAGAATAGCAAAAAACCCCAAAGCTGTTTATGGACCCAAATTGTGAGGAGGGCTATTATTTTAATACTTGTGTAATAATAGAATTCACTTGATGTAAATTATAATAGCCATCAACTGCATTTCAAAAACCTTTCGCTAGCCACTACAATTTAGAAAGCTTTTCAGTGTCAGTTAGTTTTACAACAAATGCCTTTTCTACTTTCTACAAGTCACAAGTCAAAAAAAGTAAATTCCGCCAAGTTTTATTCAATTAGTTTTCAAATTGCATGAAGCAAAAAATAGATTTTTAGAGACAATATATAAATAGAAAAAATATTGTAAAAGTCTACTCTATTACCTTATGTACCACAAAAAAATAAAGTACAAAGGCATGAAAAACACTATTATTTCCCAAAGTTCAAAGGGAATTGTTTTCTACGCAACTACTGCTACTAACGAGGGGACAACAACCCCCTCCACTTGCCACGTATTTTTATTCTCTTTTCTTTATAATCTTTGGAGTTAAATGTCTTTTTTGTTTTTCATGAAATGTATTTCTATAATTGTTGTATTTCATGTGTGTAACATTATGTCAGTTGTTTTAACAATTATCTTATATCTTGAAATTCTTTATGCCTGATTGTACTGTGTCTTCATGAAGAAATTTTTTATCAAATCCAATGTAATTACACACTTACTGCTGTAAAGGATGCGCATTATGTAGTTTTTAAGTAAAAACTATATTGAGAATTCTATAATCACATTCACACTCCCCTCTCTATTGTATGAAAAATCTTGTTGTTGTTGATTAGATAAGGTGGATATTCACTCATAGTTAATGTCAAATCTCTGCAGTTAAGGATTGAATTAAGCCCTCTGGTGCAGTACCTAATGATCAAAACATTTTTTCCAATAAGTTTATATAACCAAGGATAATAATGATATAAAAGGTTTTTAATGTTGTTTTTAAGAGCAGGTACTATAACAAAGAAGGTTAACACTGGTACAGAAATATTTCATAAAAGTTATGAAAACCAGATAAATACAGTATTAAATTTTGGAGCTTTTATCTGAGTTGAGAGATTTAGTCTACATTGACTGAGATGAAATGATGAACTCATAATTTTCAATTTATTATCAGAATAATAAGTGACATTTACATAATTAATTTTTTTCTGGGCCATTTTGTATAAGTCGTTTAGGACTATTTTAAGTTCACTGGTAAATTTTAGAATGTATATTTTCAGCTTTTCAATTTTTTTCAAAATAGTTCTGAGAAATTACAGAATCAGATACTAAGGATATTAATTTAAAAATCAATTTTTATTCAGCACTATTTATTCTAACATTTATAAAAAATGAAGCCAAAGTAACCCGTCAAGGTAAATACTTGACTCCTAGGAAAATGTGATTTTAGTAGGCATCTCAAGAGGAAGTGAACCGTCTCGTGGTGAAATTACAAGAAAAACAAGTTATTCAGTGGTGAGAATGTGTTGCTCTAAGTAATCCATCAGCACAGACTAGCTACTTGGCCACTCCTCTTCCTTCTGGAGCCAGCCCTGAAGAGTGGTCACAGCATCTTCATTTTTATCCAGGCCAATGGCCATGCATGAGAAGTTGGGTAGCAAAATTCTTGAAGCACCTCTTTGTTCTTGCTCTTCTTTCACTGTTTTCTCACTCTCCACCTGTAATGCTCACTGCCAGTTTTACCACCAAGCTAAGTATCAGCAGACCTCCCTCCACAGTGTGCCTTGCCCTGTAGAACTCCTGGTCCTTCCTTCAGCCCAACCCCATCCAATTGCCTAGGTTCTTGTTGTCTCCTGAGATGAACAAGAGGCAAGTAGCTAATTTGAGAACAAATGAAGCAGAGCTGAAGGAAAAAGTAAAACATTTATTTTTTCATATCCCAAATTTTATAATTTTACATTTTTTTAAAACCCATTCATTTTCTTCCCAGAAGATTTATGCTTATCAGTGGTCTTCTGAATCTGTAACAACTCTCTTTTCAAGCCCCAGCTAAGCTTCTTGACTCAAGCCAGAAGGAATCCCAGTTTTGAGTCTTGTGTTAAGGCCATGGCAGGTCAGTGGGGAGATATATCTGAGGAGGTACCGCTTGTGACACCTTCAGAAACAAAACAGCTATTGCCTTACGTTTCATAGGCGCAGGCCCTGAGCAATAGCAAGAAGATAATACTTATTTTTTTAAACTGTTATTTATTAGGTGATCGATTTCTAATTAATTTCAAAATATTTAAGGTAATATTTTAATTACCGAGGAAGAATGGTACAAACAAAATGTTGTGGAACTGGAAAATCTTCAGTGCTTGGCAACATGAAACTTACTTAACTTATTATAGATGAGATAATGAGAACATCTTCAGAAAAGAAGCTATGTTCCTTAAAACAGGGGTACAGATTTAAAAGCTCTGTTTATATGGTTTTGGTAGACTAAGTGAAGGACTTGCCTATAAAGCTGAGTCTAGATCATATAGCATATCCATTATAAAGTGAGAAAATTGCAATTTTAGAGTATTGTCAATACATCCAAAAATTTTTACATGATTTCTAAATGCAAACGTGTATGTGTGTATGTCTACGTATGTCTCTCCATATGCAACAAGCAGTTAATTAGTCCAAATATATCCCACAGTGTAGATTAGTTTCATATCTCAGCTCTTCAATGTCTCTTCTTCATTTAATTCACTCCTTGGTGTCTAGTTTTCCTCACTTTTTTACAAATATCCAGGTTCTATATTTCTGCTTTTCTAGAGATCTTTTTCCCTCAATAATATATTTTTCTTTTTCTTTCTTTCTTTCTCTTTATTTTTGTTTGTTTTTAACTAACATTCATATGGTTATAACAATTTGAGACAAGTGAAAAGGAGAGATCTGTAAACTGCCTATCTTCTTTGAAATTCATTGCCAATAATCCTTAAGAATATAAAGTTCCCTGATGCCAAAGACCTTCTCATTAGTGTTGCTGCCTCTTATTTCATTGGTTCCCTAGAACAATGCCTGGCACATAAAAGTTATTTGATAAATATCTCTGCTATTAATGAATTAATAATAACTGCATGACAATTCTTTCCTCAATTCATCATTTTGCTTCATTTTCTCACAGTTGCTTCAATGTGTCTGTGGAACTATCTTTCCATGTGAACAAAACACTCTACATTCTCAGTGTCTACAAAGCACATATTTCCTTTTATTAAAACTAAACTTTGAGAGCACCAAATCCTAATGTCTAACCATCATCAAACTGGCAGGTAGCACCAGTATTCTTTTTGCTCACCAATTTTATGCCCAGGCATCTACTGTTTCTTTCATGAATAAAACCTGGCACCTGTAAGAGGATTTATCATGGTAAACTTCTCTTTGTTACTGACATTTTCAGCCTCTTGGGCTCTCCCCTCCTTACTTATACACACTGGCACCTGGCTTGAAGTCATACTCTCTAGACCCTGGGTCAATGTGGGTAATGCATCCAGGAATCCAGCTTAACTCTTCCTTGGTCTCTTTGATGTGACTGACCTTTATTTCTACATTTCTTCATCAAACCAGTCTCACCGTTTTGCACAGTGCAGATCACAGGCTGCACCGTGTGCTTATTCTCTCCTATAACAACAGATGCTCCACTGAAATGCAAAACTCTATGTTAAGCCAACAACTGCTTCTCCATCCTTTCCTCCTATACGTTTCTTCTCACTACAACTTCCCTTCTCAACCCCAAAGGGACTACTGAATTCTTTACTCTTTTATTTTACCCCAGTCTATCAGTCCCATCCTGGACTTCCTTCCTTCTCTGCTTAGAGAAAAGCAAGATGATCAGGTAGAATTGCACTTATGACTAGATATTATTTACTTCAAAAAAATTCTTACTATTTTGTCCTGATGAAATTCATGACAGTTTTCATACAACAGAAAGCCTGCCCTCTTAGAAGAGAAGAGAACTGAAAAGAAATGGTTGAAGTAAGGTAGAAAGCCCTCATGGAGTTAGGTGGCTAGGCCAGCAGAGCTAGGCACTGTTCTTCTGTTCAGAATTGCACTCCTGATACTCCAGATGGGAAGCCTGCCATGGCACTAACCACAGCACTTTTTATACCCTATCTCTGCTATTATGAGCCCACATTAGTTTTTCTTCTGCTTCAGAAATTGTTGCAAAAAATAATTTTATTATTTACAAATTATTTTTAAGCCATATAAATCTGCTTAGTTTGATTTCTCAAACCCTTTAAAACTTACACTTCTTATTGTCCAATCTTTGCTTTTAATTGGGTATAATTTGAGGCAGAAATAAATTAATCTCATTTTTAAAAATGTACTAGCTATTAGTAATTTTTAAATTTATCTTCTAAAATTGGAAAGTATCCACTTTAAATGCATGTGTAGCAAGGACTTTTTACATACATTCTGTAGCTTTATTACTTCCATTGAGAACTGCTAAAATAACAGAACCTACCTCACTGTACGCTGGCTTTTGAAAAGGCAGCAGAACTGTTTATCTGATTATCGAAGTAATCATATTACATTTCTTTTTCTTTTCTAAGAGAAACTTTCTTCATGTGCTCGGTCAAACATTTTGGTTTTAAGAATTGACTTATTAGGTCAGGCGCGGTTGCTCACGCCTGTAATCCCAACACTTTGGAAGGCCGAGGCAGGTGGATCACTTAAGGTCAGGAGTTCAAGACCAGCCTGGTCAACACGGTGAAACCCCACCTCTACTAAAAATGCAAAAAAAAAAAAAAAAAATAGCAAGGTGTGGTGGTGCACATCTGTAATCCCAGCTACTTGAGAGGCTGAGGTGGGAGAATCATTTGAACTCGGGAGGCGGAGGTTACAGTGAGCAGAGATCACACCACTGCACTCCAGCCTGGGCGACAAACAAGACTCTGTCTCAAAAAAAAAACACAAAAAACAAAAAACAAACAAAAAAGAGTTGACTTAGTTAATGAAAATATTTTTATTAGGAAATTATACTTCTCTTTACAAAGTATGTATTATTTGTTGCATCTAAATAGTCTACCAATTCTAAAAGCACACTTTCTTTATGCGAAAATGTAGTCTAGGCCTTCAGAATGTACTATTACAAGAAAGTATCTATCAACCATGTTTCATTTGTTTGCTTGTTTTGTTTTGTTTCCAATAGACTATGAATATTCAGCTTCAAATGCTACCTCATGATTGTTACATTCCTGTTGTTGAAAGAACCCATCTCTTTCTTACCTTCTTGTCCCTAAATTGTGTTCTTCTTATAATTTACTTTGCACATAACCATAATGAGTGAGATCATAGAATTAAGAGGATTGAGAAAGAAAAATACTTCCCTCATTCCATTGGCAGTAATCTGTGATTCAAAAGTTAACAACATACCATGTATTCTTGTAGGAGATTCTTTCATGCTTATCACTGATCAACTTACATGCAGGTTAAAACCAGCCCTGAAAAAATGCTCATCATCACTGGCCATCAGAGAAATACAAATCCAAACCACAATGAGATACCATCTCACACCAGTTAGAATGGCGATCATTAAAAAGTCAGGAAATAACACTTGCTGGAGAGGATGTGGAGAAATAGGAACACTTTTACACTGTTGCTGGGAGTGTAAACTAGTTCAACCATTGTGGAAGACAGTGTGGCAATTACTCAAGGATCTAGACTAGAAATACCATTTGACCCAGCCATCCCATTACAGGGTATATACCCAAAGGATTATAAATCATGCTACTATAAAGGCACATGCACACGTATGTTTATTGCAGCACTATTCACAATAGCAAAGACTTGGAACCAAGCCAAATATCCATCAATGATAGACTGGATTAAGAAAATGTGGCACATATACACCATGGAATACTATGCAGCCATCTGAGCAAACTATCGCAAGGACAGAAAACCAAACTCCACATGTTCTCACTCATAGGTGGGAATTGAACAATGAGAACACTTGGACACAGGGTGGGGAACATCACACACCGGGGCCTATCATGGGGTGGGGGTAGGAGGGAGGGATAGCATTAGGACAAATACCTAATGTAAATGATGAATTAATAGGTGCAGCACTCCAACATGGCACATGTATACATATGTAACAAACCTGCACATTGTGCACATGTACCATAGAACTTAAAATATGATTTTTAAAAAAAACAGCCCTGAATGCAACTTGTTCAGATAACTGGAGCCATCTTCCTAGCTCTTTATTTCTGAGAGAGTGTGGGTAAGTCCTGCTCCGTATGAATTCTTATGTCAGTTTTGAAGTTCAGTACTTTCTTTTTTTTTTTTTTTAACTATACTTTAAGTTTTAGGGTACATGTGCACATTGTGCAGGTTAGTTACATATGTATACATGTGCCATGCTGGTGCGCTGCACCCACTAACTCGTCATCTAGCATTAGGTATATCTCCCAATGCTATCCCTCCCCCCTCCCCCCTCCCCACTACAGTCCCCAGAGTGTGATATTCCCCTTCCTGTGTCCATGTGATCTCATTGTTCAATTCCCACCTACGAGTGAGAATATGCGGTGTTTGGTTTTTTGTTCTTGCGATAGTTTACTGAGAATGATGGTTTCCAATTTTATCCATGTCCCTACAAAGGACATGAACTCATCTGACAAAGGGCTAATATCCAGAATCTACAATGAACTCAAACAAATTTACAAGAAAAAAACAAACAACCCCATCAAAAAGTGGGCGAAGGACATGAACAGACACTTCTCAAAAGAAGACATTTATGCAGCCAAAAAACACATGAAAAAATGCTCATCATCACTGGCCATCAGAGAAATGCAAATCAAAACCACTATGAGATATCATCTCACACCAGTTAGAATGGCAATCATTAAAAAGTCAGGAAACAACAGGTGCTGGAGAGGATGTGGAGAAATAGGAACACTTTTACACTGTTGGTGGGACTGTAAACTAGTTCAACCATTGTGGAAGTCAGTGTGGCGATTCCTCAGGGATCTAGAACTAGAAATACCATTTGACCCAGCCATCCCATTACTGGGTATATACCCAAATGACTATAAATCATGCTGCTATAAAGACACATGCACACGTATGTTTATTGTGGCATTATTCACAATAGCAAAGACTTGGAACCGACCCAAATGTCCAACAATGATAGACTGGATTAAGAAAATGTGGCACATATACACCATGGAATACTATGCAGCCATGAAAAATGAAGTTCAGTACTTTCTTAAGAGCCAGAGTCTGTCAAGATGTTCCCTTAACAAGATTTTTCAATGGGGTTACACATTAATGAGTTCTTTTTCCTCCTTTAAGTATTTGAAAATTTTGGTTTAATAAAAGGTTTAACTATGATGAATTTAGGATCCTTTTTCCTGTTACAGAGCACAGAATAATAGTTAATATTTTACATACAGATTGCAAGGTCATGTTGCCACTAGGAGTGTCCAGAATAGATGATTGAAACAGCCTTCTAGCTACTACTATCAAAAAAGAGCTTTAAATAACATATTTTAATTAAATAACGTTATTTTCTATAGCTATACCTCAATAAAACCATCAACCAATGTTTGTACAATTTGATGCCCCCACTCTAAGATTTTTAGCTAGTATAAATCAGAGTCTCCTATTTAATGAGACACTTTATCCAATCAGGTTGTGTTTATTAGTCAACCAGATGATCTTGGAACTTATAACAAACTAGTAATACTTAAAGCTGGGCTTTATGTGCGTGATTTACTGGGATGTTTGCTTATACCTTGTTTCCAAGCTAAAAATATTGTGACCAGGTGTGTTAGTCTGTTTTGAGTTGCTATATAGGACTACCTGATGCTGGGTCATTTATAAAGAAAAGAGGTTTATTTGGATTATGGTTCTGCAGGCTGTACAAAGAGCATGACATCAGCATCTGCTTCTGGTAATGCCCTCAGGAAGCTTTTACTCATGCCAGAAGGCAAGGGGAGCCAGCATGCCACATGGCAAGAGAGGGAGGAAGCACAAGAGAGAGGAGACGTG
Source organism: Pan paniscus (assembly GCF_029289425.2). Lineage (NCBI taxonomy): Eukaryota > Metazoa > Chordata > Mammalia > Primates > Hominidae > Pan > Pan paniscus. Next base: position 69,759,790 of record NC_073254.2, read on the forward strand.
CCAGGCACTTTTTAACAACCAGCTCTCACATGAACTAACAGAGTGATAACTCACTCAATACCCGGGGGATGGCACCAAGCCATTCATGAAGGATTTGCCCTCATGACCAAATACCTCCCACTAGGCCCAACCTCCAACACTGGGGGTCTCATTTCAACATGAGATTTGGAAGGGACGACTATCCAAACTATATCATCAGGATTTTCTGGCATGGACTACCAAGCCATTTCTGCTTCAAACTCCCCTGATATTCTTGTTAAAAATGCAGATTCTTTGATACCACCCCCAATACACTATTTAGTCTGAGATGAAACTCAAGGATTCTGATTTAATTGATCTAGACTAGCATTTGACCATTGATTTATCACCTGGGATTCTAGGAAGTCAACCACTTATATGTTTTAGAGCAGACTTCATTATAATTGAGGAGAATGTTTGTAGTCTGTGGGCTCCTCTGTCCACTTCTGATTGGGGCCCCTTTGCCTGATTCTGACTGGATCAGGCAGTTTTATTCAAGCCACTGTCCTTTTTGGCTTCTTAATGTTCAAAATATATTAACACAATCTCAGTTTTCTACGAGCTAAATTATACGACTTGGTTCTTGTCTGGTAACATAACTGCATTACTGGCTCTTGTCAAGATTCAGAGACATTCTCCCAGTTTCAAATTTGTAACTAACACTGATCACAAAAAAGTTCTAAGCCAAAGCAAAACTCTTTCTACCACCACCAGATGGCGTTACTTTGGACTTACCTATAAATGGATTTCCAAATGGTTTTTCAGAAACCAACTGGAAGTACTTAGAAAAACTTATGGAACTCACAACTATTCTTTGCATGTCAAAAGCTATAACAGTAAATAATATTTGTGGAGAATATTCTGTAAGATTAGGCTGCCTTTCTTTTCCTCCAACTTATTTAAAGTATATCCTTATATTAACCCTTGTTGGAGCTGTGTCCCCTTATTGCACTGTATGTGAGTGTGTGTGTGTGTATCCCATCACGTTGGTATGATGATAGCACCCTTCATTGAGAAGCTTTGCAAAAAGAATATAAGAACATGTTATTATGTTTACTTAAAAGTATAAGGCCGGGTGTGGTGGCTCACACCTGTAATACCAGCACTTTGGGAGGCCAAGGTGGGAGGATTACGAGGTCAGGAGTTAGAGACCAGCCTGACCAACACGGTAAAACCCTGTCTCTACTAAAAAATACAAAAATTAGCCAGGCATGATGGCACGCATCTGTAATCCTAGCTACTCAGGAGGCTGAGGCGGGAGAGTCCCTTGAACCCAGGAGACGGAGTTTGCAGTGAGCTTAGGTGGCGCCACTGCACTCCAGCCTGGGTGACAGAGCGAGACTCCAGCCTGGGTGACAGAGCGAGACTCCATCTCAAAAAAAAAAAGAAAAAAGAAAAAAAAAGTATTGAGGACATTGCTTATGACATTCCAAGGTTATATAAAAGAATATTTAAAAAGAAATTTCTGCCTGGACTTAGTGCCAGGAATACTTGTACTTTTCTTGCTTTCTTCTTAAGAACATTGCACAATAGAGTACTTTTAAAAATTGTGCTTGCTGTTCAAATTGCCTGCTGGAAGGATTAGAGGCAGATCTGTAGCATGCTGAGTCCCATCTTTGCATACAGGCTATCATGACAAACATTGTATGTGCTAATTCTATCTGGCTTCACTTTATATTCCTATCTGTCTCTATTTCCTGTCATTTTAATGTTTTAAAATTGTATTTTTTACTTAAATGGTTTTTGGAAGAAATAAATATAAGTAAAGTCTGTTAGAGGCCCGGCACGGTGGCTCACGCCTGTAATCCCAGCACTTTGGGAGGCCAAGGCGGGTGGATCACAAGGTCAGGAGATTGAGACCACCCTGGCTAACACGGTGAAACCCCATCTCTACTAAAAATACAAAAAAAAAAAAAAAAAAATTAGCCAGGCGAGGTGGTGGGTGCCTGTAGTCCCAGCTACTCGAGAGGCTGAGGCGGGAGAATGGCGTGAACCCAGGAGGTGGCGCGTGCAGTGAGCCGAGATCTCGCCACTGCACTCCAGCCTGGGCGACACAGCGAGACTCCGTCTCAAAAATAAAAAAAATAAAATAAAAAAATAAAGTCTGTTACAAAGCACAAAAAAGAACAGCAAAGCCAACAAACATATGAAAAAAAGCTCATCATCACTGGTCATTAGAGAAATGCAAATCAAAACCACAATGAGCCATCATCTCACACCAGTTAGAATGGTGATCATTAAAAAGTCAGAAAACAACAGATGCTGGAGAGGATGTGGAGAAATAGGAACGCTTTTACACTGTTGGTGGAGGTGTCAATTAGTTCAACCATTGTGGAAGGCAGTGTGGCGATTCCTCAAGGATCTAGAACCAGAAATACCATTTGACCCAGCAGTCCCATTACTGGGTACATACCCAAAGGATTATAAATCATTCTACTTTAAAGACACATGCACACGTATGTTTTTTGCAGCAGTATTCACAATAGCAAAGACTTGGAACCAATCCAAATGCCCATCAGTGATAGACTGGATAAAGAAAATGTGGCACATATAATATACAGCATAGAACACTATGCAGCCATAAACAAAGGATGAATTCATGTCCTTTGCAGGGACATGGATGAAGCTGGAAACCATCATTCTCAGTAAACTAACACAGAAACAGAAAACCAAACACCACATGTTCTCACTCATAAGTGGCAGTTGAACAATGAGAACACATGGACACAGGGAGGGGAACATTACACACTGGGGCCTATTGGGGAATGGGGGCTAGGGGAGGGATAGCATTAGGAGAAATACTTAATGTAGATGACGGGTTGATGGGTGCAGCAAACCACCATGGCACGTGTATACCTATGTAACAAACCTGCATGTTCTGCTCATGTATCCCAGAACTTAAAGTATAATAATAAAAAAAAGAAAGCACAAAAATAAAAGTACTTGGAAAAGTTTAAAGAGTTAAATATTATGCCAAACTGAAAACTAGCTGCAGATACATTTAAGTTTATATCATGTTAGCAAGTTATTTCTTTCTAAAAAATTCTAACCTGTGTCACAGAGAGTGGACTTGAACTTGAAAATATGGTTAAGGTACAAATGCAGATTTGGGGTCCCGGTCTCCCAGACTATGGCTTCTATGGAAGAAATTGTACTGGCTCCAAATTCCACAGATGATTGAACAACTTGTTTCTGCCTGTGTCAGAGCTGAAGAGTGAATATCTCCACTATATATATATCTCAAAATCTCCCAAATGAAATTTGGTAACCCTCTATGCCATAACACATCACATTAATAATTTGTATTCAAAAGTCTCTCAGAAAAGATTTTTGAAATGCCAGATACTTTAATTTTTTTATGTTTATATATTTAGGGTGTATGAGTACAGATTTCTTACTATACTGGGCTTTTATTGTAGTCATCATCTGAACAGTGAACTTGTACCAAATAAGTAATTTTTCAACTCTCATCCACCCACCCTCCCATCTTTTATAGTACCCAAGGTCTATTATCCCACTCTATATGCCTGTGTACCTATTGTTTAGCTTCCACTTATAAGTGAACACATGCAGCATTTGACTTTCTGTTTCTGAGTAATTTTATTTAGGATAATGGCCTCCAGTTCCATCTACATTGCTGCAAAAGTTATGATTTTATTCTTTGTTATGGCTCTATTATATGTATGTGTGTGTATCTCAATTTTCGTTATCAAACCCTCTGTTGATGGACACTTAGATTAGTCCACATTTTTGCTATTGTGATAAACATGTGAGTGCAGGTATCTTTGTAATATAATGATTTCTTTCCCTTTGGATATATACCAGGTAGTGGGATTTCTGGATCTAATGGTAGTTCTATTTTTAGTTATTTGAGAAATCTCCATACTGTCTCCCATAAAGGTTGTACTAGTTTACATTTCCACCAAAAGTGTATAAGCATTCCCTTTTCTCTGCATCCTCACAAACATCCGTGGCTTTTTGACTTTTTAATAACAACCATTCTGACCAGTGTGAAATAATATTTTATTGTGATTTTAATTTTAATTTCTCTGATGATTAGTGATGTTGAGCATTGTCTCAACATCACTATGCTAGTGGCATGCATGTTTTCTTTTGAAAAAAGTTCGTGTTCTTTGCCCACATTTTAATGGGGTTATTTGTTTTTTTTTTTTCTTGTTGACTTGTTTGAGTTCCTTGTACATTCTGAAAATTATTCCTTTGTCAGCTGCATAGTTTGCAATTTTTTTCCCATTCTGTAGTTTGTCTGTTCACTCTGTTGATTGTTTATTTTTCTGTCCAGAAACTTTAGTTTAAGTCCCATTTGCCTATTTTTGTTTTTGTTGCATTTGCCTTTGAGGACTAGGTCATAATTTTTTGCCTGGGCAAATGTCCTGAAGACTTTTTTCCAGGCTTTCTTCTAGTATTTTTATACTTTTGGGTCTTATGTTTAGGTCTTTAATCTATCTTGAGTTAATTTTTGTAGCTGGTCAGAGGTAGGTGTCCAGTTTCAATCTTCTGCATATGGCTATCCAGTTTTCCCAGCACCATTTATTGAATAGGGAGTCATTTACCCAGTAAATGTTTTAGTTGACTTTGTTAAAAATCAGTTGGTTATAGGTGTGTGGTTTTATTTCTAGGTTCTCTATGCTGTTCTATTCATCAATGTGTACATTTTTATACTAGTACCATGTTGTTTTGGTTACTATAGCTTTGTAGCATAATCTGAAGTCATAATATAATGCCAACAACTCTGTTCTTTTTGTTTGAAATTGCTTTGGCTTTTTTTCCTTGTGAGAGTTTGCTGAGAATGATGGTTTCCAGCTTCGTCCATGTCGCTACAAAGGACATAAACTCACCCTTTTTCATGGCTGCGTAGTATTCCATGGTGTATATGTGCCACATTTTCTTAATCCAGTCTACCATTGATGGGGGGAGGTGGAAGGGATAGCATTAGGAGATATACCTAATGTAAATGACGAGTTAATGGGTGTAGCACACCAACATGGCACATGTATACATATGTAGCAAACCTGCACATTGTGCACATGTACCCTAGAACCTAAAGTATAATAAAAATAAATAAATAAAATAAAATAAAATTGCTTTGGCTTTCTGGACTCTTTTTTTTTGGTTTTATATGAATTTTAGGATTTTTTTCTAATTCTATGAAAAATGGCATTGGTAATTTGATAGGGATTGTGTCGAATCAGTAGATTGCTTTAGACAGCATGGTCATTTTAATAATATTGAATCTCTAATCCATGAGCCAGGGATATTTTTCCATTTGTTTTTGTCATCTAGGGTTTTCTTCCATCAGTGTTTTGTAGTTCTCCTTATAGATATCTTTTACCTCTTTGGTGAAATGTATTCCCAGGCATTTTACTTTATCTTATCTTTTCGTAGCTATTATAAATGGAATTGCTTTCTTAGTTTGGTCCTTGGAAATGCCAACTACATTTAAAATCCTTTTCCAATTGATGGATTTCAGGTCTTGATGAACATCTCAGTTGTAATTTTCTTAAGATTGGAAAAGTAAATATTTTTTCTATATGTATATATAAAATTGTCCTCTCTCAAAATTTTAATTCAATAACCTGCTAGGTATCACTTTAGAATCTTGCAGTACTAGTTTTCTTCTCAATTAATTGTAGATCTTAGCCTTTTAATTTGGGCATGTTTTTCCCTATTAGGACTTAAGTTATTAGGACCTAAGTTTGTAGACAAGAACTATGTTATATTTGAGAAATTTGTGAGTCATGTACTGGGCCTAGCACAGTGCCTCATAAGATGTAGACCCTCAATAAACTTGTTGAATAGGTTAATAAACAAAAAAGCCCCTATCACTCAATTTTTTTTTTTTTTTTTTTTTTTTTAGATGGAGTCTCACTCAGTCACCCAGCCTGGAGTGCAGTGGCACGATATCGGCTCACTGCAAGCTCTGCCTCCTGGGTTCACACCATTCTTCTGCCTCAGCCTCCTGAGTAGCTGGGACTACAGGCACCCGCCACCATGCCCAACTAATTTTTTGATTTTTAGTAGAGACAGGGTTTCACCTGTGTTAGCCAGGATGGTCTCGATCTCCTCACCTCATGATCTGACCCCCTCGGCCTCCCAAAGTGCTGGGATTACAGGCATGAGCCACCGCACCTGGCCTATTTCAGTCAATTGTTAAAAGTGCTAAGAACAAGTGGAGATCTTGTTAATGAAGAAAAAAATAGTATTTACTACTTACCTAAACAGTCTACTAAGAAGGGATATACAGATCAAAAGGATTAAATCTCTGCCTGTATTAAGCTAACTCTTTTGTAAAGAAGAACGTAAACAAAGTCAAAAATGCATTTTTTAGGTGTTAGAGATTAGACAGGACAAAATCTTCTGGCTCTGCCTAGAGTTAAGCGGCTTTGGGAGAGGCTTTGCTGTAGTTTAAAGACAGAGGTGGGGAAGGCCACTCTGGCCACAAGGACAGATCCACAATGGGATGGGGTATGAAACAGCACGAACCCTCCAGGAAATTACACATAATTTAAAAGGAAAATGGGAGCCCATGGCAGAAAATGGAATTGAACAGCAGGAAAAGGGTAGATAGTAAAAAGCATTTTATAATATTAAAGGACGTTTGAAACTTGTGGTATACAATGAGGAACAATTTAAAAATTCTATACAGAGGAGTGACATGGTTAGATTTGTGTTCTGGAGAGCATAATAATAGCATTACAGCGGGTGAATTTGAAAGCTGGGCCTCAAAAGTTTAGATCTCAAATAGGTTTTTGTGGGAGTATTCATCCTCACGAAACATGATTTGGAACTAAACCAAGGCAGTGGCAATGGGGCTGGAAAATAAACACTAGATTTCATATCTAGATGAAGATTTGTGGAATAAGAGAGGCCACATTAATGTTTAATTCTATTTACAATGGATCCCAGCCACCATCCGCTTTAACACAGAGGTGCTTTTCCAGTAGCTAAGAGGACTAGGTGCTTTAGACACATTTGTGAAGTTGTCCTCCCATTGTTAACATGCTTTTTTTATTGTCTGTGTGTAGGTTGATGGGGGAGGCAGAGTTAGGATCACACATAGAAGTTCAGTCTTTGAAATGCTTTCTTTCTCTTTTCCCCCAAACAATGACCCCCACCTTTTCCTTCTGGCATATGTTGCCTCAAGACCCTAACACTGCTGCCAATCTGCTGGTCTTAGAGCCAAGAATCTGCCACCACCTGGCCCACCACAGCCTGCTCTGCTAGCTGCTCTCCTGCCAATACTGGCCTTCATGTACAAGTGTAGGTTTTGAGGGTTCCGTTCTCTCCCCCTTTCTCTCTTTGAGTGTGGGTTTGTGAGTGTGTGTGTCTTCTGTAATAAGAAGAAAACAGGCCACATTTTCTCTACTCATGTTATACACTTCCCGGAGTGTCTCACATCAAAACCTGTCCTAAGTCCAAGCCTTAGAAGCTCTTTGCTGGCCCAGCTTACACTTGGGTTGTTACTTCTCAGGGGCTACCTTTCTGTCAGTTGAGATTTTTAACAACCCACCGCAGTACTCCAAGCGTGCAATCCCTCACATCTTGAAATCTGTGCTTTGGCAGCAGCAGAATCAGGGGTCTGTGGATTCTGAACTCAGAATGTGTCAAACCAAAGGGTGACATATTGGGACATTTAATAAGTCAGAGACTATTTCCCAGGAATATTTTTTTTGAAGCACTTAAACTAAAATACAATTGAACTGAGATCTCAAAACAGGAAAAGTGAACTTGACAAGAATTAGGCTAAGCTGCATCTCATGACGTAAATATTCACATTTGCATATACATTAACAGAGTCAAGTCAAAAATTGATTTTTTATTAGATAGGATTAACTTTAGCTACAGAAAACAGAAAGTTTAAATGACTGGCTTTAAAAAGCGAAAGTTTACTTGCTTTCATTTATATGCAATCTGGGGGGTTGGGGGGGAAGATTTGTTTGTGGGTTTCCCATTCTCAAGGTGCCAGGCTCCTGTGTTTCTGCCCCATATCCTTAGAGGGAGGGTTTCCTCCTCAGGATTGCCTTATGTGCAAGGTGACTACTAAAGCTCCATTTTTTATGCCCAAATTGTAGCAAGAAAGAGAAAAGGAAGAAGGAACAGAAAGGCACATGACATCACTTCGAATAAAATTAGGGGGAAAATAATAACAGATATCTGATAGGAAACTAACAGTACCTTCTGCAATAACGATTACATTTCTGGAAAATAAATGTTAAGATCCTTGAAAACAAGGAGTAATAGTTGAGGAAAAGCTTCTTAGCAGCCTGGGGCTAAAAACTTCAAAAAATTTAAGATAAAAATCTGAAAACTGGTAGAGAATTGGAGAGAAAAAGAGAATTTGAACAAGGCATGCAAGAGTAAGAAAAATGTCATCACAAAATTACTAAGAAAGCATAAAAGCAACTATATTTTATTAGAGTAAAAATAAATGGATTGAATAACCCTAGTAAAATAAATTCCAGCCATACATTGTTTATAAAAAGTGTATTTAAGGTGATTAGGAAAAAATAAAACTAAATTTAAGTGCAAAGATCTCCCAGGGAAGTCAAAGCAAAAATAAAGTCAGATGTTGCTGTCATTAGACAAAGTAAAATTTGAGGTGAAAACATGACAAAGAGGGACATTAAATAAGGATAAATGTACAATCAATGGTGACAAACTTTTATAAACTTGAAATTATATTAACAAAACATAAACCATGTAAAACTAAAATACCTTGATAAAATGCAAATTATCAGGTAACAAGAATATATCTATTGCAGAAAGTAATATATCAAACTAAAATAATGTGTATCTATTACATGTATACAATACTTTGTACCCTACAAAATAAGAATATACGATTTCTTCTTAAAATGTTATACATTTACAATAATTAATAATTTGGCCACTCAGAAAACCTTGGTAAAGCAAGGAAAGTAGAGATATTATAAGCCAACTTAATAATTTAGTAACATTGGGTAAAAATGGAAGAAGTATCATATTGTGGTTGTGAACATAAACTCTAGTTCTCCTAGTTTTGTGATTTGGGAAAGTTAATTATCTTCTCTCTACCTCATCTTAATTTTCAGTAATATGAGGATAACAATAGTTTGTACATCATCAGTGTTTTTTTTTTGAGGAATAAATGACTCACATGTATTAAACACTTAGATCCACTGTTAACATATAGTATGTATAAATAATGTCAGTATAAATCAATGTCAGCCTAAAAAGTTAAGACTGTGATTTTAAATAATACTAGATTTAGAATAAAATCAAAATTGAAATGACATTATTAACTTAAAAATAACAAAAAAAGAGAAGACTTTAAACACAATGGATGGAAAGCAGCTATACCAATAAAAGACAAAAATGTGGAGTATTATATGTTCTTAATGTTTTTTAAAATTATAAAAATAAATAAACTAAAACATAGAATTTAAAAAATTAAATGTTGGAGGGATTAGGTCAGATAAGAGAAATTTCTGTTAGCAGCAGCTGAATTTTCTGCTAATAACAGAGAATTGTGAAAAGATGATTTCATAAACATGGCAAATGTTTGTAATAGCCATGCTAGGAGCACGGATATTAGTAACTAATTGAGGAAGTACTGTTGGGCAGTGTCAATACACTGGTTAAAAATAGAATTTAAAATAATGCTAATTATAAGGCCAAAAAACTCAGTAATGCAATTTTTTTTTAGTATAATTCAGTAGTGGAGAAGGAGAGATAATTAAACTTGGAAATTGACATACAGTTGTCCCTTGGCATCCATGAGGAATTAGTTCCAGGACTCCCTATGGATACCTAAATTCACAAATGCTCAGGTCCCTTATATAAAATGGCAAAATATTTGCATATAACTTACACACACCCTCTTTATAATTTAAGTCATTTCTAAAGTACTTATAATACCCAATGCATTATAAATGACTGTGGAAATAGTTGTTGTATTATTTAGGGAATAATGACAATAAAAATATATGTATATGTTCAGTAACAGATGCCTTTTTTAAAAAAAATTGTTTTTGATCCACAGTTGGCTGAATCTATGGATACAGAGCCCACATTTACTGAGGGTAGACTATATTTAGAGTACTTAAGGATCACAAGGGACACACATCTGAGGGTACCGAAGAGTGGGAAGAAATTACTAACAAGAGGGTCAGACTAGAAGGCAAGGAAGTGAAGCCAGGAGATGATTAGAAAATAAGAAAATCATACAAGCCTGGAGATTATGTTGAAGTGTAAGAACATAATTAGAGTGAGAAACATGAGTCAAGGAAGAAGGAGATTGGTGCTTGATAGATGTGGCAGATTGTATCTTTCAAAGATGGCTACACCAATATATATCTCATTCCACAAGCTGTTTTTACCATGCTGTATTGATGCTCTTCCATCTGGAGGTGGGGCCTATGTCCCCTCCCTTGAAACCAAATGAAACTTTGTAATTGCCTTGATCAACAGATTGCAGTAGGAGTGATGCTGGATGATTTCAAAGGCTAATACACACATGAAAATAATGGCTTTCATTTGACTCTTTCTTGGAACATGTGCCATGGAAACCATGAGCTTATTTGCAAGAAGCTCAGCTATCCTAAAGTTTATCTACTGGGTAGACCAAGTGGAGAAATTACACAGACATTGAGATTATGTTCAAGGGGTCTCAGAGGTTCAAGGCCTCCCAATTCAGGCACCAAACAAGTGGAGAAAAGGCTTTCAAGATCATCCCTCTGAAATAATTGTCTGATTGAAACCTCAAAAGAGTCCCTGAGCCAGAACCATCCAGCCAAGCCACTCTCAAATTCCAAATCCACAGACACCATGAATGATAGTAAATCATTATTGTTGTTTTAAAGCACATAAGTTTTGGGGGGTTATTTACACACAGCAACAGAAAAAAAAACTGATGAATGGGAAACATGGAGAGAAATGCAAATAGAATAAAATGGGGAGGAATACAAGGAGAGGAAAGTAGTATTGTGCAAAATAGGCAATCGGATGACCCTCAAAAGGAAATTTTTTTTCTGAGCAACTTAATGAATATAAGGTCAGATTAAATTGGAAGGTAACAGGTACAAATATCATTAATGCTAAATTCTGTTTGTAGTAAGTCAACTATTTGTAAATTATGCATTGGAGATCGACTTTACATCAACCAAAAGTTAAATTTGTTTAGAAATCTATAGAAGAAGAAAAAGAATAAAAGCCATTGGAAAAGTTTTTACAATTATTCCATTAAATAGACAAAGTCCTTTAAGGAAAGGGATTAAAATGAAGGTAAGGTGATCTGCTTAAAAATAATATAGCAATCTGGGAGCCATGGCTCATGCCTGCAATCCCAGTGCTTTGGGAAATCTAGGCAGGAGGACCTCCCAAAGGAGGACTTGGAGTTTGAGACCAGCCTAGGCAACACAGAGAGACTCCATCTCAAAATTTTAAATTTCTTAAAAGAAAAAAAATAAAATGAAATAATATTGTATTAATTCCAGTAAAAGCATCAGACCGATTTAGAATATGGATGAGAGAGAAAAACTAGAAATAACACCACAACAAGGAAGGAGAAAGCTGGTCTCTGGCAGGGACTTCTAATTTAGAGAAAGACAGATGATAGCAAACAGCAAAAGTTGTATTATAGATGTGACTTAAAAACTAATTTGATTTTTATTTTTAGTCAGAAAACTGCTTTAGGTATGGAACAAGTATAACCTGGTATTTCCAGTATCTCTCTGTTGACCTCACATCTCTCTCCAGATACTGCCTCAATTCTCTGCTTCTCTTTACAGCAAATTCCCTTGAAAGAGAGACTACCTGGATCAGAAATTCCTCTGCTTCAATTTGATCCTGAATCCACTTCATCTAGATCTTCCTCGCCAATTCCCCCAAATATTTGTCTTATTATGGTCACATGGGACCTCTACTTTGCTATATCAGTAATTTTGTTCTCATTTTACTTTTTTGTAGTTAATTACTCCCTTCTCCTTGAAACACTTTCCTTGTTTGGCTTCTAGGATGCCCTGTTCTCATGGATTTCCTTTCACTTCTCCAGTCATTTCTGTTTGTTTTTTCAATATCTTCGTGATCTTATATTTTTAATGCGTCCTGCTAGCTTCCCAACTAGGTTTCCTACTTTCACCTTAATTCCCTATGGTTTATTCTCTACAAGAAAGGAATTATAATCCCTTAAAAATGTCAATAAAACTCTGTCACTACTCAATACTCTCCAAGGGGTCCTTATTTTATTCAAGTAAAAAACTAAAGTCCTTACTATATGTCTGTAAATTCCCATAGGATCTGGCCCCACAGCCCCTCTGGCCCCTGTCCATTCTGCCCCTTGCCAATTCTGCCCGGCCACAGTTGCCCAATAGCTGGTCTGTGAACACATCAAGCACATACTTAATCTCAAGGCTTTTGCAATCATTCTTTTCTCTAGTTGTAATCTCTCATTACTTATTCTGAGTGTCTTGTTTCTGCAGTTGCTTTACTTACTTGACCTATATAAAATAGTAATTCTTACCCCTACAACTCCATTATGTCCTATCTTCTTTGCCTTGCCTTATGTTTTTTTCTTGGAGTTACAGATACCTGATGTAGATAGTATTTACTTTTTTTTATGCTTGCATTAATCACCTAGAATATAAACTCCAAAAGAGGAGCTATTTCTCTTATATAATCTATCTAATATATCTTGGATATTTGCTCCCACCTAAATTTCATGTTGAAATGTAATTCCCTGTGTTGGAGATGGGGTCTGGTGGGAGGTATGTGGATCATGAAGGGCTTGGGCCATCCCTTTGGTGAGAAGTGGGCTCTGACTCTGACTTCACACGAGATCTGGTTGTTTAAAAGTGTGCGACAGCTCCCCTGAGCTTCCTCTCTCACTTGCTCCTGCTTTTGCCAAGTGAAGTACCAGCTACTGCTTCATTTTCCACCATGAGTAAAAGATCCCTGAGGCCCTCCCTCAGCAGCACATGTCCCTATGCTTGTTGTGCAGCTGGCAGAACCATGAGCCAATTAAATCTCTTTTCTTTTAAATTACTCAGTCTCAGGTATTTCTTTATAGCAATACAAGGTTGGCTTAATACATATCTCTAAAGCAAAAGCTGGGCCTGGTATGTAATAGGTGTTCAATAAATATTTATTGAATAAATGAATACATACTAGGCTAAATAAAGTTTAAAACATCATAATAGAACACTGGGTAGATGTCAAGATGACAGTTTTGTTATTCACATATGGACATGGAAAGGTCTTTGTGGTGCATTGTTAAGGGAGCAAACCAAATTACAGAACACTGTATAGAGTACAGCAGTATAAAATACATATGGTGTATGTTTATAAATATGTCTAGAAAAATTTGAAAGCTATATATCAAATATTATATCATTTATCTTTAGAAGGCTAATTGCATATTTTCAATTTATTGTTTATAATTTTTTTATCTATTATTATAGGTTACTACAACTGAATAATTCTTTTTTTCTTCATCAACTTTTATTTTAAGTTCTGGGATACATGTACGGGATGTGCAGGTTTGTTACATAGGTAAACGAGTGGCATGGTGGTTTGCTGCACAGATCGACCCATCACCGAGGTATTAAGCTCAGCATCCATTAGTTATTCCTCCTGATGCTCTCCTTCCCCTTGGCCCACCAATACACCCTAGTGTATGTTGTTACCCCTCATGTGACCATGTGTTCTCATCATTCAGCTCCCCCATATAAGTGAGAATATGCAGTGTTTGGTTTTCAGTTCCTGTGTTAGTTTGCTGAGGATAACAGGTTCTAGATCCATCCATGTCCCTGCAAAGGACATGCTCTTGTTCCTTTTTATGGGTGCATAGTATTCCTTGGTGTATATGTACCACATGTACAAATAATTTCCACAACAAAAAATGTACTATTACATGGATATAATGTTTATATTCTCTTCACAGAATTTGAGTCACTTGAATTTTTGCCTTAACACTTATTTGGAGGGTCTGTTTTCTTAAAAAAAATTAACACTTTAAATCCAATAAGTAAATGTGGAAGGTTGGTGGAAATAGTTAGCTGGAAACTCAGAATTGATATTAACTTTCACCAAGCCTTTGTTCACATTATTTTCATCTAAAATTTATGAATGAATAATCCTGCACTATCTATGCATTCAAACAATGATATATATGGTGCATATGTATATATGGCAAAAATCTAAGAAATGTAGCCAAATATTAATATTGCTTACACATAAGTAGTCAAATCATGGTGGTTTTTTTTTTTTATTTTCTTGATTTTGCAAGAAAAATAATAAAGAGGCTATTTACATTTTAATGTACAAATGTGTATACAAATATAATAGTTATGCTTTAAAAATCCAATAAATAAATGTAAGTAAAACATTTTTGCATTTTTTAAATATTTCTCAATAGATCTAGGTGTTCTTCTTATCCAAATACTGATACTACCGTTAACCAATTCTGGCAAATTCTGGCAAATTCTGGCAATTGGTCCCTTTGGGGAAGAACTAGAGGAATCACTACTATACACACTTACTGTGGTATTCAGTGCCCTTCCTCAAGGGGAATTCGCCTATCTTTTTTTTCTTAAGTAATATTTTATCTTTAATAGACAAATAATGGTTGTATTTATTTACAGGATACAAAGTGACATTTTGATGCAAGCATACCTTGTGGAATGATCAAATCAGGCTAATTAACATATCTGTCATCTCAAATGCTTATCCTTTCTTCATCGTGGGAGCACTTAAAATCAATTCTTTTAGCTATTTGGAAATATAAAATATATTATTTTCTAACTATATTTACTTACGATGTAGTGTAATAGATCACAAGAACCTATTTCTTCTATCTAACTGAAACTTTGTACTCTTTGACCAACATCTCCCCTTTCTTTGTCCATCCTCCTAGCCCAGCCTTTGGTAGCCATCACTGTACTCCGTATTTCTATCACTTTGCCTTTTTAAATTGCACATATAAGAGAGATCATGCAGTATTTGTTGCTTTGTGTCTGACTTATTTCCTGTAGCATAATGTCCTTTAGGTTAATCCATGTTGTCATAAATGACAAAATTTCCTGCCTTTCAAATGCTGAATAGTATTCCATTGTTTATATATACCACATTGTCAAAATCCATTCATCTGTTGATGGGCACATAAGTTGTTTTCAAACATTGGCTTTATTAATAATGCTGCAGTGAATGTGGGAGTTCAGACATCTTGTTGACATACTGATATTAATTCCTTTGACTATATACTCAAAAGTGGAATTGCTGGACTGTGTGGTAATTTTAGATTTTTAGTAACATTCATACTGTTTTCCAAAATAACTGTACGAATTTACAATACCATCAACAACGTACAAGGGTTCCCTCTTCTCCACATCCTCATCAACACTTGTTAGTTTTCATGTTTTTGATAATAGCCAGTCTATCAGGTGTAAGATAATATTTCATTGTGATTTAATTAGCATTTCTTTGATAATCAGAGATTTTGAGCATTTTTTAATATATCTGCTTACCACTTTTATGTTTTCCTTTGAGAAATGTGTATTTAAGTCGTCTGCCCATTTTTAATAGGATCATTTGTTTTCTTATTATTGAGGGGTTTGAGTTCCATGCATATTTTAGATACTAGCCTTTTATCCAATGCATAATTTGCAAATATTTTCTCCCAATCTGTGGGTTGTCTCTTTAACCTGCTAACTGTTTCCTTTCCTTCCTGCAGAAGCTTTTTAGTTTGATGCAATTCCATTTGTCTATTTTTGCTTCCATTGCCTGTGCTTTTGGGGTCAAGAAATCTCTGCTCGATTACATTTATTGATTTGCGTATATTGAACCAGACTTGCATCCCAGGGATGAAGCCCACTTGATCATGGTGGATAAGCTTTTTGATGTGCTGCTGGATTCGGTTTGCCAGTATTTTATTGAGGATTTTTGCATCAGTTTTCATCAAGGATATTGGTCTAAAATTCTCTCTTTTGGTTGTGTCTCTGCCAGGCTTTGGTATCAGGATGATGCTGGCCTCATAAAATGAGTTAGGGAGGATTCCCTCTTTTTCTATTGATTGGAATAGTTTCAGAAGGAATGGTACCATTCCTCCTTGTACCTCTGGTAGAATTCGGCTGTGAATCCATCTGATCCTGGACTCTTTTTGGTTGGTAAGCTATTGATTATTGCCACAATTTCAGAGCCTGTTATTGGTCTATTCAGAGATTCAACTTCTTCCCGGTTTAGTCTTGGGAGGGTGTATGTGTCGAGGAATTTATCCATTTCTTCTAGATTTTCTAGTTTATTTGCGTAGAGGTGTTTGTAGTATTCTCTGATGGTAGTTTGTATTTCTGTGGGATCGGTGGTGATATCCCCTTTATCATTTTTTATTGTGTCTATTTGATTCTTCTCTCTTTTTCTCTTTATTAGTCTTGCTAGCGGTCTATCAATTTTGTTGATCCTTTCAAAAAACCAGCTCCTGAATTCATCCATTTTTTGAAGGGTTTTTTGTGTCTCTATTTCCTTCAGTTCTGCTCTGATCTTAGTTATTTCTTGCCTTCTGCTAGCTTTTGAATGTGTTTGCTCTTGCTTTTCTAGTTCTTTTAATTGTGATGTTAGGGTGTCAATTTTGGATCTTTCCTGCTTTCCCTTGTGGGCATTTAGTGCTATAAATTTCCCTCTACACACTGCTTTGAATGTGTCCCAGAGATTCTGGTATGTTGTGTCTTTTTTCTCGTTGGTTTCAAAGAACATCTTTATTTCTGCCTTCATTTCGTTATGTACCCAGCAGTCATTCAGGAGCAGGTTGTTCAGTTTCCATGTAGTTGAGCAGTTTTGAGTGAGTTTCTTAATCCTGAGTTCTAGTTTGATTGCACCGTGGTCTGAGAGACAGTTTGTTATAATATCTGATCTTTTACGTTTGCTGAGGAGATCTTTACTTCCAACTATGTGGTCAATTTTGGAATAGGTGTGGTGTGGTGCTGAAAAGAATGTATATTCTGTTGATTTGGGGTGGAGAGTTCTGTAGATGTCTATTAGGTCTGCTTGGTGCAGAGCTGAGTTCAATTCCTGGATATCCTTGTTAACTTTCTGTCTCGTTGATCTGTCTTATGTTGACAGTGGGGTGTTAAAGTCTCCCATTATTATTGTGTGGTAGTCTAAGTCTCTTTGTAGGTCACTCAGGACTTGCTTTATGAATCTGGGTGCTCCTATATTGGGTGCATATATATTTAGGATAGTTAGCTCTTCTTGTTGAATTGATCCCTTTACCATTATGTAATGGCCTTCTTTGTCTCTTTTGATCTTTGTTGGTTTAAAGTCTGTTTTATCAGAGACTAGGATTGCAACCCCTGCCTTTTTTTGTTTTCCATTTGCTTGGTAGATCTTCCTCCATCCTTTTACTTTGAGCCTATGTGTGTCTCTGCACGTGAGATGGGTTTCCTGAATACAGCACACTGATGGGTCTTGACTCTTTATCCAATTTGCCAGTCTGTGTCTTTAATTGGAGCATTTAGTCCATTTACATTTAAAGTTAATATTGTTATGTGTGAATTTGATCCTGTCATTATAATGTTAGCTGGTTATTTTGTTCGTTAGTTGATGCAGTGTCTTCCTAGCCTCGATGGTCTTTACAATTTGGCATGATTTTGCAGCGGCTGGTACTGGTTGTTCCTTTCCATGTTTAGTGCTTCCTTCAGGAGTTCTTTTAGGGCAGGCCTAGTGGTGACAAAATTTCTCAGCATTTGCTTGTATGTAAAGGATTTTATTTCTCCTTCACTTATGAAGCTTAGTTTGGCTGGATATGAATTTCTGGGTTGAAAATTCTTTTCTTTAAGAATGTTGAATATTGGCCCCCACTCTCTTCTGGCATGTAGAGTTTCTGCCGAGAGATCCGCTGTTAGTCTGATGGGCTTCCCTTTGTGGGTAACCCGACCTTTCTCTCTGGCTGCCCTTAACATTTTTTCCTTCATTTCAACGTTGGTGAATCTGACAATTATGTGTCTTGGAGTTGCTCTTCTCGATGAGTATCTTTGTGGCATTCTCTGTATTTCCTGAATCTGAATGTTGGCCCGCCTTGCTAGATTGGGGAAGTTCTCCTGGATAATATCCTGCAGAGTGTTTTCCAACTTGCTTCCATTCTCCCCGTCACTTTCAGATACACCAATCAGACGTAGATTTGGTCTTTTCACATAGTCCCATATTTCTTGGAGGCTTTGTTCGTTTCTTTTTATTCTTGTTTTCTCTAAACTTCCCTTCTCGCTTCATTTCATTCATTTCATCTTCCGTTATTGATACCTTTTCTTCCAGTTGATCGCATCGGCTCATGAGGCTTCTGCATTCTTCATGTAGTTCTCGAGCCTTGGCTTTCAGCTCCATCAGCTCCTTTAAGCACTTCTCTGTATTGGTTATTCTAGTTTTACATTCGTCTAAATTTTTTTCAAAGTTTTCAACTTGTTTGCCTTTGGTTTGAATTTCCTCCTGTAGCTCGGAGTAGTTTGATCGTCTGAAGCCTTCTTCTCTCAACTCGTCAAAGTCATTCTCCGTCCAGCTTTGTTCCGTTGCTGGTGAGGAGCTGCGTTCCTTTGGAGGAGGAGAGGTGCTCTGCTTTTTAGAGTTTCCAGTTTTTCTGCTCTGTTTTTTCCCCATCTTTGTGGTTTTATCTACTTTTGGTCTTTGATGATGGTGATGTACAGAGGGGTTTTTGGTGTGGATGTCCTTCCTGTTTGTTAGTTTTCCTTCTAATAGACAGGACCCTCAGCTGCAGGTCTGTTGGACTTTGCTAGAGGTCCACTCCAGACCCTGTTTGCCTGGGTACCAGCAGCGGTGGCTGCAGAAAAGCGGATTTTCGTGAACCGCGAATGCTGCTGTCTGATCGTTCCTCTGGATGTTTTGTCTCAGAGGAGTATCCCGCCGTGTGAGGTGTCAGTGTGCCCCTACTGGGGGGTGCCTCCCAGTTAGGCTGCTCGGGGGTCAGGGGTCAGGGACCCACTTGAGGAGGCAGTTTGCCTGTTCTCAGATCTCCAGCTGCGTGCTGGGAGAACCACTGCTCTCTTCAAAGCTGTCGGACAGGGACATTTAAGTCTGCAGAGGTTACTGCTGTCTTTTTGTTTGTCTGTGCCCTGCCCCCAGAGGTAGAGCCCACAGAGGCAGGCAGGCCTCCTTGAGCTGTGGTGGGCTCCACCCAGTTCGAGCTTCATGGCTGCTTTGTTTACCTAAGCAAGCTTGGGCAATGGTGGGCACCTCTCCCCCAGCCTCGCTGCCACCTTGCAGTTTGATCTCAGACTGCTGTGCTAGCAATCAGCAAGACTCTGTGGGCATAGGCCTCTCCAGCATATAAACAGAACCAAAGACAAAAACCATATGATTATCTCAATAGATGCAGAAAGGGCCTTTGACAAGATTCAACAATGCTTCATGCTAAAAACTCTCAATAAATTAGGTATTGATGGGATGTATCTCAAAATAATAACAGCTACTTATGACAAACCCACAGCCAACATCATACTGAATGGGCAAAAACTGGAAGCATTCCCTTTGAAAACTGGCACAAGACAGGGATGCCCTCTCTCACCACTCCTATTCAACATAGTGTTGGAAGTTCTGGCCCAGGCAATTAGGCAGGAGAAGGAAATAAAGGGTATTCAATTAGGAAAAGAGGAAGTCAAATTGTCCCTGTTTGCAGATGACATGGTTGTATATCTAGAAAGCCCCATTGTCTCAGCCCAAAATCTCCTTAAGCTGATAAGCAACTTCAGCAAAGTCTCAGGATACAAAATCAATGTACAAAAATCACAAGAATTATTACACACCAATAACAGACAAATAGAGAGCCAAATCATGAGTGAACTCTCATTCACAATTGCTTCAAAGAGAATAAAATACCTAGGAATCCAACTTACGAGGGACATGAAGGACCTCTTCAAGGGAAACTACAAACCACTGCTCAATGAAATAAAAGAGGATACAAACAAATGGAAGAACATTCCATGCTCATAGGTAGGAAGAATCAATATCATGAAAATGGCCATACTGCCCAAGGTAATTTATAGATTCAATGCCATCCCCATCAAGCTACCAATGACTTTCTTCACAGAATTGGAAAAAACTACTTTAAAGTTCATATGACACCAAAAAAGAGCCCGCATCACCAAGTCAATCCTAAGCCAAAGAACAAAGCTGGAGGCATCACACTACCTGACTTCAAACTATACTACAAGGCTACAGTAACCAAAACAGCATGGTACTGGTACCAAAACAGAGATATAGCTCAATGGAACAGAACAGAGCCCTCAGAAATAATGCTGCATATCTACAACTATCTGATCTTTGACAAACCTGAGAAAAACAAGCAATGGGGAAAGGATTCCCTATTTAATAAATGGTGCTGGGAAAACTGGTTAGCTATATGTAGAAAGCTGAAACTGGATCCCTTCCTTACACCTTATTCTAAAATTAATTCAAGATGGATTAAAGACTTAAACGTTAGACCTAAACCATAAAAACCCTAGAAGAAAACCTAGGCATTACCATTCAGGACATAGACATGTGCAAGGACTTCATGTCTAAAGCACCAAAAGCAATGGCAACAAAAGCCAAAATTGACAAATGGGATCTAATTAAACTAAAGAGCTTCTGCACAGCAAAAGAAACTACCATCAGAGTGAGCAGGCAACCTACAAAGTGGGAGAAAATTTTCGTAACCTACTCATCTGACAATGGGCTAATATCCAGAATCTACAATGAACTCAAACAAATTTACAAGAAAAAAACAAACAACCCCATCAAAAAGCGGGTGAAGGATATAAACAGACACTTCGCAAAAGAAGACATTTGTGCAGCCAAAAAACACATGAAAAAATGCTCATCATCACTGGCCATCAGAGAAATGCAAATAAAAACCACGATGAGATACCATCTCACACCACTTAGAATGGCAATCATTAAAAAGTCAGGAAACAACAGGTGCTGGAGAAGACGTGGAGAAATAGGAACACTTTTACACTGTTGGTGGGACTGTAAACTAGTTCAACCATTGTGGAAGTCAGTGTGGCGATTCCTCAGGGATCTAGAACTAGAAATACCATTTGACCCAGCCATCCCATTACTGGGTATATACCCAAATGACTATAAATCATGCTGCTATAAAGACACATGCACACGTATGTTTATTGCAGCACTATTCACAATAGCAAAGACTTGGAACCAACCCAAATGTCCAACAATGATAGACTGGATTAAGAAAATGTGGCACATATACACCATGGAATACTATGCAGCCATAAAAAAGGATGAGTTCATGTCCTTTGTAGGGACATGGATGAAATTGGAAATCATCATTCTCAGTAAACTATCGTAAGAACAAAAAACCAAACACCGCATATGCTCACTCATAGGTGGGAATTGAACAATGAGAACACATGGACACAGGAAGGGGAACATCACACTCTGGGGACTGTTGTGGGGTGGGGGGAGGGGGGAGGGATAGCCTTAGGAGATATACCTAATTATAAATGACGAGTTAATGGGTGCAGCACAGCAGCATGGCACATTTATGCATATGTAACTAACCTGCACATTTTGCACATGTACCCTAAAACTTAAAGTATAATAATAATAAAATAAAAAAATAAAAAATAGAATAAATAAAAATAGAAATAAATAAAAAAATAAAAAGAAATCTCTGCTCATATCCAGGCCATGATGGTTTCCCCCTGTGTTTTCTTCAAGTAGTTTTATAGCTTCAAGTCTTATGTTATATAAAGTCTTTAATCCATTTTGAGGTGATTCTTGTACAAAGGCTGAAGTAAGGGTTCATTTTGATTCTTCTGTGTGTGTATATCCAGTTTTCCCAACACCATTTATTGAGAAGTCTGTCATTTCCCCATGTTACCTTTATAAAAATTTAATTGACCATAGGTGTATGGGTTTATTTCTGGGCTTTCTATCATATTCCGTTGATTGATATGTCTGGTTTTATGCCAGTACTATGCTGCTTTGATTACTGTGGATTTGTAATGTAATTTAATGTCTGAGAGTGTGATGCCTGCGGCATTATTTTTTCTCAAGATTGTTATCTGTGGCTATTTGTAGTCTTTTGTGGTTTCATATATATTTTATAATTTTTTGTTTCTGTGAAAAATGCATTGGAATTTTCATATGGATTACATTGAATCCGCTTTGGGTAGTATGACCATTTTAACAATATTAATTGTTCTAATCCATGAGCATGGGCTAGCTTTTCATTTATTTGTGTCATCTTCAGGTTTTTTCAACAATGTTTTATAGTTTTAGTATATGGACCTTTCACTTCCTTGGTTAAATTTAGTCCTAAGTGTGTGTGTGTGTGTGTGTGTGTGTTTGTGTGTATGTGTGTGTATCAACTAACCATAGTCATGTGGGTTTATTTCTGGGATTTCTATCATGTTCCATTGATTACTTCTAAGTGAATGAGTGTGTGTGTGTGTGTGTGTGTGTGTGTGTGTTTAAGATACTGTTGTAATTTTAAAATTTCTTTCTCAGGTTGTATGTTGTTAGTGTACAGAAATAATATTAATTTTGTAAGTTGATTTTGTATTCTGCAAATTCACTAAATTTGTTAATTTGTTTTAACAATTTTTTGGGTGTAGTCTTACAGGGTTTTCTATATATAAGATCATGTCATCAGCAAACAATTTCATTTCTTCTTTTCCTATTTGGATGCTTTTTTTTCTTACCTAGTTGTTTTGACTAGGACCTCCAGTACTATGTTGAACATAATTGATGAAGCAGACATCCTTGTCTTGCTCCTGATCTAAAAGCCTTTAACTTTTCACCACTGAGTATGATGTTCACTGTAGGCTTGTTATATATGGTCTTTGTTGTGCTGAGAAACATTCCTTCTATAACTGATTTTCAAAAGTTTATCATGAAAGGATGTTAAATTATTTCAAATGTTGTTTCTTCATCTATTGAGGTGATTATATTGTTTTTATTCTTCATTCTGTTACTATGGTGAATCATATTTTTAATTGTTTTTTACTTGCATAAATTTATTTTGTGATAGGTAGAAAAGCACATCTGCAGACCTAGAAGCAGAGTGAATCTAAAAAATATTATTTATAATTATTATGAGTACACAATAGGTATATATTTTCATGGGGTACCTTCAATGTTCTGATACAGGCATATGATGTGTAATAATCACATCAGGGTATTTGGAGTATTCATTATCTCAAGCATTTATCATTTCTTTGTGTTAGGGAATTTCAGTTTCATTCTTCTAGTTATTTAAAATATACAATGAATTATTATTGACTGTAGTCACCCTGTTGTGCTATCAAATAGTAGGTCTTATTCATTTTATCTAACTATATTTTTGCACCCATTAACAATCCCCACTTGATTTGAATATGGTAAGCCATTCTTGCATCCCAGGAATAAATTCCATTTGACCATGGTGAATGATCCTTTTAATGTACTGTTGAATATAGTTTTTGGTATTTTGTTGAGGATTTTTGCATCCATGTTCATCAGTGATATTGGCCTGTAATTTGCTTTTCCGGTAGTTTCTTTCTTTTTTTTTTTTTTATTATACTTTAAGTGTTAGGGTACATGTGCACAACGTGCAGGTTAGTTACATATATATACATGTGCCATATTGGTGTGCTGCACCCATTAACTCATCATTTAACATTATGGAAAATCTCCTAATGCTATCCCTCCCCGCTCCCCCCACCCCACAACAGGCCCCGGTGTGTGATGTTCTCCTTCCTGTGTCCATGTGTTCTCATTGTTCAATTCCCACCTATGAGTGAGAACACACGGTGTTTCTTAGTCTGGCTTTGGTCTCAGGCTAATGTTGGCCTTACAAAATGATTGTGGAAATATTTCCTTCTCTTCAATTTTTTGAAGAAGTTTGAAAATAATTATTACTAGTTCTTCTATAAATGTTGGGTAGAATTCATTTATGAAAATATCTTTTCCTGGGTTTTCCTTGATGGCGGACTTTTCATTACTGATTTAGTTTCCTTACTCATTACTGTTCCGTTTATATTCCTCATGATTTGATCTTGGAAGGTTATGTATCGAAGCCTTTATCTATTTCCTCTCCATTGTCCAATTTGTTTGCATGCAATTGTTCGTAGTGGTCTCATAAGATCCTTTGTATTTTTGTACTATCAATTATGATATCTTTTTTCATTTCTGATTTAGTTTACTTGAACCACCTGTATTTTCTCGTGGTTAATTTAGCTAAGGATTGTCAATTTTGTTTGTCTTTTTGGAAGACCAACGCTTAGCTTTACTGATCTCTTGTATTGTTTTTCTAATTTCTATTTCATTGATTTTTGCTCTGAAATGTTTCCTTTCTTCCACTAACTTTAGGCTTAGATTGTTCTTCTTTTACTAATTCATTGAAGAGTAACATTAAGTTGTTTATTTAAGATCTCTCTCTCCTTCTCTCACTCTCTCTTTTGATGTAGGCATTTAGTGTTACAAACTTTCCTCTTAGAACTGCTTTTGCTGAATCCTGTAAGTTTTAATATGTTGTTTCCATTTTCATTTTTCTCTAAATATTTTTAAAATTAATTTTTGAATTTCCTCTTTGACTCAATAGTTTTTCAGGAGCATGTTGTTTAATTTGCATACACTTGTTAATTTATCTTGGTTTCTCCTGTTATTGATCTATAGCTTTATATCATTGTGATTGAGAAAGATACTTGATATAATGTTGATCTTCTGACACTTGTTAAGATTTTTTTGTGGTCTATCAATTGATTTATCCTAGTGAATGTTACATGTATACTTGAGAAAAATGTATATTTTGTTGCTGTTGGATGAAATGTTCTGTATATGTCTATTAACTCCATTGGTGTAAGTATAGTTCAAGTCATATTTTGTTATTAATTTTTTGTCTAGATAATAGTTCTGTTGTTGGAAGTGGGATATTAAAATTATTTACTATTATTGTGCTGCATTTATGTCTCTTTTCAGAACTCTTAATCTTTGATTTATATATTTAGGTGCTTCAGTGTTGGGTGCATATATATTTACAATTGTTATATTATCTTGATGCACTGATCTTTTTATTATAATATACTGAACTTCTTTATCTCTTTTTACAGTTTTTTTTTAACCTAAAGTTTATTTGGTGTGAAATAAGTATAGCCACCCCTGCTCTGTTTTATTTGCCTGGAATATCATTTTCCATCACTTCATTTTCAACCTGTAAGTTTCCTTTAAGGTAAGGTGAGTCTTCTGTAGGCCCATATAGTTGGATCTTGTTTGGTATGTATCATGGTACTGTATGCCTTTTGACTACAGAATCTAATCCATTAACCTTTGAAGTAATTATTGATAGACCAGAGGTTGCTACTTCCATTTTATTGTTTTCAAGTTGTTTTCTAGGTCCTACATTTTTTTTCTTATATCTTGCTTTCTTTACTTGTTATTTGATTGCTTTTTGTAGGGATATATTTTGAATTTTTCAAAATATTTTATGTATCTATTATAGGCTCATGCTTTGTGGTTACATAAATCATCTTATACCTATAACAAGCTATGCCAAGTTGATAACAACTTAAGTTTGATCACTTACACAAAGGCTACACTTTTACTCTCCTCCTTCTAAATTTTATGTTTTTGATGTCATTCTTTACATCTTTTTATAATATGCACACTTAACAAACTACTGTAGCTGTAGCTGCTTTTAAGAATTTTGCCTTTTAACCCTTATACTAGAGAAATCCTTGATTTGTTCACCATCATTACAATATTAGAATGTTTTGGAATTGAAAAATGCCATTAATTTTACCAGTGCGTTTTATACTTTCATATGTTTTCATGTTTCTATTTTGAATCATTTTCCTTCAGCTTCAAGAACTCCCTTTAGCATTTCTTATAACGCAGGTCTAATGGTGAGAAACTCAGCCTTTGTTACTCTGAGAAGTCTTTAACACCCCTCATTATTTAAAGACAGGTTTGCTAGGTATACTATTCTTGATTGGCAGGTTTTTTTCTTTTAGAATTTTAGAGTAGAATATATTATCCCACTCCCTTGAGCTTTCAAGGTTAATGCTGAGAAATTTGCTGATAGTTTTATCAGGGTTCTCTTATATGTGACAATTCAATTCTCCCTTGCTGCTTTCCATACTCTATCTTTAAGTTTTGACAGTTTTGTTATGATGTGCCTTGGTGTGGGTTTCTTTTCCTTTTTTAAATTTTAGATTCAGAGGGTACATGTGCAGATTTGCTGCAAGGACATATTGTGTGGCTTTGGGCTTCTGTTGATCCCACCACTCAAGTGGTGAACATAGTATCTAGTAGGAAGTTTTTTTGTTTTTTTTTTTTTTTTTAGCTCTTAGACCCTTCTTTTTCCCTTTTTGGAAGATGCAGTGTCAATTGTTTCTATATTTATGTCTGTGTGTACCCAATGTTTAGTTCCTACTTATGTGAAAGAACATGCAATATTTGGTTTTCTGTTTCCGTGTTAATTTGCAAAGGATAATACTTTCCAGTAGTCTATCCATGTTGCTGAAAAAGACATGATTTTGTTCTTTTTTATGGCTTCACAGTATTTCATGATGTATATGTACTTGGTGTGGATTTATCTGGATTCATTTTATTTGGTATTCTTTGGGATTCCTGTATCTGGCTTTCTATTTTCTTCCCCAGTACTGGGAAATTTTCTGCCATTATTTTTTGAATATGTTCTGTGCTTGTCTCTCTCTCCTCCTTCTGAACACCTATAATGTGTATATTGCTCTGATTGAGGGTGTCAGTATGTCTCTTAAGATGTGTTCATTCTTTTTCATTCTTTTTCCTTTTTGCTGCTTAGATTGGATGATTTCCAGTGACTTATCTTTGAGTTCATTGATATTTTCTTCTGCTTAATCTCATTTGTGGGTGAACTTTTCTGTCAATTTTTTCAGTTTAGTTTAATATTCCTCAGCTCTAAGATTTGATTGATACTTTCATATACTTTCTCTTTGTTAGAGTTCTCAGTTTGTTTTTGCATTTCTCTCTGGACCTTAGTGACAGTCTTTATAATCATCATTTTAAATTCTCTGTTGGGTAAATTACATCTCTTCCATTCACTTGGGTCAATTTCTGAACATTTATTTTGCTCTTTATTTGGAATATATATTTCTTATTTCTTTAGTTTCCTTGACTCTGTGTTGTTTACTGCACATTAGATAAGACAGCTGCCTTTCCCAGTCTTATCAAACAGGACCTGTGCAGAAGAAAAATATCACTAGTCCATTTGACAAAAAATTTTAATGTGCCTCTCAAAGCTTTGTTTGTCCAGGCCACTGTTTCTGTTATTGGTGGCTCCCAGGAGATTGGGATATGCCATGTCCTATCAATACTCTGTGAACTATAAGATAGAGACCAGACTCTCAAAATGTAGCCAGAAAAATGCCAAGTATTAGATGTGTGGTCCAGTTCCTTCTATCCTCATGTTGAAATTTGGTGCAGGTGTTATTTCTCCACTCTCTCTGCACGAAGCCAGGGAGAGGTACTATGGAAACTGCCTGTATTTGTGTTCAGGCCACACTTTTTGATTCTGGGAAGATAGCTTTTGGAAGTGGGGCCACTGTTTGTCTACATCTTTGTTATCTGTGATCTAGAGTAAGTTAGGAATGCAAAGCTCCACCACTCCCAAGCTTAGGCTGTTAAGAATTCAGTCCTTTGGGTGGGAGCTGTAGAAGTTGTGACACTTAATTGTGAACAAACTCTTTTCAAGAAGAATAGGTAGGCTATAAAATAATAGAAGAAATAAATAGAGCTATAGAAGTTGTGACACTTGGTATGTGAACAAACTCCTTTTAGGAAAAAGAGGCTGGGGACAAGCCAAGTTCTGCTTAGTCTACCTGAGAGCTACTATTAATCTGTCTTGTTAGCTCCCTGATGCAAGCTGGAGGTTAAGCTATATAGTTGTCACTGGATGAGTGTGCAGTAAGCTGCTAGAGAAAAAAAAAAAAAAAAGGAGCTGTGCATTCTAGCCCCTGTTCTCTACTGCTCCCAAGAGATATAGTTCCTGGAAGAGTTTGCATGCCTGTTTAAAACCACCTCTTTGTTCTGTGATCTAGGGAGACTTGTATACGCCTAGTCTCTTCTGCTGTTAGAGTCAGGAGTTTTGGGATATAGTATTTCCGGTAAATGCTGTAAAAGAGCATTTTGGGGGGGAACACACTCCTTCCAGGGAGAATTGGGAGAGCTGGGATTATTGCTGAGTTGAGCTGGAGGAAGTCTCAGGAAGTGTTAAGCTGCTGCTCAGGCTGTTAGAGAGCTACTTTTTGCTTGCCCCTTTAACTCTCAGATGCGTTAGTTAGAAACCAGACTGTCAAGTAGCCACTAGGGGAGTATGC
The DNA here is from genome assembly GCF_029289425.2 of Pan paniscus. Taxonomy (NCBI): domain Eukaryota; kingdom Metazoa; phylum Chordata; class Mammalia; order Primates; family Hominidae; genus Pan; species Pan paniscus. The sequence goes on from NC_073254.2 coordinate 69,788,142, forward strand.
TGTAAACCTCTTCCAGGGAGAAACAGGTAGTGGTATTTTTGAGTCCTGTCTCTGTACTAATTCACAGTGTTAAAGCACCTGAAAAAGTGCTTGCACACACATATAAAACTGCCACTGTTTTCCTGCGGTCTAAATAAACTTGTATATGTCTAATTCTCTCTAACTCCCAGAGTTGGTGAATTAAGAGCCAAACTGTTGGGCATCTTATAATTGGGGTGCCATATGTAAGGTCCCAATCCTCTCCACAGGGAGAATCTGAGTGTTAGTGATTCCAGTTATATGGTGAAGTACCTGGAAGGGGTCCATGCTCAAGTATGCCTCAGATTTGTCTACCCATTTGAAGTGCATGTTTGGGTTTTTATTTTGCTTTTGATGTGGTTTTTTTTTTTGTCTTTTTTTGAGACAGAGTCTCATTCTGTTGTAAAGGCTAGAGTGCAGTGGCACAATCTTGGCTCACTGCAGCCTCTGCCTCTCTGGTTCAAGTGATTCTCCTGCCTCAGCCTCCCGAGTAGCTGTGACTACAGATGCGTACCACCATTCCCAGCTAATTTTTGTATTTTTGGTAGAGACAGGGTTTCATCATGTTATCCAGGCTGGTCTCAAACTCCTGGACTCAAATAATCCACCAGCCTTGGCCTCCCAAAGTGCTGGGATTAAAGGCATGAACCACTGCGCCCAGCCATGCATGTTTTCTTTCTTGCCTGGTAGGCAGGAATCTCTCAACTTATTTCTGACTTTCTCTCACAGGGAATTAATTGAGATGTTCATTCTGTGCATTTGTGAGTATTGGGAGTGCCAGGAGCTTCCTATTCTGCCATGTTGCTGACATCAGTCTAAGGAAAACAGTTTAAAGAAAGTTCATCAAAAAGTAACAGTAGACACATCTGGGTGTCTTAAATATGAATACATTTCTTTCTTTCTTTCTTTCTTTCTTTCTTTCTTTCTTTTCTTTTCTTTTCTTTCTTCCTTTCCTTCTCTTTCTTTATTTCTTTCCTTCTTTTTCTTTCTCTCTTTTTTTTTTTTTTTTTTGGAATTTTGCTCTTGTCGCCCAGGCTGGAGTGCAATGGCACAATCTCGGCTCACTGCAACCTCCGCCTCCTGGGTTCAAGTGATTCTCCTGCCTCAGCCTCCCGAGTAGCTGGGGTTACAGGCATGTGCCACCATGCCCCGCTACCTGCTAATTTTTGTATTTTTAGTAGAGACAGGGTTTCACCATGTTGGCCAGGCTGGTCTCAAACTCCTGAGCTCAGGTGAGCCACCTGCCTTGGCCTCCCAAAGTGCTGGGATTACAGGCGTGAGCCACTGCACCCAGCTGCTTTTATTTCTTATATTTTTCAAATGCTATATATATAAGTACCAAAACTTTACAATGTAAAAACTATTTTGAAAAGGAAAAGATCATTATAACACTTATAGATCTGTTTTCAGTAGCCTTAGCAACTTATTAACAATCCTTTTATGTTCCTGTCGGACATCTCCCCCCATGGAATGTCCAAAGCCCCTTTCCAATGCATCATTGAGAGAACTGGCCTTACAAAATTGCCCTATCTGGAATTCAGCAGGACCATACACTACCCCCATTCAGTCGTCTCTCTGAAAGACAATGTTGGCAGTGTCTGGCCACAATTCAAAGGTTACTATTTCCTATTTTTTAAAAAAGGACTAGAACATATAAATTTGAATACTAATGTATAATGTTTTGAGGTGATCTGGTAAGGTGTTGGTCTTCCTTCATTTAGTAATAACCTCGCTGGATCAACAGGTACATAACATCTTTTCACGGTGATAATTGGAATGTGCACTAGACTCTAACAGTTACATAAAATGGGAAACAGAGAGTAGCAAACGAGTTACGATAAGGAATTTACAGGAGTTAAGAATGCTTTTTAATAGTTGGTCTTAACTATGGTCTTAGAGATGTAATAAATTTCTGAAAATCAGACCCAACTGATAGAGTAACACAACCATCACCAAAACACAACCATGGAGACTTGCTCAATTTTAGCTGAAAGGGGATAGCACTGTCTCAGCCAAATTGGACTGATATGATTGAGTATATTAATTTACCCAAAAAAGAAAGAAAATGACATATACCTCCTTATCATGAAGAGGGCTACATGGGGTTTATTCTAACCTGATGCCATTAAATATTCAGGTTATATAGAATGAATTATGGAACTAATCCTCTTTAAATATTTTCACCCGCCATTTTTATGTTAGCATACCTACATTAAGATACTGGCTAGCATTTAGCTTTTTTTATAAGTAAATAAATTGGCAATATCATTAACACTTCCATTAATATCATTGTTTAAAGCATAAATAATAAATGAGTCCATTCTTTATTTCCTACTAGACTGAGGGCCAGAACTTAATAATAATCCTCTAAGGCAATCTTATTTTTTGGAGCTGTTTTAGTTCTCTTGAAGACAGGTAGCCTATCTTCCCAAATGATGACATGAGCCAAAGGAATGGCTGTTTAATTAAAATTTTTAACTTCATCAATGGATTGAATGATTTTGTATAAAGAGCATTGAACTGTGAGTCTTGTGCCTTGATAAATGGTGACAACCAACACCAAGTAACGCAAAACAAAAGTAAGAATTCATTCCTCCTTCTCAACCTGCCCACCATCTCAAATGGTTGCCAGATCCTGTAAATTTTAAATTCTGAAATTTCTTGGACCTACCATTTTCTCTGCATCATTACTACTTTTAGTTCAGCCCTTGTCATTCTCCCCTAAACTACTGACATAGCTTTGTGACAGGCAATTTGCCTTGTTTCCAAATCATCTTCCATAGCATTGCATAAGCAATTTTTCAAAACCCAACCAGGTTACTCCGTTCTGGAACTCACCAAAAGCCTCTCTTTCTTCTGTTAAACTCTAGTCTTCTTGGTAAAGCATAAAAGGCCACCCATAATTAGCACTTATCTTTTCCTCTTCATCCACTGAGTCTCAGTAATGTTAGTCCATCTGAACTCCGCAGAACAAACCTCAGAGTCTTGGCTCCTTGTGGTTTCTCAGCTTCTCCCAGTTTTGGCGGCCTTGTCCCTCCATGCCTGGCCACATCTCATCAGGTTGTGAGTGAGGAGCTTGATGGGCAAGTTATGGTGAGGTGATTAAGTATACCTAATTATTATTATTTTTTTTGGTGAGGTCCTCCAATAAAAAAAGCAAGAGTTTTTTTGTTGTTGTTGTTTAATTTCTCCAAAAATTACTGCTTCATGTCTGCTTTTATTACTTGGCATCTTAGAACTCTGTTTACAGGTCTTTTAGCCAAGAAACTCATGACCATATGTATGTATTCTTTTCAGAATGTCAATTTTAGGTTGGCTAGAGCTGAACAGACTCCTCCAGACAGTAGCATGCTACAAAAGTTTTAAGTAGACAAATATAGTGGTAATGCAAAGGTGATTGGAGGAAGTCGAATGTCACTGAACAAAAGCTTTAAACAACTTTATGTTCCAAAAAGAAATGCCTTTTAATATGAAGTTTTTTTCACTGATTTATCATAGAGTTTTATTTAACAATTTTTCTTTTTTCGCTTTTATATGTAGCTTAATTTGCATTCTAGTTTATCCAATTCATGCAACTAGTGTCTGTCCCTCATTTTTGTTTTTGTAGAGTCTTTGATACAAAAGTCTTCTAGTAAATATTACATGTCTTTTGCCAAGGTGTGAGGTCTAGTGCATTTAACTGTCATGAGAATGATACGTTAGCTAAAACAAAATTTATCAAAAAGCAATTACATAAATTTAGGGAATTTTGAATGGGAATTTCAGAGCCTTTGGATGCTTCAGTAGCAGCTGTGAATGTGCTGGCAAAGCCCAATAAGTAGAGCTGAGGACTACTCATGAAAATTCCCACCAGAACAGCTGTACTTTCTTCTGTTTCATTTATATATTACAACATTTTACTTGAAATGTAGAATACATTTTAAAATTAGGCACACATTATAATTAGAAACTATCAAAATTGATAATTCTATTTCTACAGTGTTCTGATTCAATAGCAGCTTTCATTTAAATAATCGAGAGTATTATTTTCGTAGACATTAAATTGGGGTTTATGAATTTGAGGTGTCTATAATTTGCTTGGGGTAAAATTGTGTTATCTTTTTACTAAACTTATTGAAATTCAGTACTTCCTGTGCTATCTTTGTCACTAATAGAAGTTACAGATATTTTTATATAACATTTTATTAGTGGAAGTTCTCTCAAATTAGGATCTGTGATAATCACTACACTGAAACAACAATATTTTTAGACTCACTTAGATCTTGACATTTCCTTCTGCAATGAGGAAGCATATGTATTACTTTATCACAAATTTAAAACATATTTTGACAAGTATATTTTAACATACTTAATTTCCTTTATGATCTTTAAAATTTTTTTTGCCCTGAAAATATTATCCTGAGAAGGAGTCTGTACACAAAGAGGACTGATGGCTCAATGAACAGGCATTCAGTGGTAACACAGCTGATATTATTTTGTGTTGGATGAACAGCTATATGACCACAGGTGCTTTCTATACCTATAAGTTATAGACCTAAGCAGCTGTACTTGTCTGGCAAAGATTAGCACCATTCACAGGGTCTTATATTCAGGTTCTGTGATCACTGCACTCTAGAAAGTCATAACTATATCGCCTTCCTTGAACAGAAAATTATGTTATTCTCTTCCTTTGTTTCATAAGTTTATTTTCCTTGTGGTTGCTCTTCTTAAACTCAGCACTTAGATACATTACTAAGCATGTGGTTTTTGCTGCCCCAAGATCCCTTCAGCTGCTTCTTCTAATACCATAATTTTCCTTCGTGATGCACACCTTCTGCACCATCAGATTCTGTGCTTTGAAAAGGGCCAACTACACTGACAACCTGTATCTATGATACTGGACATGGGGTAAGTTCCTTTTGTAAAACTGATTGGCACTTGACACATCTAGAACTGATGCGACTTAATTCTGCAACTTTAATAGTAAAAGAATCACACTTTCTACCCTGCTTTCTAAGAGAGAAGGATGTTTGCCAAGGGCTTCACAGCCATCTTCCCACTAGAAGGAAATAGCCTTTCTGGGAATAGAACTGGTAGAGAAGAATGCAGGTAAGAGACAGGAGGAAACAAACAACTTAGACCCAGAGAAAACAGTTTAAAACACACCTGAAATTAATTCTTCCCACGGACTCTTCAACTATGGTAGTAACCAACTCTGTCCTAGTTTAAGTCCTTTTAAGTTGGCTTATATCTAAGCTTGTCTTGGTAGAAGTCATTAGGAAAGTTTAGTGACTCAAGCCCTTGAAAAGAAGAAAAGATTGATTAATTTTATGATATTATAATCCTTCTATTATGTAATAATTAAGTCAGTGAATGTAATATAATCAATTTTTTTGTGATATAAGCCCCTCATATACATACCTTATATTACAGCAAGAATTCATACAATTGACACATTTTACAAAGGAGTGAATAACTTCCAATGCTAAGTCACTCATCTAGATCTATAGAGAAAAGCAGTGTTATAATTTTTGTTTCTTGGAATCTAGAGTCTGTGTTTTTTCATTATGCCTGCTGAAAACAAAATATAGTATAACTTCTCTACTGGTATAAAATAAACATGAACAATATGCAATCAAAAACTCAAAGGTGTAACTGCACAAATACTTCTCTCCCATCCCTATCTCTTCTTAATTTCTTGCCAAAGCAGCATTTTATTTTTTAAGCATTCATTCTAGAAAGGCCTCCAGGTGATTTAGAAATAGAAGTCTCATGACACCCCAAGAAAGATGATGTGCTGTAGGTTTACATGAGGAAGGGCGTAGCCAAACTAAGACATAAGATAAATAAGTCCCTTCATTGAAACTAGGAAAAAAAATAGTTGTCAAGTGATGCACACAAATGTAGATGATTATCTTTCCAGTGGAACATAGAATTTCTGCATCACTGGGAAGAGTATGTTTTTTACACTGTAGCTGTACTTGGAGGGTATTAGATACTGTAGCTGAAGTGGCATAATTTTTAAGCATACTGGGGTTTGTGGCACATGTAATACAACATTCTTTGTTTGGGAAGCAGCTTCCCAGTATGTTTGAGGTATATCAGGCTAATTCTAGTAGAACTTGGATTTTGCATACATTTTCTACGGCTATTATGCGTTTTCGGCTCTTCTCTATCCTCAAATGACATGAAATTGCCTTAATGAGGCTAATTAAACAAGTGGAGACTGAGTATGCTCAAGTGTCTTTGAAAATTTTGGGTCATATTTGGGAGGCTTTTACGTAGTGTTGTATTTTAGTTAAGGAAAATAAACCTTTTTCATGAACGTGCAGATTATGTATCATTTCTCTTAGTATTTGGCTCATGGGCTTTCTTAGAGGCATAATATCCTAATATTCAAGACCAGCACCCTCAGGAGAATAATCGAATTTGAATATAATTAGAACAGTTCACAACTTAGGAAACACTGGGGAGGAAATGATGACATAGGAAGCTGACTTGAATTGGTAATGCCTTTAGGAAGCAAACACAGAGGCTGAAGCCTTATTCTGGACAGTTACTCTTAAGAAAGTTGTCAGAAGAAACGCATCTGCCTTTTTTTCCAGGTGAACTGCCGTGAGTTGTCCAGCATGATAGTATTTATTTTCTTGGGTAAGTGAATGGTGCTTCTGGTTTATCTGAATTATTCATAATACTAATTCTTTGTAAACTGAATACTATCACACTTAAGCCTAACAGGGGCTTATAATATGAAGTACCAAGTAAATTACAAATTTATGCTTTAACATGGTTTATTCTTCTTGCAAAAATGTACACTCACTTTTACTCACTTATTTCTAACTCTATAGATAATGCAGAATGTGAAAATTGTATTAATCTCTCAGCTTGTTTCTGTTTTATTGTATAGAATGACCCAATGACTTTGAGTTACTTATTAGGATTAATGGAATTCACACATGTGTTAGAACCTTTTAGAAATAAAAATAAAACCTTCCAGTATCTATTTACAAGTTATAAGATGAAAAATTTCAAACTATTATCTATTTTATTTATTTTGCTTTGAAATTAAACAAAAATAAGATTAATTTAAAACATTCAATTTAACTACAGTGTTAATATTTGCTAACTAGAAGTAATTTAGTGAAGTAAAACAACTTAACACCATATCAAAATGCTTCATATTTTCATTAATTTTTATGACCTAGAACTCAAGTGTGGACTTACTTCTCTTGTATTGGATCCGATGAATGTATTATAAGATGTTGATGAAAAATAATTTATTTTTATTTAATGTAGAATCCATGAATCTATTTGCTAGATGTGTGACTGGAGAATATTTTATATCTTCTTTAGCATTTGGTAGAATCTATAAACTGAATTCAGAAAAGGAATAATTGTAACTGTAGCTAGATTGTAATTTTAAAAATATGGCATCTTATGTTTAAGCTAATATATACTTGATGAATAAAGGCATAATTGTGGGCAAGAAAGCAAAGAAGTTTACTTTAAATTGTATTGAACATAAAAGGAGAGTCATATTAAGTCAAGGAAACAAGTTAAGAAGGAGAGAAATCCCTTATATTTTCAGTTTTTCTTTGGTTTAAGTAATATTTTTCCATTGTTCCATAATTTTGCTTTTTGTAATTATTCCCAAAATATTTTCTTATTTTTATAAAGATTGTTAATATTTCTTTAGTTCTTTTTTTGTGGTAAAGAGAAATATAGGAAACTTTAATTTTTATAGATCAGGCAGCAATATAATGAAGCTCACAAAATACATTACAGACTCATTATGACCTCAGTTGAAAAGGCAATGGCCTCTTATTTTCATCTTTTACTTCTAAATTAACTTGACACCAGGTTGCATGAAGGAGGGAAATAACTTCTTAACATTGTTAGAACTAAAATTATACTATTTGATAGGTTGTACCAACATTTCCCATATTATATTTTTTAGAATGCTTGTTTGACATTATCTAAATAGGTCTTATAATGAGGAAAATGTCTGTTGGTAAAGAAATGTGGAAAACAATGAATTTTAAAATCTCAGAACATTTAATAGGATAATAAGCCCCATACATCTTTAAAACACTGATATAATTTGCAGCATTATCCATCTTATTAATTTAAAAATAGAAGTTATTTTTCATTGAGTATTACAGGAAAATTCCTGAAAAATCCTAGGTTAAATACAAAACCACAAGTCATAGTCGGGAATGAATAAGACAGATTTTGGAAAGGTAATACATTCTTGATTCTTGTGGACCAAATCATTGAGGTGGTTTTCTTAGTTGAGTCAAGATTTTGTTGAGTAGGAAGTGTGGAAAATCCTATAAAATAATCTATTAAGAAGCTTGTTCAACCAAAAACTGAAAATGTGAAAGGAAACATTAAAACATTAAAAACTGAAAATGTGAAAGGAAGTAAAACATATTTGGGGAAGATAGCATGTAGTATTTCTAAGTGATTATTACTCTGAAGTACTGATGAAGTTTTGATGATATATCTGGGATATTATCACTTATAAGATTCTTGAGGGGGCTTTTCACAAGATATAATGATTAATGGCAAATAAAATACCATTTTCTTATAAGTTGAGTTTATGACTTCAAATTTCTATTTCTGGGTCTTTGGAAAACTGGATTTGACCGAGTAACTTTGTGCTAGGATCAAAAGAGTCCTCTTTTTCTTTCTTTGGGCTAGCCAAATAAGGAGTACAAGGGCTTGGCTAGATGAGGTTGTCCATGAACACATGAGAAAACAGAAAGCTGATATGTCCATTTCCACTCCAGCTCTCAGCAAGAAAAATGTTACCAAGCTACACCCATGGGCCTAATCTCCAAATGCAGTGACCCAGCAAGTAGTACACATGGTCCAATCAGTTGTCTTGGATTCTTCTTATAAGATGAGATTTGCAAAGAGGTAAGATTTAAAAAAAAGAGAGATTTCAAGGCCTTACTTGAAGCCTATCACTCTACATTGTCACAGGTGATTCATAATTAACAACAGCATTTAAAAATTCAAATAATTTGGCTCTTATTTAGTTATAGCTTGACTCTCTTGATGACAGTTACTACAACTGTCTCTGTAACACAATTTTAATCCCTGTATTTTTTTCTATTAATTGATTTGGCTAGTGTCACTTCATATATTTGCAGAATCAATTTGACTAACTTGTGTAACATATTAAATTAACATTGCTATTTTCTTGATTGTTTTTAGAAAACTTGCTGGATTTCTCCTCTAGCAAAAGTAACTTGTAAATATCTGGAAGGTATTATTTTTTAGATGTTATCAGTTATTTATATATCTTATATATAAACATCTAATAACTTGGGTATAAGTCAATATTCATTTATTGAATACCTATACTGCATCATTGTGTTTGGTGACAAAAATACAGTTATAAATTGTCCTTAATGTCTGTGGGTAAAGCTGTACAATCCAGTGGTGGAGACAGGCACATGAATATATACACTACAGAACAGTAAAATTTGTGATTGCGGGATCCCCACAGTTCTAGTAAATGGATGGAAGATGTCAAATTCAATTTGAGTGTGGAAAAAGGGGAGTATAGAATTCAAGTACAGGTTCCAGAAAATAGCTAATGATTGTGTTCAATTTTAAACAACAAAAAGGGTTATTCCAGAAGAAAAAGAAAGAAAATACTTATCAGGGATCAGACAGTAGGCATGCAGAGGTGGAAGACAGCATGGATCATTTGGGAAACGATAAATGCTTGAGACCTTCCAGATTGCACATGGTGAGGAATATGAGAGCCCTGATATGAGAAATAGTTTAAAGGATATAAAACAGAAAAATGGCAAGACTAGAATAGTACATCAGGTAGATTAGGGGTTACAAAGAACCTATCTGAATAAGGTTCTGAATAAGATTCAAACTGGAGGCAGACTGACTAATAAGTTAAACAAATGCTCAAAGTGAAAGTCAATAAATTTAGCAAGAATGAATATGGGAGAGTGAAGTTGAGGATGGAAAATAGTCTACCACAAAACCAAGATTTCTAGTTTGGGTTCTTATGTTAATTGTGGCATTGTGAATGAAGTAGTGGTCCACAGTGGAACAATGATGATGAAGATCCTGTGAAAGTGTTTCTGAAACATTCAAGTAGAGATAACAGTTACGTACCTATGACAGGAACACTGGAAATACTGAGATTAAATTATACATTTGAGAATCATCAGACTAACGATTTTAGTTCAAACCATAAGAGCACATGGAATTTTCTGCAGAGAATGTATAAAATGAAAATAGAAAAGGTCTGAGAAGAGAACCTAAGCTAAAATTATACTTTACTAGAAGAATGAAATGATCCTGGGAAGAATTTTAGCTATGGTCAGAAAATACAAAGTGGATAAATATCAAGAGAACAGAAGGGAGGGCTGGCAAAGGAAGAGTTTCAAAAACAAAAAAGTCAACAAAATGCTCAATGGTGAGATAAAGTTTAAAACCATTAAGTTAGATTTTAAAGGGGTAATTAGAGACTTTTTTTAAGAGCAGTTTTAATGGAATAATAGTAATAAAAATAAATTATAAGTTGAGGAATAAATAGATGATGAGAAGTCAAAATGAGCAAATTTAAAATATTCATTTAAGAATCTATAAAAAGAAATACAGATCTACAGCTAGAGAGGAGGTTAAGGTTATTCCCACCATCAATTATTTCACTACATGTTATTTTCCATAATTCTGCTCTTTATCATTAATAACTTAGATTTGAAGAAAATGGATGCCAAATTTATATTACAACCTTGTTTTTGTTGTTGTTATTCAAGCTATGGGGTTAAGCTTGGAAAATGAATACACTTCTCAAACCAATAATTGCACATATTTAAGAGAGCAATGCTTACGTGATGCAAATGGATGTAAACATGCTTGGAGAGTAATGGAAGATGCCTGCAATGATTCAGGTAAACAAGTTGCTAAGAATACACTCAACTGATTTATTTTTACTAAGATAAAAACAGGATTTGATATTTTGTCATTATCCTAAGAACTAAGTTTTTCTCTATGTATCTTATTTAATCTTGACCCCCAATCGATTCACTTTTAATCATGTATTAGCAAATTTAATTACAAAAGGATTTTCTTAATTACTAAAGAGCTTTAATTACTGAGGGCAGCATTATTCAAGATTTCAGATTATTTTCTTACCTCTCTCACCATGTATAATGCTACAATTTTATGCATTCTTCTCAGAACCATGGCAGTATTTTTTTCAAATAAAAGGTTATTTTGATTACATATGTCAATGATAAAATAGAAAAAATAAGATTTGTTATAATAATTGTTGTGTATTTGTCCATGTACAATGTACAATTTATATTCTTGAAACATATATACGGTATTTCCAATTCTATGTCAAGAACAAGTAAAGCTATAGTTTTGTTTTTAACTTGGCCTACCTTCCAAACATTTGTGGGGAGGTTCAAGAGTTGAGAATGTGAAGATTGGAGAGTGACTGGTATTTTCCTTCTTTTTTCTTTTTTTTTTTTATTTTGAGACTGAATCTTGGTCTGTCGCCAGGCTGGAGTGTAGCTGCGTGATCTCGGCTCACTGCAACCTCCGCCTCCCGGGTTCAAACGATTCTTTCTCCTGCCTCAGCCTCCAGAGTAGCTGGGACTACAGGCGCATGCCGCCATGCCCAGCTAATTTTTGTATTTTTAGTAGAGACGGGATTTCACCACGTTCGCCAGGATGGTCTCAATTTCTTGGTCTCGTGATCTGCCTGCCTTGGCCTCCCAAAGTGCTGGGATTGCAGGCGTGCACCACCGTGCCTGGCCTATATTTCCTTAAAAAGAAAAAATATATATATTTTGAATATTCAAGTAGCTAAATAAGCATTGAATGAGAACATTATAGTAAGACTCCTTTCATTAAAAGTAAATAGAATAGTATAAACTACAAATAGAATAAAGTAAATAGAATAAGTAAATAGAATAAACTGTCTATGTGGTAGAACATAGTCAATTTATACAGTAGAACATTGTTCTACAGTATAATCTATACAGATTACAGTATAATCTATCTACAGTATAATCTAAAAATAATCTATTTATTTTGATGATTAAACTTCTTGCTACATTTTATAAGGCAATTTAAAATATGTTGTTAAAATATTATATTTAGGTGTCACAAATTGTACCTTATTTAATTTCAGTATACAAATAGTCTTTTGCAGTAAATTGCAATAATATTTGCATAATTATTTTATGTATGAAGCTGAAATATGTGTATTCTCAAATGTACAAATGAAGTAAACTAAGGTAGTTTTATTCAGAATAATAAATAAAAGAAAATGTTCAGGTAGAGGATTACATATTTTTAAATTAATGTAGAAAATGAAATATTGGTAATTATGAGACTTATTCAAATATTCAAATACTGGTATTATGAGACTTATTCAATAATATTTATTGAGTGCCAGGACCACATAATTTTAATGATAAATTTAGAGCCACCTGCACATATCTTTCTATAGTCTGAGAATGATATGAAAATAAAAGATCAGATTATGACAAAACAGCTAATAAAATAGATAAGCTGACAAAATGCTAAGATTAGAGAGCATTCTGGTCACGTCCTGTAAGAGTAGCCTTATTTTTACTGAAAAGCAAGAAATGATATTCTAAGTAGGAAAAAGCTATTTTGAAATGCAGAAAGTTTTAATATAGAAAGTACATTATGGAAAATATTCAATGAAAATACATGTTTTTCATAAAATGTCACTTATATGGATATCCTGCAGCAACCCCAGATAATCTTACCATATTAATTAATTATTCAGGTTAATATGTTAAAAGTACTTTGGGGAGGAAGAATCCAAAATTATAATCAGATTAATATCTATAGTGTTATGTGTTTGATTGTGAGATCCAGGTGACCCCTGCAAGATGAGGAATTCATCATACTGTAACCTGAGTATCCAGTACTTAGTGGAAAGCAATTTCCAATTTAAAGAGTGTCTTTGCACTGATGACTTCTATTGTACTGTGAACAAACTGCTTGGAAAAAAATGTATCAATAAATCAGGTAATATTTTGTTTTAAGGAATGTTTATAGTCATGAAAAACAAAGCAACAATTTCAAAATTAACCACATCTATGTAATCTGATTAATGTTTTTTGTAATTTAATTCTTTTCAAAGCTTTATTATTTTAAAAATTTTGTTGGTATATAGTAGATGTATCTATTTGAGGGGTACATGAGGTGTTTTGATACAGTTCTTGATGTACCTTGGGGTTCTGTGAGCCATAGACCTCAGTAAGTGCATTACATACTTCTTTCATTGCTAACCACAATTCTAAGCTTCATTCGAGTCAGTGGAATTATAGATTCACTCATTCAATTCATATATTTGTGGAGTTTATTGTGGCCTTGCACAAAACCTAGATGATAGAAGGCAAATAAGATATTATCTTTGTTGTTAAGGACCTCAGTGTCTCCTGGGAGAAATCAAAATGTAACTAATTGCTAGAGTTATACTTGCCTTTGCATAGGGACATTTAATCAGGCTAATACACTGGAGTAGGGGTGATCAGTTAGCCTGCATGTACCCTTAACTGTACAACAAAGACATTCCAAGAGATGTGCAGGATCAAACAGTTCTAAAGTGAACAGTTTCCAGTCTTCAATGTCCCTATATACTCCGAAAAGTAATCAGCAGAGGAAAGCACCTGTTATCACAGAGTGCTCAATTCTTCTTTCACAATCAACCTTCTCTCACTTTACAAGAGGTAGATTTACCTCTCATCTACACGGAATGGTCTCATCGTCCAACCCATTCAACCATCCGTGGTGGGCTCATTGGACAAATTTCTGTTCCATAATTTTGCCATTTCCAGAATATCAACAAATGAAGTTATGCAACATGTAGCCGTTTTAATTCAGTTTATTTTGTTTAACATAATACATTAGAGATTCATTAATTTTTCTCATGTGTAAGTTTATTTTTCTTGATGAGTAGTATTTCATTATGTGAGTATATCACAGATTGGTTATCCATTCATTATCGAAAGTAAATTGCATTATTTCCAGGTTTTCAGGGATTAAAAATAAGGCTGCTATAAATATTCACATACAAGATTCAGACAAACATAAGCTTTACTTCACTTATGAAATTGTGGGGTCACATGGTAAGTATATGCTTAATGTTACAAAAAGCTTCTAGACTGTAATTCAGATTTAATGTAATCATCAATGTATAAAAGTTCCTGTTGCTTCATATTCCTAGCAACACATTTTTTTGCCATTCTAATATATAGTGGTACTATATTGTAGTTTTAATTTGCACTTAATTATAATGTTAAGCATATTTTTATGTGTGGTGTGCCATCTATCTGTCTATCTTATTTGGTAAAGTATTTCTTCAAACTTTTGCCCATTTTTAAATTGGTGTTTGGTTATTGCACTGAGTTTTGAGAGCTGTTTCTGTAAGTTGAATAGATTTTTTTTATTCAGAGTATGTGTTTGGTATTTTTTTAGTCTGTATCATGTAAGAGTGTCTTAAAAAACAGAATTTTAAAAATTTTGGTGAAATTGAGTTTATCATCTTTTCTTTCATAGATCATACTTTTGATGTTGCATCTAATAAATATTTAATTCACATTAACAAAGATTTTCTCATAAGATCTAGAAATGATGTAGTTTTAGGTTATATATTTAGGCCTATGTTACATTATGAATTAATTTTTGTATCCAGTACAAGATATAAGTCAGATTTTCTTCCCTGCAAATATCTAATTGTTCCACCCACATTTGTGGAAAATAATATAATTTTACTTTTCTCAAAAGTCATTTGGCCATATATTGGTGGCTCTATTTCTAGACTTTCTATTCTGTTCCATTGAGTTAATTCTGTACTTTTGCAAATATTTTATAGTCTTACTATAGCTTCACAGAAAGTCTTGAAATCAAGTAGTATGATTCCATTAACTGTTATTTAAAAAATAATTTTGGCTATTCTATTTCTTTGTCTTTATTTTATTTTATTTTTGTTGTGGTTGCTGTAGTTGTTTTGGAAACAGGGTCTTATTCTGCCACCCAGGCTGGAGCATAGTGGCCCAATTTTCACTCAGTGCAGCCTCTACCTCCTGGGTTCAAGCGATTCTCTTGCCAAAGCCTCCCAATTAGTCGGGATTACAGGCATGTGCCACCACACCAGCCAAGTTTTGTATTTTTAGTAGAAACGGGTTTTCGCCGTGTTGGCCAGGCTGGTCTCCAGCTCCTGGGCTGAATTAATCTGCCCGCCTCAGCTTCCCAAAGTGCTGGGATTACAGGTGTGAGCCACCGGGCCGGGCCACTTCTTTGTCTTTCCATAAACATTTTAGAATCAGCTTGTCAATGTCTGCAAAGAATCCTGCTGACATTTTGACTGAACTTACCTTGAAATTATAAACCAATTTACTATGTCGAGTGTTCAGATTTATTAACATGATATATTTCTTCATTTATTTATAACTTCATTGATTTAGTTCATCAGTATTTGATAGTTTTCAGTATATAGTTCTTGCACAACTTTTTAGGCTTCTACAAACACACTTCAGGTTTTGGTGCTGTTACAAATGGTAATTTATTTTACATCTTAACTTTCTATTGATTATAGTGATTATATAGAAATACAATTGATTTTTCTATATGGACTTTATAGCCTATGACTTGCTAAATGCAATTATTCTATTTTTTTGTAGAATCTGCAGGAAATTCTACATAAATATTCTTGTCATCTATAATAGAGTTTCATTTTCCCCTTTCCAATCTGTAGTCTTTCATTTATTTTCCCTGCTTTATTACCCAAACTAGAGCTTTCAATATATTAAATAGAATTGTTGAAAGTGGACATCTTACATTTTCACCTGTCTTAGGAGAAAGGCATTCAGTTTTGTACCATAAAGAGTGTGTGTGTGTGTGTGTGTGTTCTTTGCAGGTTCTCTTTATCAAGTGGAGGAAATTCCTTTATATTTTTGGTTTTCTTCGTTTTTAAAATCATAAATGCATAAATAAATGCTGAATTCTGCAATTACTTTTTTGCCTCTATTACTATTAATTACTTCAAACATTTATCTTTTCCTTTTGTTGGGAGTATTTCAATTTTTCTGGCCATTTAAAAATATATAGTAAATTAGTGTTAACTATAGTCTCCCTACTGTACTATCAAGTACTAGAACTTATTCCTTCTGTGTTAATGTATATTTGTACCCGTTAACCAACTTCTCTCCATTTCACCTCCCCCATGTCCTGCCAAGCTTGATCACATTTTTTCCTTTAGTTTTTTATATGGCGAAATTCATTATTTGATTTTTTACTGTTGTTCCAGCCCTTCATTTCAAGGCTAAATTCTGTTCAATCATGGTGTATTATTCTTTTTGTATTTCTGGATTCAACTGCTAATATTTTGTTTAAAAAACTATGTTCATAAAGTATATTGGCATGTTGATTTGTTTTCTTATAATGTCTTTGGTTTGGTATCTAAGTTATGCTGGCCTGTAAAATCAACAGGGAAGTATTTCCTCCTCTTCAATATTCTGGAAAAGCACAAAAAGAATTGGTGTCATTCCTTCCTTACATGATCTATTTCATTAACCAGTAAAGATATCTGGCCCATGCTTCATTAAAAAGGTTTGAAAATATAAATTCAATGTGTTAACTTGTTGTAAGACTATTCTTGTTATCTATTTCTTCATGAGTGAGCTTTGGTAGTTTGTGTCTTCCATTTGCTGAATTTATGTTGGATTTTTATCCTTAAAGTTTTCAGTTTACTGTTTCTTTTTGGTTTCTATCTCCCTACAAAATTGCTCCTAGTATTTCCTAATTGTCCTTTTTAATGTCTGTAGCAGTTGCAGTGATGTCCTTTTTATGTTTCCATATTGATAATTTGTATAATCTGTGTCCTTTCAATTTTACTATTCATTGTTTCTTTCTATGTATGTCTGATTTGATTTTAATGTGTTCTCCATTTTCTTGCTTCCTAACATAAAACCTTGAGCCACTGATTTGAGATTTTATTCTTTCCTCATATAAGCATTTAATACTATGAATTTCCTTCCAAGTACTGATTTAGCTATAGCCACACATTCTGATATGTAGTTTTAATTTATATTTATGTCAAAATATTTTCTCCTTTCCTTTGTGACTTCCTCTTTGTTATGATTTATTTTATTATTATTATTATATTTTGAGGCAGAGTCTCTCTCTGTCACCCAGGCTGGAGTGCAGTGGAGAGATCTCAGCTCACTGCAACCTCCTTCTCCTGGGTTCAAGCTATTCCTCTGCCTCAGCCCCTGAGTAGCTGGGATTACAGGTGCTTGCCACCACACCTGGCTGATTTTTGTATTTTTAGTAGAGACATGGTTTTGCCATGTTGTCCAGGCTGGTCTTGAACTCCTGACCTCAGGTGATCTGCCAGCATCGAACTTCCAAAGTGCTGGGATAACAGGCATGAGCCACCATGCCGAGCCAGAAGGTTATTTAATTTCCTAATATCTGAGATTTCTCAGATATCTTCATTATTGATTTCTAGTTTAATTTCAGTATCATAATATAACATATTTTGTATGATCTCAATTCTTAATTAAAATAATAATTGCCAAATATCACCTGTACAATGTGATACATGCTACACACATGATAAGGACACACACATACACACACACACAGACAAAGTACTAGAAGCCATAGAGTAAAAAATAATGGTGACTCAGAAGACTTCACAGAATTGTAAGACTTGGGCCTTTTAGGGTAAGTTGGTTTCATTAGGTAGGCAAAACAAAATGGATATTTTAAGCAGAAGAAACAGAATGAAGTGGGGAGCACTTGGGGAGCAACAATTCCCTTGTTAAGCTGGATACTAGAATGGAAAAGTATTTAACACTGGAAAGAAATCAGGTATTTATGAAAAGGAGGAAGGCTGAACTTACATATCTTTCTAAAGAGATTAGACTTTAAACCGTTGCTATGAGGAGCTATTACATATTTTAAATAGAGGAATGTATCATCAGTTTCTCAAAAGATATCACAGGCAATAACGTAGAGAGGATGGAATGGGGGGCAAAGAAAGATGCAGGTCAAGAATGTCAGTTAAAAAGCCATCAAAATAATTTAAGAGAGAGGTAATGCATGCCTGAACTAAGGCACTGGTCCTGAGAATTATAATAAAATATATACTTAAGGTATATTTATGAATAATAATCAATAGGAATTGGTGACCAGTTGGATATGAGGAATTTAAAATGTATTAAGCATAATCTCCACGTGGCTGGCTTGGGACAAGGGGATTGCTATACATTGAGCCAAGAAATGAAAAATTGTACAGGACTGGGGACGAAAGTGATGAGTTGTATTCTGAAAACATTTCATCTGAGGCATGCTTTGGAATATTCGAGTTAGGAATGTTGGTATTTTTTTTTCTAAATTTGCAATGATAAAAAAATAGTCTAAAAATGTAAAGGAACATGCCTTATCAAGCTGGCATTGGGAAGCAGGGATCTTGAGGAGAGAAATCTAAAACAGAGATACAGAGGTTTATGAGTAGATAAAAAACATAAAGGAGAGTAAGACTGCTGGGAAAAACAGAAAGGGAGGAGAAAGATATTTTCAGAAGAATTTTATGATCTAGTTGAAGAAACCAAAAAGAAGTTTTTTAAATACAGGAAAAGAAACTACAGAGAGTGGAATTTTTGAAGCCAATGAAAGAGAGGACATGAAGAAAATTGTCAAAATTATGAAAAGTCAAAAAAGATAGGGCCTGATAATGGCATTAATTTGCTACTTAGTAGACGTTACTAGTTTTAGATTAATTAGGCTGAAATGTTAGCATGCTGAAATGCTTATTAAAATATTTATTGAGTTTTTTCAAGATGGTAAGACATCTGAACTTAATAGCCTTAATTGCCACTTTTAGCCTATCAAATTTTGACAAAATGTTGTATATCAACAGAACTATACATATTTAGAGCAGTTAAGTTGAAATCAGTTTACATACTAAAAGTATTTTTTCTACAATAGAAATTTATTAAATGCTGTTATGTGGAAATATTGATGAATCAGGCATACAAAAACCTTGCACTCAATGAGAGTTTCATATGGACAAGACCTAAAGGAGAAGGCCTAAATATTCCCGATGGCCTTCATAAAGGACCTGACCTGACTTTTGTGTTTACAGAAAGCATTCTGCTGATTTATTATAATTCATGACAAAGAATTATAAAGAAAATGATAATTTAAATATGAGAAAGAACATGATAATTTAAATCTTACCATTCCTTCTATGTCAACTGCAGCATCCTCCACAAACCTTCTAATCATCACTTCAATAAAATGGTTTACTCTCCATGCTTTGCATTCCCAAAATATTCTCCAGAGTACACAGACATGCACTTTTCTATTCTCAAGAAAATCAGTTTTGTTATTTCTTTTCAAAAATATGCTAAAGCACCCAGCATAATACCTGACGCTTAGCAAATTATTAGTAAATATATAATGTAAATATTTTTCATTAACAAAACATTGAGCATCTAAATGATGTATCCATTCATAAAATATTTATGTGTAAACCCTGGAGAATATAAAGAGCATCATCAAATGAAATGAGCAAACAAAAGTGGTTGGCAGCAGTTCCAAGATGGCCGAATAGGAACAGCTCCAGTCTACAGCTCCCAGCATGAGCGACGCAGAAGACGAGTGATTTCCACATTTCCAACTGAGGTACTGGGTTCATCTCACTGAGGCTTGTCAGACAGTGGGGGCAGGATAGTGGGTGCAGCCTACCGAGCGTGAGCTGAAACAGGGTGAAGCATCGCCTCACCCGGGAAGCACAAGGGGTCAGGGAATTCCCTTTCCTAGCCAAGGGAAGTGGTGATGGGCAGCACCTGGAAAATCGGGTCACTCTCACCCTAATACGGCGCTTTTCAAGTGGTCTTAGCAAATGGCACACCAGGAGATTATATCCCGTGCATGGCTCGGAGGGTCCCACGCCCATGGAGCCTCGCTCATTCCTAGAGCATTTGACATCAAACTGCAAGGCAGCAGCGAGGCTGAGGGAGGGATGCCTGTCATTGCTGAGGCTTGAGTAGGTAGACAAAGCAGCTGGGAAACTCAAACTGGGTGGAGCCCACTGCAGCTCAAGGGGACCTGCTTGCCTCTGTAGACTCCACCTCTGGTGGCAGGGCATAGCTGAAC
Organism: Pan paniscus; assembly: GCF_029289425.2. Lineage (NCBI taxonomy): Eukaryota > Metazoa > Chordata > Mammalia > Primates > Hominidae > Pan > Pan paniscus. The sequence goes on from NC_073254.2 coordinate 69,808,335, forward strand.
AAAAGACAGCAGAAACCTCTGCAGACTTAAATGTCCCTGTTTGACAGTTTTGAAGAGAATAGTGGTTCTCCCAGCACAGAGTTTGAAATCTAAGAATGAACATACTGCCTTCTCAAGTAGGTCACTGACCCCCAAGTAGCCTAACTGGGAGGCACCCTCCAGTAGGGGCAGACTGACACCTCACACAGCTGGGTACCCCTCTGAGACGAAGCTTCCAGAGGAACGATCAGACAACAACATTTGCTGTTCAGCAATATTTGCTGTTCTGCAACCTCCGCTGCTGATACCCAGTCAAACAGCATCTGGAGTGGACCTCCAGCAAACTCCAACAGACCTGCAGCTGAGGGTCCTGACTGTTAGAAGGAAAACTAACAAACAGAAAGGACATCCACACCAAAACCCCATCTATATGTCACCATAATCAAAGACCAAAGGTAGATAAAACCACAAAGATGGGGAAAAAACCCAGCAGAAAAGCTGACAATTCTAAAACTCAGAGCACCTCTCCCCCTCCGAAGGAATGCAACTCCTCGCCAGCAATGGAACAAAGCTGGATGGAGAATGACTTTGACGAGTTCAGAGAATAAGGTTTCAGATGATCAAACTTCTCTGAGCTAAAGGAGGAAGTTCGAACCCATCGAAAAGAAGCTAAAACCCTTGAAAAAAGATTAGACAAATGGTTAACTAGCATAAACAGTATAGAGAAGTCCTTAAATGAGCTGATGGAGCTGAAAACCATGGCATGAGAACTATGTGATGAATGCACAAGCTTCAGTAGCTGATTCGATCAACTGGAAGAAGGGTATCAGTGATTGAAGATTAAACAAATGAAAGGAAGCGAGAAGAGAAGTTTAGAGAAAAAAAGAGTAAAAAGAAATGAACAAAGCCTCCAAGAAATATGGGACTATATGAAAAGACCAAATCTACATCTGATTGCTGTACATGAAAGTGATGGGGAGAATGGAACCAAGTTGGAAAACACTCTGCAGGATACTATCCAGGAGAACTTCCCCAATCTTGCAAGGCAGGCCAACATTCAAATTCAGGAAATACAGAGAATGCCACAAAGATATTCCTTGAGAAGAGCAACTCCAAGACACATAATTGTCATATTCACCAAAGTTGAAATGCAGGAAAAAATGTTAAGGGCAGCCAGAGAGAAAGGTTGGGTTACCCACAAAGGGAAGCCCATCAGACTAACAGCAGATCTCTCGGGAGAAACCCTACAAGCCAGAAGAGAGTGGGGGCCAATATTCAACATTCTTAAAGAAAAGAATTTTCAACCCAGAATTTCATATCCAGCCAAACTAAGCTTCATAAGTGAAGGAGAAATAAAATACTTTACAGACAAGCAAATGCCGAGAGATTTTGTCACCACCAGGCCTACCCTAAAAGAGCTCCTGAAGGAAGCACTAAACATGGAAAGGGACAACCGGTACCAACCACTGAAAAAACATGCCAAATTGTAAAGATCATTGATGTTAGGAAGAAACTGCATCAACTAACGAGCAAAATAACCAGCTAACATCATAATGACAGGATCAAATTCACACATTACAATATTAACCTTAAATGTAAATGGACTAAATGCTCCAATTAAAAGACACAGACTGGCAAATTGGATAAAGAGTCAAGACGCATCAGTGTGCTGTATTCACTAGACCCATCTCACGTGCAGAGACACACATAGGCTCAAAGTAAAAGGATGGAGGAAGATCTACCAAGCAAATGGAAAACAAAAAAAGGCAGGGGTTGCAATCTTAGTCTTGGATAAAACAGACTTTAAACCAACAAAGATCAAAAGAGACAAAGAAGGCCATTACATAATGGTAAAGGGATCAATTCAACAAGAAGAGCTAACTATCCTAAATATGTATGCACCCAATACAGGAGCACCCAGATTCATAAAGCAAGTCATTAGAGACCTACAAAGAGACTTAGACTCCCACTCAATAATAATGGGAGATTTTAACACCCCACTGCCAACATTAGACAGATCAACGAGACAGGAAGGTAACAAGGATATCCAGGAATTGAACTCAGCACTGCACCAAGCAGACCTAATAGACATCTACAGAACTCTCCACCACAAATCAACAGAATATACATTCTTCTCAGCACCACATCACACTTAGTCGAAAATTGACCACATAGTTGGAAGTAAAGCACTCCTTGGCAAATGTAAAAGAACAGAAATTATAACAAACTGTCTCTCAGACCACAGTGCAATCAAACTAGAACTCAGGATTAAGAAACTCACTCCAAACTGCTCAATTACATGGAAACTGAACAACCTGCTCCTGAATGACTGCTGGGTACATAATTAAATGAAGGCAGAAATAAAGATGTTCTTTGAAAACAATGAGAACAAAGTCACAACATACCAGAATGTCTGGGACACATTTAAAGCAGTGTGTAGAGGGAAATTTATAGCACTAAATGCCCACAAGAGAAAGCAGGAAAGATCCAAAATTGACACCCTAACATCACAATTGAAAGAACTAGAGAAGCAAGAGCAAACACATTCAAAAGCTAGCAGAAGGCAAGAAATAACTAAAATCAGAGCAGAACTGAAGGAAATAGAAACACAAAAACCATTCAAAAAATCAATGAATCCAGGAACTGGTTTTTTTTGAAAAGATCAACAAAATTGACAGACTGCTAACAAGACCAATAAAGAAGAAAAGAGAGAAGAATCAAATAGAAGCAATAAAAAATGATAAAGGGGATATCACCATTCATCCCACAGAAATACAAGCTACCATCGGAGAATAAACACCTCTACACAAATAAACCAGAACATCTATGACAAATGGATAAATTCCTGGATGCATACACTCTACCAAGACTAAACCAGGAAAAAGTTGAATCCCTGAATAGACCAATAACAAGCTCTGAAATTAAGGCAGTAATTAATAGCCTACCAACCAAAAAAAAAAGTCCAGGACCAGACGGATTCACAGTTGAATTCTAGCAGAAATACAAAGTGGAGCTGGTACCATTCCTTCTGAAACTATTCCAATCAATAGAAAAAGAGGGAATGCTCCCTAACTCATTTTATGAGACCAGCATCATCCTGATAACAAAGCCTGGCAAAGACACAACCAAAAAAAAGAGAATTTTAGACCAATATCCCTGATGAACACTGATGCAAAAATCCTCAATAAAATACTGGCAAACCGAATCCAGCAGCACATCAAAAAGCTTATCCACCATGATCAAGTGGGCTTCATCCCTGGGATTCAAGGCTGGTTCAACATACGCAAATCAATAAACATAAACCAGCATATAAACAGAACCAAAGACAAAAACCACATGATCATCTCAATAGATGCAGAAAAGGCCTTTGACAAAATTCAACAGCCCTTCATGCTAAAAACTCTCAATAAATTAGGTATTGATGGGATGTATCTCAAAATAATAAGAGCTATTTATGACAAACCCACAGCCAATATCATACTGAATGGGCAAAAACTGGAAGCATTCCCTTTGAAAACTGTCACAAGACAGGGATGCCCTCTCTCACCACTCCTATTCAACATAGTGTTGGAAGTTCTGGCCAGCGCAATCAGGCAGGAGAAAGAAATAAAGGGTATTCAATTAGGAAAAGAGGAAGTCAAATTGTCCCTGTTTGCGGATGACATGACTGTATATTTAGAAAACCCCATCGTCTCAGCCCAAAGTCTCCTTAAGCTGATAAGCAACTTCAGCAAAGTCTCAGGATACAAAATCAATGTGCAAAAATCACAAGCATTCCTATACACCAATAATAGACAAACAGAGAGCCAAATCATGAGTGAACTCCCATTCACAATTGTTTCAAAGAGAATAAAATACCTAGGAATCCAACTTACAAGGGATGTGAAGGACCTCTTCAAGGAGGACTACAAACCACTGGTGAACAGAATAAAAGAGGACACAAACAAATCGAAGAGCATTCCATGTTAATGGATAGGAAGAACCAATATCATGAAAATGGCCATACTGCCCAAGGTAATTTATAGATTCAATGCCATCCCCATCAAGCTACCAATGACTTTCTTCACAGAATTGGAAAAAACTACTTTAAAAAGTTCATATGGAACCAAAAAAGGGCCCGCGTTGCCAAGACAATCCTAAGCCAAAAGAACAAAGCTGGAGGCATCTCGCTACCTGACTTCAAACTATACTACAAGGCAATAGTAACCAAAACAGCATGGTACTGGTACCAAAACAGAGATATAGACTAATGGAACAGAACAGAGTCCTCAGAAATAATACCACACATCTACAACCATCTGATCTTTGACAAACCTGACAAAAACATGAAATGGGGAAAGGATTCCCTATTTAATAAATGGTGCTGGGAAAACTGGCTAGCCATATGTAGAAAGCTGAAACTGGATCCCTTCCTTACACCTTATACAAAAATTAACTCAAGATGGATTAAAGACTTACATGTTAGACCTAAAACCATAAAAACCCTAGAAGAAAACCTAGGCAATACCATTCAGGAGATAGGCATGGGTAAGGACTTCATGTCTAAAACACCAAAAGCAATGGCAACAAAAGCCAAAATTGACAAATGGGATCTAATTAAACTAAAGAGCTCCTGCACAGCAAAAGAAACTACCATCAGAGTGAACAGGCAACCTAAAGAATGGGAGAAAATTTTTGCAATCTACCCATCTGACAAAGGGCTACTACCCAGAATCTACAAAGAACTCAAACAAATTTCCAAGAAAAAAACAACCCCATCAAAAAGTGAGTGAAGGATATGAACAGACACTTCTCAAAAGAAGACATTTATGCAGCCAACAGACACATGAAAAAATGCTCATCATCACTGGCCATCAGAGAAATGCAAATCAAAACCACAATGAGATACCATCTCACACCAGTTAGAATGGCGATCATTAAAAAATCAGGAAACAACAGGTGCTGGAGAGGATGTGGAGAAACAGGAACACTTTTACACTGTTGGTGGGACTGTAAACTAGTTCAACCATTGTGGAAGACAGTGTGGTGATTCCTCAGGGATCTAGAACTAGAAATACCATTTGACCCAGCCATCCCATTACAGGGTATATACCCAAAGGATTACAAATCTTGGTGCTATAAAGACACATGCACACGTATGTTTACTGCAACACTATTCACGATAGCAAAGACTTGGAACCAACCCAAATGTTCATCAATGATAGACTTGATTAAGGAAATGTGGCACATATACACCATGGAATACTATGCAGCCATAAAAAAAGGATGAGTTCATGTCCTTTGTAGGGACATGGATGAAGCTGGAAACCATCATTCTCAGCAAACTATCCCAAGGACAAAAAAACCAAACACTGCATGTTCTCACTCATAGGTGGGAATTGAACAATGAGAACACTTGGACACAGGGAAGGGAACATCACACACCCAGGCCCGTTGTGGGGTGGTAGAAGGGGGGAGGGATAGCATTAGGAGATATACCTAATGTAAATGATGAGTTAATGGATGCAGCACACCAACATGGCGCGTGTATACATATGTAACAAACTTGCACGTTGTGCACATTTACCCTAGAACTTAAAGTATAAAAGTAAAAGAAAAAAAAAGTTGACCATATGTTGAGTCAAAGCAAATATCAACAAATTTCAAGACGCTGAAATAATTAGAAATATGTAATTTTATCTGGTGGATATAACCTAGATATCAGTACAAAAAATAAACTAGAAAATCCCCCTGCCCCCCAAAAAAAAGAAAAAATCAAAGTAAGTGATGAAGAAAAATATCACCAAAAGAAATTGAACATTAACATTATGTGGTTCTATAACCTGTAATATTGGTGGTAATTATTTTTTTAATTTGTTGGGATGCTAGTTAAGTTGATAGTGTGACTTTTCTGTGAGAAAACAAAACAGTGTAAATGAGCAGATAAACGACTCAGTAAAATTTTATAGGGTTGGAGTTTTATAGAGAATCACGGGAAAGTAAAAGAAGAAAGGACGAAAAGACAATAACAAGAAACTGTTCCTTTATCTGAATGGGTGAGTGATATAGGCTGGAAAGAGTCTATGAATCCAGGAGATGATGCTAAGATTGGGAGTGAATAAAAAGACGAAAGTTCTGGAGGTATATGTGCACGTGAAGTAATCAAGAATGTGAAGCTTTGGAAGCGAGTAAGATAATTAATATTTGCAATTGAAAGAGAGAGAACTTCATGTCAATGTCAGGTCTAGAAGTTGATCTTTGGTGTGGCATAGTTGGAGTGTCGGTGAAGGTCATAAGAGCTATGGTTAAGGAATTCTGAATTAAGGGTGGAAGATGGTTTTTTCCCAAAAGACATAGAGATAACTTAGCACAATGACAAGATCTGAGGTAGAGGAGAATATTGAGACAGTACCTGAGTCAATGCTGAATATCAGGGCAAGACTTTGAGGTTAATATTTGACAAAAGAAAAGAGGGAGGCACAACCCGATATCATAAAATTCAAAGAAGGAGAAATGTTTTATAAGGATGAATAATTAATATTTTGGAAGCTACAAAGCTGGAAAAGTAGATATAAACACATTCTAATGATATCATGGTATGATCTATATGGGAAATGGGTAGGATTCACTAGCAAGAGCTACAGGGAAGTGAGGCTAGAGAAAATCTAGACTTCCCAGATACTACACTCTTCTGTTTTTCTTCTTGCTTCCATGGGTGATTCTTCTCAGTCTCTTTTGAGCATCTTCTTTTGCTTTTGCTTTAAATGTTGCCACATACTCTCTAAAAAAGAAATCTCTGTTGCATTTAATTCAACTAGTCATTTTATAGAAACATGTTTGTCTACTAGTTTATTGTAAGCATATTTCTTATCAGATTATAAAATATAAATCAAAATATTTACATATACAAGATTTTAGTTTCTGATATTATCAATGTTAAGAAAAAGAAGATGTATGGAAGTACTTCTGATTCTAATATTAGATATTAGAGCATATTTTAGGGATTGTTGGATATTTTCTGATGAATTGTATAGGATTTTATAACTCACATGTAGGTCTTGTTGGTGAATACTTTTATTTGTTTCCTGAACATATTGACCTTCAACTCCTCTTTCAGTAAAAGCCACTGTTTAAAATATCCTCTGGGAAAAAATGTATGAGTGTGTGTGTGTGTGTGTGTGTGTGTAAATGCTAGTTTTATATTTAATGTGTAAATGTTAATTTCATACAAAATTAGCATTTAATGTATAAGTATTAAAATGTAATACCTTCTATGAAGCACTTTATTTTCAGACACTAAAAATAACTGTTTTGTTGTGTTGGTAACAAGTACTCATATAGTAAGTAAATTAGGCTGCTCTGGCTACCATAACGAAATACTATGGGCTGGGTGGTTTAAAAAGCAAAAATTGTCTTTTTCCCCAGTTCTGGATTATGAAAAATCTCAGATAAAGGTCCCCAGAATCTGTTCCTGGCTAGGACTCTTCTTTTACTAGCTTGTAGATAGCCAGCCACCTTTTCCCTGTGTTCTCAGGACCTTTCTTCAGTGAGTGCTCCAGGGGAGAGAGATAGCTAGCTCCCTGAAGTCTTCTGACATGGACACTAATCCTATTCGATCAGGGCCCCACTCTTATGACCTCTTTTAACCTAAAGACACCATCACCCCATAACTGCACACGGAGATTATGGCTCCAACTTATGAATTTAGGTGTAATGAGAAAAACATTTGGTCAATAACAATGAGTGAAGCTGCTGTTTATTTAGATCTACACAGTAGTTTCTTGAATATATTTTAGTCAGTGGCACAGCCTTACCAATCATTCCCAATGCAGGGGTACTAATCCATAAAAGAATGTCTAACCTAGACTTTTGTACCTGTTACAAAAGCTATATGACTCCCTGGGATCTGTTTGTTGGGATTTTATTAGATATGGAATAGTAGCACAGAAGTTGGAACCTCCAGATCTTCCTCAGAGAGGCAGGATGATGGGTGAGATCAAGAAGAAAGAGTGGCTCTCAAGCTGAGACTTGATCAATTAAAAAAATGAAAAACAATGCATAATGAGAATAGCTTGGACAATATAAGGAGTCTGGAAGGCCATGACACACCTGGGGGTAGAAGTAAGTTTCCTGTGATAGTACCATCTTATATGTGCACTAGACTAGCAGGCAGGAAATATGAACAAACAGCTCAGATTAGGACATACTGAATCATGAAGGGACATTTATGCCATAACAAAACTTAATATCTTAATATCCAATGAAAAAATAATAATTTTCATTTCAAAATGAAAATCTTATCATCTGATTCCCCTGCCACTTTATGGATACATTAGTGCTCCTTATAGTTTCTTTTGGCTTTGTTTTATATGTCTGTATTTCCTTCTGGGCTGTGGGATGCTCGATGACAGGGACTGCAGATTTGCATCCTCAGTTTGTCACCTGGTACATAGTAGGGAACCAACCAATGTTCCTTTAAAGATTTTGGAATTAGATGAACACCAAGTTCATTTTCATTGATGAGATTTTTCAATACTATAATTATAATTTCTAAGAACTCTTGGAGGATAAGATAATCAGAGGTGAAACTGGTTTTAAAATTGCATTTCATACTAATGAAGACCCTTCTGAGAAGGGTTTTTATGCTGGGCGGGGTGGGAGGTAGTGTTCAGAAAATATTCCTTCTGTTTTTTTTTTTTTCCCCAGTCAGCATCCAATGTTTGTTTACTCCGTGCACACAGTCTAATCACTAGCATTTATTTAAGTCTTCAAGTAACTGAATCCTCAGAGCAGGGCTGTTTAGCTCACTTGAATGATATTTCAGAGGCTTGTTTTCTTCATCTATATCACATTAATTTTGAATATGAAGGGCTAAATACATGTTACATAACCTTCTATGTACTTTTGCTTGAATATATGTGGACTTTACTCATTTATAAATGTGGCCCACGTTTTCCTAGGAAATTCAGAAAATTGTTCAATAATGAAATAATTTCTTTGTTTTCCTTCTAGATAACGTGAAAGAGGATAAATTCAAATGGAATCTAACTACACGTTCCCATCATGGTAATGTTTTTAAGTTATTATTTTGATCTGCATTGCAAATACCTGATAATATAAAATGCAGTTACCAGGCTTCTTAAAGATAGGCCAATACAGAACAAATCATGTGGTTTAACAGTTCTAATATAATAAAATGCAACAAAATCATTTCATTTCTTTTACTAATGATGCATCAAAGCAACTACTTTGCCCATCCATTATCAATTTATACATGCGCTAAGAAATACTTAATAATTAAAACCAAATACTAGGTTGGGCACAGTGGCTCACAGCTGTAGTCCCAGTACTGTGGGAGGCTGAGGTAGGTGGATCCTTTGAGCCCAGGAGTTTGAGACCAACCTGGACAACATGGCAAAACCCTGTCTCTACAAAAACAAAACAAAACAAAAACAAAAACAAAAGTCAAAACTTAGCGGGGCATGTAGGCATGTGTCTGTGATCCCAGCTCATTGGGAGGCTGAGGCAGGAGGATCACTTGAGCCCAGGAGTTGGAGGTTGCAGTGAGCTGGGATCATGCCACTATACAACAAGACCCTGTCTCAAAAATCAAACAAACAAAAATCCAAATAGTAGATAGTGATTACATTTAATAGGTATTTGTGATCATATAAGTTATTTGGCACCAACTGTTTTTGTGTATACTTGTGTATCTGTAGGAGTATAAACATTTATATATGCTAGAATAACTATGTGGAGCCTTTATTCAAGATTCCCGTCACAAAAATGTGCAACAGAACAAGAATCATTTTGCCTTAAGCCAATGAGCTAACCATAAGCTATATAGTTCAAATGCAATTTCTGAAGATTTATCATTTACATTTGAAAACCTTGGACTGGGAGATTTTTCCTTCAGCTCAATTTTGGCCCAGCACACTTCCCATCACTCCAGATCACAATGAGTATCCTGTATAGATGAAAGATGATTCCAATACGTCTACGGTTTAGGTCTCAGTAAATTCATACTTACTCTAAAAGATGTAATGTTTGCCAAAAATAGGACATTGGTACATCATTGTATTTTGCTCATAGACTTCTCAAAGTGTTTTACAGTTTCTGTATGTACAGCTTTGTGTTTACTTTTCCACGACCTGGGCATATCATTGCTTTCAGGATTCAAAGGGATGTGGTCCTGTTTGGAAGTGGCAGAGGCATGTGTAGGGGATGTGGTCTGTAATGCACAGTTGGCCTCTTACCTTAAAGCTTGCTCAGCAAATGGAAATCCGTGTGATGTGAAACAGTGCCAAGCAGCAATACGGTTCTTCTATCAAAATATACCTTTTAACATTGCCCAGATGTTGGCTTTTTGTGACTGTGCTCAATCTGATATACCTTGTCAGCAGTCCAAAGAAGCTCTTCACAGCAAGACATGTGCAGTGAACTTGGTTCCACCCCCTACTTGCCTCAGTGTAATTCGCAGCTGCCAAAATGATGAATTATGCAGGTGGGTAAAAACACTCATACCTTACTTTCTTATTTCGGCACCTTATTTGTTATAGTCCAGTCCTAACACTTGATCTCATTACATTAGCTAGAGTTCCCACCATCATCCAACATAGTGCAAATAAAACCAGACAATTAATATTTTTGGAATCTGTGGTACATATGCACTATCATCTTTGAAATTCAAATGCAGAGTAGATTTTTGAAATAAAAAATCAGCATGTCAAAATATGGTAGCCATGAAATAATATTATAAAAATTATGTATTCAAGTTAGACTAATGAATTGGTTAATAGACCTGACTTACATATCAGCTTTTTAATTTTTTTTGTTGTTTGTTTAATTATATAAGGCTGTTACAAATTTATTATTTTGGCAAGGAGACTTTTCAAACTTTGAAATAAATTCTTTCTGTCTTAGGCTGGAGATCAGGAAGAAGAAGGTAGCACAAATACTCACATGAGTGGTGCAAAGTCAGAGATAACCAGGTCCACACACATTTGTGTCTTTTCACAATGTCAGGCTTTAATACTGTTCAATCACAAAAGCCACAAGCTACATGGAGTTCCCAAGGAGGCAGTTCTCCTTAGTACTTCTCATTCACTTTGTTTTCAGAGCCATGGGTACACAGGCTCAAGCCACTCCACAAATCAGTCAATATTGCAAACCATACATAATAATATACTTAATATATAAGGGTTATAGGTTAAACATTCCACAACAAAGTAACATTTAATATTAAGAGAAAAGGGTTAATGAACAAGTCCAGGAAGAGTGACAAAAAGAAAGATTCTTCTGGTCTTATCTGGGCTGTCCATTGATCTTGCAAGGAAGAGTCTGATGTGGGGAGAATTGTTGGCAGCAGATGCTGGGTGCTTATGAGCGACAGCAAGATGGTGTCAGGTAAGATGGCCATTTTGAGCTGCTGAAGTCCTACTCTCTTTATGGCCACAGAGTCCTCTTGAGAGGACTGATAGTGGAAGAGAATGCTTGTTTATGTCCTTATTTGGTTGGATGCAGTATTTTTTATTTAGCAAAATATTTTGTTCCTGTTGGAAAAGTACCGTATGAAATCTAAGATGGAGTCTTTTTTGGAGTTACTTATGTCAAGGATGCTCTATACAAGTAGGATTTGGACATCCCTAGCACACATGTATGCCATGACCATAGAAATGTATTCATTCTCCTCTTTCTAACCTCGCACCTTTAATTATTGGGGGAGTAATGTTAGTCGTTTATTTATTAATTCAAAAAAAATTTATCAAGCACCTACTACTACTCTAGGCAATGGCGAATAAGGAAAACAAATGCCTATGGATCTTAAAGTCCAGAGAGAAGACAGATATTAAATTAAAAATGTATGTGTTGTTTTAAGGCAAACAACACTAGGCAAACAGTAGATACTGAGAGAGGAGATACTAAGCAAACTGACCAGCCAGTGCTTAGGAAAACATGTATGTGGCATTTTAGAAAAGCAGTGAGGGTAGAGTGTGCAAAGGGGAGAGAAATAGGGGCGAGATAAGAGAGTTAATTGAGTGGGTGTGAACAGGCCTATATCATATAAGGGCTTGAAGGACACTGCCTAGGGCTTCGGACATGTAGGTGGCTTAGTGTGTGATTTGTCATATTTGTCCCCTTGTTTCAACTACTAGCAAAAAAACACAAAAAGTAATGATATCAACTTCCTGAAGGTTCTTAGTAAAATTCTCTCTTTCAGCTTTTTAACTATGTCTACTCTTATTTTCAGTCACTCTAACTGGCAAAGTAGTTCCAGATCTTGTAAACATTTGTTAAAAAGAACTGCTTCCCTATAGCACACTTTCTATGAAATAAGTGGTAAAGAGCTAAGCAGAGTCCTAGAACATTGACATATTTCGTCAACTTATCACATAGGATATCAAGGTTCTTAAAATTGTATTCAAGAATTTTTCATGCAAATGTGTGTCAGTTATTTTAAGGCTTATTATTTATTTTTCTTGAGTGAATAATAAAGGCAGTGACAAAATACGTTTTATAATGCAATTTAGGTTTTTCAAACTCATTTATCATCTCAAAAATCCTTATTAGAGAAATACTACATTTCATTGATTCTAAGATGCGATTTCTTTTTACACATTTTAACATCTCTGACATATTTTAAATAAATTTTTAAGGTCAATAACAAAGACATTTGTCATAATTTAAGTTCCAGCAGGTGTTTTTTGTTGTTATTGTTGTTGTACATAAAATAATGGTATCTTCTGAAATCAATGAAATATCAAACACATGTGATTACACTACTTTTCTCACCTCAAATGAACTAAAACTATTACTATTCTGCCTTTCTAACTATCATATTCCTACATCAACAATGAAACCTAATAATATTTTAACCAGCCAGGGCCAGGGGCACCATTGTTTCAATAGCAAAATCACTATAAAAATATCAGATTTATTCACAGGTGGGTACCCAGCTTTGCCTGAATCCAGTGCCAGGGCTTTAGAGGTGCTATCTAATTATCTGGAAGCCATTAGCATTCAACCTTCAAAGCATGGTATTTCTGAGCATCCACATCAAAGAAAATATTTTAATAGCAAGTGATGGCTCTGCTGCTATAGTTCTTGAGAATTCCTGTGATAGACTCTGAAGCACACACTCTTACACTAACCTCCCCTTGGTATCAACACCTTCTCAGATGGACTGGCACAGAGTTGATGATTTTCCTCAATAAGGACCCCCAGCTTTAACCACCTTTTCAAAATGTTTGGTGTGGGGTCTGGAGTGGGATAAGCACTCAAAAAACGTCATCTCCCTTCCTCTCACTTTTGAATATTGTACACTTAATTTTTATATTTTAGTATACATATATGTATTTCTTCTCATGTAATTTCTTTCTTAGATTAGTTCAAGTGTAAGGACTGTGTGTCTTCAATTTCCTTTCACTATGTGCAAATAGTCCCTTAATCAGTACTTTATAGAGTTGATGGAAATGTTATATAATATTAGTAGTCAATGTGAAAAGACAAATCCTATCATTTTCCTGAGCATATTTTGCCTTAGGGAGATTTCCAGCATTTATATTAAATTATTGTTAATGTAATTCAGATGAAAAACAAATCTCCAAATGGAAAACCACTTCTTCAATGAGAATATTAAGCCCCTTATGATACTTACCTTTTTTGCAGAAGAGCCTGTACATAGGCAAAACAGGGCACTTCAGTTTTAAAATACAATTTCTGTCCCTGTTCCAAATTTTTCAATTCACGATGGGCTTTGAAATTCCTTTATTTTTTAACAGCCAAAGAGAACAATTTAAGGGCCATTTCTCAATTACCTTTCTCTAGTACAGACACCCTCTGGGAGGTGAGATTATGCCTTGCCAATTTCACAAAAGTCTGGGTATTTACAGAAAATTATAATACATTATATTTTTATATATTAACTTAAAAAAGTAATGACAAGGTATTTGCTTAGAAAATATTCTAAATACTTTTAAATATGCATGTATTCTTTATTTAGTTGATTTAAAACAGATGACATCATATTATATACTTCTCTATACATTGTTTTTGTTATTTTTCCCTAAATGTGGATTAAAGATCTTTCCATAATTGCATACAAGAAAATTCACACATCAGGGTCTGTTAGGGAGTCGGAGGGGGAGCGGAGGGAACTTAGAGGACAGGTCAATAGGTGCAGCAAACAACCATGGCTCATGCATACCTATGTAATAAACCTGCACGTTCTGCACATCTATCTCATTTTTCTTAGAATAAATTAAAAAAAAATCTCAAATGTTTGAACGGCTATAGAGTATGCCATTACGTGGATGTAGCTTAATTAATTTGCTTAGTCTTTTTTGGACATTTAGACATATTCCAAGTATCTTATTTTATTTGTAGCTATTGTAAATGGGACTACTTTGAAGATTTGTTTTTCAGATTGTTTGCTGTTAGCATATAGAAATGCTACTGATTTTTGTATGTTAATTTTATATCTTGCAACTTTACTGAATTTGTTGATCAGTTCTAAGTGTTCCTTGGTGGAGTCTTTGGGTCTTTTCAAATATAAAATTATATAATCTGCAAACAAATTTTTCTACCTTTCTAATTTGGATGCCCCCCTTTTCTTTTCCCTCTCTTGTCTAATTGCTGGGCTAGGACTTCCAGCACTATGTTGAATAATAGTGATGAAAGTAGGCATCCTTGTCTCATTATAGATCATAGAGGAAAAGCTTTCAGTTTTTCCCCATTCTATATGATACTAGCTATTGGTCTGCTCTGTCATATATGGCATTTATTCTGTTGAGGTATATTCCGTCTATATCCTGGTTTTGAGGCTTTTATCATGAAGGAATGTAGAGAACTTTAGCAAATGCTTTTTCAGAATCAATTGAAAGGATCATGTTTTATGTCCTTCATTTTGTTGATATGATGTATCAAACTGATTGATTTTCATACATTGAACCATCCTTGTATCACTAGGATAAATCCCACGTGGTCATGATGAAAAATCTTACTGTGTTGTTGCATTTGGTTTGCTAGGATTTTGTTGAGGATTTTTGCATTAATGTTCTTCCAGAAAATTGGCCTGTAGTTTACTTTCCTTGGTATGTCTTGTCTGGTTTTGGTGTTAGGGTGATACTGGCCTCAAAGAATGAGTTTGGAAGTATTCCCTCCTCTATTGTTGGAAATATTTTTAGTAGAATTGGTATTAGTTCCTCTCTAAGTGTTTGGTAAAATTCAGCATCATGTCTCAGGTTTTCCCTTGCTGGGAGACTTTCTATTACAGCTTCGATCTCATTACTTGTTATCGGTCTGTTCAGGATTTGGATTTCTTTATAGTTCAATCTTGGTAGGTTGTATGTGTCTACAAATTTATTCACTTATCCATTTTAGATTTTCTGATGTATTGGCATATATTTTCTCATAGAAGGCTCCAATGATCCTTTGAATTTCTGTGGCATCATTTGTAATGTTTCCTTTTTAATCTCTGATTTCATTTATTGGGGTCTTCTGTCTCTTTTTATTAGCCTAGCTGATGGTTTGGAGATTTTATCTTTCCGAAAGACCAACTTTTCATTTTGTTAATCTTTTGAATTTTTTTGTTTCACTTTCATTGATTTCTGCTCTGATGTTTATTTTCTACTATTAATTTTGGGTTCAGTTTGCTCTTGCTTGTCTAGTTCTTTAAGATGCGTTGCTAAGTTGTTTATTTGAAGTTTTTCTACTTTTTTGATGTAGGTGCTTATTTCTATAAACTTTTCTCTTAATACTGCTTTTTCCATATCCCATAGGTTTTGGTATGTTGTTCTTCCATTTTCATTGTTTTAATACACCTCTAAATTTTACTCTTAATTTCTTTATTTGCACATTGGCCAATCAGGAGCATATTGTTTAATTTCCATGTATTTGTATAGTTTTCAAAGTTCCTCTTGTCATTGATTTCTAGTTTTATTCCATTGTCATCAGAGAAAATATTTGATATGATTTCAATTTTTTGAAAATTTTAAGACTTGCTTTTTAGCTAACATATGGGTTACCATTGACAACGATCTGTGTGCTGAGGAGAATAATGTGTATTCTTCAGCTGTTGTATGAAATGTCCTGTAAATATCTATTAGGTACATTTTATCTATAGTGCAGATTAAGACTGATGTTTCTTTGTTGATTTTCTGTCTGAATGATCTGTCCAATGCTGAAAGTGAGATGTTGAAGTCTCTCTCTTTAGGTCTAATACTATTTGCTTTACATGTCTAGGTAGTGCAGTGTTGGGTGCATATATATTTACAATTGTTATATCTTCTTGCTGAGTTGAATCTGTTATCATTATATAATCACCTTCTTTATCTCTTTTTATAGTTTTTTTCTTGAAATCTATTTTGTCTAATTAAAGTATAGCTACTCCTGCTTCTTTTTTTGGTTCCATTGGCATAGAATATCTTTTTCCATCCCTTTATTTTTCAATCTATGTGTTTCTTTATAGATGATGTATGCTTCTTAGAGGTAATAGATCATTGGCTCTTTTTATTTTTAATCTGTTTAATCCATTCAGCCATACTATGTCTTTTAATTGGAGACTTTAGTCCATTTACATTTCAAATAATTTTGGAATCCAGTGTACCAAAGTAGTATTTTATTTTTAATTAAATATTCTTTAGTTCATCATTTTGGCAAAATTTCATGGTGTTTTTCCTGAGTGAAAATTTATCTACTTATGTATAAGTAGATAAACCATGCAATTTAAACTTAGTAAAACATATTTAAAATTAATAAATAGCATATAGGTACAGATATAGTCTCTATCTGAATGACAATCAATACTTCCAAAACTTACATTTAGAAGATATCTTATATGTAACCCTTAACAGCATTGAAGGAATATGTTTGTTCTTCTGGGCTAATAATTACATGTTCAGAAAATTTGCAGTATTTCCTTTATTATAAATTTGATATACATGAATTAATCTTCATTATTATATTTAAAAGCTTATCCTTTAAGATGACTTAAATATTTAATTATTAAAAACAATGTGACTTTGGTTTTTTAACATACCAGCATCCATGTGGACAAATAACTTCATGAAAATGTCATGTACTTATAGGGCTTTCATACATGTTTGATGTCAACCTATTCAAGAAAGAGTAAAAAGCAATTTTAAGTGACAAATATTAAATTGAAAGAATTTTATTCTTGCATTCATTAATAAAAATATGTTCTTATTGTAAAAAAAATTCAAAAATGAAATTAGTGTACATTATCCAGACTTTTATTCAATTTTATTATAGCGATAATCAAATACATACAGAAATCTTATACCTCACAACATATTGTAAATTCTAATTAGTCTGTTTAGTCTCTTGAGAAAGTATAAAGCACCTCCCATCCTGTGGGATAATTGACTTGAAAGGTCAAATACCTTATTTGAAATCACTTGGTGTGACACAGTGGCCAAAGGCTAGCCACAAAACTATATTCGGAATAAAAAATTGCCAATAAATCTCTGAAGCAGTTCATGCCTCAAATCGTCATACATTGGAATAAAATTAGTAATAAAGGAAAATCCATCCGTGGAATCCTCAAATTAACCGCTGTCTTTCATCACAAAAAAGGGACAATAATTCACAAGATTACTCTACAATTTCTTCCACACTCCCTATGGTGATTTTTCAAATTATAAATTTACTTTTCAACTATGTACTGGCATCTTGAAGGCATTGTGTTCTATGTCTTTCATTAGGTGAGGGGGGATCACATGTTAATGTGAAATAATACTATTCAAAACTAATTATTTTTCTTCACTCTTTCTCTAGGAGGCACTATAGAACATTTCAGTCAAAATGCTGGCAGCGTGTGACTAGAAAGTGCCATGAAGATGAGAATTGCATTAGCGCCTTAAGCAAACAGGATCTCACTTGTTCAGGAAGTGATGACTGCAAAGCTGCTTACATAGATATCCTTGGGACGGTCCTTCAAGTGCAATGTACCTGTAGGACCATTACACAAAGTGAGGAATCTTTGTGTAAGATTTTCCAGCACATGCTTCATAGAAAATCATGTTTCAGTAAGTTCCCCAACTAAAATTATCTATCTATCTATCTATCTATCTATCTATCTATCTATCTATCTATCATCTATCTATCTATTTTGTTTTTGCCTGTACAGTAAAATAGGTAATCCAGCACAGACATTTTTGTGTTTGGTATTGCATTTGAAAATTTGCTTTCTGATTATGTTCTGTGTATTTGCTATTTTACTCACTTACTTGAAAATAGTACATTTTAAAAACTTGTATGATAGGTCACTCTTAATTATCATTTATTGATTTCAATATCAAAAGCATAGAAGGTTTATTCTGTCAGATAAATGGATATATCAAGTATCTATTGCTACGTAACAAACCACAAGTATCTATACTAAGTAACAAAACAATGGCTTAAAACGATAACCATTTATTTGCTCACAATTCTGCACATTGGACTTGGCTCAGCTGGATGGCTCTTCCGATGGTCTTTTGGGGGGTCACTCATGTGCCTATAGTCATCTGGTACCTTTAGGCTCGGCTGAGGCTGTTTGGTCCAAGGTGGTATTAGCAGACACCATTTTCTGGTGTGGTGTGGTTCACTTCAATATGACATCTTCAGCAATATAGCCAAAAACTCTTATGTGGAAGCAGAAGAGTTCCTAATGGCTAAACCCCATAGTGTAGCTGTCTAGTATCTGCTACTGTCACATTTGTAACTATTTCACTGAACAAAGCAAATCACAATGGCCAACCTCAGAATCACTGTGGGAGTGGACTACATAAGGATATGAATATTCAAGGTCAGATTAATCAGGGATCATTACTCTAACAACCTACTATGATTGGCTGTCCTGGCCTATGTACAATATATTTACTCTTCAATTTAGTTTTTCTCCCCTTGGTCTTTAACATGTCTGCTGATCAACCTATAATGATGAGATGGAAAACTTATTTTCCAAAGTTATTGTTTAATTTAGGGACAAGAAAATTGATATTTAGGAATTTAAATAATTTGTTCAGCATCTCAAAGTGAGCTAATGGTCAAGAAGGACTTTCGTGAGTCTTAAGGAAAGAACCTAAGGATGTGATCATGTAATAATTCAAAACCTCTCTATTATCCATCTTCAGGGTTAGACCATGCAACCTTCGACGTCCCCAAACTTCCCCAGGCCCCTACCCTTAGATCCCTAGCTGTAACTACCATATCTGCAGGTACTGTTTCTAGAAGGAAGTAATGGATATTTACCGTTTCATAGCAAACCAAATCTTTATATTTATTGAAAATGTTTGACAGACATAGATCTATATCTACATCTATATCTATATCTGTATCTATATCTATATACAGATGCATATTTACACATTTATATTTCTATTTTTCTTTACAGATACTTAGGAGATGCACATTAGCCAATGTGATAAAAATTGTGATTTGTTGTATATTATGTAATAGGCATACAGCTCAGAGTTTATGGTTTTGATTTCGACAGTGTTTTCTGTGGAATATCCACAATTTCTATAATTAACACTACAGATATATTTCAACTGAAATCACGATACAGAGAAGAATTGAAGTGTTCTATAAGTCATATTCTCTAATTTTCCTCTCTTATTAACATTAGTTCTGTTGAAACTGAAAATACTTATAATGAATGGCTCATATGATTACAGCAGGAAAATACCAAATAACCAATTTGGTATTAACCAAATTAAACTTATAGTAATATATACAGTTATATAATAATGGTTATTTATAGGTTCTTTCTAATATTACAAGGTATGAAGAAAAATGTTGATTCTACAGGTTAATAATGATTCAATTTATTTGGCAAAAATTTTCTAAAAATATAGGTCTAAACATCCTAATTCTAGTTCTAAACCTGCTTTTCTCAAATATAATAACAATTGTGTTCAATTTTCATAGTGTTTGCTTACTATAACCTTTTCAGAGCAAAAAATTTGCAGAGGCACTAAAGATAGACATTTAAAAATCCGTAAACATTAAAGTACTATATGAATGCTTTAAAGAATGAAAATTCAAAATGATTTCACTTTTCTTTACTCCCCTAGGAAGAGGAAGTTTTTGCTCCAAATATTACCTACTAAGACTAGGAATTTCAAATGACAGGATTATAGAATTAAAGGAACCTCAAAGGCCTTTGGTCACAGTTCTTGGTAGAATTGTCCCTTGGTATCCATGGGGAATTGGTTCCAGGACTCAGATGGACACCAAAATTTGTTCATGTTCAAGTGCCTGATATAAAATGGTGTAGTATTTGCATATAACCTATGTATATCCTCCCATATACTTTAAATAATATCTAGAATACTTATAATATCTAATACATGATTTTCATATAAATGTCATGTAAATTGTAGTTATAATGTATCTTTTATATTCATATTATATTTTATCATTGTGCTGTTTTTTTAAAATTATTTTTTTCTCTCAAATATTTTGATCCAAAGTTGGTTGAGTCAAGGGGTGCAGAACTCACAGGTATGGAGTGATGACTATACTTGAATTAATAGGAAAAATTCCAAACAAAACCAGAAACCAAATCCTTAGGCCTTGCTAATTCTAACAAATCTTTATCCATTGCCTCAAATATATGAAAGTAGCACAAGGACATTTGCTGAAGGAAGTATGTCTCTCATCATTGCCCCGACTTCTCACATCAGCCTAGCACTCTCATGAATTTTCAAAAGATCGGTCATTACAGTATGTTTCTAAAACCCTTTAGCTTCTGCTTTCTTTATTTGAAAGGGTCAGAACTGAGTGGAACTGAGAGGACTGTGAAGGGAGGCTTTTCAGTTTGTCACATTTGCTTAATTAAATGCATTGTTTCTCAAACTCATTTGAGCTTAGGCCACAGTAAGTAATATATGCTTATATTAGCACTCTACTCTCATTTTTATGCAATATACTCTGTTTGTTAACAATTTTTATTGCTTTATTCTATTGTTCCCCAATGCTGACCAGTACCCACTAAATTATTTTAAGACTTACTAACAT
This sequence comes from Pan paniscus, assembly GCF_029289425.2. Classification (NCBI taxonomy): domain Eukaryota; kingdom Metazoa; phylum Chordata; class Mammalia; order Primates; family Hominidae; genus Pan; species Pan paniscus. Next base: position 69,829,317 of record NC_073254.2, read on the forward strand.
GTTGTTCACTGAAGTTTCAAAAACACTTTCTTGGAACAAAAATTTTTCTGGAAATAAATTTATGAGATTAAATAGCTTGCCCAGGGTTCTACATTGGGTGTGGTATAGTCATGACCCTGGCTGGTTGACTTGGAGCCCACTATGTTCTCCTGTTTGTGAAATGACAATGAAAAAAAAAAAAACAGCAACAACAAAACAAAACAAAACAAAAAACTTATATCTGTTCCATATGCTCCAAAGTCCTATTAGTCTGAACTTCGTAGTTCTGTTCTGAGAACTAAGCTTGGAATATGCACTGAAGAGCCCTTATCTGGTCCTGTGTGCAGGACTAGACTCAGGCAGAAGAGCATCCTGAACAAACCATGTATTCTGTCACCAACCTCCACTTACCTACTAACCTATGGATTCACAACAAACTTACTTGTCTGTGATAATCTGTAGCACAGAACAAATTTGTGGCCCTTAGAGCTAATAGGGAAATGAGAGCAATGGAAGAGAGAGAAGTTGGTTAAGAGACAGAGGACCATCAACACGGGAAGGATTAAAGGATCCATTATTGTTTTCAGTCCATTATACCGAAGGAGTGGGAGGGTATACCTTAAGCTGACAGAAATGTTCTTTTTGCATTTCCCAGAGTTTTTTTTTTTTATTTAAATACCAGTTATATAGTCAACTAAAACAGATATGAAATACCGCCATTCTGACCCAAAATATTCAGATCCTCCATGTGGATAATTAAAAGAAAAAGGAGAAAGAAAAGGAGGAAGAGGAAAAGGAAGGGGGAGGAAGGGAGAGGGAAGAGAAAACAGGAAGGAAGAGAAGGAGAAGAAGTAGGAGGAGAGAAAGGAGAGGAGGAGGAGAAGAGGGGAGGAGGGGAGGAAGAAGAGGAAACAGGAAGGAGGAAAAGAACAAGGAGAAGAAGTAGGAGACAAAAGAGGGAAGGTAGAGGAGGAGGAGGAGAAAGAGGATTAAGAAAAAGCAGAAAACGTCTGTTTAGTAAATTCTACAAGAGATGGAAAACATAGCAATACAAAAAAAAAGCATGTGATACATGCTTAGACAAATTTAAAGAATACAGAAATAATCCCATTCTCAAGAGAGAGCCAATGTTCATAAAGTTGGTGTATATTCTTTTGAACTTTTTCTTTACTTGTAATACATACATACTTTGAATACCTTGTACATACCCAAACATGTCTCCTTTACTCTGATACACACACACACACACACACACACACACACACACACACATTTTTTAAGGCAATCAAACTATACTTATTGCTTTACAACTTCCTTTTTAAACTTAAAAAATATATGGTAGACCCATTTCCAAGTATTTACATACATGATAGCTTAATTCTTTTTAAAGATCATATCATATCTTATAGTAGAGCTATATCATAATTGTTAACTAATCTCCTGTTAATGTGGATATTTTGTTTGAATGCAATTATTTTTACAGACATTGCTGCAATAAATGTTATTGCACATATGTACTGGCATTTGAATAGAATAAGTTTCAAATGGTGGAATTACTAGACCATAAGATTTGTGCATTTTTAAATTTGGTAGAAATTGAAAAAAAACAGTTTGTTCCTATTACATTTTAATGAGAAAGTTTCAATATTTTTAATTTGTATTTTTATTATAAATAATATGGAACATCTTTTCAGTGACTTGTTGGAGATATTCTATTTCTTCTTACCTACTCCTATACTGTGCTTAAAATATCCTGCTTCTTTAGTCTCAGTAAATGACACTTTTGTTGCCTGTGTCAGCTGTTTGTGTGGATATGTGAAGACTCATTGATCTGCATACCTCCTTAATGATCCTGATGACAAAGTGATGACCTGGCGGGTCATAGCCTTGGGCTTGGAACTGGACCCTACTATGTGTTATCTGAGTGATGTAAAGAGCAAAGTTTTAAAATCATTTTTTGAATATTCAACCATTCTTCCTCAACTGGATAATTTCCATTGCTTTTTGAAAGGATAATTTTCACTACATGATTAATAGTCAGAAGACAAAATTTATAATATAAATATAATTATGAAAAATAATTATATTTATCATTCGGTTAAAGAAAAATAACATTGTCATGATTTTTTAAGTTCTTTTAAGTGCCTCTCAACATCACATTCTTTTCTTTCCCAATACAGAAATTAGTGTTGATTAATTCCTTGCTTCCCTTTCTAATTTTGCCACATTAAAAAAAATCCGATCGATATATTGTTTAGTTTTTCATATTTTGAGCATTATATAAATGGAATCACATTTTTTTTGCCCTTTAGTATCCTGAAATGAAGCCATGTTGTGATGTAGAACTAGTGACTTATTTTTTCCTGCTATGTAATATTCTATCGCAAATACATCTATTTATTCTATAGCTGGCATATGTTAGGATTTTTCCATTTTAAAAAATTGTAAATAGTGTAGCTTGAGCATCTTAGTACATTTTTCTTGATACACACATGCAAGATATTCTCTAGGGAGCAGTTCTCAATCTTTGCTAAACATGAGAATCATTCAGAGATTAAAAATTCTCATGTCCAATAAACCAATAAAATCACATTATATAATGCCAGGACGTGACAGTAGGACCAGCTTCATAGACATGTGGCCAGTGTAGTTACATAGGCCCTGTGCTCAGAAGAATCCCAGATCTGGGGTTTAAGGCTCTGCAGTCATTGTCGAAGTTCTTAATAATTTTCTTTTGCTTTTGTTTTTGAAATTCAATGAAATAATAAAACACACAAGAGGTGGCTTGGAGCCTCAGCACATGTGTGTTTCTGTGTCTTGCCATTTCGCATCTTCCTAGGGGCAAGCAAGTTCTCAGCTGCCTGCTCCCCATCCTCTGATGCTGGGCCCTGCCCAACACCCCTTCACTTTGCCATCCTGCAACTGCTACCAGACATTTGTCTATTTTCTAAAAAGTGATATTGAGCCTTCCAATCCACAGATATATATTTTTTCTTTTCTGTCTTATAATAAATTTTTGTTACTTTCACAATGAAAAGTAATTTGTAAATAAATTTTTTCATAACTTTCGCTATCTATAATTATTTCTAGGTATGGCCCAAATATTACTATTGCTATTGAAAGTCATATTTTCTCAGGATTACACTGTCAAACTCTTCATGGTTGAACTACAGAAATTCATTTGATTTCTACACATAAATTCATGTGTAGCAAAGTTGTTAAACACTCATAGATTTTGACAATTTACGGAATTATTTTGTTCTTCCTTTTAGATAACCATATACTCTTCAATAATCACAGTTTTGTTTCTTTTGTTTGATGCTCATGCTTTTTTTAAATCCTCCCCCCCACTTCCTATAACATCTAGGACCTACAGAAAAAAAGTGAAATATAAGTGGTCACAGTGAGCACCCTTGCCTTGTTCCTGATCTTAAAGAGAATTATCTCATCATTTACCATTAAGTCTGACATTTGTCACAAGTTTTTTGTAGATACTGCAGATTGGAATAAAGAAGTTATCTTCTATTCATGGAATGCAAATCACTTTTAAACCACAAATGAATGCTGAATTTTATTAAATGCTACTATACATTTGAGGATCTCATCTGAAATTTGTTCAGTACTTTTTAGTCATTGTCTTGTGGTAGAGTGATTTGTCATGGTTCTAATATTGTTAGACTACCAGAAATAGAACTAAAGTATTCATTTAAACACATTCAAGAATCTCTATTTGTACAAAAAGGAAAAAAAACAGACACAAATAAACCCAACTTATTCATTAGCACCCTGTCTTTTCCCCTTTCACAGACAAATTTTCCAGAAGAGTTGCCTGGGTTTATTGTTTCAATTTCTTTTTCTCTAACAGGTTGATCCACCCTTTCCAATCTGGCTTCTGGGTATAGATCCACTCACAAAAGCAGCTTTCCCATAGGTTATCAACGACATCCATTTCAGAGGGCCTGGAGGTCCTTGTCTTATTTGGATTTTAAGCTACCTTCGAGAACAATTGATATACTTTTCTTTCTTGATATACTCCCCTCACACCTTAGCTCCTATTCCTCTGATCACCCTGAATGCTCCTCTTATTTCTACTTTGTAGGCTTATCCAATTGGCTAATTAATATTTGTGTTTCAAGACTCAGCTGTAGATTCTCTACTAATGTAAGATTATAGAATCTTCCCCAAGGAGATCCCATCCATGGCCATAGCATCATCACTTCTTATATTGACTTACAATCTTCAAGGGAGACCTCTTTTCTAAGATTCCAACCCAATTGCCTGTCCTCCTACTTGATATATTCTTTAGGATTTCGAGATTGCGATATAACAAATAAGCTCCAGAAGCTCAGTGGCTTTACAGAATGGAAGTTTATTTCTTGGGAGCGTAAGTCCAATCAGCATTAACATTGGCCATTTAGAGGACTAGCCTCTTTCCTACATGCAGGTCTACCGCAGCATAGGACCTCTAAGTCTTCTCTACTCAGCAGAGGATAGGAAAATAAAAAATGTGGTTTGCCTCACAGTCATAAAGGAGCATTTTATGGTTCGATGGTGGCAACAGTGCATATCACACACACTCATGGTCCACTGGCCCCAACTCAGTCACACGGCCACACCTGTCTCCAGGGAGACAGGGAACTATAGTCTAGCTTTGTGCCAGGAGGAAAGGCAATTGTAACTGTTAATCAACAAGTAAGTCTCTGCAACAATTTACTCTTCCTCTTCGCAAATTTCCGTTGCATTTTTCTCTTCACACAGAGAATATGCTTATTCCTTCTCCATTGGAGACATCTTAATGTTTTTCAAATTTTTATTCAGCATCAGCCACGAACTCAAAGCCCTGAATGTTAAAAGATGTGCAAGCTAAATGTTGTGGCACCTTGTAATAGACAGGAAACCCACTGCCATCTTCCCGACACAGACACCAAACACTAACACACCCAAACCCCCACTATAAACCTACATATAGTATCAGGGACAGCAAAACCTCAAAAAAAAAAAAAAACTTCTATTCAAATCAGGAAAAATGGGAGAACAATAACACACAGTGAGATCCTATACTATAGGCATTGTGCAGCCTCTCTGGCAGTGTGGATTTCAGTAAGGAGAACCTGAATCAGATATCTGTGAAGAACCACCTTCTGTGGCTCCTATTTTATCCTCTGAAAGGTTCTTCCTTGACCGTATTTTTCCACGGCCATATCTGAAATAGGTTTGGCAGAGTACACCCTCCTCGGGGAACATGGAATGTTCATAGCCAAATCCTGTTCATATACTTTGAAGGACTGAAAGTTGTTTTAAAGTTTAACAGTCACAGACTTTTGCAAGCAGACTGGTGGCTCCTTTGGCAATATAATCTCTTAAAAATGTGTTAGATTTCTCATGTACTTGCTTTTTATCAGTTACATGTGCCAGTATTCACAATAAAAATTTTTTCTTGACTTAGTTCCCAAGTTTGCCTTATTTCTTTCTTTCCTCACCTCTGTGCCTCTCTCTCTCTCTCATTTAATAATTTAAGCTAATCTAAACAATAGACTGTGTAATAAGGTAATACTCTTAATCTGAGATTTGCTCCATCATTGAATCAATTTATTTAACTTAGAGATACTAGGCCTTTTGTGACTGGAGATATTTTCCTTTTTTTTCTTCAACTTTTTTTTTTTAAGTTCTGGGATACATGTGCAGGATATGCAGGTTTGTTACATAGGTAAATGCGTGCCTTGGTGGTTTGCTGCACAGATCATCCCATCACCTAGGTATTAAGCCTAGCATCCATTAGCTATTCTTCCTGATGCTCTTCCTCCTGCCACCAGCCGCCTGACAGGCTGCAGCATTTGTTGTTCCCACTGTGTGTCCATGTGTTCTCATCATTCCGCTCCCACTTCTAAGTGAGCACATGCAGTGTTCGCTTTTCTGCTCCTGTGTTAGTTTGCTGAGGATAATGGCTTCCAATTCCATCCATTTTCCTGAAAAGGACATGATCTCATTCCTTTTTATGGCTGCATAGTATCCCATGGTGTATATGTACCACATTTTCTTTATCCAGTCTATCATTGATGGTTATTTAGGCTGATCCCATGTCTTCACTATTGTGACTAGTGCTGCAGTGAGCATACTTATGCACGTATCTTTATAATACAATGATTTATATTCCTTTGAGTATATACCCAGTAGTGGGATTGCTGGGTCAAATGGTATTACTGCTTCTAGATCCTTGAGGAATTGCCACACTGTCTTCACAATGGTTGTATGTTAGTTTTGATTTGCATTTCTCTAATGATCAGTGATGTTGAGCTTTTTTTCATGTTTGTTGGCCACATGAATGTCTTCTTTTGAGAAGTGTCATTCCTTTCCTTTGCCCACTTTTTAATAGTGTTGTTTGTTTTTTTCTTTTCAATTTGTTTAAGTTCCTTGTAGATTCCGGATATTAGATCTTTGCCAAATGGAAAGATTGCAAAAGTTTTCTTCTGCTATGTAGGTTGTCTGTTCACTCTGATGATAGTTTATTTTGCTGTGCAAAAGTTCTTTAGTTTAGATCTCATTTGTCAATTTTTGCTTTTGTTGCAATTGCTTGTGGTGTTTTCATCATGAAAATTTTGCCTGTGCCTATGTCCTGAATGGTATTGCCTAGATTTTCTTCTAGGATTTTCATAGTTTTGGGTTTTACATTTGTCTTCAAGCCATCTTGAGTTAATTTTTGTATATGGTGTAAGGAAGGGATCCAGTTTCAATTTTCTGCATATGCTAGCCAGCACTCCCAGTATCATTTATTAAATAGGGATTCCTTTCCCCACTGCTTGTTTTTGCTAGGTTTGTCAAAGATCAGATGGTTGTAGCTGCGTGGTCTTATTTCTGAGCTCTCTATTCTCTTCTATGTATCTATGTGTATGTTCTTACACCAGTATCATACTGTTTTGGTTACTGTAGCCTCACAGTATAGTTTGAAGTTGGGTAGCATGATGTCTCCAGATTTGTTCCTTTTGCTTAGGACTGTCTTGGCTATTTCGCTGTTTTTTTGCTCCATATGAATTTTTAAATAGCTTTTTTCTAATTCCGTGAAGAATGTCAATGGTAGTTTAATGGGAATAGCACTGAACATATAAATTACTTTGGGCAGAATGACCATTTTCATGATATTGATTTTTCCTATCCAGAAGCATGGAACGTTTCTTCATTTGTTTGCATCCTCTCTGATTTCTCTGAGCAGTGGTTTGTAGTTCTCCTTGATGATGTCCTTCACTTCCTTTGTTAGCTGTATTCCTAGGTATCTTGTTCTTTTTGTAGCAGTTGTAAATGCGAGTTTGTTCATAATTTGGCTCTCTGCTTGTCTGTTGTTTGTGTATAGGAATGCTAGTGATTTTTGCACATTGATTTTGTATCCTGAGACTTTGCTGAAGTTGCTTATTAGCTTAAGAAGCCTTTGGGCTCAGTCAATGGTGTTCCCTAGATATAGGATCGTATCGTCTGCCAACACAGATAGTTTGACTTCCTATTTGAATACACTTTATTTCCTTCTCTTGCCCAATTGCTCTGGCCAAAACTTTCAATACTATGTTGAATAGGAGTGCTAAGAAAGGGCAACCTTGTCTTGTGTCACTTTGCACATTAATTTTATATCCTGAGACTTTGCTGAAGTTGCTTATCAGCTTAAGATGCTTTTGGGCTAAAACAATGGGGTTTTCTAGATATAGGATCATGTCTTCTACAAAGATAATTTGACTTCCTCTTTTCCTATCTGAATACCCTTTATTTCGTTCCCTTGCCTGATTTTCCTGGCCAGAAATTCCAATAGTATGTTGAATAGGAGTGGTGAGAAAGGGCATCCTTATCTTGTGCTGGTGTTCAAGGGGAATGCTTCCAGCTTTTGCACATTCAATATGATATTGGTTGTGGATTTGTCAGAGACGGCTCTTATTATTTTGAGGTATGTTCCTTCAATAACTAGTTTATTGAGAGTTTTTAACATGAAGCGATGTTGCATTTTATCAAAGGCCTTTTCTGCAACTATTGAGATAATCATGTGGTTTTTGTCTTTAGTTCTGTTTATGTAATGAATCATATTTATTGACTGGGCTGTATTGAACCAAACTTGCACCCCAGACATGAAGCCAACTTGATCGTGGTGGATAAGATTTTTTTTGTGCTGCTGGATTCGGTTTGCCAGTATTTAATTGAAGATTTTTGCATCAATGTTCATCAAGAATATTGGCCTGAAGTTTTCTTATTTTTGTTACATCTCTTCCAGGTTTTGGTATCAGGATGATTCTGTGCTCATAGAGTAAGTTAGGGAGGAGTCTCTCCTTTTCAATTTTTGGAATAGTTTCAGTAGAAATGGTACCACCTCTTCTTTGTACCTCTGGTAGGATTCAGGTGTTAATACCATCTTGCTTGGTAGGCTATTTATTACTGCCTCAATTTCAGAACTCATTATTGGTCTATTTAGAGATTCAGTTTCTTCCTGGTTCAGTCTCGGGAGGGTGAAGATGTCCAGGAATTTGTCTATTTCTTCTAGATTTTCTAGTTTATGTGCATAGAGGTGTTTATAGTATTCTGTAATGTTTGTTTGTATTTCTCTGGGGTCAGTGGTGATATCCCCCTTATTATTTCTGATTGTGTCTATTTGATTCTTCTTTCTTTTCTTCTTTACTAGTCTAGCTAGCTATCTATTTTATTTAAAAAAATGGCTACTGGATTTATTGATTTTTTGAAGGTTTTTCATGTCTCTATCTTCTTCAATTTATCTTGGATCTTGGTTATTTCTTGTTTTCTGCTAGCTTTGGGGTTTATTTGCTCTTGGATATTTTTCAATCTTATCTTTTACTATTTGGGACCTACAAGTAGTCAGCTTTTTCAATGTTAGGGGATCCTTATTTTAATGCCTCTAATCTTTGCTTGACAACCAATTTCTACCTGAGCTCATGTCTCTTTTGTAAAACCCTGCTCAAGCAGCCAAGAGTGAGCCATTCATACTATCACTCCAGTTCTTTCAAACCACCTCATGTAGTGCTACTGGCCGGGTGGATATCTGATCTCCTTTGCAAATTGTACCGAATAATTTGCCAACTCACAATTTAAAAAGGGTCTCCATCTTTCCAGCCCCCAATAGGCAGTTTCTCACCACCTGACTGCTAAGACAATTCTCCATATTTTAAACTGTGGCAGCTGCCCTACTTCAAGGTGTCAATTTTTATATAGGCTAGGCATCACTAAGCCATCACCGATAACACATCAAATACCAGTAGGCCAAAACAATAGTTAATTTCTGACTCACATGAAATATAATCCCAGAGGGAAGAGGTGGGATGGGTTGAGTGACTTAGAGGAATTTAGTTGTTATACAGCTATTTAGTGATTCCAAATGTTTCTACTGTATGGCCACACCCTCTTCTAAGTTTACAGATGCTTCTTCATTCATCCTGCAGATTCAGAAAAAGACATTACACTGGAGATTTTTAGGGGCCAGTCATAAGTGCATTACACATGTACTTCTGTTTCTACTTATCTGTGGGGAGGCTGGGAAATATAGTTTAGCTCGATACCTTTGAGGAAGAAAAGTGAATTTGGTGAGTGGCTTGCCAGTCTTTGCCACAGTATTTCCAACAAAGCATGTAATCTGTCTCCCTAAAACTAGTCCTATTTAATTATCATTTGTACCACTCTATTATAGATAGATACTGAAAGGTCTGAAATTATTTTTGAATATGGCCAGAACATATAACAGAGAACAAAGCATAAAGCAATGACTTTTGTGCAGTAGTTTATCTGGGAGCACATGTAAAGGAGATGGGGTGTCAAGAGTCAGTAAAAGGATGCAATACTAAGTTGTTTTCTAATTCAGGTAACTGAAGTTTGCTTCTTTGGGGACCTTCTAAGATGCTTTGTGAAATACATCACTGAACTTTATTCATAGGAGAAGAAAGGGGAAATCATTTGACCTTTGGATCCTGTCCCTCACTGATTTGGGGTGACCCCACTAGCCTTGATTCCCTCAAACTTGCATACAGTGTATGCATGAGTGCTGAGTGGGTCCCCACATTTCGTGCTTCAGTGGCAGAAAAGCACTGGGAAAAGAAAAATGAAGAGCATGGTACAATGTCCAAGATGAAGCACTCTTAGGTTGCAGCTGCATAAAAAAAGATTAGGCATTCTATGAAGCATTTTGATGGTGGGGAAGGAAGGCAAATTCATATCCAAAGTAAGTATAAATTCTAGTTGGAAAGCATCACTACCTCTTTCAAGTAGAAAGGTTATGGTATTATGAATCTGCCATCAACCTGCTAAAATAAGATCTTGGTATAGGTATCAGTTGTTGCTGGAAGGTTTGCCATTCAGCATTGGTAGAACACTAACTGATCAGCCTTATGGAGAGGAAATCCATTCTGTTAGGCCCATGCATAGCTGCCATCCTTGCCACCATAGCTACATTCTTCAAGCTTACTGCAAAACTATGGTCATGGAGGGCCTTCTCTGTGGTAGATACTCTCTGCTGGCAAAAATCTGAGATATAAAAATTTGCCCACGTCTTGCCACTACCATGGGTCCTTCCACAAGTCTTTTTCCCTCATTCCCTTTTCTACAGTCTTCCAAATCTGCTGTTTTTTTTTAATCCCTTTGACCAAGCAATTTACCGCTGACCATGAGTCTTACTTCTAGCCACTTGTCTTTCCATACAAAGTGAACAGTCAAGAGTACTGCTCATGTTCTGCCTCTGGGAAGGATTTCCTTTTACCACTGGCTTCTAGAGCCACCTCTGTGAGTGTTTGTAGTCATCTGTGCATGGACAGTAAACACCGATATACTGGGTTCATCTTTCTGGGAATCATTTACTTAACAGATCTGATAATATCCAATACGTGCTAAATTTCAAATGGCAAGGAGTATTCTACTGAAGATGGAATGGCTTTGCTTCAGAGCCCAAGGTGTCTGTGTTGTAACTCTCCTATGGAGTTCTTGCCAGAGATTCCATATACCAACCTGAGAGCTTGAATGAGATTAAGTGTATAAAGTGACTATTAAATAGCAAATATTGTGTATATGTTACACACTGTGCCTTTATTTTTATATTTTTAACTTTTATTTTAGGTTTGGGGGTACATGTGAAGGTTTGTTACGTAGGTAAACATGTGTCATGGGGATTTGTTGTACATATTATTTCATCACCCAGGTATTAAGCCCAGTACCCAAGAGTTATCTTTTCTGCTCCTTTCCCTCCTCCTCCCTCCCCCATCAAGGAGACCCCAGTGTCTGTTGTTTCCTTCTTTAACACTCTGCCTTTAAAACCACTATGTTGATTTGGATTAAGAATTGAACCACTAGGCTTCTTTTATTTGATGCCTTACAAAGACTATAGTGAATACTGCTACACATTTTTCGGAATTTATTTTTTATGTTTTGCTTTTTCCCCAAATTTATATATTTTTTAAATTGCTATAAAAATTATATGTATTTACCATATGCAATATGATGTTTTGAAATACACACACACACACACACACACACACACACTGTGGAATGGTTAAATCTAGCTAATTTACACATACATAACCTCACATAGTTATCATTTTTGTGGTGAGAACACTTTGCATTCACTCTCTCAGCACTTTTCAAGAATGTAATATATCATCATTAACTATAGTCACCATGTTGTACAATACATCTCCTAAATTTTTTCTTCCTATCTAACTGTAGTTATGCATCCTTTGACCAATATCTCCCCAACAACCCTTGCTTTTAATAATCATCCCTCTATTCTCTGTATCTATGAGATCAACATTTTTAGATTCCACATACAAGTGAGATCATGTGGCATTTGTCTCTCTGTGCCTGGCATTCTTCATTCAGCACAATGTTATACAGTTTCATCCATGTTGTTGCAAATAAAAAAATTCTTTTTTTTCCATGGTTGAATAGTATTGCATTGTGTATGTATATCACATTTTCTTAGGTTGATTCCATATCTTGGCTGTTGTGAACAGTGTTGCAATAAACATGGAATGCAGATATATCTTCAGCACACTAATTTCACTTCCTTTGGATGTATGCCCAGCAATGGGATTGCTAGGTCATTTGGTAGTTCTATTTTTAATTTTTAGAGGAAACTTCATACTGTTTTCCATAATTGCTGCCCTAACTTATTTCCACCAACAGTGTGCTAGGGGTTTCTATATTAAGGTTTTACTAAAGCCAGCTGGTTCCCCAACTCTATTAGTAACAATCTTTCCACTATTAATGAAGAAACATGGTCACAAAGACAAGCCCAAACTATTGAGGAGTATTACTGGACATTAAATTTTTGGTTCTCAAATCTGGCTAATCCTCAGAAATATATAGACAGTGTGTTGAAAATATAGGTATTTAGCCCTAACCCCAGTAATTCTAATTCAGTAGGCCTGGGATAGAGTTCAGCAACATGTATTTAAAAAGTTATCCAGGTGGTTTTGATTTTCAAGCAAGTCTGGGAACCACTTCTCTAATCCACATTTGGGAAAACCCAGTCACCAGCCATGGGTCCCAGATCCTCTTTTCACTTACACCTCTCAGGGAATAAGAAAAGTCTGTGCTCAGAAAGGAAAGACCAATAAGACTAATACCATGCAGCTCCCAAGGTGGCCTGCTTCACTCCAGTGCCCAAAACAATTGTTGGTACACATTAGCCACTCAATAAGTAGTGAATGAATGAATGAGTAAATGAATGAAAGTCAACCATAGTTCTATGGTAGCACTGTTCTTGAATTCAATAGTTTTTCCTTGCTTTATTGGAAGTATCCTAATACTGCTTCTCTATTTAGAGCCTCAATTCTTTATGTTTCCACTCAAGCTGGAATTTTTAATTCAAATATTTGAGCAAAAGAATCAGGAATTAACAAGACCAGGCTGCTACTGCTCCCTTTAATAAAAACATTTCAAGCTCCTTGTATTTTCCAACACTTTTCCTTTTTATAGATCTGCTCTCAAAAAGTTTGAGTAGTAGGAAACAATTTTACAGTTAATCCTTGAGTGGTGTCATCATTGCAAATAAGCAATTGATCCTAACACATTTTTGCTCTTAAATGTGTGCATTCCTTTAATGACTGATATGGTTAGCCCTATCTGTGAATGACAAAAGATTGTTCCCAACTGATTTCCAGAACCAGCTGGCTTTTGTGAAATATTAACATAAAAACTCCTCAAAATGTATATAGTCTTTTTCAAGAAGCTTTAGAAAAGAGCCTTTCTGTACCTGTTTCTACCATTTCATTTCTTTTTATAGCCATACTTCTCACCCATCTGTCTATCGATCCCTCATGTTAGATGTCAAGATGCTAGTAAGATTGGTTTATTCATCTTTCTTGTCTGCATTCAATGGATAGATGATTTATTTGGCTGCATTTCATCCTGCCTTACAACATTTCATCTGTCTACTCCCAGTGAAGGTCTGGATTTAAAAATAACATTCCATTAGCGAGCATTTTTATAGAAAGTACTTTAAATACACTCATTTATATATGGAGGTGCATGATACATAGTCTTACATTTTTTTTCCTTAAGTACATAAAATTGTAAACTTAATTTTACCAAAATAATGCAAAGACTGTGTAAAATGAATTAATAAAGGCTCGAACTCACTTTTATAATTACATGTTATAATTTTTACTATTATCTGATCACTGACTGTCTGAAGAAAGATTACAGACTATAAATAAAACACTGAGCTAAGTGAATTGTGAAAGACATATCCCCTGCAAAAACTCCTCTCTCTCTCTCTCTCTTTCCCTGTCTTATGCACACAGATATACATACATGTATACATAAATGCACATACATCACCTTCTAGTATAGCCAATTCATATAAATTAGTATTTCAGGAGCTTTATGTTAAGTTTTGGCTTTAAATAAATCACTTCATCTAGCCAAAACCACTGACTTTTTCTTGGTTTCTACACAAAACTCTAATTCAAGTCTAGTTTCCTTCAAATTCAGTCCAGGTGCTAAAAAAGCTTCTTGGTTTTCCAAGGAACATTTGACAGAATTTCTCTACTCTGTATTCATATTTATATCATAGCCTCTAAACAGTCCAGTATTTGGTATTTTCTGGATTAAAATGGTTCCATGGTGAATTTGTAGTCCATTGGATTCATAGACATTCACTTATAAATGTTTGTTTTTCCCCTTAGAAATAAGTGATTATTCCTTAAGGATCTTGTTTTTTATTATTTACATTGTTTTGAATTCTGTAGAGAACAGGCATATATGTTTTAAGTTAGCAATAAAGAGAATAATAACAAATAAACTGTTTCTTTAAAATTACTTTAAATACCATCCAATGTAAAAATGTTGATTTATAATAAACTCTACATCTTTTAGGTTTTATGCTATTTAATATATACACTTAGAATTCTAGATATTTCTTTGGGTTGGGTCCTCAGGGAAAAATCAGTGTATTTAACCATTATCAGCTTTCAAATTTAAAATATAAATAGTGCCCCTTCTTCCACTCTCCTTCCTCAGCCTGACTCTTACATTTTTGATTAAAAACAATAATCAGCAACAATGACTCTAGAAGTCAAATTCTGTGCTTGGAAATGTAAATAGACCTTATTACAGAGCACAGCCATAGAGAGGCACTATAACACCAATATGTCTGGGTTCAAATAATTTTTGCATCATTTACAAGATAAGTAACCATAAACAAGTTACTTCTCTCACTTTCCTTCAATTTCCAGTCTGTGAAATGAAAATCACAATAAACATTTCTAACTAAGAATGTTGGTACAAAAATTATATCAGTAAAGGAATATCTGAAACATAGTAAAACTCAGTAAATACTATTTTTTATCATAGATTTTGAGGGGTTTGAAAAATCAGGCAAATCAATAGTTTTTGAATAATTATGATGTTAAACATGTAATATGGGTAGAAAATTTCTGGAAGATCTAAGGTATATTTTCTTAGAATAAGTGACTTCTTAAGTATGGTGTTATCTTTGAATAATTTTAGGGTGGATAATCAACTGGGGCCATTAGTTGCAAACTTCATTGTTCATAAGAATCACATGGTTTCCAGTTAAAATCCAGATTCTGATTCATTAGGTCTGGGGTAGGGCCTGAGATATGCATTTCTACAAGCAACTAGGTGAGGCTGATGCTGTTGGTCTAAGGATCACATTTTAAATAGCAATTACCTCAACAATTTCTTGAGGACATTTTAAGAAGACATGAATTTACTATCCATTCTCATATACAATTATGCGCTGCATAATGATGTTTCTGTCAAAGTCAGACTGCATAATGATGGTGGTCCCATAAAATTATAACATCGTATTTTTACTGTGTTATACCTTGTTATACTGTGTTTTACCTTCTCTATGTTTAGGTACACAAATACCATTGTGTTACACGTTGACTACAGTATTCAGTATTCAGTAACATGCTGTACAGGTTTGTAGCCTAGGAGCAACAGGCTAGACCATATAGCCTAGATCTGTAGTAGGCTATACCACCTAGGTTTGTGTACATTCTCTGATATTTGCACAACAAAATCTCCTAATGATGCATTTCTCAGAATGTATTCTGGTCCTGATCATTAAGCTACACATGATTGTACATACCTTCCTGCCGTCTACTGGGAAATAGACTAACCTGATTGACATGATGCACTTTCTAATCCAATGCGCTTGAAAACTGGGGTATTTACATTTAGGGCAAGTTCCCAGGTGTTGCTGAAATTGCTTGTCCAGGTACCGCACTCCATGAAACACTGACTTAGAGTACTCATTGATCCTTTTCGGAAAATCAGGTGGAATCTGGCAATGTTCACTTACTTAAATCATAAACATAGCATACACTACTGTTAACTCCATAAGGAGAACTTCAACACTAGTTCCTTTGAGATACCATCCCGATGTTTTCGAAGTTGCTTACCAAGTCAATGGAACAAAAGATCTCACTCATAAGTGAGAGTTGAACAATGAGAACACATGGACACAGGGAGGGGAACATCACACACTGGAGCCTGTTGGGGGGTTGGGAGCTAGTGGAGGGATAGCATTAGGATAAATACCTAATGTAGATGATGGGTTGATAGGTGCAGCAAACCACCATGGCACGTGTATATCTATGTAACAAACCTGCATGTTCTGCATGTGTATCCCAGAACTTAAAGTATATAAAAAAAACTCAAGAACTTCCATTTATCCCCACACAATAAAACATCCCCAGACTCAAGAGAAAGAGAAGCATTATTTTTTCTATTAATTAAAAATAAACTGTTACTATATTCCAGAGGCATTAGTATCAAGATTATGATGTTATAAACATGAAAAAGTAGACTTGGATAACGGAAGAATTCCCATTGGCCCCACAATTTTACTGTTTACATTGATAACAACTGATGGGACAGATAAAAGTCAAGAGTCAGAAAACATCTGAACACTGAGTGTCATCACTTGATTTTCAGCATCAAGCACACTGTGTTTAGAAAGGAGTGAAGAATTTTTGCTTCGCACTGGGTAAAATTAGACTTGGAAGCAAAGAGCAACCAACAGATGTGTGTCAGGGAGAGATCAGTTGGATAAGGTTAGTTGTTTAACATCTAAGTCAAACCTGAACATATTTGAGTAAGTCATATTTTCCACAGTAACTTTTGCAACTTTAGAGGTTCTTTGGTCATGGCAGTTGGAATTTGCATCAGAACTTCGCAAATAGGAAAATCTCAGTCCCTTAAATTCATTCTAGATTTTCCTAAATTTCTCCAAAAAGCAGCAACAAAAAAAAGTCAGACTCAGCTACAGAGTTAGCCTATGAGGAATGCTCCAACCTTGCTGATGGTATACTTGGGACTATCCTGGAAAGCATCAGTCTTTAGAATAGAGGTGGAGCCTATAGATGAGATCCACCTGTGCAATTAGCTTTACATTTGCCGTCACTTCTGATGGAAAGCACTAAGACAATCAGGTGTTTCCCTTTGAGCACACTACTACCTTCCTCAAAGAAACTACAGAAATAGTGAATGACTAATGACCAGAAGCATATCAAGAAAACATTACATTAATATTAATAGTATAAGAATCTGGACAAAGTCTTGAAAATAATTATCCCATTTGACCAGCTGTAAAGAATCTTCTCATGGATCTGCTTGCCACTTTATCTCAACATTGTAAAATGATGACATGGAGAAAACTGAAGCTATAAAAGATGTATCTTAAAAATGGAGATTTAATAAACATCTAAAGATATTGCTTGCCCTGTTGAAGCTACATTCTGACTACTAATGCTAGCTGACTTGTCTTTTGTTTGCTCAAGATGCTGAGACCTAATTGACTGCTATGTGTCAGACATTGTTCTATTCATTTTATGTGGCTTAATTAATTTAATTTTTACAAGCAATATGTGAAGTAGGTGCTCTTTCTTTTACCCAAAAGAAAACAGAGGCGCTTAGAAATTAGTAACTTGTCCAAGTCACAAAAAAAGACAATAGAGCCAGAATTTAAACATAGCTGTTTTTGGCACCAGAAGCTGTGATTTTATTCACCATAATATACTGCTCTCATCTAATGATATAAATCTTATAATTGTCAATTGATTATAAATGTTACATTTCACAGGGAACACAGGAATATAATAAGAGACTATTTAAAAAGTTTGTTTGATGAGA
The DNA here is from genome assembly GCF_029289425.2 of Pan paniscus. Classification (NCBI taxonomy): domain Eukaryota; kingdom Metazoa; phylum Chordata; class Mammalia; order Primates; family Hominidae; genus Pan; species Pan paniscus. The sequence goes on from NC_073254.2 coordinate 69,846,927, forward strand.
GGCAATTTGTTGCAATATAAAGAAGAAGAGCCTAGGAAGCCAGTTCTATCCCTACGTCCACCAGGTTGTGTAGAGGAAATTAGTTATCTTCTCCCTAGAGCTCAGGTTTCTCACATATTAAATTCTAGTAAAGATTTCAAAGAAATAGATGATCTCTGATATTAGATGTGTTCTGATAGTCTTGGATTAGGTAACTGAGGCTAGGTTCAGGGCCATTTAAGCAAACTCCAGACTGACTGTGTATGTGGCCCCCTCTGGAGTGACTATTTATTTAATATTAAAAAGACAAGTAGCCCACCAATAACTTTCCTTTCCTAATATTATACTAAAATTTTAAGAAAGCCTGTATTATTTCTTTCTTTGCCCTTGAAAAAAGTACTTATTCTTTCAGAGAGCTAAATTGAGATTTGGGATAAAAGAGTTTTCTCTAGTTCCAGATTACCTTTTATTGCTTTGTTTTAAAAATTCTAAATAGCTCATAATGTGTCCATATTCAATGAACAATCATAATAAGGCACGTTTCTTTGCTTCTAGTACTTACATGTTTGAATCTATAAAACTGCATATTTTTTTAGCAAGGAACACAATAATTTTCACCTAAGGGACATTCAAAAATATGATGTGCAACTTTTGTCACCTACAAATCCAGTATGTTGGTCATTATTTGCCACTTTGACCAGGCACTATTGTAAATGTGTGTGAGTTTAAGTGAATGCGTGTCTGTTGGCTCTGTTTTTGTAAGTATATGTGTATAGGGAATCTTTATCTGTTTTAATTTGGGCAACTTAAAATTAGATTACTGAGAGAGACCCAGCTTCCCCTCATCTCTCTCAAGATTTGACTAAGAGAGGCATCATATCTGGCTGCAAATTCTACCTTTGTTGGCTAAGATTTCAACCAGATACTCTAAGGAATTATCTGGAAGATTTTATCTTACGACCTTTCAAAATTCAAAATTCCCTCAAGAGAAGAGACATGGAGGAGTAGTTCCTAAAGATGCAGCCCATTCCAATGGAGAAAAATGCTGGCTTTAGTTTCACCACTAGGTTTACTTGCACTCAAAAATTCCCAATAAAATCCAGCTGGTTTAAATTTTGTCTGCAGACCTGAAACACTGCATATTTGGCTAAGGCTTCCTACTTTGCAGTAAATGCTTCACAGGGCTATAATCTGGAAATACTGAAGTGTACAAACTCCAACAGAAACAACAGGAGAACGGCTGTCTTCTACCTTCATTTTCTTCTAACTCTACTGTAAAGGCATAGGTGTTGTTAAGGGAGGGGAAAAAATCTTCCATTGAACATGAAATGTTGTATGAATCATCATTTGACTACCTTTGTTGTTTGCTCAAAGCCAAAACATAAAGATTAAAGAGTTGCCATTGATGAGTGAGACAATTCACATTTTGGCATTACTAGAGAAGAAAGGAGCATTTAAGATCATGGAGGGAAATAAAACAACAAAACAATACTGTTGCAATTTGAACAATAACAGCCTTCAGTACATGAAATCATAGTATTATCTTTTCCATTTTCCACCCTTATATTTTCATTGGCTTCATACAATCCTCTTGTTGCCTATAATTGGGGATAGGGTTAGTGCCAAAGCTGCATAAAACAAGCAGCCTTTCCTTTATACTTTCTTTGCATCGTGATTGTGTATGTGAAGTCATAAAAATCATTTATTATGAGCATGTGTATTCTTGGCTTAAAGAGCCAAGTATTCTTGTGACAACAATATAATAGCATCAGATGTATTGCCATAAAACACCATATGTGGGCACTTAATAGTTACTGCCCTGGCACCTACATGCTGGGATATCATCTTAAAGAGGGACTCTTTAGAAAAAAAGAATGTTTGGTACTTAGACAAATAAAGCTCCTTGGATGAGATAGGTGAGTAATGAGTAGACATTTGTGAAGAATCCATTGATGATGGCAACAGTTCGTCTTCCATTAGTATCCGATTTTCTCAACCCATCTGCTAGAGTTCTTTTCATGGGTTCAAGAAAATCCTTTACAACATTGCAAACATCAATAAATATCACATTTACAGCTAATAAGCTATAAAATGAGAACAACGTAATTTTCATTCTGTGCAAACATTACTCTTTGGACAGAATTTATTTAGGGTATGTTGTACAAATCATTAGTAAACAAATTAGTTCTCAAACCAGATAAAAGAATGTAGAATGGATGAAAGCCACTGCATGACACATGTGAGCCCTTGGTGGCGTTTCGAGCCTCTGTGACAGACACTGCTCCCCATTGTCTCTGTCCTTTCTTCTAGCAATGATTTCCCTTGGTTGCTGCTGAAGCTAGAGACTAAGCTTTCTCAAGCATCAATGCACTTCAAGTTTGCCATAACTCTGGGACTGATGTTCTACTTCTGCATTAGCACCTGAGTCAGGCGGCCAGACATTAACTGTAGACACATGCTAGTGTCTTTCAAAAAAACTCAGTTGCAAAGGAGGCCAGAGTCCACTAGTTCCTGAGTGCATGTCTGCTTTAGTTAGGAGTGAAGGCAATCTGAAACAAGAAAAGCCACATAACTCTGTTTGCAGAGTTTTCTCAGAGGGCGACTCATCTTAGTGATACACTGCTGTGCGTCACTGGGGTCTGTGTAGGAAGATGCTACTCTTGATGTTTTGAGTTTCCAGGCCAGACATGATTCAATCCCTGAATCTCTATTCACTAGCTCTTTCTAGTATAACAGACAGTCTAAAACTTACAATGGTATTTTGTTGAAAGAACATATGGTAGCTATTACATTGAAAATGTACACTAAGCATATGTCTACAACCCTAATAGCTACTTCCAACACTTCTACACAACTGCTTCGACTCAGTCAATTTCTTTCACTGTTCTTTGGCCCAAACTGCCATTCCAGCACCCCTACCCTAAAATGGAAATATTATTCCTTTTAATTGCTTTTGTTATTTTAATACTGCCAGGTAGCTGAAAGGGAACTTTTGAGGTGGTAACATCTCTTACTGATCCAAATATGTTTTTCTTCAGTTGGTAAAACTGGCTTAGCAGTTACCGTCATTATGTCTGGTTCTTCTCTACCAGCTTATTTTTAAAGGAGTTTTCGTAAGAAACATAACTCCCCAACCTCTCCCTCTTCCTGTTCTTCCCCCAGCTCCCCTCACTAATTAAGTATTTCATTTCCACTAGCCCACTATAATGTTGTTTATGATCTGATTTCTCTTTCTCTTTTTCATTTCCAAAATCATGAGTTTTCCCCTTTCTACCAATGGTCTACATCCTGACTGTATAGATATATGTTTTACATGTTTTTGTTTCATTATTTTAAAAATTTTATGTTAAGTTCAGGGATACATGTGCAGATTTGTTACACAGGTAGACTTATGTCATGGGGGTTTGTTATACAGATTATTTCATCACCCGGGTATTAAGCCTAGTACCCATTAGTTATTTTTCCTGATCCTCTCTCTCCTTTCACCCTCCACTCTTCAAAAGGCCCCAGCCAGCATGTGTTGTTCCCTCTATGTGTCTGACCATGTATTGAAAGGGTATAGAAAAGTATTTGAAATTATGAATGCCTAGTACTTATCTCTACTTTTCCCTTGCCCTATTAAATCAAAACGTACAGCAATAGAACCCAGAAATCTCTCATTGCTCCATAGGTAATACTAATGTGTAACCACTAGCAAAACATAATTTCTTAATTTAAAAAAAATAGCTCCTGTTGTATGTTTACCCTCTGCAAGTTACCTCACATGCCTTGCCTCATTTAATCCTCACAAAAAAACAGTAAATATTATTATCCTAAAATTTTCTAGGATAGAAAACTGGAGCACGAATGAGTCAGAAAAAAGAAGGAAAAACAAAAGTACAAATTTTAGAGCAAGGTCTTCAATCCATGATTGGAAGTCAAAGGCTGACCCCTTTCTACTATGCTACACTACTCCTCACTCCACTCTATTATCTATGTTTACTAGTATTTTTATTTCTAATTCTCATTATGTATTTGTGTGTATATGTAAAGTGACAAATCAGCTGGAAAATCCACATTTACAAAAGGTGCTAATACCTCATATGGTAATGCAGTACTGTAAGATGTTTATGAATAAAAGGAATGTGGCCCTGACTGACGTGGAATAATTTAAATCTCAGTAGAGATAATGATGTTGCATCCCATACTTACTTTTGAGAATATGGTGGACTTTAAAATAACACTGGTGCATAATAAATAAGGAGTGACTGTAATTAATGCATACCTCACTGCCTAATGTTTCCCAAAAGAGAAGGGAAAGCCTTCCTATTTCCAACGTGGGAATGTTCTTCAACGCTCTCCTGACCTTTCTCCAGTTTCCTCCTTTCTCACCTTTCTTTAAACCCCTTTCACTTTTTCTTCTCTTTGCACCTGCAAGTCTATTGACAGGTATGTGAGAGGAGAGAAAAGAAAAAGCTAGTATTTATTAAGCACCTACAATCTGTCAAAAATTTTCATTAGTGGTATATTATCACACCCCTGAATTAGCTTTTGCTATGTTATACACTAACATGCAATTGTCAAATTTCAGTGGCATACAAAAACAAAGATTGATTTCTAGGTCATGACACATGTAGGCAGCTGGGTTCTGCTTTCCATTTCTAGACTCAGGCTGAAGGCACAGTTGCCATTGGGAACATGCCATTTTTATTGAAAAGATAAAAACAAGCAACAAGATCACTCTTAAATATCTGCATGAATATAATACATGTCCTTTCTTTCTTACATTTTTGACAAATGCAAGTCAAGGTGAGCCCAATATCAGTGGAGTAGTAAATATTGACCTCCCATAGAAAGTAGTGCTCTAGGCCAGGTGTCATGGCTCACACCTGTAATCCCAGCACTTTGGGAGGCCAAGGCAGGTGGATCACGAGGTCAGCAGTTTGAGACCAGCCTGACCAACATGGTGAAACCCCGTCTCTCCTAAAAATACAAAAATCAGCCAGGCATGGTGGCAAGCGCCTGTAATCCCATCTACTCAGGAGGCTGAGGCAGGAGAATCACTTGAACCCGGGAGGCGGAGGTTGCAGTGAGCCAAGATCACGCCATTGCACTCCAGCCTCGGCGACAGAGCGAGACTCCATCTCACACACATACACACACACACACACACACACACAAAAGTAGTGGTCTAACTCACAGGGCATTGGATGGTGCATGCATATATTTTTACAGCAAAAGAGAAGTGAATCTTTATTAAAAAAATACAATCTATCGCAATACCCTTTTTATATAGGGGAAACATGAGGCTCAGAGGTTAAATTAACTGTCCAAGAGTAGTGCATCTAGTGGATGACTCATTTAAGATGGTAGTCAAGTTTTTTCTAATTCCACAGCCACTGTTCTTGGATTTGCATAGCCAGGTTGAAGAGAGGGGAGACAGACTTAGTTCTCTCTTCTATTATTTTTTCATCTTTGATTCCAAATATTTTCTAAAACATCATGTCACCTTAAGGTTCTAGGAATAATCTTTGATTTAATCCTCTTCATTTTTTTCATATTAAATAAAACTACATTATCTAATGCTTAATAATGATACAATTTTTTGAGCACTTAACTTGTGCCAAACACCATTTCAAACTGTCTTCACATACTGTTTTATTTAATTTTGAACCATAAGTTTTGTGGTAGGCATCATATCACTTTAAAGACAAAGGGCTACACATAGTGGCTCATCCATGTAATCCTAGAGCTTTGGGAGGCCAAGGTAAGAGGATTGCTTGAGGCCAGGAGTTTGAGGCCAGCCTGGGCAATAATAGTAAGGCCTTGTCTCTAGAAAAAATAAAAATTAGTAGGACATGATGACATGCCCCTGTAGTCCTAGCTACTCAGGAGGCTGAGACAGGAGGATTGCTTGAGCCCAGGAGTTCAAAGTTGCAGTGAAGTATGATTGTGTAACCTGGGCAACAAAGCAAGAACTTATCTCAATAAAAAAGGATAAAAACATTGAGGAAAAAATCTCAATAACTTGCCTAAAATGACTGACTGGGAGTGAAGTAGAGCTGGTTTTTAATCCATATCTGATGTTAACACTTGTGCTTCTATGCTCTGCACCATTCTGCTTTCTAATGAAAATCTCTGTTTTAAATATATCCTACACTTCTCTCTTCTCGACTCCAGCTTCTATTGCCTATGTTTAGTTTTTATCTTGTTAAGCCTAAATTTCCGCTGTTGCTTTCTAGTTAGATTTCACTCATGAAACCAACCTATATACCAAGACTAGACTAATTCTTAAACTCTGCCTTGATCACTTTTGTGTGCAGAAGACATTCATTGCTCTCCCTTCTTCTTACTTTCATCCTTCCCTCCTATAAACTCCTTCATCTGATTTCCAAAGACACCCAGACTGCAAATTATTCTTATTTCCCACTAGTCCTCAAAGTGTACCATTTATCTGGTTGTCCCTTATTGATTCAACCTTGCTTTATTTACATTTTTCCCCTTACTGGAAACTAGATCAAGAACTTTACGGGAGCAAGGTCATGCATCATTTTATGAATATCTCTCCATATTGATTGTCATTATGCTAGCTTTGAAGTAGGAAGTAATTACTTACGTAGGTAACCTTTACTTGGGTCCAAATATGGTGCTTATCATCACATTGTTCTGTGGACATTTACAGGTAACTAGGAATAAATGATCCATGAATTCATTTCTGGTTCTGCTGTAATGGGTCTCCTGAATAGACAGCAGATTCTAAATTCTCCATATCTTATGGGGACATGTTGGGAAATTGAAGAATGCCAGATTAACTGGCAGCAAAAGTGGGATTGATGTTGCATCACATCGCCCTCTCTAAGCAACAATAGGAGTAGCACTTGAAAGTTCAGGCATCTTTCAAACCTCAGGGTGAAAAGTTTGCTTGAACACATGGACAAATAAAGGGGAACAACACACATGGGGGCCTGCTAGAGGGTGGAGGGTGGGAGGAGGGAGAGGATTAAAAAAATAACTAATGGATACTAGGTTTAATACCTGGGCGATAAAATAATCTGTACAACAAACTTCCATGACACAAGTTCACCTATGTAACAAACCTACACATGTACCCTTGAACTTAAAAATTAAAAAAATAGAATAACATAATATAAAATAAATAACTGAAAAAGAAAAAACGAAAGAAAAATTTGCTTGGCTCCCAGAAAAACAGATGAAGAGAAATTGTGGTACCTAGCGTTTGTATATATATATGTGTCTAGTAGAGGTAAGGATTATAAATTAGTACTTACATTTATCAACACACAATGTTTTCAGTGTGGTGTTCTCTTGCCTTCCATTGACTAAGCAAAAATAAAGATCCTCAATGAACATCTTATGCCTGCACAAATTTTATAAATCCTTGCCATTTAATCACATATATCCATGTTTTCCAATTTGTTTTCTTGGATTCTAAAATATATCCCCTGGGGAAAGTAAATTTAGGTAATGTATGCCACTATATTATGTCAAAAAAAAACTGAAAATTACTTGCAACTAAAATGCGTATATTACATCTAACCCAAAATTTTCTAAAGTCATTTACTTATGGGATCTTTTGTTTGCCTAACCCATAAAAGTATTCTGTAGAACCAGTGTTTTATGGAACATAATTCTAAAAACTCTGCCTCTTCTAAAAAAAACGTTGAATTTACTGTGTCCCCTTGGAAATAGAGAATGACAGATGATTCTACTTGAGTAAAATGGCCTGAGAAAATCTTTCCCAGAAGGTGGTCTTTAGGCAGACACCTGAAGAAAGAGAAGGAGTCTGTTCTAGGAAGAGGCAATAGCAAGGGTTAAGTGCTCCAGCAGTAAAGAAAATGTTTAATGTGTTTGGCAAACTAAAAGGAAGTAAGAGAAAGAGGAAGGAAGGAAAAGAGGCAAGGAGGGAGGAAAGAAGCCTCTTGGTGGCTGGAATGAAATGGGCAAAGACGAGATTTAATATACCAAAGAGATTGCTAGGGTTTAGACCATGTGGGACTTTCTAGACATGACAGAGGCTTTAGGATTTCATTTAAGTTCAGTGAGAGGCTATTTAAAGATTTGAAGTAAGGGAAATAAATGATTTCATTTGGATGTTTAATAGATAGCCCTGATTGCTTTCCTTGTAGTCAGGCAGAAGTGAAAACAGGAAAAAAGTTGAGATTACTGGGGGTATTTATTGAAGCACCTATGCTGGAATATGATGATCACTTTAGCTAGTTCAGTGCAGTTTGCAATGAGGAAGAATAAAGATACCTATTTAGGTAAAATCAACAAGACAAACTGGCTAATGGGATATACGATTGAAAGAAGGGAAAAAATCTAGGATAATTTCCAGATTACCTGAATAATATAGATGGGCCATTTCATTTACTGAGATGAGAAACACAGTGAGAGAAGTAAGTATAGTAAGAGGAAACCTACATTTAGTTTAGAACTTGTTAAATATGAGATGGTTATAAGATATGCAAGCAAAAATATCAAGAAGGTAGCTTGAAATGAATCTGTAGTTTACTTAAAATCATTGGAAAACTGAGATCACTCAGTAAGATTATTAGGTTTCTTCTTACTAAAGGGGAGGGGCAGGACTGAATCTTATTAAAGGGAAGGGCCAGGACTGAACTCCAGCCTTTAGAAGTTGAAGACAGCAGAAGAAGCCAGTGAAGAAGAATATTTGAAATGACCAAGTAGGCCTTAGCTGATCTTGAAATAATAATTTCAGTGGAATAGTGAAGCAAAAACCTGTTTGGAAATGTTGTAAAGTGAAATGGGTTGAGGATCAGAGACAATTCTCAAGACAACTATTTCAAGACATTTGGCTATTGAAGGATAGTCAGAAAAGGTGGAAGGTAGTTGTCATATTGACAGTTTAATGCAGTAGTGTGGGATCTTTTCAAGATGGCTTGAAAATGTACTACTGAGAAAGGAGGGAGAACTAGAGGTAACAAAATGGTTCCTGAGCCGTCAGCTTTTAAGTGGTCTTTGGGTAATGACTGCAAAGACATCAAATCTGGTGTATTTTCACACCACATTCAACAATACTGAAAAATTACACGTGGATCACTTTTTTAAAAATCTCCACTGTCTATTAATAGTAAATACTCACTAAATACTTTTTGAAGAAAGATAGGAATGAGAGAAGGAGGAGAAGGAGGAAAGAAAGAAAAATGAGAAAAGGAGCCAAAAAGAAATCCCATATTTTATCCTTGTTTTCCCTTCTACTCTCACTACAATTGTGCATTCTTTCTGATGGAGGTTCCCCATTTCATAACTCAGTAACATATAAAACTTTCTGGATTGTCTCATCATTCGAAATGACTATGAACACTCTCCAAAAGAGTGTTCTCTGTCTTTTATTTTTTCCTAACTCTCCCCTGTTGTTTTCAATCAGCCTATGGAAAAAAAAAAAAATATATATATATATATATATATATATAAGCCAGCTAGGTAAAATTTTACACATTTTCCAAAGGGTAGCCATAGGTGAGTTATTCAATGTCAAATGAAGACATCAAAACCTGTCTGGACAATCAGTGGTAATGTAATTTATATATTTTTTCATTGAAAGTAATCCATACACTGAAACCTCCACATATGAAATATAAAGTCTTGAAATTTATAAATTATAGTACAAACTATTTTCATTATCTTTCATTTGTCTTATTTATTACAAACTTGCTTAGTGCTTGTGTAATATAATTCAAGGTAAAAATTACTGTTCAATTTTGTGAACTTATTTTTTTCCCATGAAACTCATTCTAGATACAGGCATTTTTCCCCCAAGCTGACTCTTCTAAATTATGCTTTAATTAAAATGAAATGAAGGTTTATAAATTTGCAGTTTGTGATATGTTAAATCTCTGTTTCAAATTATATCTCAAGTATTCTGACATTTACTTCTAAATCATTACTTTGTCTCTGATCGACCATAACTTTTACAATGCATTTACTGTTTCATGTGAATTATATAAGCAGAGTTTCAGTCCCCATGAACTCTCAACTACTGTTGCACAAGGATTTTGGAAAAAAAATAAAAAAGAAAAAAGAAACAGTAATGCTCACCTCTCCATAGCTCATTTGGGGAGAATATTACCTAAATTTGTTCCTAATGCAAGATTGAAATTAATCTTGATTTCCCATCAAATGTACAAGGATTTTACAATATAGTTCATAATCGTGTTTAATTTCTCCAGGGTACAAGTTAAGATAAACAAGTCACTGACAGTGTTTATCTATAAATAGAGCAGATGGTGTGGGACTGAGGTTAGTTATCAACTTTGCTGACTTTAATTTCATGGTTACAAAACGCTGTAAACCTCACTGTTTATAAAAGGCAGGGAAGCAACTCCAGTGGGCTTCAGTAGCCAAGAAACTCTCAGTAACATTAATCTTTCTAACTGATATTCGGTATCCTCCTAGGGTGCAATATTTCAGATTGTGGAGTGATTGCTAGACAAATTTAAATTTTCACTGGGATAATTAGCTAACATTTCTGTCACTGATCTATTATAACGTTGTTAATGAGTTCCATGTGAGAGAAATTTAGTAAATGAGATGATTCTTTCTAAACTCTGCTAGGTGAGTGTTTAACAATTAAGGCAGTTACATATCTAAAAAAAGCCTTTTTTCTTTCAAAATAATACTTTTTTCTTCTGCAAAGATGAACTGTAATACCCAACTAGACTAAATATACTTAGGGATAGAATTTCATAAGGAAAAACCATAGCATCATTTAAATAATTAATAATCATCTAAAGTATATTGTATATACTTAGGCCATGAATCTAGCTACAGCTTTCTTTTAAAAAGGCCATAGAACTTAAAAAGAAGTAAAACTATTGATTCTTCATATTCTGAATTGACTTAAATACACAATTTTATTGTGATCATTTATTTTGCTAAAGGTCTGTATGATCAATGTGATTAAAATTAATTTTTTTCAAGGACCCCTTATTAAAAAACAGTATTATTTAAAATTTCTCATTTTTCCCCTTTCAACTTTATAGTGAATACAAAAGTAATTTTACAATCACAAAAGTAAAAAATAATTCACAAGTTCTACCTCTATTACTTTTACATTCTTAAGTGGTTTATTTTGCATTCTAACAAGGGGGAAGCTTTTTTTTTTTTTTTTTTTTTTTTTCTGGAGTCAGAGTCTTGGCATTTTCACCCAGGCTGGAGTGTAGTGGCTTGATCACAGCTACTTCAATCTGGAATGCATGGGCTCAAGTGATCCTCACACCTCAGCCTCCAGAGAAGTTAGGACTACAGGTGTGCACCACCATGCCCAGCTAATCTTTAAACTTTTTAGAGATGGGGTCTTGCTATGTTGGCCAGGCTGGCTTCAAACTCCTGGGCTCAAGTGGTCTTCCCAACTTAGCCTTCCAAAGTGCTGGTTTTACAGGCATCAGCCACATTGGAGGTTTCTTAAATAGATGGTAACCCAATATGCAAGTTGGAGACTAAAACTATTTTAAAAAATGCCTTAACTGTATTTGAGTTCAGACCCCCTGAGAATGAGTTTTCTAATGACAAAATCCTCACTTTTCTAGTCTTGTATTGGGCTGCTGCTTTCTGACCCACTCTGGGAGGTTTACTACTGGTCTGAAACTCCAGTCTATCTCTCTACCGATTATTGTTAACACAGTGCTCAAATCTTGGCTCCCAATAAGCTGTCTTCTGAATAGCAGCAGCCCTGGGTGGAGAGATAACTGAATGGAACATTTGGTAATAAAGTCATGTACCTCGTAAGGACATTCTGGTCAACGACAGACAGACAGACTATACATCAGTGGTCCCATAAGATTATAATACCGTATTTTTTATAGTATCTTTTCTATGTTTATATGTTTAAATATGCAAATATTTACCATTGCATTAAAGTTGCCTATTTAGTACAACAGCACACACTGTGCATGTTTGTAACCTAAAAGCAAAGGCTATATTATATAGCCTAGGCATGTGGTAGGCTATACCACCCAGGTTGGTGTAAGTACACTCTATGATGTTCACACAAGCACAAAATCGACTAAGCATGCATTTTTCAGTGCATATCCCCATCATTAAGCAATGCGTGACTGTAGATTTTCTTATCTCCCTTCCTGCTCAGAGTCTGTTGTCACTAGTTTTCATCGGATGTAATATCCCATTGTTTGATACATACATTTTTGTAAACAACTGTCTACTCATAGTTAGTGTCAGGTCTCAAAAATGCATGAAGCATCTATAACAGAAGACAGCAACCTCTCTAAAACGGGAGCTTTATCTCATTTTTCTTATTGCCTCAAAACCAGCTTTAACCTTCATTACATAAATTGGTTACTAAACTATTGGTATGTATGACATTCATATTTGTGTCCAATTACTCAAAACTCGGAGTGATTTCACTTTAAAGTTATTGATAAAAATCACCTAAAAGAGATCTATCAGTTAATTTTAACAATTGCATCTTTCTGTTGTTAAAGTAGAAAAGCCAGAGAAAAGATTGTCCTCACAGGGAAAGATTTGTTTTTATGAACTGGTCACTCTAAAGCATGATTTCTAAAGTTGTGAGCTATTGGAAACTGGTGGGAATGTATTTCTCAGAAACATGGCCAAGAAGACTAGCGCCTCAGAATGGCCAGGAATAGCTCTGAAGGGAGGCAAAAATAGGTAACAGGAGAAACTGAAGGTTTAGCTAATAGAGAGAAAAAGAGAACAAGGGAAAAAAGCAAAACTAGGTATTCCAGTATCTGAGTGCAGAGGTACATTAAAATAATCACTTTTGTAAAGAAAGGATCTTTTTCAATATCCCAAAGATGGCCTAAAGTAATCATCTTTTATTTTTCTTGTCTGTATATAAGTTACAATGATTTATGTTATAAAATATAATCATTGTACTAATCTTGGTTTGCAAAAAATAAAACCTTATACACAGAAATTATCTGATTAAAAGGGGAAAAACAGGCTGTTAAAATTTAAGAAAATTGTTCCTAGTTTTATTCAAATCTATCAGATTAAAATAATGTAATGGAAATAAATTGCTGCCTTAAAAGATAAAGCAAATTGTAATCCATAAAATTAAAATAATGCATGATATGTAACTAATCTCATTTTTATGATTTTCTTTCAGATTATCCAACCCTGTCTAATGTCAAAGGCATGGCATTGTATACAAGAAAACATGCAAACAAAATCACTTTAACTGGATTTCATTCCCCCTTCAATGGTCAGTTAAAAATCAATCCTCTATAATATTTATATTATTTATTTCCTCTAAAAATCCAGTGACTATTTTTTCTTAATCTTTTTCTTTTTCTAGGAGAAGTAATCTATGCTGCCATGTGCATGACAGTCACCTGTGGAATCCTTCTGTTGGTTATGGTCAAGCTTAGGTAACTGAATATAAATTAGAAGGAAAGGTCTGAAAGGGAGTCACTTAGCTGTGTTAAAGCATGTTGCACAATGGCTGAGCTTACAAAGAGCCTGAGAATGAAAGCTTCTCTGTTAAGACATACTAAATCAAGTTTTATGTGGCATAGGTCCATGGAAACGTTACTTTCAGTCTTCCTACATAAGGAAAATGTGATCATAGGAGATTTTTTATGTTGCATTTTATAAGCACATATGCATTGTATGTTCCTTCCAATTAAACTCTTATCCATCTTTCCCCTTGGCTTCCCTACCAAATCCAAATTGAACTTTGCTGCATTTGTTATTCAAATCATTTGCATGATTGATAGGCTCACATAACTGACCTATTGTTTACTGCATACAGTTTGTATTTACGTGAAGATGTATTCTTCACTCTAATTTCTTATATGCTAATACATTTTATTCATTTTTAATAGGCAATTATTGAAAAAGACATTTCATAAAGCCTCACAGAGTGCCCCTAGAAAGACATTACCATTGCCTGACATTAATTTATTCTCCAAATCTTGGCTTCTTTTATTGCTGGAATGTAGTAATGCTCCAGCAGGCATGTGAGACATTGAGATGAGATATACATCAACCTCTAGATTTCTAAACGTCTAGTGTTTAAAATTTTTCCACTTATTTAGCATTTACAACTATACATAAAATAGTGTAGACTTGCCTTTAATTAAAAAAAACTCATATTTAAACATCAATCGTGTTCATTCGCTTATTCTTTATACATATGGGTACATGTCTGTAAAATTTGAGTAGCATAAATGTTAATGAAGAAATATACATAAGTGTGTATACAGCCATATATACATGTAAGTACACACACAAACTATATCAGTAAGATTGGGCCTTCAGAGGAACAGAAGTATTCACTGGAGATTTACCTTATGACATCTGACACCTAGAAAGATTAATTCAGTCAACTATACAATACATATAAACATATCTTGCTCCTCCAGAGATCTCAGACTTAAAAAGGCCTTGACAATTAGGCAAATAAAAGACTGGCATGAGAAGGTGTATGGTGATACCAAGGGGTCAGGTACATACGGACATCCTAATTTATTTATTTTTAAATGCAATGCCAGCTAAACAAAATGTATCCACTGTTTGGACCCAACCCCTCTAAGCATTTAATTTGTTGTTAACTAAAATCAGTGCCAAAACACACTGCTTTTCTCCAAGGCCTTAAAAGTTACATTTGTATGAGAAGACATTCCATGGGTTCTAAAATATGGGTTGAAAGCCAAATAATTAGAGTCCTTTGCTAAGAGGGAAAAATAGCATTTGGAATTTATTAAAGTTTACTTTATTTGGTTTTAAGTACTTGAGAACACTGTTTAGTTATTGTTCCTGCCTAGACATTCCATGACAAACATTGTTACAAAAAAATATGGACAGTTTTCTGGCCCAGCAAAAACATCTTACTTTAATGGTTCTTAATCTTTACTTCTTAACTACATACAGAATGTATAAAATTTACACCTGTTCCATGATCCCACTGGTTTTTAGATATTACTGTTTTGCTACAGATACAAGATATAGACTACTCATAATTTCCTATGTATTTGCTGTAACATCATCTTTTTTCTCACCTGCATAGAAGGCATATCCCTTTTTTGGATGGCAGTGGGGGTGTTATTATTATGGACAAATGTTTTGAATTTATTCTAATGTGTATTTTAAAGCAAATTATTCATACTATTAAATATATTTGTATTTAGTTACAAATTATTTTCATATAATTTAAAATTTATCATAATGTGTAATTGGAAAACTCCAGGTCCAGGATAAAAGAGACAAAATTTAAAGCCATCATAAAAAGAACAAATTGAAACAAAAGCATCATTGGCAACAAAACCTGTGTTGCCCCACACCTGGAGATAAATAATGCTCCCTAAAGAAAGAAGAATGGTTGCTATTTCAGACATTGTTCACTCACCTGATGGTCAAGCCCAACCCATGTGAATACCTGTCTTCTGTAAGGAATAAGATAGTTGCATTTGTTTCATGTTATGCTATATTCAAATAGCCCAGAGCCTTCAAAGAATTTTGCAGAGAAACAACTAAAAATTTAAATATTTGCAAAAAGAAAGGACTTTTTAAAAAATGATTACTTGGACATCATAGTTAAAGGTGTGATGCTCCCTAGAAAGACAATATGATATTTTACTATTGGGACTTTACATTCTGGAACTTGATTATTTTTTTCCTCCAGGTGCAGACTGCAGCAAAAATGCAAACACACACAAGCACATTTGTGAAATCCTTAAAATGGCATGTTGTTAACTTTTACTTTTATTTTATACAGAACTTCCAGAATATCAAGTAAAGCAAGAGATCCTTCACCGATCCAAATACCTGGAGAACTCTGATTCATTAGGAGTCATGGACCCATAACAATCACTCTTTTCTCTGCTTTTCTTCTTTCCTCTTTTCTTCTCTCCTCTCCTCTCCTCTCCTCTCCTCTCTTCTCCTCTCCTCCCCTCCCCTCTCTGTTTCTTTTTCTTTTCCTTTTCTTTTTTGTGGCGGAGTTTTGCTCTTGTTGCCCAGGCTGCAGTACAATGGCTCAATCTCGGTTCACTGCAACCTCTGCCTCCAAGGTTCAAGTGATTTTCCTGCCTCAGCCTCCCGAGTAGCTGGGATTACAGGTACCCGCCACCACGCCCAGCTAATTTTTTTGTATTTTTAGTAGAGATGGGGTTTTGCCAAATTGGCCAGGGTGGTCTCAAACTCCTGACCTCAGGTGATCCACCCGCCTCGGCCTCCCGAAGTGCTGGGATTACAGGCGTGAGCAACCATGTCAAGACAAGAATCACTTTCTTTAAAGCAAATCCTACAGCTGGTCAACACACTATTCCATCTGTCATCGAGAAAGAAAATGTTAAAATAGACTTAAAAATATTGCTTTGTTACATACAATAATATGGCATGATGATGTTTTTTTTTCTTAATACTCAAGAAAAAATATATGGTGGTATCTTTTACAACACTGGAACAGAAATAAAGTTTCCCTTGAAGGCAAAAAGTGTTATCCCAAGTCACATTTTGCATAATTTGCTTTATGATGAATATAAACACATATCATATTAATTATTTGCATCATAATATGACATAGTTAGCAGGTTTTCTGATCAATTACGTAAGTTCCCATTAACTTGCCAAAAAAAGTTAATATATATATTCAGTGTCTGTGTTATTGGTATATTTTCGACCATTTTGAAATCAGTCATTAACGTATTAGCATTGACTTTAAGTTCCTATATATATTTGATTAAATGAAAGCCTTAAAAAATTGGAAGTGACATGTTTGAATTTTGTAATTTGAATACTATTGAATTTTACTTTTTGACCTTGATATCTTCATTTTATTCCCATAAAATGTAAAACAACTACACTGGCTGAAAGAAAGTCAATATGCGCTTCAATAATCATAGATTTTTGTGAATTAAATCTTTCTAGGCTAATTATGAGGAATTTCTGCAATAATAAAGTAACATCATAATTGTTACTTTTTATAATATTCCTATACTGTGACTTTTGGCCTGGTTTGACATCAGAGTATAATTGTGATTAGAAAATTGAAGAAAATATGTTTATTAGTTAGAATTTTAATACATATTTGCTTTTCAACCACCTGCAATTACACTAGTACCTATTACTCAGAATAACCATGAGGTTGTATTATCTATAGTGGCACAGAGGCACAAATATTCAATAACCTGAGGATATCATACTAACAGTGGCATATTTACAATTAAAATTCAAATATTTTCTGCTCATTTGGTCTCATTTCTATTGCTATTCACTACACTTCAGATTAAACTGTCTACATTAAATTAAATTTGGAGTTAACATTTGGCTATGTTTACTCAAAGTAATTGAGAAGCCATCGTTTCTCTTTTAAAACAGAGAAGAATAAATTGATGAGTCACAGATGTTTCTCAAGGAGTTCTATATATTCCAGTGGCTAATGCAGAGTATTAACGTGAAGAGAATGCAGAGATTTCCTTCTCCAAATCACTGCCATTTAATTTAGGCTTAGTAATGTCTGGGAAAATGCAAACTGTTCTCTGGAAAACTGAGAAAAGAAGTCAAGTTCCTTCTAGAAACATGCTTGTGTTGAGCAGAGAAGGGGAGAACAGAGTGTAAAATGGATGGCTTCCCTAGGAAACAGAATCTTGTCTCTTAGGACAGCAAGAATAAGAAGGAAAAACCACAGAAGGGGGAATCAGCATGAAGCATTTAGGGAACACTAAATAGTCACCTATCTCTAGAGCAGAGAGTCCAAATTGAGAAAGTGTAGGACATACAGCTAGTAAACATCAGGACTAAGACACTGAGATACCAGGCTAAGGAGACACTATAAAAGTGGAGTGTGGGCCTCCTAGGACATGGTCCCCATATTCGTTGTCTTCTTTTACTCTTCAGTCCTCTGGGAAGCCTTTCCTAACATTTTCTTCCCTGTAGGTCAAAGTTTCTTGTTCAGTGCTTCCCAGCACCCGGTGCTCCCCCATCTTAGACTACTACACTTCACTGCCGCGGCTTCATTATTTTTGCTTAGTAAATTGTAAGCACCCTGATTGAGTCTGTTGGCTCATCTTTGTTTTCTATTCCTTAGCACATAGTGTATGCTCAATAAATAAGTGTTCAGTGACAGAATTGCTTCATTTGGAATCCTACAAAGTGCTGCAAAATAATTTTAAGCAGATTTTTGAATAAAAAATGTTATGCTAGCAGACACAGAAATGGACTATAAAGGACTAAAACTGATGCTGAAGAGACTGCTTTAAAGTGTACTAAATTAGTTAGCTAATAAATATTGGAAGCCTGCACTAATTTATTCATTCAATACTTATTTATCAAGCATATACTATGTATCAGCCACTGTACTAGGAACTGGAGATACAATCCTGAGCACAGTCTTCCAGTAAATTTGAAAAACAAAGTAAACAAGGTAATTTTTGAAAGTGATAGATGCCATAAAGAAGTGAACAGGCTGCAGTGATGGTAGAGTGATGTGAAGAGAAAAATTAGCAGTGATGTGAGAGAATGGAAGGCACTTCACAAATCTCACCATTTAGAATCAATGGAAACTTGGGGTCAATTTGTATGAGTTGAGATTGTAAGGATCATGGTAAGAATGAGTGTTGAGTATATTTTGATTTGTGCCATTAGGTAAACCATGTTGCCAATTAGAAAACTGGCTCATACAAGTGGAACTTGGAATGGGAAAGGGGAATATGCTAGTTATTTCAGGGTCTGTTCCAATTTTCCTCCACCTCTCATACACCCCTAGGAGGCTGACATATATGCAACATAGTCCCCTTTGTCCTCTGGCTTCCATTTGGTTGTCGATAGTGAGAAATGGTAGAAAATGGGGGAGAAATTCTCCTGGACTCCTTGCTGAGATGTCCCCACAGGCTGGCTGTTTCCTTCAATTGTTTCTATCAGTGTGGCCTTTTCTACACACATCTTTCCTGGATGGCAATAAACCTTTCTAGGCCTTCTCCCTGCAGGCTTAGTGGTGTTAACAGCTCAGTCAGTGCCATTCCTGAGTTACTGGACTATGCCTTGAGGTTTTTCAACTACCTACACCTGTATAAAGAGTACCTAAATCAAGCATTCTTAAGAGTCATCCAATTTCAGATAACTTGCAGTTTATTCTAATTGGAGTATCCCATCTGCTTCCTGTTGGTTCCCTGACTGACACTGGTAAATATTTCAAGTTTAGATCAATTGACTTCCTAACACCAGTGACATATCCATGTGGAGTCACCTAATAGTCAACTGGAAAATATGATTTTGGCACTGGTAAGTGGGATCAAGCTAGAACAATTAAATTTCAAGATGTCCAATATCTTCCTTACGTCTCTCTCACCCCAGATGAGAAAGCAAATTTACCCTTGTGATTTCTAGGGGGAAAAATGCTGTAGGATAGGATAGCCAGATCACCAGGTGGCACAGATCACAGACCTCCCCGCAGAATAATTTGACCACTGATTAAATTCCCTCCAGAGTAGTCTCTTTCCTAATAAGTTTTTGTACCCCTAGCTGCTTCTGCATATTTACCCACAGCCTCTTTTCCTTCACAGAATCCTTTCCATAAAACCCACAGGTGTTCCTGGGACCCGGGAGTCAGCCAAGCAGTACCAGCTGGAACTCTGCAACGTGAGTCAGAAAGGTCTCTCTGGAGAGGGCTTTAGGGCAGTAGGAAAACAGGGACTTTGTGGTTACTCCAAAGCTGAGGCTTGCGTCTGTTCCTACTTTTGAATTTCCTGTGAGAGTCCTGAGAAACAGATCTTGGGGTTATTAAAATATGCATCCTTTTTCATTGCCATGTACAGTGAAATGAATACAAATGACTTGAGTGAATAGAATATTTTTTTTATTTTTTAGAATAAAAATATTCTAAATTTTTCAAATTGTGAGCTCAACAAATGCAGGAATCAAATCTGAGTGACTAATGGTCAAACGATGGCACCACCACTTTAAAGGCAGTGCCGGGTTGGCATGTACCCTGTATGAACCAACAGTGCAATTTTTACATATCCCTGTCGGCTTGCTCTGTTCTTTCACAACTTGTTCCCCCTCAGAACTCTGAGATGAATACCATCTGGGCTGCAATGATTTACTGCACTGGAGTTTCTCAAGTTGTTCCCAAAGTGCCTCTTTGAGGCTTCAATGTCTATTCAGACCACACTGATTGCACCCCAAAACTTAGGGTAGTAGAATTGGTGTTTCCAAAACCTTAGACAAGTCAATTGCAATAAATGTATCTTTAATAAGGGTTTCCATAATACAGTTGTTTATAATCTTGGTTCTACTAAGAAGGAAACGTGCCTTTAAAACACAGTGGTTTAAAATTATATTTTGGCAATATTGTCAGATTCAAATATAGATAATAGAGTCATAAAACTTCATAAAACTATAGAGGTTCTCCATCTAGTGCATATAATTACGTTAATGTGTCTATGAATTATAATATATAACTATCTTGGGTATAATGGATTACTTAATATTTGCGTATAATTTTAAAATCTATACCAGTGGCACTAGAGACATAATTAGGTATATTTTCTAAATATTTTATGTCTGGGTAAAAACAATTATAAATATAAAACAGCCATCTTTCAAGTAAAATGTTCATTTGTAAACCCACTTTGCTTTGGATATATGTATGTAGTACATAGTAAGCAGAGTTTTTGATTCACAGCTTAATGCTTTTTAACATAAAACTTCCATGTTTTATTTTCTATGGATATACATGCTTAAAAGAAGTTAAGGAGAATATATTCTCATGGTTACCCAAAAGCTGTCTATTACTTTACATAAAATAATATTGGAAGACAGAAAAACTCTCTATATTTATTTAGGGTGGCAAACTGTCAAACAAAATTACATTAAAATATTTTTGAGATTTCACTTGATTTTTCTAATGTAAGTTACATTGCTGGTTTTGCAGAAGTCTATTTTTATAAGGTCAGTATAATTAAATGCTTAGTGAATGCTTAATTCCATGTGTTACATTCTTTTTTTTTTTTTTTTTTTTTGTTTCTGAGATGGAGTCTTGCTCTGTTGCCCAGGCTGGAGTGCAGTGGCGCAATCTTGGCTCACAGCAACCCCCGCCTCCCGGGTTCAAGCGATTCTCCTGCGTCAGCCTCCTGAGTAGCTGGGATTACTTACAGGTGCCCGCCACCACTCCTGGCTAATTTTTGTATTTTTAGTAGAGATGGGGTTTCACCATATTGGCCAGGCTGGTCTCGAATTCCTGACCTCATGATCCACCCACCTCGGCCTCCCAAAGTCCTGGGATTACAAGCGTGAGCCACCATGCCCGGCCACATTCTTTCAATACTTGGAAACAAATGTAATTTTTACTCTTCTGCCTGAAAATTCTAATTTAGTGAGTATTGAAGATAATATGCCTCTTAAGAGTAGCAGAAGGTATTAAAAAAGAAATGTAAACATAAGAAAAGGAGTAGTCATAAATTCAAAGGTGGAACACATATCTACAAACATCACATACTCATTACAATATAATTATGTTAATCAGTGGGATTACAGAAAATAGTAAAAGCAACTAAACTGTATAAGATTATTCTATATACTTTACATACATTATGTAGTTTAATTCTGACACAAACTCTGTGCCAATTGTCTATTTACAGAATTAAAATGAAAAACAAAAAACCCAATAAAGAAGTTAAGCAATTTCCCAAGCTTCAGAGCAGAAAATTGGTAACTGAGGACAGATATATCAGATTTCAGAATCTTCCATCTTAATTTCTAAGCTTTATCACCAGCCATCTCCGGCTGTAATTATGTAATTCTTATACTTTAAAAAAGGACCAGGAAATATCTATTTTAAATATTCTTCTCTAAAGTATTATCGTTATTAACTTGCATGTCTGAATCACATGTATGAGGTGGAATACTTTTACCTGTAATTAAAAATCCTAATAAAAAATACATAATTCCTATAACATAAATTCCAGATGAAAGCATCTATAGGATTGGTGAACTTAATGGCTCAATGATATCTTCAAGGACTCGAATTTTTCTTTTCTGCCATGCTTACAGTTGCTGAGTGGATGGTACAATTCAGGATTTATTTGAAGACATAGAAACAAGGGAATTCAAATTACTATAATTGACTTAGTGTAGTCAGAATTGACCCTGAATTACCTAGGAGAAGGGTGGACTCCCAAACAAAATCTATTAGCAAGGATGAACAGGAGAGGGCTTTTGGGTAGGTAGCCAATAGTTTATGCTACAAAAGTCTAGATTCACTTCATCAATTAAATACAAAGTAAAATGGCTTCAAACAAATAAATCAGATTAGTTGGGTTTAAGTTCTACTTTTCATTTTGTTATTTGGAACTAAATAGTCCACACCTAAGACAGTGTTTCTCTATGTTGACATCTATGGAAGTGCTCAAGTTCTACCAATTTAGGATTTTCTATTTACTAATGAACAAAATTTGTCTATCATGAAAAAAAAATGTTGACTGTTTTGTATTAGCAAAATAAATATCACCTTTTAATGAAAACTTTTCCAGAGACTTGGGGATCATTCATTCATTGAGAAGGAAAGAGATTAAAGGCTATGCAGCTGACAGTTGAGTTGCAGAATACAGTGAGTAGTGGAGGAATCACCACTGCCTGGGTTTCTCCTTGATATGGTTTGGCTGTGTCCCCATCCAAATCTCATCTTGAATTGTAGCTCTTATAATCCTCAAGTGTCACGGGAGGCACCTAGTGGGTGGTAATTAAATCATGGGGGTGGGTTTTTCCCATGATAATGAATAAGTCTCACAAGATTTGATGGTTTTATAAAGAGGAGTTCCCCTGCACACACTCTATTACCTGCTGCCATGTAAGACATGCCTTTGCTCCTCCTTCACCTTCAACCATGATTGTGATGCCTCCCCAGCCACGTGGAATTGTGAGTCCATTAAACCTCTTTTTCTTTATAAATTACCCAGTCTCAGGTATCCTCACAGCAGCAAGAAAATGAACTAATACACTCCTCTTTTCTGAGAATTCCATTCCACATAAAAGTACTGTTTAGACTACTTATCTATTGGCTAGACACTTTTGCCTTAGTAGCTCAGAAAGGGTAAAGAAATAAATGCTTCCCAGGTAGTAAAAAAGATATGCCAAATCAGTGTACCATTAAGAACAGGAGGGGAGTGTTTAGAAGTCAAAGGTGAGATACAATATATAAAAGGAAACAATGGGAAATAACTTCTAAAAATTGGAAACTTAAAATAGTTGTTTGTTAGGCAGTCTTCACAGATACCCTATTCTCTTGGATGAATCAAAATTAGTCTCTGCAAATAAAAAGTGATAGGAATAAAATATTAGAATTTAAAGATATGTAGTAGGAAAGGAAAACAAATTGTGTTACTGCCCCTAACATCTCAATAATAGAGAAAGAACATGGAGATAAGTTTTGAGGAGTTTGACAGAATGAAATGATAGATTTGAAGATAAATATTTATCTAGCATTTTCGTGATTGCATTGAAACTTGATGGAACTGGGGATGGGGTACAGGGTAGTAGTGAATAGAACTGGGAGTCCTTATTGGCAGCAATATTGAAATACAGGTGTATTGTTTATTGTATAATGAAGTATTTTTCATATGAAGTAATATATTATATTTTATTTGTTCATATTTTAACCATGCAACTAGGTAATAAAGGAAACAAAGTGTTGTTCTATATAATTATTCATTTACTTTATCATCTTAGAAATACTGCAAATTTCTTTCATCATAGTATTAATCTTTTTCTGTTTTTCTTCTTCCTTTTCTCTCATCTTGTTTTCCTTTTTTCATAACAGGAGGGGAACAAGCTCAGGAAAGTTAGCAACAGGCAATAAATAGAATGCTCTGAAAATAGCTAACAAGTTTAGCTCAACTTTTTTTATTTTTATTTTTTGATATGGAGTCTCGCTCTGTCCCCCAGTCTGGAGTACAATGGCTCGATCTCAGCTCACTGCAGCCTCTGCCTCCTGGGTTCTAGCAATTCTCCTGCCTCAGCCTCCTGAGTAGTTGGGATTACAGGTACCCACCACCCCGCAGGGCTAATTTTTGTATTTTTAGTAGAGATGAGGCTTCACCATGTTGGTCAGGCTGGTCTTGAACTTCTGACCTCAGGTGATCCACCTGTCTAAGCCTCCCAAAGTGCTGGGATTACAGGCGTGAGCCACCGTGCCCAGCTTAGCTCAACTCTTCTAGTCATTTAATACCCAATTAACTTTCACAAATACATTTTGATGGAAATAAAGCTAGTGACGCTTATTGATGTAACAGATACAGGAAATAGGGAAAACCTAGAATTCAGTGTGGATACACAGGTATTTTTTTCTTTTTCTTTTTTTTTTTTTTTTTTTTGAGATGGAGTGTTGCTCTGTCGCTCAGGCTAGAGTGCAGTGGTGCGATCTCGGCTCACTGCTAGCTCCACCTCCCTGGTTCATGCCATTCTCCTGCCTCGGCCTCCCAAGTAGCTGGGAATACAGGTGCCTGCCACCACGCCCGGCTAATTTTTTTTTTAATTTTTGTAGAGATGGGGTTTCACTGTGTCAGCCAGTATGGTCTCTATCTCCTGACCTCGTGATCTGCCTGCCTTGGCCTCCCAAAGTGCTGGGATTACAGGTGTAAGCCACCGAGCCAGGAATTTTTTTTTTTTTTTTTTTTTTTTTTTTTGTCTAGAGTAGAGTGTGATTAGCTGAAAAGGAAAATATGTGTTTGATCTTTTTGTTTTTGTTTGTATCCAGCTGTATTTTAAGGTAGACGTAATTGTTCAAATATTTTTAATTGGCAGTTTTTATATGAAAGTAGAGACCCATAATAAAGTCTATCTCAAATTAGTGTATGAATGTTATTTAAAATTACGACAGTAGAAGAAACCACATAACAAAAAAATGTGAGAAAAGATGGAAAATGACCAAAAAATGACTTGGATGATTACAACACTTAGTGGTCTGGAAGAGGAAGATGAGAAAGTGAGAAAGCAAGGCTACTATAAATGGGTGGCTAATGAGAAATCAAGGCTAGCAGAAATAAGCCAAAAGTGTAGAGATTTTCAAGATGGAGGGCATGTTCAACAATGTCGGATATTGCCAAGAGACTGAATAAAATAAGGTCTAGAATTTAATTTTGGCTTTGGTAGAAGGAAAGTCACTGAGATCTTAAACAGATCTTATACATGTGGTGGAGACAGAGGCCCAGTTGCAGTAGATTGAAGAGAGATTGAGGAATGAGGAAATGAAGGCAATGAATACTTACAACACTTGTGAGAAGTTTTGCACTCAAGAGGAGCATTACAATGGGTGTTTATGTGGAGTTTCTGTAAAGTATGAGGTCATCAACAGAATTGAGAGGAAGAAGTTAGAGATGTGGGAAGAGAGAGAATGTGAAATGGTTATCTTGGGGAATAGATAAATTTAGTTGGGAGTATAGGAGAAGCAATATTGCTAAGCCTGCCTGCATTCAAATCCTCACTGACTCACTTACTTGTTTTATAATTTGAGTCCACTTATCTAAATTATCTGAAAGTCAGTCTTCTCAACTAACAGCGATATGTCCTGTTAATTTCCCTAAAAAGAAATTAATTGCACTTACCTTACAAGGTTTGAAAGGAATAACTTTGTTAATATGTGTAAAGCCATTAGTAAGAGGTATATGTGAATTTTCTACTAGGTAATGATTGCAATTTCTCAAATCACCTGACTTTTTGAGATTCTTGGTCAAAAACACAAAATATGTCAGTATAGTTGAGCGATTTTTCTCCATTAGATACAGAGAGCTACATTTTACCACAGCTGGAGTTTTCTGAAGTAAGTTTGATGGAGAGAAGAAGCTGCAGCAGCAGAAGTTACCTATGAATGCGTGGTTTAATGTTGAGCCCTTCTGGTGGATGATGGGAATACAGCAAACAGGTCATGGGCAGTTAAAGATAGTTGGGGCGGCAAGGCATAGTGATCTCACTGGAAATCAAGAGTTGTTCAAACAAATTTACAAGAAAAAAACAAACAACCCCATCAAAAAGTGGGCGAAGGACATGAACAGACACTTCTCAAAAGAAGACATTTATGCAGCCAAAAAACACATGAAAAAATGCTCATCATCACTGGCCATCAGAGAAATGTAAATCAAAACCACTATGAGATATCATCTCACACCAGTTAGAATGGCAATCATTAAAAAGTCAGGAAACAACAGGTGCTGGAGAGGATGTGGAGAAATAGGAACACTTTTACACTGTTGGTGGGACTGTAAACTAGTTCAACCATTGTGGAAGTCAGTGTGGCGATTCCTCAGGGATCTAGAACTAGAAATACCATTTGACCCAGCCATCCCATTACTGGGTATATACCCAAATGACTATAAATCATGCTGCTATAAAGACACATGCACTTGTATGTTTATTGCGGCATTATTCACAATAGCAAAGACTTGGAACCAACCCAAATGTCCAACAATGATAGACTGGATTAAGAAAATGTGGCACATATACACCATGGAATACTATGCAGCCATAAAAAATGATGAGTTCATATCCTTTGTAGGGACATGGATGAAATTGGAAACCATCATTCTCAGTAAACTATCGCAAGAACAAAAAACCAAACACCGCATATTCTCACTCATAGGTGGGAACTGAACAATGAGATCACATGGACACAGGAAGGGGAATATCACACTCTGGGGACTGTGGTGGGGAGGGGGGAGGGGGGAGGGATAGCACTGGGAGATATACCTAATGCTAGATGACGAGTTAGTGGGTGCAGCGCACCAGCATGGCACATGTATACATATGTAACTAACCTGCACAATGTGAAAAAAAAAAAAAAAAAAAAAAAGGGTTGTTGAAAGAAAAATGCTGGATTTGGTACAGGTAGTTATTAGGCATGAGCGGGACAGGAGAGGGCTCTACCGCCGCCCACTAAAAATCTCCGCCTCTCTAAAATGATAATTTGGCAGCACCAGGGAGAGGCCATTTCCTGATGGTCCACACCTGTTAACATCAGAATGTTAATTGAACGCAGGCCCTAAGGAGAAGCACACTCCCTGGGCAAGCGCATCAAGAGATAAAAATGGTGCAGTATATTCTTTCAGGAGCACACTCCACTGGAAGAGGGAAGAAAGCTTCAGATGGGCCTGCATATAACTTCCTAAACACAAGCGCCTGCTCAGTCCCAAAGGATAAGGGAAGCACTGGGCATGCAGAAAGCCCACCTTATGGAAAGAATAATGGGAAAGGGGTGAGCCTGTAAGTCTCAAGATCAAGGTTAAAGACCCTTTTTTGCTGTCTTCTTTTGCTCTCTTTTCTTTCTTCCAACTTCAGGTGCCTGATTGGGTCTCTTTCAAGAGAATTTTCCTTTCTTTCCTGTTCTAAAACCTTTCTAAATTTCCACTCATGCTCTGAAACTTGCCTTGGTCTCTTTTTCTGCTGTATGCCCCTCAGTTGAATTCTTTCTTCTGAGGAGACAAGGACTGAAGTTGCTGTGGAATTGGTATGGATTCACCGCCGATAACTCGTGGTAACTCGAATCTCTTCCACTGCTAACAGTTTGAGAAAGCTGGACAAAATGGGGGATGGGGGTAAAATCAATTTCAGAAGTTATAGTCACTAGAAGTGTTAGAATGGTCGCCTGAGTTGGAGGGGGCATCAAGAGAAAATATTACATGTAAATGAAGTGGACAAGAGCTAAGAGGTCACGGTATGTGTGGAAATATTAAGGCCACCAAGGATAATAAAAGTAGTGATATAAGCCAGGCACAGAAAGACAAATTCTGCACAATCCTACATGTTGGGTGTATAAAAAAAAAAAATCAAACTTAGATTAAAATGGTGGTTACTAGAGACAGGAAGTTGAAGGGAATAAAGAGATGTCAATCCTCAGATAAAAAATCGATGATGCTTTAAGACCATGACACATCAATTAAATCAGAACTTCTAGGAAGAGGCATGGGTATCAATGACTCTAAAAGTTTCTCAGGTGATTATAATGGGCAGACAGAGTCGAAAGCCACTAAATCAATGCTACTCAAAGCTTGGCCTCCAGATCAGCAGTGTCAGTATCATGTGGAAGATGTTAAAAATGCAAATTCTCACCCCACCAGACCAATTAAATTAGAAACTCTGGAAGTGGAACCCAGAAAGCTGTCTTTAACAAGCCCCCTGGGTGATTTTGATGAGGACTAATGTTTAAGAACCATAGCGCTGGGCCAACTGCAGTATGGCTGGTGCCTGGACACTCCACCCCATAGTCCCATTAATTTTTGGCAGTTTCCTCCCACAGCTCATGTTTGTCAGGACCTTGAGGTGGGTTTTATATTCTTCTTGATTCCCTTTTCTGCTTCCAAAATGTGTCTCCTTATTGCTGCTTCAAAATACCCCAAATCATTGAGGAGAATGTCATTAAACTTGGTGAGCTATTATTTTTCCTTATTATCTACTTCATTTACTGTATTAGTCTGTTCTCATTCTGCTAATAAAGACATACCTGAGACTGGGTACTTTATAAAGGAAAGAGGTTTAATTGACTCACAGTTCCACAGTTCAATCATGGTGGAAGGGAAATGAGGAGCAGTCACATCTTACATGGTGGCAGGCAAGAGATTGTGTAGAGGAACTCCCCATTATAAAACCATCAGATCTCATGAGACTTATTCACTATCATGAGAACAGCATGAGAAAGACCCACTCCCATGATTCAGTTGCCTCTCACTGGGTCCCTCCTACAGCATGTGAGAATTATGGGGGCTACAATTCAAGATGAGATTTAGGTGGGGACACAGCCAAACCATATCACTTACTATGCTTCCTATTATCCCCTCTCATTCATGAGTCCAGTGTTTGACTCAGTCCACCCCCTAATTCTTGCTTTTCCTCTGTAAAAATTGTATATATTTATGATGTATAATGTCCTGATATGCATACATGGTATGGAAAGGCTAAATCAAGCTATTTTACATATGCCTTACCCTCACATGCTTTTTTCTGTGGCAAGAACACTTAGACTACTCTCAGCTATTTTCAGTATTCAACATATTGTTATTAACTGTAGTCACCATATTTAAAATAAACCTCTTGAACATATTTCCCTTGTATAACTGAAATTTAATGAGAGCAAGGAGAAAGTAGCATGAAGAGGTTAAAGATGTAAGGGAGTTGGCCGATAACCAGGAGTGAATTCCTGAAGCCCAGTGGAAGGATCTGAAAGGGCAAAGAGGAATGGAAGACAGGATCCTACTGGGAAACAAAGAGTGAAGAAATAAGCACAAGACAGTGGTTGGTCTGGAAATCTGGACCTTCCCATAGCATTTGAGGCTCTCTTGGATTTGTCCTAGAAATCACCATGAATAAAGGATCTTGGAATAAATGATGTAATGTAAGCTGGAATTTTGTGGCCGTCTGAAGAACTCAGAGTGGCCAATCTTGCCCCTTGCTGGAGAGATCATTAGACATGAATTCTTCTTTCCTCATGGGGAGGAGAAAGGAAGTTTTCAAGGGAGAAGGAGAAACAAGCAGTGTCCGAAGCCCCTGTAAACTGTGACCTTGTAGGTGTTGCACAATTACATGGTTTGAAGTAATATTCTTAGTAAGTACTGAAAGAAAGTCTGCAAGTGATAACTCATATTCAAACATAAATACAAAATCCTTTTTCAAAGACAATAGAAATGGATGAACAATTATCTGATTCCCTGATGCCCTATGGTTGGCTATAATGGATTTGTTCAGTTGAAAATAAGCAACTGAAGGACAGCTAGGTATAAATAGGCTCAGTTTACTAAGCATTTCTAAAGCCTGCTACTACAGGAAGAAAACCAATTTCTTCGGGTCTGCTGATTGGTACTTGTTTCAACATGAAAAAAAGTTTTAGTTAAAATAGGAACTTAGGTCATGTTGTCATCATTTCTTATTTAGAGTAATATAATAGCTCCCTAATTTTTGTGCCCATTTGCACACTTGGCCCTCCATTCTGACTTTTTTTTTTTGAGACGTAGTTTCGTTCTTGTTGCCCAGGCTGGAGTACAATGGCACGACCTCAGTTCACTGCAACCTCTGCCTCCTGGGTTCAAGCAATTCCCTTGCCTCACCCTCTCGAGTAGCTGGGATTACAGGTGCACACCACCACTTCCGTCTAATTTGTAATTTAGTAGAGATGGGGTTTCACCATGTTGTCCAGACTGGTCTCAAACCCCTGATCTCAGGCTATCTGCCCGGCTTGGCCTCCCAAAGTGCTGGGATTACAGGCATGAGCCACTGCACCCGGCCGACAATTTGATTTTTCACCTGCCCACGTATTACTTAAAATGTTTCAGTGGCTAGTCAGTGCTTTCAGGTTGCTGAGTAAATTACTTACCATAGCTCTAAAGCTACAATTAGCATAACTTAGTGATTGAAAGCACAGTCCCCAGAGCAAGACTTCCTGGGGTTGAAGTTAATTATTTCATAATGATTAGCTGGGTGATTTGGGGTCAGTTAGTTAAACTGTGCCTTTGTTGCTTATGTATAATGAAGAAATAATATAGTACCTCTTTCATAAAGTTGTGAAGATTAAATTACTTGGCACTTACAAAATGCATAGAATAGTGTTGGTGTGGAGCAAGAGCTCTATAAATGCTCGCTATTATTGATGCTCTTTCAAGCAGTTTCTATGTGATTATCCCTGTCTCCTCCAGACTCATCTCCCATGAAGCTACCATTCACTCACTGGGTTCCAGCCATAAAGTACTTGTTTTCATCCCTTACAATGAATAGGGTTATTTTACCAGTAAACCCTCATATTAGCTTTACTATCCATTTGGAATCCTTAGTTCTCTCTTCCACAAGTTAATCCCCATGCATCATTCAGAATTTAGATGGTCACTTCCTTGGAGAAATTGTCACTGGCCTCTGTGACTAGTTTAGTAGCCCCTCTTCTAGCACCATGTGCCTCTCATTTAAAACAATTATTACATGTGTGATCATATATTTGTGTGGTCATCTGATTAAGCTCTATCCCCCTCTACACCCTCAAGCTACATGAGGCCAGAGACCTATTCTGCTTTGCTCACCAGTATATCAGCAATACCTGGTGCAATTCCTGTTAGAGAAATGCATGGGTTTTGAACAAAAAAGAAACAACATTTAGAAATTATTATAAATTTGCAACTGCTAAATTGGGTGAACATGGGTTAAATTCATAAGTATATAACAGTAAGTTTCATTCAGAATTAACTTTGCTTTTCAGTCACATCCAAAATGGATTCGATTCTGTGTTTGGGTCTTTGAATCATTCAGCAGGAAAGAATAAGAAACAGAACTATTAAAACTAATTTACATATTTGTGTATAAACATTCATAAAATTGCTAACTGGAATCGTTAGGGACCAAGCGTTAAAGTATAGGAATACCACCATTAATCTGGGTTATTTGATGTGATGCCCATTTGGACAGGCAGCACTTGGAGAAGTTGGCTTTTGCTACTGGTTTCAACTTTAGTTTTCCATCTTCCTTGAGTGACTTGGAGGTGAAAGTATACAAAGAATAAAAAAAATTTAAGTAAATATTTTAGGAAGAGAAGCATAATTTTATAAATGGATGTTTCTCTCTGTAAGATCATCATTTTATAATGCCAAATTCCCATCTTCTGCTTTGCAATATGTTACTTGGGGATTTTTTATGTTGTTACTCTATACTTACTATAGTGGCACCTCTAATATCTGAATAACTTGCCTAACAAGGAACATCTGAGATAGTTAGTTCTATGTAATCAAACAAACGTACAAAATAAGGATCAAAACATTATGCTATTACTTTACAGTATATTACATGATGCACCCAAAGATAGTAAATATTTATCTGTATATTTATTCATAATCTGATCTGAGAAGACTCTGTTGCTCCTGATAAGAAACATATCTTAAAGTTACCAAGAAAGGGCCAGGCGCGGTGGCTCACGCCTATAATCCCAGCACTTTGGGAGGCCGATGCAGGTGGATCACAAGGTCAGGAGATCAAGACCATCCTGGCTAACAAGGTGAAACCCCATCTCTATTAAAAATGCAAAACAAAATTAGCCAGGTGTGGTGGCGGGCGCCTGTAGTCCCAGCTGCTCGGGAGGCTGAGGCAGGAGAATAGCGTGAACCCAGGAGGCAGAGTTTGCTGTGAGCTGAGATCACGCCACTGCACTCCAGCCTGGGCAACAGGGTGAAACTCCGTCTCAAAAAAAAGAAAAAAAAAATTACCAAGAAAGGTAACCCGCATGCTTATGCATATTAACTAAATCCCTGTAGAATAATTAATCAACTGTTTTAACTTTGAATTCTCAGTTGGAGAACTCTCATCTCTTTTACTCTTCTCCCTCCTCAAGAGGGTATCTTTGCGAATGGAGAGAATGCTGAGGTGTGCATGCTCCCTTCTGGATCTTTGGTGCTCTCTGCTATGGAATGACTGTCTTGTCTGGTCTCTCCTCATACTGCAGCAAAGCCAGCTGAGGAGGGGCTGGTTCATCTTGATAATTTGGGTACCAGGGTTTCTTCTCATGGCTTCCAGTTTTATGGCTTCTATATACAATGGCTCCTTGTTCTGACTCTTCTGGCTCTCTAGAGAGGATCTCAACTCTCCTGCATTCCTCTGGAGAGTAAACTACCTACTTTCTCTGCACACTGATATATTTGGTTGAAGCTAACTTGAAACCCCTCCCTCAGCTGTGGCTTCTTTCCTGCTGCAGTCTCAGTGCCATGTTGATTTGGCAATATAATCAATATCAATGCACAGCTTTGCTGAGAGGCAAGAAGTAAGGCCCTCTTACATTGGAATCTCCCCAAAACTTATATAGGTGTGAGTATTTTTCTTCATTTCTACCCTGACCCCAAGCCCATGGTGGGATCAACAGTGGGCGGGAGGGGATGGTGATGGGGGAGGTGGAAGTAATCTTGGGAAGGGTTTGGGACAGGACTGCCCTTGATTTCTCCAATGTTGAAAGTTCCTATCTACTGTGGTCTTTTCCTGCAACATATCCTCCACAGTTTTTGCACTATAATTTTAGTATGGTTTTACAACTCAAGTCTGCCAGAGTAGGATCATGATACATACAAGGAAGTTTTAAAAATATAGAAAACACTGCTCACTTGCTCTCAACAAAGCCTGGCTCCCAATGCTGTTGTTTTTTTAATGTTGTTGAAAAGACTAGCTTTTAAACTCAAACTGAACATTGACTTCTTCATTCTAAGACAATTCCCAACCTATCCTAGGGGTAATGAATACTGTTGCTTCACTGGAGCTGTAGAACACCATAATTCAGGAAAATTTTTAAATACCGATGGTTTAAGGTTATCCATTATTTCCTATAACTTATACACAATGTCTCAATTAAAAGCTAGTTCAAGTAAAAGAAATGAGATGAGAAGAAGTGAGAAGACAGAAAGGAAAAAAGAACAGGGTGCTACAGGGTATTAAAAATTGTACCTCTTGGCTGGGTGCGGTGGCTCACACCTGTAATCCCAGCACTTTGGGAGGCTGAGGCGGGTGGATCAAGAGGTCAGGAGATCGAGACCATCATGCCCAATATGGTGAAACCCCATCTCTACTAAAAATACAAAAATTAGCTGGGTGTGGTGGTGCCTGCCTGTAATCCCAGCTACTCGAGAAGCTGAGGCATGAGAATCACTTGAACCCAGCAGGCGGAGGTTGCAGTGAGCCAAGATCGCACCACTGCACTCCAGCCTGGCGACAGTGAGACTCCGTTTCAAAAAAAAAAAAAATTGTACCTCTTTTCCTCTTCTCATCTCCTATATTATCTTAACTCTGTTGCAGGTAGAAGACAAGAGAGACAAGAGAGTTATTATTATGGTAGAAAGAACCTCAAATATAAAACCACCTGTAAGACAACACTTTTGTAGACTTTGTAGGCTAGTTGCCTCATTATCATCTTGCAAGTCATTGTTATTATTGCCACAGATCAATCAGAGAAGATGACCCCAAATCAGACATTTCCCCACATTTGATTCTATTGGCTGGTCAAATATAATCCCTTTTGTTAAGATCCATAAGAAGCTAAGATTTCTGAACTAGAAGTAGTTGGATTCCCATTAGTAAATGATTTCTTTGTATATCACAGACATTGAATCCAGTATCTAGATATGTTCTTTTTTATTACATAGCTGCTAGAAACCTTAGAGTTTCTAGCACCTAATCTTTAGAAAGTATTCTTGATTGTACATATTTTTATATTTTTATTTTTCAGTATCTGTATTTGCCTTCATTGTCACCATTACTTATAATAATATTGCTACTAGTGGTAGGTGTATAGAGTAGGATAGGTTGGGTTATTCTACAGTAACAAGCAACAATGGAGTATCAGTGGATTATGATAACAAAAATTTATTTCTTGCTCACACTACAAGCCCATTACAGGTCAGCTCATACTGTTCTATTGCCTTCACTGGGAGGCCAAGGCTGACAAAACAACTTTTCTCTGGGATATTACTAGAAGGAAATTAAAGATTATAGCAAAGCACATGTTTCATTTTAAAACTTCTGTCTAGGAGTAACACGTCTTCCCTGCTCACACTTTGCTGCCTGAATCAGCAAGGCAAGGAACTGTACTCTTCCCCAAGAGAAGCCAAGGGACACCAGGGGATAACAATACAGTCAAACAAAATAGGTTGCATTTACTCAAGTAATTATTCAATGCATCATTCATGCAATATTTATATATTTAATACTCATCAGACTTCTGTTTGGTATGTACTAGGTTTTTCTTCATTTTATACATGAACAATAATGAGTTTAGAGAAACCAAGACATTTGTTCAAAGTTATACAGTTGGTAAGAAACAGAGTTGAGATTGGAATTGGATTTTTCTGTTCTAAACCCAGTCTTTACTCTTGTATATGGTACCTCTCCTGAGATAAAGAAGGGGGATGCATTTTTAAATACAGGAAACCAATAAGAAGCTGAATGATCCACTTTACCACTCCAGTGTTAAGAAAATCCAGTTTGATGGCAGTGAGTTTTCCCCTAACCCTGCTTGAGGAATCAATTGCGGATGAGTCAAAGTAGCTGCTAATGAGCTAATAATCTCTCAGTGGCAGCTAATTAATCTGCAACCTGGGGGCACCTATCAGTTGGTATTCAGAAGACCAATAAAATAAGGGGTCAACTGAGATGGCTCAAAGAGGTCAAAACCAGATTTTTGAAACAGAAAAATTATGTACATTAAATTATATATACAAGAAAGTACCAAAGGGAGAATTAAGATTGAACATATTGATTGCCTTTGTCTTTTTAAAGACGTCATCCTTTTACACATGAAAACAGAACTGTAGTCATTAGATTAAGTCACTGGCATCCTAATTAGGCAATCAAAGACTTAACCCATTTTAGAATTGTTGAATAGGCAGCTTAATAGTTTGGTAAGTGCCTCTTCTTTCCCATACACTGTGGCCCTTGGTTTCCCACTGTTATTCTTCAGAGTGATTTCTTATGGCACCACAGAGAGTGGATAATTAAACAAATTTTGGGACACTACTGTGTGTCAGTTCTTGTGCTGGACCTGGATGTGACAAAATCCTGGCCTTTATAAAGCTGAAAGCCAAATGGAGGTGACTTAAACATGTAATTACACAAATAACTTTGCAAATCATTATTAGTCTCTGGCAGCATTGAAGCATTTTGGCAGCACATTCTATTTACACTCTCTTTACTTGGTATCCTGAATTGGAAAGAAAATCAATATGCGAATTTAATTACCTTGACTCTGATATTATGATTACACTATACAGTAGAAGGTAGGTATTTGTTAGTCTTGAATGTAACAATTCATGCCACAACAATTATACAGCAAAGATTTGGAAACACATTTATCAGAATTGAAAACTTATACATTGAAGCTTGTCATTTTTGAAGGATTAAATTTTTTAAAAATTTCTCATAAAATTTAAATGATTTAATAATTCATAAAGCATGTGTCAACATTCAGAAATTATTTTAAATATATTTATAAGTAAACAATAATGTAGGAAAATACCTTTTGTTGATTAAAATTTCTTCCACATTTTCTTATAAGAACTATAATTATGTTACTAATAGACATCTTTTAAGGTCTATCTTGAAAACAAATAGTGTATCTATTTAAATTATTGAATAAAAAACCTTGAAATTTTCTGATTTCCAGACTGTATGACAATGTATTAAGCTCATCTTTGAATGTCTTGATACATACTATGTAGCTTAG
Source organism: Pan paniscus (assembly GCF_029289425.2). Classification (NCBI taxonomy): domain Eukaryota; kingdom Metazoa; phylum Chordata; class Mammalia; order Primates; family Hominidae; genus Pan; species Pan paniscus. The sequence continues at coordinate 69,883,054 of NC_073254.2, forward strand.
AGTAAAAGTTACAGGCCCTCAAACAGGTGGATAACATAATTTTCATTTTCCTAATGTATACCAGAATCTAAATTGCATCTTTCCTTCATTTGAAACCCAACCATTCAGTTATAGTAAACTGACTTGATGGGAAGTTTATCTTAAGACTTATGTAATTTTTGCCCCTTGTTTATCATGCTATTTGGGGAATATATTTTCTGGGGATAACATATGGTGGAACAGTCTTTCAGGTTACCTGCTGTGACCCTGAGTTTGCATCGTGGGAGTAAAATATGCTTCCAATTAAAATTGCCATATGGGGATGCTATTTTTTATGAATTCAGGGTAAAGAATAGCAAAAGAGTCTAGGCTGTATTTGACAGCTGGGGTAAAGCACCTTGAATCAATAAAATTCTTATTAATTCCATCCTAAGTACTTGCCATTGTTTCACATTGTCATGATTCTATATAACTACATTTGGAAACCTCTAATACAGGTGGTTGTCCAGATTAATGCCCAATATTCTTGAAAAAGGCCTACATACTGACAAAAATAACATCAAATAAATAAATAATTGCACACAGTTTTTGGGTTCTGTTGGAGTGGCTGTGGCAAATTCTTAAAATAAGACAACAAAGTGTGCCACGTTGATCTTCCTTTCATAAAAAGAATTCTTCCTTTCATAAAAGACTTCTCTATAGCGTGCTATACTGTTTGATAACATTTTACCCACAATAGAACTTCTTTCAAAATTGGAGTTAATTGGCCAGGTGTAGTGGTTCACACCTGTAATCCCAGCACTTTGGGAGGCTGAGGCAGGTGGATCACCTGAGCTCAGGAGTTCCAAGACCAGCCTGGCCAACATGGTGAAACCCCATCTCTAACCCATCTGTTTTAGGTGCTTTGAGAGTCACAAATTTAAAAACATAATTTCTTTTCCTGAATGATGCTCCTAAAAATAAGACATATAATTTTAACTTAAGTCGATGTAGACCAGGGTTTTTGGAAGTTCTATTCTTAAATACATGAATTTACTTTTTTACAACAATGATCCAACCACGCACAAACTATTCCCTTTGTTGAACTCTGAATAATGCTAAGCCTGCTAAACATTTTACAGAGTCAAGTAAAATCTGATTGAGAGTGATTTATCTTTATTTTTCTTTATTCTTTTCTAAGCACAGTCTTTCAGTTTCCTCCATATTCAGTATATCATTCACTGCAAAGCAGGACATATTAATATGTTACACAAAGTCATATTAATTATTTAATACAGGCATACCTCAGAGATATTAGGGATTTGGTTCCAGACCACTACAATAATACAAATAACACAATAAAGGCGCATGGATTTTTGGTTTTCCAGTGCATATAAAAGTTATGTTTATACTATACCGAGTCTATTGTGTGTTCAGTAGCATTATTTCTAAATAAACAATGTACATAACTTAATTACAATATTTTGCTAAAAGTTGCTAATGCTTAACTGACCATTCATACAGTTATAATCTTATTGTTGGTGCAGGGTCTTAGCTTGATGTTGATGGCTACTAACTGATCAAGGTGGTGATTGCTGAAAGTTGGAGTGGCTATGGCAAGTTCTTAAAATAAGACAACAAAGTGTGCCACGTTGATCTTCCTTTCATAAAAAGAATTCTTCCTTTCATAAAAGACTTCTCTATAGCATGTTATACTGTTTGATAACATTTTACCCACAATAGAATTTCTTTCAAAATTGGAGTTAATTGGCTGGGAGTGGTGGCTCACGCCTGTAATCCCGGCACTCTGGGAGGCTGAGGCAGGTGGATCACCTGAGCTCAGGAGTTCTGAGACCAGCCTGGCCAACATGGTGAAACCCCATCTCTACTAAAAATACAAAAATTAAATGGACGTGGTGGTGGGCACCAGTAATGCCAGCTACTCAGAGGCTGAAGCAGAAGAATCACTTGAACCCGGGAGGTGGAGGCTGCAGTGAGTTGAGATCCCACCATTGCACTCCAGCCTGGGCAACAAGAGCAAAACTCCATCTCAAAAAAAAAAAAAAAAAAAAAAAAAAAAAAAAAAAGATTTAATCCTCTCAAACCTTGCCCCGATTTATAAACTAATATTCTAAATCCTTCGTTATTTCGACAATATTCACAGTATCTTCATCAGTAGATTCCATCTCAACAAACCATTTCCTTTGATCATAAGAAGCAACTTCTCATCAGCTCAAGTTTGATCATGAGACTAGAATAATTCAGTCACATCTTCTGTTTCCAGTTCTAATTCTAGTTCTCTTGCTATTTCCACCACATCTGCAGTTACTTTCTCCACTGAAGTCTTGAACTCCTCAGCCATCCATGAGAGTTGGAATCAACCTCTTCTAAACTCCCGGTTGATATTGTTACTTTTATTTCATTTCATGAGTCACAAATGTTCTTAATCACATCCAGAAGAGATAATCCTTTTCAGGAGATTTTCAATTTTTATTGCCCAGATCCATCAGGGGAATAACTAGCTACGGAAGCTATAGTCTAACAAAACATATTTCTTAATTAATAAGACTTGAACATCAAAATTACTCCTTGATCCATGGGCTGAAGAATGGGTATTTTGTTAGCCGGTATGAAAACATTAATTTCCTATAAGGGAATTAACATCTTCATCAGAGCCCTTGGGTGATTAGGTGCAGTAACATTTTGAATTTTTTTTTTCTCCTGAACAGTATGTCTTAACAGTGTGCTTAAAATATTTGTAAACCATACTATAAACAGCTGTCCTGTCATTTAGGCTTTGTTGTTCCATTTACAGAGCACAGACAGAGTAGATTTAGCATAATTCTAAAAGGTCCTAGGATTTTTTGAATTGTCAATGAGCATTGGCTTCAGTTTAAGTCACCAGCTGCATTAGCTCCTAACAAGTCAGTCTGTCCTTTGCAGCTTTGAAGCTAGGCATTTACTTCTCCAATCTATGAAAGTCCTAGCTGTAGCTTCTTTTAGTGGAAGGCTGTTTTGTCTGCATTGAAAATCTGTTTAGTGTAGCTGCCTTCATCAATGATCTTAGCTAGGTCTTCTGAATAACTTGCTGCAGCTTCTCCATCAGCACTTGCTGCTTAGCCTTGCACTTTGTTATGAACATGGCTTCCTTCCCTAACCTCATTAATCAACCTCTGCAAGCTTTTCTTCTGCAACTTCCTCACCTTTCTCAGCCTTCATTGTATTAAGGAAAATCAGGGCCTTGTTCTGGATTAGGCTTTCATTAAGGGGATGTTGTAGCTGGTTTGATCATCTGTTCAGGCCACCCAAATTTATCTGTATCAGCAATAACGCTATTTCACTTTCTTATGATCTGTGTGCTCACTGGAGTAGCACTTTTAAATTTCGTTTAATAACTTTTTCTTTGCATTCGAACTTTTCTAACTGGCACAAGGGGCCTAGCTTTCAGCCTAATTGGGCTTTCGACATGCCTTCCTTACTAAGCATAATCATTTCTATCTTTTGATTTAAAGAGAAATATGTGACTTCCTTTCACTTGAACATATATAGGCCATCACAGTGTTGTTAATCAGCTCAATTTTAATATTTTTTTTGTCTCCAGGAATAGAGAGACCCAAGGAGAAAGAGAAAACACATACAACTAAGTTGGCCATCTTATGCAGGCATGGTTCATAGCTCCCCAAAACAATTACAGTTGTAACATCAAAGATGACTGATTGCAGATCACGGTAATAGATATGATAATAGTGAAAAAGTTTGAAATATTGTGAGAGTTACTAAAATGTAACAGAGAAACAAAGCATGCACACACTGTTAAAAAAAATGGTGCTGATAGACTTGCTCAACCTCTATGCAGCATTGCCACAAGCCTTTAATTTGTTTTAAAAAAAAGAAAGAAAGAAAGAAAAAACAATATCTGTAAAGCAAAATAAAGGAAAGCATAATTAAATGAGGTATGCCTATATTTGGTCTTTATGCTTTTCTAGTTTGTTATTATACCCTATTTTTTTCCTGGATCATATTTTACAGCTTTACCTACCGATTCACATCTCAGTATACATATCCAAATATATAGTAATTTTTCTTTTGCTATACTTGCTAGAGCCCCTAGCCTCCAGTAGAATATCAACTGTATGTCCAATAATGGGGAAGGAGTTGGAAATTCATCCCCTTCCTTCCACTACAAGAATCTCAAGGTAATTCAAAAATTTTAAAAGATGGTTATGAAGATGGTCATCATTCCAAATGCTCCTTAGCAGCCAGACAATTGGAGGAAGGAAAAAAAAAATCTCTTTCCTTTATATTTATTCAGTCCTAAGGAATACAAGTGTTGTTTGAGAAACATTTATTGAACTAATGATATCATATCATATAATAAAATTCCTGTTAAGTAATTTTTGTCTTTTGTAATTTATGACTTATTTTATTAAACAAATACATAAGTAGGTGAGTGATTGTTGTTTTTCAAACACTAACCACAAGATCATAGATAGTTGAAGCTCTAAACATAATGTCCAAGCATCTGTCTAAATGAATTCTTTGCAAATTATAATTAATGAGCTTCTTAATTGGACATCCAGATTCCTCCATTTTCCCCTGTGCTTCAACCACATTAGCCTACTTTCAATTTCCAGAAATGCATCACACTTCCTCCTTCCAGAGGGTTCTTCCACATGTGTTCCTTTCACAAGAAATGTTTTCTCCCCTTCCTCTTCTACTATTTAACACCTTGCTCTTCTTTCAGATCTCATCTCATGAATCATGTCCTTTGCATGGACATGTTTGGTTTTATTCTAGAGAATATGATGAATTTAAAGAAAGATGAACTTCTCCTTCATAACACTTATTACAAGTGCAATTGTGCTTTTTATGTCAATATCTATCTTCCTCAAGTTTACTTATCTTGGTTTGACTCACTATTTGTCCTCAAATTCTAGCATCTATAGACCATCATGTACCATTTATAGATTTATTTAAAACATCAGTTCTCAGATCTTCGCCACAACACCCAAGTTAGAGAAAAATGAACTTAGAGAAAGATGAACTTCTTAGAGAAAGATGAACTTAGAGAAAGAACTTCTCCTTCATAGCATTTATTACAAGTGCAATTGTCATTGTATCATAATTTCTGTGATTCCCATTAGACCATTCCATAAAGAACCATTGATAAGTTTATTCATTGTTATATCCCTAGCACATAGCACATCCTTGCTCCTACTTGGTAAGGTTGACTTAAATAGTTGCTTTACCAGGATTCAGTCTCATCCATTTTCATACATAGAATTATGATTTTGTTTGGTGTGGCAATACACCTAAATACAATTCTTGAAATCCCAGACTCTTTAACAACTAAGTGATGAGTTGTGATGTGACACAGTTATGGCCAATGAAACTCAGGGTTCCTGGGAAACCAATAATTTGAGATAGACAGCAAGATTGCTATTGTTCTTTCTTCTGGCCTTGAACGTAAATGTAAAGTTTGAGTGGCAGCTATCTTGGAGCCGTTAGGAAATTAGTACGAAGATGAAAGCTAACCTGTTCCCAAGCTAACGAGGATGATGAAGCAGAAAGATGGCGTTTATTATAGAGTGCTATAAACACTCACATTGACAGAATGGACCTCCCCACAAAACTGGCTCAGATGTTGAAACTGATAATGCCACACACATACCAAGAGGGTATGAAGAGGTAAATTACTCATGTATTAAACATTCTGGAAAGAATAGGGTAGAAAGCAAAACAGATCCAAAAATAGCTTGAGTGAAGGAAGGAGCGAGTGTCTCTGGACTTTATTGGCTGGGGAATAAAGCCAAGGTGAGGATTCCTGCATAGTTTGAACTTTCCTGTTGGTGATCATGTAGTGGTTTGAGCTTCCTCACCAGTACCAATGGAGGGAGTACCTGGGCTTTCTTACCTTCTTGATCACATGTAGCACAGAAAGAGAAGGAGATCTGAAAGTTGTCGGTGGTTACCTGTGCTTGTTACACAGGGCATTAGGACAATAACTGAAGCCATGTACTCTGTATTCTTATTACTTGCAGGTAAACACAATCCTAACTGTACAGTAAGTGCTCAATAAATATTTTTTAAATGATGAAGAAATGAATTGGAATTTATAAAGTAGTCAATGGCTTAGACTTTCAGGGTCTCAATTTGTCGTGTGTGTGTGTGCGCACATTATGCTCTTTAACTTTGGTGTGGCAAAGATATGAGAACTGATATTATAAACCTATGAATAGTACCTGATTGTCTACAGATGTTACAATTTGAGGACAAATAGTCAAAACCAAGATAAATAATCTTGAGGAAGATAGAAATTGACATAAAAATAGACAAGTACATAGAAGTATATAATTTGCCAGAAAGAAATATAATTAAGTTTAACTAAATTCTTTTAGAAACTCCTTTATATTTTTCCACTTAAGTATCATTGATCCCCAATAATATAGGCTGGTCTAGATCTTGGGCTCCACAAGTCTTACCTGGAAGACCGTGTCAAGTACATCAGATATACTTTAGAGTTACCCAGTTGCATCTAGTCATTTGACCTGTGCATCTAAACCTGTCAACTTACAGAGTGCACACAAAACTTGCACTGAATTACCTTCTCAGCACTGCAGTATAATATCCATCAAGACAGGCATTGTGTCTGCCTTATTTACCTTTGAAATGTGAGAACATAGCAAAATGTTTATTTTACACATATGCACAAGAAACATTTGTTAATGAAAAAAATTATTCTGAATCTTATAGGCAAATAAGAACTCTGATTTGTATTTGTGTTATTTAAATTATTTTCAGAAGAACTTACAAGTTCATTCACAGTTTATTATCTTGTATGTGAGACTAGTCTAGCAAGAGTGGTTCAAACATCAGCTATATTTTGGCTACTTATGCTTCGCTAGGACTCCCCATCTTCAGGTATTTAAAATAGTAATTAAAATGGAAAATTTCAAGAGGTCCCTTAGGAGGAAGTACACTCCCAAATCAGGAAAATAAAGGCACAGCTTTTCAAAACAGAATAATTTAGGTTATTCAGAACAGGGCTTATATTTTACCATACACATCTTAATAGCAGCTAAAATTATTACTAAAGCTTATAATAACATTCCCAGTATCTCAAGATAGCAAAGTCATGTTAATTACTTTTGAAATGCTATCATGTGTTAGACATCATGAGAAATACTAGGGATATACAGGTACATATTATACAGTCTCTGAATTTTAGAAGCTCATAGTCAAGTGAGCAAGACTAACACATAGCAAATAATCACACAAAAGAGTGATCAAATTTGAACAAATTGCCTTGGGAAAGTGCTGGGTGAGTACAAGATACTTCAGGGAGAAGAAGAAATGAATATAAAGAAAGAAAGGAACTCAAAACTATTGATTTGTTTTGAAGGGGGGTTGAACAGAGGTGATGAAAGGGAGGATAGAAGTAGATACCAGGAAATTATGCTAGGTAGTATATAGAATCTACATTAGGATTGGCCCTGTGTACCACGAAGAGCTTATAAACTGGGGGAAAATAAGTTATATCTGATTTAAACAAGATAAGTCTGACCACAAAAATACTTCCTACAGAAATGTTTATTCTTTAAATAGTTGGGATATAAAGTGGAAACTTCACTTACCTGGGAATCACATATATTTAATAGTTCATCTTTATTTAGATAAAGAACATGGTATTATATATGGGTTATAAGAAATTTAAAAGTAAAATATGATTTTTAAACTAATACAGAAGTGAATGATACCTTTCCAAAATTATTGCCTTGCAACTCTAGACAACTATTCAAATATTCTGCCCGTAAAGCAAATGTGTTTATTTACTGCTCACTGAAATTGTCTTAGAAGCATTTGACATATTCTTTTGAATTACCTGTGAAGTAGAAATTTGTTTTTTCTTTTTCAGCCTGGATTCGATTTTTAGAAATAACTGAATGTCATTTGGACAAAAATCTGGTGTGCATAAAGTAGACAAATAAATTGATGAATACATGTTAACTAAATTAACAAGAAAAATATGGTTAATACTGTCTTTGTTAACAATATTAGAACAATATAAAAAAATGACTCTACAGTAGTGACAATTAGTTTCTTTTATGGAAGAGACTCAATGTAATTCCAATTCTGAAAGATAATGTCATTAACATGAATGCATAGCTTCCCAAAATGACAACTTTGAAGGACAACCATGGCTGCAAACATTAAATACCCAATAAAAATGGTGTACTGTTATAGAAATCCAGAAGGTTCAGGGAACAGCCTCTAATCAGTTAGTGGTAAAAGAAAATTTCCAGCCAGGTGACATGGCTCATGCTTGTAATCACAGCACTTTGGGAGGCTGAGGCAGGAGGATCACTTGAGGTCAGGAGTTCAAGTCCGGCCTGGTCAACATGGCAAAACCCCGTCTCTACTAAAAATACAAAAATTATTCAAGTGTGGTGGTGCATGCCTGTAATCCCAGCTACTCTGGTGGCTGAGGCATGAGAATTGCTTGAACCCAGGAGGCGGAGGTTGCAGTGAGCTGAGAGTTGGCCGCTTCACTCCAGCCTGGGTGACAGAGTGAGACTCTGTATCAAAAAAAAAAAAAAAAAAAAGAAAGAAAGAAAAAAAAAGTAAAAAAAAGAAAATGTCCACGAGGTAGAAGAATACTAAGAGGCTTTTAATGTCTAGATGGACATATCTTCTACATATACGTACAAACCCCTTACAGAAACATATCTATCCCCACTTACGCTCTTAGCATTTGTTATCACATGTTTCTCACTTCTTCCTCATACCCATAATTCTAGCCTGAACTACTTTGGTCTTCAAATTCTTTGAAGATGTTTACAGTTGAGAAAAACAAAGACATACTGTTCTTTGATTAAAGGAAGGTCCATAGATATGTTTTCCTTTAGACTAATGTGATAGGTACTGAGCATACAAGCTGTTATAAGGAGACACACATTGGCACTCTACAGCTTCCCTTCACCTCTGGAATATACACACATTTACAGTACAAATTTTGTGAGCTGACTACGAGATAATTCGGTTTTATCTAAAAGAAACTACTACAAAAAGCAGTCAGTGATTCCTTGTAATTCTGTGGACCCCTCCGAATGCTGCTGGAATGTCTGCCCAACAATCCAATATACTGGTATTAGTGTACAGATAGTGAGAGGTCACTGTGAAAACCTTCTGACTGAAGCCACCTTTTCAGGATTCATATAATTCAGGATAATGATCTGGCTGGCTACCTATGATATTTTGCTCTGCTTTACTAATGACAGGAGGCTTAAATAACCATCTGGAGAAGGAAAGTTTAGATGGAATGATCATCAGAAGTTTTGATTTATTTCCTATTAATTCCTTGAGGAGCATAATCCCTTTTAAGTTTCATACTATGGCTCAAGTCAAAGGAAAGGCAACCCTCATGGAAGAAAATAATACTCCAACTAAGCACACGGTTCTACTTTATAATGGAACCAAGAAGAATAAGAAGAAAGCAGAAGCTTTCTAGGTAGTCCACCAAATAAATACAACTCATATAAAAATAGATATCAAAATCTATCTGCTCACCTGTCCAACTGCCAAAAGACTGACACAAATTCCTAATGTTCATGAAATTTTTGACTTTAGATGATGCAGGATATAGAGTCCAAGCCTACTGTGATATTTCTTAGATAAATGTACTCAGCAAAAGTCTCAAAACAAGTTCCTGTAGCAAACTACTGTCATATGAAATGCAGAAAAGAATTAGCTCAGCACACATACCTCAGGGGTATAGCATAATAAGGAAAGCATGGGACTCTGGTGCCAATTTAAGACTATGTGGTCCTGGAGTTTGATGACGAGCGGCCTTTTTGGGGATTATTGCAGGCCCTTTAAGACAACACACACTTTACATGGGACAGGATATAGAAAGAGAGCCTCTCTAATTGTTAACTCTCAGTGGAGGGGAAGTTCCACTCCATGGCAGTGCCATAGGAAAGGATAATAAAAATTATGATTGTTAACATTTATTGATTACTTTCTAAGTACCAGGCGCTTTGCCAAACACTTATAAGCATTATTTCATGAAATCCTTCCAATAGCTGTATAAATAAAGGTTATTATCATCTGAGTTTTACAGGTGAAGGAAGTGAGGTTTGAAATTAGGTTTAAAGACCTTAGGTAAATTGAACGAGTTTGCATAGCCATTGAGTAATAGAGCCAAGACTCAAAACTGGATTGTGTGCTTCCAGAGCCTAAGATCAGTTGGTGCCAAAGAAGAATCGATAGAACCCTGGTGGAATTTTTCTCAGACTCAAGCCTCCTGGAGAAAATCCTAATGATGAGTCTATTCATATGCCTCTTACAACTTACGAAGCTGGGAAACACAGTCAAGGGAAAGAATGTGGCAGACGACATTGACATCTGTTTTTATACTTCACTCCTCTCTTGAAAGCACTGTTCACATTGGAAATGTAGGCTGGAAATGCATGCCTATTTGGATTACATGAGTGCTAGTTCAAAATGATGCTTTGTTGTGTGGATATAGGGCATACAATAAGCTAAATCATATTCATTTTTCTCCTCTACCGATTACAAGTGTGGTAAAATCACTGCCTTAGAAGGTCAGTGATTCTCAAACTTTAGGGTTCCTCAGAATCCCCTGGAGGATCTGTAAAAACACAGATTACTGGGCCTTAACCCAGAGCTTCTGATTTAGTACATCTACGTTGGAGTTTGAGAATTTGCATCTCTAGTGAATCCTAATTTGAATTCTAATGAGTTGGTTATGTAGTTTGCTTATGTATTCCCTCTAAATCTCATGTTGAACTGTAACCCTCAGTGTTGGAGGTGAGCCCTGGTGAAAGGTGATTGGATCACGCGGGTGGATTTCTAATGGATGGTTTAACATCCTCTTGGTGCTGTCCTGGTGATAGTTGTTGTAAAGTGTGGTACCTCCTCCCTATTCTCTCTCTTGCTCCTGTTTTTGCCATGTAAAGTGCTGGCTCTTGCTTCACCTTCCACCATGAGTAAAAACCTCCTGAGGCCCTCCCAGAAGCAGATGTTGGCGCTATGCTTCCTGTACAGCCTGCAGAACCATGAGGTTCAACCTCTTTTCTTATAAATTACCTAGTCTTAGGTATAGCAAGGCAAGGATGAGCTAATACAGTTGGTGTCCTCTTACTGTCCTTTATCTCTGTAGTATACACAGATTCACAATCTGGATTTTATAACTGACTCTGAGATGATGCAGTTTTCTCTGGATGAAGCTCCTAAGAAAAGCAGGCCATTTTGCTGCTGCTGCTGCTCCTGGGATTACACTTTCAAAACCATCGCTCTAAATTGGAGATTTTCAACTAAACTTGCACACGAGAATTGCCTTATATACATTTTTTTTTAAATGCTGATGCTTGAAGTACTACTCCAGACGAATTAAATCAAAATATCTGAGGGTGAAGTTCAGGCATCAATATTGCTAAACTCCTCTCCCGTCATCCACTGATTAATCTAATGTACAACATGAATTGAGATCACAGAGAATAAGTTTGCTTATGTGTCAGCGACAGAAAATTAAGAGTATGTCTCTGCTAAGACTTGACTCTGAAATATCTATAAATTACTAAAGGAATTTAAGGAATACTGAAGTAATAAGGTCTTGATATCAAGTCATTATGAAATTTTTATCTCTTAGTAATATAGATAACAGCTGATATAACAGGCTCGCTTTTCTTCGATGACATGTACAGTGGACTTTTAAATAGGCAATGCAGTTCTTGTTTCTTTGATAGAGAAGAGACAGGTTACAGAAGTTTGAGAAAACTAAATTTTTCTGGCCATATCTGGAATGGTGTATTATGTATGCATGTGTGCGTGCCCGTGTGCATGTGTGTAAGACACACAGAAAGCAATGGCATGCCCATAGCAAAGCTGATTAGATGCTATTATAGCTGTTGCCTCTTTACCTCAGGAAGGTTTTTGTTGTTATTGATATTGTCCATTTGTTGTTATCAATTCCAGCAGTTTCACTTTTACTTTATTCTGCTTAAAAAGATATGTATTTCCCTTACAATTTTGGTTTATCCAACATTTCTTAACAACCTCTTTGGTGTATACAGGCATTCATTCCTTAATTCAATCATTCAACATATAAACTGGAACAAATAAACCTTAAAAATCTATTAAGGGCTCAGGAAATATATATGTATATATTCAGAAAACAGAGTTCATGCAGAATAGTTTCCTTCCTTCAATTCCCAAATGTCTGAATTAAACCCGTTTCTATTCTTCACTCTAACTAACATTTATTGGTATTTAGTGCCAGACCCCAGCACTATGTTCTGGGCACTGCGGAACTGAGAGTGAAGAAGATAGCAAACCCCTTGCTCTCATGCTGTATATATTCTGTTGGAAAAAGAAAGAATAAACAAACAAGAAGGTAAAAATTCTATAATTAATAATTAAATGAGTTGATGTGAGAGAATGTAACAGGACTTACTTTAAACTGAGTTGTCCAGGAAGATTCATTAAGGAGGTAAAATTTATGCTGAGACCTCAATGACAAGAGGGAGCCAAACATGCCCAGGAAAAGAGCCAGCAAAACAGACACAGAAAAAAACTAAGGTAAAGGACCTGAGATGGATCTGAGTGTGCCTTGTTCCAAAAACAGAGAAGACAGTGGGGTAGACTACAGTGCACAAAGTGAAAAATGGTACAAGAATTTTGAATATATATGAAGCTCGAGATGCCTGTTGGATACCCAAGAGGAGGTATCAAATAGGCAAGTGCCTCTCAAAGTTAATTTGCATATGAGTCACGTAAGGATCTTGTTTAAAATGCAAACTGTGATGCAATGGGTATGGAGTGAAGGCTCAGATTCTGTTTCTCAAACGGTCCCAGGGGATTATCCTGCTGGTCTTGAACCACATGTTGAGTTGCAAGAATGAAGGCAACTGTGCATTTGTGAGTCTGCAGTCAAACATAGAGAAGGAAGAGGCCAAAAGATAAATAAGGTGGAGAAAATAAAACCAGAAAAGAAACTCTCTTACACTATCAAAGGGATTTAGATGGTTTGTGTGGAGAAAGGATACCAAATACCTACAACAAGCTTTCTCATACTAAATGTGATTCAGTAGCATCAAGGTATTCATGGAAGTGACTCAGTGCACTGATATGGATGCTATGTAACTGTGCTGTAGACTGTACTTGGAGTTTCTGACTACTTGCTCTGTCTTTCAAAGTCCATGGTTTTCATTTCAAAACAGCAATGCTTTCCCATCATCCCCTTAGTTGTTACTATGGGCAGTTTGTAACAAGAGATGTTTTTCCAAATATCTGAAATTAGGAACAGCATAGCATTGTAAGAGATAGGAAGTCAGTCTCCTCAGAATATGGGGTACGTATCCAGTTGTACACGCTAATTGCAGGTGTCCCATTACTGCCAGTGTGCAGGGTCATGTGCTTCGTGAAGAGAGATGCACAGGGAGATGTAACTGAAAAAGATTCATAACCAGCTTTGATTTTTGTCTGCTCCCTGCATTTCCCCCAACCCACAAACATTAACCCCAAAACAGAGAATTGCTCTCAGTATTCCTGCTCCAGAACCATGCAACATAATCAGTACTTCTCTTACTTTCTTGAATTTATTTTTATTTCAATGGTTTTAATGAATATTTCCTAGAAAGTTCACAATACTCATTTTTATGTTTCAATTTATATTCAAATTTACTCAAAGATAATATCACCCGGTATTATTAGAGAAGTCTCTCTAAATACTAGAACTGACATTTCAGATCCATTTGTAATAATACTGCCCCCATAAAATATGCATAGGTTACAGAAGTTTATCTTGAATAGTCCTCCTGCTCCTCATCCCTGACTTTGATATATTACATCTTGCAATTTCTGGCAATCAATTCTAAGACAATAGACAAAATTTCAGCCACTTCAACTTCTAAAATAACCACTAAAAACTACACCAAAAAATAATGTGGGTAAGCAAAGCACCATGAATAAAAGGAAAATGGGTATTTCATTAACCTAAAACTATCTTAATATTCTTAGGATCACAATATTTCCTTGGGCAATTTGAAAGTGATCTGAAAATTATAAAGGTAGATTATGATACATGTATCAACCTATTCTTATCACTGCAATTTAGACATCAGGACAAAAAAAATAGCTTACACTTTCTCAATAGTTGAGTAACACCATGCTGGTTTTTACTATAACTGATGACAGGTAAAGTGTGGTAAACTGGATGCATGTAACAAACATGGGAGGTCGTAATATGTTTCCAGGATATGGCATCTTGCCATTGGCCACAGCCTCTTGGAACCAGATAAAGTCACTGAAATAGTTAACAGATGTTAGCCATACTTGAAATATAAAAGTTCTATTGCTAAAATTATGTAGGGTCAGATGGAGATTTGGCTTTTGGTCCATAACATAACTGACTTGGCAAATGAGTAGTTGAGATGCAGAGGCATAATGTATAATATTGAGGCCACACACTCTGCATACTATGCAGGAGCTCATAAACTACTGACAATATGTACACTGTGTTAAGCCTGCTTGATTAAGTATTAACACAGTATTTGATACTTGGGGAAATACGAAGTCAATTTTCCCATCTACTAAATTAAAAAGTTATTTCTATGAGAGCAAAAGAAACTTTTTTCCAAGTTCAAAATTATGACAAGTTTTATTATTTATCCTCAGCTTGCAATTTACCTGATGACTGATATTGCATTTTGTTGACTTAATCTATCCAGTTATAATCTTTTTGAAAAGGATCTCTTTTTTCCCACTCTTGTCCATTACTTCACATATCAGAGCAAGTTGGCATTAATGATTTTCAGATGAGTATTGTAGCTGAAATTGATCTTCTCAACTGTACGTCATAAATCCATTCAAGTCAAGCATTGAAGGAGGCTTGTGCTACTTTAGAGTTTGTGGTTTTATTCACAGCTTTGCAAATAAAGTCACCAGCTTCCATCACTTTGTATAGATTCACACCCTGGTGAGGAAATGAAGGAATATCAGGAAGGCAGAGGGATTAGAGAGAAAAAAGATAAAACATAGCCTTTTAAATTTTATTAGTAGTTACTTAACCATTTAAAATTACTAAACAAAGTGGTGTTGGTCATTATCAATTTTGGGGCAACATTTGTTTCCATGAATAATGTTGTTAACATTTTAGATTTGTCTGCTTTATTACAGCATATCTTTAATCTGACCCTTGCATAATAATATAGGTAGACACACTTGAAAAACATAATTCAGGCTGGTATCTAGAGTCTAGGAAGGACAATAATGGAACTAGAAAAGCAGTCAACAAAGCATCAGCGAAGGACAATCAAAATAATGTTTTGGAGCAGTTTGTAGATAAGAACTGACTTAGAAAAAAAACTATCCTCTTTACTATATAAAGAAACAAACTTGAAAAAGCCATAAGGATTACAGAAAAGGTGTATGCATATATATACATATATATTTTTTAAACCAAGGCCAGAAATACTATTACTAGTATGATATTGAAGGAGGTAGTTGCAAGTGATATAAAATGAAGTGGTATTTAGTACACATCTGGAACTTGTTCGCCTGAGAGGTTGTACTGTCTGAAAGTATAAATAGGATCAACAAAAGCTCAGGTAAATCCATGGATGACAGATATGCAGCTGGGTATAAAGGGCAAGCTCAGGACATGCTCTTGGCTTTGGTGTAAGGAAAGGGTCACTATCAAAGTTTCCACCCAGCACTTTTGTTGTCACCGGAGGAGGCAAAGCATTAAGTGGATTAAGCACAAACTTGCCCTTACGTGGCATTTCATAAGCTTCTATGTTCCCCCTCAATATGGACTAGAAACAATGTGGGCTTAAAATTGAAAATATTCAGTTTTCCTTGCTATTATAAAGTACTTTTTAATATCTATGAAAACTTGTCACTTTCATAAAATAGACAAGTATAAAAACTCATAGGGGCTTTTCATAACAATGAATATCATTTTAGAAATTGGAGACATTTCGATATAGCTAATTACTTATCTCTTTACGAATTAAAAATATTTTGTAAAGTGATACTTGTAAATTATTTTCATGATGTCTTTTTATTACAAAGTTGTTTTCAGGATACTAAAATTTGCTTTGGTTTGAGAAAGTTGGTTTTGTCGTGGTAATGGCTTTACGTGGAGTATCTGTTTAACATCCTTAATCCAATGATACTTAAATTCTGTAAACAATTAACTTCAGGTGACTTTCACTTATAAATTACATCCAGCAAGGGTTGACAGAAAGATTTTTGTCATTAATGTCTTTCTTCTCTTTTCAGTAAGTCCATTTGTCACAATTATACAGTAGAATTTGTTGATATTGCACCAAAGAAGAATTTTGTTTTGGCTTTTCTCTACCATTTTATTTAATCAGTAGATATCATTATGAAACAACACTGCATGTATTCTTAAATCATTTGTCGGGTGCTTAAATATGTCTCATGTACTATGATAGATTCTGGAGTTTCAAGAACCTCACGTAGAATGTGGTTTCTGCCTTCAAGTTCAAGCAAGCAATGTGGACTCACAACAGAAAATTCTGTACCATAGTTAAAGCCACAAATAGAGATATGCCCAGGTTATTATGGAGGCAGAGATGTGAGGCCATCAACCCACTGAGGAAAAAAAAATGCAGAAAGGAATGTGTCAGGGAAAAGTGCCAAGAAGGGTAAAGCCTGACCTGAAGTATATACAAAACGTATAAAAGAGGATGGAGGACGTATGGGGCACTGTATGCAGGCAGAGAGAAGAGCAGTCCAAGATATCTTAAATATCCATGGCGTATATGGATAAAGGCAAAATATACCATTAACCCTGGAAAAGGTAATAATAGGCCAGATTATGTGATAGAGCACAGGCTTGCTTTCAGGAAATTAGAATCCACTGACCCGTGCTCAAGCAGAAGTAGAGCCTATTCATACTTATATGTTAGGTGTAACCCTTTGATGGTAGCATGGAAGATAGATTTTAAAGGCAAGTCTGGAGCCAGCGACCAGTATATAGGATGAACACCCAGG
The DNA here is from genome assembly GCF_029289425.2 of Pan paniscus. NCBI lineage: Eukaryota > Metazoa > Chordata > Mammalia > Primates > Hominidae > Pan > Pan paniscus. The sequence continues at coordinate 69,900,055 of NC_073254.2, forward strand.
AAAGAGATGCAGACCTGCATCAATGTAGTCATAGCAGAGGTAGTAAGGGAAGGACAACCAAAATATTTTGAAGTCAAATTAGCAGCTCTTGGTAACTGATTGGACATGGAATCCATAGTGAGATTAAATTCTATAGAGAATCCTGGTTTGTTGCCTTGGGTGACTAGTTGAATTGTGGCAGCTACTCAATGTAGCAACCCTTGGATGTTGAAATTTTTAGGAATAAACTTGATGTATTTGCATTTGGACTCCAGAGTTATGGAACATAACTGGCATATATTAAGCATCAGCTATCAGCTATGGAGTTCGATTCAGTCATCTAAATTTCTAAGAAAGGAGCTATTTACCCTCATTTATGTCATTAGCTTCTGATATAAATGATTAAGATACGATGTAAATGAAATAACATTTATTTCTAACCAGAGAAAATAGGCAATAGCTTTTGGTGTTTATGGGCAACAGCTGTTGGTGTTTAGTGCCAAGTGAAATCAGTCTTTCAATAAATATTTATGGAGCATCTTTATGCCACAGGCACCAAGTATAAAGTATGAATAAGCTGTCATAATTGCTCTGTGGTTGCATGGGAAGATAGACACATAAACAAGATAATTATATGACCTTGTGGTAAGTTCAGAGGAAAACATGAAAACACTAAGGAATGGGACCTAACAGTTTGACCTGGGGGATAGGCAGGGAGATGCTAGACGGCTTATTTTTAGGATGGTGGTGTCTTACTTTCCAGGCCAAATGGAATACGAGGCATAAGGCCATTTCACGTGGTAGTGAAAACCTGAGCAAGGAGTAGGAGTGAGGAATAAAATGGTACAGAACTGTAGACTAGAAGCAAGTTTAATGCAGCCGGAGCATTAATGTAAGTAGAATGAGGAAAAAGGAGGAATAGGAGCAGCAGAGAGTAAAAAAAATTCATTTTACAATACAGATGATTATTTTACATCTCAGAAATTCTAAATGTCTAATCATCTGTGATTTTTAGTTTTTTCCTAAATAAATCGGTTCTATAGACTAACAGGTTGTGTTAACAATCATAGGGCAAAACAAGGTGCTGAATTTGGTGGATGTGGTTACATAGCACGTGACTTTTCTGGTACAACTTGCAAAGAGACTATTCTTGCCATCCAGTGTCTCATATGCTAAGTGTTATGAAGCTCCCCTCTTTCACTGATCATTTAAAAAGTGCCCTGGGAGTTCTTCCAGAAGCTACAGTTGTCACTGAGACAATCAAGATCTCCATTTTCTCCAAGAAAAACATCCATACAAAAAACAAAACTGCAAAACTCAACAATCGTAACAGCAAAGACACAGGCTCCAACTCACAAAGTGTATAAAATCAAATCAGATAATACATGAAAAAGTTCTTTAGAGGTCATGAAGCACTATAAAAATGTGAAATGGTAGCATTATTGGTGATTGAGCTATAGCAATGAGTTACTTTATAAAGACCCCAAAAGAATTTTTATTGCATTTTCCCACTGTGCATTTTAGCAAATAGCAAAAGTGTAGTAAAACTTTGACCTCAAAATTGCTTCCCACATCTTAGAAGCATTGCAATTTGGAGCTGCAAGGAATGCATGAATATTAAAATACGTTAAAGTAACTTACTGTATTGAGCCCCAGGCCATTAAGCATATATATCAAATCCTCAGTGGCTACATTCCCAGAAGCACCTTTTGCATAAGGGCAGCCACCTAATCCGGATACTGCGGAGTCCACCACATTAATTCCCATCTGGAAAACAAACCAAACCCCCTAAAGTTTGCGTGTTTATGGCATGTAAATTGTTGCATTTCTATTTAACCTATGGTAAACTGCAAATAAGCAAAATCTGAACTGGTTATTCAAATATATTCACTTACCCAGTGGCCTCTAGAATGGTCCCCAGGGTGCTTATTTCTTTTATGTCTAATCTCGTCTTTGAGGCTAACAGAAATTCTGCTAAGGCTCTCTGGAGCTAGAATAATCTTTGATCAAAAGTAAAATGGTGTTGTTCGTTGGTAACAGCTCAGCTGTAGGTGGTGAAGCTTAGAGTAAGGTTAATTTACTCCAGATTTTCACATATTATCCAATTCTCTAACTTTATTCTAAAAGCATTTTATAAGCAACATGAAATATTTTCAACATTCTACTTCAACATCAAAATGCCTTAGAAGACTGGTACGTGAGGGCAGGGGAGAGAGAAGTCACTGGGTTTGAAATAGGATTTTGTGGGCTCACTTTACCCATTCAACTCACCAAATCTTTATTGAGACATTCATTGTTTTGCACACAAAACTCCACTACTTTGGGAGAAGGAAGAAATATTTAAGAGACAAAACACTTGCCACCAGCAGTAACGCCAGCTTACATTATTGGTTCCTCACTAAGTGCTGGATGCTGTTATTAAAAAATTATGTGTATTAATTCACAATTCTCCCCAAAACCCATGAAGTAGATACTCTTGTATCATCCCCAGTTCTCAGAAAGAAAACTCAGGTACAGAGGGAATAAACAATTTACCCAAGGTCACTATCTGGTAGGTGAAATCTTCTGTCTCCAGGGAATCTACACTCTGCTTTGATTTATAGCCTCTGGAAACATGAGATTTGGTACATGATTATGCACTTGGGGATATCAGAGGTGGAAGAGCTCTCTGTGTACCGGAGAAGTTATGGAAGACATGAGCACAACAGGGTCTGAGAAGGGCCCCGGAGTTCAAATGTTAATAATATGAGAAGAACAGAGGCAGGCATGCCATTCCTCTGTGAAAGGTAACAATTCGGTAATCAGAAGATACAGTAAAGCCTAATCCGATTCTTCACTCTTGGGCATTAAAGAAAAAGTAACATGATCACATTTAAAATGAGAAGCACCTGGAAGCAGAGCTCTTTCCAACCAACTAGATCATAGTTCTCAATCACAGGTTACTGCTACATTCCCTGAGTTTTTGACTCAGAAGGTCTGGGCTGCGACTTGAGAATTTTAAATTTTGACAAGATTCTGACAGTTGCTGCTCATGTGGGAATCTCTTTCTCCCTTCCTTCCTGCCTTCCTTCCCTTCTTTACTTTTTTGATAAACTTTTAATTTTAAAATAGTTTTTGATTTTCACAAAATTTGTGAAGATAAAACAGAATTCCTATATATTGCACACTCAGTTTTCTCTATGGTTAACATCTGTTACAGAAAACATTATTCAATGATACTTATTAAAGCACAGCAAGGATGAATTTATTTAGGAACATTGCAGTAGGTACAGGGACCACATGCAATGCAGGAGAGAGAGACTGTGCTGAAATCCAAATACAGCATGGGCAAGTAAGAATTTATAGCCAAGGAGTGGGGTGGGGGTCAGTGGATTAAAAATTACTAGGAGAAAACATCAGGAGTGAAAGGAATTCTGGCTAAACTGACCTACCAGGATTTTTGCAGAAGACAGGATAGGGTGATCAGACATGACCTTCAGGTTGGTGGAGGAGGAGAGACCTAATCAGATCGGGCATTTGGATATTGACTATAGGGGTTGTTGTTAAGCTAATTTAGTAGGAATTGCTAAAAGTGGATTTTACAAGGAAATGAAGAGGTGGGCTTAGGAGAAGTTTTAGAAACCTGACTGAAGTTTGGCTTCTTTGTCAGATCTTATATTATTATGGTATATTTGTCATAACTAAAGAACACATGTTGACAAGTTTTTATTAAAATCCATGCAATATTTAGATTTCTTTAGACTTTTAAAATGACATTTGTAAAGACATTTTTAAACTGGTGTCTTTTATCTGTTCTGGGAGCTCACCAGTATACCACATTAGTAGTCAGGTATCCTTAGCCTCCTATGGGCTGTGACAGTTTCTCCGAACTATTTTGAGTAGTATAAGTCATGTTTTTGTTTGGTTTTATTTTGTTTTTTTGAGATGGAGTCTTGCTCGGTTAGCCAGGCTGGAGTGCAGTGGTGTTATCTCGGCCCACTGCAACCTCCGCTTCCTGGGTTCAAGCGATTCTCTTGCCTCAGCCTCCTGAGTAGCTGGGATTATAAGTGCACACCACCACACCTGGCTAATTTTTGTGTTTTTAGTAGAGACAGGGTTTCACTATGTTGGCCAGGCTGGTCTCAAACTCCTAACCTCATGTGATCCCCCCTCCTCAGCCTCCCAAAGTGCTCGTCATGTATTTTGTACATTGTCCTTCAACTTGGGTTTGTCTAAGTTTTTCTCCTGTTAAGACTGAAGTTATAGAGTTTTGGGAGAAGACCACAGAGGTAAAGTGCCATCCTGAAAGCATTATATCAAGGATACATAATATCAATATAAATTATGACAGCTGGTATTGACTTTTGTTGTCTGGCTGAGGTGGTGTCTGCCAGGTATCTGCACTATAAAGTCTCCCCACAGTCTTTCTGTATTGTACGTTTTGGAAAAATGTCACTATGTATAGCTCACACTTAAAGAATGGGGAGTATCTACACAAAAATTTTGAATTATTCTGTATGGAAAATTTGTCCATTCTCATTTATTTCCTTATTCTAACATGTATTTATATTAGGGAGGACTCATAGCTAATTATAGGTAATTATTTTGCACTTTGGGTTATAACGTAATACCAATTTATGTCTTTTGTTGCTCAAACTGTTCAACATTTGGCCATTGGGAGCTCTCTCAGTTGGCTCCTGTGTCCTTTAGGCATGCCAAAGGGACTGTGGGTTTTCAACCACTTGCCTAGAGTTTCCTTTGCAAGACTGAAAAGGATACTTACAAAGTCTCACAAAGGAAGAACTACAGTCCTTAAAAAGCCTTAGAATTCTTTGGGACCTAAGGAAAGTTTACAAAGGATAGACTGTTTCTCTACCTCCATTTCTTCTTATACTCTCCAACATGGGAAGGTCTCTATTGCTTTCTTTCCATTACCACAACATTTCTCACATAATGATCTGACAAGCTCAGTCATATTCAGCAGTAAAATACTGGTACCTTTAGGACAATTGTCATTTACTATGAATCAAAGCAGTAAGAATGGGGAATTATACTTTAGAAGTGAAATTTGTGGCATTGTTCAGTACTTGGAAAAGACAAATATTAAGATGTTGACCCGTCTCTGGGAGTCTGCCATGATATAAACAGGCAGGGGCATTTCTTTACTTATAGGTTAAAACTGATCTATTCAGTGGATCTGAATGTATCAGTTTAGGATTCAGAAACTTCCATTATTCTCAATCCTGTCAACCCATTGGAATCACCTGGAGCCCTTTTCAAACGACTAATGGCTAAGCTTCTCCCTAAATTAATCAAACCAGAATCATCTCTGTCCTAGAATCTCCTCTTATCCAGTGATTCTCAAATCCCTAAAGTAGAGTTTCTTATCTATCTCACCCTTTATCAATCCGGGGTATGGGTCAGCTTTAACTTTAGAGAAACTTTGTACCCTGGGGCAGCAAACAGTTAACCAGGACTGGTCAGCATTTCAAGAAAAGCAGGTTTTGAAAAAATACCCAAAAAAGTATAAAGTAGCAAAAGTCAGAGGAATCAGCCTGATAGGTGAGAAATGGCTTCAGCCCGAAATGTGGATGATTCACTTTTGGGATCTGGAATCCACGTATCATGTTCCTTTTCTCACTACTGAGGATCAAGACCCTGCAACTACAGGAGTCCCAGAAGGGAAACTTGTTACCTTGTCAAAAGAACAGTTTTTAGTCTTAATTGGCCTTTTGGGAAAGAGTGAGGAAACAACAGTCATTCTTCTATTTTGTAACTAAAGGCCAATGTAACCTATTGCTTGGGCAAGAGTGAAAGATTTATTTACAATAGAGAAACCAGTATTACCACAGAGGAACAATAAATGACCAATGTCACACTAGAGCAAATATAAATAACCAGTGAAGCCAAAAAAAAAAGTTCAACCTCACATTAAATCAAAGATTGTGCGTGAAAACTGTAACACTGTATTTTATACTTTCAGACTGACAACAATTAAAAAAGAATGCTGGCATTGAAATAGTATAATACAGAGCTCAAATATATAAAACACTCTACAACTTCAACAACATGGACTAATTTCACAAACACAAGGTTGCTTGAAAAAAGTCAGGCTCAAAAGAAGACATACGTTATTTCATTTAGATAAAGTCCTAAAATAGACCACACTAATCAAAGCAGTGAGAGGTTAATAATTATCTTTGAAGTGTGAATATAAATAGACACAAGGAGAGCTTCGAGGGTGCTGGTAAAAAATTTCTTGAACTGAGTTGATTACATTGATAGTATCAGTTTGTGAAAATTCATTGAGCTTATAATTTGTACACATTTCCATATATACATTATAGTTCAATAAATATCAATGACAAAGGGAGTGTTATTGGAACTGAAGGCAAACAGTCAAACCTAAATGAGTAGGAATATACAGTTAATTGGAATTCTTTGGGTGAGCAATTATTTAGTAATAAGTCTTCACTCGTCAATATTCTTTGTCCCAACAGTTCCTTATCAAAGCGTCCTTTCTAGAAATATTTAACAAATCCTAGAAAATAACTAGATAAAAATAAATACATATGGGTGACGTATATTGTATCTTGGTTTTGTATAGGATATATAACACACACACATATATCTATATAAAGACTCATCACAGTATGTTTTTTAAGAATGAAAATTTGAGAACCATCCAAATGTCTCACAATGGAGAATAGCTTTATGGTGTAGCTAGAAAACAAAATGATGATGCTATTTAACTGCATGATTAAGGGAAAAACAGGTTAGAAGATGTTATAACAGTACATAGAGTCATGACACAATTTTCTAAAAGCAAAAAGGATTTGGGAGATATATAAAGTGCTAATGGTAATGATCATGGGTGCCATGATTACAGATAAATTATTTTACTTTAATTCTATCTCTGTTTTCCAATGCCTCCACAATGAATGTTAATTACCTACCTAAGTAGAAAAAGTAAAATATAAAAGTTTTTGGAAATTTTAACCTGTAGTAAAATGACTGTAAACAAGTGAAAATGAATGTAAATAAATCCAAGACTCTGAATTTATTCATATTTTGCAATAATGGATCCTTTCTAGGATCTAAGACTACAGGACTAATCTGCAAACATACTCTGGCGAAGGCAGACATAATCTGAGTAAAAGAGGACTTGTAAAATGGTCTTTCTGATTTTCTAGTACCAGATTAACTCTAGACACAGATTCTCTTTCAGTAAGCTTTATTCACAAATTAATTGACTCAGTTCTAAATGCAATATGTGGATTTAAAGTTTAAGCAATTTTAAAGAGTTTATTCAAGGATATATGACCTATAAAGGAGAATATTAAGGCATCAATTCCCTTTAAAGTCTCTCTTTTTAAAAAAATCACAGTACTTTAAAAATATTTTAATACAATTTCCCCTAAATTCTCTACTTTATTAAGTGTGTAATTTTCTTCTCAGAAATAAAAATTTTCTCAATGATACTGTTATCCTTATACTAAATTATATGCTCGTTTTTCTAAACGAGCTGCTTTGGAAATTTCTAGTCATAATCTTCTAAGAAAATTTGATTTCACTATGTATATTTTCTTCACATCTACTACCTTATTTCATCAGAAATAATTTTAATATGATGTAAACAAGCTCTGAAAAAAACTAGGAAGAAAAACATTATTTCTTTTTATTATTAGTTCTTTATTATAAAGAGTGGAAAGACATTTTTACTTAACCATTGAAATCATATCATTGTGTGTTTGAAAATAATAGACAGGCCACTTAGCTAATTTTCCTATATGAGAGACTTTCGGCATTAAAGGATTACTCTTGGAAAGATGTTCCATTTCTCTCCTTTTCAAGCACAGTCACTACTTTCAGACTCAGGTTTCTGGTGTGCATGCGTGTGTGTGTGTGTGACTGTATGTCTGTGTGTGTGTGTAAGCACACAGCACAAACTTATGTTTGCACCATATATCACAAAAGCAAAACAGTTATTCTTTGTTTTGTCTATTTTTGTTTTTGAAGAAAAGCCCATTTTTAGATGAGTAACCACAAGGTGGCAATATAGCACCAAAATCCACCAGGTTAAAGTCAAACATTTACAACCCCACTCACTGTGTTGCAGTCCCTCAAAACTGTAAATAGTAAATAGTTTTATATTTATCAAACAAACGGGTTTTCTGCATTTAAAATAAGGACACTCTTACTAATGGTGTAGAACACATGAAAATGTGGTTCAATATATTCAGCATATTTGTATTTTTCCTTTGACTTAAAAGTGTGTATTAAGCACACTCTTTGTGCCAGGGACTTGGAATAAATAAAAGTCCTGTAGCTCACAGAATTTAGCATTATAAACTAAAGTGACTATATATTTTGGCTGTTATTGAGAAGTAGCTTATGACTATCTAATGAGAAGCAACTGTTATTAGTGCTCAGGAAACCAATGTTTTCTAAAATATATACATATTTATATATTCATATATAACATATATAACATGTATATTTATAACGTATTTATTTAAATATTTATAACATACTTAATATATAAATATATTTTTATATAACATATATAAATACATTTATATAATTATAACTCTAAGGACTGAGATGTCCTTGTCTTCTCATTTTCTCTAAGTTCACAATTAAAGCTATTAACTCAGTGGCCCAGGATACCATAAACCTGGTGAATTCAGTTATGTGTGCTCCGTCTACTTGAGCTCTCTGCATATGTGCTCGGACCTAAGGCCAGAGGGAAATGAATAAATTGTTAGTGGCAACTTTTTCTGGAGGAGAGCAAATTGCCTGTAGATATATCATAAACATATCATGTCTGTATTCTAATCTTAGGTGAGCTCTGGGGAGTATTGATTCTGTATGATGTTCTAATGGTCTGATGTTGCTGATATGCTAACTAAAAGTACCATCACAACTTTTTCTTGTTGCTATATGGTCTTATAACCCAAATAAAATGAATACATACAACAATAAATGGAGTAAAAAATCATTTTGCAAAATTTCTAATCTATATATTCATGTTTACAAAATATTTTATGAAACCTAAAATTTTAGTTATTGAGGTTACTAAAGTCCCAAAAAACAATTAGATCTGGATTATTATTTTTGAAGTCATCTACATTTTTTATCCCCTAAGATCAGTATTTTATTTAATAATCTATAGTAATGTTAGATTTAATTTAAAATAAAATTTCTGAAAGTGAAAATTATTCATTTTAACATGAATATTCATATAGAATAAAATGTCAAAATATGCTTATTTTCCAATATTTTTATTCTCAACTTGTTTCTCATAGCTACTATTCACTCTACCAAAGGATTGAAATTACCCATACATGAAGTATTACTCATACTTCAGTGGCCAGGCTTATTTCCAATAAGCCCAGATGTTTGCTTCTCAACCAAGACTCTAAATAGATACTATATGAGCTATTGTACCACCTGAGAGAGAACCCTACTTGCCATTGATGTGTATTGTGAACATAATATACGTGATAGGTAAGCCATAGATAATGAACAGTTATCATACATGAATAATGTCAATGTTTTAGTAAACAGGAGTATATATAAAAATTGGTAAGTAAATAATAGGATTATATATAGATGCAAAGAGAGAGAGCTATGTTGAGGAATGACTAAGCTAATGTGATTATTAATCAAAATAATTAGACTTCTCATCTTTAAAACTGGTTTTCCTAAATGCTTCACTCCTCCTTGCCTTCAAAAGGAGATAGATTATATTTCTACCTTCACTGGACATATTCAAATTGAGATAGAAATGGGAGTGTGTACACTGAAGGAAGTAAGGAAAAAAAGCAAGAAAATTTTTAATTTCTTTAAGACTAAAAATAATAAATACTATTAGCGAACATTTGCTGAATTGCTTACTTTTTCACAAGGATTGTACCATGTGCTTCACATATGATAAAGCTCCACAAAGTCAACCTGAAGTGGTTAGTAACACATGCCCATTTTACTCATGAGTAAACTGAGGTTCATGAAGGGCAAGTGATATGTCCTGCTTCATATGGTTAGTATGAGGCAGGGTAAGAATGCAAATCTAGGTTTAACAACTGTGTGCTACTGCACAATATTAATAGTTAACAAAATACTGACTATATGCCAGACATATTACTAAACACTTTACATGCATTGATTCATTGAATCCATATAACAACTCCAGGAGGCAGGGTGTGAATTAGAAGAAGAACATCGACAAATCAAAAGGCTTCCTTTTCTTATGAGACTTTCTGAAAAGTTTCCACACAAGTTAGCAACATTAGCAAACAACTTCAGAAAGTAAATATTTGTTGTCCTAGTGATTGTATTTCTAGGAAGCTAGCCCAAGAAGACAGCCAGAAATATTCAGATAGATTGATGTTCAAGGATGAATATTTTTTGTAATGTTATTCAATATTAACAGTGAAAATAAGTTCATAGGTTAAATGTCGAGAAATAGAGACAGAGTTGATAAATTACGTAAGATTGACTATTATGAAATAGTAAAATATTTCTGTATAATACAATATTATATATATAAATATAAATATATAAATATATAAACAGTACTATATATACAAAAATATATAATATGAAAAAATGAATAGGAGAAAATGGAAGATAAAAGAACAGGATACTAACTATAGTTCCATTTATTTGTGCTTCTAGATTTTTTTCCAATCCTCTATAATAAATATATACCACTCATATATTTAGGACAAATGAACTTTATTAATAAAGGTCTATCTACTTTTTTCATAGTCATTTCCTTCTTTTGCCAGTATCATACCCCTAAAAGTATTCTGGTCTATCTCAGGCTCACATGGCTTGAATTCCATTCAAATTCTGTAGATGATTCTTCTCAGAATCATCTGTTTTTGCCTGTTGTTGATTGGATAATGCTCCTATCACTTTACTTCTACAACCATCCATGTTCTCTAACATCTTGGCATAAAATAATTAGACCAGTGCTCCTGAAACTGTAATGAACATATGGTTTCACTTAATAGGTCTGAGGTGGTACCTGGGATGCTGCATTATTTACAATCCTGAATTATGCCAATACTACTGGCCCCCAGAACACACTTGAGTGGCAAGAGACAACAGATCTTCCTGGAAACATCTCAGATGTTAATATATCCAGCTTCAGTCACAGTGGCTCCCTCATGCCTTGTGCAGTATTTTTCAGAATGATATCATCTAAGTTTTGGAACCACCTGATGTCCTATTTAAAAATTCAGTTGCCTAAAAAGGCAACTGAATTTTTCTTGTAAAGTATATTTATTGTTTCAAACTCCAAGATGGTTTTTATGGATAAAAACATTGTGAAAATTTCTAACCTTGTGGCTGAACTGTTTATCTGTGGCAGATAGAGCTAGTTTATTACCAAAAATCTGTTTCTTCTTCCAGGACCCTCAGCTAGCTGATATTACCAAGCTGCCCTGTACTTAAGTATGGATATGTGACTACAGTCTAGCCAATGGCATGCAAGCAAAGTGATACAGGCCATTTCTAAAACAAGTCTTCTTAGAGACTACAAGCATTCTTCTTTAATAGCCAAACGCAGATGACATTGAGGCCTTAGGGAGTGGTGAGCCACAAGGTGGAAGCAGCCTGAGTTCCTCAATGACCACTTGGAGGAGACAACACACTCGTTTACCAGGAACATGTGTTGTGGGCTGTTAAATCAGTGAGAAACAAACATCTATGTGTTGGAGTCATTATTCATTTCGAGGTGTGTTTTTATATCAGCATAGCCAATTGGAACGGATATACCAATTGATAAAAGGTTAGATTAAAATCTGCCACTTTGCTGGCTGCTTTCTATTTGTTCCACATTTTTAATTTTTTTCCTCTTTTCTGCCTTCTCTTCTGCTAATTGAACGTTTTACGATTTTATTGGATCTCTTCTGTTGACTTAGTATTTAGATTTCTTTAAATTGTTTAGTAGTTGTCATCTCATTTACAATACACATCTTTAATTAACCATAATCTATCTTCAAATAACCAGTCACACACAGGGAAGGAGCTGCTAACAGTATATTCTCAATTCCTTCCATGCAGCCTTTGTGCTCGTGTTTCCCTGTTACTTTTACAAAAATAAACTGATAATATATTGCTACTGTTTTTTTTTTACTTTAGGTAGTCAGTTATCTCTTAGAGCAATTAAAAATAAGGAAAAAATGATCTCATCTTGACTTACTCCATTTCTGAGTTCCCTGAAGGAACTTGGCTAGAATAAAAATGGCAGAGGTTCAAATCCTGGGTTTTGGTGAACACTCACTTTTTGGAGGTGGGAGAAAGAAGATGAGTTAATGAAAGAGACAAGGAGTTCAGGAGGAAGTTCAATGTAACAAGCCAGGGTAGAAAACGTTTCTCTAAATACATACCACAGTGATGAGTGCAACAGATGGTTAAGGAAAATGACAGCTGAGAAAATCCACTGGATTTATGCCATTGACAAATTTTGAAGTTGATCATTTCAGCAGAATGAGAGGACAGGATAGAGCTGGCAGAAGATTTCAAAACAAACGAAGAGCATACAGCCTACTGCTTAAGAAGTCAGTTTCAGAAGACAGACTTCCATTTGAACCTGTTGTGCCATTTTAACTGTGTGATTTTGATAATGTTTGTTCAACCTCTGTTCCCTCAACTGTAAAATGAGTATAATAGTACCAATTAACAGGCTTGTTGAGGATTCTATGAGATCTTTCATGGAATGTGCTTATCACATAGGTTGGCACATAGCAAAATGCTGGATTTTAAAAGCATATAACAAGGACGTAGAGGCAGACAGAGGACATGTGATAAAAGGAAGAAGAGAGTTGAGGAAGAAGTTGAGGGAGGGTATGTGAACAGAGAGATATCTAGGTTATGTGAGAAATATAAGTAGAAAACCATAAAAGACAGAGCTAATTAAATGGAAGTAAGGAATGATGCCATGAATAGAGGAGAAAATTAACAAAGAAAAAATCTTATAGATTAGGATAAGTTTTGGGACCAGGGCAGAAACAAGGAGGTGAGCCAGGAAATAAATAGAAAAAACTGTCCTTTGAGTTAGGGTGTAAGGAGAGACAATACATATATCCCTTAACAGAGATATGTTAAAGGAACAAGGGCCCTGAAGCTTTTGTAGAAAACAAATAACTGATCTCAAAAACACAGTAATTGAGTTCATTGGCTGAGAGTCATACAAAGAGTTCATCTCATTTCTAGCTCCCTAACACTTGCTTCTTTTGGACTCAGCCCTGCCCTGCTCTCACAATAGTCTTCAGTGTGTGCACAAAGAGAAGGGGATGGAGCTAATGGTTATGGGGAAGAGAAGTAGGAAGAGAAGGAGAGAGACCACAAACAATATTGTACTGACAATATCTATTCAGGTGGAGGTCCCCATGTATTTTTCATACTAATCTGCAAATCACAGACTTTTACAACGAGATAATTTAGCCAAAATCCCTTATATGTTTAATGATTGATTGATTTAAAATGAATTAGGCCCCATAGTTCTTAACAAAGAACTTTTGGAGGTTATCAAAAGTTACATAGGGCTGGGCGCGGTGGCTCACACCTGTAATCCCAGCACTTTGGGAGACTGAGGTGGGTGGATCACCTGAGGTCAGGAGTTCAAGACCAGCCTGGCCAACATGGCAAAACCCCGTCTCCACTAAAAATACAAAAATTAGCCGGGCATGGTGGTGTATGCTGAGATTGCGCCATTGCACTCCTGCCTGGGCAACAGAGTGAGATTCCATCTCCAAAAAAAAAAAAAAAACAAAAACAAAAACAAAAAAGTCACTTAGGTGGTCAGTTATAGGCAGTTATAGTGATGTATATAGAACTTAGAACTTAGGCCTTTGTGTTCCTGGAATTTCACTAGGAGGTAGGAGGTAAATAACTTCCAGTTCCAAGGTAGATGTTAGTGGGAGACATACCTAATGTTGTGAAAATACAACTAAATGTTAATAAGTTTTTTTAAGTGTATTAAAAGACAAAAGAATTGAAAACAGTGGTTCTGACAAAGAATGAGCAATGTTATAAATATTAATAAGCTAGGGATGGCTTGTGAGAATGTACAGACCAGATTTTTGAAAATAGCAAAAGCAGCAGGCAGTATATATTAGCTTCATGATGTCTGGAATTTCACTTTATCTCATTCCATTATACCTTCAGCATATGGCATAATACCTAGAACATAATAAGTTATTATTCAAATATTCCTGAAGGCATAATTGAACAAATAATGAGTATGGCACAATACTGTATGTAATATCAAGATCAAGGTGCATATAGGCCTATATATTGTAAAAACTGAAGACACAGCACTGCATGTTTGAGGACACAAAAATAAAGGAACATTTGAGTGGATCACTACCTATCTTGTTTTCTCCTTAAACCTTCTCCTCTTGGAAGTGCCTCTCATAAAGAAGGGTTTCTGGAAACTGCTCAATGACTCTTTTATTAATCTTAACTGCAGCTGATTGGACCTAAATTTGGTCAATCCCAGTCTTCTTACTCAGACTTGGAACAGACAAAGACAGAATCCATCTTTATAAGAGGTGAGATGTACAGCAAATGAACTGTGGACCAGTAACTTTTTCCATGAATAACGGAGAGCAGAGAAATTCAATCTCTAGTAAAATGAGAAGTGAAGCATAGGTGAATCAGAGAAACATGGCCTGAATTTCTGACAGATTTTCAGTCCTTCCTGAGGTCCAGCTTCATTCCCTTACCAGCTTTGTTTTTGGAAGTGGGTACTATTATTATCATCCTCATTTTTTAATTGAGGAAACTGAGGCATATAATGTTTAATATGATCATATATAATGTTACATGTTTGGCAAAAGGTAAAGCTGAGATTCAGAATCAGGTAAAAAAAGACTTCTTTCTAAATCTCTGTTCTTGACTTGTGCGCATAATTTCTCCAAGAAGTTTCCTGAGACACCCCTGTGTCTTCATAATAAATTTTCCTTTTTTGTTTACGGTAGCCTGAGTTGGCTACTGTTGCTGGGAAACAAAGACTAGTAACTAGCATCATTAAGTTAATGACCTGGCAGAGAAGATATTCATTAATACAAAGAACTTTAATACAAAGTAGAATGTCATAGCTATTATGAGAATTATAAACAAAGCTATTCAGAAACACCAGTGAGATGGTTTGTATATTTTGTGGTGGAGCAAGGAAGGGGTGGAGGAGAGGAGGGATAGTGAACATGTTGTTATAGTTTGCCTCTGAATTGGGCTTTGAAGGATATTGACAAGGGTGGGGAGAGGATGTGGGAAGAGGTATTCTACAGAGAAGAAGCAATGTGGAAAATCATACATACGATGAACATGCCAAGTATGTACTAAGAAGTTTTTTGTTGTTGTTGTTGTTGTTGGTTTTGTTTTGTTTTTGAGACGGAATCTTGCTCTGTCGCCCAGGCTGGAGCGCAGTGGTGCAATCTCGGCTCACTGCAAGCTCCAACTCCCAGGTTCACACCATTCTCCTGCCTCAGCCTCACCAGCAGCTGGGACTACAGGCGCCCGCCACCACGTCCGGCTAATTTTTTTGTATTTTTAGTAGAGACGGGGTTTCACCGCGTTAGCCAGGATGGTCTCGATCTCCTGACCTCGGCCTCCCAAAGTGCTGGGATTACAGGCGTGAGCCACCGCGCCCGGCCAGAAGATTTTAATGAGATGTTTATTGTAGGGCCTTTTGGGATATGGACAGAGCATAGTTCCTGATCATGGGAAGCCCTGTGCCTTGCTATAGGATATGAGCTTTATTCTCTAAGAAATGAAGGTCTATCTAAGGTTTATGAATAATCATGCCATCATCAGCACTTTGTTTTTTCTAATTTTGCTAGCAAGGGAGCAATAAATGAGATGGATAGAGGCTGAGAAATATGTAAGTAGAAACATTTGTTAGAAAATTAGTGCAACACATCAAATCATTAGTGATGACTATTTAAAATGAAGCATAAGGAAAAGATTGTTGTTAAGGAATAAATTTGAGATAAATTTACTAGGTAAAATACTGTCTAAATGAATGAGGAATGACTGAAGAAAGAAATACCATTAACAAAGCACTGAGATCTCTCGCTTAACAACAACTTAATAGAGGGTGGTCCATTATCTGGAGTGGGATATAGAATCATCTTTAGTGAAAGGTGAAAGTTGCTTTCTTGAAAATCATTATAGACATAGAAAACTGGCTATTTACCACGTTTCCTGAAGCATTCCTAATTATTCAAAACTAATTTAAATTCACTATTATCTTTCATTAAATAACTTTTTTTCCACTTCCCCATTTGCAGTTGGAGTGATTTCATGTCTTTGGTAATGTTTATATTTATAGTTTAACATTCTTGTAACTCAAATAATTGGACTCCATTGGTCAGTAAAATAATTTAAAAGATATGACACAGTGATTCCTAGGTCTCTAGAAAGAGCACGAGGCTTCCCATATGCTGAGTACCAGGGGTGGGGGCAGGGATAATGAGTGATAGGAATTTTATATGGGTTTTGGGGAGCCCTATAACAAAGGAGACTGGTCTTGCTTTCAAAGGTGTATACTGGAGGGCATACAAGACTCAGAAGCTCAGCATCCAGCTGACAGAGGTAACAGGGCAGCAAAGGCTAAGTGAGATACCTAGCCAGTGGCTCAGGTAACTTCAAAGAATACAGAACACTCAAACCTGGCATAGAAAGCTTACAACAATTTCCCATTTTCCCTAGCAGAGCTGAAAAATCACTGGTGGGCAAGAGGGAACTAAAATCATGACCAGGATGTGGTACAGAGTATGGGCTAGAGTTGGATGGATCATGGTTTGGGTACCATCACAAGGACAGAGCTGAATGGGCCAAATAGTCATATCTCAAGGGAAACAAGGGAGGACTAAGAATGTTTGCAGACAAGGTAACTCCCCACTAATGCCAGGATGATACTTAAGCCCTCTTCAAACTTAGCTCACTCATAGGAGGAAGGAGAAAGAGAATAGGAGGAACTTGAAATCTGTTTTAAAGGAGAAGTGGCTAAGCGGATTTACACATGTATTCCACCATTTATTAGGAGACATCTATTTGGGGGTAAACTTCAGAATTCATTAAACTGGACACTGCTGTGTTTTTACATAGATATAAAATATTATGTATGCTATAAAGTACAAAAAATATTACAGGCCAGGCACAGTGGCTCATGTCTGTGTTCCAAGCTACTGGGGAGACTGAGGAGAGAAGATCACTTGAGCCTAGGAGTTTGAGGCTGCAGTGAGCTATGATCATACCACTGCACTCCAGCCTGGGCTTCAGAGTGAGACCCCCATCTCTAAAAAACTAAAAATAGAAAAGTATAGAATATTTTATGATATTACTTATATGAGTATTACCATTCACATTCTTATTGTTAATTTCAAATAGCTCAAGTTCAGCTTGATTTCTAAATGACTTACCAAGGACCTTGCTAGCTTGAGACCCACCATTGATCAAAATATCTAACAAGATATTTATCTTAACAATGGTATTAATTTTTTAAAGCATTGGGTACATATTGGAGGAAGAGGGAAGACTGTGAATATATAAAATATTTTTTTTTCTGCCACTAGAAATAGTCCAGTTGAAGGCACCCGAAATGGTGCAGTTGAAGCCAGTTATTCAAAGAAGGTAGGAAAATAAACATAAGTATAATTACAGTTAAATATATAGAAGAAAAGCAGATTTGGAGAAAACTCGCATATCTAGAAAACATAATATAATCCATGGTTGAGGCAATTGTGGATATTTGCCTTGGAAAAGGCTGAGAGATAAATGAGAGTTGTAGTTGCATAGTTCAAGATCATTATGTGGTCAAGAAAGTAGACATATTCTGTATGATTCCAGAGCCAAATAGACAGATGTAGATTTTGGTTGATTATGGGGGATAACTCTCTAGCCATTTAATGCTGCCCAAACACAAATGAGTTAGCTTTCAAAATAATGATATCCTTGCCAGTGAAGTATTAAAAGACAATCTAAAGGTTGCAGGAGGAATCCCTTCTACTGTTAGTGAAGCCATCAGCTTTGATGGCTCTAGGATTTTCTCCAAACCTATGGCTTTCTATGAATACGTACTGAAGTTGGTTTGCTCAATTTGCTCAATTTTATCTAATTATGTCCTCAAATTATAAACATACCCAAATAAAATTAGAATATTAAGGGCTTTTGCTATTATAATTTGGGGCAACACATTATTGTGATAGGTTCATTCCCTTGGCATCTGAAGATATGGCATACAAATGCCAAGCAAAGATATAGTGACTTAATGGGAAGGTCACACGCATATAAGCTTCCAGATGGCATACAACCATGATGGCCAGTGCTAATAGCCAAGAAAAAAAAGTCATATAAGACAAAACTCTTAAAACATTTGCTGAAGATTCTCATTGAGGAGTGCCAAACCCACACATATTTGGTGTTGTAGCAAAGCTGCCAAGTACCACTAGGCTTACAAAAGCTCCTGTGTAACCTGTAACATATTTTATGCTTCTGTTTTAACTTCAACGATTCGAAATACCTGAAATTCAGTGTCATCCTTACTTAAAAATGAAAATATATGAGATAAAAATCTTTAGATATGAGTCAAATTCAAGTGCTATTTCACTTACTTCACATAAACATGGGGTATGCAGGAAAATACACAAAATATTAATCATGGACAGATTAATGTCCAAGGAAGAAAAAGAGTTCTTTCTTGTCCGTCACGTCTTTGCTCTTCATCACAGGAGACTGATTCCTTCAGGATGCATTTCCCCAGTTCTCATATCAGCTGGATTCCTACAGAGTTCAGCCAACAGTAAGCTCTGGTGTTAGGAAGAAGTCATAATATTTCCCACTAACAGCTTTGGGTGGTATCTCAAGCAGAGCCCATATTTTCTTTGTGTGCTCCAATGCCTTCTGCTGACCATGGACAGGCCCAGCATGGTTCCAGCTCTCTCACAGTGACTCTGGATGCTGGGCTCCAGTAACACTGCTTCTTTCTTTGTCCATCCAGCCTATAGGGCTCACTGCTATTGCAACGGTGGTTTCCTGCTATTGCTAATCTCCAGGAGTGCCTCCTTAACAGTGAAGCAAACAGGGTGCAAATCGTAGGAAGCCATTCAGCAACTCAGTTGGTGAGCAAGTTGAAAATCATCAGCACCTGAGAAAGAATGCCTCTTAAATGTTGTGTTCTAGTTACCTGGTTTGCCTTACCCTATTCTAGGTCCTGCTAACCTCTGGGATGCTTTTTTGTCCGATGTTCAGTTTTATACTTTTCCTATCACCTGTGTTTCCTACATTCAATTATTTTTGTGTCTTCTGCTTTCTGACTGATCCCAGAAAAATGTAATCATCCTTTCCAAGGAGTTGAATCTTGAATTATTTTCTACCAAACTCTTATCAAAGGCAGATTGGGCAAAGTAATACTAAACAAAGGCACTTTATGAGATTCACTGTCTATCCTCTTCTAAGTATTTTAGTTCTGTCCTTATGCCAATTTCCCCAGAAAGTTCTGGATCTCATTAGCTCAGACTCCTGCAGAGATAGCTTCCTTGAATCCCATTTTCAGGTTATTCAAAGTCATGAAAATAAATAAATAAATACACACAGAAATGAAAGACTTGTTAAGAAGGATTTTCCCTCCCCCCACATTTATTCTAAAAACCCCTACTGGAGACATTGTCCATTTATTTTATTATATATTAGCCAGGATAAGAAGTTTGAGTTATTAAAGCCAAGAAAAGGGCTGGAGAGAAATTCATTGGTTCCCTTAAGTGAATTATAGAAAAAGTTTGGTTGGTTAATCTTGGGAAACACTGAACCAGAGATTCCAACATCCTACTTTCTGTCTCTTTCTTCCCTTCTTTTTTCCTTCGTTCTCTCTCTTCATCTCTCTCATCATTCTTTTTCTTCTCTGTGTGTTGGCTTTATTTTTTCAAGTCAGCTATATCAAAAGTCACAGAGTTTTATGTAAGAGAAAGGAA